>NC_138972.1:126292500-128692500 GCF_055761805.1 Camellia sinensis
TGAACTTGTTCATTCTTCTATTCCTGCGCACCCAATGCATATTTTCATTTCATAAAACTCACCATTGATCTTTTTGTTCTTTAGATTAGGAAACAAAAGTATATTGGAAAAGATGGACAAAGCATCTTTAGGGGTGGGAGTAATTAGAGGGTTGCATTCTTATTATTGATTGCCTGCATGCTAAAAAGAAAGAAGAGAAAAAACAAAACATATCATCAGCACCAAGAGAAGAGAGATTACTTTAAAGGGTCCGCCAACAATCTCTGACCAATGGTTACAAAGCTTGTCTCCTGATTTGACATGAACCATGCAAGAGAAGAAACACTGCACCAAACAGCGAGAGAACAATGAACAATATAATAAAAGGCAATGTGATCTGAATACAAGACCAACTGACGAGAGAAAAGTATAGACCTTCCAGTAAATATGTGCTCCCTAAGTCCAAGTATAGTAGGGAACCTCACACCATCATGCTTTTTAAGAAATTCTTGAAGCAAGTTCCTCATCTTTAAGGCTTCTTCCATGTAGTTATCCTGCATATGGATATTTCAACAAAGTTAATACAAAGCTAAAATATTAGGTTGATGTCAAGTGGCTATGACAACACCAAACCTGATTCATATCTATTGTTTGCAAGCCTTCTCCACGTGTGAAGATTATGGCATGATTCTGATTTTCTGGCTTTCCCTCACCCAAGATAGCAGGTCCAGGAAGTTTTATTCGATAAATAACCTGTACATGGACCGAGACAATCATTTTAAAAAGTTTCTCATTGCAGTTCAATAAACAGACTTTTATTGGTGATGCACTTGAAGGCCAACCGTGTTCATTAAGAACAAGACCACGGCGTAAATGTAACTCGGGTAGAATTTCCAAATCATATGTTCTTTGGACCCAAAAGTTTGGTGTACTCAATTTACACTTCTTATTAGTAGTTCTATGAGATTTGAAATTAAACGCTTGCATCAGTAAATCATAAGATAAAGCACAGAATTTAAAAGATACCACGTATCTTTTAATAATTAAAGGGCAAACTTTGTGATGCAATCCACAAGGCATCTTGATCCACTAGTGAATTCACTGGATTCTCTCAAATGATATGTGTTGTTTATTCTCACCTCCAACTATGCCATTCTTATTTAGTAAACTATTATAAGTTTTGTCTTTAAATGAAGAAGCATTATTCTTCGGGAAGAGACTCAAATTAAGTAAATGTGGAAATCTATATAATTTTCAAGTGTGCCTTATGAGAGCATAGTAGTTATTTATGTGCAACAGTAGATTCTTCCAAGCGATTTTGGGTAGCAACACTTTCAAGTAAATAACTTGTCACAAATTCATGGTTTATTTACTTTGTAATTCATTTTCACCATATCAGAGAGTGTGGGTGAAGAATGATGTGGCAAATATCAGTTACAGGAGTGACAATGCCTCCAATCAATTCCAGCAAATCTCATGACCTCAGTAAGCAATCTAAGCCCTATCAAGTAGAGTAGTATTTGGTTCAGACTATCTTATCTCCTATTAAATTTAAAACTACTGATCCAAAGTCTGTTTTAAAAGAGCCTTAGTTTTTACCTGATCCAAATTCTGTACTGCCTCTGAAGAATTAGCAGACTTAGGCAAAGCAGCCTTCACTAGCTCAGAATAGTAAACCTTCTGGTTAATTTTTTTAGATGCATCTTTGCTGGGTTCTTCAACCTCATCAATGTAAGCTACACGAAGAGATGGATACCTGTGACAAGGAAATATGACAATGGTAAATTATGACAATCACCAAATCCACAAAAGACTATACCGGAACACATACGTTGTCATAAGCCTTAGAATGTCTTGTGCACGAGGATTTCCAGATCGTTTGTCAATCCCATATTGCTGACATGAGACCACGTATGTAAACTTCATATCGGCCACTGCTTGACATTGTGCCCACAATGACCTTTCTCCTTTAATCTGATCCTCCATATTTAATTCAACAGCCTTGTAGCCTTCCATTAAATCTGATCATGGGTAGTCATCAAGTAACAAAAGTGCATTCAGAGTATCTTGATGTATAACAATTTTTTCATTCAAATAAAAAGAATGCTAGCATTTTTATTAACACCAAAGCGAAGAGCTGCATAACATCAATGATCCCAAATTCTCCAAATGGACAAGCAAGTACCTTCATCCTTGGCCATATCAAGGAAGGCCTGAAGTTCCAAAGCTTTCCGGTAATACATCATGCCTCTTACTGGCATTTGTAATAATGTGTCAGTACAATGAAAAATGAATGGATGTGCTAATAGTAAATCTTGGTGCTACAGAACACACTCTCACCACATACACACACAACCAATGAAAAAACACATGCAGACATGCATCTGAGCACATCCACACACTAAAACAAACAGCTTACCAGTCCTAGTCAATGTTTGGCCTCTATATGATGCCCAAAGGCGTAGTTTTTCTAGTTTGTCTTCTTCAAGTTCATCCGATCCTTTAAATTCTTCTTCATTGTCATGCTTTACTCGCTCAAGAAAGTTGTTCCATTCATCTGCATGACCAATTTGATACCAGCAAAAAAACAACAAATGCTTGAAATGCCTATTAAAAAAACACAATTCACCAATGTCACCCATAATGAAAATCTAACCAGGAAAAATTTTCTGCAGGTAAAAAAGGATGGAAACCCCATCTTCATTTTGCACTTCCAATTCACGCAGAGAGAAGAGCACCTCTTCCGTGTAGTAAGGCGTCAAAACACTAGGAGAAACATCACCACAACACATACAAAAGAAATTGATTATCAATAACATACGAGAAAAAGATTCATAATAGCAGATAATAGCATACAGCACCTAATCTTTGTACAGAAGAAACATGCATTCTTACAGGGGCTTCGGAGGTTTCACTGCTAGGCCACACATTTTAGAAAATGTTTAGGCCTTGTTTGGGTAGTTAATATTTTAGCCTAAAAGTAGAAAAGCCACTAGAAAACTCCAAAAGCTAAAAAAATCTCAACTCATACAAAAAAGTCATTCACTCTATTTTTTGCATATCTTTTGGTAAGAAGTCAAAAAGTCATTCCCAAACATATTAGTTTTTTTCATCTCATATTTTAGACAAAAAGTCACTAAAAAAGTCACTTCCCAAACTACCCCTCAGTGCTTAGTTTTGAAAATTACAATAAGAGTACAAAATACAAAACAAGTACAAGACCAACAAATCATCCATATACAACACACACGTACAAGGAAAACTAAGGTCACATGCAGAAGAACTCGAAAAACTTACGAGAAGGAAAGCATATTGCGGACTTTAGGTGCTGAAGGCATGTCCATAAACAATGAATTTGAGAAAAATGAAATGCGCCTTCGAGCTTCTAGGTTTGATGGTACGTCCATTGCAGACTCCTTCACTGTAAGCAATAGATCGAGCCGTTTGATCTGCAGAAATGCATCAAAGTTAACAGGTACTACTTTATTTTATTTTTTTTTGAGAGGGGGAGGGGGGAGAGAGGAGGACGAATCAATAGGTAAATAGTTTGAAATTAAAATTTGTCATTATGATATCTCCACCAATCACCTTCTCTTTCCAAGCTTCTGTTTCTTGAACCGGAAAATTTATTGCTCCAGCAGATGCAAATAATTGATATTCAAGGGGGACCATGCCCCCATGTCCTGATCCACCATGGATAGAATCTAGCAAGCTGTTGAAGAAAAAATGTAACCAACATCAGATGGCATCAAGTCACTAGTATAAAATCAGGAGCAATCACATCAAAATGCTTCACCTGTTTATGTGATCTTCCATCATGTCTCTTGTCACAACCTCCAGCATGTCTTGGAAAAGAATCACAACCTGATCCCTGTCTGTCTGCTTATTCTCTAACTGCAGAAATGAAACTACATCAGTGTGAACTTCATAAATCCCGTTAACGAGTCACATAAAACAACTGCCATGATATTGCAAATACATACCAAGTACTTGATAAGCTTGACAAAGTGGTCATAGAGGCTAGGAAGACCACCCATATTGTATTCAGTTAATAGCTTGCCTTCTTCTATATGTTTGTCAACGTCAGTAAATATATATTCTATAACCCTGTAAAGGCCATTTGGACAAATAAAGCATTATGATATAACAAAGCATCAATATGTAATATGTACATCCATTTCTCAATCAAAATTATAAGAATGTAATAAAACTTACTCTTTTTCGCGACCACCCTGAACCAAAATCTTAATAATGTTTTGAAATGAAGCATAGCACTCACGAACAGCACAAGACATATAGTCGTCAGCTTCAATCCGCTTTTTCAGCTCTTTATCCCTTCCATTGCTGTCCTTAGCCATGTCCAACGCTATTGGGATCTAGCCAATAGACATATATAGTCATCAGAAAATTATGTTAAATCATGTACCCTTGAGACAAAGATTAGTAAGTTCTCAAAGATTCCATCACAACTACTAATATGACCAGAGACTTGCAAGTTGCTTCCACCCACTGATCATCAGAGAATAAGTTTATTAAGTGAATCAGAAAGCAGCTACTCAAGACCTTCTGCAAGAAAATTCCCTATCTTTGCAAGCCAATCCAATGATACACTTGCCCGTCACTGTAGAATCTCTCTACTTTGAATGATCAAAATTATTCTCAAACATGTTTTTAAAAGGCAACCGTAACCATACATAATGGTTTCAATGGTTACCACCACCCGTTGTGGCCGCTATAGTGGTGTGATAGAAATTCACAGCCGTAACAGCCACCACTGTTATGTAAAGGCCGTAGTCCCCGGTACAACACCATTACGACGATTGCGCTTTTTTTTATATTATAAATTTTGTATTAGGCTATTTTTCTCTATTTTCTTTTTCTAGCTGTTAAATTCGCACCCCAAAAATAAATAAATAAATAAAACTTTAGCAAAAATCTTAGATTTACATGTTTTGAATGTCCAATTTTCAAGTTCTACAAGACTTGAGTTGCTCTCAAGGTTAAATGACCTTGTCTTTTTCTTCTTTCAAACTTTCATTACTTTTTTTTATTGACAAGCTTTCATTATTTTCTCAATTGATTCTTTGAATATTAACTTATATCTATTTGCCCTTAGGTCAAATTTATTGAAATAAATAAATAAAATTGGATATCATGTTACATACTATTACAATACTTCCATTTTCGCAACACTTCCAATTGGGAATTTCGCAACACTTTCATTTTAAACAAATTTGAACCATGTGACAAACCTTGCTAGCAAGCAAAAATGGAGGCCATTGTATGAGGTCCAACTCACGGTCAGCCCAATATGGAACAAGCAACAGGTCCATTTCCCTGGAAATGATACAAAGTTATACATACTACAGCAGAATACAATAAGATTCAGAAGAAGACAAAAAAAATTCTCGACACATGTTAGGACACAAAAACAGGTTAGATCGCAGGAGTCAAACAACATAAAAAAAAAAAAAAAAAAAAAAAAATAGGTGTATTGTGCAAAGTTTCACATCCATAATTACCTATCACTTATAAGATCCTCCTCTCTAAAACTGCTGATTATTGTGTTCCATAACTGAGCAAATCTTGCCGCTGCTTTATCATTGCTTGATGGGATCTGAAAAATTTTATTAGATAAATAAAATTGAAGGAAAGGAATTTCCATATTTTCTAGAGAGTAGCAAATGAAATAACCTTCGCAAAGTTCCGAGAAAAAGTGGACTTCAGTAGTCCTTTCTTTTTTGTTGGCTCACTCTTTTCCTCCGGAATTAAACAGGCATTAAAAGCAGCAGGCAATGATTGAAATCTGGACCTTAGCATTCCTAAAGTTCGAATCTGCAAGCAATAGAGGTTACGGAAATGGAGATGCGTTTAAGTAATCATAAATAAAATTGAAGAAGCCCCATACATCATAAAGCTTCAAATAAGTAAAGAACAATAAAGAGACTCAAACTACAAAACCATAAATCATGCTTAAGCAAATCCATAGACTGCTGTTTAATATTATGCATACTAATGATTAAAAGAAATTCAACAATGTTTTTGCCCCAAATGTCCTCACGTGGACATGCAGATATGAGCTTGTGATAAATCACATTCATAAAAACACGTGTATATCCTTATTAGTTCTTTTTTGGTTTGGCATGTACAGTTCCACTCACAAACCTGCATATATATAGTTGTATTACAGTTTTAGGTTTTGGAAAATAAAATCATGTTAATTTTAAAAACATGCATCTCACATTGTATTTACACATCAAAGCTTCTTGATACCCATTAGCTATAGCCAATTATCTTGTTCTTCTCAGCACAAAGCACAATTATATTCATCCTTACACATTCAAACATTGCAAAGGTTGTCCATAATAACCCAAAACAACACCAGCCCATCACCAATATGGCCATCCTTCTATAAACATCTTTACACTTTCTGCAAATGGAGAAACTATTATACTCTGTACCTTCATTCTTAAAAGTGTAGCTAACACATCTGGAACTAAAAAAGCAATTTTGGATATATTTACTTATATAATATATTTTGGGGGACATGTTAATTCTCATTTTAAATCACTAACAGAAGTAACATAACTCATTGGACTCTCCCACAGATTGGAACCAATTTAGGTACCCTTATTCAGGTGTGCAACTAAAAGTGCCCATATTCAGGTGTTCAACTAAACTGAATCATGTATTCTTTTCACACGCAGAGGAATCACATGACCAACATTGGATTTCACTGGAATGAACTCCAGCATGTAAAAAAGACACGATTATGTAATCTGAAACCCTTGTTTCCCTTCATTTCTTTTTTTATTTGTTTTCCGTTTCTCTCCTTATTTTTCATAATAGGAGATATCACTCAAGCTAATAACAAACTACAAAAAATTGGGACCAAAGCAAATGTCCCAAACATCTAAATACCTAACATGAATAAGAACAACCAGTAAAAACAACAATGCCATACATATCACAGCGCATTAGGCCAATCTTAAAAAAATGTAGAAATCATAAGCTAAATTTTGTATCCTCTCCAGCAGAAAAGGGATAAAGAACAATATAAAACTGTCAACTTCTTCATGGCAAAATGTTGAAGCCCAAGTCATAGTTTGGAACACAAGCATAAAGTTGGAGCATAAGTTACAACAGAAGTGTGTATATGTTACAGTGAGGTGGTGGCAGACATGTTACAGTGAGTCAAGCACGCTTAAACACTGTTATTTTATTAGCATTATAGGCATCAAGGGTAAAATTTGGCTGGATGCACCCGTGTCTAATGCAGCTGAAGAATATAACATACCAAATGTAGTGAAAGAGTTCCAATATCAGAAACATACTTGAAGCAGTGATAAATTTTTCTTTCCCCCTTCAACAGTTCACAAGTGCCGCCAATTTTACTCTTTACCTCCTTCTATATATCACATTATTTATTTGGTTGCAAAAATTGAAATAAAATTGCTTATAAAAAAACACAAAAAATGTTGAATGATCAAATAGAGAAACATAATAAACAATTGACTTAGGTTGAATATGGGCAAGAAAGCCGAGCTATACTTCCTCAATTGCCCTAGTTTGTCTTTGAATTCAAGCTTTGAGCCAGAAGAAAAGAATCTAAAAAAATAGAAGTTTGGAAGATGAATAGTCTGTAATATGTTAAAAAGATTCCAAGGCAAGTGTCAAGAAATAATAGACAATGGTGAGCAGCAAATACACATGCTATTTTTATTTTTTTTTGAAACCTTCATCCTATATGAACTGACAAAGTTTGTGTACGAAGGTTGTTGGATCTAACTGATCATGAAGAAATACTAAGCACTAAGCCTAGTTTACAAATGCATTAGGTTGGAAGCCAGACCTTCCCCTTCATAATTAGCACTAAGTTATATATCCATTATCTATATTTAGTAACTGTTTTCACTTTTTTTTTGGCTAATGTTTCATGACCACATAGCCTTAGGGTATTTTGGTCTGACAATTAGCAAAATAAAGCATTATAAGTGGTGGCACAAATTATGCAAGTTATAGAGTGAAGAAAAGAAGTTCCACTAACCTCTCCAAGACGACGGAATGCACCATAGATGCCTCCAAATAATGTAGAGAATATAGCATACCAGATTTGGACGTCCATAAAATACACCTGGAAATAATTAATACGTAAGAAATTGCATGTAGAGTAAGCCAAATAGGAACAAGAGACAGAAAAAGTGCTGAAACGAGTTCAACCCATACAAGAATAATTGGAGCCCAAAGTGCAATCACAACACCAATATTATTCCTTGCTGCAAAGCAGAAAGTAACATGTTAGACCAATTAATCAAATAACAATATAGTAGAAATTCAAGCAATCCTTTTGTTCACGCTTTGTACCACGAGGAAAGAATTCATGCCACTGATAGTTTGTTATGTGAATGCTCATGATAGCTTTTGTCGGATTCACTAAAGGTTTTATCTGCAACAGAAAAAGATATCAAACAAGTTACAAATAACTGGATTGCATATAAAATCAAGGTTGGTAAAATTCATTTTTCAAAATAACAACAAAGATTTTACTGAAATCCAATGTAACAAATGAATACAATATATCGTAATTCTAACATCAAGTAGTAAGCCTTCATTCATACGTATAATTTTTCACACTCAAAGCAGAGAAACAAAATAAAAATATTAACAGACAAAAATCTTGAAAAAGATAAAGGTGAAATTGGGTCATGGTTACTAAAAATATTGGGAGAGCTGACAAGGGTCAAAAATTTAGTGAGGTGGAATAAAAACTGCATTCATGGAAAATATAAGATTTTCTTATTGTGAAAGAAACTAACAAAATAACTGAATCAACCCTCAAATATTATAAAATGCTGCATAGAGCCTTCCGCAAATTACTGCATCTATTCTGTGAAGGACTCTTGATGTCAAAGATAATATGTAAATTAGGCATGCCACACAACTTTCTCCATACCTGAAGGAACTGTAAGTCTAGCAAAACTCATTTCTGTTCAAAACATTTATAGCAAATATTATCCATTGCTCAGAATTTGAATCTTAAAAGTTAATAACCACAAAAAAAATAAAAGAAAAAAGAATAGAATTTCCAAAAAAAATTAAATAAATAAACCTTCAGACGATTCATGATCAATCACTTAGGGTGTGCTTAGATCTTGGGATTTGTGGAGCGATTTGTATAAGGGAAAGGAAAAGTCAATGAAATATAAGCTAAATGCTTTTCACCTTTCCCTCCACAAATCCCTCCTCAAATCAAAGATCCAAACACAGATTTAAAGATAAGGTGAAGGCATTATTACATAGCCTAAACCCCACTTGCACAAGCCCTCCATCAGCTTCATCTAAGAAGCACCACCCTTCTAAGAAGTTAACGTGTAGTGTCTAACACCAACACCAGACGACACTTGTCGGACACTTCCCAACGCTTAGACACACAAGAAACACGTTATAAGTTTGAATAAAATAAGCCAATGACAAAGCCAAAAAAAAAATGTAAATTTATACATACTCTCTTCCTTTAGACTTTAAAAACTATTATCTTTGAGTTAAATATTCATATACATATAATAATTATTTATTCTTATATATGACATATAATGAATATATAAAATTATATATTTTGCATGTGTCATGGATAATAATTATTTATCCTTTTATATGACATATAATAAATATACAAAATTATACATTTCGCATGTGTCACCCATGTGTCATGTCCCACATTTTTTGAAAATTTGTTAGTCAGTGTGTCGGTGTCATGTCATGTGTTCACGTCCATGCTTCTTAGACCTTAATTCATCTTTCAAAAATCAATTTACCAGTCTCCAAAATCCACACTCCTTATTCCTCTCATGATAATGCCCTTTTTGTGGGAGAATAGAAAGGATGGTATATATGGAAGCCGTGATAATTATCCATTAAGCATCCAATCATCTGATTTTTTAAAGAGTAATAATTTCTCTTGTTGAAAATTTTCTATATACTACAGCAAAAGAGTTTCACTTTCACTGACCTCTTCAACAATTACAAACCTAATTAAAAATTAAAAAATAAAAAATAAAAGATTCTCTCAGCCTATGTTGACTTTCTTTTCTTTCTTTTTTTAACCGAATTTATGGGTCTAAAGTTACTTTTGACGTCAATTCTCAACTAGTCCTTAATTTCTTCTTTCAACTCGCAATGTTCATCAAATTACCAAAGCAGATCCAACGAGTGAGACACATCCACATCAACCGTTCTGCATCATGAACTACAAAAATAATTCTTTGTAACCACTAAGAGAGATGATCCTCACTACACTTTCTCAACTACACTAACTGCTGTCACAACAGCCAACCCAGTATTATCAAAGATTTGCATACAATATGTTAGCGTACAAACTGAAATGAAGAATATGGATAATGGAAAAGAAAAACACCTCTATAAAGTAGCTGAATGCCAACTTGGTCATTATAAGAAGAACCCAAAACATTGTGTACCTGAAAGTTGAAACAAATAATTATTAGAAATCAACAATGTTTTTTTTAAACAAATTAATTAGAAATTCCACCCATTCGATTCTTACTTGAAAAGAGAAAATGTGCTTTCATGCATCCCTCTTCCAACATATAGCCGAGGCTGCCAAATATCATGCAAACTTTAGGTCAATTAGATTCATATACCATGAAATGGTATTTCATTATCATTACTAATTTATTATCAACACTAAATGCTTTGTCAATCACGTGAAACAACTAAAAACATAAATGAAACAACACACACATACCTGTGACCACCACATCATCAGCATCACAACTCTAAAGTTTGATCTCTCAAGGAATCGACGGATGAAGGGGAAAAGAAACAATAACGCAGCAAGCATGTTTGGTGACAAATAGATAACGATAGCCAAAATAAACAACGAGGGAGAGTTTGAATTATTGCCAAACCAACTTTTAATGGTTTGAGCAAATCCAGGAGGATTCTCCCAAGTATAAGCATAAGTTATTGGTAGAATGATCACCCATGCAGCAGCAGACACAACCTTCAATATGTATCGTAGCTTAACATATAGTGACATGCTCTGCCTGGCTTTCCAACTAAGGACAAAATCAAGGACAGCTGCAGAGTCATATGACAACAGCTATGAAGTAGATATCTCATAAAATCAGCATTACAACTTTAGAAATGATAACTAGTAACCACATTGCATAAAGACGACAGATTTCTTCTCATTCTCCAAATCATGAACATGTCACAATATTCAGTTGGGAAGTGTTAATACAAATATGCATCCTATACTTCTCAATTGAAAAAGAAAATTTTAACTTACTACAATATGGAGAAAATCAGGCCAGGGGAGAGGAAAACGAAAACAAAAAGGAGAAAACGACGGAATTACAACTAATGCATAGAATAACCAAAATTCCAGTTCAACGTATCAATGCAGGTGAAGATGGCTATTGTTATAGTACTCGAAAAAAAGGAAGAAGAAAGAAATAAAGTGAGCAGATGCCATGTCCAAATAATCATAACATGATAAGAAAATTTCCTTTCACATTAACGTGGTGAAACAAAGTATCTGAACTTTCTAGGCTCTAACTGTCTGGTCGTCTTTTTCACCCACGCAGAACAAAGGCACTATTGCTCATTACTCTTAAATGTAATTTAACTCCATGAATATCTAACAAAACCTACATTCACTCCACAAATCTCAAATTCACAGTACCTAGATGTACCCAACATCACATGTGATGTAACTATCAGCCCATGGAATCCTGACCGTCAAACTATACCTTGTAATTGCAAATGCAGTGGAGACTACATTTGCCCCAAAGCATGTAATCTGGAAAATATAGAATCTACGGATGTAAAAAATGGGAAAAGACTTCCAAGAACTTATCAAATCAGAAATAGTTATATATAATGGCAAAGCAGTAAAATGAAATATTACAACCTACCTTGCCCAAGCTTCAATATTGCAGCCGTTATAAAGACACTCAGTACTTTCTTCAAAACATCAGAACTGAAGATTGAGGTTGGGTCACCCGAACCATTCCATGCAACAATTATCATAGCCTTAATAGAAGTAAACAAGAATGAAGGTCAAATCATAGCAAGAAATATAAATTTACATACATAAATGCACACAAATAGACACGGAGATGCATATTCAAGAAGCAACTACCTGTAAGCATAATACAAAAAAACTCCACATTCTATCAAAGCTTCTAAAAATATGCCAATACGATCGTATCTCCACAAAATTGACTTTCCCCACCCACAGATCTCTACCAGCTGGCTTGTTATCCTGAATATTTCAATAATCAACATATATTAAGCTCCATCAAACAATACCTTCCAGGTAAGCTTAGCTTTAAAAAGCATTATAGTACAAATTATGGAAATTAAGAACATTACAAGTGACATAAAGAATGTTTTTATAATTAGTTGCGGCAGTAGTCTGTAGAAACAAAAAACAGAACAGATACAAAACTCAGTAAGACTGCAACTCCAAGCATGCTATCCATTTTACCCTTCATTCAGCAAAGTCATAACTATCTACTCAAAAAAAAAAAAAACTCCCAGTCAGTCCCATTGCATGAGGGCTGGAAGGGGTATATTGGGTACTGACCTAACACTTGGATTATTTACACAAAGTGACCATCCAAAAGTTTGAACCCACAAACTCAAGGTCAAGGGACCAAGTTTTAACCACTAAACCAGTGGCCCCTTTTAACCTAAATATCAATTTTTTAGGATTAATTAAATACATCATCTATCTTATTTAGTGCACTACCCTTCGTCCAGCAAAGGCATTACCTACTCAACTCAACTAGCCTTAATAGCAACTATTTGGTATCAATTACATTATATATCTTATCTAATCTGCTCCATATGTAGCTATATGCATGATTAGATTGACATGAATTTTCTCTCAACCACAATCCATGTTCTTAATAAATAGCCTCCTTTTCTCTTCTTGGTGCACCTTCAAGTTGGCTCATAACATTCCTCCATACCGACACACTAGTTTATCTGCCGTAGACATGCCCAATCAATCTTAGGTTAAGTTTCTCTTCTTGTCTTCAGAGGATGCTATTTGTAACTTCACAAAACCACATTCACTTCTTATTCTCTCACTTTTTTCTATTGCCATGCCACTCATCCATCTGAACATGTTTTTTAACTTATGCCTTTCAACATCTTTCTCCAATACCATGCCTTTTTCACAATCCAAAAGAAAAATAAATAGTGAGGGCTCATTTGTGTAAATGATGCATTGATGCACATGAAACTATCTAACTCAACAGCTAATATTCAAAAAAGGGAAAGAAAAAATAATATAATAATTAGAAGATACTAAATTAAAGCTTACCCCCTTTTTTTCAAAACGATGCTGTTCAGTGGGCAGACAAAAAAAATCAGCATCAGCTCGCATTGGCCAACCTAAACGGAAACAGTCAACTGACCTGTAATTTTACAAGGGCAAAGTTATAATTTGAAGGTGTACAAAAATCAAGGACAAAATTATCCCCCCAAAAAAAAAAAATTGTAATACCAAAAGTATTCATTCAAATCATCATAGTTCCTCCACTGGGAATGCTTTGATATCCCATTTCTGCTCCTTTTGGCCTCCTTTAAGAACAAAGTCAAAAATGATGTTACAGGAGTATGAAACCTGAACTTCTAAGAGATCCAAAAACCAAGGCATGCAATACCTTTGCAAGCACTTCATAAATAGGAGTAACAACTTTCCTCAAGAAAGCCTCTTCTTCACCTCCGTAGGCTGGCTTCACATTCTCCCCCGTCACTGGACTGACATTGCCAGCTAACATGCCATACAGTTCAAATGCCATCTACAATAACCAACAAACATGAGAACCGAAAATAAGTTGCCGTCATCATATCACACTATTTATTATTACTATTTATATTACAGGATGATAGATGAAATCGTCTCATAAAAGCACAGAGAAGATGTTTGATCGAAAGATGCTCCGTGGAAATTTATGATGTTTGACCAGAAGCAAGAAGACCCGAAGATAGAACAAACAAATCACCTCATAAACATTTCATATAGGAACCTGATATTCTAAAAACAGGGTCAAAACAACCTCCTAGAACTAGTGAAGGCAAAATGTGTTAATATTGTCATGTAGAACTTACAAACAACAACTCAATTCAACCAGAACAAATATTTACATTTCTCCTTTCTTTCTCTTTTATTCACAGTTGTGAATGGCCAGCATGAGCAGTGAAAAACTCCCTTTTCTTTCCACCTCCACATCCATCCTTCTTTCCCTTTATATAAATATATTGAAATTTGAAACTTCTCCACACTCAAAAGAACAAGGGAGTATTATTCAATCACTCAAAAAATTCAAGAATAAGACTCGAATTTGAGCACTTGTAGATACTAGTAAATACAAAGATCAGCTGGCAGACAATGAACCTCTGTTATTAGCCATACTCATCAAAATCTTCGTAAAGAAAGATTGTCTGTACACTAATCCTCTCATTTGACCCCCTTGACCTTAGATCGGCCACTTAATGATAGACCGTCAAATAATGCTGTAATATTGTCAAAAAAAGGTGTTGTTTCTTTAGTGAACTTTTTTATATTTTAAAGAATGCTATTTTTTTTACTTTTTAAATGTACCTAATCTAGATGCACCTAAAAAGTAAATTATGTAAAATTCTCCCAAAAAAAATAATTAAAGAAAAACCAAAACTCAATTTTTCCTTTTCTTTTTTATTTGTAGTAAACTTTTTTCAGATTTCTTCACAAATATTTTACTTTTTAAGTGCATCTAAAAAAAATGACTAGAATATGAAGAAAAAAATAAATACCAAAGACAAAAAAACCATAGTTAAACAAAAAAACTCAAAAGCAGTTTTCAAAAACTAAACAAAACAAACTGAGTGAGTATATTCTCTCAAGATAATCATGAAAAAATAAGGAAAAGTATTGAAGCTAACATTATAAAAATAAAAATAAAAATCTCAATCACTTCAAACTTGAAATATAAAATTTAAAAAGAAAAGTTGTAGGTATTACCTTAAAAAACAGGAGTATCCAAGATGACACACACACAGAGAGAGAGAGAGAGAGGGAATAATAAACAATTTTTTTTTTTTTTTTAAATAATAGAGGTTGTCGTGTACTGGATATTCTCAACTCCATGAGACAAAATCAAAACCAATATATAACTGCCACCAAATTAACTAACATCAGCCACAATCTTTTCAGTCTTTTAAGGTCCCTGAAGAGAGAGAACTAACTTGCACAGGTTTATACCAAAAGTCACACATGCTTGCATAGGTAATATAAATCTTTGTAAGCTGGAAAATTGTTTACCCATCCTCTCATTTGATTTTAGATAGAATTAGCCCACCTAAGGAGATGGGCATGGGCACATGACGTGCATCCAACACCACTATTTCAAGGCACAATTTGCTTTTGACTTGCATGCAATTTAACTCAAGCCATTTCAACTCAACAAGCATTTGTCCTAATGGGGTCAAACAATATGGATCCATTTGCCTCCAACTGATTCTAATCCAAGTCATAAATTTTGAGCAATTCATTTCAAACAATAAAATCTTATTTTCATGTAACTATTTTTGGAGAAATATTCTACTCAACCAAATTCATGTTGAAGATATACTTTTCTTTTCACTTTCCTTTCATCCATTTTACATTTTTGTACATTCATTTTCTAGTATTCTTTTCATTAACCAAACAGAGCATAAGCAGAAACAGTGATGCTGCAATAAAGCAATGCATATCAAAGCAAATGCCATTATACAAAGAAAGAAACATTCAAAACATACATGATGATAAATGTAGCATAGGCATTCTGGCATGAATCTCAGGTTTGCAGCTTCACCCCATATAAGAAGATAGAGTCCCATGTATAATAATTTACGCTGTTGCATTTCCTGCTGTATGGTGGGTAACCTGCAGTTTGATAACATAAGAATTAAAAGGATACAATTGACATAAAAAAAATTGACTATGCGTAAAACCTATTTTGTACACAGCCTACAAGCGACAATGAGGCTGGTCATATCCGTTTTTGCATGTTAGACACTCACATCTATGTCAGATGCCAAAAGAGCTTTCCATGTGAAATGTTGTATCTTTTCCTGATTTTTCTAAGACTTTTACATATAGAAAAACTCAAGTCTACATCACAATATAACCTAACTGCAACTCATTCATGAGTTATGTGAAGAAATGTAATTACAGCATCTCTCCTGGACACAAGATAAAAGCGTTTCCAGCTATTATGAAGAGAAATTATTATTTGAATCAACAGTCCTATCATGAGAAGCCTCACCAAAGACTACTTTTGCGATCCAAGTACTTGCACCATTTTTTGTAATTCTTGAAAAGTTTCTTCATCACTTCATTCAATGCACGTTCATCCAACTACGCAATCAAAAAATGAAGAAAACTTCTATTAGTGTCTCCCAAGCAAATAAAAGCATATTGGCTAATTAAAATAAAGGCAACATCTAGACATACTTAAGCTCTTTGATAAATAAAAAATCAGCCATTTTTTATATAACTTTATTAGTTAACAGTCAAACTGTTTCAGATGCTGAGAGGAAAGCCCTTCGACAGATATGGTCCTTAAAACAAGGCAAGACTGCAACAGAGGTAAAGGAAAAAAGGTTGAGGAAAACATAACCATAAGAAGCAGTTGCATTAAGCCCATGACTGTATTCATACTTCTCTTAGGATCAGACAACTAAACTGACAACAATTATCATGAAAAGGCCATCACATTTTGAAATCAGCTTTTCTGCAAGCCACCACACATTCCTGACAAGTCACAACAGAAACATATTCCTTGCATGCTCTGAAATAAATAAAGCCACTAATTGGACAGATGATATCAGCTAATGCAGACAACTCTGGCACAAAATTTTGGAAAATCATTTGAGTAAAAAAAAATATGTTTTGTTAAAATTGCATGCAATGAAATTTAAACCCCACTTCTAAACATGTAAGAAATTAGTGGTAACACAATTCTGTGGATAAGATACTAATAGCAAGGATAATGTAAGATCCACAACAATCATGATGATTTTGGAGGAATGTTGTGGCAACATGATCATGGCAGTGGCATCAAAAGTTGTAGCAGAAGCAATTATAGAGGCAGCTGTGCCATTGGGACTTGGTGGAATATGGGTGATGTTGGTGGCATGATAGAAGAGGGGAAGATGGTAGTAGTGAAGGTGAAATATCCCCATTGAACAAATTCTAGCAGAAGACAAACCTTGGGTTGTTGATCAGGTTTTGGGAACTGCCGAATGTGAACATTAGCAAGTAATAGAATGAGGTGCTCCCTTTGATTTGCCACATTATCCTTCTGCAAGTTAATTAACAAAATCAATATCCATGGACCAGAAGAAAAATAATTGCAGTTTGCTCTTCATCATATTCAAGTAGCTTTTTCAAACACAATCATACAAGAACTAAATGCATAGACCAAAAACAATCCTAAACTGTTACCTGGAAACCAAACATCGATTGAAGCCAGTCTAGGATATCTTCATCTTTTTTCTTCTTGTAGTCCCTCGGCCATGGAAGACCCCGGGTGTTACGAAGTGCTAAAAGAGCAGCTTGAATCTGCAAATTAAATAACCAACAATAGTATTTAAACCATAATTTGGACAAGCTTAAAGCAAAGATGAAGCAATACAGGAGCCAAAACCCATTGGGAGTTGGAAACAAACCTCTGGATATCTCATAATTGCCTGATTTGCACTATCAGGATCAAGAGGAAGAATATTGTAAGGAACATAGATCTCAGTCTTCTCTGCAACTTTATCATGGGTTTCCAATATCTGTGCAAGGCCAATCAATATATCAAGTGACATGTGGAAAACACCCTCTATGCAATCAAACCTATAAGTTTGATGGTCATTTGAGCTTTGCAATTGTAAGAAACCCGCGTAAGAAAAAGGTCCCTCATCAAAATAAATACTTCAGATAACAAGAGAGGATGGCATTTAGTTTCACCTCACGATCAACTTCCACAGCCTGTGTCTGATTGACAGCCTTCAAAACCTCAAAAAGAACATTAGCAGTTTGATACGCTTTGGTAAGCTGCGCACTAACAAACAGAAAAAATAGACAAATCAAACGAAACAGGAATAGCAAGTGCTGAGCATGTGGCATAAAAAGCTCCAAAATATCTCAGAAAACTCACCGATCAGCTTTATCAGCAGCATTTTGCAAAGCTTGGATATATTTTTTGTAGTAATGCTGATAAAAGCTCTGCATCTCACGCGCATCACTTTTCTTTACTCTCCCCATCAACGTCGGATCATTCTCCTGAGGCAAATTAAAGAAAGACCCTTTAGCAAATAGGAAGAGAGTTATTAACAGGTAATAAGAAACATTAGAATGGCCCTACGCATCAGTGAGCACACAACACTCAGAGAAACAACAGCTTTCAAATATGGGTGTCACTAACCTCGTTTGGAAATGTCCTCAAAAGAAGTAAAATCCCTCAAAACACACAAACATGAGGCACATATGGGTTTTTTCCCATCTGAATTTCTAACGGATTATGGAGGGATCACAGTGAAACACAAATAGGAAGTGCATGGTTAAAATTGATGAAATTGGAACTATGGGAACCAAAGTGAAATCTTGACAATATCATAGGGAATAATGGTGCAATTTACCCATTTGGTTAGTATATTCATGCCAAATGTCAGCTTATCATCCTTGTCCAAATTTAATACACAACACAAATATTAGTCAACACCATATTGCAACACATAATGGAGACATGATAAATATATGATACTCTACAAATTCAGAAAAGGTGAGGCAAAACAATAAACAAACTTTGTTATCAACAAACAGTCAAGAAGCCCGATTGACTCTTTTTGTTCCCTTTCTCTCATTCTAGAGATCAAGAAGCTAGTCAAACAATAGATAAACACATTTTAGGTTATTGTTCCCACTAAACAAGAGGGTTCATGCCAACAAACTACACGGCATGAACGAGTTAAAGGTCCACTATTCCATACAAGGATAAATGCACTGTCCAAGTCTATTGAGTGCATGTACTCACCTACAGAACAAGCATTTTAATTTTTTGTATAGATTTTAGTGAAATGTGTTCAAGTCTATTAAGTGCATATACTCGCCTAAATACCAAGCATTTTATGTATATATTAAGTGAAATAATCAATTAGCAAGTCACTCATGTGAAAAAGTAACTATCAACGATTACCCTTTCCAGGCGTTGAAGAAGCGCAGTTTTAAATTGACGAACACCACGACCACTAGAAGTGGGATCCAGCCGATGAGCTTTCTCAAAAGCATAGAACCGACCTACATCCCAAAACACAATTAAATGAATGTTTCAGCCATAATACTGGAAAGCATATATTGTGAAAGGAATCCACAAAATAAAGAACATATGACAATAAAACAAAAACAAGAAGCAAGAAATTAAAAGTAACAAACATGTGAGAGTGAGAATTCTAGCAAAAGAGTGGCCGATCTATGAATCAAATGGACGACAGAGCACAGTTTTCTTTGAATAGTTACTGATTTCATGCGTCATCAATTCAAAATGCCCCACTTCTTTGTTATTTATTTTGTTATCAAAAGTTACGGTGTTTCAAACTTCAAGGTTACATATGTTTTTTAACAAATAAATCAAACATTTATTTTAGAGGAACGATATTCATACTCCACGTTTAACCTCTCACACTTCCCTTGTGAGAAGTTAAAAGGCAAACAATGTGTATGAAGTTAGAAGTGGAGAATGAATATCATTGCTCTTAGCCCTATTTGGTAGGGCTTATGTTCAGCTTATTTCAGCTTAATTTAAACTATTTTAGTTTGTTTGGTTCAGCTTAATGGTGTAGATTATAGCTTTATATAAGTGAAAAATGAGCTTTTTAGCTGTGGTGGGGGGTGGTGGGGGGGGGGGGGGGGAAGGTGCTTATTTTTTTCAACTTAAGCGGCAAGCTGAATGTCAAGGATAAAAAGACTTAAATGCCCTTCACACTTTCAAGTCATTACAAGTCTACCAGGTATATAAACAAAAACACTCATTCTCCCCCTCTCACGAAAGGAGAGGGGCAATTTCCGGTGGAGAGACGATTTTCAGCAGTGCCAAAAAAGATGAAAGAGGAGAGCAAAGCAAATGAGCTTGTCACCGGAGCTCATCTCTCTCTCTCTCTCTCTCTCTCTCTCTCTCCGCGATCTCTCTTTTCTCTCTTTTTTTGTCTCTCTCGTCGCGATCTAAAAAGGGAGCAAAACCCTAGCATTGTCGCCGTCACCACTGCAAGCCATCTATCACGATCGACAATGTTCTCTCAAGCATCGCAGTCGCGATCGCGATGACGATCAACCCTAGCGCGCAATTGACAACCCTAACCAGAGTCGTCGTCATCATGATCTCAAGACAAAACCCTACGCATCGCGATCTGAACCAGAGTCGCCATCGTCGCGATCTACTATCGTCGTCTCTCCCTCTCTATCACTCTAGATCGCGGCGGTGGCTAAGGTTACAGACCACCGACGACATACTGATGAAAGAGGAGAGAAGAGAAAAAGGAAGAAAAAAATATATATATATATTAATTAGTATATTTTGTAATGAATTAATAAATTAAAAAAATAACAATTTTTATATTATTAATTGTAATGAAAAAAAATTATAGATATAAATGAAACAAAATACATGAATATTAATTGTAATGAATCAATGAAACAAATTGCACAATTTATTTCACAATTAATGAAATAAATTTTTTTTTAAATTAAAACTGAAAAAAAAAATTGAAAAATTAACAATTTTTATATCTTATAAAGGCAAAAAATACATTACACAGCAAAAAACTATTTTACAGCTTATTCAACCAAATACTACTCTGTTGCTGCACCAAACCGGTTAACAACTTATGTTTAAAGCTATGATCTATAATCTATTAAGCCATAATCAATAATTAATTTCCCACAGCTCTACCAAACGGGCACCTTATTTTATTGGAAAACCCTTAAATTTATACAAATAACTTAGTTACACAACATATGACAACTACATATAAAATTTATGTTCATTAATTAATGTTGAATAAATAAACAAAAGTTGAAAGAGGAAAAAATCAGCCCAACAACGGCTTGTAAATGTAGGAGAGCCCGCCGCTGTCACACAACAGCAGTAACGGTCATAACGGCCCATTACAGGTGTTATGGGACGATTGGGCATAATTTCAGTACGACTATAAATAAAAACTTAAGGTGTGGCGCGCTAATAGATACCTAAAACTTGACAGTTAATCTAAATAGAGAAGTGCCTCCAAAGTGTCGTATGATTCCAGAAAACACCACTCAAAGTTACAGATGAATACAAGGTCTAAATAGCCAGATCAACATAATCCCCTAAACCAAACAGGGAAATTATTTAATAATCCTGAAACACTACATGACCATCCTCCAAGCCAATAATCAATTACTTAGCCCAATGTTGTTCTCTCATCCCCAACATAAAATTGTAAGCCCCCTACTCCTCTCTACCAATCAAAACCGTAACACTCACACATTGTGCCCACTCAAACACAACCAAAATCCCAATTTTTAAACAATGTAGAAACCGAAAACACTAAAAATCAACACATATGTATATGAAAGAATAAATAATCAAGTTACAGAGACTAGCCAATCAACATTCTTCAATTCTTACACAATGTAGAAACTGAAACCACTAATAAATCAACATATATATGTATGTGTATGAGTATGAATGTGTGTACAAAAACAAAGAAGAAATAATGAACTTACAGAGATAAGCAACCCTTGGGTTGGCTTTTTCAACTTCATTGGCAACACGGAGAATCGGAGCAATCTCAACAAGCGAGGACGGCACCACCTCACTGTCGAAAATCGACTCTCCGAGATTCCCAGCCGTCTGAGTCCGCATGATCCGCCGCTGCGGCTGCGGCTGCGGCTGCGGCGGCTGATCAGAGCCCCCTCTCGACGACATTATCAAAAAACCTAACCACAGCACATTCACCAACAAACCATACCAATCAAAGATGAACTAACCAAAACCACATTACATACATACATACATATAGAGTAAAAAAAGAGTGAAAACATGGATAGAGAGAAAGTAGAGAACTAAAGATTTACCAGATGACAAAAGAAAGCTAGTGAGCTTCTAATCTAGCATCTGCAAAAAGCAACAAGCACAGAGAGAGAGAGAGTTCAGAGACTACAAATAAAAATAAAAAAAAATGATTAAGAAATTAAAAAAGTGAAAATGAGTGTGTATGAACTTACTGGGGTGAGAGTGGAGAGAAGATGGGGGCTGATTCAGTGAAGGAGCAAACCCTAGGGGAGAGATAGAGAAGAGGAGAGAGAGAGAGACTGCAACTTCAGGCAAGTTAAGCAGAGATGGACACAGCACAAGAAGTGAGAGACAGGGAGATGGGAGGTGGTGGTGGAGAAGAACATGGGGGTGCGTGCAGCAAAGGGGCAAGTAATTGTTGGGTGGGCCCATATGCTGTGCCCGGGCTTTTTTCAGAAGAAAAATAAATAAATAAATAACCCAAAATGCCCCGATAATTACTATGGAGCCACTGCGGTAGCTGCATATATTCAATGGCTGAATGGCAAGCAAGCCATTGTTCAAAAAAACAAAAAAAAATTATGGCCCATTTCAGAATACGCTATTTTAGAGGCTCTCTAATTGGAGGTGTTTTGAGAAATAATATATATAATTTTTTTTATATAAAAACACATAAAAAAAAAAATAGAAAGGGAACATAATTTAAAAAAAATTAAAGCCAAAATATTAATTTTTAACTAACTTGTCAAAATATGCCTTAGTATATGCTAGTATAGTATCGCTAAAGTTAGAGCATCAGCATTTTTAAAATAACAAAAAAGTTAAAATATAAATAACAAATCATCAAATTCTTCCTCAATTAGTCTCAGCAAATTTTTGTTAAATTAACTTTTTGTTAAATTTGTTACAGTAATTCGTCTGATGAAGCGATAAACTGTTTATCGCTACAACACGCGATTTGGGTGTAACCGGATGTCCGGCCGATCAACCCGCCACTCAACGGCATTTTTTTTTTTTAACATTTCTTCCAGTTTTATCTTTTGTAAAACACAAGAATTATTTGGTTGATAGGTCATCAATTTAATTATAAAAAAAAATAACAAATATTTTAATAGGATTAAGTTAAAATAAAGAGTTTTATGCAGTGAGTGACTAGCTAAAACAACAATGATAGAGGTCACTAATTTTGAAACTCTAAAAAGACCACTAATGACATGGCACTCAATAAAAAAACAAAAAAAAAAAACACCAAGGCCAAACCATCAAATCATTCCTGGTGAGGCCCACTGCCACATCATTAGTGATAGCACTAATTAGTGCTCTCACTCATTTTCCAATAGCAAATTGTCAAATTATAGTAATAGTGTTCTTTTGGAATAAAATTATTTTAGCAAATCTCAACCAATTTTCTCTTTAATTTTGTATGTGATATTTTGATATATAAGTTTATGAATTTTTTTGTTGTTTCTTTTTTTTATCTTTTATGACATTTAAAAAAAAAATTAAAAAAATTAAATATTTACATTCTATCCGAGTCGACAAATAAAAAAAAATATACATATAAATATAATTCACACCACCATTCGCATACCACTATAAAATATATATATATATATATATATTAACTACATAAAAAATTTAAAAATATAACTCGCGAATAAAACTCAATAATTCACGAGTTATAGCTGTTGGATGAGATCAACGGTTCACAAATACTTCACAATTTTTTATTTTTTATTTCTTTAACAAAACCCCAACACTTTTACTACCGATTCCCTTCTTTCTCTATTCTTTGAGGAACCCAACAACGTCTCTTTATTCTCTAAAATACTCTCTATCACACCATTTTCATCAATTTGTTCTTAATCTATCAGCACAATCGTCTCCCTCTCTTACTCACAATTATCGATCCCTCTAGTCTCATATTATTTCCACAAACCAATCGATTGTCTCTATTTTTTCATTATTCCCCATAACCAGCACTAGATTGCAAATCAACCACCTATTGTTTGTTGAGGATTGTCAATCGCCAACCCTCAAAGCCCTAACCCTGTTATCCAACCCTTAAATCACAAACCCATACCCTCTGTTTAACTTCAAATTGCAATCCTCAAAGCGCAAACCCTATACCCTAAACCATATATCTATCTTCGATTTTGAAACCATATTCCCAAACTCTTGAAATCACTAATTCAAATCGATTTTCTGATGGAGAAGATGAAGATGAAGCACAAAAAAGATGAAGACGAATAAAATGGTCACTGCCTGTTTGAAATACGAACTAAAATTTGAAATTCAAGTATTTATTGCTTAAAGTTTTCTTGATATTATGTGAGGTTTGCTTTAGATTGTTTGAGATTTATTGAATTGCCTTAAATTTTATGAAATTGTTTGATTGTGTTAGCTAATTGCTTCAGATTTGTTGATTGATTTGTTAATTTCTGTTCAAATTGGTGAAACAATTCTTGTTTTTTTTTAAAAAAAAATAAAATAAAATGTTCTAAATACATTTTTGTTTCAAAAAAAAATGGTGATTTTGGTTTTACAAAAAAATATATATATAATAAAAATAGTAATAACTACGTGGGTGTTTGAGAAATTGTTATTTTAGTAGGTTATTTTAGTTTTTTGCTATTTTAGTAGGCTAAATTTTTTGTATTTGATAAGATAATTGAATTTTTTTTGTGATTGGATATGATATTTATGAGATAAAAAATGAAATGATTATTGATTTGATGTGATATTTTATTTTACTAGTTATTTTAGTCTATTTTTATCTTTTCGTGAATTTTAGCCCAAAGGGAAAGATAAGAAAGAGATGGAGGAAACAGTTGATTTTTTGTGAGTTGGCAAATTTAGCCTCCGCTTGGGAAATGGGTTGGTTTTTTGTTTTTTTTTTTACTATTTTAGCCTGGTTAAAAAGTTTGGTTTGGGAATGACTTTTTTGTTTTTTTGATTTTTAGGCTTTTCTTTGTGAGAAAATAGTATAATGATTATGGATTTGATGTGATGTTTTGTTTGTTGTGGCTAAAATAGCCTATTTTGTCTTTTGTGGCTAAAATAACCCCAAACCTCCTTACCAAACGGAGCCATTTGTCAAATTTTACAGCTGTCATTTTCAACTATTCCCTTTTTTTTTTAGATCCATAAGAAAGCAAATAACAAGAGTTAATGAGTTAAGTTACAGCAAACAGAGAGCTAGTCCCTCCAAAAACTAGCTTCAGTCATGTCTTTAATAAGGAAAGTAGTAATTTCAGCTAGAGGGTTGTCAAGAAAAACAACATGCTCAGTTTGAACCACTCCCAAGTTGGCTAAGAGGTCAGCAGCTCTGTTTCCCTCACGCAGGGTGTGCTGGAGAGAACTGTTACTTCTTCTTAGTAGGAACTTGGCATCTTCGATAAGAGCTTTATATGGGGAATTATGAGATGGACCATGCAGAATTTGGTTGATAGCTTGTGCAGAGTCAGATTCAATTTATACATTTCTAGTTCCTTTCTGGAAGAGTATAGTTAGACCTCGGTAAATAGTCCAAATCTCTGCCTCTAAACTGGAGCAATGACCAAGCTTGCCATGGTATCCCCAAACCCAATTACCAGTTTTGTCTCGCAGCAATCCCCCATATCTTGCCTGCCCTGGGTCGCCTTTTGAATATCCATCAGTATTAAGCTTTAGCTTACTTGCAATTGGGCAACACCAATGGATTAGTTTAGGAATTGCAGGGGATGGGCAGAGAGGAGATAGAAAGGCCTCCTCAATCTCTTGAACATATTGGAAGATGTTCTTAAGATTGAGCTGAAGTGAGTTGGAAAGATTGTTAAAAATCAATTTGTTTCGGTCTTTCCAAATTTGTCATAGAGTAACAATGAAAACAAGGTACCATTTTCAACTATTCAAGCACCAATTTTTACACAGTTGCTATTTTTAGATTTGACAACTTTAATAGCAAATCATTAAAGATGTTCTTAATTAACTATTTGACTCTTACGAAAAGACATATAAAAAAACAGTGATGTCATAAAATATTTTATTTTATTAGATATTTTAGCTCATCTCAAATATAATGTGTTTTATATTTTAATGATGTAAATCATTAGGGAAAAAAATGGTGTAGATTTTATATATTTTTTTTACAGTCTTGCTAATAAGCACCCGTAGGGTACAAGTAAAAGACAAAAAATTGAAAGACCAAGACACTTTTCGCAAAATTAAATGCACTTTTTATTAAAATCAAATTAGGTTTTTATTATTTTTTTACATATTTTCAAAACACTTTTACACACTTCCAATAAGGGTGCTTGTAGTTCGGTCTTGGACGATTCGCTTTGCGGTTTGGGTCCACTCGTGTATGTGCGGTTTGGAAGGAATTAAACCCACAATAGCCCATAGTGCAGGTTGCAGTTTGTGGGGATAGAGTTCGTGGATATGCGGGTGATTTGTGGATTGAATTTTTTTCTTTAAAAAATTATTTTAAAGCCTTTTTTTTTCCCTCTCGTTTTGTAAATATTTATTCTGGGCCATTTTTCCTCCATTTTCAAAAATGCTCAACGTTAATAATTAATAAATTAAAACTTATAAAATTTAAAACACAATAAAATCAATTCATAACACAAGCAAATTATTCAAAATCCTAAACTTTTAAATAAAATTATAAACTAACACAAGTACATCTTTTAAAATCATCAAAATCATTCACCACCCAAGAATACAATTAAAATAAAATAATTCAAAATCTAAAAATATGTAGGATAGGATGAATGAAATCAATTGTCCATTTTTTTTTTTATTTTAAAAAAAAGGTTTAAGTGCAGACGGGTTATTGCTGGTGCAAATAAAGCCAGCAACTCACAATAATATCATATTTCAAACTGCATTCGCCCACATTGTATTTCAAAAATCGCTCATTTGTATGCGAATTAATTTGGATTGTGAGGGTTGTGCAATTCGAATAATTCTATGCTCAACCCTACTTTCTAACATTAAGCCTCCGTTTGGGAAGTGGGTTGGCTTTTTGACTTTTTGGCTTTTTTTGCTATTTTAACCTGGGCTTAAAAGCTTGGTTTGGGAAGGGCTTTTTGGCTTTTTGGAGTTTTTTTATGAGAGAAGAATGTAATGATTATAGGTCGGATGTGATGTTTTGTTTGTTATGGCTAAAATAGCCTATTTTATTTTTTTTTGACTAAAATAACCAAAAAAGTCCAAACCATGTCTTCCCACCAGTCACTTGTTTGCGTTTGACTTTTTTATTTCTATTCTTTATATTCCAATTATCTATCGTTACTCATTATTCATAAAAAAAAAAAAAAAAAAATCATTAATTATTATAAATTTTATTTGTACTTTACGTGTCATTTATTCAACTATTTAACGCAACTAATAAACCAAATCCACAAAGTCAAGCTCTATGAGCACTATACAATTTTTTAATAATGAGAAAACGAGGGAGAAATAAGCCGTTATAAAAAATGTATCAAACTATTTTTTATAGGATTGGATTCGAAATCTCATATTACAAAATATAATTTTACATAATTATTAAACTAATTAGTAATTATGTAAAATAATATTTTGTAAATGTGCTAGTTAAGTTCATTCATGTCAAGGATAACGAATAAACAAAATATTTTTATATATTATCAGCTCTTCAATTCCTACATTTGTTTAGAATAATGTTATATGTATCAATTAGTGTACTAATTAATGTATTAATTGATGATGTAACATAGTTTAAGAGATTTTTTGTATTTACAATGTTAGTAATAAGTGAAATTTATAATAATGTTATAACTATTATTGATATCCTAATTGATCTAATTTTTTAAAAATAAATTGAAATTATCTAAATAAATACATTATTTAGGAGGTATCAAACAAACTTTCTAAGTGGGTAGGGTAATTTTGTCAAAACACCAGCAAAGAGTAATCAGGGGCTGGTTATGTAAAAACTAGGAAACAGCATGGGCAATTCGGACCGGTTAGTTCGAAATAAAAAAAGACCACACGGGCCGGTACAAATATCCCATCAAATCTACATATAACTAAAGCAAAACAAACTAGCCGTTAAAACAATCCATGGACCATTATACCCTCACAAAATCTGCATAATCAAGGCAATTCCAATGGTCTTTCCCAATAATTATTCATAAAAATCAAGGGTAACATTAGAACAGGCCCAAAACTCAAAGATACTTTATCTTTAACCCGTCGTTTTCGTTGGGCAATCATGCTTTATACCGTGCCAGTTTTTAACACAGTGGTGGGGCAATTTAAGTAATTATGAGAACTAAATAAGGGCATTTAATAATTTTCAAGAACATTTATTCATCGGGATGAGAGATCTTGGATTTTCCCGAGCTCACTTTTTTGCTTTAATTTGGTTGGGGGACCTACTTTGACAAGAGTCGGCTACCACTTTCAAATATTTAGATGTAGAAAAAAAAGGGCTAATCACAGTCCAAAAAGAGATTGATTCGTCACGTACGTGTAAAAGTGTACAAGAAATAAAGTATAAATACATTATTAAAATTTGTTTAAAATATAAAATTTAATTTTTATAAATAAAAAATAAATTTTATATTTTAAATAAATTTTAATAATATAATAAATAATTTATTTTATTAATAAATTATTAAGTAATTAATAATTTGTAATAATATTATAAATATATTTTAATTAATAACTTATTTAATTTTATTATTATATAGAAGAGTAATTATAATTTTTTTTATTATTGATTTTATTAAATAAAAAATTATAATAGTGAAATATTTGTAAATTTTAAAATTATAAAAAAAATTCGTATTTTAATTTATTTTATAAAAAATAAAAAATTACATAAAATTAAATAATATTTTTTAATATTTTTTCCACTTTAATGATAATCATTTGGATTTCTAATTTAAATTATAATAAGTACCTTCATATTTGAATGATGTGATTATTAATATTGGGTTGAAATTGTAGGGTGTTTCGAGGATATGGTTAAAATTTTTTATATTTATTTTTTTTAAAAATGTGTAAAAAATGAGAGAGATGATATAATCCAAAATGGGTTAAAAACTGATAAGTGATTTTTAATCCACTTCTCAAAAGAGGTATGCATGTAAAATTATATTTGTTTATGCACTAATATGACTGTATTTAATTAATTGGTTTTAAAAATTATAAAATCACAAAAAAATATGATATAAAATTTAACTTTTTTATTAAATAAGAATAAAATAATTTTTCACCTCTAATTTTATAAAATTAGTTTAGTAATCCAATAATATTACCACTGGGGGTGAGGGTAGCGTGGACAGGCGCTGGCCTTCCACACAGGTGGCGAGGGCTCGATTTCTGGGAAGCACAATTAATAACCCATTTATTTAGTTGAAGTTGACTACACTATACTTCCCTTGTGATTCTGCCTCCTATATTGGGGGTTAGTGCATTCTCTGCTTATCCCGATAGTAGGTTCCTTCCTTTGGATTGGTATAAATCCGGCCTTAAATCACTGAAGCTTAAGGCCAAGTTTGGCATACTTGAAAAAAGATAAAAAGTCAAAAAGTCACTATTCTATTTAAGTCACATCATTTTATTTAAGTCACATCAACAATCCCTAAGAGTTGTAATGATGCGACAAAGAAGCACATTTTTCTACCCATTAAAAAATAAATATATAAATAAAAATCCAATAATAATTACTTATAGAGCTGAAACAAATATGGCATATGTGGAATATTTTGAACTGCAAGACTAATAACGTTAATCTTGCAATTAAGGAGTAAACTCTCTGATTAACCATTAAAACATCCTAACTACTGTTAATGTATTCCGAATTTAATTAATATCTATAAATTGTGGAAATTTTCAATTATCTAGATAAAGATTAAGAACAAGAAAAACAAGAGCCACATCTGTTAAATAATAAAGATTAAAAACAACAGCTAGAGACCCATGATAGTTTTTCATGTAATTTTTAATTTTTGAATGATAAACAAAGAATGTGTACACTCATAACTTCATCTCATGTTATAAATCTATAACTTACTAGGTAATTCCGATTCGAATTCTCTCTATTACTAGTGATATTCATTTCAAAATAAATAGTGATAAAATATAGGGAAAATCAGTCTAGGGTCCCTCTCCCACTTTTCGTAATGGAAGAGGTCCACAAAATTATATTATGATGTCTAAGGTCCCTATAGAGAAATTTCATATCCCTCACCCTTCAAACCTCCATAAACCAATTCGATGATTTGTCTCTCCATTCTAGAGAGAGAATCTAGTGAGAGAGAGCGCCATAGTTGCATTGCAGATCTGTTGAACAGACATGGAGGCTGCCTACTTCAATGATTCTCAACGTGAGGCAGCAAACGATGATGGTGTAATTGCTGGACTCAATGTAATGCGTATCATCAATGAACCCACTGCCGCTCCTTCTTGGCAGCCTCTCGGATCAGATTATCGAAGAAATCTTCGATTGTTATCAGACATATTCACCCCCACATGTATTGACTTTGCCCAACTCCAGTATGGCGTCCCAGAAGTCCATCATCCACCGAACCTCATTTTAGAGAGAGAATCTAGAGAGAGAGAGCGCCATAGTTGCATTGCAGAGCTGTTGAACAGACATGGAGGCTGCCTACTTCAATGATTCTCAACGTCAGGCAACAAAGGATGATGGTGTTATTGCTGGACTCAATGTGATCCGTATCATCAATGAACCTACTGCCGCTGCCAGGCGTCCATACACGATTGCTTGAACACTGGCCATTAGTTTCGCTATCTCTCGACCTGAGAAGCCTTCTGTCTTCTTGGCAGCCTCTCGGATCAGATCATCGAAGAAATCTTCTATTGTTATCAGACATATTCTCCCCCACATGTATCGACTCTGTCCAACTCCAGTATGGCGTCCCATAAGTCCATCATCCACCGAACCTCATTTTTCGAATCTACGAATCTCTCACTCCTCCACCACTATAAACGAGATTGAAAAACATTTTAGAGACAAACCGAGAACAAGACAGAGTCTCTATATACAAACCCATGCCAATTTTAGACCCTTGGCCTCATTTTTAGCAAACTCATTTCCTATAAACAAGAAAGGGACAAATTGAGAGTGTGAATCTGAGAAGTTCTTACTTTAAAAACCCTGAAAGCTCTGAAAATTGAAAGCACTTTGCGTATACACTGACTTTTCCATCTCTTTGCGAATTTCTCTGGGTTTGGGAAATTTATTTGGTTTAAGTGAATTTCTTTGGGTTTGGAGAAGAGAAATTTCTCTGGAGAGAAGGGAAGGCCAGAGAAATTTTCTCTAGATGGCCAGAGAAAATCACAGAGATGAGTATGTGATTTAGTCAGAGAAATTTGAAAATTTTTCTGTGAAGTCACCAGAGAAATTCTTTGTGAACCAGAATTCTCTATGAAGTTCACAGAGAATTCTCTGTGAAATTTGATATTTGATTCTACAGAATTCAGGTTGTAGAGTTGGTAATAATTGTTGATTTTGCTAAATTCGACTTCACAGAGAAAATTGGTGCAGGGACTTACCTTCCCTAGACTTTCCATTGCAAATTTCTCTGGTCTTCCCTTCTCTCCAGAGAAATTTTTTTCTCTGGCCTTCTGTATATTTCCCACTCTCCATTAGAATTAGGTAAGGATAGATATACCCTGAAAAATTTGTAGATAAGTACAACAAAAATTTATTGAATTCATTCAAAGAAAATGATAGGAATTTCCCAAACAAATTGTAGAAATTCTGAATCAATATCAACAATATAACATATTCAAACAAGATGAAGCACATTACAATTTCTCTAGAGAGAAGGGAAATTTCTCTGGAGAGAATGGAAGGCCAAAGAAATTTACAGTGGGAATTCTAGGGAATGTTAGAGAAATTGGAAAGTCCTGAATTTCTCTGGACCAATTTTCTCTTTGAAGTTGAATTTTCTCTGGAAGTCTAGGGAATGACTTCTTCTCTTTCTTATCTATGCTAAGGTATGGCAAAATCTTACTGTCAACCACCTCATCTTGTTGAACTTGATCTACAAAGAGCACTAGGATTAGCAAACAGAATTTTGATAGTAACCCTTCATGAAAAGATATTTGTAAGAGAACATATAAAATGCACGATGATGCAGAGTTTCCTGGATTGTGTGAATTTTCTCTGAACTATCTGAATTTTCTCTGGATGTCTAAATTTTCTCTGGACTATCTGAATTTTCTCTGGATAAAGAGAATTTCTCTGGATGTCTGGAGAGAATTTCTCTGGAAAGTCCAGAGAAATTCTCTGGATCGAATTTTCTCTGGATCGAATTTTCTCTGGATTGATGTTGAAGGACCTTAGACATTATGAAAATATTGAGTGTCCTTTATACTATAAATTCTTAATATCAGGGACCTTAAAAAAAATCCCCCTAAAATATAACATATATTTATTTCAAATCAAAAAATACTCAAAAAGGAAAATATTTAAATGCAAATTTACTAAAGAAATACAAACATTGATTTTAACTTTAATTATGAGTTAATTAAGACATCATGCATTGAAATAAAAGTCTCCATTGGAAAAGTCAAACAATAATAAAATAATATATAACAAATAGATAAATCTATTGAATTTTTCATTGGATTTGTGAAAAATAATGGTGATAGTTGGTCATAACATAAAGAAAAACTACAAAATTTACAGGTCGTAGCTCATGCTCAAAACTCCTACTACACAAGTCCTAGTTGTTGCAACATAAAGAAAAACTACAAAATTTACAGGTCCAAACAAAATGCAATACCCTTTTTTTTTCCATTTAGTATTTAGCAAACTAATCAAGGGAATCCTTGACAGGGTTAAGAGGAGCACATAACTGAAGGCTACCAACACAATTGTCATTAAAGTATCACTGCTGTGATGAACCTGGTGGTGCACCTTGCTGATACTGCTGGGCCACCGCTTGGGGTGGGGGTGGGGGTGGGAGAGGTGGCACTGTAGAACGATAAGGCGGAGGTGGGTATTGCTGATACGATGGAGGGGGAGGCGGCATATACCCATATGGTGGATAAAATGGCTGATGAAACTGAACTTGAGGTGGTGGAGGCATGGTGGTGTAAGCATAATGCGGTCCTTGCTGCTGCTGCTGCTGCTGCTCCTGCTCTGGCATAGTTGTACTCTCACCTGACCCTGTGGGCCCACTAGAAGCCCCCTCTTTGGATTGAATTAGGGCACCCATTCTCTGAGGATCCATCGACGGATAATATGCTCTCTCCATCTGAGGTGGTGGTGGTGGTGGTGGAATATTGAAATAATGCATCGGTGGTGGTGCTTGGTCTTTAAAGTCTGGTGGCTGTAGTTGGTTCTGCTGCTGCGATATAACTGCCCTCGGCAACATTCCACTGTGAGTTACCGCTTGTTGTCTTGCTTCGTCTGAGACTTCGGACTCTGGTTTTGGTGCTTGTGGCCTACCCCACATCAGCTTCAGCCTCAGCCCCTTTATGACCAGCTTGTTTGAGAGTTCTTCGGCTGCTTTCTCTGCGCCTTCTCTGGTTGTGTAGGTTACAAAAGCACAAGCTCGTTGAAGCACAATCCTTACTGATTCAATTTCCCCATGGGCATAGAAATTATCTCTTAGGTCTTGCTCAGTGATCCTTGCATCAAGCCCACCCACATAGAGGGTTTTAATGCTCTCATCGTCGGGGGCCTCCAGAGAAGGCATTTCACCTGCCTTGTTGAGAAGCTTCATTGCCACGGGATCGTTAACTCTGTCAGCATTTGGCAAAGATCAAAAATAGATGTCATTGACATGAAAATTTGTGTATCACGGGTGCATAAGCATAGGTGTGTACAAGGATGTAAAGAGAGAATGATGAATCCCTTTAACAGCTTCAAGCCATATGTTCTTAACATATATTGTCTATGAATCACATGTCTACAAGGTAGGATCGTTGAACTTCAGATCTCCACCATACCCCTCTAACAGGGTTATTCATAATGAACTACATCATAATCAATCTCTTTAAAGCCAATGACTATTAAAGAATATTCAGTTTCTCCCCTGTAACGCAAATGCTACCAAAAATAAAAAGGAGATAAAAAGATGGATAACATTTTGTAGTGCACATCTTTGACTTTTGTATGTGCTTGAGCACGAGTATATGTTTGTGAGTGAGAGAGAGAGGGATTACTGTACTGAGGCTAATTCACAAAAAATGGTAGCAGCATCAAACCACACAAATGTGGCAGTAAATTGGGCTTTCCAGTGTCTACACGATGTTATTCATAAAACTTGAAAGACTTCTGAGACAGTGATGTAGAAAAACGTGTCAAACACCTCATGCAAGCTCTAAACAAAGCCTGATGGTGAAGAGTAATATTGAAAACGGTTTTCTGAAGGCAGGTTTTATTATCTCTCTCCAAAACTGAAGTTCAACCAGTTGGTAGTTAGGGAAGAATGTGAACTTCAACCAGTTGGGTTTCTCTGGCTAAAAGACTGACGCAGGGCACTACTATTGGGATGCTCCAACACTGTTATGTCTAAACAGCCCTCAAAACCAATTTTTCTATACCCAAAACTCCAACCAATCAAATCCCCGAGGTCCCTAACCAACTCTAGACCTTCGTACATTATATGTTCCAATAAGACTTAAAGATCCCAAATCAGAGCAAAATAACATATTTTTCCCTCAGGAGCTGATTCAATAGCCTTATAAACTACTTAGGTCAGAAATTATTCAATGGATCTTTCATCACTGGGTTTGACACAACACAATTAGCTACAGCTTAAAATTGCAAATCCACTTGAAAAGGCCTAAATTTTTACTCAAAAAGACTTGTCGGACACACACATCGCTCATCCAACTGTCACATGTCCAGTAATAGAACTTCATGCATCTAGAAGAGTCCTATAGAAATCATAAAATAAGGCCCAAAATTTACCAAGACTAGATTAGACAAAGTTGTAAGAACTGTCCATGCAAAATTCTGGAGTTTCCCTTTCATTGTTTAGCATGCTTCGCATCTATGTCTACATGTCTATCAACCTATATACATGTATATGCTATTCACACATCCAGTGCATTAAACAGAAATGGCCCTAGATCAAAATATAAATGAAGAAAATATTAATTGCACCAACCCCAAGCAGTTGGGGATATTTATGGTGGTCAGTCTCATGTCCATAAAATTTGATGAAAAAAAAGATGTAGACATTATGTGAAGGAAACTGTCAACCATCTGCATACCCATAGTAACGATCTTTAATATTTTGCTGTGACAACTCCCCAGTAACAGGCATCTCATGCCTGTAAGGGCACTCAGCACCTCTTGTGCATTCACCACGCACATAAAAACTGCAAACATGTGCTCGATTTCTCTTGTAATATGGCATTGTTCTTTGAAGCTTTAAAATGGTATCACTTGGTCGTACCTTTCCATATGAGGATTCGTAATCTATACCAGCTCTTGCCTGCATATAGTGACAATTACATTAAATACTCACAGTAATCTGCCAGAACAGAAGACACAAGTGATAAAGACATCTATCAGATTATCCCCAAAAAGGGAATTAAAAAAGAAAATTCCAAAACACATCTGAGAACACATGCAGTTTTCACATTTCTTATTCAAAACAAATGTCATTTACTTTTCCAAACTAACATTGAATCTCAATTTCAAAAGTCACATAATACAAGGTATTATTTTTTTCTTAAAAAGCATGGACACAACCACATGAAACGAAACGAACACACCAAGAAGGTAATTTTAAAAAAATGTAGGATACTACACATGGGGGACAAGTGCAAACTATATAGTTTTAAATTTATGCCATATACAATGATAAGCGTTTAATATATATCATGTATGTGAATATTTAATTCAAAAACAATAACAAAATGCAATATAATAGTAATTTAAATTCTAAAAGAGGATAATAGGTATAAACTTACATTGTTTTTCTTTTAGTATTGAATTCTAAGTTATTTTATTCAAACTTATAATGTATTTAATGTGTCTAAGTGATAGTCATGTCTTTCCCCACACTTCCAAAGTGTGTGTCTATTTTTTTTTTTTTTCGAATAGTGGGGACATGTTTGAAGGTGTGCCTAACAAGTGTTGAGAAGTGTCTCGTGAATGTCTTATTGTGTTCCATGAGTGTTGTGTTGGTGTTCAACTTACATGTCACCTTTATAAAAGTGTCGGTTCTTAGATTTTTTTCATCAAAGTCCTAACAATCAAAAACCATAAAAAGAAGAAAAAGAAAACCATCACAACATGCGGAGAATACTTTTGTAACCATATCAGAAATGAATCAATTATCCCACCATAGATGCAAAGGCAACTCCCGGACAATTGAGTCAGAAAAAGTTGTAGTCTTTTTTATAGAAGGCAAGGAAAGAGATGGTATATAGGGAGAGAACATAAGTGAAGGAAGAAGAGAAGAAAAAAGAGATTCGGTAGTCAGAACCATAAATTTAAAACTTAGCCAACAAGCGTATCTCAAAATGTAGCGAGCATATTTTTTTATATATAACTAAAATTCATAAATCAAACGCCACAAAAATGGGCATAGTTTGTACACAAGATGCATACAAAAAGCAAGAGACCAAAAAGTATCGCAGCTAAGCATCTACAAGAAAATTCTCCCTTAGCCAAAAAAAACAAGGAGACAAAATATAAATAACTACTAGAGGTGCTATATAGAAAATTCACCCTTCTATTACTCAACATAACCCCATAAAAAGATTTCACATCAAATCAAACCTTTTTAAAAATGTCTACAATTTATGTCATGTAGACTTAGGACGCAGTTGGTGCTGTACATGCATCTGCAGCTACTAAATTCTGGGATAGGTACATTACCTAAGCTTTTGTAATATCTTGTCCAAAAAAGAGGCATTCTATTTTCTCAACAGATTATGGGTCCTGCTAACAAGTTCCCCTAGAACAAAAAATAAATAAATAATGATTATACAAGACATTTTTTACTAACATACGTTTGGATCAAGAGACGAGAAAAGAAAAGAAAATATTGTGATTTCTCACCTTCTTGTTTGGATGGACTATGATTAAAAGATGATATATATGTGTCTTTTATTTTATTTGCGTTGTATTTAGAGGGTAGTTCAGGTATTATAATTTATTTATAAAGAGTATTTTTGGTTTCTCGCCACTTTTGGTGAGAAACAAAACTTAAGTTTAGTGTCATTTGTCTTTCCCACCATTTCTCATCAGCATTACTCACCCAATTAATCATCCAATCAAGTGATGAGAAATCATTCTCTTCATTTCTTTTCTTTTCTTTTTTCCTCACCAAACCCCTCAATCCAAATAGAGTGTTAAACTTTTCATTGAATTTAAAACTTTCTTCAACATTTTCTCTATTTTCAAAGCACTTTTTACACAAATCTCGATATTAAAACAATGAATCGGGGGCTCTTATTAGTATTTGACACAAATTATTATACAAAGCAATCACAATAGTAGTAGTCTAACAACCTAATTAGCCCAGAAACACACTACAAATTCCTCTTGTGCAGAAAATTCTACAAAGCCACATTTTCTTGGCAACATAGTAGTAAATAATCAATAAAATTTGTAAAGGAAAGAAACATACCCTGCGATCATGCTCCTCAGCAAAGTACTCCCGATTTACATCACTCTTGGGAATGGCATCGTTGGAATTGATATGAAGAGCGGTATCGCGAACCTGAACAGGCAAACCATATTCGAGATCCAAAAGACAAACCTGACAAACATTTTTCAACTTACTGCAAGTTTGGCATATCTCTGATTTCTTATACCTCGCATCCCGACCTGGCCTCCATCTGAACACCGTGAATGGCCTTGTGCATATCTTGCACTCCTTATCGTAATCCGCTTTTGTCTTCCATCCAATTCCAAATCAAGTAATTCAAAATTAGGGTTTGAAATTGATAAAAGAAGAAGAAGAAGAAGAAGAAGAAGAATAAGAAGAAGAAGAAGAAGAAGAAGAGATGGTGTAGATACCATTCGAATGTAAGGATTGTCGCCGAGGCAGGACTCGCAAATGATAGGGAAGTCGGAGCGTTCCCAACCATCGGCTTGGAGATCTCTGAGAAACCTATGCGCCATTCAAAGAAAATTCTCAGCAACTGAGAGTGATTTAGGTATATTCACAGTTTTGGTTGATATCACGAGAGCTCTGAACGAATCCAATCCAAACCCTAGGAATGGAAGAGAGAAGGAAAAGAGAGAATTTGTTTGTGCGTTTGCTTGGTTGAGGATTCGATCAGGTTCCACCGCCTTTCCGATAACGAAGACTGCAAAACGGCGGGTTAACCCGAACCAATCAAGTACATTTATAAGAAGCGGAAATGGGTCTTCTCACCACTACCCTCCCCCCTTCTTTTATTTTAGGACAAATTACATATACCCTTCAAAATTTAGTAAAATTACAGATATTTTCTTAAGGTTTAAGAAATTATAAATATTCCTTAAAGGTATTATTTACATAACAAATTATGGAACAAATTGTTATGAAAATATAAACATCAAGAAATAATTTGTTATGAAAATACAAACCTCAGGAGTATCTGTAATTTCTAAAACCTCAGAAGGTATTTGTAATTTAGCTAAAGCTTGAGGAAGGTATATGTAATTTGCCTTTTATTTTATTTTTTATAATTGAGATATTGTTCATATGGCCTAAATAAATATATTTTTTAATTTTTTTTATAAAATATATATAAATAAATAATATAATTCAAAAAACAATTAAAAAAAAAATGAGTGTGCAACTCAACCAGCCTCTATGTCTGTGTACTTTTTCCACTAATCTCATAATTAAATCTTAAAATTAAGAATAAATTATAAATACACCTTTTCAAGTTTATTTAAATTATAAATTATTTCTTGTGATTCTAAAAATTATACTATGTCCCTTAAGGTTTTTAATTTCATAAAAAAAAGTTCTTTTATTAATAAAATATCAAGTTAATTAATAATTTTTAATAATGTTACAATTTTATTTTAATTAATAATTCAGATAATTTTATTATTATATAGGTGAATAGTTAAAAATTTCACTTTTTAAATTAATTCAATTAAATAAAAAAAATTGACAGAGAGGTATTTGTAATTTTCTAAACTACAATGGACAATTCGTATTTTAAACAAATCTTAAGGAGTGTATTTATAATTTCTCCTAAAATTAACGACATGATTAACTTTGTATTTGTAATTAAAGGATTTGACACTATTTATTTATAGGAGAATATTTGAAATTAGATTTCAATATTTGAATTTTGAGAGTAGTTAGAATGAATTTGAAATAACAATGTCAAAATAATTATATGAAAATATTTAAGAATCACTTTCTGAAAATTAAAATTTTTATTTTTCGTTTTATTTATTGAATTTTTTAAATATTTTAAGCAATTTTATTTTTTAAAATTTTTAGATACACCTAACATAAACACATTTAAAAAGTATAATATTTGTGTATTTCTTTTTAGAAAATTCACTAAATATAAAAAATATTTAAAAAAATTAAATTCAATACATTTTTGTATTCTTATGTGTTTATTGATTTTTTTAATTTTTTTTTATACAAATATTTACTTTTTAAATACATCTAAACAAATAAAAAAAATAATTAAAATTTTAAAATATTCACTATTTTTTTTTAATAAAAAAAACACTCAAAAAACAAAAAAAAAATTAATTTTTAAAAAATTAAATTTAAAAGATTAAAATCAAACATACTGAACACTTCTTTCATACCAGAGTTTACTCGTACCACCCTTGACACTTTGTCAATTCACCCTATAAAGGCCTAATTTGGAATTTGACTTTTAATTTATTTTGAGTTGCATCGCCTTTCTATTTTTTTAAACATCTTTTCAACAAAAAAAATTAAAAAATCAATTTTTACCCAACTTTCCAAAACAATCCAAAAAGACGTACAAAAAAAAAAACTTTTTGTGTTAATGTATATTAGCTTTATATTGTAGATATATCTCATCTCTATCTCCTTATATCTCTATCTCCTTCTATATTTATCTAGGTTTTTTTTCAACCTATAAATACAAGTTTCTCCTATTGTATGATTTGTTCAATTCAATAATACAGATACACAATTTTCCCTTTCTTTCAACAATTCTAACATGATATCAGAGCTTTAGGTTCTACACTTATAGTTTTTTTTTTTTTTTTTCTATTTGTATTTAGTCCCACAGACAGTGGCACTACAACATTCATTTCATCACCCATACACTTATAGCCTTTTGTCTTTTTTCTTTGTGTTTTAGTCCTGTACACAGTGACACTATAGCATTAATTCCATCACCCATACATTTTATTATCTCTGTTCCAACACTGCTTCATCGTTATTTTCACCAATTTTTTTTTCTTTACCACCAAACTAATCAGAATCTTCTCGTGATTCCAACAGCATCGACCACGTCACCAGAAAATACTCAACGCGCCCTCATGCGCCGTTCCTATGCTTAGTGCGTTTCAGTTTTCCGTCGCCACTCTCCCATGTGCCCTCATGCGCCTTTCAGTTGCTTGCTCATATCAGCACTTGACGTCAGCCCTGCGCAGCGTGTGCGCCGTTCCTGCTACTGTGCGTCACGCGTGCGCTAGTCTGCTACTGTGCGCCACGCCTCCTTCTGCTATTGTGCGCCATACCCCTCTGCTGACGTCATCCACCCTTCTGCTGACATTATCCCTGCACCGCAGACCCCTTTTCCTAGCTGTTTTTGACCTTCCGAAGTCACTAGTATGATGTGTTTTACTTGATTTTGCTCATAGAGGTTTGTGCCTATTTATTTAGACCTCTCCCAATATTATTATGGATCGCCATGATGCCTCACATCCAATTTCTCTTCTTCTGGATAGATCTAATTATGTTCTGTGGGCCAAGCCATGTCTTTCTTTCTCAAAGGTATGAAACTCTGACGTATTATCATCGGAGATGTGACCAAACCAGTGAAAGAGGTCGCTGAAACTGCTGCTAAATATGAAGACCATTTAGAAGACTAGGATAGTAAAAACTACCAGATCATTACTTGGCACAGCAAAGAACAGTCCCTCACTGCTCGCTTTAGTACTGAAGCTGAATACCGCTCTTTTGCTGACACTACTCAGGAACTTTTGTAGCTTCGCTGACTCCTTGCTGATATGAGTGTTTCACTTGGTGCTACCTCTTTTTATTGTGACAATTAGAGCGCCATTCAGATTGCTCACAATAATGTCTTCTATGATCCCACTAAATATATTAAAATTAATTGTCATTTCATTTGACAACATGTTACTCGTGGCACTGTTCACCTTCTTCCTATTTTTACTGCTGATCAAACTTGTTGATATTGTCACCAAGGCTCATCATTCTGGTCGTTTCAGTGATCCAATTTCCAACCCTAAGTTAGTTGATGCTTACCTACCTCGAACTTGAGGAGGGGGCTGTTAATGTGTATTAACATTATATTGTAGATATATCTTATCTCTTTCTTCTTGTATCTCTACCTCTTTCTCTTTCAATACTTATCTAAGTTTTTTTTTTTTTTTTTTTCAGCCTATAAATACAGATTTCTCCTGATTTATTTAACTCAATAATATAAATACACAATTTTCCCTTTCTTTCAACCATCCTAACATTTTGATTGATTTTATATTTCTGAAAAAAAAAAAAAGAAAAAAAGAAAAAAAGCAATTTATAATAACTTCTTGATTTTTTTAACTGTTTTAACCAAATGCCAAATGAGGGAATTACTTCAAAAGAAGGGTCAATAATTCAAGCAGTTTATGTACCTGTACCGACCCTTAATCTACTACATTTTATAAATCTCTTCAATAGAAATCCCTCCATTTCCACAATCATCCCTAGTACTGTTTTCAGTAGTTACAGTTTGAAATCCATGCACATGACAGAGAGTGATGCACTCAGCAGCCTAAAATGCAGCCTTCACAAACAAACATACTTCAGCAGCATCAACAAACTCAAAAAACACAGCTCATTCCCATTACCACAAATTGCAGTTAAAAAGTAAAGAACAAATGAAAAACCCAAAAAGCTCATTTGCATCCAAAAATACTTAAAACGCTAGAAGAACTTTCATACCGCATCTTTAGTCTACCTTAAAATAACAAAAAAGCCAAAACAACAAACCAACAAAACTAGAGGCCATAATAAGAGAGTCCATCGTAAGAAAACAGGAAAAAGAATATCAAAGCACCATGTTTAAGAAAAGAAAAGAAAAAAAGCTCATCCCGACCTGCGCAACTCATCAGCACCATGAGCAAAGTGGCACCTTTCTCCAAAGGTACAAGATCCTTTGATAAAGTTATCACAAATTTTTGTCTTGAAGTTTCCTCCTGCAGGACCCGAGCCTGGCATGCCATGGTTCTTCATCGGAGGTGGTCCAGAGGCTGAACCAATGTTCACGATAAGTTCACGAACCATTGCGCTGGCTTGCTTGATCTGATCAAATGTACCTTCCAGCTCAATGTTCCTTAGGTTAGGATCTGACTCGTGCTCTCTTATCGAAAGCTTGGCTCCTGTCAGGCGGCAAATTTGCTTCGAGTTCACACCACTTTTTCCGATGATGGCACCGGCAAGCGAAGCATCAACACTGATCTTGGCCGTGGCAGAGGCTCCAAAGCTGGCTGCAAGACCTGGCGGTGCCTGTGGCTCCATCCGGCCACCACCAAACCTGCCTCCCATTGGTCCTCCTCCCATGCCACGAGGATCTTCATGGTGGTGTGGAATTGATGATGGCTTGCCAAGCTCCCACTCACCGTGTGCAAAATGGCATTTGTCGCCAAACTTGCAACCTTCGGCTGTGTTGTATTTGTTGCACATACGGGTCTTGACAGCTGGAGGAGATGAACCATCTGGAAAGGACGGTGGGGGAGCCGGATTTCTGGCAGCTGTTGGAAGAGCGGGGTTGTTGCCAAGCATCTGGGTCACGGTTTTAATGCCACCAGGAACGTAATGCAGGAAATGGCATCCCTCGCCAAATGGGCACCCCGAAGTGCTGCATATGCCAAGTAAAACCAAATGCATCAGAGGCAAGTAGGTAGAACAAGAACCGAGTCAAAAGATGCTCCAAGTAACATAATAAGGGAGGGAGGGAAGGGGGCATAAAGAGGGAAAAAAAAACAAGTACAATGAAGTTCAACAAACAAAAATGTCCAATCTGAATATAAATGTATCATATGGAATAAAATCATATGTAATTTGTAAATAAATTCCACCTCCTCAAGAATCAAGAACATAACGTTGATAGTTCTTTTGTCATAGTCAAATACTCAACTAACAATTGGTTTGAGCAACCCCCCCAATATACAAGATGCAATGAATTCATGATTTTCTCAAACTCTAATGCTCTATTTCGTTCACTGGAATCAAAAGGAATGGAATGATAATTCCTTCTTAATGTTCATTCTCACATTTGGTTCACTAAAAAAATTGGTGAAAACAATGCATTACAAATGGAATCATTCAGTCATTCCACAGAAAGACTAAGGAATGTCCATTCCATTCCATTCTAGTGAACCAAACACTACATAACTAAAACATCTCAATCGCAACATCACCTTCATGCTTCATGCACTGCTAATACTAATGAGGAACCACAGCACCAAAAATGAGAAAAGTAATTTATGGGATGATAGGCAAAAAGGGGTAAATTACACTAATCACCCTCTAACCTCAACACAAACTCCTGAAATCCTTAATTCAAATTAGTTGTTATGACAGGTTTAGTTGAAGAAGAAACAAAACTACATTCAAATAAGGGAAAACTGGCGACTTCATTATTCCCGTTTGTGACCACAGATTGGTGGTCAATGGTCACCATTGCAAAATGAAAAGAGCTACAAGGATAACATTGTTACAAATTAAACTAGATATTAGAGTGACCAAAGCAATATTTAGATCAAACTTAGGGGTGACAAGTGTGATTTGTCCAATAAAGGATGGGGGAATACCTACAATCAAGTAGTATAATCACTTCTAGAGAGGAACCATGAGGCCTGTGCCAATGACCTACGTGTTGGACATCAGACACTTGTTGGACACTCCTAGAAACATGTCCAACACTTCTTCAACAGTCCAAATTTTAAAATGAAAATTCATTATTTTAAACACTTCGATGACACTTCATGGATATGACTTATGTGATGAATCTCTCAACAGTAATAACATTCATTCATCCTTGGAAAAGCAACTTACACACCCCAAACACGACTTAAAACTTTTGAAAAAAGAATACATCATGTGCATGATCAACATAAAGTATGCAATAAACTTCAAACAAATGAAAAAATATAGATAAAGATTAATTAAAAAGAGAACTGTAGTAAGAACACAAACAATAGGAATGTGCATCATTATATATATGATATTTGTAGATCTTGTTCTCCACAGTTTGCAATTTTTATTAAAATATATATATATATATATATATATATAAATTAAACTACATATTTTCTTATACAATATGCACAAAAAAAAAAAACATAAATATCTTATATGTTGTGGTGTCCTTGCTGTGTCGTGTCCTACTTTTCTAAGATTTGTCATGTTAGTGCATCAACCACCTACAGTGCAAACAATAATTGATGTCCACCATATAATTTAGAACCCTGCCATGCGCACTTTGGGGTTTGACCAGGTGGTAACAAATAATTAACATGAGCCATGACCATTAACATCCTATGTAAAACAAGCACACAGAAGGCCATAAAAGTTTTGTAGACACAAAATCACGTAATTCTGTTTACACTAACCAAACAAAGTATAACCCTTCTTTTGTTTGAAACAACCTTGCAGCCATGCCACACACCAGTCGTCCACTAATTTCCGCACATCCTTCTTTCATTGTAGCTTTAAGTAAGCTCCATCAAGCACAAACAACACATGCACTCGTTATCTAATTAGAAATGGGAGGATGATGCACTATGCACATGATCCTTGCATCATTGTATCCTATTTCTCAAATCCAGTTTCTCACATTGTTTTCAATCATTTTTAATTCCGAAATTATACCAAGCAGCAAATAAACCAAAAAGAGGCAAACCATCAATATGACACATTGATACTGAAGATGATACAAGAGATAAAAATTAGACAGCAAATCACGAACTAAGGCCAAATTCAATAACAAACATCCACAAAATAAATCCAACAAAATTACAAAAACATTGATCCAATAACAAATATTATTATATAAGAATAATATATCCAAAGTGTACATAATCAGCCTTTGAAGAGGGTACATTACCAACCAGCCCGTGAATTTCCTCTATCCTGAGAGGATTGCAGATTCTAGAAAAATTTGACAATTTAAGTTATGCATTCAACCACAAGTCATGGAAATCTTATTAAAATTGACTGTTTTGGAGTATCAACGGATTGATTGCAACAAGTCATGGAAATCTTATTAAAATTGACTGTTTTGGAATATCAAACTGATTGATTGCAACAAGTTATGGAAATCTTATTAAAATTGACTGTTTTGGAGTATCAACTGATTAATTGCAATTGTAGCCACAAATAACAGAGATCAAGACAAGAAGAGGGTAACAAAGCCACTTGTCAGTGGAGATCGAACTTGCATATTTGATGGGTGAAGAAGTCCAGCCAACTGACCAAATGCAAATGGAGCCACAAAGAACAGAGATCAAGAACTGAAAAAGGTAACAAAGCCACTTGCAAGTGGAGATCAAACTTGCACATTTGATGGGTGAAGAAGTTAAGGCTAACAACATCTAGGTTGTGTTGTAAAGTCGTTTACTTGAGTCTTAGTATTAACTCTTGATCTAGTGGTAGTGGATTGTTTACACCCAGTGAACCTCACTTTACATAAATAAACCTACTGAAACCAGAGATTTTTAATATGCAAGTAAAGTATCCAGTCACTGGTCCATGCTATCTGCTGCTACAAAGGATATCATTTTCTTTAGTTATTATCTCTAATTTTAAGTAAGAGAAATAATTGGCATTTTTATGAACTATCATAATAGAATAATAATGTCAACTTTTTACATGTCGCAAATGCAAAATACAATATATATGAAAATAAACAATTACATGTAGACTGAAATATAACACACTTCATAATCTGTGAATGTTCACATTGATTGACTAATGATGAATTTGAATTGCTATATTTTTTCAAATATATATCAATTTACATTTCTTAATTATTTTTCAAATGCATTTTTGTTTATATTCACCTAATTAACTTAAATATGTGCATTCTGATCAGTTGGTCTGGTAGTTTAGCTGGTGACCTATCCACCCAGTCACCTCACCATGTAGGAGCTTGAGCCATGTCAAATAAATGCTTCCTAATATGACTAATTTGAAAAATAGAAACAAGAAGTTCGATTAGCAATCAAACTAGTATAACATAAACACTTCATAAGATCAATGGGCCAGATACCGAGTTATTAAAAAACACTTCACAAGATCAAACTCAACTATGTTACATGGTCACAAAAGCATCTAATGCACCTTAGACACATATGATACACCAATGATAAAGATGTGAGGTTACCGGTACATCTAATATTGAACACCTACCCAACAGAAATACCTAACAAAGAAGAGAGGAGTATATCCTAATTCAACTTTATTTTCTCCCTTATACTTTATATAGTTATGGTTCTTCATTGCATGGTATAAAAAAAATGTGTACCAATCAAACATACATCGTTACACATAAAGACATCATTTTGCCATTGGCATTGATCAGAAAATTTTGGCCCACACATGAATCAGCAGTGTCCTTGTGTCCTGAATGCGCAAAAATAACAAAATCCAACGGAAGACACAAGATTGCTTCCAACACTTGCAGAAATGGCCATGTAATCTGTATCTACCTTTTTTTTTGCAAATAGGAACATTTAAGTTTGCTTGACTCCAATGTACATATCACAGTTTTATATGGAAATATGATCGAGGACATCTTAGATACCCATGGATCCTCAACTATCAATCAACCATATCACAGTCACATCATATATGGATATAAATGCAGGAAAAAATCAATATATGCTTTCATGAAACAAGTAATATTAACACAAAATTAAACAAATAGTCAGAAGGAGCTACTCCAAAATATATATATATATGGATTATTATATAAAAAATACAACAATTGACCTATGTTAACAACTTGCATACCAATTTTGAAATGCTCACTTTGTTTAAAAAATTTGATAATGAATATTTACCAAAGCACTCTATAGTAGTACTACATCCAGCACACATTTTTGGTATCCAATCCTCCCACAGCATACATGGTAAGGTATTCCATGGAGTAAGAGGAGAAATGCATAAGAAGATACTGAAATAAAATTTAACATAAACAAGATGCTGTCTGAATGCAACAAACCAATTAAATGCACATAGCCAAACCAAAAGGTCATAGGGATCAAAAGAGAACCATCGCTTGTCAAAATCAACTTGAAACTTGAAAGTAATATCCAAGGCATAAGTAACGGATATTATGGGCATTTTAAACTCAAGCAACCAAAAGCAAAGTGATTAACAAAATATATTAGGAGAACAAATCATACTATAGCAATCATACTATAGCAACCATTTCCAAGTTAAAAATATAGCCCATAAGAGGCATATTCTAACTGTACTGTCATGAACCCTACTAATTTCATTCAATAGTCTTTCCTAATGAGATAAGGGTGAAAAAAGGGAAAAAGTGAATAACCTGTGCCGACAATTTTAGATGTCCATTAATGGTTCTATATTCCACCGCTATGCAAAGATTGCAATAAATATTTCATACAATGGACAAACCTTTCCATCCCATTCAACTTCTTTTGGACTACAAACAGCCCAACAAGTAATTTATACAATAGTAAGTACGCATCCCACTCGGCTTCTTTTGGACCATAAATACCCCAGCAGGTAATTAATACAACAATACTCTTACAAATCATCCAGTTCTTGTTACCATGATTAAATGATGTGTATGGCCTGTATCACAACTTTAGACACCCAATTCATTAGTCCGAATCACACAACTTTTATGTGCAATGGTTGTAACAATATTTTTTTTTCTTACAATTTGTATAAACATTAACAATAGATAAAAATTGAATTTAGAGTATTTATCTTAGATAGGTTAGGATTTGAACCTGAAAAACTTTGTGCATGGCTTCGATTTGCTTCCTATACCAGTTGGAAAGGACTCCATTTCTGTTGCAGAACATTAATTATTTTTCTCAGTTAAAATTCCAGTAAGTTATTAATCTTGGAACTTCGCAGAATATCTATGAACCACCTTACAATTTTTTTCATCACTAATGACATATCTCTGCCTTATTAAAGATATCCAATATATACACTTTGCTAAAACAACATAGAAGACGCACCATTAACATTAAGGCTCCAAAGGTTCAATTAAAATAGTTCTCGAAAAACTTCATCAAGGATTGTAATGAATTCCATCAATCTGATTTATTTCATTAAAATAGACACTGCTTGTGATAAAATATAAAATTATCAATAAAATAAATGGGGCCCAAAGAAAATTCAAAAATAAGGAAATCAAATCCATTAGAAAACTCGCAAAGATTGGAGGTCTTCAAGCTATACTTGATCAATCGCCACAAGTCATTGCCATTCAGTTTTTAAATTTGTAATCTTTTCTTCTTCTTTTGATTATCACAAAACAAGAATTAAAAAAATCACATTAGCTGACTTAGCCTAAATATTTTGTTCTCTTCAAAACTAAATGGCATAAAATGCAAGGAAAATATTTTTTTCCTTCTCTTTTCCTCAGTTTTCAAGGCAATAACGCATCTTCAAATTTTATATTATATTTGCCCCCAAATAAACAGAACTCCAAATCATGTTGGGGGTAAGAAATTTAGGCACATAACATATTTCTTTCCATCTCTTACTGAACTATTTCCTATAAACCTTTTGTGAATGGACTGATATAACAGGCCAAACTCCTGAATAAAACACACCAATACAAAAAACCCATAATTTTGACAAGGTACGACATTAGTGAAAGATGTCACACGAATAAATCTCCTGAACAAAAGACCAATACAAGAGACCCGTAACACAGGAATCAATAAACTAACGAATAATAAATAAATAAATAAATAAAAAGGGCAACCAAGAATCAACCAAACTGAGCAACTTAAACAAACAAAATGCAAATACTCAGAGACACAAGATGAACGAGATAGTAAAAAGAGAGCGAACACCTAATACAAGTGAGAAACTCTCAGTAGCAGTAGCTAAAAAACCCATTATAAACCAGCAGAGTCGTAACAAATCTTGTACACGCTACATATAGAGATGTCGAGCAATTGAATCAATAAAACCCTAGATTCAACAAAGAAAGAGCATAGTAAAGCAATGTAAAAAACGAACCTTGCTTGGATTTCTTGTACCCTCCATTTCCATTCAAGGAAGCTTGTGGCCTCCCTCTCTTTCGAGCACCTCCGAACTCCATAGACACAAAGAAAGCACGAACTTAGAGAGATAAACTGATACGAAGACTACAAATCCAGAGAGAGAAACACAACAATGACGACGTATCAAAACCCTACAACTACAAAGAAAGCAAAAACCCTAACGAGATGGCTCAGATGTGGAGAGAGAGAAACTAGGGTTCCTACGCAATAGAGATAGAGAAAAAATAAGCGCGGATTTGAAAATTGCGATTAAATGCGGTTGATAATTGGCTTTTATTTACGTCAACCGACGAGGCTGAGATCTAACGATAAGATTTTTTCCGGACTAGGTTTATTGGGATTTATGAAAAGCCCAACTAAATAAATTATGCTTCCGTTAATATTGGGCTGATCCAGATCTTAGAAGGAAGTAAAGCCTACAATAAATTGAGTCCAAAATTTTAGAACCAAATATAGCCCGATATTGTCATCTAGTTTAAATTGCGTTATTTATTAAAAAATATCATTTTAACTTTTTAAACTATAAAATTATACAAATTGATTCCTAAATCATTGAGAAGTATCGTTTTATCCTCTAAATTATTAAAAGTATAAATTGACCCCCTAAATTGTTGATACGTTTTATTTTGTTGCTTCTATTAAGAGGTATAATTTGTATGTTTTTATAGTTTATGTGATTAAGGAGTGTTTTGGGAAGATGGTTAAAAGTTATTTTTTTTATTTTTTTTAACTTTTTTGTGAGAGAATGAAATGAGTTAAAAGCTGAAAAGTGGCTTTTAACCCACTTCCCAAAATAGGCCTAGTTTGTACACTGTGTGTGTCAATTTCCGACCACATTGCCAACTTAGTACTCAACTGGAGAACATCGGTAGAATAGATTAAGCCCGAACAACCTGTAACAGAAAGAAGAGTTTCCGGCGGTGGCTCGTCCACCCAGGGGCACTCCGACAATCAAGTCAGTACTCAATATCTCTCAAAGATAACCAATAGTGCTTAACTCACAAGCTTGAGTATTAAAAGTATACTTTAGACTCATGGAGGTGCCTCTCTTTTATAGCCAACATAAACCTAGTCCCAATAGAAGCCTAACTTTTATGGACTCAGGATTTACTGCTAATCTTGGACTCCCAATAAAATTAGGATAAACTCTCTAAGAGTCTTATCTTAATACAAACTGAAGTCTTCTCTCATTTTAGGACTCTTGTCCCTCATCCGCTTATCTCGGATTCCGATATCTTCGGAGGTAACCTCGGCCTATCTGAGATGACCTCGGCATAACAACCAGGACACGTGGCACATCGGCTGACACGTCGGCGTCACCTTGGCCACGTGTTGGTACTGAGAAAATATATCCCCACAACTGTCCCCTAGGTTCTATTACCTTGGCATTCTGAGGTGATGGAACCTACACTGTTCGTTCATCTGTGCCCCTCTGTCCGAGATCAAACTCGCCGACCTCAAAGTTCCCTGGACTTTATTGTCCACTTCTGTCAAGTATCAAGTTTCATGCTTTCCAAGCTGCTCGAGATCACACCTCCTAGCCGAGGTTCTTGTTCCATTAATTCGTAAACTCCAAGAGCTTTGCAACTGCTCCACTCACATTCTTCGGTGGGTTCTCGACTTCCAATCATCTATTTGACTCCGGTGATCTTCATATCGGCGTTCATTTCTCTTGGTAGGTTCATAAACTCTTTTATTAAGCTCAATCTTTCATAACTCTTCTGAATCCGTTTATTTGCCCTCTGTTGTCTTCTATTTTCGTTTGTTTTCAAGTTTTGAATTGTTTGAATGCCTGACACTGTTCTTGCCATATCCGCTTTCTGTTGCTAGCATCGTGTCTGGGTCATTACTTTCTTGTTCTTCACATACTTACTTAGTGCCTGTGCACTTGGCTTTATTCTTGAACTTTGTCGTCTTCTTGACTCTGATTTTTCTCTTTTTTCATTCAATCTTCTGACTTTTTCTCTTTCTAGCTCTTTTGCTTAAATCCGTCATTGTTCCAAGTTTTCACGCTCTGCAACTGTTTTCGTTCCTCTCCTCCGGTGAAGCTTACGTCATTCTGTCATTTTCGCATCCGTCGTCAGACTTCGGCAATTCTCATTCCGGCTTCCCTCTTTCTGGTAAGCCACTGTTCCTCCTAGTTTTATTTCTTGTTGCTTTCCAAGAAGCTCTGCTTCATTGTTAATCACCATTGTTGCTTTACCCGTTGTTTCCAAATCATCTTCTTGAATACACACTGTTCACACATCTGTTGATTTCTGCCACTGTTCTTGACTTGACACACCTGTGCAATCTTTTTGTCTTGATTTCCTGATAGCTTCATCACCATTCTTGATTACGAATTACATTCTTGTTTTTGTTTTTTGTGTCTTTTTTCAGATTCTTGCTTTCAATCCTTGCCTTCAAACTCTGAGGTGCCAATCGCCGAGAAGAGCTTTGATCAAACTCTTCGGGAGATCGATGCTGAGCTCGAGGCCGAGAAGGCTGCTGAGAAGTCTTCTCAACTGTCTTCTAATCCTGCCATTGATGCCGAGTAGTTTTGTTTCCTTCTTTTACTCTTTGTACCTTGTACCTTGTACTTTGTCCTTCTTTGTATGTTTTTAATCCGGCCGACGTGCCATTTTTGTAGTCTGAATAATTTATTTTTCAATATTCAGGCCGAAGTGCCTTCTTTCTTCTTTAAATGCATTTCTCTAATTTCTTCTTTGAATGAATGTCTTCTTTTTTCTGCTCTTGTATGATTCTACACTTAGAATAATTTGCATGTCTTCAAAGTACACCTTGACTGTGCAATTTCTTCGGGTAAAATACCTCTGTCACAACTTCTAATCTTGCTCATCTCGGCCTTGTCCTAACACTTGAAAATATTGTAACAAATATTTTCACAAGTGTTGCTTAGGACTTGTCACTTTCTCAATGTCTTCTATCAAGACTTCAGTTTTCCATATTTCAAGTTTTGACAACCTGATAGTCTCGGCAAGTACGCAGATATTGCTTGAGCTTGACTTTAACTTGTAAATTTTTCTCAAAAATTTCAACAAGTGTTTTAACCATCATCCTTTATCATAACCTCGGCTTAACTTCAGCATGTAAATTTTTCTCAAAATGTCAACAAGTGTTAAACCATCTTCCTTTCGATACGACCTCGATTTAACTATAACTTGTAAATTCACACAGAATTTCAACAAGTGTTTAAACCAATCTTCTTCCGATACGACCTCGGTTTAACTTCAACTTGTAAATTCACACAGAATTTCAACAAGTGTTAAATATGACATCGGTTTAACTTCAACTTGTAAATTCACACAGAATTTCAACAAGTGTTAAATATCATCTCGGTTTAACTTCAACTTGTAAATTCACACAGAATTTCAACAAGTGTTAAACATCATATCGGTTTAACATCAACTTGTAAATTCACACAGAATTTCAACAAGTGTTAAACACCATATCGGTTTAACCAACTTGTAAATTGTTACAAATTTCAACAAGTAGTAAACATCATATCGGTTTAACCAACTTGTAAATTGTTGCAAATTTCAACAAGTGGTAAACATATTTTTTTCTCTCTGCCCCCTGCATGGCTTCCACATACTCCTTTGCGAACCTTATAAAAGGTCTTCAACCTGGCTAACTGCAGTCCAACCTTTTGTGTTTTCTTTTTTTTTTTATCTTCTGGGATCTGAGATCTGCTCACTGAGCTCTTCTCTTCTCGGACTTAAGTGCCGAGATCTTGTCTGCTAAAATCTTGGATCTGCTCACTCAGGTTGAGCTCTTCTCTTCTCGGACCTACTCATCTAGGCCGAGATCATGTCTTTTAGGATCCGGGATCTGCTCACTTACGATGAGTTCTTCTATACTTGAATGTTATCTCCTTGGGAGCGCTCATGCCCCCTGTCTTTGCATCCCTTCTGGAAGGTTCTTCGCTTCTCCGCAAGTATCTATCCTTCCATACCTGGAGGTCATCTTCGTTGTAGTATCCACTTCGATCTGTTGTCTTTGGTGCGTCACCTTTCTGGCCGGTGTCTTTCACTCCGTGACTCTGGTCACGAGTTTCTGTGTTGCGGTCGTCCCCTTCAACGTCGAGGTTGATAGGTCTCCCACTCCCAGTAGGAGCGTTGTCTCCAATCTGATCCTTCTGTCCGTCATTGGCCATCTATTCTTCTTTCTTTCATTGGCCATCTATTCTTCTTTCTTTTCCACAGATGGCGCCAAATTGTGTGAGTGATTTTCTGACCACACTGCCCGCTTAGTAACTAGCTGAAGAGCACCGACAGAATAGATGGCACCTGGCTGACCTGCAACAGAAAGACAAGATTCCGGCGGTGGTTCGTCCACCCGAGGGCACTCTGACGATCAAGTCAGTATATCTCTCAAAGATAAATCAAGTGCTAAACTCACTAAACAGAATATCAAAAGCATCAAAGACATACCAACTTGTAAATTGATACAAATTTCAACAAGTGTTAAACATCATATCGGTTTAACCAACTTGTAAATTGCTACAAATTTCAACAAGTGGTAAACATCATATCGGTTTAACCAACTTATAAATTGTTGTAAATTTCAACAAGTGGTAAACATCATATCGGTTTAACTAACTTGTAAATTTATGAGATACACTTTTATAATATATGAGATAAAGTGATACATCTCAATAGTTTAAGGGATTCATTTATATGTTTTTCTAATTTAGAAAGTATTACTTCTTAATAGTTTAGAGAGTTTTTGTATAAATAGCCTTTTAAAATTTATATATAAGATGATGTTCTGGGAAAAAAAATAATAAAAATTGGCTGCTTTAGAGAAATTTTATCAAAGGCGAATTGCACTAACGGTCCCTATAGTTTGGAACTCATCTCACTTTAATTCCTGACTTTTCAATTGTGACACATTTAACCATAAATTTTGAATCTTGTTACAAATAAGGATAATTAAATATACAATTGCTTAATTTTAAGAGCAAAATCGTTAATTTGATAAAATATAAACTAATTTGACAAAAAAAAATGTCGAAAAAATATTTTTAAATTTTTAAAAATTATTTCTACCCACCAAATATAAATTTATGTAAAATTGATAAATTTTTTAGGAATTTATTTATTTATTTATTTACCAAAATAAATTTTATTATGTATTTGGATGATGATCATGTAATGGGTGATTGTTAAGATTTTAATATATAATCGATATATTTAATATATGAAATATTTTTAGTTTTGAATTTTTTTATTTAATGGATTGGTTTAATAATGATATTAAAGTTGTCACCATATTTGAATTTTGGAAAAATAGAAATTAATTTAATAAAAAAAAAAACCACCCTATTACATGATCATCATCTAAACACATAATAAAAATTAATTTGGTAAAAAAAAAAAATGTCTAAAATGTTTATCAATTTACATAATTTTATCTTTAGTGAGCATAAATAATTTTTTTAAATTCAAAAATATTTTTTTAAAAATTTATTTTTGTCAAATTGACGATTTTGCCCTTCAAATTATGCCATAGTATCTTTAATTGTCCTTATTTAAATAATATTTAAAATTCATAATAAAATGTATCATAATTGAAAAATTAAATATAAAAGTGATATAAGTCTCAAATTATAGGGATCATTAATGTAATTCACCATTTCATCAATAATAATTTTGATAGGAATGAGCCCACTACATAGGACTTTGGGCTTGTGGGTCATTACATATTTCTCATAAAATAAAGGGGGACTTACCAGCCAGTCCCATGCAAACAAATTAATACCGACCAAGTCCTGCCCTATTTCAGTTTCCAATTTTACCCCTGAATATCACAAAACACGTGTGAAGCAAACAACATATCACGAGGTCTCCCCTGTGCGCGTGAAACACACGCTTTTTCTCAATTGTTATGATTTGGAAACTATTCTGAGGCGATTTGTGATTTGGAAACCGAAAAAAATGAAGAGATTTTCCCTGAATCTCCCATCGTTTCCAAAGAAATCACCTCTGTTTCGATCTATATTCTGATTCCGAACAGAACCCGAGCAAATCCTCTACCGTTTCGATTTATATTCCCTGTTTGATTCATCTTCAACAAACATGCGAATCAAACGCGAGTCGTATTCATCTTCCATTCTTCTTTTATAACTATAATTAAGTGATATTCAACTTCATAATAATCACATCTTCATGTTCATTTGTTATACAATAACATATTTGCTTATTTTGCCCGATTCAGTGAGGAAATTTGCTATAAGAATGATAGATTTGCTTAATTTTCTTAATTGAGTCATAAAATTTGTTATAATAATGGATTTGCTTCCCTTCTTCTTTCATAACTATAATTGAGTTATAAAATTCGACTTGAACCTATTTTCAATGTGTATCATACAGTATTAATTTATGATTGATATTCAACTTCATAATAATTACATCTCCAAGTTCATTTGCTATACAATGATGGATTTGCTTACGTTTGCTAATTCAGTGATAAAATTTGATATACAATAACAGATTTGCTTACTTTGCCCAATTCAGTGAAAAAAATTGCTATAAGAATGATAGGTTTGCTTAATTTTCCTAATTGAGTGATAAAATTTGTTATAATGATGGATTTGTTTCTCTTCTTATTTCATAACTATGGATTTGCTCCATTTCTTCTTTCATAACTATAATTGAGTAATAAAATTCGACTTGAAACTATTTTCAATGTATATCGTACAGTATTAATATATGAGTGATTTCAACTTCATAATAATCACATCTTCATGTTCATTTGCTATACAATGATCGATTTGCTTACTTTTGCTATTCAGTGATAAAATTTGATATACAATAACAAATTTGCTTACTTTGCCCAATTCAGTGATAAAGGCCCTGTTTGGTACAGCTTAATTTCAGCTTTCAGCTTAATTTAAGCTATTTTGATGTGTTTGGTTTAGCTTATAGCTTATAACTTATAGCTTTGTGGAAGTCAGAAAACAGCTTATTCTTTGAGTGGGGCAGGAGATGCTTTAAGAATAAGCTGGAAATCAGCTTAAGCTGAAAGTTATAAGCTATAAGCTGTTTAGGCATAAGCTATAAGCACTTTCCCACAGCTCTACCAAATAGGGCCAAAATTTGCTACAACAGTAATAGATTTGCTTAATTTTCCTAATTCAGTGATAAAATTTGTTATAATGATAGATTTGCCTCCCCTTTTTCTTTCATAACTATAATTGAGTGATACAATTTGACTTGAAACTATTTTGAATCTGTACCATACAGTATTAATTTATGAGTGATATTCAACGTCATAATAATCATGCCTTTATGTTCATTTGCTATACAATGATGCATTTTCATACTTTTGCTAATTCAGTGATAAAATTTGTTATACAATTGTTTTCGTCTACATCATGATACTTCATGACCTTTTGCAATTTGGAATCTAAACTTTGCTATACAGTTAAATATTTGCTTAATTTGCATAATAGAGTGATACATTCTTCTTAGTTTGCCTAGTTCAGTGATAAAATTCTTCTTAATTTTCAATGTTCATGCTCAATGTTTTTGTACAGATGTTGCCAGTCATTGTAAAGGATCACGTCGTCGAGAAACAAGTTTCTCAAAGAAGAAAAAGATTGAAAAAGTTCAGTTTCTTATACAACCAACAACACATGAAAGTGAAAATCAACTAAAAGTTAAACCTGAATCTAACATTGACAATGAGCAGCCCAAACAGGAACAACTGAAACAACCTACAGAGCTCCACAAAGCAAGAGGGAAGAAAAAGATTGATGGAAGAAAAACTAGGACTGAACAGATACATGATAATGAAGCAAAGTATGTCTACCGTTCTAACATTCAATCTCTTATCAAATTTTTCAAGACAACAAAACTCAGAGAGGAGCATTTGACACTATTGAGAAAGACACCTTTTTCACTTCTGGTTGATACATTGAGTGAAAACAAGGTTATGGTGGTTATGGTGTAAAGAAGGAAAATAACCGAGAGCAGAATGACAAGTGCTTCAATCCAAAAGTTGATAATGAAACTTTTGAGAAGCAACAACAATGAAGATGTAGAAGATGTCGTTAGGCTTGTGTGCCTTCTGGTTTGTTTGCTTTTGTTGTATCTGGGTACTGGGACAACAATTGGTTAGGAGTTCATGAAATACCTCGAGAATATTGACGAAATGAAGTCTTATGATTGGTGTGGCGTAACAAAACAACATCTTACAAGATCAATAGCACGCAACATCAACCAAATTGATAGAGTGTGCGGATTTGTGATCATCTTATTGGTAAGTAAATACCTTACTTACAACTTATAAACTATAATATTTACATTTACTAAACACTAATTTATAACATTTTTTTTGTCCTCAACAGTATTGGATATGTGAGCATGCAAAGATCATCAAACCAAATGACAAGAACCCAATTCCAAGATTTGCAAGATGGAACATTACACATCTGAGAGAACAATTGGCAAAGTCATCATTGCATGATCTGAAATGTATCCGTTGATGTCCTTTGTTTTGTTTAAACAAATATTACATTTTGTTATGCAGTGATAAATTTTAGCAAGACTGATAAATTCTTCTTAATCTTCATTGTGTCACATTTGTGGTATAAAAATTATTTAGGCATTTCATTTGTGCTAGGAAATTATTCAATAAATAAGTTTTATTAGTGTATAACCTTTATTTCTTTAATTCAATGATGAATTTTGCTATGCAGCAATAAATTTTGATATGGACTGATAACTTTTTACTCACAGTTATAAATTTTCTTAGTAAGCTTCATTGAGTGATAAATTTTGCTTAATGTTGCCAATTCACTGATAAAACTTGCTATCATGAAGCAAATCACTAGTCTTATTATACATGTGAATCACTGAATGATAAATTATTACTTAACTTTGCGTCATATCATTCTTTTTAATAATTTTCATTCATGTAGGAGAGCAATTTGAAAGACACAATTGAAGAACAGAACATATACAAACAATTGTAACCACAAACAGATGATGAGCATGAAGATAAAGAATGTAACTTTGAGGAATAAGAGGAGACTGAATTATCTGAAAATGAAGAATAACCAATTATCAGAAAGATATTCAGTCTCAGTCCAGGAAGAAATTCACCGAATCCCAAGCATCAAGCAGGTGCTCGAAAAAAGAGAAAATCAACAACATTGCAATCAAAAAAGAATGCAAGAAAGAAACCAAACTTTCAGCATGAAAGTAAAGAAGGTCCAGATCATGTGCAAAGAAATGAGCTTTCTTTTGACAACCTAGAAAATGATGAAGAAGAAACAATGATCAAACAGAAAGTTGGTCCAACAACTTCCCCGGGATTCAAGCATCAAACACCGGCTCAAAAGAGGAAAGCAAAAAGAAAACTTGCCTGTACGGGGAGCAAATATTCCGGCGAGCCTATACTCTTTTCTTCCAAGCTCCCTGCCTGTCCGATCGACCTGCGAACACAACGGCGGTGAGCTACCCGGCGGTGTATAGCTGGAAAACCCCTTTGACAGTCAAGTTAGCACACACTCAGGGATAGAGAGAGAGAGGAGAGAGTTGAATGTCTAAGTGTATCTCACCAAATGATCATCCCCCAGCATGGGGGACGCAGACACGCTTATATACTTTCTGCGCCTCAAATCTACTCCCATTAGTCTCTCGACACGTGGTGCTGCTATCTCATCTGTCAGCACAAATCCAGCAATCACCACCTAACCAAACTGTCAAGATATCTTGGCGGAGCCCGGCAGACCGACGAAATCACCTCGGCTCACAAGGCTGTGCTGCGCCGCATACCCGAATGCTGACTAGCCGAGCTCCATACCGACCGAGCTCAGTTGTATTCCGGCAGAGCCGAGCTCGAAATAGGTCACGCGGGTAAAGCAAAGGCCTTCCTGCCGAGCTAAAGGCGCGAGCCTTCCTGCCGAGCAACGCAAGTAGCACGGTTCCACCTGTGCAAGTTCAAGTAGCTCGGTCTTGGGCTTTAGCCGAGCAACCCCATGTCCGTGCAAGCCCAAAGCTATCCTGGCCCAAACGCGCTCGACCTTCAACTTGCTCGGCCCTTACCATGGCTCATTTTCAGCTCATAAAATCTCCCTCTCAATTGCCCCTTAATTCCGTCTACAAAGGTGTGACCGGGATTACATGATCCGATCGGAGTAAAACCTTCCTCGGTTTGTTGTTTGCAAGTGTTGGCCTCGAGCAGCTAACCATCACGTCCATTCACATTCAAAAATTTTGGCGGTTTCTCACTTCTATTTATACGTCTCTTCCCCTTCACTTTTCGTTCTTATTGACTCTCCTTCATTCTTGTCGATCTAGAGTTCCAGTGCCCTCAGCAGCTCCCACTCTTGCCCTCCTTCTGCGGTCGTGCTTGAAGGATCTGCATTTGCCTCCACTGGTAAGCTCTTCGAATCTTCTTGTGGCTGTTTGATTTGATATTTCTTGTTTTAGGGCACTAAAATCGTAGATTTTAGGGTATAGCTACCCAAAACTCTTCCCTGCTCCTTGTTCTCCTTGCTATTCTTCAACTTCATTGATGAACACCTGAAGATCTGGGGCGGACCGGGCTCTAAGTCTTCTTTTGATCCCAAAAAATGTTAAGGCCGAGCAAATTACAAGTTTGCCAAAACCTTAGTAGAAACCGAGATAGGCAGAGGACTTGGCCGCGCAACCGGGCTGACATCTGGTCCGCTTGAGCGACCAAGCTCCTTGGTTTTCCTTCGCGACCGAGGTGGTCTGGCACTCTTCCTGACCGAGCTAAAGTCAAGCTCATTTTGCGCGACCGCACTTCTACTTATAATTACCCTCCTTTTCCTGCAACGTCCAAGGGGACCACTGACCAATACCGAGGCTCTCAAAGACCGAGCAGCCATCAAATACCAATCTGTGCCAAACCACCTCAGCCGAGCTGAACCAGCTGGCTACACATGGGACGCTACCGCTTCCTTGTTGACACTCCGGTTGCCCTGGCTGTTTTTTGGGAAAAATACGGTATCCCGGAAGACGTTCATTTAGAGCTCGGCGTTGAGGACACAACCCCACGAGGCAGATTAGACTAGTGTCCCTTCACCGTGCTGTCTATTATAGAAGGGGGCCTCCGCTTCCCGGTTAACCCGCTGATCTGCGAATTCTTGCGACGCACCAGGCTAGCTCCAACCCAGGTCTCAACCAACACTTACAGAATAATCAACGGGATCCACGAACTGAACAACCGGCTAGGAACCAATCTAGGACTAGCCGAGATACTGCGCCAGTATACCTTCGGGCATACAGGCGATGGCCTTGCCTACAATTTAAAAATCAGACCAGATAAGGAGAAAATAGTGACCAGATAAGGAGAAAATAGTGACCGGCACCCCAGACAAGGACTTGCACGACGATGACTTTTTTTGGGTGTCTGGTAACTATGAAACAGCCGACGTACCGGGTTGGTTTATCAGTAAGAATTTCGGCGAGACATGTAAGCCGTGCTAACTGCTCGGCCAATTATCTTTCTTCACTATTCTGTACTTGACATTTTTTCTGTTTTCCTTTGCAGCAATCGAAGCCCTACAAGCCAACTATCATTATCCCAACGAAGCAGCCATTAGAACCGTGCTCTGCTACCGCAACCGGGATTGTCACGAGCTCTTCGGTTACAAACCGACATACAAATATTCAACTCCACGCCGGAGTAAAGTCACAGACTTTCTTCGCGCTCCATCTCCACCTCTTGATCCCACATTACCGGACGTGGCATTTATCTGGTTGACCGAGGCAGAAGAGATGGCCAAAAAAAGCCGCATCAAGAACCTTATCACTGCCACCTCCACCGAGATACCGAGCATCCCAACCCGCTCGCCTGCTGCCGGGCAATCCAGCGGGACCGTGGTTGCACTGGCGTCACCCGCCGCCGGGCAAGCCAGCAAAGACAACCGTTGGGCTGACAAAAGGCCACGTGCAGACCATTCCGCCGAGCTAGTTGCGGAGCTCAACACCGAGCAACCTGTCGTGATAGCTGACCCAACTCCGTCATGGAGGCCCCAACTCAAGCACTGGGGTAAAAGAGATCCCAGCGACAGCTTCTGTCAAAGGCGACAAAGAGCATCTGCTCGCCTTTGACCTCACCAAAGCCTTGTTGCTACCGAGCGACGTTGTTGATAGCGACCATGTGCCGGACACCCGGTTGGTGAAATCCTCGGTCAAGTCTATGACCAGGGTAAGAACTTTGCACATTTTGCCAAATTTTTTTCCAAGTGTTTGCTCTGTTTCCTCAAAGTGTTTGCTCGGTTTCCTTTATAATCAAACTTTCTTCTTGCAGGCCATCTAGAAACAACACTTGGTGCTGGAAATGATCCACCGACTCCGGCAGAAGGCAACCGACTCTGCCAGCTAGGTCGAACGCCTTCAAGCCAAGTTCGGCCGATCAAAGACTTCGCTCGAAATGGCAAATTCTGACAAATCAAGGTTGCTCGGCTAGCTAGGTGTCGCCGAGCAAGAAAGGGACGCTCTCCGGCCGAGCTGGAAACGTTGAACCAGTCATAGAAGGAGGAGCTGGAGGATGCCAACAACGCCAGTTTCAAGGAGACCGAGGAGAGCTACACAAAGCAAGTCCATGCCACCCAAGACATATACTTCCAGGCGGGTTGAAAGGCTGCTTGTGAACAGCTCGGCCAAGGATCTGGGACCGACGTGTTTGCCTTTCCCACAGCTGTTTTCCTGCCGACGTACCTAGTGCCATATGCCAACGACGTCTTCAGCGCGTTGCAGGCTGAGGCCGAGGAAGATGAAGTGGAGGACGCCGAGGAAAATGCTAAAGGTGACAACCGCCCAAAGCAGGCCGGCTAGAAGCAGACTTGTGTTTAGGAGACCATAACCACGGTGGACCTGGAGGCGACTGCGATAAGGGATGAATTCACAGACCTTTCCCCCTTAGTTTAGTTTTCTTTTTCTTTCTTTTTTGTTTGAACATGTAACCGGGCTATTTGCCCCTCCTCTTGTAATTATTTTGCACATCAATGAAAAAGTTCAATTTTCATCAAGTGTTTTCACGGTCATCAAGCTAAATAACTTTAGCCAGACAAAATACTTCGGCAAAAAAGACCATCTTGTTTAACTTATTTAACCGGAAAAGACATCTCGGTTTGAATCATAAAGTTGAGTAAATCATCAACTCAATCAACCAGAGTACAGCATCTCGGTTGAAGTTTTACAAAAGTTGAATAAATCTTCAACTTAGTCAACCAGAGTAAAACATCTCGGTTGAAGTTCAAAGAAGTTGAGTAAATCATCAACTTAGTCAACCGAAACAAAACATCTCGGTTGAAAACCTCAAAGTTAAGCAAATCACCAACTCGATTAAATGGAGTAAATCATCTCGGTTGACATTCACAAGTTTGAGTAAATTATCAACTCAGTCAACCGGAATAAAACATCTCGGTTGAAATATCAAAGTTGAGTAAATCATCAACTCAATTAACCAGAGTAAAACATCTCGGCTGGAATCTCAAAGTTGAGTAAATCATTAACTTAATCGACCGGAATAAAACATCTCGGTTAAAAACCTCAAAGTTGAGTAAATCATCAACTTAATCGACCGGAATAAAACATCTCGGTTGAAAACCTCAAAGTTGAGCAAATCATCAACTCAATTAACCGGAGTAAAACATCTCGGTTGACATTCACAAGTTTGAGTAAATTATCAACTCAGTCAACCGGAACAAAAACATCTCGGTTGAAATCTCAAAATTGAAAACAACAATCTGAATGCTAAAGTAAAGATGAGACACTTCTATTATATTGACAAAAAGAATATTACATTCTGAAGTGTGAGGCAAAAAATTCCTTTGCACAAAAAGAACACAAAAGCTAAAAATAGTATAGTTTGAGGTTGGCCGCATTCCACGGCCGGGATATTCCTCTTCCCTCCAAGTTCTCCAAGTGGTATGCCCCATTGCTCGCCAGATCGGTTATCTTGTAGGGTCCTTCCCAGGTTGCCCCTAGTTTGCCTTCACCTGGCACCAGGGTATTGTCCATGACCTTCCTCAAAACCTAGTCGCCGACTTTGAATGGTCTGGAGTGCACCGTTTTGTTGTATTTTCTTGAAAGCTCTTGTTGGTAGGCGGCCACATGGATGAGAGCCTTTTCCTGGCGGTCTTCCACTAGGTTCAATTTTAGGGCAATGGCTTCGGCATTCAGCTCGGGCTCAAAACTTTCACTGCAGAGGGTGGGCATTCCGACTTCCAAAGGGATGACCGCCTCCATACCATATGTCAAGGCAAAAGAAGTTTCCCCGGTGGATCTCCTCGGGGTCGTTCGGTATGCCCAAAGAACGCTTGGGAGTTCCTCGGCCCATTTTTCCTTGGCTTTCTCAAGTCTTTTCTTCAACCCATCAAGAATGGTCTTATTTGATGCTTCGGCTTGACCGTTAGACTGTGGGTAAGCCAGGGTAGAGTTGTAGAATTCAATCTTCAAGTCTTCACAAAATCCTCTAAATAGGCGGCTGTCAAATTGGGTGCCGTTATCAGAGATCAGAATTTTGGGAACGCCAAACTGCGTTACCACATTCTGTCAGACAAACCATTTGACGTCTTTCTCCTTGATTGTTGCTAAAGGCTCAGCTTCAACTCATTTGGTGAAGTAGTCCGTAGCTGCGGTGAAGAACTTTCGGTCGCCTGGTGCCGTTGGGAGTGGCCCCACTATATCTAGCCCCCACATCGCAAAGGGCCAAAGGCTGGTGAGGGGAAGAAGTTCCCTGGCCGGCTGGTGGATTTGGTGGGCAAACTTCTGGCACTTCTCACATTTGCGAACATATTTCTGCGCGTTTGCTTGCATGCATGGCCACCAATATCCTTGCGAGATAGCCCGATAGGCTAGAGATCTGCCCCCTATGTGACTGCCGCATATGCCTTCGTGAATTTCGTACAGGAAAGCTTCCACGCTGCTTGGGTATACACACTTGAGATAGGGACCGGTGAAAGACTTCTTGTATAAAGCGCCAGATGGAAAGAGCCAAAACCTCTTTGACTTCACCCGAACTTTATGTGCTTCCTTTTTGTCGGTGGGAAGGGTCAGGTCTTTGAGGAAGAGGATAATTGGGTCCATCTAGGAAGGACCTAGTTCGGTGCAGAGTACTTCTGTCTGCTCGGCTTCCTCAATGCTGGGCCTCAGAAAGAATTCAATTAGGAGAGGGTTGGGAGATGTGTTATCTACAATGGAAGCGAGGCCGGCTAATTCATCTGCTCGGCCGTTTTCTTCACGGCCAATTTGTTGGACCCTTATTGCCTGGAATCGCTTGATGTGGTCTCTTACCAAAGCTTGGTACTTCGCCATTCTGTCGTCTTTAGCTTCGTAAACCCTAGAAACTTAGTTAACGACAAGTTGGGAATCACTATAAACCATTAGCTTGGATGCTTGCATCTGAAGCACGCTCTTGAGCCCGGCCAAAAACGCCTCATACTCAGCCTCATTGTTTAATGCAGGGAATCCAAGGGTGATAGAGTGTTCGATGGTCAGTCCGTCTGGCAAAATCAGAACTATGCCCAGCCTGGCACCGTGGCGGCTAGAAGCCCCATCTACGAAAAGTTTCCACATTTCGCCCACGAAGAGCTTCCAACATTCTGAGGGGTCCTGGGAGGCTTACAGGTGGATGGGCACATGGTCGCTCGGCTATGCGGTGTCAGGTTCAATGCTGATCGATTCCACTTCCTCCCCTTCTGGCGATGAAGAAGAAACAATGATCAAACAGAAAGTTGGTCCAATAACTTCTCCAGGATTCAAGCATCAAACACCGGCTCAAAAGAGAAAAGCAAAAAGGAAACTTGCCTATGAAACAAATATCTACCATGTCAAAATTAATGAACATACCTTTCAGAAACTAAAAGAGAATGTCCTGATAATCCAAAGGCTGGAAATGGAGAAGGCAAGAATCCAAGCAGAAAATGATGAGCTTAAGGACCAACTCATGAAGCTCAGTAAACAAATGGAAGAACAGAGCAAGAAAGCAAAGACACAAATGGAAGTGAAAGATGTGAAAATAGTGCTACTTAATGAGAGAATTACAATGTTGATTTAATCAAATCTCTACCTGGACAGTCAAGAAGAACAAATCGCAGTTGAAGTTGAAGCCATCACTCCCAAAACATAGCCTCTTGTGAGCTCAATGATAGAAAGAGTGAAAAATAGAGAAACAAGAAAAGAGCACAAAGATCCAGATTTTTGGTACATGATGAAAAGACAACCAAAACAGAACAAGACAGTTGATGAAGTAGAATCAATGGTTGAAGAAAGTGCAAAGACCAGCAAAGAAGAGCAGACACAGCATTAACATCCGACAAAACAAATTGACACTTCCTATCCTGTGTTTCACAAATTGCCAAAGAAATCAAGGATGAAACTCACTAGTCTTTGGGCAACAAAAACCAGCAGGTAAGAACATGATTTGGTTTTAAAATTTCCAAATTTGGAATCTAAATTTTAGTATATAGTCATGCATTTACCAATGTATAACCTTTGTTTACTTTATTCATTGATAAATTTTGATATACAGTGATACAATTTGCTACATAGTGATAAATTTTACTTAATTTGTTTGGTAGAGTGATATATTTTGCTAATCTTAATGGTGTCTCATCTATGGTATCAAATTATTTAGGTGTTTGAGTTTATGTTCTGTACTTTATTTCATTGTTCGCATTTGATACATCAAGTAAATTTTGATGCTCAATTTGTTCCCCTAACCTTTGTTTCGTTAATTGAGCAACAAATTTTGCTATACAGTGATAAATTTTGTTTTCATGTTTGCAGTTATCTAATCTTACAAGGAAAGGAAGTAGGCAACTATTTGTACTTGGATGATATTGACAAAATAGTCAAATGCGAAGAACTTTCTGGAAATGTAAAATCAAATCCCTATTTGTGCATATATCAATTGTAATACCAAATAATAATTCTCTCATTAACCTTGTTTGCTTTTGTTTTTAAAATAGGCAATAAATGCATACAAGGAAATCTTATTGACAGAAGAGCAATCGAAACCAAAGTTCAGCCTCAGCTCGCAAGCAGGAACAACATATATATTTACTACATTATGCCATGTAAGTAAATTACGCATATATATATATATATATATATATTTCATTACAATAACATCCATTTCCCTTGTCTACATCAAGTGCATAAGTTCTCATTCATCCAGTCTTATAGTGATAAAATTACCATTAACGAATTACATTGTAATCAAAACTAATATATTTGCAAAACACAGTATTTGTTCACCACAAAGGATGAGGCATAAACAAATCAATTGTTGAATAAACTAATGTTAGAAGCTATCAAGGAAAGACATCTTCTTTTCCCAATTTTCAATGAAAAGCATTGAACGTTGTTGGTACTCGATACTGAAAATGGCTCATGGAAGTTTTACAATTCAATGACACCAAGCACAGAAACAGATAACCACTTAAATGAGGCAAACAAAATGGTAAAACACCAATTAATTATCATATCATCCATTCCCCTTGTCTATATCAAATTTTATTATGTGTTTATTTGTCAAACACCAATTAATTATTAATATATTTTGCAGAGAAAGGTTATTGAAAAATACCTTCAACATCACAATCCCAAACTCATTGAAGGTAACAAGTTTTATGAAGAAACAGAAATTGCAATGAATTGTCCCAAATAAGTTGATCATTCGTAAGTTTCTGAAAACAAAAACACATTACATTGATAAAATTATCATTGATGACTACTAACTTTGTTTTTCCAATGTCATCGTAGACTTGATTGTGGTGTCATAGTTTGTTACCTCATGAGAGAATATGTCTGTAACAAAGACATCTTTCCCAACTTAACAAAAGAGCAGTACCAGCAAATCAGAGCAGATATCATAAATGCTTTGTTGACTAACCAACAGACAGACACCCAGCAAATCGTTGATGAGGCAATAGAAGCGGTGTTTGAAGACAAGGAGTTTTGGGACGCAATACACAATGACAACAATGTTTGAATAATTTCGAACAAAGATTATAATCACTTTGGTTCTTACTTTGCTTCAATGAATGTTACAATGCTTAGTTGTTACAATGTTAAATTTGCTTCAATGAAACATTCAGTCTTTTTTAACCATATTGTTACCAGATCTGGCTTTTGATATAGGTCTTGTTTTATGCAAATTTCATTCAAAAAATTAATTATGATATGATTATTTATGTCAAATTTAAAGCTTAATAACAGGTTTGGAGTCACTATACTGATAAATTTATTTTTTTATAGTGTTTTGTTTTCACTGATAAATTTATCCCTGTTTCAACAATTTTATCACTGTAAACACTGATAAATCTTTCACTGTTTAAACAAAAAAACCAACACCTCTCTCAATTCAAAATTGATTATAATTTGATTATTTGTGTCAAATTTAAAGATTAATAACAGGTTTGGAGTCACTATACTGATAAATTTATTTTCTTATAGTGTTTTGTTTACACTGATAAATTTATCACTGTTCAAATAAAAAAACCAGCACCTCTCTCTCTCTCATTCTTTTCTCCAAACTCAATTAAACAAAGCACTATAAATAAATAAAAAAATTACCTAAATTGAAAATTAAAACACAAACCCTATTACATTATTTTGATTATTTTGGTTCTTCATTTGCTTCAATTAAATATTTAGTCTTTTTTATCCATATTGTTAACATATTTGGCTTTTGATATCAGTCTGATTTTATGCAAATTTCATTCAAAAAATTGATTATAATCTGATTATTTCTGTCAAATTTAAACGTTAATAATAGGTTTGGAATTATTATACTGATAAATTTATCACTGTGAACATTGACAAATTTATCACTGTTCAAACAAAAAAATCAGCACCTTTCTCTCTCTCTCATTCTTTTTTCCAAACTCAATTAAACTATAAAAAAATTAAAAATTTACCTAAATTGAAAATTAAAACAGATACACTATTACATTGTTTTGATCATTGTAAAATTTTTAAAAATAAGATATAAGTATAGTTAGAATAAATTTCTAAAAAAGAAAAATTATATTTGTAGTTACTTACACATGAGCTCAAGAATGTTGAAAAATCATATTATAATTTAAAATGCAAAATATTAATATTTAAGAATTAGGTGTTATTAAAATGCTCAAGAATGCTCTAGAGTGCTCTCATGTTTATAAAATGCTCAAGAATGTTCTCATGTATTATATTTCATCTGAACATGAGAATACTGAAGCATTTCTTAGACTGAAATTTTGAACAATTTAAACTGAAAATGAATTGCAAAACTCAAAATATCTTGCTATTGTAGCAAGATATTTGTCACTGATAAAAAAGAAAAAAGAAAAACACGACTATTATAAAATGTCTCTCTCTCTCTCTGTATATATATATATATCATTCTTTTTTCCCAATTCAAGTAAACAAAACACTATAAAAAAAAATAAAAAATTTACCTAAATTAAAAATTAAAACATAAACAGTATTACATTGTTTTGATTATTTTGGTTCTTAATTTGCTACAATGAAACATTCAGGGTCTGTTTGGTTGTATTTTCAAATTAGTTTTCAACATGTAAATTCGCGCTTCACGTTTGGATAGAACACTCAAAATACATTTCCGCGTGTGAATTCAAATTATAGTATGAAAACCTGTTTGGCAGGTTGTATCTCTACTTTCAACGCTTGTGCATTCTTCCATGTCCTTCTATGTCGTCTCCATCATCTCTGAAATATTCCATCGTCTCCGAAATATTCACGTGAAGCTCATCTCTGTATCAAACATCAGTCCTTTATATTGATCACGGGTAGGCTTCTCTATCAAACATCAGTACTTCAGATACTTCAGATTCATCACGGGTACTTCAGATTCATCACGGGTGGGCTTCACAGAGAAGACTGATTTTATAAATAATGAATCCACCCAACCCGCTCTATACTGGTATCATCTTTCACAAATTGAGTTCCTTACGATTTGTGCGTTGTGGAAGATTCTTATTATGGGCAACGAAACAACGACGACTGCGACGTAAAAGAACTCACAAATTTATTTACATATTTTGTTATACAAAAATGATTTGAAAAATTCATCCCTAATTTTATTTTATTTTCTTTCAGGTCAAATTTATGAAATTTATTGTCGAATCCGACGAAGAAACAGTGCTACATTAAGTCAGTATACACATTCCATCACCGACGATAATTATTCAATTCCCACTAATCTGGTAAATATATCCTTCAACTGCAAACGATTTTATACGAGTCGAAATTAGTTCTCAAATATTTTCTGAGAAGTGTAAGGGACTATTTTTTTTTATTTTAAGATGTTTTCTATTTTCCTGAACTGTTTCACCTTTTGCGAAGAAGAATAACAGTAAGCTGCTAAATCGATTTGAATCTGTTATATATAAATAATTTTTGAGAAGTTAAAATCAGTTCTCAAATGGTTTCTCATAATTTGTGGACGCCTATTTCTCATTTCATATCGGTTGTTGTTTTCAATTGTGAGCTGTTTGAACCTTCTGCAAGAAAAGAACTTGTGAACAACTTGAGTCGGTGTACCTGGACACCCGGACGGTCGTCCCCGGGGTCATCCGGCCGGTCGACCTACCCATCCATTTTTCAACTACATTCACTGGTTTATTTATTGGTTTTTTTCCTACTTCATTTTATACCCGTCCCATTTTCCTTACATCTTTTTTACTGGTTTTCTCCTACCATTCAAAGATAATGTTACCTGCTTTTTTTACCTGATTTTTTTTATTAGTTGTGGTTATATTTCTGCTATTTAAATTGAAGTAATCTGTTATGCTATTTTTTTCCTTTAAATAATATCATCTGTTTTTTTTTATCTGTGTTCTCTTTGAAATCATTTTGCTCTGTTATGATCTGTTTGTCTTGTATATCTACCCCAGACTAGTTTAAATTTCATTTGTATGTTTATAGATGGATGAAAATAATTCTGATGACAACCAAGAAACAAAAATGTGGACGGCCAGAAGTGAAACAAAATTAATAAATATGTTGAGAGATGAGGTTAGAAAAAATCAAACAACTGGCCGTACTACTTCGTGGACAATTAGGCATTGGAATCATTATGCAAATTAGTTGCACAATCTGTATGGACTTTGGTATACAGCAACACATGTGCGCCAAAAATATCAGCGATTGAAAGCTGATTATCAGACATTTAAGCGACTCCAGGCACAGACTGGTCTGGGATGAGATCCAATTGTAGGCACTGTTGTTGCACCTGATGAATTTTGGAATAAGGTTGTTCATTAATCTGTACTATTAAATAATTTTAATTTAAAGATTTCATGATACATACAGTGCTTAATTCTTTATTTGTATTTGTTGTAGGCCAACAGAAATGTGAAGAAGTTTAGGACAAAAGGATTTGAATATTTTCAAGAAATGACAGAAATTGTTGAAAATTGTTGTGCCACAGGGGCCTTATCTCGTGCATCCACACAAGGAGCCCTTGACTCAGAAGAAGAAGATGACATGTTAAATAAATTTTGGAACCCTGATGTTGGTGGGAGTAATGCTGGAGGGAGTAACGCTGCTAAGGTAATTCCTGTTGACTTGTTTGGGGATGAGTACATGGATCCAACAAAGGGCAAAAGTCACAAGAGGGGCCCTACAACCAGCCAGACTGACAGTGGTCGTTCTAAAAAGTCACGGTCAAGTGGGTTTGATGATGTGTGCGCAGCTTTCACATCCTATGTACAAGCAAAAACAGGACATTCACGTGCACGAGAAAATGAGACAGAGGCTGTAAGTGCAGGTGGTGATGATTACTCTCTTGATGCATGTCAAGATGCATTACTAGAGCTTGGGGACATACCACCAGTGCAGTACATTAAAGCACTGACACTGTTCAAGGATAAGGAATGGCGAAGGTTTTTTATGTGCACTCCTACCCATTTGCGCCTACCCATGATCCTCGCTTTGCAGTGAAGTCAGAAGCTCTTCATTGATTGCGTTATCAAATCTCCCTGTCTGAACTAAAAATGATTTCATTATTCCTTACTTGGTTTTTTTTTTCTTTTTCCTTCCATGATATCCTCTTCCCTTTCCTATCTTCGTATGTTTTTTTTTTTTTGAACTTTTAAGTAATTTATGTTTTCTTATCTATTATGTTGTGTTATGACAATATGAGCACGTATTAAATAAATTTTGTCCTTTTATGAATTTTAGTGTACACTGAAAAATAACTACGGCCGACTATTCATATACTTCCTTTTTAATTCTATTTCACCATTAATGGTATGTGTTACAGCATTAATGACATTTTTATAATTATGGTTTTACTGTGATGTAGACAAAACCATATGTCATTCGACAGAGAAAATAATTCAATGGAGATCTCATCAGACGATGATGAGGTTACTGATGATTTTATGGATTTTTTGATGATTGCTTGCATGCATGACCAAATCAACGCCTCAAGTACTCGCCGACCGCAGCAAACGTCTCCATTCAAAGGTGATGATTACATCTTCGGCCTATTAACTGGCTATCCTGAAACAATGATGAACATTATGTGAATGGATACACAAACATTTATTTTCTTGGCATGATAGCTGCAACAGTGAAAGAAGAATATATAAAAAATATATATTAAAACATGAATTGAGAAAAATGTATGGAAACTATATCGAAAATAGTATGATGTACAAAAATGTATAGAAAATATATCAAAAATAATATAATGTTAGTGTAAAAAAATGGAACACATATGATGGGACAGATATGAAAAACATGAACAGATCGGCAGCCACAAAACTGATCGACTGGGATAGGATGACCGGCCGGTTGACCACCCGGTTTACCGTGTCGAAGGCTACTGATCCTCTTCTTCTTCGAAAGCTACTGGTGTTTTAATACCAAAGGTAGTCTGAATAAAATACGAGATGCGAAGGTAATACGAAACTAACCTGTAATTGAAATTACTAAATTACCCTTTATATTTTGTTCACTTCCCATGTAAATAGAGAGGGACAAAATAGTAAATTTATAGGTGAATTCAATTATATGAGCGTGCTGATGGTCCTTCAATAATGGTCTGATTTGTACTCATTTCCTAATAAATTAATAACGTGTAATAAATGAGAAAAACAATTGATAATATTTTATAAGGTTTACGATATGATTTGTATTTTAATCTATTAAACTTAGTGTATTTATGTTAATTTTTATTAATATGTATTTTTAAAAGTTGTTGACTTCAACAAAATTTAAAAACAAAAATTAAAAATGTATTGTACAAGATGTTTGTACAGGCGTAAAAAATGAATTGATATAAAAATTTAATTGACACAAAATAATTGACATAGATTTATTTTAAAATGGAAAAATAATTTGAAAAAAAAATTTATTCAACAAAAATTACTGAAAAAAATTAATTCAAAAAAAAAAAAATTTTAATTTCAGTATTTTAAATATAGTTTGGTTATTACTGTTGATAAAAAAATACGGATATCGATATAAGGGTTGTGTACACTCAAAATAAATTATTGATTGAATTAAATTTTGAAAACTATTTTGAAAACACATTACCAAACAAATTTTCTTATTTCACATGTCACATCAAACTTTCAAAACATAATTCAAAATACATATTCAAAACACATTTCAACACTCTATTTAAAAACCATAACCAAACAAATTTTCTACACTCAAATCACAATTCCACAACACACAAACTCAAAATACAATTCATTCTCAAATCACATTTATAAAACTCTACCAAACGCTACCTCAATGTTTTATACTTAATTACATTCAATGTTTAGAATACATTTAATATTTAGAATACATTCGTTAAAAAAAAAAAATTATTCAATGTTTATAAACATTCAATGTTTTGTACTTAATTACATTCAATGTTTAGAATACATTCGTAAAAAAAAAAATTAAAAAAAATTATTTGTACTTAATTACACATGAGCTCAAGAATGTTGAAAGATCCTACTATAATTTTACAATACAAAATGCTAATATTTGAGAATCAAGTTTTATTAATTTTAAGTTGATAGCTAATTTAATTTTTAATTTTTTTTTAATAAGTATTGCAAGTATTTTTTTTTCAATACCAAATATAATATGTTTATATTTCATATGAATATGAATATCAGAAAGCTGAAGCATTTTCTAAATTGAAATGTTGAACAATTTAAATTGAAAATGAATTGCAAAACTCGAAATATCTTCCTATCGTACCAAGATATTTGCCATTACTATTCAAACACAATATATTTGCCAGACAAGGGAAACAAAAGCGTGATTCACGCGATTGAACACCTGTTTTCTCATTCTCCACCGTCGGCGAATCCCTTCCACTCTCAGTCAAAACAACGACCACAACCCAAGCGATTCGAACACCCAATCAACCGATTCGAACAAAAAATTCGAGGAAACATGCCTGTAAAGCGTAAGCAACTGAAACCCTTATTTCTCTCCTAGTCAAACACATTTTCAAAAACCCTAGATATGGTTCAATTACAACTTGCAAATTTTAACAATATTAGGGCATTTTCAGAAAATAAAACTTGTGAATATGTAAAATGTTCGTTGATCAAGTAATAAGGGTGTTGGTTTTCAAGTTCAAAATTAGGTTCATTTTAAAATATATATTTTTTTAAAATTTTTGATACAAAAAAAATCAATTAACAAAAAGGGAGAGAGTCGGCTCAAGAGACTAAAGTAGGCAGTGGGTTCAACATATTAAAATGAGTTGTTCACATATCAAAATCAAATACAGTGATAAAATTATCAACCAACTCAAACACATCTAAAAACCAACACTAATAACGTTAACAGTTAACACCACCAAAGACCAAGAACAGTGAATAAGGCTTACACTTATTAGACATGGTAACTCGATTTGAATCTTACCATTACATTATGCAACCTTTTCATCTCCTATTCCCATACTCACTCATAAATTTATCACTGTTGAAAAAGTTAATCCAACATCACCCCCAAAATACACAGTGATAAAATTATCACTGTATAAAATAACAAACCAACACCTGTGTTCAATCAACACAATTTCGTAACCAAAAAAAAAATAAAAATCCAAAATTCAATCAACAAATACATATCTCAAAACTTTCAATATCATGATCAAAATACAAATTCAATCGCAACAGAAACAACAGAGTAACAACAATATCACCACAAAATCAAAATCACCAACTCAAACTAAAAAGAACCAAAACATTGAAATTGAAATCAAAATCAAACATACCAGTCCACCTAACTCCACAACATCGCAAATCAGAAAATGTAACTATACACCAAACGCGAAATCGCAAATAGGAAGAATCACCAAGCACGCAATCGCAAAGATACAGCAAGCGCGAAATCAGAAATCACGAAGCTCAACAATAATACAGTAGCAAATCGTGAAGTTCCACCGAAATCCAAATCACAAACACAATATTTTGATGGAAAATCTAAACAGAAACGCGCCAGAACGGGAGAGGGGTAAAACAGTAAAAAAAAAAGGCTCAGGACCTATTGGTGCACAAGATGAAAAGTCAGGACTAAGAAGGGAATAAGTGCAAAACTCAGGACCGGCCAGTAAAAAACCCTAAAATAAATTGATGATAAATATGATTCTATAAATAAATCATTAATTTTTTTAAAAGATAAATATAATAAAATCATTCGATTAAGAAGTATTGTTTTGTTCTCTAAACTAGAAAGGCGTATAAATGAATCTCTTAAATTGTTAATACGTTTTACTTTGACTCCTTCCGTTAAGGGATAATTTGTATGTTTTTATAGTTTATGTGGTTAATTTGTATACTTTTATAATTTACAGAGTGAAGTGATACATCTTAATAGTTTAAGAAATTATTTATATGCTTTTATAATTTAGGAGTTAAAATAATAATTCTTTATAGTTTAGAGAGATTTTGTATAAATTACCTTTTAAAATTTATATGTGAGATGATGTTCTGAAGAAGAAGAAAAAAATATTGGCTACTTTTGAGAAATTTTATTAATAATATTAAAATTATCAATAATAATTTTATCAATTATATGATTTGTTGAACATATAATGAAAAAAAAATGATTCAATAATATTAGTCACGTGATTTCAACATATTTATTCTAAACAAATTGACAATAAATACGATTTTGTAAATAAATCATTAATTTTTTAAAAATACAAATATGATAAAATCATTTGATTAAGATTATTAAATTATGTTTTTTCATGAATTCTCTGTATACAATTATCAAATCAAATATAATTTTTTTTCATTAATTATCTACACACAATGGTTTATAAGATGAACATATTGGATTAGTAGAGATGGACTATGGTGGACTGGTTCAAATGAGGAGAGTTAGATGAAAGTAATTTATATAAATGAATAGAACAAAACTTTAAATTTATGACTGGCATGTCAAAGTGGATCAACTTTATCATTATGTCAATTGTGATATTCAAATTATAATAATATTAAATGTTACTAGTATACTTAAAGTAATTATCAGCAAAATATGATAAAGTTCACAGGAGACATATCAAAGTCTATTGGCTATATATGATTGTGATTGTGTTGAATTGGCCGATTTGATTACACTTTCATTGATGGGAAAACTTACAATTGACTTGCCATTGTCAATTGAATAGTCCATGTATTAACATTGCTACGTCTTCTTCAGAGTCCAATATGTTCCTATATATAATATATATGGCTATAAAATGATGTGAAAACATTAAAAAGACATCGAAATTAGTGGACAAATTTACGCACACAACAAATTGGAGTGTCATTTTCCAAATCAATAATGTATGTATTGAAGAGTCTTACATCACACTTCCCTCTAGCAAAGGTTGTTATTACGGTTGCAAAATACCATTATAATTGCAATTTAACGTATCTGGAGAAGGTGCTATCTAATCTTGACATGTCTAAATATGATTTATTGTTGATATGATAGGAACGAACAAAATTTCATTTTGTTTTCTCTTGTTTCTCAAATAAGGTGTTACCTGGTGGTCTTGATAATATGATTTATTGTTAACATCTTGGGCGATGAACAAAATTTGGTCATGTTTTGCTTCCATCGAAATGGCCAAAATGTTGTTTTTTACTAAATCGAAATAAAGGATTAGTGAAATGTCAAACTTTCAAATTTTTCCCCCCAAAAAACATATTGAAACACTACAAATCATCCCAAATGAGTTTTTTTAAAAACCTATTACAAATATCTGATAATGGTTATTCATATCTATATTTTTGTTCTTAAGAAAATATTTAATAATTAAAAAAATCATTAATTTATAAGAGTTTTTGAGAAGTTAGAAAAGAGAAGAGATAGCAAGTACAAGATTAAAAATAATAGTATGATTAGAGACACCATTTTCTATAGCACCCCAACATAATCGAGTCACTTATTTCTTTATTTGTTATTGTGAAATAAAAATGTTTTTTTGGTAAAGATTGTAAAAAACATAGTTCCCAACTAAGCAAGTCTTCAAACAATTTTTTTTTTTTTGTTTTTTGTGAGCTTCTAATATTCATATACCGCCAAATGTTTAATTATTTAGTTTTTTAGAATGTGTCAACCTTTATACAGACATTAGTTTTAGTTTCCAAACATTTTTCGTAAATTTTCAAATTCTTTTATCATTTATTTATTTATGTTTCCTAAATGGTTTTCATTATCCCAACATAACGTAAATAACATAGCGAAATGAAATTTTGATCCTTGCATCTTGAAGATTTGCTCATAAATTTAGTTACAATAACTGAAATTTTAAATAAGTTATGGTCTGAAAGGAAAAAACGATTGAGCAAAAATTGCTTAATGCAAAACAACCTTACAGAGAAGGCTCTAAACATGTCCTTAACAACAAAATATAGCCCGAAATAAGCCTGCATACATGCCAACCTTAACGATTCTATCGACCTTATCATTGTTCAACCCCTCTACAATCACAAGAAAATACTCGATATGATTATTCTATTTTTTTCCTTTTTCATGATTATCATTCTAAACAAGATTGGAGGAGTCAAATTTGGAAAATTACACTCTATTGAGTGCTTTTTCTTCTGCAAATTGTCCATCGTTCTCAAGTCCCATCTTGCTTTCCTCAACATTGATACAATTATACCACTTTGCGCAATAAACATAGATCACAAAATCAGCTGCTGTTAGGACCGCGATAAGGAAGTAAAACCGGTCCATGTGGCCATTATTTAGATCATCAGGGATCCAACCCGGGCTCTTACCTCTAGCTGTGATCCCCATCACCATGTTAACAAGCAAGCTACTAACATAATTGCCAAGTGATATCGATGCCATACACAACGAGCTTCCAAAGCTTTTTATCCCATCTGGCGCTTGCCCATTAAAGAACTCTAATTGTCCCACATACATAAAAACCTCAGACGCCCCAACAAGGACATATTGTGGTACTTGCCAAAAAATGCTTAAAGAGCTTGAATGGTTTTCAGGAGTTACCCTTTTTAGCCTTTCTATCTCGGTAACACCTGCTGCAACCATAGCTAGCATTCCAATGATAAGCCCAACACCCATTCTTTGAAGCTCGGTTATGCCCTTGGGGTTTCCACTTAACCTACCGGTTATTGGCACTAGGACTTGGCAATAAATGCCGGTGCAAATTAGGACACTGAAGATGTCAAAAGTCGACATGCTTGCTGCTGGGACATGGAAACCACCAACAATTTTCGCATTCATGGCCTGTCCTTGTTCCACGAAGAGCGAAGCCATTTGAGTGAATACAACCGAGTATATGATTGTGCATAGCCAAATGGGTAACATTCTTATAATGCATTTGGCTTCTTCCACTTGTGTGACGGTGCAAAGTCTCCATGGGTTTGTTAAGCCGTTTTCACTCTCATTTTTATCTGTCAAGGTTGCTGCTTTGTCCAAACACCTGATCATGTCCAAGGAAAAACATAAGTATCAAATAAAATAAATCTATGAAATCAAGAAATCCTATGTTGTTCTAGGCCATCAATTATAGTACTTATGTATATATCAGGAAAGAATAATGCTTGGGGCCCCTTTTGGGGGTCACCCCCTCACCCCCCTTTGCCACGTGGCAGGTGGTGATTGGAGGAGCAGGAAAAAAAAGAAAAAGAAAAAGAAAAAGTGACCAATGAGAGAGAGAGGGGGTCAAAGGGGGTGGGGGAAAAAGGGGGATGAATCATTGTTGTACCAGGAAAAAGGAAAAAAAAATAAAAAATTCCAAAATTTAGCATACAAGCAGCAAGTGAAAATTCAAAATACTCACTCGAATTCATTGCTGTGAACAATCTTTCTACTCCCTTTAATTGCAGACTGTGATCCTTCCAGCTCATATAATCCATTCTTATCAGCTGGGACCACATTCCATTTCCTAGCTGCTGCGACAAATACTTGAGCGACACGTGCCAAAGGGTTGCCACATGGTTTAACATACCTATACCCCGGTGATCCTAACAGAAATAACACTAGGGCTATGACAGCAGATCCAGTGGATACCCAAAACCCGAGCGTCCAATTACCAACATCCTCGTAATAAACCAAAATGGTGTTGGAGAAGACGGAGCCGACGTTGAGTGCAGAGTAGAAATAGCTGAAGAAAGCAGCTTTAGAACTCTTTTCTTTAGGATTTGTCTCTTCGAATTGGTCTGCTCCGAATGTGGCTAGCGTGGGTTGATGCCCGCCATATCCAAACGCCACTAAGTAGATAGCCATGTAAAACATGGCTGTGCCAATTGAAGAATTGGGCGTGCAAAAAGTTTCTACACTGCCACAACCTTCAGGTTTGATCAAGAAAAGCCAAGAAGATAGCGATAATAGAACCAAACCCTGATTGAAAATACATAATTTAATTAGAAATTGTAGGATATGAACTGAAAAATAATTAAAGAAAATGGTAATTGACTATTTTGTATTACCAACACAAATATCAACTGAAAAATGGCACAGGTTAGGTAACGGCCCCAGTAGGAATCGCTAAGGAACGCTCCCACCAGTGAGCACAAATAGACAGTCCCAGTCCACTTGCTGACGCCATTGGCAGCATTGGCATTGTCTTGCCCTATGACTCGGGTTAAGAACAAGACCAAGTTCACACCAACACCAAAAAAAGCGAGTGTTGCAAGGCCTTGATTTGCTGCTCCAAGAGAGAACAAGAAACTTCAAATTATTGATACATTAACTAATAGCAAATTCATCCACCAAAAAATTTAAAAAATAAATAAATAATGATGACAATGCAAAAAAGATTAATCTATTACCCAACAAGAGTGTTGCAGACTTCCAGCCTCCCGTGCTCCTTCTCTTTATGCAGTATCCAATATTTAGACAACTGGTCATCGCCTTTTCATTGTTGCTGTAGTATGGATCTACAGGTTCTGATTCAAGGTTAGTAGTGTCTTCCCTTACCTGTTTGAAAAATGAAAACAATGAAAAAAGTTATAAATTATTTGCATATCAAAATCTCAACTAATAAAACAGCCCCATTAGGCCAAGCACTTGATAAATAACAGTTCCATTCAGCATATTGTTTTGGTTACAATGAACTGAGAAAAGTGAATGGTTGAATACACGGCTGGAATAAATTACAAATCACAAAGAAACTTTGGAAACTAGAAGAGCATTTGAATAATAATTGACTGAAAGAAGGCATGGATATATGAAAAATTATGCTTGCCTAAGAAAATTGATAGTCCTGACGACAGGACTTTAAAAGCAGAATTGGGACACTCTTTAGTGAACAGAGAGCAAAATGAGGCTACTAGTTTAACAGCAATGATTCATCCCACTAAAAACATCACCACTAATAGCACTAATGCATTAAAAAAGTAAAAAAAAAAAAAAAAAATACAACTCCAAGACCAAAGCATCACATCATTAATGGCGGAACCCACTGCCACCTAATTAGTGGGAACACTAATTAGTGCTCCCAAGCATTTTTCCTAGTTTAAAGGGTATCCCAATGAAACAAGCCAAAACTATGTGGGCCCAAAAACCGGCGACATAATTTTAGAACTTTGATCATACTGTTTGTAGAATCCTATTTTTAAAATTTATTTTTGGTTCTTTTTTTTTATTTTTAAAAGTGTGTGTTAGCCAACCTTTTGCGCAATCTTGCTGGTGGTGTTAAGCGAGTCCATTGGATCCATTTGAGAGTTATTCTGCAAATTAACCATCCAAAGATAACCAGTTAGAATGGAGCATAGTTGAATAGAAATAACATGCAATCACACAACTTCTTTTGCTAAGCAAGTATGTTCTATTGATTTCAACTTTTTAACCATAATAGAAAAACTAAAAAAAATTATGATTTGTTTTCGTATAACAAGAAAATAAGAAATAAAGGAATCGTTAACTAAAATCATCCAAGGCACACATAAGTACCAAGATGAGTATTTTAATATGAAAACAAAAAATGGGCATTCCAGGATAGAACATATTTCTATTCTAGATTCCATAGAATACTCACAATCAATTCACAGAAAGGATAGCGGGAAAGTGGGGTAGAAAGAAAGTTGGCAAGGAGAAGATTGATGAGATTGGTTTAGGAAATGGGTGAATATATAAGAAAACGTGTAGGGATCAAGAGAGATGAGGGGTCATTGTTGAAATCATTTTTGTTGTGGAAACAAATATTTGTAAGAAAAAAGAAGAAAATATTGGTGGATGGAAAGGAAAGAGAGGCTTGCTAGAAGAGTATGCACCACAAATTAAGTCAGTGGGATTTTATTATTTCTGTGAAAGTGATTTCATGACATGCTTACAGTTTTTCTTACCCAGTTTTTGGGTATGTTTACTTATAAAAATGATCTCCACGGGCTTTATCAAATTGCATGACTTTTTGGACGTTGCACGTCACTGACCATAACGAACAGACCTAACACTTTCTAGAACAAACCAATTCGAAATTCTTCTGTTGCTCTCTTCATTAGGCGGCTATGAGCTCATAAACAATTTTTGTTCACAGGAACACCTCTGTGTACAAAATTCAGTTTCAATTATGTCTTCATTTTGTTTCAACTCAGGGCAGTAGAACAAGTGTACTTTTTAATCGACTTCAGGTTCCTTAATCGGCAATTTTTGGCATAAAAGAGTGGTTATTGATTTCACTTCATCTATGCTATAAATGCTGGTTTTATAATTAATCATTTATGTTTTGGTTTTGGGTAGGTTGAGTAGGTTGTTAAGTGTTATTGTCAATCACGTGAAAAAATAGACTATAATCATATAATTTTTTTTTGATTATTCAGTACAATTTGTACGTATCAAGACATTTGTATGACCCTATGAAATTAGGAGTGTGCTCAATCATTCATCAGCAATTTTTGGTTTCTGTTAAATACAAAGTAAATTCTTGCAACTTGGGTTCATAATTAAGATGACTAATAACTTTAATAGTGACATGTATACATATATATGAACGTATACATGTTTTACGGAGGAAGCAACATAGAGTAATACATCAAAAGCAATCAAATTAAAGAATGTCACAAGCTACAAGTTTTGCTAAAATTTACTAATGTTATTATAATTTTTTTCTTGTACGTTAATCAGAAGTTCCTGCTCTTCCCTTTTCCAATTACTTGAAATCAAAGAACTTGGATCCTCTGTCTTTTAGAAGATGTAGTCCATGTTTGGTTTGTTTTCAAAAATTGTCAGATTTAAAAAAAAAAAAATTTAAATTTAATTTGGTGGAAGAAATAAAAAAATAAAAAAAAAACTTATCATTTTTATATAAAATTTTATCTTTTGAAATGCTTGAAATAATTTTTTAAAAATTTAAAATATACTTTTGATACTATTTATTTTTTCAAAAAAAATTGAAATTCTTTTGTGAGAAACAAATCAAACATGGCCGTAAGTTCCTTCAAGTCATTTTTTTTTTTTTGAAAAAAAAAAACTTCGTTTGGAATGTGAGTTGGTTTTTTAACTTTTTGAGTATTTTAGTCTGGACTAAAAAGTCTCGTTTGAAATGAATTGTTTAGTTTTTTTGAGTTTTGTGAGAGAATGAAGTGAAATGATTTGGTTTTAATGTGATATTTTATTTTATTGACTTTTTATAATATTTTATCTATTTATGAGTATTTTAACGTAATAACCCCCTTCAACTCACATGCTAAACGAGGGCTAAATATCAAATATTCATTTTTTGTTCGTCTAGTTTGGTTGAATTACTTAAATCTTGTGTCATTTTATGTATTTACTATATGTATAATTTATTATTCTTATGTATTTATTCTTTTTTGAATTACATGTCTCATATCATGCTTTTGTTTAGGAAATGAGTTAGTTTTGATTTTTTAACTATTTTAGTCTATTCTAAAATGTCCTATTTGGAATGATTTTTTTTTATTTATAATTTCTGTGAAAAAAAAATAAAATAATTATGATTTAAATATAATATTTTATCTTTTTAATTTTTAATTTTTAAAAAAAAAAAAAAAACTATTTTAACCAAACTGACAGGCCGACATAGCCCTAATTAGGTATGAGTCAACAGTCTCATCACAAGCAACATCCCATCATCATTTCAAAGGCACCACCATTATACTTTTAAGAATAAAATATTTTAATTATAAAAAATATCATTATTATATTTTTAATAAAAAAATTAAATATTTAATAATAAATTATTATTATTTTGAGATCAAAAAGTTTGTCCAAAAAAATAAACTCTTGCTTAAAATTTTGTCAAAAGATTCATCTCAAATATTTTTTATAACAAAATGTTTGCTCCTTTTAGTTTTAGAGATATATATATATATATATATATTAATTCTTAAAACTTTTGCATGCATGCATGCCTTCCGATTCCCATGTACCCAAATGTTTACATCTTTATATATGAATTAAAAAAAAATACTATTCTATGTAAAAAGATTTTAAAAAAGAAAAATAAAAAAAAGAGAGAGAGTAGGGTTTGGAACCTTTTATGGAACTGGATCAGATTAGGGAAGAAGCCCGACTCCGGTGACGGCGAAGAACGTGTATCAACAAGTGCAAGCAGCAAAGTTGGCCGGAAAATGACTGGACGACTCACTTGTAAGCTCGAAAAGCCGGTGAAACCTATTGTCATTTATGGTGAACAAGAAAACAAATGAAGATAGTATCCAACTTTTTCCACACTTGTAGTTTCACTCAAAACCTAATTTTTTCACATAGTTTAAAGCAATAATATATCATGAAACCCAAAACCCATGTAGTAGTGAAGAAGACAATGAATTTGTTTATGCTCAAGTGTAATGTGTCAAAGGAAGTTTTATAAATGTTTGCAAGTCTGTTTCAGTCATTGACGCCACTCTATGTGTAACCAACTCCTGATCAATCTCCAAATATTTCTAACTGAATTTTTAAGACGTTGGGCACTCACTTGTTTTAGGACTATGTAATTAATGCAACACGTTTTAAAAAAACAAATAAATAATTCCACATGGTGTTGGTCGGTTTTTTTGTGTTTTCAGAAACAAAAGTAGTTTTGTTTTTTGGAAAATTTTCATGAAAATAGTTTGAGACAATTAAAAAAAAAAAAAAAAAGAATTGTAACAAACTAAATTCTGAACTTTTAATTTGTCAATTTGAATCCTAATATTTTGATTTGTTTTCAATATAAACCACTATAAAATACTTTTTGTTTTGTTAATTTTATTTGAAAAAATAGATAAATAGTTTAGATTGAAAACAAATCAAAAATATTAGAGTTTAAATTAAAAATTTAGAATTTATTTTGTTATAAGGGTCCAATCTTGAGTTTTCTTTTTATTTTTTATATAATTTTTTCAAATAGTTTTTGAAAGTAATTTGTCAAATACATATTTTTTTTTCGCTCATGGAAACATAAAACAAAAATCGAGGCACAACTAAGCATAGAATGAGAGTTTTTCTTTTTTGCTATTTTAATCATAAAAAGATAAAATAGACTAAAAATTCAATAAGACATAATGTAACATCCAAATTATAATTATTTCAATTTGTCTTTCACAAAAGTCAAAAAAATAAAAAAAAAAATTATCCCAAACAAGACCTTTTAATCCCAGACTAAAATAATTAAAAAACCAACCTACACACAAACGAAAGCATATTATTATATTTTGTTTACTATTTTATGTGTCAATATTGTATTAATAAAATATGTTCATTATTTTTTCTTTTTCTTTTTTATTAGAAAAACGAGAGTATATTGCACCATAAAAGAACAACACAAAAAAACTCCCAATTGCAATCAGACTAGACTTGGACTGTGAAAATAATATCCAAACCCGCTTGTGGGCTAAGTTGCCCAGCGGCTTCTGTTTTTTGTCAATCCAATCCAATGGCAAAGACTAACAAGCTGGCTGGCCAGCAAGTTAAGCTCAACAAATGAAGATTCCAACATGTTTGTTTTATGTTTTTTGAAAACACTTTTTAAAAAAATTTACTTTTTATTTTTCATATTTTTTTATTTTTATTGAATTTTTTAAATACTTTAAGCAATTTTTTTTTTAATTTTTAGACACACTTAATATAAATACACTTAAAAAGTATAATTTTCATGAAAAAAACTTTAAAAAATTTACTAAAATACCAAAAATATAAAAAAATATAAAAATTTAGTATATTTTTCATATTTTGTGTATTTATTAAGTTTTTAAAATATTTTTTCACAAATATTTTATTTTTTAGATATATCTCAATAAAGCGCATCTAAAAAAGTAAAAAAAAAAGTTTAAATTTTAAAAATATTCAGTAAAAAGAAAAAAAAAGAAAAAAAAATAATTTTCAAAAAATTAAATTTAAAAAATTGAAACCAAACACACTTCCTTTTGAGACTTTTTTCTTCTTCTTTTTTTCAATTTTATATTAGGTTGGTGGGCTGGTTGAGCTTTAACCCAAGCTCAATCCAAACCCAAGACCTTCGTTTGACATATTGGCTTTTTGGGCTTTTTGATTAAAATAGTCACACAAAAAAAAATTAAAAAATTAATAACACAAAATGTTACACCTAAATCATAATTATTTTATTTTATTTTCATAAAAGTCAGCAAAACTAAAAATCTTATCGTAAACGAAATTTTTTAATTCCAGGCTAAAAGCCTCTTTTGGGAAGAACATAAAAAACCAAAAATCAACTTTTAACCTCTTTTAGATCACATCTTCCTTTCTACTTGTTTACACCTTTTTTTTAAAAAATAAAAAAAGTCAAAAAAAATAAAAAAAAGTCAACTTTTAATCAATTTTTTAAAATAAATTAAAATAACTAAAAAATCAAAAAAATTAAAAATCAATCCAAATCCCAGACGAAGGCTTATTCAAGTTAAGGAAACGGTGCCTGACGTGAGAGTTTGGGTCAATTCTTGAAATTTCAGGTCCAATGACAACCCCCGATATTTACTCACGAGATTGTTAACAAAATATTTATAAAATATATATAGACATCATATAAATATTATTGTAACGGGTGCTCACATTGTGAGTGTTTGGAAAGCGATTATTTTAGAGGTTTTCGGACTTTTTTGATTATTGTTTTTGTGTTTTGAAAGATGGGATAAATTTTTATTTAAATTGTTGTATTGAAAAATGTGTTGAAATGATATTTGAAATTAAAATAACAAATTTGTCCCTAAAAATATATTTTTTCAAAATTGATGTAAAGCCAAGTTTGGGAAGATGAAAAAAAGTAAAAAAATCAAAAAGTTACTTAAAAAATTAAAAAGTTATCACTATTCACCAAAAGTCAACAATTATGGCTACACAACTCTCAATCTTAATTTTTCCCTACAAACCAATTTTTACAATTTTTTAATACACATTTTTTCATAAAAAAGTCAAAAAGTTAACCCAAACATCCATATTTTTTTCCTCAATTTTTTAGTCTAAAAAGATAAAAGTGCACTTATTTAGGACACTCCAAACAACCCCTAAAGGGGCAAAATCGTCATTTACCAAGGGATGACACAACTTGTCAATGTGACAGTGTAGGCTGTGCCTACACTGTCCACAGTTTCAGTTATATTTTATATTTTATAATATAAAGTGTTGGTTTGGAGACTTCTTTTTTTTTTATTTTTATAAATTTGAGGCTATTTTAGCCTCAAACTCATCTTCCCAAATACTCCCATTATATGATCAACAAAATTGAATTTTAACACACACGCAAACATATATATATATATATATATATATATATATTCTAATATTTTTGCTATTTTAGACGTTTGATAGTACTATGTGGTATTTTGAGAAGTTAGTAAAAAGTTAATTTTTTAATTTTTTTAGTTTATTTTATCTTTTTATGAATAAAAAATGTAAGAAGTTATGTGACTCAAAATGGATAAAAAGTCAAAAGCTAACTTTTTACTGGGTCGCCAAAGCACCCCTATATATTTTTATTAAAGAATTAATTACAGCAGTAATTCTCAAAATATACATATTATCTACTTTTAGTTCTTAATTTTTAGTTTATCAATTTGGTTTTTAAATTATAAAATGTGAGTTTAAATAATTTTAATATTAAAATTGTCTAAATTAATTAATCAAAAAATTTTGCGTAACAAAAAAAAAAGAAAAAGAAAAAAAATGTGTGAATATATACAGCAGCCTCATGATGATGTGAGCCATGACAAGGCCCTCCAATAACATTTTTGCAAATGGTATATTAGCTTTTGAATATTTTTCCACTTTAGTCTTTAATTGTTTTTTTTTTTTACTTTGACCATCATGTTTTATTTTTTAAAAAAAGTTAATTTATATTTAAAATTGGATAAAAAATAACATATTAACAGTCGCATAACATAAAAATATTTTATTAATTATAACTCACACCTCTAATTAATGTAACATTTTTGTCTAATTTTGAATATTAATTAACTTTGAGATTAAATTAAAAAAAATTAAAACATAAAAAGTTAAAGTGAAAAAAAAAAAATAACTAAACATAAAAAGGTAAAATGTACTATTTTCTAAAACAAAAGTCCATTTTGCTTTTGATTTTGTTTTTTCCTTTTTATTTTGGGCACACTTTAAAAAAAAAAAAAAAATCATATGATATGACACACGGCATGTGCATATATATGATAAGGACAGGTCCATATTACACTGTAAACACTACGGACTTATCAAATCAAAAACAACCTAAAATGACAATGTCCTTGTCAAGTTGACTTATCGAATCAACTAGTTGTCTTCCACTCACTATGTTTAGTGCAATTGTTAGATTCGATTTTATTATTATTATTATTATTATTATTATTATTATTATTATTCTTTTATCGATTTTGGCTACTTTTACAAACAATAATGATTTATCCCATTAAAAATATCACTACTAATAGCACTAATGCATTAAAAAAGTAAAAAAAAAAAAAAATACAACTCCAAAACCAAAACATCACATCATTAATGGCGGGACTCACTGCCACCTAATTAGTGCTCCCAAGCATTTTTCTTTTGGAAAGGTGTTTAAAAATCAGCTTCTAATTTTTAATTCATTTTAAATTATATCACTTTTTACATAGTTTATTTACAAAAAAATAAAATAAATTAAAAAATAAATTTTTAACCAACTTTTCAAAACATCCTTTTGTATATTTGTAATTTTATCAAATGATTATATAGGTCTTGTTTGGGAGAAGAATTAGATTAAAATAAGTTTAAATAATTAATAAAAAAAATATCGCATTCAATTTATAATTATTTTATTTTTTTTCTCATTTTATTTAAAAAAAAAAAATCAACTTTCTAAAGACAATTTTTTTAATCAAATTAAAATAATCAAAAAATTAAATAGCCAACTAAAATGGTTAACTTTTTAAATAAGACCACAATTGGAAAATTTCACTTTGCTTGGTTTCCATTTTTTAAAAATAATTTTCAGAAAATTCTACACTCTTATTTTTCGTGTTTTTTTTATTTTTACTGAATTTTTTAAATATTTTATGCAAATTTTTTACTTTTTAGACACACCTAACATAAATACACCTAAAAAGTAAAAAAATTGTAAAAAAAATCTTTTAAAAATTTACTAAATACCAAAAATACAAAAAAAATACAAGAATTTAGTACATTTTTTTGTATTTTTATGTATTTCTTAATTTTTTAAAATATTTTTTCACAATTTTTTTACTTTTTAGACACATCTAAGTAAGGTGCATCTAAAAAAGTAAAAAAAAATGTTTAAAATTTTAAAAATATTCACTAAAAATAAAAAAACATGAAAATCAAAAAACTCAATTTTCAAAAAATTTAATCCAAAAAATTCAAACAAGTGATTAGGTGTGGGTCAATTGCATTGAGCACTTTGTACTTTTACTAAAATATTTTGATTTTTTAATTTCTAATTGTGATGATTAATTATTTAGATGTTCAAATATCATCCTATTATAAATTTTTATGAGAATGTAATTGAAATTTGAATGAATAAAATGAGATCTTAATAAAAATATAAAAATTTATAAAGAAGCAAAATAAAATTTAAAATGTAGATTTGGTTTGTTACATCACGGTGCTATTATTTATAGCACGCCAATCGCACTGATATAGTGAGTTATAGTAATATACAGTGATTCAATTTTCATTAACAGTAATATATTTATTCACCTTTTTGAATATATGGATATTGATTTGATGTAATGATCCAATATAAATGTGCTAAAAATGGTGATAAGGTTGGCGATAATCAATGAAATGATAAAAAATGTCCAACTATTACAGGCTAGCATTATTTGTTTTTTTTAAAAAGATAATGTTATATTGAAACTATACTTTACAGCTTATGACCTAGATAATTGCAGTCACGTATAAATTATATGTACTACTTAAGATTGGATACAATGATCCTGTTTGGTAGGATTCATTTTCAGTTTATTTTATCTTTTAACTTAATTTAAATTATTTTGATGTGTTTGGTTCAACTTAATAATACAGTTTATAACTTTTTGTAAGTTAAAAATCAACTTATTTTTTTAGTGAGGGAGAAAAAGCTTAATTTATAAGTCAAAAATCAACTTATATTCACAGCTATAAGATATAAGCTGTTAAGTTATAAGTTATAACCACTTTCCCACAGTTCTACCAAACAGGGCCAATATCAATTTATAGAAGCCGCTTATATCTCCTTTTTTAGAATATTTAGTACAATTTTTATTTAGGAAAAATTAGTCTAAGGTCCCTCTCCCATTTTTTGTGGTAGAAGAGATCCACAATATTATTTTATAATGTCTAAGCTTCCTTGATCCTACACCCGTATATTTCAGAGAAAATTCATTTTCTCACTTTCTTCTTTCCTCTAGCTAGGGCTTTCATCATTCTCTCTCTCTCTCTCTCTCTCTCTCTCTCTCTCTCTCTAATTCGATCAACCATGAATCGTTGCCTCCACTCTCACTCTCATTCATTGCCACACCCACTGAGATTGGGAAAATTTGCAAGGAATTGAATGTTCAGCTACACACCGATGCTACGCAGGCTTTGGGGAAGATTTCAATCTCTCTCTCTCTTTCTATATATATATATATATATATATATCTTCATCCTCAATCTCTATCTTCCTCTATTAATTGGTTCGTTCCATATCTTGTATAGTTCTTCATCAAGCTCAATTACTACATTTCCCATTTTGAAGAACTTTACCAGCAAATGCTTGCAAAGGCTTTATATTCATGATTTTTATCTGAAATATATATTCATGAATTAAAAAGGTTGACTGAAATATATATTCATGATTAGGAAATTTCAGATAAAAAGCAGCGAAAATGATTTTGACAAAATCTAGGACTATTTTAAATCCAGACAGAAATTAATAATAAGAGTTTTAACTTATATACGAGTAATTAATATTCCACTACCTTATTGTGCACTGTAGTATGGGACGTTAGTCAAATTTATTACTAGAAACATCATGGAAATATATTTTTTTATGGTCTCAACCTTTTTATCTGAAATATATATTCATAATCCACAAAAAGGCTTATATTCATGAATATACATTTTTTTGTGGTCTCAATCTTTTTGTGGTCTCCCATTTTGAAGCCAAGTTGTTGTTGTTGGATGTAACTGACTTTTTACTAAAGGTGGGTGCCAGGACACAAATATCAGTCACCCTCTTTGTGATTTGATAGATAATGAACAATGCCAAAACCCTCACCTTGGTGTTCTTCCATGCCATGAGGATCCAAGAAGTGGTCTGTATCTGCTGCTAGGAAGGGTGACTTGGAATATAGCTCTCCAATATATCTGCATGGAAGGCAAAAAAAAGCATGAAAAAAATAATACCAAGAACATTTCTGAGGTTCATAAGTTCATTGACTCAAGTCAGTTGCAATAAAACCAATAACCTATTGGCAGAATGGTATCAAGTTGGCCTAAAGATACTTAAGTTCATAAAACAACGAGTTCAAGTAATGGAAACGGATTCAAAGGATTAGAGATTCTTTCCCAAAGAAGAACAATAGGGCAAATGTGTATAAAAGTGCAGTGTAATGAATCAACTCCTACATCTACTCAATCTATTACATAGAACTTGGCCTGAACAATCTCTCATTAAATCTTGAGACAGAGAGAGAGACAGAGAGAGCCAACCCATTTTCTCTGGAGAGAATTTCTGTCCAGAGAAATTCTCTGGGATTTTGGCCACTGTGTAAATTTTCTCTGAGAAATTCTCTGGGAGGTTCCAGAGAAATTCCCCTCTGGACAAAAAATTCTCTGGTCATATTTGTCACTTACCAAAGTACTCTGGTGGTATGAAGCTTTTAAAAAATTACATAATTTAAAACACTTTTTGTCTAATGAATTGGTGGCTTGCTGTTGTTTTTTCTGATTTTCTATGTACTAATGTCATGTATATTTGCTCTAGGCAAGGGTGAGTCCTAGTGTTGTGATCTATGCTCAACTTTCAAAGCTTGATGAGGTTCTGGAAAGGTTCCATGTCTTACACTACTTGGAAATGTTTAGGGTGGCAAAATGGTTTTTCCACTGGTATATATTAATGTGTTTCATGAAATTTCATATTGAATGTTATGAGCTATGATATTGTTGCAGAAAATGTGTCAGTGGAAGCATATGGAAGGCAAATTTCTCTGGAGAGGTAATTTTGTGGGAAGGCCAGTGAAGTCAGAGATCAAATTTCTCTGGAGTGTTGAGTCCAGGAGGGCAGAGAAATTTACAATGGGAAGTTTAGGGAAGGTCAGAAAAAAGTCCAGAGAAATTCTAGAATTTCTCTAGACCAATTTTCTCTGTGACGTGAATTTTCTCTGGATCAACTTGAGGGACCTTAGACATTATTAAAATATTGGATGTCTTTAATGCTATAAAATTTTAATACTAGGGACCTTAAAAAAAATCCTTTTTATTTATATCTAATGAGGTACAAATCGTTTAAATAAATTTTAAAAATAATGATTATTAGAAAGCTGAAGAAATGATTTTAATGTTGATTATTAACTTTCAATTTGATAAAAGTTTGTATACCAAACAATCGCCAAAAACAAAAAAAACAAAAAAAAAAAAATGATAATTTAATGTTATTTTGTTTTAAAGAAAAATCCTATTGCAGCCTAAATAGTTCAAAGGTGACCTAAATAGTTTGCAAAATATCCCATGGTTTTTAGGGATTCTCATCCACATACAAAGAGGAATTTGCTTGAAAAAGCCTTGAATGTGGGTTACACTGTATATAAACAAACAATGCATGTTTTGGGGCTGCCCTTGATGAATGGGAGAGCCCTAGGGCCATCAATTCTTCTATTGAAAAAATTTATATTTTATAGAGGATTGTTTTAGTTAACCAAACAAACGTGAAAAAATCCTCAATAAAATACAATTTTTTTTGAATATTAATATTTTTTTTAGTTAACTAAAAAAATTCTCTATAAAATACAAATTTTTTCAAAATGTTAACATAATTGTTTTAAAAATATTACTATTCAGGTCTAAAAGTTCATTTTCTACACCTAGTGATGTGTCAAGAAATTTATTGGTTCAAAATTGAATATTCTTTAATTGTCAAACAATTATCTTTTGACATAATTATTCGTATTTTTTTGTTTTTACTGATTTTTTTAAATATTTGAAACAATTTTTTTTTTTTACTTTTTAGACATACCTAACATAAATATACCTAAAAAGTAAAAATTTATGAAAAAAACCTTTTAAAAATTCACTAAATATCAAAAATACAAAAAAAAAAATTCTTTAAAATATTTTTGTATTTAAAAAAAATACATATTTTGCATTTTTTGTATTTAAAAAAAAATATATTTTTTCAGTACATTTTTTGTATTTTTATATATTTATTAATTTTTTAAAATATTTTTTCACAATTTTTTTACTTTTTAGATACATCTAACTAAGATGCATCTAAAAAAGTAAAAAAAATGTTTAAAATTTTAAAAATATTCACTAAAAACAAAAAATACGAAAATAAAAAAACTCAGTTTTTAAATAACTAAATCCAAAAAACTTAAACCAAACACACTGAATACTTTTTAAACAATTATGTTGATATTTTGAAAAAAATTATATTTTATAGAGAATTTTTTTAGTTAACCAAACAAAGTTTTACTTTTTTTTGATAAAAAAAATTACATAATAAATATATAAAGCATAGAGTGAGTGGAAGGAGGGAAAAAAAAAAAAGAGTTGAATTTAATTTGAAAAATAACAACAGTTTGGAGATGCGGGGATTGAATGCACTACCATTTGAGCTACATCCCACTTAAGTTTTATTTTGATCACATTTTAATATATTTTAAAAGCGTGGTTAGAAATAGCGCTATTACTTTCAGATGAAAATGCTAATAGGAACAACATTTTCCTTGGTCAACAGTAAAAGTGTGGTTACGAACCACGCTTTTTTTAAAAAATAAAAATTTATTTAAAAGCATGGTTAGGAACCACGTTTTTTATAGAAAACAAATTTCCTTAAACGTGTGGTTTGCAACCACGCTTTCTTAATTAATAGTGTGGTTTGTAATCACGTTTTTACGATTTCACAAATTTTTCGCGACTAGGCCATAAAAACGGTGAAAGCGTGATTTGTAATAGCATTTCAGCTTAGTTTGGAAATTCCGTCCAAACTAAGCTTAGTTTAGAAAATAAGTTGATTTTTAAACTTATTTAAGGAAAAGCCCCATGTATTTTCTCTCAATGCCCTTCACACGTTTGATATCAATTAAGGGTTTTTTTCCTTTAAAAAGAGTCCTTTTGGTGATCTAAGCCCATCTTAAATGTTTTTCCTAAGTAATAATGAATGGTAGAGTTAAAGGTATGGTGTGTGTGTGTGTGTGTGTGTGTGTGTGTGTGTGTGTGTGTGTGTGTGTGTGTGTGTGTTACGTTGGCCAAAACCATTTAAACACAAAGAAGGAAAATAATTTAAAAATAAAATTATTATACCGAATTTGTTACAAAAATGATAATGACAATGACATTTTTGAAAATATAAATTATTCTAATGTACTTCTAATTTTAAGATGAGTGAACATAAAGTTAGATCAGAAATTCAAGTGTACATGAATTTTTCACGTCATTTTAGATAAACTTTATATATGAATTTTATATTTATATAACATTACTCCAAAAATTATTACCTAGATTGGGAATTCAAGTGTACATGTTATGTGTTTGTCAAAAAAAAGTTTGTTGTTAATGACAACAAATTTTCTCTTAGTTATACAACTTTATATATAAATATACATATGCACATTTTTAAAGACAATGCACTACTACATTTAAAAATATGTAATATCAAACAGTTTATCCAAAAAAAATAAAAAAATGTAAGCCCCCCCACTTGGTTAATAGTAACTGACAATTCCAAAATCCTTCCATCTCATTAGAGGTGAACAATTCAAGTTTCCCTTCCCATGTTTCAATTAATTATGCACGTTTACAAGTACTTTCTCCCTTATAATTAATATTATAAAAGGAGTTTTTCTAATATATATATATATATATATATGATGAAGTGATTAGGGATTATTACGAAAATGTTTGAGTGCTCGAAATGTGTGGCTCGAATCTGGTTCGAAATCGATTTTTTTTTTTCCATTCTTTTTCTTCCTTCTTCTGTTACAGAGGAGGCGAGAAACCGAGGCGAGAGTCGTCGCAGACAGCTTGTCGTCGTCGCTGGCAGCAGCTCGTCGTCGCTGGCAGCAGCTCGTCGTCGCTGGCAGCTCGTCGTCACAGGCAGCTCGTCGTCGTCGCAGTTCTGTCCCTCGCCTCCGCCGATCGCGTCCGCCCCTTCCTCCTCCATTTTTGAGGCCCCCTCCAGTCCTTCCTCCCCCTCCTCCCCCTCCCCTCCCCTCCCCTCCCCCTCCTTCTCTTCTTCGTCTTCTTCCTTCTGCTGAAAAAAAATAAAAATAAAAAAATACAAAAACGACGCCGTTTAAAATTCGAGCCAACTTCGAGCTTGGGTAATTCGAGCTCTGTAGCGGGTTCGGGGATTATTATCTATACATGAACTTGGTTCCTCAAAAAGTTAAAATTAACAAATATTATAGAATAGAGGAAATTAATTACAAGAGGTAATTGACACGAAGAACTTACCGGTAGATCTCATATATAAAGTTTAAAATTTATCTAGTCTTAAAAGAAAAATAGTTGCACTAATTAGTCCTATATTAATTGGTATAAAAAAATCTTTTTTCTTTTTTTTTTTTAAATTTAAAGACGTTACTACATTTTACCATTGCTGGACTTTTGTCAAGCAATTATCGGAAACTTGTCGAAATGTTTAACATCACCGGGAAGTCGCCAGAGTATCGTCAGAGTGTTCTAAACGTCACTAGAAGTCGTCAGAATGTCTAGAATATTTGTTGGACATTAAGAACATTGCCGAAGACTTACAGGAATATTGTCAGGAAAAAAATAATAAATGAAAAAATTAGAGAAAAAAACATAACAAAATGCGCTAAATATTGATAAACTAAAAAAAGAAAAAAAAAATGTAACAACAACAAACAGCAACAATGGGAAAAAAACATATGTTATTTTCAATTTTTATAAGATTTAAGCAAATAATCTTCAATATTGATCAAATTGAAAAGTAAGTTTTGAAACTGTAAAATATTACAGTTTCAAAACATGATTCTATTAAATATTTATCCTTATTAATCAAACTGAAAAAAAATATTATGAAACCACCAAATTTTGCAGTTTTAAAAGCATAATTTACTTTAGCATAAAAAAAACTAAAATTCTAAAATTTTACAATTTTCACTGGTTATAATTAATTAAAACTCGAAAATAACTTGTTCAGAAGTTGAAAAATTTCTCCATTAAAACAAGAAATGTGTAGCAGAGAAAAAGTAAAAAAACTGAGAGATCGAAGGAAAGAGTCAGATATAGAAAGCGGATTGTACTCCAACAATTATTTTTGCCTTAGATCTAGTCGGATCTAATGTAAATTCACTCATCTTCTTCATTGGAAACTTATCTCTTTTGCCATCGGTGAACTAAGGAGTTGGTGTTTGGTGGTTAATAGTGAACCCCAATTAATGGTGGTCGCAAGTAACTGTATGTCAAAAAAAAAGAAAAAAGAAAAAGAAGGAGGTGGGGTTATGGTCGTTATTAGATATCAAAAAAAGATAGATAAAAAGAAGAAGTAAGTTACAGAAAAAGAGAATAAGAAAAATGCGCACAAAACTTTTAGGTCTACTTAAAAAATTTTAAAATTAAATAAAATACACGCGTTTTCAATAATAACTTGTGGGTAATTTGCCCTGAACACATCTATTAGGGCTTTTCTGTAGGTTGCTTTCCTACTAGCGTAATTCAGCTTGTAGTGGGCCTGCTCAATATTCTCCTTCAATTAATTATAGAGAAAACTACTATGTAGTTCTATGTAGGAGATTTATTTCTCTTCTAATTTTAATATATTTTTAATAGATTAATAGGTTCATAGTTTTTTAAGTTTTGTACTTGAAAGTTCCGTTTTTTATTTTCTTATTTTTTAAATGGCTGTATTACCCTTTGTTTTTAGATCTATATATACGTGAAAAATCAAATATTTGAAAAATTATTAGGTGTGGGTCAATTGCATCGAGCGCTTTGTACTTTTACTAAAATATTTTGATTTTTTAAATTCTAATGGTGATGATTAATTATTTAGATGTTCAAATATCATCCTATTATAAATTTTTATGAGAATGTAATTGAAATTTGAATGAATAAAATGAGATCTTAATAAAAATATAAAAATTTATAAAGAAGCAAAGTAAAATTAAAAATGTAGATTTGGTTTGTTACATCACGGTGCTATTATTTATAGCACCCTAATCGCACTGATATAGTGAGTTATATAGTAATATACAGTGATTCAATTTTCATTAACAGTAATATATTTAATCACCTTTTTGAAAATATGGATGTTGATTTGATGTAATGATCCAATATAAATGTGCTAAAAATGGTGATAAGGTTGGCGATAATCAAATGATAAAAAATGTCCAATTATTACAGGCTGGCATTATTATTGTTTTTTTTTTTAAAGATAATGTTGTATTGAAACTATACTTACAGCTTATGCCCTAGATAATTGCAGTCACCTATAAATTATATGTATTACTTTCTAGAAGCCGCTTATATCTCATTTTTTAGAATATTTAATACAATTTTTATTTATATCTAATGAGGTACAAGTCGTTTAAATAAATTTAAAAAATAATGATTGTTAGAAAACTGGAGAGATGATTTTAATGTTGATTATCAACTTTCAATTTGATAAAAGTTTGTATACCAAACAATTGCAAAAAAAAAAAAAAAAAAAAAAGAGATACTTTATTATTATTTTATTTAAAAAAAATCTTATGGCAGCCTAAATAGTTCAAAGGTGACCCAAATAGTTTGCAAAATATCCCATGGTTTTTAGGGATTCTTATCCACATACAAAGAGGAATTTGCTTGAAAAAGCCTTGAATGTGGGTTACACTGTATATAAACAAACAATGCATGTTTTGGGGCTGCCCTTGATGCATGGGAGAGCCCTAGGGCCATCAATTGCTTTTCTTGAACAAGACAGGTTAATGTTCATGGGGACACTGAACTTTGCCTATATATCAATATGATTGGCTTGCCATTGTATGTACATACATATATATATTCTCTCAATGCCATTCACATTTTTGATATCAATTACGGTCTCTTTCCTTTAAAAAGAGTCCCTTAGGTGCCCCCTAAGCCCCTTCTTAAATGTTATCCCTAAGCAATAATGAATGATAGAGTTAAAGGTGGCTTCCCACTCTATCCACATAAGAAAATGTTACAAGTCTCGAATTTTCTATCAAATAAATTATCAAAGCGTCTCACATGGGTGTCCTATGTGAGACATTCAGTCATTCATTTGATAGAAAATTTTGTATCCGTAACATTACTCATCCACATATATATATATATATACACACACACACACACATATATATATATACACATATGTTCTCTCAATTTCATTATTCATACTTTTGATACCAATTAAGGTTTCTTTCCTTTAAAAAGAGTCTTTTTGGTGCTCGAAGGGCTGGGTATAAGGTTATCTGAACCGCCCAACCCGAACCGTTTCGCATACAAATGGGCAGTTTCGTAGATACAATACAAGTAGAAGCGGTTTGAAATATGGCATAATTGCAAGGTGCGGGTTAAACCTGCACCCGCAAGAACCCGCCTGCATTTACATTCTTTTTTTTATTTATAAAAAAAACCTGCACCGTTGATTTCATTCATCCTATCCTAGATATTTTTGGCAAACACACCAAACCCTAATTTCATGATACAAAAAGAAATGTTGTAGAGAACATTGTTTGAGAACATTGTTTTTTAATGTTTATTTTTTGTTTGTTCTGTGAACATTGTAATAAATTGAATCTACTTCTTCATGGAGGGAAAATTGAATCTGTTAATTACTTTTGAAATTAAAATCAATCTTATATTATATTGAATCTGAAAATTGAAATTGAATATGGAAATTGAAAAAAGTCCAATTTGTAAACCGCTTGCACATCCGCGAACCCTATCCGCACAAACTGCAACTCGCACTACAAGCAGTTGCAGGTTGAATTTTTTTCAAACTATATGCATGCAAGTGGGTCCAAATCGATACACAAGCTATTCAAAACCAAACTGGGAACACCCCTAATTCTAAGTCTCATCTTAAATGTTTTTCCCAAGTAATAATGAATGGTAGAATTAAAAGTTATGGTAATTCTAAGTGTCAAAAGTTTGATATGTATATGGTACGTTAGCCAAAGCCATTTAACTTCTGTTTGGCAAGTTAGTTTTCAGGCTTTTTTGGCTATTTTAGCCACAAAAAACAAAATAGGCTATTTTAGCCATAACAAATAAAACATTACATCCAACCCATAATCATTACATTCTTCTCTCACAAAAAAAGTCAAAAAAGTCAAAAAGCCAAAAAGCCCTTCCCAAACCAAGCTTTTTAGCCCAGGCTAAAATAGCCAAAAAAGCCAAAAAGCCAAAAAGCCAACCCACTTCCCAAACCAAGCCTTAAACTCAAAAAGGGAAAATAATTTACAAATAAAATTGTTGTATAAAATTTGTCACAAGAATAATGTGACAATAGCATTCTTGAAAATATAAATTACTCTAATATACTTTTAATTTTAAGGTGAGTGAACAAAAATCTACCACCTCATTTTAGATAAACTTTATATATGATTGTTACCTAGATTGGGAATTCAAGGGTACAATGCCATGTGTTTGTCAAAAAAAAAAAGTCTATTGTTAATGACAAAAAATTGTCTCTTAGTTATACAACTTTATATATAAATATAGTAGTATTTTGAGAAATTAGTAAAAAATTAATTTTTTAATTTTTTGTGATTTTTTGACTTTTTATGATAAAAAATTTGACTTTTTGTGACTTTTTTATGACTTTTTTGTATAAAAAATTAAAAAATTAACTTTTTTAAGAAGTTCTCAAAACACCCCATAATACATATATGCATATTTTTAAAGACAATGTACTACTACATATAAAAATATGTAATATCAAATAGTTTATCCCCAAAAAAAAAAAAAAAAAAAAAAAAACTATGCCTAAGCCCCCCAACTTTGTTAACAGTAACTAATAATTCCAAAATCCTTCCATCTCATTAGAAGTTAACAATAGCTTCCCTTCCCCTGTTACAACTTACAACCCCAGTGTATTTTTTTTTTTTTTTTTTTTTTTTAAATTTTAAAAAAACTAACAATTCCTATATAATAACTATGCACGTTTACATGTACTTCCTCCCTAATAATTAATATTATAAAAGAAGTTTTTCTAAAAAATATAGCAATAATGATATATCCCTCTAAATCAATGAACTCTAATGATATGGAAAGTCAAAAAAAAAAATACAAAACACAAACATCACTATCACAGTAGGACCCATACCCCCATTAGAACTATTAGAGCTCCTTTATTAGAACTCCAAAATATTTTTGAAAATATAAATGATGAAGTGATGGGGGATTATTCAGTTTTGCTAGAGAGCTCTAATTAGAGCTGCTCTAAAGCAGCACTAATGAGCTGGCACCATATATTAAAAAAAAAAAAAAGAAGGTACAGACAAAACATAAGGAGGAAAAAGACAATTTAATGCTTATTTAGAGCTCCTTTTTTAGAGGTCTCACTCATTTTTCGGGGATTATTATCTATACATGAACTTGGTTCTTCAAAAAGTTAAAAATAACAAATATTATAAAGTAGAGGTAATTGACACATGGAGAACTTATCGGTAGGTCATAAATATAAAATTTAAAACTTATTTAGTCTTAAAATAAAATAGTTGTACCAATTAGTCTTATATAATTTTAATTGTTACAAAAAAATATTATTATTATTATTACTATTTAAAATTTAAAGATGTTGTTACATTCTACCATCGCCGAACTTTCTTTAGATAGTCACCGAAAACTCGCCGGAATGTTTAACATCACCGGGAAGTCGCCGGATTATCGCTAGAAATTCGCTGGAGTGTTCTAAACATCACTAGTAGTCGCCAAAATGTCTAAAACGTTTGTTAGATATCAAGAATATCGCCGGAGACTCACCGGAATGTCCAGGATATTGTCAAGAAAAAAATAATAAATGGAGAAATTAAAGCGAAAAACATAACAAAATGCGCTCAATATTGATAAGCTGAAGAAGAAGAAAAAAATATACGTAACAACAAACAGTAACAATGAGAAAAAAACATATATGTTTTTTTAAATTTTTGTAGGATTTAAGCAAATAATCTCTAATATTGATCAAATTGAAAAGTAAGTTTTGAAACTGTAAAATGTTGCAGTTTCAAGACATGATTCTATTAAGTATTTATCCTTATTAATCAAATTGAAAAACATGTTATAAAATTGTAAAATTTTACAGTTCTAAAGAATGTTATGAAATTACAAAATTTTGCAGTTTTAAAAGCATAATTCATTTTAACATAAAAAAAATGAAATTGTAAAATTTTACAGTTTTCACTGCCTGTAACTAAAACTCAAAAATAACTTGTTCAGAAGTTAAAAATTTTCTCTATTAAAACAAGAAAATAAATGTGTGCAACAGAAAAAAAGAAAAAAAAATTGAGAGATCAAAGGAAAGAGTCAAATATAGAGAGAGAATTGTACTCTGACAATTATTTTTGACTTAGATATAGTTAGATCTAATGTAGATCTAATTTTTTTTTTTATCGGAAATTTATCTCCTTCACTGTCGATGAGCGCAAAGTAAGGAGTCGGTGCTTAGTGATTACTGGTGAACCCAAATTAATGATGGTCGTAGGTAACTGTAGATTAGAAAAAGAAATAAAAGAAGAAGGCGTGGTTATGGTCGTTATAGGATATCAAAGAAAGAGAGATAAAGAGAATAAGTAAGTTACAAAGAAAGATAATAAGAAAAATGCGCATAAAACTTTTAAGTCTACCCAAAAGGTTTTATGATTAAATAGAACATACACTTTTCAAAAAAGACTTGTAAGTATTGACACATCTATTAAGGCTTTCTGTAGGTTGCTTTCAGCTTTTAGTGGGCGTGCTCAATATTCTCCTTTAATTAATTATATAAGGCCAGTCCGTAGGTTTGGTTAAAAGAGTTAGCCCAACAATGTATCAGAATCCTTGTTGATTTTTTTGGACCCAAAAAAAAAATAATAATAATAATAGAAAGGGTAAATTACATTGATCTCCCCCGAAGTTTCTGACAAATACAGGGACCTCCCTATGATTTTAATAATTATAGCAACCTCCCTTACTTTTTCTGACAATATATACAAACCACCATTCTGTTAACTAGCCGTTAGATAGGTGATGGAAATTTCTTACATCAGCATATTATGGTGACTGAATACCAAAATTACTCTTTGTTCCTTATAACCAAATAGCCCACAACATCGCAAACAAACATTGCTCTTCTTTCTTTCATTTCTCACATCCTCACCCACTCCTCCACTGGTAGCATCACTACCATCACCTCATATTTTCTCTCTCTCTCTCTTTCTCTCTCTCTATAATCATTACCATTTCCATCTCTTTATTATCCATTCTAAACACACATTAAATTTATACAAAAATTGCAAGCACACAACCTTTTCTCCTCTAATCTTACGCCCACTTTTCCATTCCAATATATACATACAAATATGCAACCAAGAGAACTCCAAATTCCATTATAAGTTGTAAAAACTAGAAGACTTCATAGTAGCATGATTTGTCTCTACCCAGAAGTAACAATTCATAAAATTTGAGAACTATAATATGCAGCAAACAGAAGCAACTAGAATAGCCTTAGCATATACACACAAATATATAAACAAGAGAACAATTTGTTTAACATATATATGTATATATTCAAATATTTATACACACATTAAAATTCAAATAGGAACTTGTTTGGATTTCAACAAATAATAGAAACCCAATTTAAGCAAATCAATAGATGAGAAAAAGGGAACTAAACAAGAAGAACGAATAACACGGAACAACTGAGAAGTCGTCAAAGACTCACCAACCTATCATAGCAGCAGTGAAGACAGCTGTAGACGTCCCCGAACACCCCAGGAAGGAACGAGCTCCCGCTCTGTTCATTTGGGGTCACTACAGCTCAGGACTCTCAAATTGTCACGGTTCTAAGTCTGAACCAAAGAGTCCAAATCTGGCAAATCGTTTTGAGAAAACAGATTTTTGAAAGAAGTGCCAAACATGGACTGTTTTGCCAGATATAGAGTCGCCACCTAAATATTTTATTTTGGGGGAAATTTAGGAAACCCTGACTCTTTTGCCTAAGGCCACGTGTCCGTCATCACCAAAGTTGCCTCGGCTCGGGAACTTGGGTATGATTGGGTAAGGTCACTTCGTGAGCACCCCCGCTCGCCCGATCAAAGATCGGCCTCTACTAACCATGATATCTAGTTTTGAAAACATTGTGTGTTCTTATTCCGGTTATTAGCCTAGATTTACTATGTGATGCACACAGCATACAAGTATAGACTGGATCGCCTGAATTGGAACAAAATATTTCCTGTTTGTTTTTTTTGAAAATGGTTTGATGGTGCTACCCGCAAGTAGGCTAAGACGTGAATTTGCCACCCTCGGGTGGGCTTAGAAAAGATGGTTTTGCCACTATCTAGTGGGCTTAAAACTCACAGTCAATGATTTGTTCCAATCCAAATAACCCAACCTTCACCCACAGGCATTCAGGCAGATATATCACATAAGCAAATAGCCTCATGGTAAGCATGCTATTCATGGCAGTCACTCACACGCATGCAAGGATGCTAAAGCATAAAACTTACCGAGTACTCCAAGCCAAAAAAGAAGCTAATTAGAAATCCATGCATGATCCTAACTATACAAAAATGCCTAATGCAACACATGCAAAAATGCAACTATAGCAGGCTCGGCTATTCTAAACATGGCATATGAAATGCTACAGCTAACATGTATTCAATTTGAAATTGAAAATACAATGCAGTTAGTATGATGCGCCGAGCCCGGTGCATGCAAAGCAGATGAATGAATGCAAACATGCTATCATGCTGTATGCTAATTGAAACATGCCCTAATCTAACCATTATAAGCGGGTAAATAAAAAGGAGAAAGACGTGGGGTTGGAAAACATACATCACACATACGCACACTTATGACAATTATGCCCTCGTGCAGAGGGTCCGAATAAATAGTACAGTCCAAATAATACAGTCCAAATATATACAAATTCCTAATTAATTTACAAATTAACTAAGAAAAATAATAAACTGGCATGCAAGCCAAGGACTGCCTTGACTCTTCTTCAGATAATGGATGATGCATGTCTGGGCTGCCTTGCACGGAAATCCATTGGGATGCCCCAATTAGCCTCTGTTTTACAATTATTCTTGGAAAGCGCGCCAAGCTCCGGAAGGTTGCTAATTCTTGATTTGCTGCAACAGAGAGCAGGAAATGGGCATAGCAATGTATTTTCACAAATGTATGCATGCCTCGATCCTCGTGCCACCAATCACGTATATCGATGCATGATGGCCAAGGAGTCGATTTGCATGACTCAATATGGAATGAATGCACACATAAACACAACAGGGCCTAGACTCCATCATGGATAATCCGGAGTGTCAGCGACAGGTAATTGAGACACGTTCCGTCACTCGGAGTACGAAACGTACCTCGTTTCCCGTGCTCGGGCTAATTCCTATCCCCAACACAATGCAATATGCATGATATGCATGAATGCAACTAATATACAACCTAGCATGCACAATACTATGAAATGGCATACACGATGCACGAGGTAACATGGCATACACAATGCTCTAACATACAACATAGCATACGCAATGCTATGAAATGAAATGGCATATACAATGCACAAGGTAACATGGCATACACAATGCTCTAACATACAACCTAGCATACGCAATGCTATGAAATGAAATGGCATACACAATGCACAATGGACTTACACCAACACAAGTGGACCTCAACCACAGTCACATAGGAGGCCATTGGATGAAAATGAGACACTCGAGATGCGTGCACACGTGCACGCAAACCGAGGACCGAACCTAAGGCACAAATGCCACTCTAACAAAGCATGGCAAGGCATGAAACATGGTATGCAAACATGCAAATTTCAGTACCGAAATATGACCCAAAACAGTCCCGAATCATGGAAACATGGCTCCCGATGCATGAAATGAAATCGAAATACAAAACTAGGCCTATGTATTGGCCTATAGCTATACAAAACATGCACTATTTGAACATGGAATGTAAAGACAGAGTCAAGAAAGCCCAAAAATAAGCACATTCACAGTTCTAAGAAAGGTCAAACAACGAACACAAATGGGGCTAAACCAACATGCAAAAATAGCCCTAAATGTGAGATAAAGAAGCAAGTCATGGCTTCTGGCCTCAAACACGAGAGGGCCCTTCAAAAATGTTGAAGAGGGACCCAAAACATGGCATTTTACAGTTGGTGTCCAGACCCAAAACAGCGTACAAGAATGCTCAAAATGCTATGCAAAATAAGGCCAAAAAGAGAGTTATAACACAAAGTCTAGAAAGGATGCCTCAAACAGTGAAATACCCTTAATTAAACATTAAGAGGGGGTCAAAATAAGGTCATTTTTATTCGGACCAGAGCCCAAAAACATAATCATAAGAGGCTAACAAATCATGCAAAAATAGAGCCAAAAGAGAGATATAAAGGCAAGTGAAAGATAGAAGCCTCAAACAGTGATGAGCCCTTCAACAATGTTGAAAAAGGGCTCAAAATAAGAAACTTTACAGTTTATGACATGCCTCAAAACAATTTATAAATAGGCCAAAAATACTACACAAGAAAATGGCATACAAGAGAGGCAATGAAGAAAGTGCAACAAGGAGGCCTCAAACAGTGAGAGGCCCTTAAACAAACATGAAAAATAGCTCAAAATAAGCCTAGTTCCAGTTAGGGTCGGAGCCCAAAACAGCAAGCAAGTGTGGTTAATGTATTGAACAAAATAAAGCACAAAAAAGGATAATAAAGACTCACCCTTGAAGACTAGTATTTGGCACCCTTTTGGACCAAGATGCAGCACTCCTAGGCTCTGAAGAACAACCTCCAGCTGCTGGAATGGAGGATGGAAGGGTGGGGGTATGGGTTGGTGAAGAAATGGGTGTAGGACTTGAGAGTTTGGAGGGTTGAAGTGTAGAGAGAGGGAGATGCAATGCAAGGGGCTTAAGGCAAAATTTTGTAACCCTAATAACAGAGCTGGAGTTGTTGTTATATAGACAAAAGAGGGGGGAAAAAGGGGGGGGGGAAATGAAGGGAAAACAATCCAAGTTTCCCTCAAAAAATGCACCCCTCGGATACACAATCTGGGGGGAAAAGAGATGCATATTTGGAATGTGCCAGTAGCAAGGAGCATGGCCGGCCGGTTATTGAGGTTGCAGGTGGCCGGCCGGCTACCTCCCATGGCCGGCCGGCTAAGGGTCAAAAGGTTCAATGAGAATTAGTGGCTGGCCATACCAAAAAGAGAGCCTCTGATGTGTGCACAACACAACCAAGTGGTTAAAAAGTGGAGACAATGAACCAGGAGAGAGAACAACCCACTCTTCAAAGGGGTTCACAAGGTTCAAAAGCAATTACTGGCCAGCCACCAAATATTAGTGGCCTCCCGGATGTGTACATCACAAATATGGGGTTTAGGGTGCAAGAAAATGGCCCAATGATGGTCAACATTGGCTTTGAAGTGAGGAAAATCGGGCGACGGAGGGCGATGAAAGGATAAAGTTGGCTGACAGAACAATTACTGGCCTCCCACCCTTCTACGGCCTTCTTACCAATGAAACAGAGGTCCCTGCCAAAAATGAACCAAAACCAATGCAGAATGAAGGTTCGGGGGCCGAAACGCGCAGCCCGAGGCCTCGAAAATTGACTGTTAGGCACCGGGAGTGGTGTTCGACCACGAAGTCGGTCTCTCGGACCACAGTGTCCCTCAAAAGGGAGCAAATAAGATGTATGCCGAAAATCGGAGCGAACGGAGGTGGTTAAGCGGTCCCGAACCGAGGCACACGAAAAACCAGAAATCGGACTCCAAACGGGCAAAATGGCCTACGACCACGAAACGTAGCCTACGGCCACTGAGAGATGATCTACGAGACCTCTCCCTCCCTTCGGGAAGAGAAAACAGAGAAAACAGAGTCTGGTTCGCAAACCGAGGCAAAGACAAAAGAGTCCGGAAGTCCGGAGGCAAGGCTCACGGCCGAGACTCTGAAACCTCTGGACGAGCACGATATGCAATATCACCAAGCGCTCAATCGGTGACGTCTGAGTCTTAAGGTCGGTCAAAAATGGGGTGTCTACAACTTTAAACACCCAAGACTTCAATTATTGCAAAATCGAGCTTCAATGTTGTTATTTTATCACATCCAGAAGTAGATCAAGCTTTGATCTTGCTTGAATGTGCACCCTAACCATAAATCATAAAGAAATTGCGCAAATCAAGCTTCAATCTTTAACAACATGAGTAGATGTAAGCTTGTAATTTATGAAAAGAGGTGTATCTCATTTCCAATGAAGATTATGAGGCTACATAGTAAATCCATAGACTCAAGTTTTTCTTTATTGTAGTTTACAGTGCATAACATTTGTTAAAAAAGTATAACCCTCATCTCTCTCACATTCTCGCTCTATATTTTTCCAGATCTGGCCATGGCGATGGACGAACAAGGGCGACGAGAAGAAGAGAAGAGACAGGGCGGTGAAGGAGAGAGGTCGCCATTGGAGGAAGGGGGTTGAGGAGAATAATCACCGGTGGGCTTTGGGATCGCCGGAGGCAGTTGTATTAGTGGTGACCGGAGAGATTATAGGTAGGAGAGAGGAGGCAAGAGGAAAGAGAGAGGGAGGCAGAGCATGGTGTTGGTGAGGTAGGTATGAGAGATATAGGAATTAAGAGGTATTTTTGTCTTTTCGTGTTCAAATAAAAGGGCAATATGGTCATTTTGTATAATTAAGTAACTTCGTTTGTGTAAAATTGATGGATTTGGGGAATCTTGATATTGTTAGTTAAACTATGGGAGGTTTCTGTAATTATTGAACGCACAGGGGGGTCCCTATATTTGTTAGAAACCTTAAGGAAGGTAAGTGTAATTTACCCTAATAAAATATATTTAGGTAAATTACACTAACATCCCGTGAGGTTTTTGTTTAATACAGATTTCCCCTTTATATTTGAAAAATTACATTCCCCACTCTGAAGTTTGTGATCTCATTACAAATTGCTCCTTGAATTGCTGATGTAATGCCCTAAAAATTTTTAAATGACCATCTTACCCTTTTTCATACCATTTATTATTCTTATCATCATTATTACATTCTATGACTTTCCATCATTAAATTATACCTGAACATATTATTATTGAGTGATGATATACAAACATAAATTTTATATAAAATTTTAAAAAATAATGATATAATTTAATGGTGACCTTTTATTTTAAAATAAAACACCCATAAATATGATTTATATTTACAACAATATCACTATCACAACATTTTTATGATATTTTTTGTATAATTTTTTATATATGAATATAATTTTTCATTTTTATTTCCACCATTATATATAGATTAAATCAATTTAATGTAGATATATTTAAAAAGTATAAAATTTGTACAACAATTTTTTTAAAAATTCATGGAATGCAACAAAATAAGACAATTTGAACTTTTGTCTTTTTGTATTAAAAAAAATCACAAAATATTATATTTCCTAAGTATATCTAGATTAGGTGTATCTAAAAAATAAAAAAATTGCTAAAAATATTTTAGAAATTCAGTAAAAAAAAAACATGAAAAATAAAAAAAATAGAATTTTTTGCGCGAGCTAAACCAAAGAAGATGATTGTTATTTCCTTTGAAATGACAAGAACAAAATATTTATATTATTTTATATGTATAAAGGCTAAGGGGTAAATATGTTATTTTAATTTGACAGAGGGTAAATGTAATTTTTCAAATATGAGGAGAGATCTGTATTAAATAGAAACCTCAGGAGGTGTTAATGTAATTTACCCTAAATATTTCAAACTTCAAGAATTTTCAAAAATATTTTTTGAATTTTAAAACATCTTTTTTTGACATTTAATATTTTTTTATTTTTTAGATTCTATTAATTTAGATCCATTTTAAAATTAAAAAATTGTCAAAAAGTTTTTTAAAAATCTACTAAATGCAAAAAAAATATAAAATAAATACAATATATTTTCTCATTTTTTGTATTTATTACTTTTTTAAAGATTTTTTCATAAATATTTTACTTTTAAAGTATAGGGTAAATTACACTGACACCCCCTAAGGTTTCTACTTAATATAGATTTCCCCTCACGTTTGAGAAATTATATCTCCCTCCTTGAGTTTGTAATCTCATTACAAATTGCCTCATGAATTGTTGACATCATGCCTGAAAATTTTGTAAATGACCATTTCGTCCCTTTTCCTACCTTTTATTCTTTTTATCATTATAATTGCATTGTACAACTTTCTATCATTAAATTCTATTTGAACATATTTTTATTGAGTGATGATATACAAACATTTTTTGTATAAATTTTTATATATAAATAGAATTTTTCATTTTTATTTTCACTATCATTTTTTTTCGTCTATTCACCCACATTTATAATAATAGTACCAAATACCGTCATTTACATTTTATTACAGTATTATTGAATTTTTGTATTTGGTGAATTAAAAAAAAATCACAAAATATTATACTTTTTAAGTATATTTAGATTAGGTGTATCTAAATTTTTTTAAAAAATTACTTCAAATATTAAAAAAAAAATCAGTAAAAATAAAAAAAAACACGAAAATTAAAAAATTCAATTTTTTGCGTGAGTTAAACTAAAGAAAATGATTGTTATTTATCTTGAAATGACATTAACAAAATATTAGTATTATTTTATATATATAAAGGTTAAGGAGTAAATATGTCCTTTTAATTTGACAAGAGATATGTGTAATTTTTCAAATGCGAGGAGGAATCTATATTAAACAGAAATCTCAGAGGGTGTCGGTGTGATTTACCCTAAAGTATATTAGATTAGTCAATAAAAAAAAATACATTTACATTAAACGCATCTTAAAAAAAAAACTAAAGATAACAAAAATTTAAAATTTAAAAAATGATTTTTTTATAAAAAAAAATTCAAAACTAAACAGTGTGAAATGTTGTAACTATTTGGTTTCAACTTATTTTAGCTAACAATTGAGATTTTATTTTATTTTATGACAAATACTAATAAGTGCCTCCTTAGGCATCAATTTAAAAAAAAACAAACATTAAAATTAATGAAAAATGTATTATATTTTAAAAATATTTTGTCTTTTATTTGTGCATTTATTAGGAAGATTTTTTATTTTTTTAATTAATTGCAAAGATTTGAATCACAGCTCAGCCCCCCCCACAACATTGGCCCAGAGATAGGGGTGGGCAATCGTGGGCCAGCCCGACTTAAGTTTGGCCCTGTTTTAATATTGGGCTTCTATGTTTGTAAAGGTTCGGTATAAAAAATAATTATAAATTTCATAATTAAATTCAATCATATATTATATTTTTTAATAAATATATTAATATCATTATAAATTGAAAGATTTTATATATAAATTAAAAGATTTTTTAAAATATATTCAATACAACATCACCGCAAATATAAATTTCAATAAATCAATAAAGATAAAATCTAAATCTAAACAAAAAAATATATATATTTTAATATATTATAATTAATTAATTTAAATAGCAAGCCAAAAATATATGGTGAGTTTAGTTTGTATTTTGAAATAAATTTTTTAAATTTTTTTGGGGAGAGAATTTTGAATTTTTTTAAATTTGTTTGGTTGTATAGTTTGAAAATAGATTTGGAGTTTGGGAGTTTGGAATGATTTGATATTTTGTTGTAGTTGAATAGATATGTGTGAGAGAAAAATTAATTGTGAATGAGAGAAAAGAAATAAAAAATGATTGATTGATGTGTAATAGAAAGAAAAGTAATTTTAAATTTTTTTGAAAAAAATTTCTAACTAAACGTGTTTTTAAGAATTTTCTTCCAAATCATATTTAAAAGGGATTTTTATTGATAAATCCCATTTAGAAGTGTTTTAACCCAAAAAGTCCATGAAAAAAATTTATTAACCCATTTAGTCCCATGTATGCATAGTTTTATTCCATAAAATTCTTTTTCTTAATTTACACTCTTTTTTAGACTCTTATGCCCTTATATTTAATTTTGATACCCTTGCAAATATTTTTTGAACGGTTAGCAATTTCATGATGTAAATATTCATATTTTAACATTCACATTGGTAAGAATGTAAAATTGGCCCGTGGCCCATGGGCGGTCCGAAAATCGCCCCCGGGTCGAGGCGGGCCCGATCCGTTGACAATGTGAATATTCACATTGACATGATAACATTCACATTGATAGAAGTGTAAAATTGGCCCGCGGCCCGTGGGCGGCCCGAAACCCGCCCGTGGCTAGTGGGCTACTCGAGGCCGGCCCGGCCCGGCCCGTTGACAATGTGAATATTTACATTAACATATTAACATTCACGTTGATAGGAGTGTAAAATTGACCCGTGGCCCGTAGCGGCCCGAAACCCGCCCGCAAGCCCGACCCGGCTCGTTTACAATGTGAATATTCACATTGACATGTTAACAATCACATTGATAGAAATGTAAAATTGGCCCGCGGCCTGTGGGTGGCCCGAAGCCCGCCCGTTGCCCGGGGCGGGGCGGGCTATAAATATTCATATTTTAGCATTCATAATGGTAAGAATGTAAAATTGGCCCATAGCCCGTGGGCGGTCCGAAACTCACCCCCGAGCCGGGAGGGGCCCGGTCTGTTGACAATGTGAATATTCACATTGACATGTTAACATTCACATTGATAGAAAGTGTAAAATTGGCCCGCGGCCAGTGGGCTGCTTGAAACCTGCCCGCGGCCCGTGGGCTGCCCAGGGCGGGCCCGTTGACAATGTGAATATTCACATTAACATATTAACATTCACGTTGATAGGAGTATAAAATTGACCCGCGGCCCGTAGGAGGCCTGAAACCCGCCTGCGGGCCCGGCCCGTTTATAATGTAAATATTTACATTAACATATTAACATTCACATTGATAGGAGTGTAAAATTGGCCCGCAGCCCGTGGGCGGCAGGAAACCCGTCCACGGGCCCGGCCCAGCCCAGCCCGTTTACAATGTGAATATTCACATTGACATGTGAACATTCACATTGATATGAGTGTAAAATTAGCCCGCGGCCCGAAGCCCGCCCGTTGCCCGGGGCTTGGCGGGCTGTAAATATTCATATTTTAACATTCACATTGGTAAGAATGTAAAATTGGTCCGTGGCCCGTGGGCGGTCCGAAGCTCCTCCCTAGGCCGGGATGGGCCCGGTCCGTTGACAATGTGAATATTCACATTGACATGTTAACATTCACATTGATAGAAGTGTAAACTTGGCCCGCGGCCCGTAGGCTGCCCGGGGAGGGCCCGTCCCGGCCCGTTGACAATGTGAATATTCACATTAACATATTAACATTCATGTTGATAGGAGTGTAAAATTAACCCGCGGCCTGTAGGCGTCTCGAAACCCGCCCGCGGGCCCAGTCCGGCCCGTTTACAATGTGAATATTCACATTAACATATTAACATTAACATTGATAGGAGTGTAAGATTGGCCCGCGGCCTGGAGCGGGTTCGACCTGTTGACAATGTGAATATTCACATTGACATGCTAATATTCACATCGATAGGAGTGTAAAATTGGCCCGAGGCCCGTGGACCACCCGAAACCCTCTTGCGACCCGGGGCAAGCTCGTTTGGGCCCGGGCTCGAGCCCAGCCCGAGAACTTAGGCTAGGACCTGGGCCATCACTTTGAATCTCGGCCCGCATAAGGCCCATTTAAGGCTCGGCTAGAGGCCCGATGTCTTTTTTGTGGAAAATAATAAAATTTTGGAAGAAAAATTAAAAAGAATTAAAAAAAATAGCGAGGCTCACCCAAGCCCGACCCAAGCCCAAGTCTAGGCCCAAGCCCCTTGGCTCGACCCACCGGGGCACCCAAAGCCTGAATACATTTGTGCCAGAGCTAGGGCCTAGGCCTAATTTTTTTTGCCCGTGGGCCGGTTTGGCCCGGCCCGAATTTTGGCAAGCACCCACGTGGCTTTGCATGGGTTGGCCCCGGCCCGGGCTGGGCTGAGCCCCTACACATTGATGATATGAACATTCACATTGACGATGTGAACATTTACATTGACAGTGTGAACATTCACACTGACGATGTGAACATTCACATTAGGGGTATTTTGGTAATTATGTCACCCATAGAATGTGAACATTCATATTAGGGGTATTTTGGTAATTATGTCACCCATAGGATTTATTGAAACATAAGAAAATAATGTGGACTAAATGGAACATAAGTAGATGAAAAGGATATTTTGGTCTTCTTACCTCAAATAAAAACATTCACATTAGGGGTATTTTGGTAATTATGTCACCCATAGGACTTATTGAAACATAAGAAAATAATGTGGACTAAATGAAACATAAGTAGATGAAAAACGGTATTTTGGTCTTCTCACCTCAAATAGGAACATTCACATTGATGGTGTGAAAATTCACATTGACAGTGTAAACGTTTACATTGACGATGTGAACATTCACATTAGGGGTATTTTGGTAATTATGTCACCCATAGGATGCGAACATTCACATTAGGGTTATTTTGATAATTATGTCACCCATATAACTTATTGAAACATAAAAACATAATGTGGACTAAATGGAACATAAGTAGATGAAAAGGGTATTTTGGTCTTCTTACCTCGAATAGGAACATTCACATTGACGGTGTGAACATTCACATTGACGGTGTGAACATTCACATTATGAGTATTTTGGTAATTATGTCACCCATAGGACTTATTGAAACATAAGAAAATAATGTGGACTAAATGGAACATAAGTAGATGAAAATGGTATTTTGGTCTTCTTACCTCAAATAGGACCTAATGGAATAGTCAAAAAGAATATGGGTTGGATGGAATAAAGCTCTTAGAAAAAGGATTTATTAAAAAAGCCCCCTATTTAAAAATACAAACCAAACACACCCATAAATTTTAAACCCATTAATATTTTGAATTAAAAATATTGATCGGTCTAAATTTTGGGAGATGCACCATTAAATCCCAAATTCCAATCTTTTAATCTATTTAGTCCTAATTTTAATCTTATGAACTAATAGGTCCCATCTCAATGTAAAAGACCTATTGGCCCATGTTTTATCACATAAAGTGAGGGGTAATTGTGGGTTTTGTTGATGTTGAATTTACATCTATGCCCCAAATATTTCGTAAAGAGAATTTTTGTTTCCTTCCAAAGCAATCGGTCGTAAAGGAAATTTTCGATTAGTGTGTTGCCCCTATTTTGGCAATACGTTTACATCGTGAAGTTGGAGAGGCCGTGGGTTTGTGTGTGTCATTCGACGAGAAAACAACCTCCATTCATCATTGCCAGTGATTATGTCATCCACAAATGACGTCGGGTAAGTTGTTTCATTATGTATGTGCACTCATGACTTCCTCCGTGTTGTTCATATTGATCTATGGGATTGGTTGTACGTGTGTTGTAATTTGTTGAAATGTGAGATTTATTGATGTTTTGTGTAGTGTTGATGATCGGTTCAAGTTAATGTTGTTTGAATGATTTGGGGGGTTTTGATGCTGATGTGTTTGAGAAATGTGCTTGATTTAGAGTGGTTACCTGAAGTGTGGTGGTAATAGTAGTTTGGATTCCGCGGTTTTGTTGTTCGATTGGATTAGCTGGTTATGGTAATTGGTGGTTGGGTTTGCTGTGTGTGAGCATTTACATTAGTTGCAGATGTGGAGTGTTTTCTGAAATTGTAGGGAGAATGAAATAGTTCCCCTGTTGCTAAACCCACTTTACTAACTAACAGTATCATAAACAATTTTATCAAAAACTCAAAACCCACTTCATTACCAAAAGCTCAAACTTTATCATTCAAGATGTGTTTACGTTGGCAGCAGCTGTGTTGTGTTTTTTGACATTGTAGGGACAAGGAGATAATTCTTCTACTTTTGATGGGGTATATATCACAGTATGATAATTTGGATTGTAAGTGTCATTTGTAGAATAAGGAGGTTTGAGTAGTTTAATGTGATGTGTAATGTTACTAAACCTATGTTATGAATAAATCTGTTACCCAAAAGACAACTTAAGAGGGGGGTGAATTATGTTTTTACAATTAAAAATTAATAATACCCTAATAAAAATTATGACTAGTACAATAGATAAATATAGTTAATGAAATAAATTAAAACAAGTGTTCTAACAACTATGTCAGTTAATGATTTTAGCACAGTGAAAAAATGAAATATAACTACAGCAATTTAAATAAAATAAAGAGATAAGGGAGGGAGAGGCAAACAAATTTATAGTGGTTCGACTTCAACTCGGCCTACATTCACTCCTCAAACTTTACTTGAGATTTTCCATCATGCTCTAGCTTCACAGGGGTGCTAGCAACCTCTTTACAAATGGAGCAATCCTCCACGGATTTTACACAGATTTTCTAAGTCAAGAATACTGAGTGTACTACACTCTTACAAGGTTGAAAAGAATGTATTTTTGTTTTCACAGAAAGTTACAAGAATTATTTATCAAAGATAGATATAAAAATAAAACTCTGACTTTTTTGTAAACCTCACACAGGAAATACGAGCTTAAAGCTATACGTCTCAGTGTATAATTTCTGAAAGAGGATGTAAACAAAAATTGAAGAACACTCCTCAGAGAATTTTTCAAAGAATAGATGTGAGTGATTATAGATCAAAGAATATTTTCTGATTTTTTTTTGTAACTTGTTTACATTCGAGGCTTTGGTGTATATAATGAAACTTATAGCCATTTAGTCGTTGTATTCATTTGAATTTATAGCCGTTGTAGTTCCATCATTACCAATTTGAATATCTTCCATTCCATCATTACAAATTTGAATATCTTCCACTTAAACCTTTTGAACGTTTTGAATATAGCTGTCTATAGCTGTTGTACTTCTATCATTACTAATTTGAATATCTTTCACTCTATCATTACAAATTTGAATATCTTCCACTTGAACCTTTTGAACTGCTGTTGTGTTGAGCTGTTTGAACCTCTGTTTTGGGTTGTTTGAACTCCTGATTTAATCAAATATTAAATACATTCAAACAATATTTAGGATAAAAGTTTATGTGAGAAATAATGGGACAAAATAAATTTTGATTCTAGTTTTCTCTTTTAAACATAATTAAATAAATCATCCAAATAAATTTTGGATTCTATTTAAAACATAATTAAATAAATCATAAAAATAAATTTTGGATTATATTTTTCTTTCTCAAATAAATCATCAAAATAAATTTTGATTCTATTTTTCTCTTCCAAATAAATTAAAAACATAATTAAATAAATCATCAAAGTAAATAAGTCTAACAGTCTCTCCATTTTTTATGATGGCACACAATGATGTTTTGATTTGATTTGATTTGGGAGTAAGAAAAGTTTCCCCTCAAGTTATACTCCCTGAATTCATTTCTAAATACATAGGTTAGCACATGTGTAATAAATAAGTTTTAATTAGAGACATGATATGAGACTTAGATATCAAACTATAAATATATAATCATCAGATTAGTTTTCAAATAATACCATAATTTGAAAATAATATCATAATACATAACATCATATAATTTCTCCCATTGTGACATTACTAAAAGGAAATCATAGGTCAGAATCTAGAGGAAGATGAGAAAAATGATAGGGATAGATGGCATAAAAAAAAAAAAAGATAATCAAAACATATATATATTACATAGCTATACAATATATATACATATAGGCATACACATACAACCTGTCAAGGGTCTCTCTCTTTTGTCGCAAAACGCGGTTGCCACGCGGCCTGGCTTTTGCTTCATTGGCCGACAAAAGCAGCTCTCCTCGATTGCCACTCGCCTCGGCTATCTCGCCCTCCTTGTTTTTTTCTCTTCAGCCTCTTCTCTTCAGCCTCCTTCTTAATCATACTCGTCTGCTTCTTCTTTTTTCACCTCACTATCTTCATCTCTTCTTCTATCTCTTTTTCATCACTCTCTTCGATCTTCTTCTTCCCTGAGAGACAAAACAGAGAGACTGAGCAGAGCAGAAAGGCTGCCAAAAAAAATGACCCTCCTTTCAATTACATCGCTCTCTCCTAACACATGACCTCGTCCCGTTCTTTTACTTTCTTTCCGGACCTGAATGATCTGGTAAGCGCTGCTAGGTCGAGTGCCCCGGTTCCTACTCTTCCAAACCTTCCTATGATGTCAATTGAGCAAATAATGACAGCTCAATCAGACATTGAAGCCAATCATTTCACACTGACGCCTTGTATGGAGACGGTGACGGCAGTCATAAAATTGGTTCACCGATTACAGAATAGGACGAGTGAGCTCCAGCAGGTCAACGCCCAACTCTCTTTGCTTCAGCACATGCAGAAGGATGCGCGAGCAGAGATTTGCGCACTAAAGGCTGAAAATAAGGAGCTTAAACGGAAGACCACTTCCATGGCCCGATTTGGAGTAACGTCGTTCTTGGCCTTTGATAGTTAACGGGGAGTCGTCGCTCTTGACGAAAGCACGGGGGTAGGGGGTCAAGGGTCGCCCAAGGTGATAAAAAGAATAAGAGAGCGGTGGAAGAGGCGAGTAAGTAAGATCGGCATATGACAGTAAAAAAAATGAAGGTTTTTTTTTTTTTAAATGTAAATATGTTTATTTTGATCGGCGTATGGCCGTAAAAAAAATGAAGGGTGTTTTTTTTATGTAAATATTTGTATTTTGATTTTTTGTTGTTTTTATGTTTAAGTACTAAAAATGAAATTAAAAAGCATAGAAGAAAAATAAGAAAATTAAGTTCAAACAAAAAATAATAATGAGAAAAAAATAAAAATAAAAGAAATTAAACCTAATAGAAAAATAAAAAAAATCAAAAAAATCAAAATAATACCAGCAGAAATTAAACTTAATGAGACGTTGGTGTTGCTGGAATGGTAATGAAAAAAAAAAATACCATGAGGGTTTTAAAAAAATCAATGTATGCAAAGTTAATTTTACCTCAAAATGCGGAACCCAAAAAAAATTACAGTTGAAAATAGCAAACTGTTAAGGAGAATAAATGTATGAAGGACTTGAGAGCATTCAACTGATATAAATGTTTTCATATCAATGTAGCAATACACATATATCATTTTAACAAAAATTCAAATTTCATAGTCATAACAAAATTTTTTAAGTGGAAATTGACATTCCAAGCTCGCCACGAATAAAATTAAATCGATCCTCGCTTAGAGGTTTTGTGAAAATATCCTCCAATTGCTTGTCGATGTTTACAAATTCAAGTACAATATCCCATTTTTGAATATGATCTCTTAAAAAATGATATCGAATTTCAATATGTTTTGTTCGTGAGTGTTTAACCGGATTTTTGCTTAAATTGATGGCACTAGTATTATCACATTTAATGGAAAATATGATTATAATGCAAATCAAAATCCTCCAATTGTTGTTTCATCCAAAGTATTTGGGCACAACAACTTCCGGAAGCTACATATTCAGCTTCGGCCGTTGATAAAGCAACATAATTTTACTTTTTGCTAAACCAAGATACTAATGAGTTACCAAGAAAGTGACAAGTGTCACTGGTGCTTTTTTTATCAAGTTTGCATCCGGCAAAGTCGGCATTTGAGTAACTAATTAAATCAAACGCAACACCTCTAGATTAAAACAGTCCCAAATTTTGAGTGCCAACAAGATATCTAAAAATTCTTTTAACAGCACTGAGATGCGATTCCTTAGGATTTGATTGATATCTAGCACACATACAAACACTAAACATAATATCGGGTCTATTTGTAGTTAAATAAAGAAGTGAGCCGATTATGCCTCGATATTTTGTTTGATCAATGGACTTACCTTTTTCATCATTTTCTAGCTTAATAGATATGCTCATAGGTGTTCCAACTATTTTTGAGTCATACATTCCAAACTTTTGAGTAGTTCTTTTGTGTACTTAGCTTGGTTAATAAAAATTCATTCCTTACATTGTTTGATTTGAAGCCCAAGGAAATAATTTAGCTCCCCCATCATGCTCATCTCAAACTCACCTTGCATATACTTAGCAAATTCCTTACACAAGGTTTCATTAGTAGCACCAAATATAATGTCATCCACATATATTTGCACAATAAGTAAATCATCATTTTTAGTTTTAACAAAAAGTGTTGTGTCAATCGTTCCACTAGAAAAATTATTTTCAATCAAAAATTTACTTAATCGTTCATACCATGCACGAGGTGCTTGTTTCAAACCACATAAAGCTTTTGATAGTTTAAAAACATGATTTGAAAAAGTATGATCTTCAAAACCTGTGGGTTGTTTAACATAAACTTCTTCATTTATAAAACCATTAAGAAAGGTACTTTTTACATCCATTTGATAAAGTTTGAAATCTCTAAAATATGCAAATGCAAGTAACATGCGAATGACTTATAATCTAGCAACCGGAGCAAAGGTTTCATCGAAATCAATACTTTCTTCTTGATTGTATCCTTGTGCAACAAGTCTAGCCTTGTTTCTTATAATTATACTGGATTCATCAAGCTTGTTTCGAAAGATCCATTTGGTACCGATAATGGTATGATCTTTAGGTTTTGGTACAAGTTCCCACACTTTATTTCTCTCAAATTGGTTAAGCTCTTCATGCATAGCTATCATCCAATGTTCATCGAATTCGGCTTCTTGAAAGTTTTTAAGCTCAATCTGTGAGAGAAAAGCTAAGTTACTACAAATATTTCTAAGTGAATAGCGAGTTTCAATACCTTTTGTAGGGTCACCTATGATTAAATCCATATGGTGATTATGAACAAACTTCAATTCTCTTGGCAAATCATCATTGTTTCCTCATTCTTCTTGAGGTGGAAGAATAGGTTGTTCAATCTCTTTGTTTAACTTACATAGTTGGTTCTCTTCTTTGTAGATACTTTAATCTTCCACATTTGGTTCCAAATCTATATTATCACTAACAATTTACTTTTGAGCAGAAATGTTAGTTTCATCAAATGCCACATGTATAGATTCTTCCACAACAAGAGTTCTTTTATTAAAAACATGATAAGCTTTGCTAGTTAAGGAATAGCTAAGAAAAATTGCTTCATCAGATTTTGAATCAAATTTACCTAAATTATCCTTACCATTATTATGCACAAAACATTTACAACAAAAAATATACAAGTGACTAATGTTGGGCTTTCTATCATGCCAAAGTTCATAATGAGTCTTTTTGAGAATTAGTCTAATTAATGCACGATTTAAAATATAGCATGCTGTGTAAACAGCTTCGGCCAAAAAATATTTAGGAAGATTATTTTCGCAAAGTATTGTTCTACTCATCTCTTCTAAAGTTCTATTCTTCCTTTCTACTACACCATTTTGTTGAGGGGTTCTAGGTGCTGAAAAGTTATGTCTAATACCATGCTTATCACAAAACAATTCAAATTTCTCATTTTGAAGTTCTTTACCATGGTCGGTTCAAATTTCTCATTTTGAATTCTACGACAAAGTTTTGTGAAAGAATAAAATGTTTCATCTTTGTGTGCTAAAAACATAACCTATGTAAATTTTGAATAATCATCAACAATAACAAGACAATAACGTTTACCACTTAGACTAGATGTCCTTGAGGGACCAAATAAATCTATATGCAATAGTTGTAAAGGTCTAGTTGTAGAAATATGAGATTTTGATTTAAATGATGTTTTAGTTTGTTTTCCTTGTTGACAAGCACTACAAAGATGATATTTTTCAAATTTAGTTTTTTGAAGTCTAATGACCAAACCCTTTATCAAAAGTTTAGCAATTAAATCTATATCAGCATGACCAAGTCTTCTATGCCATAACCAACTATTTTCATTATTAACATATAAACATTTAACATCACTAGCATAGAGATCATTAAGATGAAAAACATAAACATTATCACGGTGATTACCAACGAATAAAGCTTTATGATCATTTGTACTTTCAATTGTGAAATGTGATTTATCAAAAATAACTTGATTACCTTTATCACATAATTGACTAATACTAAGTAGGTTACGCTTAAGTTCATCAACAAATAAAACATTTTCAATAGAAAAGTTAGGAGAAATACCGATGCTACTAATACCGATGATTTTTCCTTTCTTGTTGTCTCCAAAAGTAACAAATCCTCCATCTTTCGATATAGTTTAGTAAATAATGATTTATCTCCGGTCATGTGTCTGGAACATCCACTATCAAGGTACCACTTCCCATCTTTAGCTTTAGACTTAAAACAAACCTACAAGATGACAATCAAGTGTTGGTTTTTGGTACCCATAGTTTCTTGGGTCTTTCTTGGTTAGTTTTGTTAGATCCCTTAACAATCCAAATCTTTTTAATTCCCATATTTATATTATTTTTGAATGGACAATAAGATATATAATGGCCTTTCTTTCTACAATAATTGTAACAACCCCCATACTGTTTACTGATTAATGACTGATTGATTACCGATAATCACCGATACTGTTAAACGAAACGGATAATGACTGATAACTGACTGATAATTGAACTGATTAAAAGTACTGAACTGACTGACTGAAATTGGAAACCGAATTGATTGAGTATATGTTAGTTAAACTGCATTCTATCTGTTTGACTGTATGCTTATCTGTTCATGCTTATATGTTTAAACTGCTAATTGAAGGCCTTATCGGTGGCCGAATCCGGAATTGATTAGTGTTTTACGACCATCACATTTAATGTGATTTTATGGTACAATTATCTGAAAACTGATTAGGTACGATTAAATTAGATTAAAATAAGCTAATTAAAGAGTTGGACTTAATTACCGAATTGCCACCCTTAGTGGTCCACTCAAATACACACACTTGAGCCTTGTATACACTTTAATCAGAGCATTTCATCAGCTCATTTCTTGAGCTTAACCGACCAAGAGAGGGTAAGGGAGAGGAATTGAGTTCTACCTTGTGAATTGCTTGGAAATTGAAGGAATTGGAACGTAGGTTGCAAATTTAGTTTCCTCACCTTGTAACTAAAGCTCTAGGTAAGGAATTCAACCCCTCTTTGTTGTGTTTAAGCTCATTCATGTAAGATTCTTGAGCCTTTAGTGATTCAAGTCTAGAATTGGTTCATTGTTGTTGATTTGGAACTCATTTCATGCATGCATGTTTGTAATGTAGATGTTTGAGTTGTTTTCATGGCAAAAGGTTACATGCATGTCCATCTTTTGGTCATACTCCATGAATTCATCATGTTCTTGAAGAAATGAGTCCATTTGAACAGGCTTTGAAGATTGAATTTGGTTTGAATCCATGCATGTTTGCATGTTTTTCATATTTTTGAAAATGGGTTTGAATGTGGTTTTAATTGACTCACCTTTGGGGCTTGAATTCATAAATTGAGCTTTGAAACTTGTTATACATTGAATTTAGTTATATTTTCCAGAATTTGGGCCCAAGAGGTCGAGTTTGGAGTGGTAGAATGCTTGGTTTGAGCTTGGGAGGCAGATCTGGAAATTCCAGATTTGGCTTCCTCGCTCGAGCGAAGGATTCCCCGCTCGAGCGAGCACCTTTGTCCAGGGCTCCGCTCGAGCGACTATCGAGCGACCATCGCGCGTAAAATCACAGCATCCAGTATTTTTACTGTTTTGCAGACCGCTCGAGCGAAGGATTCCTCGCTCGAGCGAAGCCTTTGATTTTGGACTTATGCTCGAGCGGAGAAAGTCTCGCTCGAGCGAGGCTCCTAGTTTCAGCAAACTTTGCGAAATGTTTTCTAAGTGTATTTTTGCATCCTCATCCCATCCTAGGCATTCTTAGGCCTAGTTTAAGACATTTAGATGAGGATATCATTGTAGAACACACCAAGGCAAATTAGGGATTAAGTTATGATATTTCCCAACAGTGTAGCTTAGTGTGTGTTCAACCTGTGAACTGTGTAGGGTTGGCAACTGGGGAGACACGCTCTAGCTTACTATAGCCCAGAACTCTGTGAGTAACATTTGTGTAAAGATATGTTCAAACTGATTATCTTCTGAACAATTTAACTGAACTGTTTCTGAACGGTATTGTTAACTGAATGAGTGAATGTATGACCTATATTCTGAACTGTATTGTGGCATCCTTAGCAACTACTGTTATTGACAACTACTGTTACAGAGATCTCTGTCGGTTCCTATGTTGGAACCACTACTGTTTACTGATATGATGGCCATCATTCACTGTTTGGTCTATTAAGACCCGGTCTATTAAGACCTACTGTACTGTTTAGCTACTGGATGTACCACATATGACTGTTATAATCTGTGAAACTTGGAGCAAAGTGCTGCACGGAACTAAGTGCTACAAAGTGAGCCACCTCTAGAATCTGTGCGAGACACCTCTTGAATCCATAAGAACTGTACTGCTACTGTACTGCTACTGTACTGTTACTGTTACTGTTACTGCTACTGTACTGCTACTGTACTGTTACTGTTACTGCTACTGTACTGCTACTGTACTGCTACTGTACTGTTACTGTTACTGCTACTGTACTGCTACTGTACTGTTACTGTTACTGCTACTGTACTGTTACTGTTACTGTTACTGCTACTGTACTGTTACTGTCACTGCTACTGTACTGCTACTGTACTGTTACTATATTGTTACCGTTACTGCTACTGTACTGACACTGCTACTAGTACTGCTAACGGATGTGCCACGTACGATCACTATGATTTCTAAATGACTGTTACGACATCAATATGAGCCACAAATTGACTGGCCGATATATTGAATCAATGAACTGTTTAAATATTGAAAAGACATTCATCCTAAACCTCTTTACGTATTATGTTATTCACTGGGCTTTAGCTCACTGCTCATATATATATGTAGGTGTTCAGGCACTGGACCGCTGCTAGGAGCGTCAGGCAAGTTTTTGTTTTGTCAGCCAACCACTGTGCCTTACTGTGAGGTTCTAAGCCGTTCAAGCTTCGGCTTTGGGGTGTTCTAATATTCCCTGTCCGTCCCTGTAACTGCTTTGTTTACTGTATAGACTATTACTGTACCGTTTAATAGTGATTAGATCCCTGTTCTGAATAATTGTGCATGTATGTGTAGACTGTCACAGCTCATTGGACATTGTTCATTTACTATATTGGCTTCCGCCAGGCCCTGTACTCTGTTTTACTGGTTTACTGTTAGGCAGGCCTTCGGTAATCTCGGATTACTGGCCGGTTACGGCGCTAAATCCATAGGGCCGGGTTTGGGTCGTGACAATAATGACAAGTAATATGAGGGTGAGTCATGAGAGGTGCCTTTTTCAAAAATTATATTGAGATTCTTTTATTTTTTAATAAGGTCATATCCAATGCTTGCTTTATTGAAAACACATCTTTGATTTCCAACAAGCATGTTAAGATTATCTCTACATTTTATAAAATTTTCAAGTATTTTTGTTAAATCATCAACATTGTTTTGTAAAGCAGTTTTTTCATTAGAGATGGTGTCAAAATCATTTTTTCAAATAATTTTTTCTTTTTTTAATTCTTCTACATTAATAGATAAAGATGCAACATATTTTTTTAACACATTATTTTTAGCACAAACTTTTCTAAATTCATCTTGTAGTTCATGGAATACACTTTCAAGTTTTTCATAAAGAGTAGTTATCTCATTTTGAATAGAGTCTTCATTTTCAAGAGCCATGAGACATAAGTTGGCTACTTCATTTTCAATTTCATCACTTGAGCTTTCATCTTCACTTTTTTCCCAAGCTGCTACCATGGCCTTTTTGTTTCTTTTGTAGTCTTTTCCATGATTCTTCAATTTTGGACAATCCATCTTCATATGTCCAGGATTTTTGCACTCATAACAAATTATAGGTTCTTTCTTGTTATCATTGCTGTACTATTTCTTAAAAAGTCTTCTTCCTCCATAATTGTTTTTCTTAAAGTGTTTTTTGAGATTTCTACTAAACATGGCATAACTTTCAGCCTCACTGGAGTTTTCATATTCTTCTTCATTTGATGAGACTTTGAATGCAATTCCACTTTTCTTTTTATTTTCAACATCCTCATGTCCTTTCATGGTGATCTCATGAGTCATAAGGGAACCCATAAGCTTATCCAATCCAAGTGTGGAGAGATTTTTGGCTTCTATAATGGCCATGACCTTTGCTTCCTCATTCTTTAGTAAACACCTAAGAATTTTTCTTACCAACTCACTGTTAGTATAAGTTTTGCCAAGAGATTTCAAAGAGTTTACAATTTCAATAAATCTAGTAAACAACTTGAAATAGATTCATCAGAGTTTATTTTAAACAATTCATAACTATGAACAAGCATATCAATATGAGATTCCTTCACTTGGTTTGTACCTTCATACGTTACCTCAAGTTTGTTCCAAATTTCTTTTGCCGAATCACAAATTGAAATTCTATTATACTAATTGGAGTCTAATCCACAAATAAGGGTGAGTTTGGCTTTAATATTGGCTTGCAATAATTTATGATCTCTCTCATTACATTCATCTTCAATTTTAGGTAAACTAATATTGTCTACTAAATTGGTAGGAATTTTGGACCTTTGGTGACAAAAATTCACATGGCATAATCAATGGCTTGTAGATATAGGGTCATTTTATCCTTCCAATGACTATAGTTGTTTCCGTCAAACAATGGTGGCCTATTTGTGGCTTGTCCTTTAGCTAATGTTGCCATGGATCGAAACTCCTAGATAGTTAAATCTAAAATAAGAGTCTAGGCTCTGATACCAATTGTTATCCAAAAGACAACCTAAGATGGGAGGTGAATTAATTACAATTAAAAATTAATAATACCCTAATAAAAATTATGACTAGCACAATAGATAAATATAGTTAATGAAATAAATTAAAACAAGTGTTCTAACAACTATGTCAGTTAATGATTTTAGCACAGTGAAAATGTGAAAGATAGCTACAACAATTTAAATAAAATAAAGAGACAAGGGAAAGAGAGGCAAACAAATTTATAGTGGTTCGGTTTCAATTCGGCCTACGTCCACTTCTCAAGCTTCACTTGAGATTTTTCACTATGCTCTAACTTCACGGGGGTGCTAGCAACCTCTTTACAAATTGAGCAATCCTTCACGAATTTTGTACAGATTTTCTAAGTCAAGAATACTGAGTGTACTACACTCTTACAATGTTGAAAAGAATGTGTTTTTGCTTTCACAGAAAGCTATAAGAATTATCTATCAAAAATAGATATAAAAATGAAGCTCTGGTTTTTCTGTAAACCTCACACAGGAAATATGGGCTTAAAGCTATACATCTCAGTGTATAATTTCTGAAATAAGATGTAAACAAAAATTGAAGAACACTCATCAGAGAATTTTTCAGAGAATAGATGTGAGTGATTATAGATCAAAGAATATTTTTCAATTTTTTTTATAACTTGTTTACATTAGAGGCTTTGGTATATATAACGAAACTTATAGCCGTTGTATTCATTTGAATTTATAGCTCTTTATAACCGTTGTACTTCCATCATTACCAATTTGAATATTTTCCATTCTATCATTACAAATTTGAATATCTTTCACTTGAACCTTTTGAACCTTTTGAATATAGCCATTTATAGTCGTTGTACTTCCATCATTACTAATTTGAATATCTTCCACCCCATCATTACAAATTTGAATATTTTTCACTTGAACTTTTTGAACTGCTGTTGTGCTGAGCTATTTGAATATCTATTTTGGGCTGTTTGAACTCCTGATTTAATCAAATATTAAATACATTCAAACAGTATTTAGGATAAAAGTTTAGGTGAGAAATAATGGGACAAAATAAATTTTGATTCTATTTTTCTCTTTCAAACATAATTAAATAAATCATCAAAATAAATTTTAGATTCTATTTAAAACATAATTAAATAAATTATCAAAATAAATTTTGAATTCTATTTTTTTTTTCAAATAAATCATTAAAATAAATTTTAATTCTATTTGTCTCTTCTAAATAAATTAAAAATATAATTAAATAAATCATTAAAATAAATAAGTCTAACAAAATCATTGACATAAACAACTTTAACGAAATTGGGAACCCACATTGCTACATAGATGCTAAAACTTATGATAGTGGTGGTATTTATGATAGTGCTGGTATAACATTTAATCAAAATAAAATCAAGCCAATCTAAATAACACTTACCAAAAAAATGAAATTAATTAGTGTACAAGAAAACCCTCGAGACCAAATAATTTAACTTTCCTCCTTTTAGGATTTATGGGTAATTTATCCCTTAATTTTATGAACTAAAATATCTTTTTCCAAAACCTAGAAAATGAATCGGACGGACTGGGCGGGTGAACGGGTCGATGTAAATACCCACTCAGAGAGAGAGAGAGACAGAGCGCCTCGAGAATTCATCGCAACCTTGGGAGTGTGAACTTCTTCTTCTTCTCCTACTTCTAGTACTTCTGGCTCACTCCCAGCCCACATGTTCTGGAGTTGAGAGCCATTAAATTTTCTAGGGTTTCGACAAATTCCAGCTTGATAACAACTAAGCATTTCGTCTTCACTAATTTACATTCAACCCCCACTTCAATCACCACCCACATTGGCTCCTTCGGTCGCACACAGGTTACTTCACTTTCTCTCTCTAAATCAATTCTATATAACTATTTGTACTTGAAGGTGATGAAAATCACTGTTCTATATGTTGATTCTTAGCTTTAATTAGTAGATTTATAAGCAGTATTTATGTTTCTTGATCATAAGCTTTGGTTTCTGAGAAAAACAATAGAGGTAAATTGAAGTCTATTTGGGTTTTTTTTTTTTTTTAGCTTAATTGGAAGATTTACAAGCACCGTTTTTGTAGGTTAGTCATATAAGTATGTTATGTTGTGTTTGGGACATTGTGCTGCTGAGAAAATATGCAAGTCTATTTGGGTTTTTTTTGTGTGTGTGTGTGTGATGTATTTGTGCTTGAAGGAGATAAATAACAGCTAATTGTTGCTTATTTCGTGTAATTAGTAGATCTATAAGCACGAACTATGCTTGGTTGCTGAGAAAATAAATTCAGTGAAAAGAACGAAGTAGGAAACTGAAATGTTGAAATCTTTCCTTTAATTTTATTTTTGATTTCCCAAAATTGACAAATTGCCATAGGCCCTTATGGTTTTGGATAAGCTATGTTGACAACGTAGTTTATGATTCTGGTTTTTACAGGGCAGTTCTAGTTGCGGTATGCAATTACGAATTCCTCATTTATTTGTGAATATTCTTGTACACTCACAATGTTGAGTAGCAAGAGCCAGAATCCTCGTTTGGGATCATTGCACTGGAAAAATGATGTTGTTAACAAAGCTACAATAAGGTTTCATGAGGGCTATTGCAGTCAGTTGAGCAATTAGCTAAATTTGTAAAGTAACCCTCTTTCTATTTAGGGAATCAAACATTATAGAGCCCAAGCTAAATACCTTAATTATGCTCAATTGGGTAGACTTTCTTGCATAGCTTGGTCTCACATGGCAAAGACTTTAACATCAAGTCCATTATTTTAAAAGATCTACCAGTTCTCTTTAATTGTCTCTCTTTCTATTTCTAGTGGTTCTCTGATTTTGCATATGGTGTACTCACTCTGCAAAGATCTTTAAGTTATCAGGAAGATAAATTTTATGTAAAACATTTCTGATTCAGGTATATTGCACAGGTTTCTATTTTCTTCTTCAGGATTTCGTCTTTTGAAAATGGCGGCAACTGCTGCTACTGGCCTGCAAATTGGTGCTGCAAGGCCCTCCATTTCATCTACTAGCAGAATTTTCAAGGCTTGCGCAGCAAGTGTTGGTGCTGATTCTAAAGGGATATCATGGGCTAGGCTTGCTAGTGCTTGTCATATATCATCTCTGCAACATTTTCAGCGCAATTTCATGTCATCTCCTGTAAAATTTGAGAAGGTTGTTACAAGGGCTATGTCTGAATCTGGTGAAAACAAGCCTGCATCAGGGTTACCAATTGATTTGAAAGGTGATTCATGTATTTCCTTAATTTGTGTATATGTTTTTATTGTGGAGTCTCCTATTATGGTTTCTCTGCTTGTAACAAAATGAAATGTTAGTTGATTACTGACTTCCAGCTACTATGAACTACCTTGCAGTGTTTGATTCATATAAATGCTCTAGAGTTGTGTATTATGATTTCCTTGTTTGGATATTCACTACTAGAGTCTAGAACATAACTAGAAGAAGGTCTCATGAACTGGTTCATCATTCTACAAAATCATGGGAGATTAACAGATAACTCTCACAGTGGCATTTCAGTGAACTTTGTGTACTCATCTTCAACAGGGAGTTAAATTTACGTTCATTAAAAATTTAAGTTTTAAATAATGTGAGACATTATGTCAATATTTGCTTGGATCGTTGTCATTTTTGCTATTGGATAATTTTGTAGTTTTGAAAATTTTGACTGCAAGATTGTTGAATACATGGCTTTCATTTGTCACTTTGTTTCTTGATAGCAGTATAACTAAAGTAATATGTAACTGATGATAATGTCATTTTCTATTTGACTTTCCTTGCGTTGGTTGTTCCCTCCTAAAACACTTGTAAAAACAGTTCTCATCCAGTTATCCATGAGTTGTGTCTCAACATAAAAGTTTACTTTCATTAGAATTTATTATGTAATCTGAGAAACTATATCAAATAAATTTCCAAGCCTCTGTCATGTTGCAGTGTCTTCTAATTTTATTCAATTTTGATTGCAAGTCAATTTAGTGGCTTCCTTCTTTGTCTTCTTGTTTTATGATAGAACATTATATCAGTAGTCTTTCATCATCTAAAACTGAAAGTGCTCTTTATAGGTAAAAGGGCATTTATTGCTGGTGTAGCTGATGACAATGGATATGGCTGGGCTATTGCAAAATCTCTGGCTGCTGCAGGTGCCGAAATCCTTGTTGGCACTTGGGTTCCTGTAAGTGGATTGGTTAAGCTCCATGATGGTAGTTTTCACCTTATTTCCAGAGATCTCTTTACTTTTTTCAATTTGTCTGGTTATTGATTAGGAAACTTTTTTTACAGGCTTTAAACATTTTTGAGAGCAGCTTACGACGTGGCAAGTTTGATGAATCACGCGTGTAAGATTTTAGTCTTATGTTTCTGTCTCATGAATGGGCAATGCCTAATAATTGGCCTTTGCTAATGTCAAATTTAATGTTTCAGATTGCCTAATGGTTCTTTGATGGAGATTACCAAAGTATATCCCCTAGATGCAGTCTTTGACAATCCTGAGGATGTACCTGAAGATGTAAAGCAAAAGTGTATAAATTTCATAATGCAGATTAAAAATGATCAAGTATGTTTTCCATTAAATTGTTATGATGTGGCTCCATGCAGATAAAAGCAAATAAGCGCTATGCTGGATCATCCAAGTGGACTGTTCAGGTATATTTTTTCTTCCACTCTCTGCTTTGCATATTTAATTATTGGTAGAGGAGTTTTGAAAGTGTGTAGTTCAAAGGTTCAGAGTCAAATTCCAACTATTCACTTAAAATTGAGGGTAAACCTCATGCCACCACTAAATAGCGAAGCTAAACCTTGTCTTTAACTATACACTGTGCCTGGATGTGAGCCCATGCACAGCTACTGGTTTTATTTTACCTTATGCAAAAAGTCAAATGTTTGAGTGTACCTAGTCCACCCCTTTCAGTTGTTTTGATAATTTAATCTCATTTCAACGCTGATCAACTCAAGCTAATTTTAGGATCTTTTAAGCTTCAAGACATTGTAGATGCTTGAACTTCAAGTTGGTTATTGCAGATCTTGACATGTAAACAACAACCATGATCTCACTATTTGTTTTTGAAATATCTCACAGGAGGTTGCAGAATCTGTGAAACAGGATTTTGGAAGCATTGACATTCTTGTGCACTCACTTGCTAATGGGCCAGAGGTACGTAATTTCTTGTGTGTAGTTTGTCTTTACACCATCATTCTATACATCGTTCATCTTGTTACTTAATAGGGGTAAATTTTGTGTTTAGGTCACTAAACCTCTGTTGGAGACATCCAGGAAGGGATATCTTGCAGCAATATCTGCATCAAGTTATTCCTATGTTTCTTTACTGAAACATTTTATTCCGATTATGAACCCAGGCATGCTTCTCACTCCAATGAGATGATCCGTGCCATCTCTTTATCTTTTGTATCTGTTCTATGTTCTATTTTGATTTTTGGTTTATATGAGTTACTTGGCAACATGGTAGAATCTAAGAATGGTTGTTATTGCAGGTGGGTCCTCAATTTCCCTTACATACATTGCTTCTGAGAGAATCATTCCTGGGTTTGTGTTTATCTTGCTTAGCACATTGTTCTTGTTTCCATACAATAAATTTATTTGATGGATGAGAGTCTTATCTTTGTACTGTATCAAACATGGGCGAGAGTTCTTATTTTTAAACTGTAATCATACACAGTTATGGTGGAGGCATGAGTTCAGCAAAAGCAGCACTAGAGAGTGACACAAAAGTTAGTTCTCCTTTAATTACCTTTGAAGGTTTTGATTGACCTTGATTTTCTGTAGTTTTCCCCTATTTTTATGGTTTTAACAGCACAGATCTATTGATTGAGTCAGGTGCTTGCTTTTGAGGCGGGAAGGAATCATAAGATTAGGGTCAACACAATATCTGCTGGTACTTTGCTCCATCTTCAATTTTTTGTGTTACTCGTTAGAAAAGAAAGGTTATGGAATTCTTTTAGATCCTACCTATCATGTTCAGTGGTAGGTCCGCCGTTCAAAGTTGAGTATTTGCTGAAGTTTAAGAAATGATGTTTGGTGGTTCAACTAATGATGCAACCTTAATGAATGAAGTGTTTACCAACTCTCAGATGTCTCTAATTGATCAGAAAGTTATCTTTCACCACCTCGGCAAGGGCAATGTTCTGCAATTTTACTGTATTCAATTATATTGATTTGTTATATCAAGCCATTGAATCCGTGCATACAGATAAAACTACGTACTACACTATCTTTCCAGAGCATTTTATGTGTGTTAGGACAGGCACACATTAGTTTGTTTGGTTCTTAAACATCTTGAATGTTTCAATTAAGCAGTCGGTTCCTCTTGGGGCTTTTCTTGCTGTTTAAGGTGTCATTATAGTTTTGACCCTTTTGGGTAGCTCTTGTTTTCTCTTGGGACACATTAACTAATGATATAGTTGACACGTTTCCACAAGCACCTTGCGAATTCAACCTTACAATTACTCATTCTGCCATGACAAATAAAATGGCTTAATTCCCTGTCAAAACATGGTGAGACCTTGTATGAACGTGTAAATATCTTACTTGTATTCTTGTTTAGTCAATCTTCTGTCTTTTGACTGGCAAGGGAAAATTTATCAGGTCCATTGAGAAGCCGAGCTGCAAAAGCAATTGGATTCATAGATATGATGATTGATTACTCGTTAGAAAACGCTCCTTTGCAAAAAGAGCTATCTGCAGGTAAATCACCTAGAGCTTGTGCTTTTCCTTGCATTTTCCCCTCCTATAATATTTATCTTGCCCATTATAACTGAGTTTGAGAAACATATGAAACAGATGAGGTGGGAAACACCGCTGCCTTCCTGGTATCGCCATTGGCTTCTGCCATCACTGGTGCTGTTATATACGTTGACAACGGTCTGAATGCGATGGGCGTGGGAGTGGATAGTCCTATATTTAAAGACCTTGATATTCCAAAGAATAAGCATTAGAGGTATCGGATGGTTTACAGGATAGAAGAGGAGATTTGAAATCTTAGGTTAGTGGTGGTGTTGCTGTTTTTCTCTTCTTTAAACCCCCTTATGGTCATCACCCAAGAATGGCTTGGCCAGCCAACCCCATTTTGTCATGAGAGCATCTGTTTCTTCCAAAGGGACTTTCTTCTTGTTTCTGATATAATTATGGAAAAAGATTTTCGAGTATGACTTCCCATTATGTGCTCTTTGTTGAATTTAAAACAATTAATCTCCAACTGTGAAATCCGACGACGAACTTGATAGAATGCAGGAAATACAAACAATTTGATGTGTTTCTCATTTTCTCTGCTCCAATTCTTTTCATGTGGTATTTTTGATGTGCTAAATTTAATGCTCTCAACATTGCCTGTTTGTATTTTCCTGCTGTACTGGCATCTCTGGGCTACATTTGACTAGGTATGATTTAAATCATCGCTCTAAAAACAATCAGTTGAGGCAGTGTTTGGGTATCTCTACTAATACAAGGTGGCCTAATTAATGAGGTTTACTTATTAAGCATGATCCTCCTGGTGTTGTGGATGCGCAAACCCTTCTTAGAGTAATTTCATTTTTCACTAGCTAAAATATAAAAAGAGATATTTCTTATTTACTAGCTAAAAGATATTTCTTTATTTTGTCTAATATATTTTTATTAAATTTTTTATCTATATACACCAACGTTATTTTTTATTTTACAAATCATACATAAACTATTTAAAGAGCTTCCCAATGCTCTTCAAATGCAGTTAATTTTGAATTTTTTTTGTTAAAATAACTATTGTAATAGCTAATTTGTTTAGAGTGACTAAATTATGATGATAATAACTATAATAGCTAACAAGCTTTATTTAAAGAGTCTCTTGGAGATCCTCTAAGAGCAGTTCCAACAATAATCTTCATTTTCTACTACTTAAAATATTAAAAAAAGGAATTCTTTATTTTGCCTAATTTTTTTTTTTATTATTTATATACTCCAAAGTTACTCTATTTAATCTATCTATATATATTGTTTAAAAAGCCTTCCAAAGCTCTTCAAATGTAATTAACTTCGAAAAATTTTGTTAAAATAACTATTGTAATAACTAGCCCCATTGCATATTTTGAGGAGATTAAAAATTAATTTTTTGCCTTTTTTTTGAGGAAATATGTAAAAAAACAGAGAACTAATGTGACTCAAAAAAATCAAAAAATTAACTTTTAATCCAATTGCTAATAGTTGGCAAACCTCATTTAAAGAGTCTTTGAAATATCCTAACTCTTTTTTCTTTCTTAACAGTACATTTCGATTGAGGGTAGAAGGGGAACTAGATTTGGAATTTCATTTGGTGATTATCTGGACCGAGGGAACTTCTATTTGCACACACTATATCCCCTCTTTTCACACACTTAATGAGAGAGTATATTGAAAAGTTGTGTATGAAAGATGTATGAAGAAAGAGAGAGTGGTGTATGAAAATAGATGCTCCCCGGACTGATTCAGTCAGGTATTGAAAACATTGGCCTTGGGCACGGTAGTTGCATTCATTTCCTTGGCTTTAGTGTGCCAGGCCCTGCATGAATCACTTACTGACTTACCACGACAATCAAGAGAAAGAGAGAGTACTGTAACCACTTTTACGACTTACCACAATCAACGATTCTAGTTAGAATGAAGTCAATTTCAACCAAAATAAATTGGGTCTGGCTTTGGTCTAGTCTATCATTGGATTCGATTATGCTGTTGGGCCTGTGGGAGCCACCACGGGTCCCGTTTTGAAAATCTGAATCGTTCAATGTGTAGAACTCTTCAAGTACTATATGTTTATAAAAAATCACGTTGATCGAATATCGATAGCTATGTGATCAAATCAATTTTGTATAAAAAAAATGGACGGTAAATAAATTAATAGTTGACAAAAAACTAATTTGATCACATAGCTATCGATATCCGATCAACGTAATTTTTTACAAGCATATAGTACTCGAAGAGTTCTACACATTCAACAGTTCAGATTTTCAAAACGGGACTCGTGGTGGACCTTCACGAACCCAACAGCACAATCCAGTCCGATGATGAATTGGACCAAAGCCAGACCGAGAAAATTTTTCCCCACTGAGCACCCTAGAGTCCAGACACCAAACCTCTGACCAAGGGAAAATGTAATACAAAAGTTAGAACCTAACTAAGAAACTAATCAGCTTGCTTATTTTCATTTTTCAGAAAATTTTACTTTTTAATTTTTACTGAATTTTTATAATATTTTAAGCAATTTTTTTACTTTTTAGACACACCTAACATAAATACACCTAAAAAATAAAAAAAAATTATAAAAAAAATCTTTTAAAAATTCACTAAATATCAAAAATACAAAAAAAAACAAAAATTCAGTACATTTTTTATATTTTTATGTATTTATTAATTTTTAAAAATATTTTTTCACAATTTTTTTACTTTTTAGATGCATCTAACTAAGGTGCATCTAAAAAAGTAAAAAAAATATTTAAAATTTAAAAAATATTTACTAAAAACAAAAAAATACGAGAACTAAAAAATTTAATTTTTTAAAAACTTAATCCAGAAAACTCAAACCAAACACGCTGAATAGTAGATAAACAAAAACTTATCTACCTGCCTAGTTACTATATACATCACAAATCATATTCCAAAACATATATATTTACGGCGAGGCATCAAACAGAAAGGAACTCAAGTTTACGCTTGCACCTCCGGATGCCACTATTGGCATCACCAATCCCAGAAGAGTCTCCAACAACAACTGATAGGTTCTTTACAGTCGCCAGATGCTGCAATGGTGCCTGACAATCATTTGCATTTGCAGCCGCTGGCTTCCCTTGGGAACAACTGCCAATGTTCGAAAAATCCCTATGGGGCATCAACTCCTCTCCAACTGCCAAAAAATCCATCATCAACTGCAAAACCACACACATATACAAGCACAAATTACATTTGTAGGAAATAAACAATCGAAGCACATAAAGAATTTTCAAAAAGATGTTAATAATTACATAGTTCACAAAACAGATAATGGTTTGTGTACCCACTCAATAATAAGGGGGTATATGCTTCAATGGTTCGAAAAATTAGAATTTTTTTGAGTAAATCATAAAACACTATTGGTCGGGTACACAATCACATGCTATTCTGCACCCATGTAATAATAATCTCTCCACTTGAATAAAGTATTGGGAGTCGACAGACAAATACTTGCTTTCCAAATTTTCATCATAAAGATGACAATATAAAAGAGGTTGATGACCACCACATAATTCACAAGACAAACAAAGCTAGAACAGAGTATTTGGACAGACAAATACTTAAAACTTTAAAAAAATCATCATAAAGATGACATTTATACCCAATCTAACATCTAAGTTCTAGAGAAGTTTCATACCATCTCATTTACATGACGATTTCTATTTATATGCACATCAATTACAATAAAATTCTTTAGTTTTGTACCTTCCAATCCTTGAAATCATATCTGAAGACAAAATGGCTGTAAGCAACTTTACCCGACATAACAGAAGGGGCATCAGCAGCATTTGTTGGCGCTGAAAAGAAAGTCAATAACTACAAATATAATACAAAAACAAATAACTAAACAATATTCTCAAATGGATGTTGTTATGAGTTGTTGTGTCTTACAAACAAGATGAGAGCCCTTTTCATCCACAGCCATTAAAACCCGCCCATCTTTGACCAAGAAAGACAGAGCAAATAAATTTTCCACTGTCTGTGCAAAAGATTTTCTATTCAATATCAAACTTTCAAGTTTAACCCTTCTCTTGCTCTTCAAGATGTTGAACATGGTCAACATATTCTCGTCAGTATCTGTCCTCTTTTCTTCTGCCCCAGTATTACCGAGCTATTGTAACAAGAAATTTACATGAATGAATACATACTGTTGAAAGAACCTGGCACCATTACTAGATTTGAATTTTATGAGTTAAAATCTCATGTATAAATAATGCAATGCACTCACAAAAGATTATTCGACTACACAAATATTAGAATGATCTAAAGAAATAAATCATCATAGTAAACAACTAAAATTGTGTGTCTAAGTACTTAACGCTGTTACATTCCTAAAAATTATGTAAAGAAATTTGAGAAATTTAGCACTTGGTAAATAAACAAATGCTAAAACTTGAAAATCATCAAGTTTTCCACAGTCAATATATATAGCAACACAATTATATATACCTGTTGGGGCTGAGAACTTTCAGTTTGTTTTGCCCGTTTTCTGTAAACTGCAACGTTCCGCTGCTTAACTTCAGTTTGCATGGGTCCAAGCCTTGAGTGAAATAGGGAAAACAGAAAGTGTTAACAAGACAAAAAGTCGCTTACAAATAAAGATGATGAGATGAGGAAGCAAAAAGCCCCTTAGTTATTGCTGACTTTTTTTAGATTAGAGAGGGGTGACCACACTCACATGGTGCAACACCCTCGGAAATTCTTGAAAATGGGTGAAACAGCAAAGCCAATTTCTTTCCAGAGGATAGAGTTCTTGTGGGCAGCTTCAAAGTCCGAGGTTCCTTTTCTTCCTTGTACTTTTGTGAAGTCTCTCAGCAAACATGATATGAAATCCGATGGAGTAACACCTCCTCCGATATGTGATTTAACAGAGGTCAACAAAGTCCTAGAAAGATTCATTAGAGCCTCTCCATCTGCAACTTGCTCCCTTGGCTTCTGAACTGAAAAAATAAATAAATTTTTTAAAAATAAATAAATGTAGTTGCAATGCCTACAAACCACCTTACATGTGATCTTTTGGAAAACCTTCACGCGCCCTACTCATATAAAAAATTAATGCGTTCAAAGAAGGTCTATAGAGACTGTTCACAGCAACAACATTTTCTAATTATCAACTTCAAAGCAAAGTAACTAATCTTTGGAACCAAAACATATAGCAAGATCCTTTTCAAACATAAAATTTCAGTTATAGCTATATATATATGTAGACAACCAAACAATTTGATAAGCTATCAAAATTTGAAAAACAAGATGGCTATGCAAAAATCTACCACTTGCACAGCATAACCATACAAATTTGTCGGTAAAAATGATTTCAACTTTCAAGTGTACTGATATACATAATTATCATCAAACAATTTGTCACTATTGATTTTGGAAACACATAAATGTTGTTTGCCTTCTAAAGTGTGCTACAAAATTCTATTAAAATTGTCTCTGAACATGAAATTGATTAGTTGACATATCTAAACAAGTGAACAATCTGTAATGCCAATCGAATTTATTACACAATTTTTTATTGATAATACAAAACAACCCACATTCATGAACAATTTGTACCGCATAACCCTAAAAACCATTTGCTCAAAATTGATTCATACCAATATACTTCAATTTTGAACCAAAAAAGAAAAAAGAAAGAGGACAAACTACAACTATGCACATTATACAAAGTATCATGTGTTTACTCTACTGGAGCAAGTCTAAAGGCGCCTTGGGGAGGTTCCATTTAAATAAGTAAATAATTAGGGTTTAGGGTTTAAAGTCTTCATATAGCAAAACAAAATAAAAGGAAAAACACCAATAATAACTATTCACTAAAAAATTCAATACAACCCCCTCTATTTATCATGTTGATAATTTTCTTCAATAATAGAACATGAGAGAGAGAGAGAGAGAGAGAGACCATGTTTATGCAAGTCCTCCACTTGAGTCATGATGGACTGGAACTTGTTCGAATCCACACTTGATATATCATCTCTTTTTTCTACACATCATCATCATCATCATCATCATCATTGATTATTAAAAATATAAAACAAAACAATATATTTAAATAAATAAATAAGTAATCAAACAAAACCCAGAAGTAGAAAAATAGAAGAAGAAGAAGAAGAAGAAGAAGAAGAAGAAAATACCGCGAATAACATGGATGATCTTGAGGTATTGAGAACGAATAAGTCTCCGACACGCATTGTCTTGATGAGTGAACTTGTCAACCGACGATGACTCACCTCTGTTTCCTCCGACTACCTTCACCTTCGCTAAACTCTCCTCCATGATTTTCGACTTTGAAGAAACTATTTTTGAAAAAAGAGGCTCTCCCTCTCCCTCCTCAACCCATGAAATTTTGAATATGATGAATATGATTCTTCTTATGATGGAGTGGTGTGCAACACCTATCCTAACCTAACGATTGGGGTCTAGGCCTATTTTCGCAATAAAAAATACAACAATGATTTATCCCACTAAAACATCACCACAAATAGTACTAATGCATTAAAAAAAAAAAAAAAAAACACAATTCCAAGATCAAAATATCACATCATTAATGGCGGGACCCACTGCCACCTAATTAGTGGGAGCACTAATTAGTGGGAGCAAGCATTTTTCCAAAAAATATTAGACATCAAGAATTCTATCAAAATTTTTATTAAGGGATTTTTGGAAAGTGATAATTCACTTCTTAGATTATAACTTATTTTTTTTTTTCTCACAAAAAATTAATTATAATCAATTTTTTACCAAAAAGTTAATTATAACTATTTTTCTAAAATAATCCTAAATATCTTACATAAAAGATATTTGGCAAGACTTTTGAGAACTATAATATTACTTTTTGGCAATAAAAAAAATCACTTCCTTCTAATTTTGGTTGTTTTTAGTAATTTTTTAAAAATTATATCAACATTTTTTATTTTTTTCGATTTGTCTTGTCAAGAATAATTTAAAAAGTTTTTTTTTTTAAATATTAAAGACGAAATTAAGTAAAAAAATTATTTAGTGCTTGATTGGCATATGTTAAAATAGCACATGTTGTTTTAGCACATCATTTTATTTGGGTCACAATTATCTTTTTTGAGTGATATTACCTCTCTACCACATCATTTCAAACTTAATTCATATTTCACATTTTTTAGTAAAAAATCAAAAAGTATACTAATCTAACAATTCCTTATTTTGACTTATTTTTGTTTTTCTTAGATTTCTTTTAAATTAAAAAAAAATCAATTTGTTTCGTTAAAATCTAAAACCTTAAAAATAAAAATAAAAATAAAAATTTACTAAACAAAAAAAATAAATAAAAAATACCCATTACCAAAACACGTAAGAGCGTCCACAGTGGAGATGCTAAGGATAGTTTTAGTGTCAGTTTTTAAGTTTTAGCTAGGGAAGGGAAGTGTTTGGTTTAGATCTGTTAAAGTGTGTGTTAGTGGTGTGTATTAGTGTCAGTTGTTAAGTTGTTTGTTATTTGTAGTGAGCGTTTTACCTAGGGGAGGGAAGCGTTTTATTGGTCTTACCGGTTGACCGGCCGGACGTCCGGCCCGTTAACCAGTCAACGGTGAATTATTTTATTTTTATTTTTTTTGCTTGTTGAGATTTTTTTTTTGGACTTGAAATTTAGTTTTGGGCTTAAAATTTTTGATTAAACTAAATTATTTATTTATTTTATTTATTATATACACACACACACATATATATATATATATATATATATTTAGCACACACTTTAACACACCCCTTAACACATCCATTGCACCACCACTCACTCTCTAAAATTAATAAACTCTTAGGCCACGTTTGTTTGGCGGATTAGGTTGGATAGGATTGTTAGTAAAGGGATAGTTAGTGAAGAGATTGTTAATGTGGGGATTGTTAGTGAGTGGATTAAGTAAAAGTGCGTTTGTTTTGATGGAAGTGGGAGAGATGGTTAGTGATGAGATTGTTAAATTATTTTTATATAAAATAAAAACATATATATATTTCTATATTAAAAAAAATTCTAAAACAAGTACAATTTTTTTTTTTTTTACAATAATATGCTGCACTTGGGTAAAAAAAGAAAGAAAAAGAATACATTTATTTTTTCAATCACCGCACTATTTTTCTAATCTCATACTCTCGCCAACTTTGGTAATCCTACTGTGTAATGGGATTACTAATCTGGCTGGATAAATAATCCCACCATTGATATGGGATAACAAACATGCTTTCAAAATCCCAACCTTACTACCAGTCCAATCCCACCACTAATGCAGGATAACAAACATGACCTTGACACATCTTAACAAATATTTTTAAGTCTAATTTTTATTATTTTTTATCATATAACAGACTTTAATAAATCTTTTTAGCTATCCTATTGCGGATGCGGATGGCATAAGAGTAGCTTAGCTGGGGGTGGTTTTCCACGTAAATGTGATGATGACGGGGGTGTTTTCCACGTAAATGGTGATTGTGTGTATCCTTAGCTTGTCAACCAAGTTTCCCAAGGTATGTTACTTGTTTTGAAAAACTATTCAGCTGGTTTGGTTTTGATTTTTAATTTTTTTTTTATTTTTAATAAATTTTTTTAATATTTTAAATAATTTTTTTTATACATATTTAATATAAATAAACTTAAAAAGTACAATATTTTTGAAAAAAATCTTCAAAAAATTTATTAAATACCAAAAATATAAAAAATAAAAAATTATATTTTTCATATTTTTTTATATTTATTAATTTTAAAAAATATTTTTTTATAAATATTTTACTATTTAGATATATCTAAGTAAGGTACATTTAAAAAAGTTAAAAAAAATTATTTAAAATTTTAAAAATATTTACTAAAACTAAAAAAATACGAAAAACAAAAAACTCAGGGTGTGCTTGGTTTGTGTTTTGAGATAAATTTAAAAAAAAAAAATTTGGAAAAAAGTTTAGAATTTTTTTTGATTTGTTTGGTTGTATATTTTGAAAATAGTTTTGTAGTTTGGGATGATTTTATATTTTGTTGTAGTTGAGTAGATGTGTGTGAGAAAAAAAGTGATTGAGAATAAGAGAGGATAGAAAAAAAGTAATTGATTGATGTGTAAGAAAAAGTGTGATTTTGGAAAAAAAAAATCAAAAAATTTCCAACCATTTTTTTGAATTTTTTTTCAAAAATTATGTTTTGAAAGTTAAACCAAACAAGTTTCAATTCCTAGAAAAACTAAAACCAAACACGCTGATTGATTAGTCTTGAGGCACCACGTGACAAGATCAATCACAAATTTCATAATCTCTCGTATTTTTTAATCACTTAATACAAAATCATGAATATTACCCCCTCTATCAATCACCATGTATATAGAGTATCACGCGGCGCTGCCCTTAGACCAACTAATAACTTCTCATTACTTTATGATAAATTATAAATACATCTTTAAAGTTGTTTAAAATACAGATTATTCTCTATAATTTTGAAAATTATAATTTGTCTCTTTAAATTTTTAATCATACATAAATGATCAATTTTATTAATATTAATAAATTATAAAATCAATTAATATTTTTTATGGTAAATTACACTTACACCCCTGAGGTTTGTGTTTAACACATATCACTCCTGATGTTTGAGAAATTACACTGACCCCCTGTCATTGTAATAATTTAGACGGAATTAACATTGGTATCAAAAAGATATTAAATTCATACACTCTCTTTTTTCTTATTTTGCTTTACTTCTTTTGTTTGTTTTTTTGTTTGTTTCTTTTTTTAATCTTTTTGTTTTTAATGTAATTTCCTCTTTTTTTTACCAAAAAATATTATTTTTTATATGAATAGGGGGTTTGTGAAATGAGACTATTAACCACGTGGGTGAAAATATAATTTCTATAACATCAAGGTAGGATCTAATCTGACCAAACCTCAAGTGTCAATGTAATTTACCCTAGATTTTAATGATATTATAAACATATTTTAATTAATAATCTAAGAAAATTTATTATTTTATAGGAATGTAGTTAAGATTTTTTTTCTTTTAATTTTGTTAAGTAAAAAAATTATGATAAAAAAGTATTTATAATTAATAGAATTACATTGGGTAATTCGTATTTTAAACAAACCAGTATTTATAATTTAGCCTATTATTTGCAACCTCATAATTTTAAGAGTAAATAAAAATTGGGAAATTTTTTTTATTTGGTTGAGTTAGATTTTTTAAATTTTGTTCATTAGAAACTAATTTATTTAAAAAAAACAAAAAAAAAACAAGCGAACAATGAGTGATTTTTCTATTTATTTTACCAAACTAATTAAATTTTTGCAGAATCACAATTAGAAAATACAATTTTATTCTCAAATCATAATTTTAAAACTAAACCAAACGCAACCTAGGATTGTTTTTGATAATTGACTTTTTTAGTAACTTTTTACAAAAATATGTGAAAAAAATAAAATAAAAAGGAGAGTCAATTTTTTTTTTTCTAATAATTTTTTGACTAAAATAAATAATTGCCAAAATGGGTCTTAACCAAACAAAGCACTCTCAATGTAATTTTTACACTTTCTATTTTTATTTTTATTATATAGTTTGGATACGAAGACAAGATTTGTGAGCAGGTCTAGTTTTAAAAAATCTTGTCCAAGTTTGTGATCTCTTTGTATTCATAAAATTAGTTAGTGTGTTTAGTTTCAGATTTTTAAAAATTGAGTTTTTTTTTCATGTTTTTTTATTTTTATTGAATATTTTAAAAATATTAAGTAATTTTTTTATTTTTTTAAATGCACCTTACTTAGATGTATCTAAATAGGAAAATATTCATGAAAAAATATTTTAAAAAAATAATAAATACACAAAATTAAGAAAAATGTACTGAATTTTGGGTTTTTTTATAAATATTTTTGGTATTTAGTGAATTTTTTAAAGATTTTTTTTCACAAATATTATACTTTGTAAGTGTATTTATGTTAGGTGTGTCTAAAAGTTCAAAAAAAATTTGCTTAAAATATTAAAAAATCATTGAAAACAAAAAAATACAGAAAATAAAAAATTATATTTTTTTAAAAAGTGTTTTCTAAAAATCAAAACCAAACAAGCTGATTCATTTCTCACACATTTTAATACATTTTTTCTTCCTGTTCACCAAAACTATAGACAATTCAAAGAAGTTCTAGTGAACCATTTAATTTATGAAAAAGTTCTAGTGAACCATATATTGTGAACAAATATAATATTATCTTTCGCTAGAACAAATATAAGTTCTAGTGAACCATTTTCACTGCTACAATTTAACATAATTATAAAAATCGCATAAATATTATGTTGTAGCAGTGAAAATAATCAATTTTCATAAATTTATACCCGCTAATAATTAAAAGGTCTTAAGATCTTAGATTAAAAGAGAGGATTGCAATACAATAGATAAATAATCTTGGAACTTTTGACTGAAATGATGTGTACACCATATTTGTTTTGTCATGAAATTAAATGTTTAAAAATGACTATTCTAGTGAATTTCATGTTTAGTTAGATGTTTGAAAATTATTTACAATAACAATGCTAAACTTGAATACAATTATAAAAATATATTTCTATTTATGATTTTGCTAACACTATAAAAAAAAAGACAAAAAAAAAAAAAAAAAAACAGGAAGACATAAACATGTCATGATTAATTTACATATATGTTTGAAAAAATTCAACGTGCTTTTAAAAAAAAGAAAAAAATTTCTTTGAACATTAAAAAGTATATTTCCTTTTGAGAGGGTAATTTTTGGGAAAGAATTGGGTCGAGCTGTGAATTGGGCCCTGCGGCCCAAAGTGTGAAGGAATCGGTAAGAAGCCGTAGTGATATTTCGGCCCAGTAGAGGCATAGATACTCCGGTCCAGGAGAAGTGTAGTTATTCCGGCCCAGGAGAGCTGTGGTTACTCCGGTTCAAGAATGTGTAACGCAACTCCGGTCCGGTGGCAATTTGAAGTAAGTCCGGCCTTACATTTAGTCTGGTCGTGTCATAATTTGGTTAGGTCGGTCAGAACTTGCTACTTGGAAGTTTGATCTAAACACACCATGGTTGAACAGGGGAAAGCCGAGATAAGGAGTTGGAGGAGAAGACCGAGCTAAGGACAGTTCGGCCTTCTCTGTGGCTCTTCATAGCCAAGCTTATTTCGGTCATATAGTAGTTCGGCCATGGTGAAAACCATCCCACTTGGTTTAAGCAGTGGGGGAGGGTGTAAAAGGATAAGCATTATCCTTAGGAGTATGAATCCTAGGAGGACTCTGCATGGAGAAATACAAGTCCTACTAGGATTGTGCCACAGGAAACTTATAAAAGCTCACAAACATCACCTTGGAGGAGGTAATTGAACACAATTTTTTCTAAGAACATAGAGCTTTGTCTATTTGTCAAGTTTTCTGACTTAGGCATCGGAGAGGTTTCCGGCACACACCCGCCGGCTAGCTCACGTTTGTGTTTTCAGGTGACAAAGCAACGTCGTACGGAGGAGCGTGGACTTGTTCAACAGGATTTTACGAGGAGAATTATTTCCTCCTCGTACAATTGGCGCCGTCTATGGGAACAAACAGACAAGAACAAAAACCTCTTGACTAAGCTTCTCATTTTCTCAATCAATGGCACACATTGAAGAACTACCGCAGTCCGCCGTCGACGGGCTAACTCCAGACGGGGGCGCAAGGCGAGAAGGATTACCCTCTGTCCCTCCTATGGCAGATCTGGAGCCCCAACAACATAACTCCAGGAGGAGTGGCAGGGGAAGGCGGAATAACAGCCCTCGTCACTCTCAAAGTCCTGACAGGCAAAGGAGGAGAATTGATCCTCAAGCCCTGGAGGATCGCGTGAAGGAGCAAGATGAACTAATTCGGAAGATGACGGCGGACATGGAGGCTTTGAAACGCCAGATGAAGACTAAAGATGTGGCGATAGGAGAGGGGCGCAAGCACAAGACGCCCCCTCGCCACTCAGAGAATCGTAGTAGGAATATTACACCCTCCCACGGAGAAAGCAGAAGCCTCAGGACAGGCGACACTCATTCCTTATCCTCCAGAACTCGTCACTCCAGGTCTGAGAGGACGAGATCCGAAAGATCATACACTGAAGGAAGCACGTATTGGCCTTCGTACTCACACCAAACCAGATCTAGACAGACAGAGCTGCCCAGGTCATCCGACCTACGAACCGTGCTCGAAGAAAAAGCACGATGCAAGGAGGATGCCAGGGCACGCGATCCACACAGAGTCTCTGCCTTACAACGGTTGGCTCCTCGGACGCATGGAAGCGTCGAGGTTGGAATGCCAATACCGCACCCAGCATATGAACCAACGGACAAAGCCTTAGCAAGACTACAGACTTCGCCGTTTGTTCCTGCAATTGAAAACGCAACCCTACCATCAGGCTTCCTTCAGCCGAAATTCACTACATATGAAGGGAAGACAGACCCATATTCACACTTGAGCCATTTTCGCCAAGTCATGGCTGTGTACAAGCGAAACGAGGCCTTAATGTGTATACTCTTCCCGTCAAGCCTTGGCGACCTAGGCTTGACTTGGTTCGAAAAGCTCCCAGAGGGCAGCATAGCCTCCTGGGCCCAATTGGCAAAAGCGTTCGTAACAAGGTTTCGAACAAACACTAAAACACCGGTGGAGATAGACCAGTTACTCTCCATCGACATGGGTGAAAAAGAGACCCTCAGATCTTACAACAGTCGCTACTGGGAGACATTCAACCAGATTGGAGACTGCCCCACCAATCTAGCCATTGCGCAGTATAAAAGAGGCCTTCCAGTCGGAAACAGACTAAGGGACTCGATCACTATGACGCCACCCCTTACCATGGAAGCCCTGATGGAGAGAGTGCATCAGCACATCAGGGTAGAAGAGGATGGCGCACGTGCCAAAGTAAAATCTAGCGCAACCGCGGTACAAGAAAAGAGGACCTCAGCAAAGGTCAATGCAGTAGATCAGCAGAATAAAAATGGGCGTGACAGACGAGATAACGGAGAAGACCCAAACAAAAGATGGTTGAGAATCCGCACTGCCATAACAACGGTGTTCAAAAAACCAATATATCGGATTCTGAGCGAAATAAAAGACGAGCCTTTTGTCAAGTGGCCAGCCAAGCTGGGGGAAGCTCAGAAAAATTACGACGACAGATCACGGTGCACCTTCCACAAAGAAAAGGGGCACCGAACTGAGAATTGCACGCCACTGAGACAGCACTTGGAAGAATTGGTGGCAGCAGGCCACTTGGACAAATACATTGAAGGAGAGACGCAACCAGCCCCCCAAGACCATAATAACCATCCCAACAGAATGCCAATCGACGCACCGCCTCAAGGTATTATCAATGTCATACATGGAGTTTTTGAACCTGAGCGCGTATGCGAGCTCAGAGGATCAATTAAAAAGGCTGAGCACTTTAGAGAAGTGCTAGGTGCCCAACCAGCCACCAAGAAAGGGAAGACAGAGGCAACAAACGTCATGTCTTTTTCGGATAAAGACCTGGATCGAATATACTGTCCTCACAATGATGCTCTGGTTGTCACTCTCCGAGTCAAAGATTTTGACGTCAAGCGGATTCTGATTGACCAGGGTAGTTCATGTGAGATCATGTACTACGAAACATTCAAACAGTTGAAGCTACAAGACAAAGACTTAGCGCCTGCAGTTTCTCCCCTAATTGGATTCAACTCCATGCCAGAATGGCCCGTCGGCAAAATAATTCTTCCGGTCAGAGCGGGAAGCGTAACAAAACAAGTGGAGTTCTGGGTATTGAAGGTCCCCTCCACTTACAACATCATCTTGGGCAGAACATGGCTGCATGCCATGCGTTCGGTAGCGTCATCCTACCATCAGGTAATGAGGTTCCCCAACGACACCGGTATAATTGAAGAAGTCTATGGAGATCAGATCATGTCAAAACAATGTTTCGCCACGGTGAATGGCAGCCGCGCTGCCAAAGGATATGTTCATTCGGTAGAAGAACCAGAAAGTAATGAACTATTCGCGGACGTCGGTAAAGAGGCTGATCAGAAAGCGGTGGAGGAATTGGTGGAGGTAAAAATAGATGAGAAGAACCCGGATAAGTTCTTCTTGCTTGGCTCATCATTATCCAGCGCTGAGAGATTAGAGGTCTTGGAATTCTTGACCTCTAACATCGAAGTGTTTGCCTGGACGCCCTACGACATGCCAGGCATTGATCCAAACTTCATCAGTCACCAACTCAATGTCCACCCATCCGCCAGACCAGTCATCCAACGCACACGCAGATCGGCACTCCACCACGCCGAAATAGTGACAGAAGAGGTAGGCAACCTGCTGGAGGCAGGAGCAATAAGAGAAGTGCACTACCCAAGATGGATCTCCAACACAGTCGTAGTGCCAAAAAAGAATGGTAAATGGCGTGTCTGCGTCGACTACAAAACAGTCAACAAGGCGTGCCCAAAAGATAGCTTTCCTCTACCAAGGATAGATCAACTGGTGGACCTAACGGCAGGGCATAACCGACTTAGCTTCCTGGATGCATACAGAGGCTACCACCAGATCGCCATGCATGAACCAGACCAGGAGGTCACATCCTTCACGACACCAAGGGGATTATATTGCTACAAGGTCATGCCCTTTAGCCTAAAGAACGCAGGGGCGACATTCCAACGGATGGTCACCAAGATGTTTGAACCATTGTTAGGCAGAACAATGGAGGCCTACATCGATGACATGGTGGTCAAAAGCAAGGATGAGAATGACCATCTTAAAGATCTAGGCGAGATGTTCCAGATCCTGAAGAAACACAAGTTGCGCCTCAATGCGTCCAAATGCGCATTCGGAGTTGGATCGGGCAAATTCTTGGGCTTCCTGGTGACCAACCGAGGTATAGAAGCAGACCCCTCTCAAATTAAGGCAATCCAGGAGTTGGAGAGACCAAACTCAGTCAAAGAAGTACAGTATCTCACCGGTATGGCAGCTGCGCTCAACCGGTTCATAAGCAGGTCATCAGATAGACTACGACCATTCTTCCAAGCTTTAAAGGCCAAATTTGAGTGGGATGAAGAATGCGACCGAGCTCTGGAAAGCTTGAAAGAGTACATGTCTTCCCCACCACTACTTGTTACTCCAGTACCTGGTGAAGAACTCTTTTTGTACCTGGCAGTCTCTCAGCACGCAGTCAGCGCAGTGTTGGTTCGTGCAGAAGGAATACAACACTTGCCCATCTTTTATGTCAGCAAGACATTGTTGGGAGCCGAAACAAGGTACTTGCCCTTGGAGAAACTAGCACTAGCATTAATGATGGCATCCAGAAAATTGGCGCACTACTTTCACGCCCACACCATAGTCGCCCTCACAGCCTTTCCATTAAAAGCTCTGTTTGAAAGGGCGAACTTTAGTGGGCGAATTTTGAAGTGGGCAGTAGAGTTGGGACAATTCGACATCAAGTTCCAACCCAAGACCGCAATAAAAGCCCAATCTTTGGCAGACTTCGTCGCAGAGTTTACTCCTGGAAGTCATCATATCTGCCCAGTCGACTTAACTGACACAACCGAACTAGGGACAGAAGTTGACGCCGGAATAGCGCAACCCCTAGTAGAAGGTAGTCAATTAAGCACCAGGGCAGACCATACTAAGGACAACAAGGAAGAGACAAACAAAGGCTCACCAGCAGTTCAAACAGAGGACGAAGGGCAGACAGCCAACATGGACCTTGAAGAAAACACCATTCTAGACCCCACGACATCATCTGATCCTTCCACTTGCTGGAAGTTATTCGTTGGAGAGATGTGGAAGCTCTTTGTCGATGGAGCATCCAACCGACATGGTGCAGGGCTTGGCATAGTCCTCATCTCTCCAGACGGCCTGGTTGTAGAGCAAGCAATCAACCTTGGCTTCCCAGCATCCAACAATGAAGCGGAGTATGAGGCGCTTCTCGCAGGACTCAAGTCGGCATACTACATGAAGGCCACCGAACTAATGGTATACAGTGACTCTTTGCTGGTGGTAAACCAAATTTCTGGCGAATACGAAGCAAAGGACGACAGAATGGCCAAGTACCAAGAGTTAGTCAGAACAGAGATCAAGAAATTTGATGTAGTAAGGATAGAACAAATTGGCAGGGAGGAAAACAGCCGAGCGGACGAACTAGCAGGCCTTGCCTCAATGGCAGATACATCAATCCCTCATCCATTACTCGTCGACTTCTTACCAAGACCAAGCATAGAAGACCCCGAAGCAGAAGAAGTATGTTGCACAGAATTAGGCCCTTCTTGGATGGATCTCATCATCCTGTTCCTAAAAGACGGCATCCTACCGGAAGAGAAAAAAGAAGCCAACAAAATAAGGGCAAAGTCACAGCGATTTTGGCTATCTCCATCTCTGGCATTATACAAGAAGTCATTCTCTGGGCCTTACCTCAAGTGCGTTCATCCCAGCAAAGTAGAAGCATTCTTGTTTGAAATACACGAAGGGGTGTGTGGAAGTCATCAAGGGGGAAGGTCGCTCGCTTACAGGGCTATTTCGCAAGGATATTGGTGGCCCTATATGCAAGCAGACTCAGAGAAATATGTGAAAAAGTGTGAGAAATGCCAAAAATTCGCGCACCAAATACATCAACCAGCAAGAGAACTCCTACCACTGACAAGCCCATGGCCTTTCGCAATGTGGGGCTTGGACATAGTAGGACCACTTCCAACAGCGCCCGGCGACAGTAAGTTATTTCTCGCAGCAACAGACTACTTCACAAAGTGGGTGGAAGCAGAAGCGTTGGCATCAACCAAAGAGAAAGACGTGAAGAAGTTTGTTTGGCAGAATATCATCACTCGGTTTGGCATACCAAAAGCACTGATCTCAGACAATGGTACTCAGTTTGACGGCAGAATCTTCAGAAACTTTTGTGAAGAGTACAAGATAGAGTTCTACAATTCTACACCGGCATATCCTCAAGCAAATGGGCAAGCAGAAGCATCAAATAAAGTTGTCTTGGATGGACTAAAGAAAAGGCTAGAGAAAGCAAAAGGCAAGTGGGCGGAGGAACTTCCTCATGTTTTATGGGCTTACTGCACCACACCTCGGCGATCAACAGGAGAAACACCATTCTCCTTAGCCTACGGAATGGAAGCAGTAATCCCACTAGAAGTTGGCCTCCCCACAATTCGAAGCGAGAATTTTGATCCTGACTTGAATGGAGAAGCCATAACATTGGAACTGGACCTTGCAGAGGAAAGAAGGGAAAGAGCACTGGTTCACATCGCCTCATACCAACGAGAGTTAATCAGAAAATACAGCAAAAAGGTCCACCCGAGACAATTCAAGATTGGAGATTGGGTACTGCGCAAAGTAATGGGAAACACCTCAAACCCAGGAGATGGAAAGTTAGGCCCAAACTGGGAAGGTCCTTATAAGGTGGTTGGGTTAGCAGGCAAAGGGGCATACCACCTAGAAGACAAGGATGGCAAAGCAATCCCTAGGCCATGGAATACGGCCAATCTCAAGTTATTTTACTTTTAGCTTTTCTTTTTTCAAACATGTGTAATTTTTTCTTCCTTCAATAAAACAAGCAATTCTTTTCAGCACAAGATGTTCTTTATAAAAGTTAGCCTTAGTAAAGATTAGGTATATTGCAAGCATTGTTCTAAGTTGGCTGGAAAAAACTAACTTAGAGGTTGGCTGGAATAAACCAACACTTGTTACTCTTCAGCCGAAGTAAGTGCATGGCTGAAGAGTGGTTGGCTGGAATAAACCAACACTTGTTACTCTTCAGCCGAAGTAAGTGCATGGCTGAAGAGTGGTTGGCTGGAATAAACCAACACTTGTTACTCTTCAGCCGAAGTAAGTGCATGGCTGAAGAGTGGTTGGCTGGAATAAACCAACTCTTGTTACTCTTCAGCCGAAGTAAGTGCAAGGCTGAAGAGTGGTTGGCTGGAATAAACCAACACTTGTTACTCTTCAGCCGAAGTAAGTGCAAGGCTGAAGAGTGGTTGGCTGGAATAAACCAACACTTATTACTCTTCAGCCGAAGTAAGGGCATGGCTGAAGAGTGGTTGGCTGGAATAAACCAACTCTTGTTACTCTTCAGCCGAAGTAAGTGCAAGGCTGAAGAGTGGTTGGCTGGAATAAACCAACACTTGTTACTCTTCATCCGAAGTAAATGCATGGTTGAAGAGTGGTTGGCTGGAAAAAACCAACACTTGTTACTCTTCAGCCGAAGTAAGTACGTGGCTGAAGAATGGTTGCCTGGAATAAACTAACACTTGTTACTCTTCAGCTGAAATAAGTGCAAGGCTGAAGAGTGGTTGGCTGGAATAAACCAACACTTCTTACTCTTCAGCCGAAGTAAGTGCAAGGCTGAAGCTGGATTGGCTAGATTAAACACTTTGTACTCCTCAGCCGAAGTAATTATATCAGCTAAGGAGTGGTTGGCTAGTAAACGTAGTTTAACCAACCAAAACCGAAATAACAGTTGGAGTAACTGAAGGCATTACAAAGTACAAACATACATATCAGAACCGGAACAAGAGTTGAAGCAAAATTTTTCATTCATTGAAACTATCACAAAGGAGGTTCATAGTTCGGTTACAACGGCAAAGAGCAACAATGAAAAGAACAAAAAATCAAGAAAAAAGATCTTCAATCTCGGCGTCAAAAGCTGCATCACCATCAACTTGAAGACCGGTTTCTTGAGGGAGCTCATTCACAATAGGGAGAGTCACTTCGGCTGGAACCACGGTTTCACTGGGAAGACCAACTGTTAGGTCTTCCACAATGGGCACCGACCGAACTGGCTGGTCCACATTATCGACCGGAGTATCTTCAGAAATGGAGTCATCGGATTCTGACTCTTCCAGAAACTCTTGTTGCAGAGCATTGGCGTAGTCCGCAAGAGAGCTCGGTATAAAATAGGCTGGAGGGATGAAAACCTCGGTCTGTGGATCAAGGCCGAGCTTCTCAACGGCCGCCCTCCAGCCGCACTTGAAGAACAACTCCTTGGCGGCATCGCACTGTTTCACATATGCTTCCTCCGCCTTCTTGTAACCCTGCTTGTAACCCTGCTTTTCGGCCGCCTCCACGCTCTTTTTTAGTTGGCTTATTTCGGTGTCTTTTCTCTTTTCAAGTTTTACCAGCTCGCGCAGATATTTGTCCTTCATAGCAATAGCTGCTTTCTGCCTCTTTGCCTCGGCCGAACTAACCAGATCGGCAAGACGGCCGTTCTCCGCTTGTAGCTCGGCCATTTTCTTTTCGGCTTCATCTAGCTCGGCCGCTTTTGCTTCGGCTTCAGCCATTGCCTGCCTTGTGGTTTTTCTAAGCTCCTGGACTTTCTTGTAAGTTACGTTGTTCTTCTGTAAGGCCTGACAAAACGAAGAGTCTCTTGAGCCGAAGTAAAAGTTGGAAAATTCAAACAAGAAAAAACGGACAGAGCTACTTACCAAAATCATGGACTTCGATGTAGACCGGATGGACTTCATCTCGGTGTTCAATTGCTTGAGGTGGTGCTCCATGTCCTTGGGGAGGCACACACTTTTGGCCAGATTAAAAGCCAATAGATGATCTTTTTCGGCAACAACCGAATCAGTAGCTTTGATGTCTCGGTCGTTGAAGGTCAGCTGCGGAGCCCATTTCGAAGATTCTGCTCGGTCAGTTTGCTCCGGTTAGAGGGCAGGTTGAGGACTTTGGGGGATGGTTTCAACCTCATCAACAAGTTGTTGTTCGGTCGATGTAGATCAGGCGCGTTTTGGGGGGCGAGAAGAAGGCTGCTGAGAAGGGAGGGCCACAACGGCGGGCTGCGTTTCTGTGGATGGTTGCACTTCGGCCCTTGTTGTTGCGGTCAGAAGGGCCCTAACTCTGCTTTTCTTCGCCATCTCTTCTTCAGCAGTTAATGGGACAAGTCGTATTTCGAGTAAGGTTGGGTCCGGTTCTGGTGCTTCCTCAAGAAGGAAATCGGTCACTCGGGCTTTTCGACGACCGCTATATCTGTAGGTCGGTTCAAAGTTTAGAAGCTTGGCCCAATTTCTTTCTTTGCACCGTAGTGCGGCTCGCAATATCGCGAGGTTGGGATAGCTATATAGGGAACGGAGGTGGGCAAAATCTGCAAAAGGAGAACTGTTAGTTCGGTTAATAGACTAAAAAACCGAAATAATAAAAATACAAGGAAGAAGACCGAGGTCAAATTACCGGGCTCCCCCTTTTTCCAATTTATGGGCCGGCCAGGAATTTGGGCTTGAAAATCCTCAAAGTTCCCAGAGACCCAGAAAAAATCATCGTCATTAAGGTCTTTGTCCGGTGTGTGTTTAACTATCTTCTCTCGGCAGCGGCGAATCCTAAGGTAATAGACCCACCCAGCATCTTTTGAGCCGATGGAGTATTGGTGGAAAATTTCGGCCAGGCCAAGGTTTAGTCCGGTTTGGTGGTTTAGTGCGGCTATTCCCATAATAATGCGGTATGTATTTGTGGATAGTTGGGTGGGGCATAACCTAGTCTGCCTAAGAAATTCACAGATCAATGGTTGGACGGGGAACCGTAGTCCGGTTTCTATTATGGATTGAAGGGTAAAAGGGACGAAGCCTTCTTTTTCCCACGGAATAACGTCTTTTTCGGCCAACATCAGATGAACATCATCAGGAATATGGTAATCTTTCCTAAATTCGGCCATGCCACCAGGTGTCTCAACTAAATACCTATACTTACCCATCTGATGTATAATTTACTTATAATTTATATCGGTGCAAAAATCGTGCTCAGTAGCTCGGTTGAGCGCACGCAGGAGTGCCTGGGTAACCTAAGTCTGCAAAGTAGAAAACAGAGGGGGTTAAAGCACTGATCGTTGGACCGTGCTACAATTCAAAAGCAAGGTATAAAAGCCCTACTTCGGTCTCATAAACTGGTTCTACCTCGGTTCATCAAGAGGTTTGGTAGCTCAGTTTGAGCAGGTTACTCGTCAGACCGGTTTATTGTCTAGGGGCAGCCTTCTGAGTTCGGTCTAAAAAACTAAGAAAGCTGGCTTAGCCCCCAAGGCCTAAAACGGTTGTGGTGTGAATAAAGTTGCTTCGGTTAAGCCTCTAGGGGCAGCTTTCTGAGTTCGGTTTAGAAACTAAGAAAGCTGGCTTGGCCCCAAAAGCTTAGTTCGGTTGAAAACTGAGGTTCCTAGTTTGATGTGTTCAAAACTCGGTGATCTTATTTCGGCTAAAATGAATCAGGCGTTGGTGACTCTTTGAGACTTTCAAGTTCTAGTTCGGTTATTGACTGCAGTGATCTACCTGTTTAAAGCAAACAGGATCCTAGTTCGGTTGCTATGTGATTTTGGATCTAAGACTGGTTTTCTACATAATAGTTCATACACACTTGAAGTTCTACTGGTTTTTTCATAAAAGTGCAGAAGCAAAAACAAAAACATATAAGTATGTTTTGCAAAAACATGGAAAGCAAGATGCGAAAAGCAAAACAGAGAGAGGAGAATGGATTTACTTACCAGATTGAAGAAAAGGAGACTAGAGATGAAAGAGTGGAAACAAAAGCAGTCTTCAGAAGCAACGGAAGAACAGTAAAAACACAGAGAGAGAAGATGAAGAATGGAAGGTGAATGATTCAAGAAAAAGAATGGTTATTTTGTGAAAGAGGAGAGAGAAAAAAGCGGCAAAAAGGGGCGGGACTGTTCAAAAAGTTCGAAGTACGAAGGCGGCGTGATAACAACTCACAGCCTATCAGAGCCCGCCACGTGGCAAGGGAATGGGAAGCGGTACAGTCGTAATTGAAGAGACGTTTTGGCCGGATAAAGCAGCGCTCGGAGTAGAACTAGCTCGGCTGGATACGCTGAAGGGTTTTTATCTCGGCTGGAAAGACTTGTAGAACTTCAGCTCGGTTGAAGGATTTGTAATCTCAGTCATGCTGTGCAGATGAAATTAAGGGGCAATTGAGAGGGTAATTTTTGGGAAAGAATTGGGCCGAGCTGTGAATTGGGCCCTGCGGCCCAAAGTGTGAAGGAATCGGTAAGAAGCCATAGTGATATTTCGGCCCAGTAAAGGCATAGATACTCCGGTCCAGGAGAAGTGTAATTATTCCTGCCCAGGAGAGGTGTGGTTACTCCGGTTCAAGAATGTGTAAAGCAACTCCAGTCCGATGGCAATTTGAAGTAAGTCCGGCCTTACATTTAGTCCGGTCGTGTCATAATTTGGTTAGGTCGGTCAGAACTTGCTACTTGGAAGTTTGATCTAAACACACCATGGTTGAACAGGGGAAAGCCGAGATAAGGAGTTGGAGGAGAAGACCGAGCTAAGGACAGTTCGGCCTTCTCTGTGGCTCTGCATAGCCAAGCTTATTTCGGTCATATAGTAGTTCGGCCATGTTGAAAACCATCCCACTTGGTTTAAGCAGTGGGGGAGGGTGTAAAAGGATAAGCATTATCCTTAGGAGTATGAATCCTAGGAGGACTCTGCATGGAGAAATACAAGTCCTACTAGGATTGTGCCACAGGAAACTTATAAAAGCTCACAAACATCACCTTGGAGGAGGTAATTGAACACAATTTTTTCTGAGAACATAGAGCTTTGTCTATTTGTCAAGTTTTCTGACTTAGGCATCGGAGAGATTTTCGGCACACACCCGCCGGCTAGCTCACGTTTGTGTTTTCAGGTGACAAAGCAACATCGTACGGAGGAGCGTGGACTTGGTCAACAGGATTTTACGAGGAGAATTATTTCCTCCCCGTACACCTTTTATTATTTTACTACTGTTAATAAAAATAAAAAATAAAAACTTGATCAATTTTCCACATCCCTCTTGGATGTTTTGGTGGACATGGAGATTAAGGTCTCTTTAAGTTGCTTATTCTCTCTCTCTCTCGCTCCTCTCTCCTCTGTCGTCTCACGACCACCATCTTCCTTAAATCTTTGTGCTATTACATTTTGGATTTCTGAGTTTTTCAATTTCTGGATTTCATAGCTTTTGATGAAAACACATGAATATATAAACAAAACTGTACGGGGAAGAAATAATTCTCCTCGTATAATCCTGTTGACCAAGTCCACGCTCCTCCGTACGACGTCGCTTTGTCACCTGAAAATATAAACGTGAGCTAGCCGGCGGGTGTGTGCCGGAAACCTCTCCGACGCCTAAGTCAGTAAACTTGACAAATAGACAAAGCTCTATGTTTTCAGAAAGAAAAATTGTGTGTTGTGTTCTGTTACCTCCTCCAAGGTGATGTTTGTGAGCTTTTTATAAGTTTCGTGTGGCACAATCCTAGTAGGACTCTTATTCCTCCATGCAGAGTCCTCCTAGGATTCATACTCCTAAGGATAATACTTATCCTTTTACACCCCCTCCCCCACTGCTTAAACCAAGTGGGATGGTTTTTACTTTGGTCGAACTACGATATGACCGAAATAAGCTTGGCTATGCACAGCCACTGACTAGGCCAAACTATTCTTTGTTCGGTTCTGCTTACTCCTCATCTCGGTTCTCCTCTGCTCAACCCATAACACGACTGGACCGAACTAACAAATTGCGACCGGCACAACTCCAAGACCGAGCTACCGAGTAGCAGTGTTTTGGCCGTTCTAACCTCAATACGTCTCAACCGGACTATTACTGGGACCGACCTAACTCCAAGTTGCCCGGACCGGAGTAGCTTTACATCTTATTGCACCGAAGTAATTTTACCTCACCTGGGCCAGAGTAACTTTTACATTTCTATTGGGCTTTTCTATCCTGTCCTTCGTACTTTGGGCCATAAAGTCCATCTCACAGCTCGGCCCAATTTTCCCCAAAAATTACCCTCTCAATTGCCCCTTAATTCCATCTGCAGAGCATGATTGGGATTACCAGTATATCAGCCGAGCGGGAGTTTTTAAGCTTTTCCAGCCGAGCTAAAAACCCTTTAACCTCTCCAGCCGAACTAAAAACTCTTAAGACTTTTAAGCCGAGCTAATTTTTACTCCGGGCTCCATTTTGTTCGGTCAAAACGTCTCTTCAATCACGACTGTAACGCTTCCCTTTCCAATGACACGTGGCAGGTTCTGATAGGCTGGGAGCAGCTGTCACGCCGCCCTCGTAGTATGAAAAATTTGAACAGTCCCGCCCTTTCGTCCATTAACCAAAATAACCCTTTTATTTTTTGAATCACTTTCTCCACTATTCTTTCGTCTTCTCTCTCTGTGCCTTTGTTTCTTTCATTATCAAGCTCGTGTTCTTCATTTGCTGATACTGTTGCCGACTCCAGTCCTCTTTTATTCCATCTGGTAAGCAAATCCATCTCCCTTCCATGTTTTACCTTCGTATCTGTTCAATGCATTATGTTTAGTGTGTTTTTGCAAAACATTTCTTCCATTTTTGCTACGCTTCTGTACTTTCATGAAAAAACAATAGCAAAACTCATGCGCGTATGAACTTCTGTAGAAAACTAGTCTTAGATCCAAAATAATGTAGCGACCGAACTAGGGTACTGTTTATCCTACATAGGTAGATCACTTTAGTCAATAACCGAACTGGAACTTGTAGGGATGGTAGCAGCTTCAACAAATAACCTTCTGATTCACCTTAACCGAAATAAGATCACTGAACGAAGTTTGAACATTTTAGACTAGGAACCACGATCATCAACCGAGCTAAGCCTTTGGGGCTAAGCCAGCTTTCTTAGTTTCTAAACCAAACTCAGAAAGCTCCCCCTAGTGGCTTAACCGAAGTAAAAAAATCCACTGTTCAAACTGAGATAACAAACCTTAAAAGAAAAGCCGATCTTGCGTACCCTAAGTTCAAACCGAACTACCAAGTATTTTGCCAAACCGAGACAGAACCTGCCCACAAAGCCGAAGTAGGGCTCATTTACCTTGCTTTTAATTTGTAGCACGGTCCAATGATCTGTGCTTAACCCCTTTGTTTTCTACTTTGCAGACTTAGGTTACCCAGGCACTCCTGCGCGCGCTCAACCGAGCTACTGAGCACAATTTTTGCACCGATATAACTTATTCGTAAATTATACAACAAATGGGTAAGTATAGGTATCTAGTAGAGACCCCTGGTGGCATGGCTGAATTCAGGAAGGACTATAGCATACCTGATGATGTCCACTTGACTTTAGCCAAAAAAGATGTCATCCCATGGGATAATGAAGGCTTTGTCCCCTTCACCCTTTTATCCATTATAGAAACCGGACTACGGTTTCCGGTCCAACCATTGATCTGTGAATTTCTTAGGCAGACTAGATTATGCCCTACCCAACTGTCCATCAATTCATACCGCATCATTATGGGAATAGCCGCACTGAACCACCAAACCGGACTAAACCTTGGCCTGGCCAAAATCTTCCATCAATACTCCATCGGCTCAAAAGAGGATGGGTGGGTCTATTACCTTAGGATTCGCCGCCACCGAGAGAAGATAGTTAAATATACACCGAACAAAGACCTTAATGACGACGATTTTTTCTGGGTCTCTGGGAACTTTGAGGATTTCAAGCCCAAATTCCTGGCCGACCTATAAATTGGAAAAAGGGAGAGCCTGGTAATCTGAATTTGATCTTCTTCCTTGTATTTTTATTTCGATTTTTTTAGTCTATCAACCGAACTAACAGTTCTTCTTTCGCAGATTTCGCCCACCTCCATTCCTTATATAGCTATCCCAACCTTGCGATTTTGCGAGCCGCACTTCGGTTTAAAGAAAGGAGTTGGGCTAAGCTTCTAAACTTTGAGCCGACTTACCGGTACAACGGTCGCCGAAAAGCAAGAGTAACTGACTTTCTTCTCGAAGACGCCCCAGAGCCGGACCTAAACTTGCCGCAAATAAGATTAATTCCTTTAACTGCTGAAGAGGAAATGGCCAAGAAGAACAGACTAAGGGCGCTTCTGACCGAGACAAGCAGGCCCGAAGTACCGTCACCCAGCCAAACACAGCCTGCCGTTGTGGCCCTCCCCTCTCAACAGTCGTCTTCATCGCCCTGAACCAAACTCGCACGAACCACCGAGTCAGAACCAAGTTTGGTTGACGAAGATGAGACTGTTGTTCCACCGATCCTGCCACCGAGCCCCCAACCGGAGCCCAACAACCGAACTAGCACCGGTTGGGCACCAAAACTTACATTCAACAACCGAGATGTCCTAGATGCTGATTCGGTTGTTGCCGAAAAAGATCACCAGTTGGCCTTTAGTCTGGCCAAGAGTGTGTGCCTCCCCAAGGATATGGAGCACCACCAAAAGCAGCTAAACACAGAATTAAAGTCCATTCGGTCTGCAACGAAGTCCATGATCCTGGTAAGTAGCTCTGTCCGTTTTTCTGTCTAGTTTTTTAAACTTTTACTTCGGCTCATTTGAAGTCCTTGTTTTGCTAGGCAATTCAAAAAAACTACAACACTCACAAGAAAGTGCTGGAACTCAGAAAAACTACAAGGGACGCTGTGGCAGAAGCCGAAAAGAAGTCGGCCGAGGTAGAAGACATCAAGAAGCAAATGGCCGAGCTGCAAGCTGAGAACAGCAGGCTGACCGGACTAGTTAGTTCGGCAGAGGCAGAAAGGCAGAAGACTGCCATAGCTCTGAAGGACAAATACCTGCGCGAGCTGGTGAAGCTCGAAAGAAAGAAAGATGCCGAAATAAAGGAGAGCGCAAAGGAAGCCGACAAACAAGGCTTCAAGAAGGCAGAAGATGCTTATGCCAAGCAATGTAATGCTGCTAAGGAGCTGTTCTTCAAGTGTGGCTGGAGGGCGACTGTTGAGAAGCTCGGTCATGATCAACAGACTGAGGTCTTCAACTCTCCAGCCTACTTCATACCGAATTCCCTTTCGGAGTATGCGGATGCCATGCAACAGCAGTTCCTTGAAGGCTCAGATTCTGATGAAGATTCCTCTTCTGAGGATACTCTAGTTGTTAGTGTGGACCAGACAGTTCGGTTGGAGCCCCCGGTGGAAGACCTGACTATTGATCTTCCAGGTGAAACCGTGGTTCCAGCCGAAACCACTCTTCCAACCGTGAGTGAGCTCCCTTCTGAAGCCGGTCTTCATGTTGATGCTGATGCAGTTTTTGATGCCGATATTGAAGAACTTTTCTCTTGATTATGTACTTTTTCTTTTTCTGTTGCTTTTTTATCTTTGTAACCAAACTGTACCCCTTCTTTGTAATGGCTTTTCAATGAATGAAAAATTTTGCTTGAACTGTTATTCCGGTTTTGATTCGTATGCTTGTATTTGTAATGCCCTCTATTATTTCAACTGCTATTTTGGTTTTAGGTGGTCAACCTATGCTCACTAGCCAACCACTCCTTAGCCAATATAATCACTTCGGGTGAGGAGTATACGGAGTTGGTTTATCCAGCCAACCGTTTCTTCAGCCATGCCCTTACTTCGGCTGAAGAGTAACAAGAGTTGGTTCATTCCAGCCAACCACTCTTCAGCCATTCCCTTACTTCGGCTGAAGAGTAAAGAGAGTTGGTTTTTTCCAGCCAACCATTCTTCAGCCATTCCCTTACTTCGGCTGATGAGTAAAGAAAGTTGGTTTTTTCCAGCCAACCATTCTTCAGCCATTCCCTTACTTTGGCTGAAGAGTAAAGAAAGTTGATTTTTTCCAGCCAACCATTCTTCAGCCATTCCCTTACTTTGGCTGAAGAGTAAAGAAAGTTGGTTTTTTCCAGCCAACCATTCTTCAGCCATTCCCTTACTTTGGCTGAAGAGTAAAGAAAGTTGGTTTATTCCAGCCAACCTCTAAGTTAGTTTTTCCGGCTAACTTAGAATAATATTTGGTTATTCCGACCAAATGGCCTGCAGCCTAGATCCTTATCTTGGTCTTAGGAAGGGTGTTGGTTTATTCCAGCCAACCTCTAAGTTAGTTTTTTCAGCTAACTTAGAATAATAGTTGGTTATTCCGACCAAATGTCCTGCAGCCTGGATCCTTATCCTGGGCTTAGGAAGGGTGTTGGTTTATTCTAGCCAACCTCTAAGTTAGTTTTTCCAGCTTAACTTAGAATAAAATGCTTGTAATGTACCTAATCTTTACTAAAGCTAATCTTGACAAAGAACAACTTGTGCTGAAAAGAATTGCTTGTTTTATTGAAGAAAGAAAAAATTACATATGTTTGAAAAAGAAAAGCTAAAAGTAAAATATCTTGAGATTGGCCGTGTTCCATGGCCTAGGGATTGCCTTGCCATCCTTGTCCTCTAGGTGGTATGCCCCTTTGCCTGCTAACCTAACCACCTTGTAAGGACCTTCCCAGTTTGGCCCTAACTTGCCGTCTCCTGGTGTCAAGGTGTTCCCCATTACTTTGCGCAGTACCCAATCCCCAATCTTGAATTGTCTTGGATGCACCTTTTTGTTGTATTTTCTAATTAACTCTCGTTGGTATGAGGCGATGTGAACCAGTGCTCTTTCTCTTCTTTCTTCCGTAAGGTCAAGTTCCAATGTTATGGCTTCTCCATTTAAGTCTAGATCAAAATTTTCGCTTCGAATTGTGGGGAGGCCAACTTCCAGTGAGATTACTGCTTCCATTCCATAGGCTAAGGAGAATGGTGTCTCTCCTGTTGATCGTCGAGGTGTGGTGCGGTAAGCCCATAAAACATGAGGAAGTTCGTCCGCCCATTTGCCTTTTGCCTTCTCTAGTCTTTTCTTAAGTCCATCCAAGACGACTTTATTTGATGCTTCTGCTTGGCCATTCGCTTGAGGATATGCCGGTGTAGAATTGTAGAACTCTATCTTGTACTCTTCACAAAAGCTTCTGAAGATTCTGCCGTCGAACTGAGTACCATTGTCTGAGATCAGTGCTTTTGGTATGCCAAACCGAGTGATGATATTCTGCCAAACGAACTTCTTCACATCTTTTTCTTTGATTGATGCCAACGTTTCTGCCTCCACCCACTTTGTGAAGTAGTCTGTTGCTGCGAGAAAGAATTTTCTGTTGCCGGGTGCTTTTAGAAGTGGTCCTACTATGTCCAAGCCCCACATTGCGAAAAGCCATGGGCTAGTTAATGGTAGGAGTTCTCTTGCTGGTTGATGTATTTGGTGTGCGAATTTTTGGCATTTGTCGCACTTCTTCACATATTTCTCTGAGTCTGCTTGCATATATGGCCACTAATAACCTTGTGAAATGGCCCTGTAAGCTAGCGACCTTCCCCCTTGATGGCTTCCGCACACTCCTTCGTGTATTTCGAACAAGAATGCTTCTACTTTGCTGGGATGAACGCACTTTAGGTAAGGCCCTGAGAATGACTTCTTGTATAATGCCAGAGATGGAGATAGCCAAAATCGCTGCGACTTCGCCCTTATTCTGTTGGCTTCTTTTTTTTTCTTTTGGTAGGATGCCGTCTTTTAGGAACAGGATGATGAGATCCATCCAAGAGGGGCCTAATTCTGCGCAACATACTTCTTCTGCTTCGGGATCTTCTATGCTTGGTCTTGGTAAATAGTCGATCAGTAGTGGATGAGGTATGGAGGAATCTGCCATTGAGGCGAAGCCTGCTAGTTCGTCTGCTCTGCTGTTTTCCTCCCTGCCGATTTGCTCTATCCTTACTACTTCAAATTTCTTGATTTCTGTTCTGACCAACTCTTGGTACTTGGCCATCCTGTCATCCTTTGCTTCATAGTCGCTAGAAATTTGATTTACCACCAGTTGTGAATCGCTGTAAACCATTAGTTCGGTGGCCTTCATGTAGTGTGCTGACTTGAGTCCTGCGAGAAGCGCCTCATACTCCGCTTCATTGTTGGATGCTGGGAAGCCAAGGTTGATTGCTTGTTCTACAACCAGGCCGTCTGGAGAGATGAGGACTATGCCAAGTCCTGCACCATGCCGATTGGATGCTCCATCCACAAAGAGCTTCCACCTCTCTCCAACGAATAACTTCCAGCAAGTGGAGGGGTCAGATGATGTCGTGGGGTCAAGGATGGTGTTTTGTTCGAGGTCCATGTTTGCTGTCTGCCCTTCGTCATCTAATTGTACTGTTGGTGAATCTTTGTTTGTTTCTTCCTTGTTGTCCTTGGTCTGGTCTGCCTTGGAGTCTGACTGAGTGCTAACTGCTAGGGGTTGCGCTATTCCGGCGTCAACTTCCATCCCTAGTTCGGTCGTGTCAGTTAGGTCGACTGGGCAGATATGATGACTACCAGGAGTGAATTCTGCGACGAAGTCTGCCAAAGACTGGGCCTTTACTGCGGTTCTGGGTTGGAACTTGATGTCGAATTGTCCCAACTCTACTGCCCACTTTAAGATTCGCCCAGAAAAGTTCGCCCTCTCAAACAAAGCTTTTAGTGGAAAAGCTGTGAGAACGACTATAGTGTGGGCATGAAAGTAGTGTGCCAATTTTCTGGATGCCATCATTAATGCTAATGCTAGTTTCTCCAAGGGCAAGTACCTTGTTTCGGCTCCCAACAATGTCTTGCTGACATAAAAGATGGGCAAGTGTTGTATTCCTTCTGCACGAACCAACACTGCGCTAACTGCGTGCTGAGAGACTGCCAGGTACAAAAAGAGTTCTTCACCGGGTACTAGAGTAACAAGTAGTGGTGGGGAAGACATGTACTCTTTCAAGCTTTCCAGAGCTCGGTCGCATTCTTCATCCCACTCAAACTTGGCTTTTAAAGCTTGAAAGAATGGTCGTAATCTGTCTGATGACCTGCTTATGAACCGATTGAGCGCAGCTGCCATGCCGGTAAGATGCTGCACTTCTTTGACTGAGTTTGGTCTCTCCAACTCCTGGATTGCCTTGATTTGAGTGGGGTCTGCTTCTATACCTCGGTTGGTCACGAGGAAGCCCAGGAATTTGCCAGATCCTTCTCCGAATGCACACTTGGACGCATTGAGGCGTAACTTGTGCTTCTTCAGGATCTCAAACATCTCGCCTAGGTCTTTAAGATGGTCATTCTCATCCTTGCTTTTGACCACCATGTCGTCGATGTAAGCTTCCATTGTTTTGCCTAACAATGGTTCAAACATCTTGGTGACCATCCGTTGGAATGTTGCCCCTGCGTTTTTCAGGCCAAAGGGCATGACCTTGTAGCAATACAATCCCCTTGGTGTTGTAAAGGATGTGACCTCCTGGTCTGGTTCATGCATGGCGATTTGGTGGTAGCCTCTGTATGCATCCAGAAAGCTGAGTCGATTGTGCCCTGCCGTCAAGTCCACCAGTTGATCTATCCTTGGTAGAGGAAAGCTATCTTTTGGGCAGGCCTTGTTGACAGTTTTGTAGTCGACGCAGACACGCCATTTACCATTCTTTTTTAGCACTACGACTGTGTTGGAGATCCATCTTGGGTAGTGCACTTCTCTAATTGCTCCTGCCTCCAGCAGGTTGCCTACTTCTTCTGCCACTATTTCGGCGTGGTGGAGTGCCGATCAGCGTGTGCGCTGAATGACTGGTCTGGCGGATTGGTGGACGTTGAGTTGGTGACTGATGAAGTTTGGATCAATGCCTGGCATGTCGTAGGGCGTCCAGGCAAACACTTCGATGTTAGAGGTCAAGAATTCCAAGACCTCTAATCTCTCAGCGCTGGACAACGACGAGCCAAGCAAGAAGAACTTATCCGGGTTCTTCTCATCTATTTTTACCTCCACCAAGTCCTCTACCGCTTTTTGATCAGCCTCTTTGCCGACGTCTGCGAATAGCTCATTACTTTCTGGTTTTTCCACCGAATGAACGTACCCTTTGGTAGCGCGGCTGCCATTCACCGTGGCGAAACATTGTTTTGACATGATTTGATCCCCATAGACTTCTTCAATTATACCGGTGTCGTTGGGGAACCGCATTACTTGGTGGTAGGATGACGCCACCGATCGCATGGTATGCAGCCATGTTCTGCCCAAAATGATGTTGTAAGTGGAGGGGACTTTCAATACCCAGAACTCCACTTGTTTTGTTACGGTTCCTGCTCTGACCGGAAGAATTATCTTACCAACGGGCCATTCTGGCATGGAGTTGAACCCAATCAGGAGAGAGACGGCAGGCGCCAAGTCTTTGTCTTGCAGCTTTAACTGTTTGAATGTTTCGTAGTACATGATCTCACATGAACTACCCTGATCAATCAGAATCCGCTTGACGTCAAAATCCTTGACTCGGAGAGTGACGACCAGGGCATCATTATGGGGGCAGTATATTCGGTCTAAGTCTTTATCTGAGAAAGACATGACGTTTGTTGCCTCTGTCTTCCCCTTCTTAAAGGCAGGTTGGGCACTTTGTACTTCTTTAAAGTGTTCAGCCTTTTTGATTGATCCCTTGAGCTCGCATACACGCTCAGGTTCAAAGATTCCATGTATCACATTGATAATGCCTTGAGGTGGGGCGTCGATTGGCATTCCATTAGGGTTGTTATGATCTTGGGCGACTGGCTGTGTCCCTCCTTCAATGTATTTGTCCAAGTGACCAGCTGCTACCAACTCTTCCAAGTGCTGTCTCAACGGCATGCAATTCTCAGTTCGGTGCCCCTTTTCTTTGTGGAAGGTGCACCGTGATCTCTCGTCGTAGTCTTTCTGAGCTTCACCTAGCTTGGCTGGCCACTTGACAAAAGGCTCATCCCTTATTTCGCTCAGGATCCGATATATCGGTTTTTTGAACACCGTTGTTATGGCAGTGCGGATTCTCAACCATCTTTTGTCTGGGTCTTCTCCGTTATCTCGTCTGCCACGACCGTTTCTATTCTACCGATCTACCACGTTGACCTTTGCTGAGGTTTTCTTTTCTGGTACTGCGGTCATACTAGATTTTGCCTTGGCACGCGCGCCATCCTCTTCTACCTTGATGTGCTGATGCACTCTTTCCATCAGGGCCTCCATGGTGAGGGGTGGCGTCATGGTAATCGAGTCCCTTAGTCTGTTCCCGACTGGAAGGCCTCTTTTATACTAGGCAATGGCAAGATTGGTGGGACAGTCTCCAATCTGGTTGAATGTCTCCCAGTAGCGACTGTTGTAGGATCTAAGGGTCTCTTTATCCCCCATGTCGATGGAGAGTAACTGGTCTATCTCCACCGGTGTCTTAGTATTTGTTCGGAACCTCGTTACCAATGCTTCTGCCAATTGAGCCCAGGAGGCTATGCTGCCCTCTGGAAGCTTTTCGAACCATATCAAGCCTAGGTCGCCAAGGCTTGATGGGAAGAGTATGCACATTAAGGCCTCGTTTCGCCTGTATACGGCCATGACTTGGCAAAAGTGGCTCAAGTGTGAATACGGGTCCGTCTTCCCTTCATATGTAGTGAATTTCGGTTGAAGGAAGCCTGATGGTAGGGGCGCGTTTTCGATTACTGGAACAAACGGCGAAGTCTGTAGTCTTGCCAATGCTTTGTCCGTTGGTTCGTAGGCCGGTCGCGGTACTGGCATTCCAACCTCGACGCTTCCATGCGTCTGAGGAGCCAACCCCTGTAAGGCTGAAACTCTATGTGGATCCCTTGCCCTGGCATCCTCCTTGCATCGTGCTTTCTCTTCGAGCACGGTTCGTAAGTCGGATGATCTGGGTAATTCTGTCTGTCTAGATTTGGTTTGGTGCGAATGTGAAGGCCAATATGTGCTTCCTTCAGTGTATGATCTCTCAGATCTCGTCCTCTCAGACCTGGAATGACGAGTTTTGGAAGACCAGGATTGAGTGTCGCCTGTCCTGAGGCTTCTGCTCTCTCCTTGCGAGGGTGTAGTATTCCTACTACGATTTTCTGAGTGGCGAGGGGGCGTCTTGTTTTTGCGCCCCTCTCCTGTCGCCACTTCTTTTTTCTTCATCTGGCGCTTCAAGGCTTCCATGTCTGCCGCCATCTTCTTTATCAATTCATCTTACTCTTTCACGCGATCTTCCAGAGTTTGAGGGTCAATCCTCCGTCTTTGTCTGTCGGGACTTTGAGAATGGGATTGACGGGGGCTGTGAGTCCGTCTCCCCCTAGCATCCCTCCTAGAGGTATGTCTTTGGGGCTCCAAGTTCGCCATGGGAGGGACAGAAGGTAATCCTTCATGCCTTGCGCCCCCCTCTGGAGTTAGTCCGTCGACGGCAGACTGTGGCAAGTCTTCAATGTGTGCCATTGAATGAGAAAAGGAGAAGCTTAGTCAAGAGGTTTTTGTTCTTGTCTGTTCTTCCCACAGACGGCGCCAATTGTACGGGGAAGAAATAATTCTCCTCGTATAATCCTGTTGACCAAGTCCACGCTCCTCCGTACGACGTCGCTTTGTCACCTGAAAATATAAACGTGAGCTAGCCGGCGGGTGTGTGCCGGAAACCTCTCCGATGCCTATGTCAGTAAACTTGACAAATAGACAAAGCTCTATGTTTTCAGAAAGCAAAATTGTGTGTTGTGTTCTGTTACCTCCTCCAAGGTGATGTTTGTGAGCGTTTTATAAGTTTCGTGTGGCACAATCCTAGTAGGACTCTTATTCCTCCATGGAGAGTCCTCCTAGGATTCATACTCCTAAGGATAATGCTTATCCTTTTACACCCCCCCCCCACTGCTTAAACCAAGTGGGATGGTTTTTACTTTGGCCGAACTACGATATGACCGAAATAAGCTTGGCTATGCAGAGCCACTGACTAGGCCGAACTATTCTTAGTTCGGTTCTGCTTTTACTCCTCATCTCGGTTCTCCTCTGCTCAACCCATAACACGACTGGACCGAACTAACAAATTGCGACCGGCACAACTCCAAGACCGAGCTACCGAGTAGCAGTGTTTTGGCCGTTCTAACCTCAATACGTCTCAACCGGACTATTACTGGGACCGACCTAACTCCAAGTTGCCCGGACCGGAGTAGCTTTACATCTTATTGCACCGAAGTAATTTTACCTCACCTGGGCCGGAGTAACTTTTACATTTCTATTGGGCCTTTCTATCCTGTCCTTCGTACTTTGGGCCATAAAGTCCATCTCACAGCTCGGCCTAATTTTTCCCAAAAATTACCCTCTCAAAAACATATAATATTCAACGAACAGGACAATAAAGAAAAGGATCATGCAACACGAAAGGAAATTTCAATGCATTACACATTATTACACATTACGCAATTATTTCAAAACCTAAAACAAAATTTTGTAAAAGAATCATATCAATAATAGTAATTTTTCAATAAAAAATAATCATATAACTCAAATTCCAAGTCAAAAAAGTGTCCGGAAAATTTTTTCGACTCTAAACCCTCCAAACCAAACCTCAACACGATACAAGAAATTTAAGATTCAAACATTGCACTAGTGAATAAAACATAATATTCGACAAACAGTACCAACAAAGAAAAGATCATACAAAACAACATGAAAGGAAATTTTGCTGAATTACACAATCATTAATAACCCTAAAACAAACACTTATAAAAGAATTAGATCAATAATAACAATTATTATTTAAAAAATAATCGTATAACTCAAATTCCAAGCCAAAATTCAGACAATACCCAGAAGATTTTTACAACTCTAATGGTCTCATTTGGAAAGTTGGCTATTTTAATTAGTTTTTTTTTACTATTTTAGCATGACTAACAAAACTGTGTTTTGAAAGATAGTTTTTTTTTTTTTTAATATATAATTGATTTGATGGTTGTGAGAGAAAAAATGAAATAAAAGAGTTTTTTTTGATAAATCTACTTTCTAAGAGCTTTATTCCATCAAACCCATATTCTTTTTTACTATTCCATTAGGTCCTATTTGAGATAAGAAGATCAAAATACTTTTTTCATCTACTTATGTTCCATTTAGTTCATATTATTTTCTTATGTTTCAATAAGTCCGATGGGTGACATAATTACCAAAATACTCCTAATGTGAATGTTCACACCGTCAATGTGAATGCTCATATCATCAATGTGTAGGGGCCCAGCCCATGTCGATCCTCGTGGGTGCCCGAAAAAATTTGAGTCGGGTCGGGACGGGCCCGGTCTGTTGACAATGTGAATATTCACATTGACATGTTAACATTCACATTAATAGGAGTGTAAAATTGGCCCGCGTCCCGTGGCGGCGTGAAACCCGCCCGCGGCCCATGGGTAGCCTGGGGCAGGCCTGACCCGGCCCGTTGACAATGTGAATATTCACATTGACATGTTAACATTCACATTGATAAGAGTACAAAATTGGCCCGCGGCCCATGGGCGGCCAAAACCCCGCCCAGGACCCGGGGCGGGTCCGGCCCATTGACAATGTGAATACTCACATTGATATGTTAACATTCACATTGATAGGAATGTAAAATTAGCCCGCGCCTCGTGGCTCCCTGAAACCCGCCCACGACCCTTAAGCGGCCCGGGGTGGGCCCGGCCCGACCTATTGACAATGTGAATATTCACATTGATAAGAATATAAAATTGGCCAACGGACCAGGGCGGCCTCGATCCGACCCGTTGACAACGTGAATATGCACATTGGCATGTTAACATTCACATTGATAAGAGTGTAAAATTGGCCCGCAGCCCGTGGGTAGCCCGAAACCCGACCACAGTCCGAGGCGAGCTTGGCCCGACCCATAACAATGTGAATATTCACATTGACATGTTAATATTAACATTGATAGGAGTGTAAAATTTGCCCGCTGCCCGAAGCTTGTCCGCGGCCCGGGATAGGCCTGACCCAGCTCGTTAACGATGTGAATATTCACATTGACATGTTAACATGTACATTGATAGGAATGTAGAATTGGCTCGCGGCCCGTAGGCTGCCGGAAGCCCGCCCACGGCTCGGGGCAGGCTCGTTTGGGTCGGGGCCCGAGCGTGTCCGAGACCCTAGACTAGGGCTTAGGCTATCACTTTGAAGCCTAGCTCGGCCTATCAGTCCGCTTAAGGCCCATTCATGGCTCGGTCCGAAGCCCAGCCCCCCGAGGCGCAATGTCTTTTTTTGTGAAAAATAATAAAATTTTGCTAGAAAAAATTAAAAAGAATTAAAAAAAATGACCAGGCCCGTCCAAGCCCGACCTAAGCTCGAGGCTAAGCCCATGCCCACCAGCTCGACCCGAGGCTCGATCCATCAGCCCGTCTAAAGCCCGAATACCCTTGTGCCAGGGCTAGGGCTTGGGCTTAATTTTTTGGCCCGTGGGTCGAGCCAGGCTGGCCCGAATTTTTTCGGACACCTACGAGACTCGATATGGGCTGGCCCGGGCCTCTACGTATTGATGATATGAACATTCACATTGACGATGTGAACATTTACATTATGGGTATTTTGGTAATTATGTCTCCCATAGGACTTATTGAAACATAAGAAAATAATGTGGACTAAATAGAATATAAGTAGATGAAAATGGTATTTTGGTCTTCTTACCTCAAATAAGACTTAATGGAATAGTCAAAAAGAACGTAGGTTGCCCGAAGCCTGCCTACGGCTCGGGAAAGGCTCGTTTGGGCCCGGGCTCGAGCCTAGTCCGAGACCCTAGGCTAGGGCCTGGGCCATCACTCTGAAGCCCGGCCCGCCCAAGACTGACCCAAGCTTGAGGCCAGGCCCAGGCCTATTGGCCCGACTCAAGGCTCGACCCACCGGCTCAGGCCCGAACCCAAACGAGCCTGCCCCGAGCCGTGTGAGGCTTCGGGCAGCCCACGGTCCGTGGGCAAATTCTACATTCCTATCAATGTGCATGTCAACATGTCAATGTGAATATTCACATTATCAACGGGCCGGGTCGGGCCTACCCCAGGCCGCGGGCAAGCTTTAGGCAGCGGGCAAATTTTACACTCCTATCAATGTTAATGTTAACATATTAATGTGAATATTCACAATGTCACGGGTCGGGCTGCGGTCGGGCTTCGAGCCGCCCACGGGTTACGGGCCAATTTTACACTCTTATCAATGTGAATGTTAACATGTCAATGTGAATATTCACATTGTCAACGGGCCGGGTTGGGCCCACCCTAGGCCGCTGGCTAATTTTATACTCTTATCAATGTGAATGTTAACATGTCAATATGAATATTCACATTGTTAACAGGTTGGGCTGGGCTCGCCCCGGCCCGCCCACAGGCCGTGGGCAGGTTTCGGGCAGCCACGGGGCGCGGGCTAATTTTACACTCCTATCAATGTGAATGTTAACATGTCAATGTGAGTATTCACATTGTCAACGAGCCGGGCCGAGCCCACCCCAGGCCGCCGGGGGAGGCTTTTGGCTGCTCATGGGCCGCGGGCCAATTTTATACTCTTATCAATGTGAATGTTAACATGTCAATGTGAATATTCACATTGTTAATGGGCCAGGCCGGGCCCGCCTCGGGCCGCCGGCGGGTTTCGCGCCGCCACGGGACGTGGGCCAATTTTACACTCATATTAATGTGAATGTTAACATGTCAATGTGAATATTTACATTGTCAACGAGCCGGGCCCGGCTCGTTGGTGGGTTTCGGACTGCTCACGGGCCAATTTTACATTCCTACCAATGTGAATTTTAAAATATGAATGTTCACATCATAAAATTGCTAACCGTTTAAAAAATATTTATAAGGGTATCAAAATTAAATATAAGGGCATAAGTGTCCAAGAAAATAGTGTAAATCAAGAAAAATGACTTTATGGAATAAAACTATACATGCATGGGACTAAATGGGTTAAAAAATTCCTTCATGAACTTCTTAGGTTAAAACACTTCTAAATGAGATTTATCAATAAAAATCGCATGAAATAATTATAGGTTAGATGTGATATTTTATCTTATTAATTATTTTAAGTTATTTTTTCTTTATTGCCTATTTTAGTCCAAATAATCCTTTCCAAACCTGGCCAATACAAGAACAAATTCAAAATTCAAACATTAGGCAAAGAAAGAATTAATAGCAAATATTCTCTAAAAAAAACCACATAACTCAAATTCCAAGCCAAAATTCTAGAAATATCGAGAAAAATTTTACAATTACAAACCCTCTAAACCAAACATTAACATAACACAAGAACAAAATTGAATCTAAGACAGATTAACTGAGACCTATTGGTTTGGCAAGCGACAATGACCTATTGTTGGGGGTGATCAAGAGTGTTCTTCGGTGGAACGAAAAATAAAAAAATAATTTAATTTTTTTAAAAATATATATATATAATAAATTAATATTTTTTGTATATTTTTTGGTTTTTAATAAAAATAGTTTATTTATTTTTTATTTTTAGATAATTCTATATTTAAATGGACTTGACATGTAAAAAAATTGACATAATTTAAAAAAAAAACACACTAAAAAAGCAAATGTTTTTGGGCTAGATCTCAAACTCAACCCAATACTCAATTCTGTTCAGGTTTAAGTGAAAATTTTATACCAAATTCAATCTTTCGATTTTCTTATGACGTATTGAAATTGGCCATTGATTTATCGATTTTTTTTTGGTTTAACGTAAATGATAGTTTTATAAAAGATTTTACTTTAGTTTAATTTGTTAAACAAAAATGATATATACTATGAGTTTATATTTTCAAACTTTATCTGGAAAATGAAAAATGTGGGTTACAGTCGTAATAATTATAATTTATTGATTTGTTTTATTTTATTTTTTGTATTATGGTTGTCAAAAATTAAAGGGTTTGTTTGAGAAGGTAGTTGACTTTTTAACTTTTTGACTTTTTTAGCATAGGGCTAAAAAAGTCTCGTTTAGAAATAATTTTTTAAGTTTTTAAACTTTTTATAAAAGAAATAATGTAATAATTATGGATTAAGTGTAATATTTTATCTTATTAAACTAAATAACTTATTTTATTTTTTTATAGTTAAAATACCTTAAAATCCAACCTAATCCTTCCTCCCAAAAGAAGCCAAAGAAAACTTTAACTATCAGGAAATAGAATTTTACTCTCATTGACAGTCCGGATCAAATGATGAAATGAGGTTACGTTTGTCGAGGTTATTTGATTATTTTAGTTTAGAAAAAATAAATTAAAGAATCACTAAGATAAAATATTATATTTAAATTATAATTATTTTATTTTTTCATAATAAAAATTAAGAAATTCAAAAAATCCATCCCTAACTAAATTTTTTGATTAGTGCTAAAATAACTAAAAATTAAAAAACCAAAAAACAAACATACATTCTGAACGAAGGCTGAGATTATTGTGCTCCACACACAACACACATAATCATTTGACACCAAAATACCATTACCATGTTCTCAGAAAACCACAGGTCCCCCACTCACTCTGTCTTCCCAGCATACTTTCATGACCCAATCATTTCAGATTTCTGTGCTCTCTCTCTCTCTGAATTCAACCAGTGATGGATGGACTCAGTCTTGGGTGATTGTCAAGGTCTCCTGAGAGGGATTGCTTTCTGGGTTTCTCTTCTCTAGTGGGTTCTCTTACTGGGTTCCGTTAAAATCAAAGATGTGTTTTGATTACTGTCTGTAAATGGGTCTGTGAGAATCTTTTTTCTGTGGGTTCTTCAACAGGTATGGATTTTTACTCCCAATTTTTCACGGGTCAAAAAGGTATTTTATTTATTTATTTATTTTAATATTTTTAAAGATAGATTGCTTAGTTTGATTGAATTATGGTGCAAGATTCTTCAATATGGGCTGTTCATGGCATGTGTTGTTTTGAATCAATATACCAACCAAACTGTTTGATTGATGAAGTTCAGATTGCTTCCCTGATTTTTTTGGTTATTTTTTGCTTCCCCAGTTGTTGAAGATTCGTGGAATGTTTTCGTTGAGAAACAAGTATAATGAATTAGATTATATGTTTAATGGGTTTGATGAGTGATTATTTAGATATATGAAAAAGGGTATGTGCGTATAGAATTATGGAACTGTATGCAGGAAGATTAATTGTGTGTGCCCCTTGGGGGAAAACCCGATAAATTTGGAATGACAGAGAAACATAATTGCATGTGGGAGGGATTTTCACATAAGTTGCATAATGATTCTATCTTGTGCTGAAATTAGAAATTTGGAGGAAAGGGTATTTTTTGAACTATTTGTTTCTAGCTGATTCGAGTACCCTTCTTTCCTTTGGAGTTTCAATCATCATTAGTAGTTGGGGTCAATAATTATGAAGGATAGTGAACCTGTTTATGGTGACTATGTTGAAATTTCCCATTTTACTTGGTCAGTTGCTCTAGTCCATTGTTCCAATAATCATATCAGATTTGATGTTCAAATTCAACCGGAACCCTATTAGGATAAAGTTTAGGACTCCAAGTTTAATATGTGGCGCCAATATGATTGACTACATTTCTAAAATTGAAACTAATGTTGTTCTCATATTTCGTTGTGCTTTCATATGTATCTTGTATAAAACTTCCATCAAATCTACATCAGATATTGATATGTTACAAAAGAGTAGTTTGCCTCTTTTCTTCGGACTTGATGATACTCGTGGAAATATTGGCAGACGGGGGTAATTTCTTGGAGGCTATGACCCGTAAACTGAAATCTCAAAAGCTCGTGCATTTTTCTGCTGAAAAATAGAGTTCCACTGATACATTCCCACTCCATCTGTGCTGCCAAAATTGAATGACCAAAGTCTTCCCAACCTTTCCTGTCTCTGTCAGGAAAACCTTCCCACAAGATGAAGAAATCTTCATTGGATGCCCCTCTCCACTACATATTTAGCAGCCACCACTTTCCTCCAATATTTCTCGCTATCACAAGCAACTTTCCAAACACTTTCTCAAAAGAGTTCTATAAAAGCTTCCAACCTTCTAATGCCCATCCCACCCTCATTACAGGAAGTGTTCTGATCCACTAAATCATAATTGAATTCTTCACTAACACCTCCCCAAAGAATTTTAAAGTTTCCCTTGTGTTTCCGAAATGTTTCCAAGTCTAAGCTAACCAAAATACCACACCTGACATTGAATTTTGATCATTTGGTTGTATAAGAATAGGAGTTTTTGGAACCATTTCAGAATTTACTCTCCGGAATGAAAAATTGCCACAAATTAGTTTCATATCAGAGTGGAGACATTGAAGTTATCGTTTAATTGCGCTATCAAATGATCTAGTTCAAATTAAGATAATTATATGGAGGTAAAGAAATCTAGTATATAATACTCATACACTCCTCAAGCAAATTTGCTCTTACGCTGAAGTTTTGGGGGTTCTCTTTCAGATTTATACTAGATTTCACCGATAATTGAAATACATTTGTCTTTAGAAAAACTTAGAAGGTTGAAGGTTAGGACAAAGGTTTCATATATCCTATTAAGAATCAGATATTTTCTACAAATATGGATAATTTAGTTGTGGATTTTGTCTCCTTGTACATCGTATTGGCATATTTTCAAAAAATTAAATGAGGTTCGGATATTTCAGCACAGAACATTCTATTGTAGCAAATGTCTTTTTGCATCTATGATCTGCAAGTATATGGAAATAGTGAAAGTAGGAACGAGTTTGGTGGTAAGGTTTCATATATCTTGATGTAAGTCGTAAGCCATTGCATATAGTAAAGAGACTATAATCTTACCCTCGTCTCTGCTGGTCATGGCCCACTATTGTTTCAGCAGACTACTCACTAGATACATGCAAATATTTTGTGTTGTCACAACAGCAAAAAGTTTATGTAAAAATCTATCATGATAGAGTGGGTGCATTCCCAGATGTCTGAACATGTATAGAATGGCAAGCCCGAATCGAACATGGACCAAGTTGGCTCCAGCAGAATCATTATATTCATGGCATGCGGACAAATTAGGATTTGCTTTTATGGTTCTGTAATCAGTAATACTAATAAGAACAAATTATGGTGAGTGTTAAAGTCCAATTTCATATCCCGTATTTGGTACCAAATACTGTTTTTTTTTTTCTTCTCTACATGGATGTGCTAATCTCAGTGTTTCTTGTTTCTTATATGCTGAATGTTGTTTTCTTCTCTTCTACATGGTGTAGGTAGCCTTAATTTTTTTAAATATGGTACATTTCCGTGTTTTTTGTCCATTGTTTTTGTAATTGCAGTTCCACTATTTTCCCAGAATTCCTGAGATAAATTCTTCTTATGTGGGCATTCAGGTCATGAGGGGAAGACTCCGCCTACCTATTGCCTCTCCCCGATACTATTGCAAGCAGGAGCCTTGTGCTACTATAAGACATTTTTTTTATGATTGTTATTGGGTTTGAATTGCTTTGCTTAATAGGGGGTTTCCTATCTCATGAATTGTTAGATCATAATCACATTAAATTGGGGTATAGAATCACTTTGGCAATAATTCTCTATTAGCATAACCAAATTAAAATGGGACCTAGAATCACTTTGACAACAGTACATGTTATTCTGATATTATTTGCTGTTGAATCGATGACACCTTGTTTTTATCCATACTAACCCCAAAAATGCCATTTGTTTTTTTGTCTAGTGTTTGAAGTTACAGTCGCATGAGCCACAAATATATCGAATATTACATGCATATCAACTTACAGGAACTTACTATCTTCACCATCTTTCTTTGGTGCAATTTCAGGTCTGTGCAGTTGACGAGGTTGAGCAAAGTTGTGTGTGTGTGTGTGTGTGTGTGTGTGTGTGAGAGAGAGAGAGAGAGAGAGAGAGAGAGAGGCAAGCTTGCATACTTTACAAATCATTTAGAAACAATTTTTATATAATATTCAGAAATTATTCATAATTAAACAATTTTACACAAACATTCTTTCCATAAACAAAGTACAAGGTTAGTGTGCCCAACACTAAAACCTATCTACAATAATCAAATGTCATCGCCGTTGTCTTGCTGATCATCAGAACCAACTCTTCCATCTGTAGCCATCTTGTTGGCATCTGAACCTTCAACTACCCTATTACCTTCTCCAGTATGATCATCGTACTGTTGTTTTCTCCATCGCTCTTGGTCCATTGATTGGCCTTGCAACTGATGATCTCCATCTGCTTCAAAGTGGATACAAAAAAGAAAAACGTAGGTACTCATGACTAATAAAGCTAAAAACACCCTTTTTTTCTTGTGTTCTAGAAACAGAAAAAATATACGAAAAAGCACCACATTTATTATATCACGGTATTCACTACAAAAAGGTTGAACACAAAGTTCAGAGTTTCTTAGTACAATGACTTAGTGCAATGACCATACCCAGAATGTTTTGCTTCACTATTTGAAACATTAAAATGACAACCACTTGTCTCAAATTTAAAAAAGAAATTCAATTTTTATTTTTTTATAAAATTTTACAAGGCCATAAACAAGTTCCATTCTAAATATCCATCATAAACTTGAGATGCAAGATGCAACAAAACACTATCGTCTTTGTTTTGTTTTTTTAAAAAGTAATCATAGAGCATGGTTATATGTCTATATGCAATCAGTTATTACCACTTTCACCATCAGAAGCATCTTCAAGCCTCGCAATTGCTTCAACCAGGGCTTGTTCATGCTCCTGCATTCAAAAGGACTCTCAAAATTGCAAACAAATTAAAAATTAAATAAAAAACTTTATTACTGGTACTAGGATATTCTTACTTTAAGCACTTTCTTTGCTTTCTCAACCTCCAAACGATCCGGATGGCTTGCTCTGATAACTTTCTCCACCTATAGATATTCACATCAGCGGGGAGCGCAAAATAATATGTATATATATAATTATGTTTGCAGTGAAATGCAAAATCTTCAAGTGGCAGTCATACCTCCTTAACTAGAGTATCAGTATGAAGTATTTCGATATCACCCTTCTTCCCAATGCCATTTTGTGATGGAGGAAAAACTTTCTTGGACTGACCCTTTGCTATTCCTCTGCCTCTTCCGGCACCAGCAACAGCACCACCACGTGCCATAGACTTCTTAAACCCACGGCCTGGTCCACTGGGGCCGCCTCTACTAGAGACTCCAGGACCATCGCCTTCCCACCGAATGTCCTCAGGTGATATCTAATGTGTACGTAATGTTCCATAGACAATAAAATCAAGTCACAAGCAAAAGGCCAGCATTTAGAAAATGACTCATCACTACAATAGAGTGAAAAAATCATACAGCTCTTGTTTGTGCAAAAGTTCATGCTATAACCTAAGAAGCAGACTTGACAAGACATTGGACAACAATTTTTGAAAAATCAAGATACAGTTAAAAATGCAACATACAACTTATTAAAATTTTACCTATAATGTGCCTGTTTGGTGCAGCTTAAAAGTTATTGATTTCAGCTTTCAGCTTAATTTAAGCTATTTTGATGTGTTTGGTTTAACTTAACAATGCAGCTTATAACTTTTTGTAAGTCAGAAATCAGCTTATTCTTTGAGTGGGGCAGGAGATGCTTAATTTATAAGTCAGAAATCAGCTTATGAAACTGTTAAGGCATAAGTTATAAGCACTTTCCCACAGCTCTACTAAACAGGGCTAACAAAGTAATTAAATTACTACCATAGTACAGTCTTATATCAAACCAAGCAAAATCCAATGCAACGTCAACTACAGACATCAATCACTGAGGCATAAAGAGGTTATTCTTCTCAACAGGGGCTTCTGTGGCGACAACTTCTTTCTTCTTCTCTATTAGCAGCTAGGTTTTTGTTCAAACAGATGTACATAAATTTATGAAGTTCCCAGTTTTAATTGGTTAGAATTTTTTAATATTACAATTTGACCCCAATTAAAAACTTGTAATATTACAAACATGCACAAGGTGTCTGAAAAGAATAAGTGTCTTGTAGTGTCCCCAACATGACAACCAAAAATAACAATAATTAAAAAAATTAAGCACACTACATGGCATGTCCGTGGAGTGTGCGTGTCTAAGATATGTTGGACACCGTACTAAAATTAAACGCCCGTGCTTCACAGTTATAAACCATGAAATCAATAACTCCTAAACAATTTCAAACCCTTAAATGAGAGAGAAATCTTCAGGAATGGCCTAACCCGTGACAAAACCACTTCAAAGGAGCTACAAATTTCCAGAATTAAAAAAATGGCTTAAGTAGCCACCCTTTCAATAAATCAAACAAATGCTTAGCATCCGTGTGGAATCCATTGTAGTAGCATGGCTTGTAACACACATTCCAAGAAGGGATAGAAACAATGAAGACACTATAACACATTCAGAGAAAGGATGGAACTGACAAGGTTAGTTTCAATCTCCATCTCGATATTCTTGTATGCAACTGGTTGTGGTTGGAATGAGAGTATCTTCAAAACATAAAAGCCACACCATGCGACATATCTTCAGAACCTAAAACATACATTGCTTGAATGACATGCAGCCTATGCCCTTTTTCTGATAAGGCCATCATACGTAACTCACGAAGGCTAGTTATTACAAATCAAGAGGATTCTGGACTTCATCATAACAATTGTTAGGTAGATTTATTTAGCCATTGTTTGCAATATTTAAATTTGTAAACGTGGAAAACTGAAAATTTCAAACTTACTTCACCAACCTATAGAACTCTAGGTATCTAGATGCAATTTGTTTTCTACGACCATTAGAATTTGACATCATAAAGAAGCTTCACAATGTAGCATTTTCTACATGAAGAATATGTAAGCTACAATTCACACTACTATATTCTGTTGTTCAACCAGATTATCACTTGGTGGTAACAATGAAAATATGAAATATGATGTCAATAAAGTAACCAATTAACAATTCAGCAAAGAGAGAGCCAGATAACAAACATGAAGCTAGCATCCACACAAACGCACAAGAACAAGATGCATAGATACTAGAGTAGATACAGTCGTTTTTGTTCCTCAATTTTCAAGCATTAATATATTGTAATAAGAATTTCTTGGATGTTTATGATCATGCAAGAAAAGATTAACCAGGAGGAATGTAGGCCATGCAAGTAAATTCAGAGAAAGGGCCATCTTTTACCTCTTTGAGATTGACCCATTCCCATGTTTCATCTGCTGTACTAATATCGTAAACCAAAGCATGCCGGCCCTGGCAATTTTGAAAAAAGCAAGTTAAATTACATGCCCATCAAATACAGAAAAATCTTTCAACAAACAAACAACCAGACATACCTCAACAGGATTGTAGTCAGTTATAACCGCCTCATAGAAGTTATTGTCTTCAGGCCACCTTGTCCAAACTTTCCTTCCAACTAATGGATCAAAGTTTGCTGCTTCAGTACGTTCATTGACTGCAAAGGTGCCTGAAGAGCCCCGGTTTGGGACTAGGCCCCTTCCAGTAAAACCTATAGAAGGGAACTGCATAGACTTTATTGAGGATGCACCAGGTAATGTTCAACTCCTTTAAACAATTTATCATCTATGTAAAGAAACCTTTACTTGGGGGTGAGTATTGAATCAGCAAAAACAAAACCACATTTTTTTTCCAGTCTTTTTTGTCCTTTGTCTTTCAAATTTGAGTCGAAATTTTTACATATCAGGTCCATCTAGTGTAAAATGATCTAATTTTTTTTTTTAATATAAGTTTGCGCACAAAAAAAAAAAAAAAAACAAAAAACAAAAAACAAAAATTGGCTTCTGTTTTGTCTTTGGTGAACTTCTTTCCAATTTTTATTTTTTTACTTTTCTAGTCCGACTAATCGAGTAGAACCTTAAAAGTGCAAATCTTTTTGAAATTTTTTAAAGAAAGTTCACTAAGGCTCAGTTTGTTTAGAATGAAATAGGTAGAAAGTGAAAGAGAAAAAATTTAACTTCAATGAGTTTGTTTAAGTTTGAAAGTGGTGGAAAATATAAGAAAACTAATTTTCTTGTACAACTCATATTAGCATTATAACTAATTTTTTATTTCTTGCAAAAAACACAAGAAAATTGAATGTGTGAGTTATCTATAACTAAACTTTTAAGTTTTTCTATTCTTTTTCTTACAAAATTTTCATCTTAATCAAATGTTTGCAAGAAAACATATTTTCTTTTCTTTCACTTCATTTTCTTTTACTTTCACTTTCTACCAAATTTTCTTTCTAATCAAATGCAGCCTAAAAGCGCCCCTGGGGGGGGGGGGCCACTAAAAAAGTCAATCGCAAACACAAATTATTCAACTTACTGATTTTGGCTTCTTGCCCCTGGCTCCTGAGGCTGGACCTCGTTTCAAGGCTGATGATGATGGTTGCAAGGATGTATGCAACACTGGGGATGGTACACCTAGGGATAATGAAGCTACTGACTGTGATGTCTTCTGTTTCTTGCGTGATGCTGAAACAGTAGAACTAGGTATGGGATCATGAACAGGCTGGCTATTGCTGAGCATGCCAGTTTGGAGCCCACCTGACTCCCTCCACTCCCTGATGACAATATTGAACAGAAACCCATGAAAATGAGTAATTGACCGAATATACCTAATGAACAAATCTCAGTGTTATGAACAGTGTTACAATGTCATTATATTATCAGACCTTATTCTCCTGATGATGTCATCAGTATTAACCTTGGATAGGAGCTCTCTGTGTTCTTCATCTGATACTCTCAGTTCTTTTCTAAGTTCAGTAATTAAACTTTCTTTCTCCTAGAAAATACACAAAATGAGGGACTCTAAAATCAATTTAACATTACATAAAATGAATACACAAACGAATTGTAATATATACCCAAGTAATGGCATCAGATTGAGCTTTAAAGGCCCGAAGTACTGAACTATATGCTTCTTGTTCTATGTAGTGGATCTGGGCCTCCATATCACTCTGCATCCGAGGGAATTGAGCAGTACCAACAGCTGCAGATCTTACATTCCCCAAAGCTCGGCCCCCCCTTGGAAATCTATTTTGATGTGAAGGAGTAAGGTCATCATCCGTACCTGCAGTTATATAGAGAAGAATCACTACACAAACAAATTTTCCAGATGTAGCACCTAAACAAAAATTTGAATTCTACATGGGGGAAAAATTCATTCTGCCAGCTGCATGGTTGTGTAAAAAATGATCTGGTAATTAAATAGTGCAAGGTTCAACTTATTTGAGCAGCAGTACTTATGTTTCTGCGTGTGTGTGTGTGTGTGTGTGTGTGTGTGTGTGTGTGTGTGTGTGTGTGTGTGTGTGAGAGAGAGAGAGAGAGAGAGAGAGACTTATGCAGGTTAATTCACTGAGCCAATCGCTGTTTCTCTACCTCACAAGAAGCAAAACAAAATATATATGTTTGAAACAATTTAAATATTGCAGAACTGTGGTGAAAATGTTTGACTGTTGGCCTTCCGCAAAGTCTCAGAGATACTTGCTGAACCATCTAACATGCAACGTAACTAACATTCTTGCTGAGAGAAATCAAACTTTTTCAAAGACAAGGAAAACAGGAATGCTACATACAATCCATATAATAAGACAGAACGGTTTTTGAAAATATATAAAATGTATCAGAGATACATTTCATTTGAATGGTTTAGATCAATCCTAATCAATATCTAACGGTTGAGAGTAATTTTTTTCCCGCCCAAACACACTCTGCTCTCTCTCTCTCTCTCTCTCTCTCTCTCTCCCACGTCTACCAAACACGCCTGCCTCTACCCAAATGTTATCCTCAACTCCCTCTCTCTCTCTCTCTCTCTCTCTCTCTCTCTCTCTCTCTCTCTCTCTCTACTGTGCTTCATCAACGATCTAAGATCAGATAGCATTGTTGAATTCGATCTAGGGCTTTCGAAACAATGATCTTCAACGCGTCGTTTTTTGTGTCAACTGATCTTGTAGAGATTCGGAAGGAGGTCGAGACGCCAATGAGTCGCCCAGATCTAGGTTTGCGATGATGATGGGTGGTGGTGAACATACTTGACACCACTGGAACTCTTTGTTCAATGGCTCGAAAAGGGCAAAGAGAGCGAGAGAGGGTTGCAGGGTGGAGAATCTCCGGAGGACCGCCGAGAATCATCGGCGAGCAGCGTTCCGATCACATAGCCCATGCCACAGTAGTTCTCGCCCGGAGTCGGCGTTGCCACATCGGATTGATGGGAAAAAAAAAAAAAAAAAAGATTTGGAAATGGAGTGGAAATGGGTTTCACATTTTTCTTTGGTTTCTCTCTGAACACGCATTCGCTTCTTTGGTTATTGATTTGTTGATTTTGTAGACATGTGGTTCTACCTCCTAAAGTGCCCAAACTTCTTCCCAAGAATCGCCTTCTCTCTGAAGCAAGTAATTAGGGTTTAAAGAAAATGGAGCGGAATAGAAATTTGATTTTGGATGTGTTGTCATTAGGTACATGAGATAAATAAATCAAATTACTTGATTTTTTTTTTATTTAAATTTCACATTTTTTAAATTTCACATTCCAGTAGATCAGTTTATGAGAAAATGACAAAAAATAAAGAAAACAAAACACTTTTCACTAATTTCGAAACACTTTTGATAATATTTAGAGCACTGTTTATACAAATTTCAATATTAAACAATTTGATGGTATCATATATTTGATTTTGTGTATCAGAACAAGTGGCGTGCAATTTGGGTGCAGCAGAGCCGATGATGGGTCCACTACACAATCCATTGACTAGAGCCACACATTATGCTCCTCAGGGGGCCTCTGAACTATCAGCAGCAGCAGGAGAATCAGGCTCAACCAAACTTGGGGAATGGTGGTTTTTCTTAGGGGTGTGGGAGTGAGTGTTTAGAGAGATGGGAAATTGGGTTCAAAGATTCATTACATCTCCTTTCCCTTTATCCATTAAAAAATAACACCTTTTCATTTTTTACTTTTTATTTTTATGTATCTGAAACTGGTATTTGATGAATCTTTTTTCTCTTTGTTTCACTTTTTCAGGTTGGTGATGATATACGGATGATGATCCAAGTTAGGTTTTTTTCCAATCAATCTGTTTCGTATGAATAAAAATTTCAGCATCGACAACCACCGTCCCTTCGAATTCGCACTCGCAAGGTTCGATTTCTGCCTCTCCCCTTCTCTCTCTGTGTTTGTTTTTACCCTAATGACAGTGAGTCTTCGCTTTCCTTTCGTAGATCAGTTTATTACTTCTTTTAATTAATTTCAATAAATTTCTTGATTTCTAATTTCGTAGATCAGTTTATTGCATTCCAGTAGATCAGTTTATGGCTATGTCTGGTTTGTCTATATGGTTGCAACACCACCACCGCTGCTCATCATCACCACCGTCGCTGTTGGTGCAAAACCCACATCATGCTCAAACAGAATGTGTTCAGGGAAAGCTTCAAGTAAAATTCTTCAATACTTTGAAATAGACCACAGCTCTATTCATACTTTTTTTACTTTTTTATTTTTCAATCGATAAGTAACTAATTATAAATACGAAAAATATTTATATTATCAAACAAATCACTAACTCATACTTTTGTACAGTATTATTACTATTTTTTTAAATAAGTTTTAAACATCCAATACAGACTCAACGCAATGTATGCTACAACTCTGGATTGGGAATCAGATCACAGTGAACATTTTGAGTTGTATATTGTATGTGTCTGTTTGAACCTATATGGAAGGAAGCACATGCGAATTTGGGACAGTGACTGCATACCCTTTCTCTTTCTTTTGATTTTTTAAGTATCTACTATATTATTTTGCATGCTAATTTTGTAATTAAATTCTGATGCCAAACTTAAACATTTCGGCAATGCTACATCCTTTCAATTTTCTCCCACAAAAGCACCCTGTCACAATTTTTTACCGGTTCACTTACAATTCCTTGCCTTCTATAGCTCCTAGAGTATTACCTACACTTCATTCACTGCGACAAACTTCATATAGAGGCCCAATTCATCTCCCACAGCTTGGTAACATGCAGGTTATTACACCAAGGGATTGTTGATAGTGTATTATTTGCTTCTTTTGACAGTGGTATATATTCTTCAACCTTGAATAAATTTAATTTTTTGAATTGGATATTTTGATGGCTATACTAGAAATGTATCAATGTGCTCTATCTTCATTTATTTATTTTTTTGAATTAATGATTGAAGATTAAATAGTGATATTTGAAACATAAACTTGACACGCAGACCTAGCCATAATGCAAACGAAGATGTTCACTTGACAGTGAGGAAATCTATAGCAGGTCCGCATTTGAATATGAGAAATATGGGATTTGTTATGCTACACTAGATGTAAATTATAGTATTTATGGTGCATATATGGTGGTGAAAACCCATTAGAAAAGGAGAATGTAAACTTAAAACCAGGGAAAGCTTCAAGTAACTCACTTAGAGATCAATTAAAATTTGTTATTTAAAATATTAACATATAGTTTTGGGAAAGTTACTGAAGATTAAAGTTGGTTTTGTTGGTTGTTGTTTATGTTGGTTGTTGATTTACTTGATAGATAGTATAAATTTGTTTTGTTTTTTTGTTTTTGTTTTTGTTTTTGTTTTGTGGTATAAATTTATGTTTGGACTTTCTAAATGGTGAACTTCAAAATACTTATGATTATAACGAATTTTGATTTTGGTTTTAATTTGAATTGGATACTTTGATGATGGCTATACTAGAAATGTATCAATGTGCTCAATCTTCATTTATTTATTTTTCTTAATTAATGATTGAAGATTGGATAGTCATCTTTTAAACATAAACTTGACATGCAGATTTGGCCATAGTGCAAATGAAGATGTTCACTTGATAGTGAGGAAATCTACAGCAAGTCTGCATTTGAATATGAGAAATATAGGATTTGTTGTGCTACACAGATGGAAATTATAGTACTTTTGGTGCATGTATGGTGGTGAAAATCCATTGGAAAAGGAGATTGTAAACTTACAGACTAGGGAAAGCTTCAAGTACCTCTCTTATAATGTAAGGCTTATTTATTTATTTATTTTAAACTTATCATATCTAATGTTCTTCTTATAAATGTTTTGTTCCTCATACTTTTTAGGTGGATAGAGACTTGCACCGAACAGTAATATCAAGAAAGAAATGATTTTTTTTCTTATTTATGTATATAAAGTTTTTGTATATAGATTCAATTTCTTCAAAAAAAGAAATGTTAATGTTGTTGTCCGCGATGAGCGTGACCTTAATATTATTTGCATTCGTGGGTCTGTTTTTAATACAACAGGGTTGGGATTACAATTATATTAAATTGGCAATTGATAATTGATAATTTATTAAATAGTGTTGGGATTATAATTATATTCTAATCCTAACATTATTAACACCGTGCCTTCAGGCACGGGCATACGCTAGTACCATACATGGTTATATGCAAAATTTAAGCATGACAAACCTTATAGTTATCAGATCAAAACAAATATACTTATTATACCTTCAAAATAAAAAAAGCTTAGATAAAAAAGAACTCAACAAGGTTAAAGCAATTCCCAGAGCAACATACCATTGGTCACTTTCACTATGCAGTCTACTATTACATGGTAAACTTATCAGAACAAGTCACTTACATAGGGTAAATGACGGGAAATTCAAATTACAAATGAAAGAGAAATTTTAAAAAGATAAAATGAAAGCATGGATGTCATTTACCATTCTGAACTAAGCTTTCACATGCTTAGTGCAATAACTTACAGATTATGGCATATATCCTAAATGAGAGTATCTATTCTCAAAAAATGGATAGAAGGGAAGAAGACATAAAGATAAACAGTTTGACACAGGTATATAGAGAAAGAGAGGAGGATGACACAAAGAACCATCATTTGAATGGGTGTTATCTGAGAAGAAAGGAGACAAAGAGTACAAGAATGAGGACCTTTCGGCTCCTTTTGTTCACGCAGAAAATGGTCTAGAAAAGAATTGGACTTGTGCTAACATGCAAAATTGCTGAATAGAGCTGCTTTATTTAACCTTTCTCCAGTAAAATGACATTCCAAGAACATAAATAGAATGCCTTTCCAACCAACTACACAAGTTTGGAAATGTTGACAACAAAGTTAATTTACTTTTCCACACAAGGAAGATATAAGTCGAAGTTTTCCAAAATGATTTCTAGGATCCACCCAATACCAAACAGAAACACAATTTCTTAAACAAAGTTTTTAAAATTCAAGTCAATTCACTATTGGCTACAGTTGCATGGACAATACCGGCTACAGTAACATGATTACATGACATAATCCCGCTGTAAAATTGCCACAAAACCATTTCATTAACTCAAATTATCCTACTTTTTTTAGAAAAAAAACATAAACGAATAGAGTTGATAGACATAGAACTTAGGTCTCATATTAACTAATGGACCTTACAATGGGCACATTTTCTCTTTCAGTGGGACTCAAACAAAAATGGAGTCTTCTCTTAACGGCAAGCAGTAGAGCATAATGGCAAAAAAGATTCATGAAGCCGATCCACTTGACTAGGACACAAAGTTCAGTTTGGTTTGGTTTGGTCTAATCAAGCAGTAACCATTTTTTAAATTATTGCATTACCAAACTTTGTGAGTTTTGAAATAGTAGCCACCAAAATTGAGCATCACCCTGTCAAATAGAAGGATTTAAACTAAAGCTACATAATTAAGGGCTTCTAGAGCAAAAAAATGTTAAAACCTAAGATTGAGGAAGAGCACAAACAAGACACTTGCAAATTCACAATATCCAAGCCCATAGCAAAACCCAAGAAACTAATCCTTTTCTGTTGGGAGTCAATATAGTTGAAAATTTGAAATCTTCATTGGAAAATCCCATGATCTTGTAGCAACCTTCAAATAATGTTCTCTACATTACAAGTGGACCAAAGGTTATAATAACTGATTGATTTATAAAGGTGGAAGTATGATGGTTTACTTGGTACCTTAGGCTAAATAGGATATGAGGGTTTCAAAAGGAAACAAATTGGTACATTTCACAAAAGTAGTTTGCTGAGATGTCAAGACAGTAAGTAGTTTAGTGCCTGTGCATTTTCTATAAATGCTTGAAGTCAAGAAAATATTGAAAAATTCAGTATTAATAGTCAAAAGAAAAAAAAATAAAAATAATCAACTAGTCAAACTCTTAAAATTCACTCTCAATTCATTTTTCTTTTGGTACAAACCACCTTATTGCTAGGCCCTTAACAACATACCAAAAGGATTTCAGAAAGATCAATCAAGACAATAACCAAATATGCTTGTCAAAAGAAGAAGGAAAAAAAAAGGAAAGAAAGATGATAGATAACCAAAAATAGGACTTGAATTTCTTAGAAGTTAAAAAACTTCCAAAAATGTCTAATGGCTACTGTGCAACTTATCATGGCAATTTAAATTCAAATGAAACTTATAAACTCACAAAAAGTCAAAACAAAATGATGACTTCTCAAAATAGTAAATTTTGGTGAAGTAGACACTATTATTGTTCAGAAGGTAAAAGAAATGGTAGGTTCTACATTTTGCTACTTTATGTAAGTAGAATCTAACCTCTTTTCTGCAACAATAATAAGAATCAACATCCCATAACAAAACAAGCACAAACCATAATATACCCAAAAAATTATGCAGTCCCCAAGAAGATCTAGAAAAATAAGTTCACAGAAGGGATGTTTCCAAAAGTTGGTCCAATTTCAAGGCTTTTTTGTCTCTTTAACTTAGTTTGGTTTTGGATATATTACTTTATATTTCAAAACTCACCTAATAACCACATGTTAGGATATATGCCATGGTAGAGACTTAAAAAAAAACTCACCTAATAATAACATTGTAAGAGATATGTCAAGGGTTCTAACAATATACAATCTATCTTTTCTCAGTTCCACAGGCCGTAGTAAACAAAATCATGTTCTACTTTTCTAAGTACCAAGGCTAGGTTTTACACAGGGGCAGCTGCCTTATTGATCCTGGCATGAATAATTTTCTTATCAATGCGAAGCTTAGAACAAATTTGGAATCTAGAGTTAATCAGAAATGCAAAGTTGAAAAGGGGCAAAGAAACAAGTGGTTCCACTGAGAAACTTAAACATTATATCAATCATTAGGATGCAAAGGACATCCTAAGAAAAAAAAATCACAAGAAGGGGAAAACCAAATTCCAAGACAAACATGGTAATTTGGCAAGTATCTAGTTTGCCTCTAGGATTAATTATGTTAAGTTTAGATGTCGAGATTATATTTTTCTTAAATTTTTATGCCAAAGGCAGTTTGGTAAGTATTTTTATGGGCTATGGAATGGACTGTCATTGTTGGGTCACTTCGTTTAAGTCAGATTTAATAGATCTAGAGGGTCAAACACAGCCCTCGTCTTGGTCTTTAATTTTCCAGTAAGAATTATCCTTTCTTTTCGATAAATACTTTGCACTGAGAATTAATTGGCCAGCAATTTTGTTCGACTACCAAGTTCTCTAAGATAGTAAGTCAGTATCCCCCACGTTATTAGCTTCTTTTTAAGCAATGAAATGATAAAGCCTATTATTTGTGCACATAGCATGCATTTTTTTCTTATGTGCAGATGAGTAAGCCCCAATGTTCCATTGCCTAGGTTCTTTCCTAGTCTTCTCCTTACTCCTCTTAATCACCTGCACTCGACTTAAAAGACGTAACTATACCTAGCAGCTAGCTAAGCCTCTACCCATACCATTGACTTTTTAACAAGCCTACCCATCCTTTGTTACACGCCTGGATTCAGTGCTGATAGGTAATTGAAATAGTGCTAGAAACATGTATTACTTAATAAGTAGAACGACGTCGTATCACACTGTTTCGATTAGTTGCTTAATAAACAGTTACAGTTGTTAATACGTACCTAACCAATTGATGACGTCAGCTAATCCGGTACATAGCGGAGTTGAAGATTTGTTGTGCTGGTTGTGTTATTTATTGATTTGTATATGTTGCATGGAAGGAGGGTGTGTGTGTAATCATTTTCTTCTGAACTTGAGTAAAGCTAGTTCTCTTCTTCAATGGTGTTTTCTTCTTCCCTAGACAATAGGCTCGTTCTAAACCTAAAAAATAACCTAAAACAGTCAGGATACTAGTTCACAGCCCTAAGCTTCATCTGTTTTTTGCGAATTATATCGTTTCGGAACAGACTTTTTTAGTAACTTTTTGACTAAAATATTATGTAAAAAAAAAATAGTATGTTTGGGATGATTTTTTGATTTTTTACGAAAACATATGCAAAAAGTAGAGATAAAAGGAAATCTTTGACTTTTTGATATAGGTTGTTGACTTTTTAATTTTTTTTTAGTGACTTTTTAGTTTTTAGGCTAAAAAGTGATGTTGCCAAACGAGGCAATTCATTGTCCCTCACAATTTATAAACCCTTAAGACCTGTGTTTTGCACTGTTAGACACAAAAGGTGGCATAGACTAGTTACAGTGAGGTATGTTTATGTCACCAATTTATTTATTCTTTGATAAGTTTTATGAAACCAATGCAACTGAATAAATCGAACACAAGGGAAAAGTGATCTTGATGTCAAACCTAGAGTAACATCATTGATGAACATTGTCACAACAAATAAAAGGGTTTGAACCCTTAGAACTAGTTATAACCAAATCAAATCCTAAAACCCTAATTTCATAATGCCTTCACCAATCAAAACCTATACAAAGCAGACTAACGGAAAAACAAAATTCTGTTAAAAAAATAGAAGCATTACAAAACCCTAGGAAGAACAAAATGTGTGTGAAGATAGAGTCTTTGATAAAACCCTAATTTCCTAATTCCTTCACCAATCAAAACCTATACAAACAGACTAATGGAAACACCAAATTCAGTTAAAAAAAATATAAGCATTGCAAAACCCTAGGAAGAAGAAGAACAAGGTGTGTGTGTGTTATAAGAGATATACAGTCTTTGATGCTGAACTCACCACTGCTATCAGAAACCCCATACTCCATGGAAGTTTACTACAACACCAAGATTCTCAGTCCACCGGGAAACCCAAAAGAATTCAAAGTGCGATCCGAGAGCGAACAAGTCATGAATAATTGTAACAGCAAAACAAAAGCGAAGACACCAAAATCTGAAATTCTACAAATTTTTTTAAAAAATAAAACAATTAGGGTTCAATCAGAGCAACTATGTACATATATATATATATATATATATATGTATGTATGTATGTCTGTGTTAAGAACTACCGTACGTGTAAAAAGGGCTGAAGGAGAAGGAGCTCTGAGGACAAAGACAGAGAGGGAGAGAGTGGTGGTCCAGGGTGGTTCACAGCGGTCGACGACGGTGGAGCAACGGTGGTTCTCCGTGATTTCGCATGAGAGAGAATATGACCGATACGGAGAGAGAGAAAGAGAGAGGGAGAGAGAGATAAATAGGATGCTGAAGACGATAAAACGACGCTGTTTTGAATATACCTCAACAATTTAGGAATTATTCATCATATTTGGTTTTATTTTTTCGGGGTAAATTACAAATATACCTTCAGAACTTTGCTTAAATATAAATTACTTCTTATGATTTGGAAATTACAAATATTTTTATGTTAGAATTTTTTATTTAACAAAAGTAATCAAAAAAATGAAGTTTTTAACTATTCATCTATACACTAATAAAATTATTTAAATTATTAATTGAAATACAATTTTAACAATATTAAAACCTGTTAATTAACTTGATTATTTAATAATAAAATGACTTATATGTTATAAAATTAGAAACCTTAGAAGATATAATGTAATTTCTAGAATCACAGGAGATATTTTGTAATGTACGTTTGTAATTTATCTTATTTTTTCAAAAAAAATGATTTGAAAACTCTATTTTGAAAAAGAATATTTGTTTGGTTTTCAAAAAAATATATATCAATGTAAATTTAAGTTTCTTTCCAATTTAAGGAGAGAGACAATTAAAAAAAAAAATTGCCACGTCAACAAAATTTGTTAGTTTTCAAAAAACTTTGTTCGATTTTCAAAACAATCAAACAAAAACTTCAAAATTCTTAAAAAAATGGGTTTAGAAAACAGGAACCAAATATAATAATTATAACTGAGGTAATAAATAAAAGAAATTTTTTTTAAAGGTCCATGATATTAACATTTTATAAGATAAGAGACATACAATATTTTTATAGTAGTTAAGATCCCTCAATATTTTTATAGAGAAAATTCGACTCAGAGAAATTTTGCCGAACTCAAATAAATTTCAATTTTAACTGAGAAAAAAATTAAAATTTCATTGAGTCAGAGCCGAAATTTCTTTGAGATGGCCGAAATTTTTCTTAATTGGATAAAATTTCTCTAAGTCAAATTTTTTCTGTGAAAATGTTGATAGACCTTAAGTAATAAAAAAAAAACATATTGGACCTCTTCTACTACACAAAGTTGAAGAAGGATGTTTCACTAATTTTCCTTAAATAAAAAAGGGTTAATTACACTTTTTACTCATATAATTTGGCTTTTAATTTTTATAATTTTAATTTGAACAATTTTGTTCTTACACTTTAAATTTAGTTTCTATTTGGTATTTACATCTAACTTAAAGGTAAAAATTAATAATTTTTGAACATTTATCAATTTTCTAAGGTTTTAATTTAATTCTTTTATCTAATTTGGAGATTAAAATTAATAATTTTCAAACACTTATCAATTTTTTAAATTGCACATGTAAATAAAATTAATAAAAAAAATTGATGGAATAACTAAATTGAAATTAGACTTAAAACATAGGGACTGATATGTTTAAATTAAAATTATCTAGATTAAAGTGAAATTTGAGTCAAACATTAAAACAATATATATTTATAATTAAGTAAAATTAAAACAAGATTTTATTTCAAACCTATTTATTGTAAATTTAATTGCAAAATGAAAAAAAAAAATAAAAAATATGTCTTTTTGTCCATATGCTTCCTTTTTTTTTTAATTCATAAATTGGATATGTGGATAGGGTATTCTACATATCCATTAAGAATATTATCCCTTAAGAGCATCTCCAATGCACTAGACATATAATACTTGTTAGTTAAAATGCCTAGTATGATTTATTTTTTTCAATTCCAATGCACTAGGCATATGATTAGCCATTTTGGCTCAACTCATATTTACTAGCTACATGTAGCTAGCCTTCAACGCTAGGCAAAATGTATTCAATCATTAGGATCATTTTCCTCCATCTTTGTTGTTGACGTGGCATTCTATAAAATTAATAATATTTGGATAAATAGCTAAAATAAAGAGTATGGTTGGAGTAAAAATATAAAACAGTTGATAGACAAAATAAAATATATACTTTATAGTAATATTTAGATAGGTAAAATGCCTACTACTGTTGGAGATGCTCTAACACTCACAATACATGTGTAGGAAACTTCGTCACATTTACATCGGGTTGAAACTAAGACCTCCAGTGCTCTAAACACTAAAAAATATCCAATAATAAACTATAAAAACTCAAATCGTATTGTGAAAAGAATTCAAAAATCTTACACTGAACCAACCCATACGCTTCACTTTCCCACGGCAACCACTAGCCCTTTTCCATGTTCTCTAAGTAGGGATGGCAATCTGAAACCGGCCCAATGGGGACCCGACCCCCCGATCCCGAATATAACGGTTATTACCCTAAAAATACCCCCAATGGACCGGGGATGGTGATAAAAAATAAATCCCCGATAATTTTCGTGCCGGGAACGGGGATACATATTTCAGTCCCAGCCCCGAGCCCCACCCCGTTTGTCCCCCGAATGATATATGTATTATATATATACTTTTTTATTCTCGTCTCTATCTTTATTCATTTGATATATACTTTTTTATTCTCATCTTTATTCATTTGATCTACTCTTTCTCTCTCCATTCCTCACATCTCTCTTCCAGGAAGAGTCTTCCTCTCCTCCACTGTCTCTCTCTCTCTCTTCCCTTGCACTCACTCTCCCTTGCACTCACTCACCGTCTCTGATCTCTGTCGTGCTCACCGTCTCTCATCTCTCTCTTCCTCTCCCTCTCACTCACTCACCGTGAAGAAGCATCTGAAGCCATTGAAGAAGCATCTGAAACAGGCAGATCTATGATGATTGAAGTAGATCTATAATGATTGAAGCACATCTAAATGTTTTTTTTATAGATATAGATCTGAAACAAACTAATCTATGATTTTTTTTGAAAAATCAGGATCTTTATATATATGGATTCAGATCTAATTTTTTTTTTTTTAAACATATCTAAATGTTTTTTTATAGATATAGATCTTTATATATATGGATTCAGATTTTTTTTTTTTAACATATCTAAATGTTTTTTTCAGGATCTTTATATATAAATAAATGTTTAGTAGATCTATAATTTTTTTTTGGATCTGTGTGTTGAATTTGTTGAATAATGCGTTTTGGATCTGTGTGTTGGATTTAGATCATCATGATCTATGTTGATGTTGATTTTGTTTTTGTTTGTTTTTTTTTTTTTTTTTTGGCCGGGGAAACCCGATTCCCGTTAGGGGACGGGGATGGGGACGGTAATAACTTCCCCGTCAGGATTCGGGGCCGGAGACGGAGGGCTTTTTGCCATCGGGGATCGGGGACGGGGAGGGCGATCCCCGGCCCCGACCCGCCCTGTTGCCATTCCTATCTCCAACCACTGCTGTCCATCATTTCCCCTTTACTATACTATGGTAGTTCTGTATTATCTTATCATGTCCATTGTCTCACCAACAATATAATTTTTCAATTTCATCAATATATTGATTACATATTATCTTATCATGTCTATCATCTTACTCACAATATAATTTTTCAATTTCATTAATATATTGATTAGATTACCAACCTAATATCTTGCCCAACATGTTCATTTTGAATCCTCATTCATCAAATGGCTCTCCAAAACTTTCATTATCTCAGGCTATCAATTCACATTATTTGAGAATATATTATCTTAACATTTTTTTTATAAAAAAAAGGGCAAAAAAATAAAAAAATAATAACGTAATTTTAAAAAATATAAATAATACAATAAATATACTATTTTAATATATACTCAAACAACCCCTCAATCCCTTTGAATTGACCGTGCCTCTAATTTTTCATAAATTAAAAAACATTAAGGTGTGCATTGAAAGGTTGTTTTGCCCATAGTCTAGTTTGTCCGATGTTCCATAGAATCAACACCGTATAGGGAATTGTGAGAGCTTGAGATAATTTGAATGAAATTGGGTAGTCAACGATTTGTGTCTAGTTAAGAAAGAAAAATCTTCATAAATGTGAGGCATGAGAACGTGGTAACAATTGTTAGAGAATGATGACAAGCGCTGTAGTGGAGAGAAAATAATATACTTACCTAAAAAGGCATTTTTGCACATATATTTTAGGAAAATTTACCAATAAATCCTATTTGACAAACTCTTAAACCAATTAGTCCCAATTTTATTCTTTTGTTCAGGTAAGTCCTATCAGTGGGGAAGTTTGTTACTTGTTGATCCTATTTTCCATATTTGGTGTAAATGTGTGGACAATTTTACCCATTATTGTTATGTTTCCATATTCTGTTGGGGATCACGTGGGTCTGCAGATTTTGTGGGTATAACAGTTGATATTTCAATGTTACCTGTTGAGACGTTTCAGGCTATGCGACTTTAGGGTTGTTAGTGGTGTGGGTCAGTGATTTACGGTGGCTGTGTGACGGACTGATTGAGAAAGTTTAACGGAAGTCGGTTCTCCGTTGGTTGAAAGGTATGTCTTCTTATTTGTATAGCATTTGCATTTGCAGTTTTGTATGTGTTGGTGTTTTTGACTGAACGACAACAGGTGAGGGTGGGGGTTTATGTGGTGCATTTTTTGGGGTGATTTTTGGTAATTTTTCCTTGATTTTTTGTGTTAGGCTGGTATGCTCTGTTTTTTGAATTGCTTCCGTTGTGGGTGTGTGCCGCATTACATGTTGGTGTAAGGGGGGTTCTGTTCAGCCGGTGGGTGAGGGGGTTGTGTGCTGCATTTTTGGGGGTTGGTTTCTGTGTTACAGGCGTATGTGTTGTTGTTCGATTTTTATATTGTGTGGGTGTGCATTGTTTCTGGTTTTATAGTGTTTTGTGGGTTTTCTGGTGTGGGTGCATATTTTCTGGTGTGGGTGTGTATTGTTTAGGGTTTTTCTGGTCCTGATGAAGCACGTGGTAATCTTGTTAGGGGGATGGACACACAGGTTATGTTAATTTGTTGTTATGGAAATGTTAATGCCGCAATTAATTTGCAAGCTCCATTTCGGTTTGATGACATGGTTAACTGTGTGTGCGAAAAGTTTCCTGGGTTAACACCGGCCCAAGTGTGTTTGTTCTTCAAGATACCAGGTTATAACAATTTCATATTACATAATGATGTCGACGTGGAAAACATGGTATTTCTTGCACGGTCTTTCCGTCTGCAATGCATCGATGTCATCATTCAATTACAAGAGTCACGCGACGCTGACAATGCTGGCAGCCCGGTTCATAATATGCAGACTGTCCCGTGTCACACAGCGGGGGTGTGTGATGATTCGGACATGGATGACGAACAAGATTTTTTGGAAAATTTCTGCCCTCACATTGATAAGGTTTTTTTGTCTGCTCCATGGGCTAATGGGATTCAACATGTTGGTCAAAGTTTTCAAGGTGGAGCATCTGAATTTCGAAATGTTCTTCGCAAGTATGCGGTTGAGTGTGGCTTTCTGTTCAAATTTGTGAAGAACGATTCTGTTCGAATCACAGCTGTATGTACGATGAGAGAATCGAGAGGATGCATGTGGTTGGTACATGCACGTGTATTGAATACCAATGGATTTTTCTACCTTCGTAAGTGGAACAGCGAGCACACTTGTGGTGTTGCTGTACGGACCCCCAAAAACCCTAGAGCTAGTTCCGATCTGGTGTCCGATGTTATTTGTGAACGGGTACGTGAAAAACCACTCACAAGGCCTACTGATGTTGTGTATGACTTGAAAAAAGATTACGGATTGGAGGTTAGTTACCGAGTTGCATGGTTAGGTGTAGAAAAAGCTCGTGGTGAAATGTTCGGTGCACACTCCATTTCATTTGACCAACTACGATGGTATAGTAGCGTAGTAATGGAAAATAATCCTGGGAGTTACATCAACATTGAATATGATGAACAAAATTACCGTTTTATACGGTATTTCATATCATTCAAAGCATGCATCGACGGGTTCAACCATTGCCGCCCATTGCTTTTCTTGGACGAGACTTTTCTAAAAGGAAAATTCAAGGGGAACTTGCTAGCTGCAACTGCGAAGGATGGCAACCAAGGTATTACTATGTGGTAATTATTTATATATTATATTCATGTGTGGCAAATGTACTGACATTGTTGCTAGGAAGGACACTTTTTGTTCCACATTGGGGAGACCGTCATAACAATTGTTCATAATTTATGCTGCACAGATTGGTTATTTGACAAACAAATTAAAAATGCAGGTTTATTCCCTGTGGCCATTGCAATTGTTGATTCTGAAAACACCACAAATTGGGCTTGGTTTTTGGAACACCTCGCAAACGTCGTAAACCGGCAAAGAACACTTACATTTGTCTCTGACCGACATGCGGGGTTACTAGAATCGATACCCATCATATTCCCCACAGCGAAGCATGCGTTTTGCTTACAACATTTGCAGCGTAACTTGCAAGACAAGTTACGTTATGTGAACAGTTCATACCGGTCTGTGATGTTGGCTAAATTTCGTGCCTGTGCGTATGCTCCGACTGTGGCTGCATTCAACCAGAGTATGGAAGAGTTCACAAACTGTGGACGTAAGGTTGTGCCTGCTTTCTTAAAAGATTTACCCCCATATTACTGGGCGAATGCTTACTTCCAGTACGTAATTACTTCATTCCTTTCCAGCACACACACGACATTCCTACAGTTCATATTTCATGTATCATGCATGCGCATTGCCTATTTTTTTGACTAACACATTTCATCCTTCTTCAAAAGCAGAGGTTCACGGTACGGTGAGATGAGTTCCAACGCCATTGAATCATTTAACTCATGGATACGGGAAGCACGCCACCTACCAATAACTCAAATGATTGATAGTATCCGGGGAAAAATTATGCGCCAGATGGCAAAACGGAGACGTAAGGCAAATGCGTGGGCAGGTGCTATTTGTCCCAAAATGGAATCTCGGTTGGTCAAAGCATACAACAAAGGTAGATCGTGGCTCATTAGCCAATCAAACGATGACGTGTACGAGGTTCACTCTTTTCCATCCGTCATGGTCGATGTTGGCAAACGTACATGTTCTTGTTTCAAGTGGCAAATCAACGACTTTCCATGTGCTCATGCAGTCGTGGCAATCCGAAACAGTGGTCTAGACCTGTACCAGTTGGTTATTCCCTACTATCATGTGGCTGAGTAGCAGAATTCATATGCACAAAACATAACCCCCATTCCAACTGTAGAGAAACCACAATTTGACTCAGCAGATTTTGTGATACATCCCCCAGCTGTCAAACGCCCACCGGGAAGGCCCAAGAAGAAACGCATGCTTTCCAAAGGGGAACAAGTCCAACAAATTCGGTGTGGACGTTGTCAACGCATGGGTAACCACAACAGGAAAACGTGCAAGGAACCAATTTAGCTTCTACACATAATTCGCTTATTGGCATTTTTGACAATAAACTTTCACAGTTTTCTTATTAAATAAGTGGATGTTCCACAATTTCATATGACGTCATTCAAAGTGAAGATTTAATGAACAATTTTATTTTTAATGCGTTACTCTGTTTACCTGGCCACTGTATTTTTAACATCTGCTTCGTATTGTTATGCTATTAATTTCAGGACATACGCCATAATTCAATGTGTAGTTGCAAGATTTTATCATGATGTGACCACATCCGCAAACATTACACACAGATAATAAATACACCACATAATTCCCTGCTAACAACCATGTTTGGACCATTTTTAATTTTGTCCGCATAACCATCATTCGGCCTATTTTCGCATATATACCATGCCTATACATCAATATCTTTCAATTTTCGAGACCCAACTTCTATTACTACGTGCACATCAACGGCACACAATCTCTGCCCACAACTCAGTCCCACAACTTTTAAATACAATCACACATCCTTACCTACAAACGCATGAAACAACAGGCCAAACAAACAACGAAAATCATACTGCAAATCATACCATACTTTCCATTCAAAATGCGTAAAATGTTATCCACAACGACTAGTACGTAATACCCACAAAAAATATGTCCAACATTTTCTAAACCAGAATTTTCAAACCACAAGTTCAAACCAACAAACATGTTGTTTCAAAAAACCAAACAAGTTGCATAAACCAAATACAAAAACCAGGAAATGCTGCGTCCGATTTATTTCTCGTCACCGTTTCAGACCAAACACATCTAATCCTTCAGCCCCCGGGTCGGATCGTTGATGAAATACTTAACCATGTTCGCTCGCAACACACTGCAATTACTACCTTGCAATGTTCGCTCCACGTCGCCACGATACACATACTGTCGCATTATCCCACACAATATCACCCCACAATCAAGCCTGCACATGAAATACGCACATTTAATCAGTGCCACTCATAACAGCATTGTCATCATTACAGTTCCCTTACATTTACAAAAACACTGTTACTTACGTGTCTGGTTTTTGCTGTGGACACTTAGTTACAGCCTCTAATGGATGCCTGAAATTTGCCTCAATGCTCTGCTCATCCAGTCCGAACTGACGTAACGATTGCTTCATAACATCTGACACACGTTCTTTCTGTAATTCAATAAAATTAAAAAATTAAACCACCACAAAAACAAATCACCAACCATCGTCTACACAACCACAACCAATTTACAGAACAAACATAATGGTAACACTTATTTACCAGCATAACAGCTTCGGTGTGGTGCACATCAGTCCTATCCCCACGTTGCCTCATCGGATTATAATGCTTCCAACTACCATCTTCAGTGTCATACACTACAAGCGTCCAGTGCCCAAGATGACACATTGGAAAATGCATGAAACGAAACTCGCTCCCTGCAGACACATTCTTCCGGATATAATTTCCTATTGAACGCACGCCATTACTTTTCACCACGTCCTGCAAATACATCATTGTCATCCAACATTACTACACCACCCCAACACCAACAACAAAAACCAAATAAATAAATAAACCACAAACTCACCAGGCACACACTACTGAAAAAATATGACTTGTCCACCAACTCATTGTCACCATACATCCTCAACTGGTCGGTCTTCAACAACTCCACGTACGCATCAACAACCTACCAACCACCATAACCAATTTTCTGAATAATGTTGTACTAACTACATAATTGTCATGATGCCACCGTTTAAAACGAAATTAACCACAAATATATGAATAGGGAATACATCATTAAAACCCCTATATGTAAAAACTTACATTCCCACGCATGGAGCTCTGTCGTACAAGGGCTTTCACATCACTGAAATAAACCACAACGCCATTCATATTGTCTTCCCACATGACCGCCCTGTACATAGTAGTAACGTAAATTATACAAATTTACAATTGAATGCAAACAACACAAATAACACTCAAAATAAATACGTACCCATCACCATGCCGCTCATATGCTTTGGTGATTCTGGCCTTCTCATCCATTGTCATCATCTTCCAAACCCCCAACCGGTTATTCAAATCAAACCCAGACCATTTTTTCTCAGGTAACACCACCGCTTCGACATCAATAATTGCATTATGCACGTCATGTTTGCTGTCATCCACTGCGTCACAATTGTTTCCGACTGTCTTCTTAGTACGTCCAACCAACAGTGGGTAATCAAACTCAGGCATTTTTCTCTCCCTTCTAACTTTGTTCTTGATTTTACGCACATATGAATTTACATAACCCAATTCTGCAACACATTCAACATCACTAGTCAAGTCTTCACCTTCAGCAGCACAACTACTGCTACCATAATGACCACGCAGCATCCCCGGTCTGCACTCCGCCACATTGTCCACCCCCCCCTCGTCACCACTGCGTCCATGCTGTGGTAATATACGCAAAGGTGACACATCACATAACATAACACCATCACATCCATCATGCCCCACATTAACCACACCACTACTCCCAATATCCACGCCTTCCCGGAACCTTTGCGTTACGTCATGCACATCACGGTCCTCCAATTGGTCCTCAAGCAGTAACACTCTCCTCCGCAATTCGTCATTTTCATTTTTCAACTTACTCAACTCATCGTTTTTCATCTTCACCACACACTCAAATCCCCCTACTATGTTAACAGCTTGCAACTCCATCTTCCTCTTCAAACCAACAACTTCTTCTTCAAGCGAAGACACCATTTTGTCTTTCTTTTTGTTTTGCATTTCAAGCTCTGCGACTGCAATTAGCGCCTCTTCTAATTTGTGGCTACTATCCCTTTCAATACCGGAATTGCGATCCACATGCTCTGTGAACCGTTTCACATCAAGTTTGCGGCCCTGCACCACCTGGTCATCACTTTCATTCTTTCTCGTCCCCTCTGCCATGAAATGCTCGTCCACAGCGTCACAATCCTCACCTCCGCCATTGATATCTGCGAAACCATCTTCCTCTGCCTCAATGTCTGTGCCCATAACTTCACGTTCATAATCAAAAGACCTCAAACGGTCAACTTTAACCTGCAAATAATTAAAACACATCATAATAAATTGTTACATCTTATTCACACTAGTAGAAACTTTAGTAATAAAGTGCATAACTAAACGCAACAAGTTACCTGAAAACCAATTGGACCAGCCAAATCCACCCCTTGAATTTTATTCATTAATGCCCCAATGTCCCATTTCAGGAACCTCGGAAACATGTTGTCGGTTTGAGGCTCCACTATGTTCGAATGTTCACAAAACCAATACTACATGAACAACAAAACAGAAACCAACAAATCAGGCATTTATTGATTGCAAAAATGAAAACAAAAAAATTGCATATATTCAATAACTAACTACTGTCCAGATGTACACATACCAGCAACGCAACCACGCAGCCTGTCACCTTCCCTGGGGTACGATGAAACTCCTTGATTGACGCCATCACTGTTGTCAGTATAGCTCCAGTCCAATCATACATCCTAACGGTGCTCAGGTCGTTCATGTAGCACACAAAAGCCCAACTGATTGTCTCCCCAGAGTTAGAGAAAAAAAGCTTCCCACACATGTACAGCCCCAACAACTTCGCTGTGTCTTCTTCATCTTGTTTCTTTTTGCCATTCAAAGCCTCTAAAAATAATGTTTTAACCAACTTCGACGTCAGCCGCGCAGCGTCACGACACCTACGTTGAATGAAGTCCGACACTGGCCGCTGTCCGGGTGACAAATCTAAACGCCGTTTCCCGCACTGCAAACCAAATATTAACCTGATGTCGCTGCTCCCGAATTTGACACTGACACCTCCAATGTTGAATGCATTATCTCGATGATTGTATGATCTTATAATCTTGGCTATAAGATCATCACACTTCCTAAACTCATTATGGTTCAAATTGTTCATGTGTATCGCCTCAATCATAATCCAAAATGGTGTTTTCCGTAACTGTTTCAAGTGTGCGTCCCTCAAATTTGCCTCACGCACAAGTTTAACTATCCCAGCAACATTCGAACGAAAGTTCATCCGCGTTTGTGTCTGCTGCGGGGGGGGGGGTGCTACTATATCCTCAGCCACTTTTCGTCCAACCGCATTGCTCACCCTTTTCGCCTGCTTGAACAAAATGCGCCCCTACATTTTCACACCCAGGTTGTTCCCCTTTGAACCATTACCATCATCAGCCTTTCTCCGTTCACATGAACGTGTCCACGGACTACTTCCCCTTCTGCACTCTGCCAACAAAAAACAATAGTTAACACAGTCAGAAAACCAGATTCGCCTCACAAACATAACACCCACCCCTTATCGTTCATGTCATGCACCAAAAACACTAAAACACACACCCTTTACGCCATACATAAGTTACACACAACCAACGTTACTAGCATCAACAAAAAATTCCCACAGTTAACACAAATGAACAACCTGATATGCCTGGCAAACCTAACACCAACCCCTAATCATTCATGTCATTCACCAAAAAACTAAAGCACACACCCTTTACACCGTACATACGTTACACACAAACAACATAACTACCATTACTACTGTCAACAACACCATTTCAACTCTACGCCACACCCATATTATAGACCACAAACATGCGGGACACGCATTTCACACCAACATACCTCTCGTCTCACAAAGAAAAGCAACACGACAGTCATTCACATCATCACCTCACAGGTACTCCACAATTAGATTCACAAATCCCAGCAACAGGAATCAGAACAAAAAATAAAATCAAAAAACAATTACACATCCCACACCCCCACATCCCCACACCCCAAATATGTATATCACGTTCACACACACAACCCTAAAACAAAAAAACCCTAAACCACGTCAGAAAGTAACACACACCCCAAAAAAAATTCAAAACCCCGCACATCCCAGCCCCACCACACACCATTGTCTTCCACTTGTGTGGTCCCAACGAAGTTTTACTTCCCCACATGGCAACTACTTGTCAGCATTTACACCGACAGAGGCCACACACAAGAACCCCACACAAACCCCACACCCACAACCAAGTACAACCTTCCCCACATCATCAGCAACACCAACCCACCCCAACACACAAAAAAAAAGCATCACAACACACATAACAAATCAACGACACAGACAACCCCAAAATAAAGAACGCAAACAAAAAAAAACAAAAATGCAATCGGGTAATCAAACCGAATAATCACAAACACTTACAATCCACATTGTCACACAAAAATTACAGCAAAAAGATATGGCACATACCATTTTCGGCCATAGCTAAACGGCCACAACCAAGGACTGTGAAATATGAACACTAGGGTTTCGTCGTCGTCCACGATCTGCCCTGTCACAAATACAGTGGCCCAACTAATCACAGCAACAAACGGAAATTGCACACTCAATCTTTATAATTTCCCCCCAAATCACGCGAACGGTATATATGGTCAATCCCAATTTCGAAATCCAAGCAAATCGCAAAAACGAGGGTTTCCTATGTTACGTTTCCACTTCACTGTGTGTGGGGATGTGGATGCTTAAATCGGGTTGAGTTTTTAATGGGTATGGGTTTTCAATATGTGGAATACGTGGCAACCAAAACCCACAAGCATTCTCTACAAAAACCCTTGGTAAACTTTTCGCGTGCGTAACAGCCAAATGTGTGACACGTGGCAAATCTCATGCCATTTTACCTGATCTGTGACACACGCGCAAGCCATGTATCACATGAAAAGTCCACACATACTAATGGCAATTGGGTCCTTTCACAACAAACAGGACTAAATGGAGCATGAAAAAACATTTGGGACTAATTGGATTATAATATCAACAAGTAGGATTTATTGGTAAATCTCTCTATATTTTACCACTTCATAATTAATTAATTAAAATTTAATCTCAGAAATAAATTGTTATGTTTAATGGATTTAATTCTAAATAGTTTCTTATTTTAGTAATACTACACATAAAAATTCAAAAATTAACCAAAATTAGACATCAATGACTCAAATTTATTTTATATGTGAATCTCATGTTTTATCAATTTAATTTTCACCATACATATCTATTTATAGGTAGATTCTGAGTCCCAAATTGTGGGATCCTAGTTTTTTTGTTCTTATTTATTACTTTAATTAAGGGGCACTTTTTCATAAATTTCTTTTCACCCACTTATTTTCTATTTACTCTACATTATTTTCTTATATTTCAATAAGTCATATTGGTGACATAATTATCAAAATACTCCCAATAATATTCGCATTTCAGTGCAAATATTCCGTGATGTGAATGTTAACATGTTAATGTGAATGTTTACACTATCAATGTCAACATTCACACGTTAATGTGAATATTTACATTATAAAATATAAATATTCACATCACCAAATTGCTAACTGTTCAAAAAATATTTGTAAGAGTAAAAATATCCATAAAATACCTAAGAATTAAGATTTAGTAGATTAAATGTCCAAATAATAGGACTAATTGAAATATAAAAATATGTCATAAACTAATTGAGATACAAACACTTAAAATTTTTTTTTCTAATAAATCCCTTTAATTGTAATTAAGCCCAACAATTAATTGGTCCCAATAGACGTTGTCGTTTTGGTAAAAGGGTTAAGGGTTCGACGCTCATCTCCTCCATAGAACCGCTTGAGCTCCGTTTGGATTGGAGCCCCTAAATTTTGGATTTTTGAAGAGCGTCTTCTATAAGGTTAAGCTTTTGCTGCAGATCTTTACTTGTATATTCTGAAAATATAATGTTTCAATGAACTTTGTGAACTAGTTTATTAAGCTTTTGCTGCAGATCTTTACTTGTATATTCTGAAAATATAATGCTTTTCAATGAACTTTGTGAACTAGTTTATTCAATGTGGTGGACAAATGGGTTTCGCAAACAATGGCTTATGTGTTGTTTGATGAAATGCCTGAATGAGTTTTTGTGATTATATTAGTGAAAATTCTTGGTTTTGATTAATGGGTTGTACATCAACTTGAGATTATTTGATGCACTTAGGTTCATGACAAATTGTTCTTATTTATGGAATTTAAATTTAAAATCTTTCAGTATTTATGATGTTAAAACTGAACATGTCCTAAAGTAATCACAATTTATATGAAAACTAGTTAAAAAGTATAATGAAAATGGTCACAGTTGTGCTGATCGAAGAACTTGGTTACTTACTAGTTTTTTTTCCCTTTTAACATTGTTCTTCAGGCAACCAAAGAAAGAGTCTTGATTTCCTTTTAAAAAATTATTTTCCTTTCCACTCCAAATTCACTGTTTTTGAGAACCAAACAGTGTTAGGGATGGCAATGGAGATCCTACCCTATGGCCCCGTTTATTTTAAGAGATAGAATGGAGGAGATTGATAGTGAGGGGATTAATAGTGAGGAACTGTTAAATTATTTTTATATAAAATAATAAAACAAATAAAAAAATATAAAAAATTAAACATTAATATTTTAAAAAAAATTCTCAATATATAAAAAATAAAAAAATTTCTAATCCCCTCACTATTTTTCTAATACCATCTCTATCTCCTCCTTACCAATCCCCCTTCCAAGGGGACTACTAATACCAAGGCCCCTCCCCATCTCTTAAAACAAACACCCCATTAGTAATACCAAGGGATTAGTAATACTAATCCCCTCCCTATAATTCCAAACAAACGGGACCTATGAGTATACATAGAGATCCAATCCAAATATATGATTTTTTTTTTTTTTTTTTTTACCCATAGGATTAATTAATAGGATTAATTAAGTGGGTTTTTAAAATATCCATAGGATATGGGTCGGGAATGGGTACCCGCCCATTTCCCCATATGTTAGGGTTCTCTTTCTCAATCTCCTCTCACGGCTTCTCATTCTCACTCTCACGTAGCAGCGAAGGCAACAATCTCCATAGGTTTTGCAAAGGCAACGATCTAGCGGCGGTGATCTCCGTCGGCGTTACCACGGTGGTTCTCCAGCGTGGTGAGTTTCTCTCTCTCGTTCTCTCTTTCTGTCTTGTTCTGTGTGTGTTCACAAATTCATCTATTCGTCACTTTCTCAACTTCCAAACAGAGTTGTTGCTTCACAGAGTTTTTGGCACTCTTTTGCAATTGGCGAAACCTGTCGAAGAGACTTACGCATCAATCAGCAGAAAATACGGTTAGCTTCACAGAGTTGTTGCTTTGATTCATGGAAATTTTAACTCAATGTTGTTTAAAGCTATGGATTTAAATCAGTTGTGAATTCTGATATATTTGGAAATTGTTAGCTTTGATTTCTCATGTGGAAGATGAAATTGATTTACTGTCTATTTATTTTCTTGGGACTGTGCTATGTTATGTTATATTAAAAGGGTTTAGGGTCAAAATGGATTGCATAAAAGCTTTGTTGCAAAAATGGCAATTGCCTCTGCAAATGATCAAGATCAATATAGCTACTCCTTAAGTTTTTAAGCAAATAGGTTATCTCTGTTTTGATGATTGGTTGCTTTATAGAGTCAAAATAAAATGAGTGTTTTAACATTTCCATTGAATAAGAAGAGAGAGAGAAGAGAATGTTGAGTGGAAAGTTGATCCCTTGTAGAGACAGAAATAGGGGTTTTTAGAGAGAGAGAGAGAGTCTTGGGATTTTAGGGATTGTTTCAGGTACTAATCCAATCTTTCAATTTTACTTTCATCAATTATTGATCAATACTGTTGAATTTTCACTTTGTCGTGTTGATCAGCTGTTGAATTGGCTAATGCTCCTCTGTTCATGTAAAACTAATAAAAGAATGGATCCATTCTCCTAAGATCTGAAAAAATAAAATAAAATAATGAAAGAAAAGAAATAATAAGCCCCATATTTTTAGTGTAATTACACCGACATCTCTTTTAGTAAGGTAAAGTGATTGGAATTAATGGACATAATGGTGTGAAGACACAAATAAACAAAGTAAAGAGGTTGCTACATCTTTTCTTGACTATTATCCATAATAAAAATTCTGTCGATTATCATCTATCAGATTTACAAATGGGATCACTCTCACACGTGCACACATACACAAGCTGTACCACACCTCAAAAGGAATAGAACAGTCAACCCTACCACACTCCATAATGGATGAGAATCATAATCATGGTAGAAACTCGATTTCACTCATAGAAAAATGAGTAACAACACAAACAAAAGAAGAAGCAATTACAAGTAACAAATGTAACCCTGCTATACTATAGAAAGCCATTTAGAATGTTACATAACAATTACAACATAGAGGAAGATCAAAAATGTGAACCGTGTTGTGGCTGTCGCAAAGCATATGCTTCCCAGTTCAAAGTATGGTGCATGAGCATGGATTCTGCTTTTGCATCTCCTCCTGGCTCTTGTCTGCACATTTTACCCCAAAAATGGGCAGAAAATGGAATGTAAGGGCCAAAGTTGGAACCTCTAATACTATAGAAACAGAAACTTCAAGAGACAAAAGATGCAACAACTTTGAACAATATAATGAGTACGCATCAAAGGCCCATTGTTAAAATTAAATGATTGCAAATGCTAACTTTTGCAAATTAATCAGTAACAATACTTCTGTTGGGTTACAACTAATTGTAAACTCAAGATTCTCTGAACACACCAATAGGATTAAAAGACATGTTGGGCCACATCCTCCTCAATCTCTCAAATTTTATGAACAATCGACTCAAGAAATAATTTTAAAAAAAAAACACTCTTAAGTATCTCTTGCTATCACGTTTTTTCTTTTTTAAAAATATTATCTCTTGCTAACTTGACATCACTACCTCAGACTATGATGATCAAGAAATTGCAGAGAACATAGCTCATAATTGTAGAGTTAATGGAATTTCTCCCGTCCTTTCTCACATTAAGTGTGAGTTCTTTTTCTCTTTCATACGATAAGGAAGATAGATCCAAGAAAATATTGGTGAGGACTATCAATAAGATTTGATGCTTTTGACCTTCATTCTCATGATTGGTGGAATTTTTTTTTTTAATTTTTCATTGTAAAATTAGACTTAGGGAATGAACAATAAGACATGATAGGTATAGTAGATCCCTCGTTTGTATGTCTTTTAACTTTGCTCAATTGTTTGATGGATTGGGATCTGGTTATTGCTAGCGATATTTTATTGTGTAAGTTCCTAATCTGAAATTGGCTTCTAAACATTTGGAAATGTACTTTACTATGAATAGGCAATCTTACTTTGACTCAATACACCAGTATGTCAGACATATTTTCATCACTATATTGTTAATGGAAAGACATTAAAGGATATAGGAAGTCTGGAGAAATGAGCTATAACTTTAGAAACAACATCGTGTATATATTTTTCTCTCAATCTTGCTGTCACTAGGCGGGCTGCAAATAAAATGAGTGGTTGTAATTTTTTTTTAATGTTCCACATTCTTTCACATTTTTTTTCAATTACTAAAACTTATTTGATTGTCTCAAAATTATATATTTGATTATTATAAAACAAACTTTTTAATTAATTAATTAATGTGTATTTGATTTTGTTGTTGAACCAAATAAAATAAAATAAGATTGAATGTATATTTAGCTTTTGTTGTGAACCTTAAAAATAAATAAAAAAATAAATAAATAAAGTTGTTAACATTAAATATATTATAAAAAAGAAAAGGAAAAGAAGGTATATTTAGCTTTTGTTGTGAACCTTAAATAAAAAAAGAAAAAAAGAAAAGAGATTGAAGATATATTTAGCTTTTGTTGTGAACCTTAAATTTAAAAAATAAAAATAAAATTGGTTGTTAACATTATATATATATATAAAATGGGGATTAAGGTGGGTTGGGAAAAATCCAAACCATTAGGAGATGGGGAGGGTGGTACCCATGGGGAATGGGAAAAATTTATTATAGGGGAATGGAGATGGGGAATTAATATCCACCCCATTAACCTCCATTGCCATCCCTAAGTGTTAATGAAATTGATTATGCCATGATTCACAGGGAATGAGAATTTCTCGAAATCTCAAGGTTTGGAAAATGGGCACTGTCAACTACTTGGAGGCACTCAAGCTTCAAGACAAGCTGGTCTCAGACAGAAAAACCCGTAAGATTTTTGATACGATTTTGTCCCTACAACATCCACCTACATATACGCTTGGCAAACGGAGAACCGATCACAATTTACTAGTCCCTGAACCTGACCTAAAAAACATAGGAGCCGAACTTCATTACACACAGAGGGGCGGAGACATTACATTCCACGGTCCACATCAAGCTATCTTATATCCCATTATATCTCTTCGGGATATAGGACTTGGTGCACGGAAATATGTGGAGAAACTCGAGTTAACTATGATTGAATTTTCATCATTATATGGTGTGAAAGCTCATGCTCATGCTGGACAAACGGGCGAAACGGGTGTGTGGGTAGGTGACAGAAAGATTGGCGCAATCGGAGTTCGAATTTCGTCTGGGATTACCTCTCATGGCTTGGCATTTAACATTGATCCGGATTTAAGCTACTTCAAGCATATTGTGCCTTGTGGGATTGCGGACAAGGATGTTACATCTTTGAGAAGAGAGACAGATAAGGTACTTCCTGCTGAAGATGTGATTCATGAGCAGTTGATTTCTTGTTTTGCTAGAGTATTTGGTTTTAGTGATATTATTTGGAAAGACATTAATGCATCAAACTTGTCAGATCACCAAAGTATTGAATGAATGTGTGGCAAATTTATGACAAAAACATAGGCCTGTCACATCTATAATTCATTTGCAGTTATTTTGTTGTTGCTTTTCTTTAATTATTTTTCATCTATAACAACTTTGGGCGATCAGTGAAATGTAGTAAAAGTTGAGTGTATTTAATACAATATGTGTAAGCTCATTTCTATAAGTTTTTTTTATGGGAAGTGGAGTCTCAAGACCATGTTTTTGTACTTTGTAGCATTTTGCTTTATTTTTTTAATCACTATAACCAAGAAGATTTTCTTCCTCCCGCGGAAGATGGAATCTTATATAAACATATATAAGAAGATCTAAAATCTTCGAAATTAAATACAACTCATGATCTCATTATGATGCAAAACACATTTAAATGGAGAATAAAACTAGCTAATTGATGATTTCACTAATACAGGATAAAATTGTCCTCGGAATACACAGGCGTCACCAAAATGTGAATCAAATAAATGATAATTTTATTTTGGGATTAAATAGTTTTATCTATCCCTTTACAATCAGGACTTACAACAAATAGTGATGCTAAGGCTTGGTTTGGGAAGTGGGTTGGTTTTTTGGCTTTTTGGCTTTTTTGGCTATTTTAGCCTGGGCTTAAAAGCTTGGTTTGGGAAGAGCTTTTTGACTTTTTGACTTTTTTGAGTTTCTTTGTGAGAGAAGAATGTAATGATTATGGGTTGGATGTGATGTTTTGTTTGTTATGGCTAAAATAGCCTATTTTGTTTTTTGTGACTAAAATAGCCAAAAAAACCTGCAAACCCACTTGCCAAACACAGGCTAAGTGACCTCAACTTATTTAGCCCATTTCAATTGTAAGATGACAAGTAAGATGACAAAATGATAAATAGATGTTCAAGTTGATGTTGGTAGATTAGCTCCGAAAAGCCCATGTTCTATTGAAAATGGTCAAATAGTCAAAATCACCGCTTTGTTGTGATCTAAAGTGCTTTTCATATATATTTCATCATTTAGGCCTTTATTTTATCTAAGAATTTTCGGCTTGATTTCTGTTAATTTTGGCTTATTTCTTTAGGTCTCTAGTATCCAAAATTTTAGCTTAACTTGAATTTATTATTTTTTATAATTAGGTCAAAATCATAGATAATTTACCCACAAAAGAAAGATAATATCGGTGCCCATCTCAACTAGGAGAAGATTCCAAAACCATAAAAAGTACAAGAAGGTGAAAAAGATATGAGGCAATTTCCTAGAAGCTGATGATGGGTAATCATAGGTATGGAATGCATGCTTAACCAGCCAGGTTTAGCTGTATTTTGTTACTCTTATATTAAAAAATAATAAGAAGCTGATTAAAGATTTAATTACACAAGAAAGGACAGAAGAGGTGGTGAATTATTTGGTGTCATGTGATAAGTCATATGAGGCATGTTATTTTATTAGTGTCCATAAAGGACTGCATAGAAGTCAGAGAACTTATCATAGCCAATTCATTACCACATGACAAGTTGCTTTCCAATTTCCCAACCTATTAAAGTACTAGGAAAGAGAATTTGATTTTGATATGTATAGATTTCAAAATCTAAGTGTGCCTACCCATAGAATTGCTAATCTTAGGGTTGATTTGGTCCAATTTTTTGCAAGTCGAAAGTTGATAATCAGAAAATAAAATCAAAAAATACTCTTCTTCCTATTTCTTAATTAATAATTAGTTTATCTAAGTTATTTTTGTCTATTAAACTATAACGTGATCGTTAAATTTCAAATTCTGACAACTTTTCTAGTTATATTGTTGATCTCTGCATATATCTACTAGTAGTAAGGTTAGTCAAAGTAAGCTTGTAGACTTATTATTCATAAACAACAATTAATCCTTATTAAATGTAAAGGTGTGATCTTTTGAGAAATATTCTATACATATTCCACGTGATTTGTCAGGCTTAAGCACAAGCTACAAGTAACACACATGAGTTGCCATCTTTCTTAGAAAGAGATCAGCACATGAAGCACAGCTCCATATATATATATATATATATATATGTATTTTCACCAATTTGCTAGCTATATCAGTATTTCATTTTCTTCCAATCCAAACAGTACTACCCCAATGAAGAACAGCCACAAAGCCATGCTTGTTTTCTTTGCTTTGATTTTCCTTCATTTGCTTATTATGTCTTATTCTTCTTCTTTACCTCTTCATTATGAAAGAAAGATTTTTCCCGGCAGAGAAAGAAGTCAGTCAAGAAAATTGCTACTTACTGTCTCTTCACTTTCTGTAGATCCAAACAAGTTGAGAGGAGCAATGAAGGAGCCTCAAGGCTCTGTCTCTGTGGAGACTAGTCTGCGGACAGCACCGCCGAGCAAATCAAATCCTAAGCAGAACAAATAGTCTTTTGTTGAAATTTGTCTAGTGATCTAAAACAGAAAGAGAAATCTTTTTCTGTATCCACATTTTTGCAGTTTCTCTATTGATTTTTATTTTCAGTTTGATAGGAAATGGCGACTTGGCTAGTTGCCCCTTTTTAGCTGAAGTCTCATGCACTCAGTCATCTTTTTTTTTTTTTTTTTTTTTGAATGATTTTTAGTTTGATAGGAAGTAGACTTTGATCTATACAGTTTTTGCTGCAATTTTTTTGGGGAACCCTCTGCTTCACATGAAGACTAGTGGTTCTATTTGTTCATTTTATTTTATTTATTTTGAAGTTGATATAGTCTGTGATAATTTAGGAGAGAGAAGATGGAGAAGTGTATGTAGGGCAGGGCATTGTGTAAGAAAATAGTGCAAATTACACTAAAGTCCCCTAGTTTGAGATTTGTATAACTTTGATTCATGATTTTTTAATTATGATACATTTGATCTTAAATATTGAATCTTGTTTCAAATAAGGATAATGGAAGACACCATTGCTCAATTTCAAGGGCAAAGTTGTCAATTTGATAAAATATAAATTAATTTGACAAAAATAAATGTCAAAAAATATTTTTGAATTTTTAAAAATTATTTCTATGAATCAAAGATAAAATTATGTAAAATTGATAAATCTTTTACAATTATTTATTTATTTTACTAAATTAATTTTTATTATGTGTTTGGATGATGATCATGTAATGTGTGGTTAATCAATATATTTAATATATTAAATGTTTTTAGTTTTGGATTTTTGGATTTAATGGATTGGTTTAATAATGATATCAAAGTTGTTGCTACATTTGAGTTTTGAAAAAATAGAAACTAATTTAATGAAAATAAAAACAACCATCCATTACATGATCATCATCCAAACACATAATAAAAATTAATTTGGTAAAATAAATAAATAAATAAATGTGTAAAAGATTTATTAATTCTACATAAATTTATTTTGGTGGGTAGAAATAATTTTTAAAAATTCAAAAATATTTTTTCGACATTTATTTTTGTCAAATTAGTTTATATTTTATAAAATTGATGACTTTGCCCTTGAAATTGAATAATGATATCTTCAATTATCCTTATTTGAAACAAGATTCAAAATTCAAGGTCAAATGTGTCACAATTGAAAAATTAAGGACCAAAGATAAAATAGCCCACTAAAAGACTAAATAAGCTAAAACAGTCAATAACACAAAGCCTCCGTTTGGAAAGTGAGTTGGCTTTTTGGCTTTTTTGGCTATTTTAGTCTGGGCTTAAAAGCTTGGTTTGGGAAGGACTTTTTGGCTTTTTGGTTTTTTTGAGTTTTTTTGTGAGAGAATAATGTAATGATTATGGGTTGGATGTGATGTTTTGTTTGTTATGGCTAAAATAGCCTATTTTGTTTTTTGTGGCTAAAATAGCCAAAAAAGCCTGCAAACCCACTTGCCAAACACAGGGTTGTTTGGAATGTGCTATATAAGTGCACTTTTTGAATAAAAAAGTAGGAAAAAAAATGTATGTTTGGGATATGCTATATAAGTGCACTTTTTTGACTTTTTGATTGAAAAAGTAAAGAAAAAAAAGATGTATGTTTGGAATAATCTTTTGACTTTTTATGAAAAGAAGTGTAATAAAATATTTTAGTAAAATCAAAATGACGATTTTATCCTTTTGATTTTTTGACTTTTTGGGCAGTTGAATTTAAAGGGCAAAATAATAATTTTGTCATAGTGGCTTTCCTAACAAACTACTCTTGAATAGAATAAACTTTTTAGTTTATCCCAAACAATCTAATCCATAATTATTTTATTTTTTCTCTTACAACCATCAAATCAATTACAAAAAAAAAAAAAAAATCAACTAATTTTTCAAATACATTTATTTTAGTCAGGTTAAAATAGACCAAAAGTAAAATAGCCAACTTCCAAAACAAGGCCACATGTGGTTTGTTTATTTGTAATTTTAGTCTAATTGTTTGTCAACTTTTTAGGGAGAAAATGAAAATTAATGAAAGGGGAATATCATTTTTTGCACAGTGCTTACTTGCACTCCATCATTTGTCTGGAATTATTTCTTTCTCATTTTTCATTTATATAATGCTCCCCCATCAATGAATGTTTATATATACTTCTCTTCTTCCTCTACTTCTTTTTTTATTTTATTTATTTATTTTTTTATTATATCCTCCCTAGTTTGTTAACGTGTAGCGGTGGCTTGGGCCAATGCTAAAGCTTGTTGTTAACGTCTTTGTAGTGGGAGTTTGAATTATGGAAACACTCCCCAAAAATAAAAGTAAAGTTGTTTTATGCTAATGTAAAGGGATTTGCACTCTGTTAGATCTTCCGATAACAATAATTTGGTATTTGAAACCTCACATCTCTATTACCTTTACAGCTTTTCTTATATGACAAACACATGCTTCTGATTTCACCAGTGATGTAATATGAACAAATAAAAATAATAATCTTAAAATGAATACAAAAAATGATGTAATAAAAATGCAAGTCTTATCACTTGGAAACAAAAAAAAATCCCAATAAGATGATTTGTATTTAAAAAACATCATGATTATTTTGGTGCCAAATTTTGCAAAAATAAATTATTTTTAATCAAAGATGCAAGAATGAAACTATCAAGAATCCTTTATTTATAAAAAATACTATGAATCTTTATAATAATAATTTTGGATTTTTTTTAATTTTAAATTTTTGTATGTAAAGGATACACAACCAATAAAAAAAATTTTTAAAAAAAAGAGAAGAGATGGTGTGACTTTCCTTTTCAATCACCTAAAGTAGACCACGTAGAAGAGGCACATATTCCTTTTCTTTTACAAAGACTAGCATACAACTATGGAACACACATTTTCTAAGGTCTTAATTAAAAGTGTTCAATTGAAATAAATTATTTAAAAGTAATGTATCAATTGTTTTTAAATGTATAGATTGATTATAAAATTTTGCAAATTATACCGGTTATAATTTTCTTTGGAGAAATATATATATATATATATATTTTAAACTTTTTAATCGAATATTACCTTCAATCAATCATATCACAAGAAAAATTGAATAAATTAGTAATGCGATCTAATATAAAAAAAAAGGTGGAAGATAAGATAAATTATATAAGTGCAACTAATAATTTTGAACCTAAACATGAGTGAAAAATAATATTTAAGTGATAATTTGAAATAGTTGATTTAATTTTTATTTAGTATAATTAGATTTTGTTTGGTATTTTATTTTTACTTGGTAATTTATATAGGCAAATTTTATGTAAAAACTAATGGATAGAAAATGGTAAATTACACTAACCTTCTTCAAAGTTAGAAAAAAATACATAAAATCTTATAAATTTGATATAATTGTATTGTGTTTTCTAAATATTTTAATTCACATAACATAAAACTCGCTTTCCATCAATTATTTGTTAGTTATATAAATAAAAAAATATTGTCAAATCACTTACACTAAAATGTATATGTTACTTTTGATTATTTTTATATGTATTACTTCAATTTGATTTTGCTTTCTTAAAGGAAGTTGGTGTATTATGTAAAATTGGTTTTATTGTATTTCTTTTGAATTTCAAGAGTCATCAATGTAATTTACCCATAAAAATTGTGAACATTTATATTTTAATATTTTTTCCCTGTGATTATATACAAAAAGTCTCATTTTGAAAGTTCGCTTAGGGCCTTAAAAATCTCATGATCTGCCCTGTAAATCAAATTTGATTTTTAACATGAATAATTTGTCTAATAAATCATGCAAATAAACAATTTAAATCATCAAAGTAGCAAGGTGAGCCCACCAAGCTCAACAAAACCACAATAGTTGAAAGTTCAATCAGAGATAATATGTTTCTTTTTAAAAAGTAGACATTAAGAAGAATAAAAAATTATTGTGAAATAAATTAAAAACAACAAAGGGTGTTTAGATTCTTCTTTTTTCTAGACCACTTAATAACAATTGAACAATCATTTCCTATCTATTTTTGTCAATTTTTTTTTTGAACGCATCTATTGTTGTCACTTGAATTGCATTATTCTTCTTAAATAACATAAGCATAAGCACAAAACAAGAAGCCAATAACAATGATGTTTGTGTTTTTGGAATAAAGTTACACTCCAAATCTAGCCCACTGATAGATTCTTATTCTAATCAAACGTAAGCACCATTATTGGTGAAGAAAGAGGAAGCTAAGCTAGCTCTATTTAAGGTCTTGAATGAGCAGAGATGGACTCAGAAGTGAGGTGTTAGAAGCTTATTTTTCTACTGTTAGAGACATGGTTGTTAGTGGTGCAATGGGAGACGCCGAGTTGGCTCCGTTATAGGAGTAAAGTCCGGCGTCGTCATTGCACCACCGACAGCTATGCCTTGTTTCTGAATAAAGAGATGTGCATAGTAGATGAGTGAGGTGAGGTGAAGAGTTGTGCAAGGTTTTAGAAAATCAAGATTTTAAATACTTACAGTTACATATTAGGATTTTAAATTTTTGATAGCTATATTTAATAGTATTTTAGTCAATTCTATCCGATATTGGCTAATATATGACTCTATTGGAAGAAAATGCATGTAAAATTATGGGTAAGCCTAGTCTTTTATAGGAAAGATAGCATCACAATCCAATCTAATTTAGTCCAATGATTTAGATTTTATTCAAATATTTATGGTTTTATGAAGATTCTATTTTAGTAATTTGAATTGAACTTGTATGGGATAGTTTTTTCTTTTTTTTGGTACATCATATAGGATGGTTAACATGGGCTGTAAATCAATAAACATCAAGATCCTTCGTCTAAAAAATATTACATGGGTTTAGAACAATAATAGTTTGTGGTTTGTTCATCATGTTCATTTTTTTGTTTTTTGTTTTTTTGGAAACTATGCCAACAGTAGGAATTTTTATTTTTGTTATTTTTTTATCTCTTTGTACAAAAACGCTCGCAATAAATATAAATTTTTGGGATAGAGAAATAAAAAAAATTTAGGACATAATTATCTCTGTGCCATCAATAAAAAAAAAGTAAACAAGTTTTATCTTTTGTGAAATTGTAACCAACAAAATAAAAACTGCCAAAAATAGATTGCCAAAATCGTTCATTCAATATATCCATCCACCTTCCTCCTAACCAAGCGGAGAGAGTTCTTTCTCCCTCCCTCTTTCCTTCATTTTACTTTTTTATTTTTATTTTTTCTTTTTGAAAGACTTACGTGAAGGTTTACGTAAAAATGACTTCACGTATACCCTTTTTATTTGCCTTTACACTCTTTTTCACTATTGTATTCTTTACATTCTCAACATCGATGGCAACTGCCACCACGAAGGTGGCAGATATACGGCGGAGCAACATGGAGGAAGACGTGGCAAAGGATTTGGCTGCCTATGTTGCCAATTTATCAAATGAATATATCAAAGAGACAAATAAATTTACTATTGCGGTGGTCGCTTCGGTTCTCTAATACATACACTAAGGTAACAAATCACCTTGATCGACTTTTCAATTTTTTTTTAGGGTTAAATTATAAAAATAATCTTTAAAATTTATTTAAAACACGAATTATTCTTTGTAATTTCGGAAAATATATTTCATCCTTTCAAGTTTCTAATAACATAACAAATGAATGATTTGATTAATAAATTATTAAGTCAATTAATAATTTTTAATGATATCAGAAATATATTTTAATTAACAATTCATATAATTTTCTTTTGCGTCAGAGTTATAAATTTTATTTTTATTTTTTGCTAATTCGGCTAAATAAACAATTATGATAAGAGAGGATAATTCGTATTTTATAACTCTTATAATTTACTTTTTTTTTTTTCTAAAAGAAAAACAAATTTGGTAAAAAAATAAAGTAAACACTTGTAACACTATATTTGGTTTCGATTTCAAAATAAGTTTTCTATTATTATTGTTATTATTATTTTTAAATAGAAATCAGATTGGCTAAAATAAATACTAAAAATATATATTCTTTTTATATTATTATTGAGTTGTTACAAAATTATTTTTATTTTTATTTTTTGTATATCAATCTATTTCAGGAAATTACTTGAATAACCATATCTTCATTCGGTGAATTGGAGCAAATGGCACGTGTTCTGCGCAGACGAGAGATATGTTTCTAAAGTTATGTTTGGCAATGGATTTTTTGGCTAAAAAAACACAAAAGATAAAATTGACTACATAAGTCAATAAGATAAAATGTTACATCTAAATCATAATTATTATACTTTTTCTTTCACAAAATTTAAAAAAATCAAAAATAAGAACTAAACGAGACTAAAAAAATCATCTTAAAATAATAAAAAAATAAAGCTATTTTAATTCTTTCCAAAGGAACACTATGAGACTAATATCAGAAAGTAATTATTAGCTCGCCCACGACCGTTTCCTCTCCAGGGTAGTATAAAAATTATAGATAAATTCTACTTTGCGCTTCATATTTGATCATTTTTTCACTTTAATCCTTAAAATTTATTTTTTCTCACTTTAATTTTGTTATATTTCAAACTTTTCTTAATTTATTGTTAAAGTTAATTTTGATTCAAAATTAGACAAAAAATACCACTATAATTGTCACATAATATAAAAAATATATTATTACATTGCCAATTGTACTCGTGTTAGAGACGTGAGTTATATATAATAATTTTCTTATACCATGTGACTGTCAATGTGATATTTTTTTTTATCTAATTTTGAAAATATATTAATTTTAAGAATAAAATGGAAAAAATTTGAAACATGAAGGGTCAAAGTGATAAAATAACCAAACATAAAGGGGCAAAAGTGTTGCTAATTAAATTATTTTTTTGGATAAATTACAGTAAATCTTCTTAAATTATTATCCATTTGTATTTTGTCTCTCTTAAGCTTTAAAACTCAGTAGATCATCTTGTTACCATTTACTCTTTTTGTTAAGATACTGTTGGGGACTTGCACAAAATCAGATTATATGAAAAGTATATAACATGTTTATTGAATTTTTAAGGCAATAACGTCATTATCTAGTGATCTCGTTTGCACTTTGCTACTAAAATAAGGGAGACAAACTGCAAATGAGATCATACAAAAAAGGGTGTTATTATGTTAAAAAAAATCAATACCGGGTATTACTATCTTAAAAACTTAATAAGCGTGTCATGTGTTTCATACATGACTTGATTTTGTTTAAATCTTAACATAATCTTAATGAAAAGTATTAAGTATAACAAATAATAGCTTGAGGTGGTCAAGTGTTGAGTTTTAAAATTTAAAAGACAAAGTGCAAGCGAGTTATAATTTAAAGGGGTATACTGTAATTTAACCTTATTTCACTACAAGAAAAGGAGGCAAAAAACACGGAAGCTTTTGCGACGGCTCGTTTCCCGTCGCAAAAAAAGACCTTTCGCGACGGCAGATTAACCCGTCGCTAAAAAGGTCTTTAGCGACGGAAGTTTTACCGTCGGCAATAAACTATACGGGGAGTGTCATAATACGGGAGTATTAGCGACGGTGTTACACCGTCGCAAAAAAAGAAATTTTTTGAGATGGCAGAATGTTGCTGTCGCAAATATTTAGTCATTTGCGACGGCAAATGTCCGTCGCAAAAAAAAAAAAATATCAAAATGACGCCGGTTTTAGCAATACGTATTTACCATTTGCGACGGTTTAAAATTTACTGTCGCAAAAAAAGTAATAACAAAACCTTTGCCTGCTCTCCCCAAATTTTTGGCGCTCGGTCATTTCGATAGAAATCCCTAATTCTTTGAAATCCCTAAATCTATTTGGATCGATTTCCCCAAACTTTTGCCTCGCTCTCCCCAAACTATGAATAATTTGGATCGAAATCCTTAAATCTTCGACTTCGCCTATCAACCGCCGCCAGCCATCTTCGACCCAGCTTTCAGAGCTTCTTCTCTGGCGAAGTTCTTCGGTTTCGGCGACCCCTCGACCTAGCCATCTTCGACCCAGTCATCTTCGTTCAACTTCACTTCGTTCAGGTATCTGTTCTTCGGCTTCGGTTGAACTCATTTTTTTTTATTACCTGTGTTTTATATCATGATCCCTTATTGATATGAAGAGAAGATGAAGCTCACTGTATATTAATCCTCCATAATTTTTTTTTCTTTTTTCAAAGTTTCGTTGTTATTTATTTTATTTATTTATTTTTAATTCTTCTTTCTAATACTTTTACTATTCTTTTGTTTTTGTATTTTTGTGTTTTTTTTAACTTCAACCTACAGTATGTTCTAAGGGTTGGGTTGTTTCGCCCATTAAAGTGGTGCGTGAGTTGGGTTCATAACATCATAAGATAGTTTAGTCTAAAGTTTTATTACTCTTTACAGACAACATAAGAAAAATCACAAGAAATCTTTACCAATGGTGTGAATGTATGAAAATCAAAGTATATATGTATATATTCTTTAAATTTACACCTATATATTTTTGTATGCCATTACACTGAATTTTAAATGAGTAACAGAGACCAATCGGTTGAATGCATTAGACTACATAGATGGGTTTGACTTTTGTTGGTTTCAATATTAGTGATTGAGTTTTTATGCTTATATTATTTTTTATTTAAATATTTTAAAATTAAAGTAGGTATATATATATTTTTCGTATAACATAACACAATTCTAAATAAGTTGTAGGGACGAACTAACTGGATATACATTTAATTGTAACAAGGACATGTTAATAGAGTACATGTGAGAAGTTCTAAATCTGTCGCAAATAGTTAGTAATGATCTTTGAATGTTGTTTATCTGACTTGTATGTTTGGAAATGGTGAATGTTTGTATGTTGGGATATGGAGGCCACGTTGAGGCCATAAGGGCATTGATGTTTATTTTGATAGGATACATTTTAACTAATTTTTTTTTAATTTTATTTGAGAATTTCTGGTGGGACCTTCTTGTATAATCGTTTACGAATACTTCAAGCTTTTCAAAAGATGATCTATACTAGTACTCTTCTTTAGCTTGTAGCATAGCTCAAAGCTTTGATGTCATTCCCTTGTAAGGTGAATTGGGTGAAAAATATGTCACTAGCACTATTTATTTATTTTTTTCAATGTGATGCCTCATGTCTCGTAATGATGTTGTAATATTTCCATCTAAAATTGAAATTTACATGTAACTCATTTCTGGTGCATTTGCGCAGACATTCTGTTGGAAGACTAGCCCCAGCTAGATCCCTTGATTTGAAATCATCAGCTTTTGATCATCAGATTACTGCCCATTGGTTTTTAGGTTAGCTACAAGATACATATACTTCCATCGTACTTTTTAAAGTTCATTTGCATGTGTCCATGCTTCTCTGTTGGTATTGAAGACATTAAAACTCAAGAAGATCCAATCTTCTTGAGTTGAGCTACAGGATTTTCTCTGTTGGTCTTGAAGACATTAAAGGCCATCTGTAATATCTGTGTATTATTTAAGTTCATTTTAAAATTGATTAACATACTTAATTGACTAAGCATAAAAGAAAGTATTATGTAATAGGTAGTTTCAGAACCTAATAAAAAAAATGAGTTAATATTTTTTTTCTTAATTGATATTTATATTCCGTTTCAAATCAATTCATTTTAGATCCTTAAAATTTAATGAATAGCTATATTCATTGCTATGGAATGGAAGTGTACTACTTGTTTTGAGAGATGAGGGTGTAATACGTAGGTATTATATTTAGAGTTACTTTGATGAGATATTTTTGTGGATGTGTACAAATGATGGATAAGAGTTGGATTGATTTGCCAAATAGGATGTCGAGCAAATACATTAATAGGATTGATGAATTCCTTGTGTTTGCCTACACCAATAGGGTTGAAGGTTCGATGATCAGTTGTCCGTGTAGGAAGTGTGAGAATCGATATTATTTTGTACGAGAGGGTGTACGGGAGCATCTGATTTTGAATGGTTTTTTAAAAAAATACAAACATTGGATTAACATGGGGAATCTTACGTATCTCTGCATGGTAATCGAGAGAATGAAACATTAGCTAATTTAGACATTGGGGATGATATGATTGGAATGATACAAGGGGCTATGGGAAATCCACATGCCGGTACAAGTGTTGAGGGTGATGAACCACAGGGGCCTGATCCTCATGCATCTGAACCCCAGCTCGGTCCAAATGCAGATACTGCAAAGTATTTCAAACTTCTTCAAGATGCACAAAGTGAATTGTATCCGGGTTGTCAGAAGTTCACATCTTTGTCATTCATTGTTAGATTTCTACATTTGAAGGTGCTTAATCAGTGGACAGACAAGTCTGTTGACATGTTGCTTGAGTTATTGAATGAGGCGTTCCCGTTGGGTGTGAAACTCCCGGACTCATATTATAAAACTCAAAAGGTCACAACAGATTTGGGCTTCACGTATGAGACGTGGGATGCATGTCCCAACAGTTGCATGTTGTTTCGAAACGAGGACGCCAATCTTGATTAATGTGTCATATGCAACAGTTCTAGATGGAAATTAAATGGTGATGGTGGTTCAAATGGTTTTAACAAAGGTGGCAAACAAATAGCTGTAAAACAAATGAGATATTTTCCTTTAAAGCCAAGGTTGCAGAGGTTGTTTATGTCATTCAAGACGGCCAAGTTCATGAGATGGTATGCAGAGGAACGAACTGATGATGGTGTCTTTAGGCATCCTGCTGACTCCCTTGCATGGAAAGATTTTGACCGTCGGAATATTGACTTTAGTAATGATTGCCGAAGTGTAAGGCTTGGCTTAGCATCTGATGGTTTTAACCCATTCAGGACGATGAACATAGTTCATAGCACTTAGCCTGTTGTGCTCATTCCATACAACTTACCGCCATGGATGTGCATGAAGCAACCATTTCTAATTTTATCTGTGCTTATTGACGGTCCGAAAGGACCTGGTGACAAGATTGATGTGTATATGCAACCGTTGATTGAGGAGTTGAAAGAATTATGGAATGATGGTGTGTCAACATTTGATACATCAACAAATCAAATGTTTCAAATGCATGCAGCTTTACTGTGGACAATTAGTGATTTTCCTGCATACGCAAACTTGTCAGGATGGAGCACTAAAGGTGAATATGCATGTCCTTGTTGTAATAAGGATACTACATCGTGTTGGTTGAAGCATAGTAGGAAACAATCATACTTGGGTCATCGCAGATTTTTACCTACTGGCCATAAATTTCAGAAGGATAAATTATCATTTGATGGTAGTCGGGAAGTCAGACTCAAACCAAAATTGTTGTCTGGAACTGAGATGTTGCTACAATTAGAATCTGAGGGTATTTTAACCCAATACAAAAGGGATGACCTTAAGGAAAGGCATAGGAGAGAGGTAGAGAAAGAGAAAGTTAGACATCACACTCATAGTTGGAAGAAAAAGAGTATCTTTTATGAATTGCCATATTGGGAGCACAATCTAATAAGACACAACCTCGATGTGATGTATATAGAGAAGAATGTTTGTGACAATGTGTTGTGGACAATATTAGGGGTTGTAGGAAAATCGAAGGATGGTGTTAATGCTCGGCGTGATTTACAAGATATGAATATTAGAAAACCCCTACATTTGCAGTTAAGAGGGTCGAATAAAGCCTATTTACCACCAGCACAATTCACGATGACCATGGATGAAAAGGATTTGTTCTTGATAGTGTTGAAGGAAGTAAGAGTTCTCGACGAGTATTCATCCAATATATCACGTCGTGTGCGCTCACATGATAGAAGTATTGGGGGTCCTAAGAGCCACGATAGTCATATTCTGATGCAACAACTTATTCCATTGGCTATTCGAAGATCGTTACTGAAGAATGTAATTGAACCCTTGATTGAATTAAGCAATTTCTTTAGACAATTGTGTTCGAAAGTGAATTGTGCGACGGATTTGCAATATATTGAAGATCGTATCGCTGTAACACTTTGTCATCTAGAGAAAATATTTCCTCCGAGTTTTTTTGATATAATGGAGCACTTGCCTATACATCTAGCTGATGAAGCCTTATTGGATGGAGCGATTCAGTTTCGATGGATGTATCCAATTGAGAGGTATCTTCTTACTTTGAAGCAATATGTGCGTAATAGAGCTCATCCTGAAGGATCAATTGCTAAAGGATAGCTTATGGAAGAATGCATGAATTTTTGTGCACAATATCTCAATGATGTGGAAACCAAATCTAGTCGACCCGTGAGGAACTATAGTGGTGCTGATAATTTGGGTCATGCTATTGGTGAAAACACAAGCTTTTATCTTGATAACACTTATTGGGTACAAGCTCATCGGTACATCTTATTCAATACAAGCGCGGTTCAACCATTCATAAAGTAGGTTAAGTCACTCACTCAATATTTTATTATGTTTTATTGAATTTTCAACAAAATTTTTTGTGTTGCTAAAATTTCAATCTACACAGCAAGCACCTTGAAGTACTTAAGCTCAAAATGCCTCGTGTCGACGATCATCAGCTTCGGCGTGAACATTTTGAAACTTTTCACATTTGGTTCAAGGAACATGTATGTATTTAACTCTATAGATTCTAGTTACTTAAGTCGATCTACATTTTAAATTTTACATTTTCGTATTAAATAGGTCCAAACTTTGCGAAGGACTACTGATGTCATATTTTTTGAAGAGATTATTCTATTGGTAAATGGTCCTCATAACCTGACAAGGAGGTTCAACGGGTATATACTGAATGGGTTTCAGTATCAAGTAAAGGCCATGGATGATCGTCGAGCCACACAAAATTGTGGTATAGCTTTGAAGGTAGATACCATAAGTTATGCCAGTCGAAAAGACAAGAATCCTCGTGTGGGGTCTGTGTACTATTATGGACAATTGACAGATATTGTTGAGATTCGATATTCCAATGAGAAGAAACATGTGTTGTTTAAGTGTGATTGGATTGACAACATTCACGGAAAGAAATAAGATGTCTTCAATTTCACGTTGGTGAACTTCAATCATTTGTTGTACCGAGATGATCGAATTACCAATGAACCTTTTATTTTGGCGTCCCAAGCAGAGCAAGTTTGGTATGTTGCAGACCCGTTACAACCAGACTGGCAAGTCGTGGTGAAGATGTCTCAAAGAGGTTTATTTGATATGAGTTTGACTGATCCACAAATCGAGCCATACATGAGCCAACAATTGGAAGAAAATATAATGCTTCGTGATGAAGAAGTTGGTTGGGTAAGGGAAGCCGCAGAAGGGGAAACAGTTGATGTTCAAATAGGTTGATATTTAATCAACATTAGTAATTCAATTAAGGCCAAGGTTGTAGTTAATCATTAATTTCTTAATTTACTTTGTCTTTGTAATTATATTAGTTCAATTAATGTCATACTATAGTTAATGACAAACCATTGTCTATGTTTCTAATGTCAATTAATATTATATTGCTTGCAGATTATTATGGGAAGGAAGAGAAAGCCTGATCATCCCCAGCGTATGATGTCTGATGTGCTACATAATAGGACATCAGTAGCACCACCATCAGAGGAGGCATCACATCGGCCACCATCGGAGGGGCCATTAGTGCCACCACCATCTGAGGGGCCATTAGTACCACCGCATCGACCACCATCAGTGGCACCACAGCAGCTACCATGTACTCAGCCTCCATGCCTACCATCGGTGCGTCCACCATCAGTGGCACCACAGCAGCTATCATCCCGACTAGAGTCATCAGCTTATGAGCCATCCGCAGGTATATAAATTTGCTTTGATTTGTATGAAAATTATTTAAACATACATTTATTTATGCTCATCATATATAACTTGTTTATTCTCGTTGTATTTTGCAGACCCTTCGACTTCTTCACAGCCTACATCAGGTATAAGAATTTGATTTGTATTCACATTATTTAAATTTGCATTTGTTTATTACTATTGCATATTGTTTATTGTTTTTGTATCTCGCAGGTCATGTTAATTCTTCATTAACCTCGACTAGGCGTGGTAGAGGATGTGCTAAGGGCATAAAAGAGTGGGGTACTGGTAAAAAGCTGGACATACAATTTGATGAAAATTACTGCCCAATAGGGGATAACGTCGCTAAGTTAACTACTCAACTTGGCATCATTGTGCGGAATGGTAACATTGTTCCTCTTACTTTTCTTGACTGGAACAATGTGTCTGATGATATTGTTGATGCTATCTGGAAGGATGTGAAGATAAAAGTATATTTTTGTCCACAAATTCGAATTCCAAAATTGTGTTATTATTATTTACATTTTGAAATTGTGTTTTATAGGACAATTTGAATATATGTCCAGAAGAGTACAAGCCAATCTGCATGAAAAACTGCAACAACATATGGAAGGATCACAAGAACAAGATTAAGGCTAAGTATTTCAATCCTAGAAGTTCTGATTCTAATATGAAGGATGATGTTCCTTTGCACATTGTGCCAAGCCAGTGGGAAGAACTTGTGGAGTATTGGCGTACTTCCGATGCTGAGGTATACAAATAAGTTATATTTATGATATGCAAACATACAAATCATATTTACATACTTACATTTGTTGAACCTGTTATAGAAAATTGCAAGTAAGAACGCTAAAAATCGGCAAGCTCACGGCATAGCTCATACCACAAGGCGTACTACTTTCTCTCAGATACGGCATGAGGTTTACATTTTATTATTTTATTTTTGTATATAAATAAATATTGTATATTTGCAAATTATTTGGATTCTAATTTTCATTTTTCTAAAAAAATGTAGATGACCAATAAGGGGGAGTCTACTGATAAGATGAATGTTTGGCTTATGACACGTAGAGCAGATGACCCAGAGGCTATCCAGACCTTGGTAGTTTCCAAACACCTTTGATTGTATTTAAAGTTTATTTTTTGTGTGTCAACCATCTTAATTTGGCATATACTTGTATGTCTTATTCAATACAAGATGAGTTTAATCGTCAACTCTCTATGCTACCTGAGGATGGTCGGACTTTGGAGGCTAGGAATGCCATTTTTCATGAGTTGATAGGTCATGACGGACATGGATATTGTCGCACATACGGGAGAATTGTGCCTCGGAGAGCGGTGTATAAAGATGGTGCTGGGCCATCACAGTCAACACCCCAGCCATCGACTATTAATCAGACCACGTAGCAGGTTCGTGCAGAGCTAAGGGATGAGTTGAGGGAGGAGCTGCGAGCAGAGTTCTCTACACATTTACAGCAGATGAGAGCTGAGATGATGGCCTTTGTGTCACAGGGGGCGAGTGTGGATCCCAACAGACAGGTTCGATATACATTAAATTGTTTGATAGTTCAATTTTCACACAAGATTATGTATAAAATTCGAATATGATTAACACATTATGCATTGACTATCATAGGTTCTTGATGCATCGAGTGGCCATCGGGCATTTAGGGAATCTGCAGAAGACGAGAATTCATATACACCACCACCAGAAGATCAGGTATAAAATGTATCTTTGCATTCTAAGCTAAAATGTATCTTTGCATTCTTTATATTGTAAGTTAAGAGATTTGTGGGAAAAGACGAGACTCAAATCGGGTTCCCAGATTGGGAGTTAGAGCCGGATTTAGCACGAAAGTTGGCACACACGACCGCCTAGTTACGAGAGACTTGTGTGGGAGAAGACGGGACTCGAATCGGGTTCCCGGTTTGGGAGTTAGAGTCGGATTTCACTTTAGGCAAATTAGTTCCTTAAGAAACTTGAATTCGAGGTGTTAACGCCCCAAAATCATCAAACGACGTCGGTTTAGCACGAAACTTAGCACACACGACCGCCTAGGCACGAGAGACTTGTGGGAGAAGACGGGGCTCGAATCGGGTTCCTAGTTTGGGAGTTAGAGCCGAATTTCACTTTAGGCAAACTAGTTTCTTAAGAAACTTGAATTCGAGGTGTTAACGCCCCAAAATCACCAAACGACGCCGGTTTAGCACGAAACTTGGCACACACGACCGCCTAGGCACGAGAGACTTGTGGGAGAAGACGGGGCTCAAATCGGGTTCCCGGTTTGGGAGTTAGAACCGGATTTCACTTTAGGCAAACTAGTTCCTTAAGAAACTTGAATTCGAGTTGTTATTATCCCAAAATCACCAAACGGCGTCGATTTAGCACGAAACTTGGCATACACGACCGCCTAGGCACGAGGGACTTGTGGGAGAAGACGGGGCTCGAATCGGGTTCCCGGTTTGGGAGTTAGAGCCGAATTTCACTTTAAGCAAACTAGTTCCTTAAGAAACTTGAATTTGAGGTGTGAACGCCCCAAAATCACCAAACGGTGTCGGTTTAGCACAAAACTTGGCACACACGACCGCTTAGGCACGAGAGACTTGTGGGACAAGACGGGGCTCGAATCGGGTTCTCGGTTTGGGAGTTAGAGCCGGATTTCACTTTAGGCAAACTAGTTCTTTAAGAAACTTGAATTCGAGGTGTTAACGTCCCAAAATCACCAAACAACGTCGGTTTAGCACGAAACTTGGCACACATAACCACCTAGGCACGAGAGACTTGTGGGAGAAGACGGGGCTCGAATCGGGTTCCCGGTTTGGGAGTTAGAGTCGGATTTCACTTTAGGCAAACTAGTTCATTAAGAAACTTGAATTCGAGGTGTTAATGCCCCAAAATCACCAAACGGCGTCGGTTTAGCACGAAACTTGGCACACACGACCGCCTAGGCATGAGTGACTTGTGGGAGAAGATGGGGCTCGAATCGGGTTCCCGGTTTGGGAGTTAGAGCCGGATTTCATTTTAGGCAAACTAGTTCCTTAAGAAACTTGAATTCGAGGTGTTAATACCCCAAAATCACCAAACGGCGTCGGTTTAGCACGAAACTTGGCACACACGACCGACTAGGCATGAGTGACTTGTGGGAGAAGACGGGGCTCGAATCGGGTTCTCGGTTTGGGAGTTAGAGTCGGATTTCACTTTAGACAAACTAGTTTCTTAAGAAACTTGAATTTTAATGCCCCAAAATCACCAAACGGCGTCGGTTTAGCATGAAACTTGGCACACATGACCGCCTAGGCACGATAGACTTGTAGGAGAAAACGAGGCTCGAATCAGGTTCCTAGTTTGGGAGTTAGAGTCGGATTTCGGTTTAGTCAAAATTATTTACTAAACTATCTTTGTAATTATATAGTAGTTAATTTTTTTATATTTTTCTGTAATTAAAATATTAACACCATTATATTGTTATTAATTATTTTTATTTTGTTTTTTTCAGATATTTCCTGAGTAGCAGTTTGCTTCTTGTAAAATGCGGGTGTGTAAAGATTATGACCAACTTTTATTTTTGTAACCCACGAAAGAATCAAGACGAAAACTTTTGGTTTTGATTTATGTTATTTAAATTTGTGAACAACATTATGTATGTATTATGCGACATTATGTAGTGGCATAATTTTTATTGTTATGAATTTTTATTTATGTATTGTTATGAATGGAACAATATTATGAATGTTCATTATGTGCCAACTTTTGTTTATGTATGTATTTATATTATTATGTAATTTTTAGATTTTTTTTAGTTATTTTTCATTTAATACAGGTTATTTTTATATTTTTAATAATTTTAATACAGGGTTTTTTTTTTAAATTTTTTTTTGAGACGACAGAGCACCCCGTCACAAAAAGAAAATGGTAGCAAGCTTTTTGCGACGGCACCAATACTGTTGCAAAAGGTAGGAATTAAATTGAAAATAAGGCCTTTAGCGATGGCTCAGGTTGCTGTCGACAATAGTCATTAGCGACAACACTTTTAGTGACGGGATTTTGGCCGTCGCAAAAACCTCTTTTAGCGACGGCAATACTGTACCGTTGCAAAAAAATCCAGATTTTCGTGGATCATTGGCGACAGAAATTTGCCGTCGCAAAAAAAAAATTTTCCCGTCGCAAAAACAATGGCGACGGCAAAGCCCTTTTGCAACCCCTTTTGTTGCGACCTCCACTTACCGTCGCAAAAAACCATTTTACTGTCGCAAAAACCTTTAGTGATGGCGTTTGGGGTATTTGCGACGGCGTTTGGCCGTCGCAAAAAACAAATTTTTTTGTAGTGTTTTTATATGCATTTCTTAAGAAGAATAAATAAAATTTATTGCATATGTATGCATAGCATAAATATTTTGTTTATGTTTTTCTATCTGTGTGTATATTTTCCAAAGCCAATACATAAAATGGGTCGGGCCATGTAAGTGAAACGGGCCAAAGACGGTTCTATTGCATTTGCATTTGCATTTGGTAGACATTACCTAAGTAGTGAATGAACAAATAAAATAATTTTTTTTTAAAAAAAGTAAGTAGTGAATGGAATTATAATTAAGGTGATTGTTGAATTAGAGATATTTTTGCCAAATTCAAGTTGTTTTAAAATAAAATACTCAAATCTTACCTAGTTTTCAAAAATTTTGAAAATTTATTATCACCTTTGCATTTTATGAGTATTGCAGAATACTTAATTGGGATAACTCTGAATTTTATATAAGAAAATAATATTTTACTAACTCTTTATTTCATTAGTATGATTTCTAATTTTTTTTACATGTTAATTAATAATATCAATTTATGTAAGTCAATCTTATTATTAATAGAAAAAAAATATCACTTTTTTTATAAAAAAAAATAAAAAAATATATATTTTGAGTAATGTTAGAAAATTTTAAAATATTACCTCTAAATTTATCGACAAGCTTAAAAACTGTTTTTTGAAAATAATTGTTAAAAGAATATATTTGTTTTCTTTTTTCATAGGTACCCATTCCTTCCAGCATCATTCAGTGAACACCACATTGAAAACAGTAGAAGAGGTTGTTGACGATTATAAGGCTCAAATCATTACATTGATGGACAACAAGATAGTTGATTTTGCCAATAATCGGTTTCCCATATTAATTAGTAGATCTAATTCTAATGGGTATGGGTATAGACAGACATGTGACTTCTCTGTTCCCAAGAAGTACACTTCTCCGAGAGAAACATAGGTTGATCGTCGCTGTGATTGACGCACCGGGGATTCCCAAAGAGAGGGTTACTCTCGCATTTCCAACCATCAACGCCGCCGCTAATGTTGGTTTTGTGATCACTGCTAGTCCTTTTCCGACAGTGATTGGCAAACAATTAGTAGAAACAGTGCAAATGGGAATCCAAGGTGGTTGTGGTGGTGTAAAAATCAATCACTGCTTTTAGTTTGAATTTTTTGAATTAAATTTTTTGAAAATTGATTTTTTTGATCTTTGTGTTTTTTTATTTTTAGTGAATATTTTTTAAATTTTAAACATTTTTTTTACTTTTTTAAATGCACCTTACTTAGATGTATCTAAAAAGTAAAAAATTTATGAAAAAATATTTTAAAAAATTAATAATTACATAAAAATACAAAAAATGTACTGAATTCTTGTATTTTTGGTATTTAGTAAATTTTTAAAAGGTTTTTTTTATACAAATTTTTTACTTTTTAAATGTATTTATGTTAGGTGTGTCTAAAAAGTAAAAAAATTGTTTAAAACATTAAAAAAATTCAGTAAAAACAAAAAAACATGAAAAATATAGGAAACTAGAATTTTCTGAAAAGTGTTTTGGAAAACTGGAAACCAAGCGAGGTGAATATTATTTGTTACCTGTTCAACTAATTTCACTCCAAAAACAAATCATCTGGTTCTTGGACAAGCCAACCGCCGCAAAGGTTTAACAATACAGAAACTGATCACATCTCTTTCATAGGTGTGAGATTCATAAAAAAGTGAGATTTACCTTATGTGAGAGGATTGTGTTTAAATTGGCGATCATTTTTTATCTTTTTAAACCCTTCGGCCTCGTTTGGGAACATGCTAATTTAGTAACTTTTTGGCTATTTGGCTAAAATATGAGCTAAAAAAAATTAGTATGTTTGGGATGATTTTTTAGCTTTTTACGAAAAGATATGCAAAAAGTAGAGAGAAAAAAGAATCTTTAACTTTTTGATATGAGTTATTGATTTTTAATTTTTTTTAGTGACTTTTTGATTAAAAAAATCACTTACCAAACGAGACCTAACATTCATATCATTTAATTGTGAGTTCGACTTTTATTGTGAGTAGAGGATATAAGTTGGGTATGTCCACTACTATTTATTTTCGGAAAATGTTTGGTAGCTCAAATTTTTGTGGCTCAAATGGCTCAAATCTGTCAAAACGACGTCGTTTTACACTCAAAATCTGTCAAAACGACGTCGTTTTGACAGATTTGAGCCATTTGAGCCACAAAATTTTGAGCTACCTAGTATTGTCGTTTATTTTCAAGTGTTGTAATTGGGAGGTGTATTTTGAAGAAGGAATGAAGGAAAGATTGAAATAATATTCTCTCTATTGTTTTGCTAACATGTGTTTGAATGACATAAAAAAAAAAAAATGATAAAAAGTGAAAATTACAACTTATATGAGACTTTTAACTAATTTAAAAATATTTTTAAATGAGTTTAAAATTATTATTTTTGAATATTTTACTATTTTAAAAGCATCGTTTACACAAATTGTAATTATATTTGTGATTTATTTATTTATTTATTTTTAACATGTAGCACAAATACCAAACCAAACCGGTGCCCATTTGGATTGGGCCTATTTGTCAATCACGCTAATCTTTAAGCGGATCAAATTATTCAAATGTGAAATCAAACTTTGTAACTTCGGCCTAAATTTTCAACAAAATGGCAAGGCATTTCATAAGTATGTTAAATTTGTGATAATTTGGACAATTTACACTCACATCTCCTCCTGAAATTTTTTAAAAATATTGTTAATTCCACACTCTGGGGTCATACTCGCGGGTTCTCCAAGAGATTTATCCGATTCATATGGAATGGGCACTTTATATGAGTCTCTGGATTAGTCAAGTTATGCGTAAGTTGGCCTAGACATCCCGTCATTAAAAAAAGAGAATATATATATATATTTTTTTTTTCATTCATACTACTAATGAATGATTAATGAAAAATGATATAATTAATTATGTAACTTAAGACCTTAAAGAATGTTAGTATAATTATGTAAAAAATGTAAGGCTAATTTTTGTTTTAAAAAAATTTCAATGAGGTAAGTATAATTTATTGTAATTTATTGTAACCTTTTTATTATAAAAAATTGTAAATTACAATAAATCTATTTAAATTATGACTCATTTGTATTTTGTCTATTTAAATTTCAAAATTCAATAGTTAACCACTTCAAAATATTTTCTTATTATAATTAATCCATTCCATTAGGAATTTGTTAGAAATTTATACAAAATCATGTTATGTATGAAGCACAGGACACACTAATTAAAATTTTATGATAATAATATTCTTATTTAGAAATTTCGTTTATATTTTCTCACTAAGATGAGAAAGACAAAGTAAAAGTAAAATCATCAAATAAAAATATTATTATTCTTAAAAATCAATAAGTGTATCATACCCTTTATATATGAACTGTCATGTCCCAACAATTTAGTGTAATAAGATAACATTTGAAATGATTTACTGTTGAGTTTTAAAATTTAAGAAAATGAAATATAAATTAATCTAATTTAAGGGGTTAAATGTAATTTATCCTGTAGAAAATTCAAAGGAGGTTATTGCAAATAACCCTTAATTTTACTAGGAGTTGAGTGCAATAGATTTATACACAGAATACAGACTACACAGACTGCGGAGCCAATCAACAAATATCTCTTAACGCTCTCTCTCTCTCTCTCTCTCTCTCTCTCATCCATCTTCTGTTTCATCTGCCTTTGCGCACTTTTGGGAGAGGAGGGTCTCTCTCTCTCTCACTTCTTTATCAGACGAACCAACCCTCAATTTCTTGTAATCTTTCTTCTGATTCTTGATCTGGGTTTTGAACACTTTCACATCAGATCATAGCTCTTCTTGTTTAAATCTTTCTTTGCTTCTTTTAAACTTTCCAAAACCATCTATAAAAATACAAAAAATCCATCTGGGTCTTGGTTCTGATTGACTCTCTCTTCTCATGCTTTTAACAGATTTGCACTCATGGTTCTTCTGATGCCTCACCTGGTTAGTTTAATTCCTATCTTTTTCTTTTTCTCTCTATAATTGTTTTTTTATTGTACTGTCCGTCGATTTTGTTGTTGATAGTTGTTGGTGTTGCAGGTGAGAAAAGCTAACTGTTATCAGTTTAATTAATTAATTAATTTATTTCTTTTATTTAGTTCGATTTAGTTCATCGTTGCTTGGATCTAAACTTGCATTCATCTGTGGCTTTTCTATGCCCTGTTATAGATCTTATTGGGTATATGTCAGATTGGGTTTTTTCTTTTTCTTTTTCTTTTTCTTTTTCTTTTTTGGTTTGTTTTTTAATCTGAGTTTTTCTTGGGATAATACCAGTATTGCTTTGATTATCAAGTTGTCTTTGATTCAAATTAGTTTAATTTCAGACTGTACAAGGAGGAATTGGGTAGTGTTCTGATTATCAAGTTGTCTTTGATTCAAATTAGTGTAATTTCAAACTGTATAAGGTGGAATTGGGTATTTTTCTTTTTATTTTTTGGTTTATTTGTTAATCTAAGCCTTTATTGGGATAATACCAGTATTGTTCTTGCTACTTATCAGAAAAAAAATTCCAGTATTGTTATGGTTATCATCGTCAAGTTATCTTTTGTTCAAATTGGTGTAGTTTCGAACTGTTTAAGGAGTAATTGGTATAATTTTGATATACATGAATGGAATTTTGTTATCTGTAGTTGATTTTTAATTGGCTTTTGGCACATATATAAGTTTCTTCTTATCTTCAAGGTCTTTGGGGGAGGGTTTTGGAGGCTGCAGTGGGGAAGGGTTTTGGGCGGATTCTTATTTCCAGTTGCTATTTCAATTCTTGCTTTTGCTGTTGATTTGATCTGGTTATATTTATGCATCTCATAAAAATTGAACCAGTCCTCTTTGTCTTCTTAGCACAGTCTAAGCAAGATAATGAAGAAAATGAAGTTTTTAGGTAAATAAATATAGCCCTAATCTGTTTGAAACCATTATGTCAAACTAATATCCAATGTCTCTAATAAACCAAAGTCATCATTGTTTAATACCTATTTTACTTCAATTTTCTGTGGAAGACTATGTCAGTACTTCGTTCATTCTTCTTTTTGTTTTTTGTTTTTTGATATTGTTACACTCCATGCATGTTTCCAGTAGACCTTGTACAAATTGAGCTAATTGTGCTGTTCAACTTGCAACGTTTAGTGTGAAAGTTGAAAACCAAATACAATGATTTTATTGTCCCAGGATGTTGAAAGACTTAAAAAACATGCCATAATTATTTTGTTCCTACAAAACATCTTTTTTGATTTTTCAACTACCCTCTATCTTTTGAGTTCTGTTGAGTATTACTGAAAGCAGCACAACTAATTCAAGTCTTAAGGTGTTTTTTTGTTTGTTTTGCAGAAATCTTCATTTGTTGTGTGAACTTTTCTCTGTTAAGGTTCTATGATAATGGGTAGAGGTAGGGGAAAGGGAAAAAAGTTTTCAGCTGCTAATCATGAAGATGCTGGAAGTGGTGAAGAAGAAAAAATTCCGGTACAGAAGAAAAGGGGAAGGCCACAAAAACCATTGAAGGATGAGATTGACGAAGAAGAATTTGAAAAAGTTGAAGAGGAAGACAGTGAGAATACAAAAAATGGTGTCTTGAGCAAAGAGACGAAAAGTTCAGTAGCAGCAGAGAATGGAAAGAAGAGGAAGCGGAATTTGCAGGCAAAAGAGAAGCCAGATTCAATCAAAGTGGAAAACGGTGTTGGAACGAGATCAAGCACTGATGACTCGACAAAGTCCAATGGTTTTCGTCATAATGGAAGCAGGCGGAAAAGTAAGCCTCGCCGAGCAGCCGAAGCAGGTGTTGAGTGCAAGTAATATGATTGATGGCTAGCATTTGCAGTTGATTTCGTCCTTTTTGCGTGTTGGACAAATCATGGGATGAGTGAAGCGCCTAGTGAATCTCTAGTTTCGTTTTGTTGTTTCGTTGTTGCTCCTCGTTTTGGTAATTCCTTTTTTTGAATTCCTTCTTGATTTTAGTTGGAAGGTCTGGAAATGATCATACTGGTTGCAGTCTTCCTTGATCTATTATATTTGATACTTTCACTAGTCTCTTGTATTACATTTTTTACATGCCATGCTTATGCAGTTTCTTTAACTTTCATCCTTCTTGAAGTTCGCATTCTGTTATATTCCAGTATGACTACTAAATTTTAATATTCGACAGAACCCTCTACAGTGATGTGCAAACTATAACTCTGCTGATAGCCACATAACATCACATCTTCCCTGCAGTTATGACATCCTTGCTTCACATTTGCATTTCCGTCTGGACTGGAATGAAAAGATAATTTCAATGAATATGATAGACACTTTGTTTTGTTGTTAAGGGGCTCTGTGTCGAAGGGGAGTTTCAAGGATTCTTGGTAATTATCATTTTTCCTTGTTGTGTCAAGGATTCCTGGTTAGTGTTGAGGAAATTTTGGCACGGGCCCAAGATGATATGACACGAACATGACCAACCTGACATAATTCTCCCATCTTAGTTGTTTCCTTTTGGTCTTTTGTGAGGATTGAGTACAATTGCATGCTGAGGCATTTTAGTAACTAGGGCTAGGAAAGAGAGCATCATGTCATTAATGACAACTATGAATTGGTGTTATATTTTGGTTCATGAATGTATGTTCAAAATATTTGCAAAATACGAAAAGTACAATGAAGGACCGAGATGAGAAGAAAGGTTGGAGATTTGCCTTGCATATGCAGATGATAAGAAGATTTTCAGGTAACACCCACGATGTCTTCCCTTAGCCTTTAAGATTTAAAGATTATTGATGGATACTACTTGCAGAATTTAGGGCTGGAACAAGTTGATATGTTTTGTTGTGAATTTTAGGAAGATTGTATGTTTAAGGTTTGCATGCAGCTCTGTAGAATTCAGTTGCAGGTTTATTTAGGTGGTCAAGTGATCTAAATTTTTTTGATAAATTCCAATGCAAAACTTGAATGATCACCTTGAGATTGGACAGCCTTGGATAACTTTGAACAGTACTGCCTACAACTGGTACTGGTTCTAGTTCTTGGAAAATTACCTTTATTATCCTTTTGTTTTTTTTTTTTTTTTGTTTTTTTTTTTTTTTTTTTTATCTCTTCGTGAAGTACAGTATATCTATAGCTTACTCTTAAAGGTATGAGGAAGGGAGTTGCTATGTGGTGAGGACAGGTGAATCTGCAACAGGTGGCATAGATAGGGACTAATGAAGCTCGGATTAGGGTTGATTTGGCTGATGGATAGGGTTTTGAGATTGAAAGAGGGTCTATTCGAGCTTCTAGGGTTGTGAATAGTAACTTGTATTTTCTTGTGAAGCAGGATGAGACGAAGAATTTGAAGAGCTTCACCCTTGCAAGTTTTAGGAAAAACCAAATTAACATTAATCTATAAAATTCTCATAAACTCGACTTTATTGAATAACAAGATTACATTGATATCACTACACTGTCATATTTCAAATATTAACATTAATCTAAAAGTTCTTATAAACTCGACTTTATTGAATAACAAGATTACATTGATATAAAAAAACTGCCAAATTTCAAATATTAACATTGATCTAAAAATTCTCATAAACTAAACTTTATTGAATACCAAGATTACATTGACATCAGTACACTCTCATATTTCAAATAGTAATTCTTTTATCTTAGTCTTGCAAAATGATTGATTGTAATTCTCAGTGTCAATCTCTTAGCCCGCTTCCTCATCTGCTCAAAATGCCTCATTTTAGCTATAGGTTACATCCAAACCAATTAGTTGTTCTCAACTCCGTTGATGAGTTCTCAAATTGAGATGCTATTAGGAACTCCCTTTCCTGTCACTCCAGGCTCCGAAAATGGCTTCAGAAGCTCATAAGGCACCACCCCAGCTCCAACCCTATTCTTCAAACTCATGTTTGCATTTCTATCATCAATCACTCCTTCAAGCTCCTTCAACTTCCCATTAAACCTCTCAAATGCTGCCTTCAAAACCAGATTCTCAGTCCATGCTGGCTCCATCTCTTTCCCTATATACTCCTCGTCTACCGAAAGATTTGACAAAACATCCAAAACTGCCATAACTTTGGTAGCTTGAATCTGCGAAGGAAATCAACAGTTCTACCTCCGGCTTGTTCAGGAAATTCTTCAACTCTTGCTCCGATGGATCTTCTGTTGGCATTTTCCGCGTGGCAATGCTTGGCCTGTTTGGGCAATAACCTGCGAAAGCGTATTTTCCAAAGTTGACTGCAGAGTGGTGACCGGAGGCTACCCAGATCATGGTTGTGAGAATGCCGATGAGGTCCTCAGGGGTTTTCAAAGCCGGCCACCATGGATCGTCCTTTTTGTCTTGGTGACTGACTATTCGGATCTCAGTCCACCATGATTGAAGCTCTTCGTCGGAGTTTATGAAGCTTGGATCTGGGTAATAGTGTTTGACATAGTCTGTAACCTATTGTTTGATGGCATCCCAGAGAACAAGACCATCATTGGCAAAAGGGTAGTCCTCTATTGTTAGCTTTAGGCCATGAGGAGAGGTTGGATCATCCACAGCCATTCCCTAACATTCTAGCAAAACAAAAAAGTTAGCAGAAGATTTCGGCCCCTATTGGGGATGTATTGGAATCAAAATACTAAAAATTTGATGTAATGAAACAACTCTGTTTTTAGTTACGTAAAGTAAATTACCTGCTAATTAAGTCAGCTGGAAGAGCCTGGAGGTCAAACCACCATTGTTGGTCGTAGGCAACAGAGCTAACCTCCATGCAGTACTTGGCAGGGGAGAAAGATGTCTCGATGATTCCGTTGGCATTGATGAGAGCTTCACGAGCAAGAGCATTGATCTCCATCGTGTACCGGAAATGAGGGTGCAGTAGTCTTTAAATAGGGTGCATCGCGCTCAGCTGCCTGTTTCTGTCGCACAGTTTGTTCTTAACCTGCAAAACTCAATTGCAATGAATACAATACTACCAACACATCTGCAGATATGCATACTACTCCACATATTACTGTAAGATTGTGTTCAATTCAAGAATTCAAGAGGAGATTTGTGGAAGAAAAGAAAAAAAGAAAAAAAAGATGTAATATAGATGGTGCAAGACTGAATCAGAATTGAGAAATAGGTAGTGGAGTTTACTAACCAGTGACTGACAAGCTGGTGATAGCCAGAATCATGAACAAGAACATGAGTCTTAGCAAGCCTCCACAGCCAGCAACCAGTAGCATCCCATGTTGGAGTGAACACTTGCTTCCACTCAGCCTTACCATCCATGGGCGGCTGAGTTAACTCAATCGCTAACGGCCTCAACGTGCCGTTTGGTGTCAGGAAGAACAATGTCCTAGATCCATAGAGTGTAGTCCCTTCTATCTTTCTCACTTTCTTCACATATGGCATGAGCAAGTCATGGTAATCCAGCATGAATAGCTTCTTTTCTTGCAATGCCTGCACACATACATTCATTCATATCATCAAATTTGACACCTTAAAAAAAAAAAATAGATAAAAAAAAAAATCATGAAAAAAAATTATGTGACTACGTTATGAATTTGCAGGGGTGCATTTATAATTTACTCAATTAAGAATTATATATGTATTTTTTTTGGGTGAATTTGCACGGCATTATTATTAATAGTAATACCTCTTCAAGGGTGATCATGCCTCTGATTTCTCGCTCAATAAATAGCAGATTCGGGAGTCCCATAGATCTTAGGGTCGAGTTTACTCCTCAATGGCCATTCCTGCATTTAATCAAATCAAATCAAATACATACCTAATTCTTTGGAAAAATTACCACACATGATACTGTCAAAACTTATTACAATTTCATGGTAAAAATAATTATTTTAATAATTAATATTTATTAAATTTATCATTTATTTATAATTATTTTTTGGACTTTAAACTGAATTGTAATTTTCCCTAATTCTTTTAGCATTGGGTTGCCTTGGAAGGTGCCATAGGCCCCAAATTTTCTATCAAATATCTCACATGGACGTGAATTCACAAAATTGCGGATCCCACACTTATGTGAAACATTTGATCATTTATCTGGAAGAAAATTTGGTGTCCTTAGCATTACCCGGTTGCCTTTTGTTAAATACTGTTAAAACATCATCATACCTTGACCAATTGTATGCTATATGGGTTCAGACCAGCCAACGTCTGTCGTGAGAATTCCTCATCCCTAAACCATGAAAATTTGTCTTCTGCAATTCCGAATAATAATATTAAATAAAACAAAGAGAAATTTTGTTAGATTTTTTTATATCAACTTATTTATATATATTTAAATTTTGGATTTCAGATAAACACAATTGGACAATAAATACATATGAATAAATAAGATTTTATATATTAGTACGGTCTATTTGAAAAAAATAATAATAATATTGGTTTATATAATTTTGAATTTGATTTTCTAATCGGTTTATGGCGTTGTTTGACATCCAGTTAAAAGAAACCACTTTTTTTATAAACTTTTTGCTTATAGTGGCCTCGTTTGAGAAGTGACTATTTTAGTAGGCTATTTGATTTTTTGACTATTTTAGTAGGCTATTTAAGGGCTGGTTTGGGATGTCGTAAAAAGTGCACTTTTTGTCTTTTTGGACTAAAAAAGTTGAGAAAAAAATATGAAGGTTTGGGTTAACTTTTTGGATTTTTATGAAAAAATGTGTATTAAAAAATTGTATAAAAAAAATGTGTAAGAGATGATTAGAGAATGGTGGGCGCCAGCCGTACACAATGCAGCCGTGTATTGGGGTTGGAAATTATTGGCTAATTTTTGTACAAAACATTGGACGGTTTTGTTTGGCCCATGGGGGTCATCACGGGTCCCATTTTAATAATCTGAACCGTTCAATGTGTGTAACTCGTCGAACACTATGTACCTACAAAAAATCATGTTAATCGGATATCGATAGCTATCTGATTAGATTTATTTATGTTTCAATTATTAATTATAACACCATCCATTTGTTGTACATAACTGATTTGATCATATAGTTATCGATATCCGATTAATGTGATTTTTGGCAGACATATATTACTCGACGATTTCTACATATTGAACGGTTCAGATTATCAAAACGGGACTCGTGATGGCCCCATGGGACGAACAACGGTGTGTATAAAAATCACACCCAATCATTTCTTTTGCTCTGCACTGCCGCACACAGCCGCTAACTATTTGTCAATTCCGTGTGTACCTGTTTTGAAAGAAATTAATTTTTTAATTTTTTTTTTGGATGAATAGTGATATCTTTTTGGATTTTGGAGTAATTTTTTGACTTTTTGGCTGATTCAGGTTACCCCAAACCAGCCCTTAGTTTTGTGTTTGGGAAGGTGAGATGAATTTTTAGTTGAGTTGTTGTATTGGAAAGTGTGTTGAAATGATGTTTAAATTTAAAATGACAAATTTATTCCTAAAAATATGTTTTTTTAAATTGATATCAAGGGGTAAAATCGTAATTTACTTATTGATGGAACAAGTGCTATAGCTGACAGTGTAGGCTGTGCCTACACTGTCGGCTGTGCAACCTATATTTTTTTTTTTTTTGGAAAAGCATCCAACAGCGTTGTTTTTGGGTTTTTTTCTCAAAATAGGCTATAATAGCCTCGTTTCTGACTTTCCAAACGGCGCCAGTGATTTTTTTTTTATTATTTAAAAAAGTGTTGAATTATTATTTTTGAATCTAAAAATTTAAAAATAAATCAAAAAATTCAAGACAAAAGAAAATTGTTTTTTATTTTGTTTTGTCTTTAAAAACTTTCTTTCCTTTTTATTTATTTATTTACTTTTACTTTTTCTGATTTATCTAATTGAGCAGTAGTTCTAAAAGTTTAAAATAATTCACTTTTAAAAAAAATAAATCCCAAATCACTTGTTCATACAACATCGATATGTATTCTAATACCGTTATTAATTAATAAAAAAACATGCTTGATTGTAGGTTCTTACTTTCTACGAGTGCAGGGGTCTCAAAGCGCAAGATGTCTTCTTGAGAATCATTAATGAACTTGACAAGCCTGGGAAGCAGATCTTTCAAAAATCCATTCTTGTGGAGTGGTGGAAGGTTTACTCCTTCATTGGACAGTGAATCTAGAGTTGTGAAGTATGGAAATCCGAGGTTTGTGTCAACAATGGCGGTCTCCAGAGACGGTACCAGTGCGTGCAACACTGAGTATACAGTTTTTGCTGAGAATGTAAGTTGTTTCACCTCTGAGAACGACTCCTCCCTCGGCACATAAATGGTTGAACTTCTTGACACTCATAATGAGTCTATAGAGGTTGACGATTAGAGACGATATGAGATATTTTAATAGACTGTTATCTTATTGGGTTTGGAAAGTGAATATAACTTTTAGACTAGAATAGCACTATGCACTCTATTGAAAATGATATATGAAAATGATATTTTTTGTCCAATTTTCTTCTATAAGTAGATACAAAGATAGTGAATAAGACTCGTGATGAAATTCTATTGACACAGAATTGTACTAAAAAATTAATGAAATGAATATATTCTCCTTTAATTAATGGCTACATCATTTGTACCTGTCTTGCATTGAGGTCGACTTGTTCTGTAACGTCTAGGGTGTGAATGTTCTTTACCACCAAGTACGGGTCTCTTCAATTCAAGATTACTGTCTGAATCATTAATATCATTATAAATATCGTAATCGTAAATCCTATCATGTGTCATGCGCTCTCCTCGCCATCCTTGTAGATTTTCTAACTCTTTCTTTCTAACTCTTTCTTTCTAAGCCTCTTCAATCCACTTGGTGTTTGGCCTGGCAGGTATGACTGCTCTTATAAAACACAAAAATTGAGTTACAAAACACTTCCATGAATATATATATATATATATATAAATAGATAATTTAAAAAAAGTCTTACTAATAAATTCTATAAAATCTTATTCGTTTATATATGTTTGTGTCTAATTTTGCCTGTGTTTGGCAAGTGGGTTTGTAGGCTTTTTTGGCTATTTTAGCCACAAAAAACAAAATAGGCTATTTTAGCCATAACAAACAAAACATCACATCTAACCCATAATCATTACATTCTTCTCTCACAAAAAAACTCAAAAAAGCCAAAAAGCCAAAAAGTTCTTCCCAAACCAAGCTTTTAAGCCCAGGCTAAAATAGCCAAAAAAGCCAAAAAACCAAAAAGCTAACCCACTTCCCAAACGGAGGCTTTATAAGCTCAATTTCTTTTTTTTTCTTCTTCTTAAGAATGTGAATAAATGGAGCCGAATTGAAGAGCAAGTTATTCAAGTTTAACTTGAAAACTTAATTGTTGGATTTCAAAACATGTTTTAATTTGTCTTGTTTATTTTTTGAGCTAATGTTTAACAAACTTTTATCTAAGTCAAATTCGTGTCATTTGATTTTTTATAATATATATTCCGAGTTAATCAAATAACTTGGTTCATTTTTTAGGTTTGGCTAATGAACATTATTTAGGATTTGATATGCTTGTTAAAAATGTCACGTAGACAGAAATGTCAAAATTGAAAATTAGAAAATCTATGTATAATTCATAATAATAATAAAGAGTAAATATGACTCTTATATTATTATTTATTTATTTATTTATTTATTTTTGATGAGACTCTTACATTGATTATTCTATATAAATTTTAGGATAAATTACAAATATAACTCTTGAAATTTGATTAAAATACGAATTGCCTTTATAGTTTTGAAAATTACATTCTATCTCCTAAGATTTCTAATTTTATAATAAATCTTCCCTTTTATTAATAGATCATTAAGTAAATTAATAATTTTTAATAATATTAAAAATATGTTTCAATCAATAATATAGGTAATTTTATTCATGTATAGGAGAGTAATTATGAATTTTATTTTTCTAATTAATTCTGTTAAATAAAAAATTTTAACAATGAAATATTTGTAATTTTTTAAATTACAAGAAGTAATATATACTTTAAATAAATCTCAGAGACATATTTATAATTTATCTTAAATTTTATGATTTTTTTTTTGGTTGTACATGCAGTAATCAGTGGATGCCACGTGGAGATGAGAGCGCGATGTCAATTCGAAAATGAAATATGGATAAAAATAAACTTTGGACCACCTACAAATTGTATCTTACAATGGAACCGTACGATAATGGCGGTAATATTGGTATGGACCGTCAACATCAACGTCAACAACGCTTGGATTAGTGGTTTTTGTTCAATAATTAGTCAATAGATATATATGTATATATATATTTTGGATTTCGGTGGTAATGTTGACAAATAATATTTAAGAAAATTAAAAAAAATAAAAATAAATAAAGGTTCGACTTTTGTAATAAAATGAATGTTGAATTTTTAATTTTATTAATTTAAACTAAGGGGTTTATAATATTTTGATTGGTTTTTAATCTAATTCATTTGTTAACTTTGTTAAGTATAACTGATGGAAAAATAATATTTTAAATATTTTATGTATACTTATATTGAGTTTAATAGTTAATTTTTTTTGTCAGTTTATTTAACAAAAATAGACAAATGATTTGGATTGAAAATAAATTAATAAAATAAAAAATTAAAAAAATTATTTGATTACAAGGGTGAAACCCTAATTTATTTATTTATTTTTGTAATTTCTCCTAATATCTACTTCAATTTTAATTGGAACAGTTAGATTATAAACTTTATTAATGCTGACTTGCTATGATAAAAAAGGAACGCAAAACAAAATTATAACGGAGAAACTAAACTCGGGTGTGTTATTAACCTTGTTGGTGAAGAAAATTCTCTTTCTCAGGATTATCAAACTTTGAAGCAACCCATGAATTGCATGTAACACAAACAGGACCATTAGGGAACCCATCAAGGCTATGTTCTTGAGGTACATCTCATTGTGATGTTCATTCTCAACTAACACAGCTCCAATCTCTCCAAACTCTTCTGCAACTTCAAAATTCCATTTGTATTTCACTTCATTCTCATCTTGGCTCATCCGACGCGCATACCCTTTAATTGTTTCTTTCTCTAATCCAGTCTCTGATCAAGATCATATGAGTAAAACATGTTGTTTAAATTGGGTAATTGAAACAAAATAAATAAATTCATGCTTTATTAAATTAACTAAAAGAATATCAAATAAAACCATACTTGATAAATTACATCATAGAGCATAAACATGAAACAAGACTAATATAAGAACATATTTAATTTGAATATGAAAACAGGAAATCAAACTAAATTCTGTGTGATACTACAGTGTCTTTAAAACAGATTAGCCGCCTCACTGTGGGTGCTAGAGGAACGTCGACTTCTGTCATTACAACAAAATGCACCTTTGGCGACTAAAAAAAATTTAGTCGCCAAAAGTTGTGGAATTGGCGACTAAAATTTTTTTAGTCGGCAAAAGTACAATATTTAGCTACTAAATTTTTTTAGTCGGGGTATATTTACTATTGGCGACTAAAAAAAAATTTAGTCGCTAAAAATACCACAATTGGCGACCAAAAAAAAACTTAGTCGCTGTATATTGACTTTTGACTACTAAAATATTTAGTCGCCGAATGAAAAATAAAAATATTATTTTTTCTTTTTGGCGACTAAAATTAGTTGCCAAAAACTTACTTTCAGTGACAAAATTATTTAGTTGCCGTATATTGATTTTTGGCGACTAAAATATTTAGTCGCCGAATGAAAAATAAAAAAATTATTTTTTTCTTTGGCAAAAACTTACTTTCAGCGACAAAACATTGTTTTAGTCACCGATTATTATTATTATTATTTTTTTACCTTTCAATGACTAAAATTTAGTCGGCAGATGTCTTCAAAATTTTACTGGAAAACATTTGATATTGGCGCCTAAATTTTTGCCCAAATCTATTCACACGGTTCTCTCTCTCTTGCTCTCCCTCTGATCAGTACACCAAACCAGATGTACGCTCAGTGACGGTCACCACCTCACCGTCACACGTTGCCACCGCTGCACGTCGCTACCTCCACTGCTGCAAATCACAGGTTCTTGTCCCTCTCTCTCTGTCGCTCTCGGTCCTCTCCCTCTCTGTTGATCTGGATCTCTCTCTCTCTCTCTCTCTCTCTCTTTATACAATCCATACCTTGCAAGTTTTGTGGTGAGTAATTTTTGTTTTGCTCTATTCAATTTGTCTATCATTTTCAATTTTGGGTATGATTTGAGCTAGTTTTTTTGGATTTTTTTTTTTAAAATTGTAATTATTTTTAATCATCGGAGTCTTAGGTGTTTGTTAAGTTCGCGTCGATGTCGGAAGATGAAAGAGAAGAGAAGGAGTTGGATGTCTACTCTCCTGAAGTTGTCACCAAATACAAGAGCGCTGCTGAGATCATTAACAGTTATTCTCTCTCTCTCTCTCTCTCTCTATATATATATATATATATGTATGTATGTGTGTGTATGTATCTATGATTCTGTGTTTCTATATACGTAGCTTAAAAGTAACGCCTTTTGTTCGAGGACGAAAGAGAAACCAAAAAAAAAAAAAAAAACTGGGAATTGAAATGTGGTTTTTGGTGGGTATTCATTAAATGTTGTGTTTGATTATGCATGTATGCATTGTTTTTTGATGACCCAGTTCTACAAATTTATGGAACAAATTGAAAATATGCAGAGGCTTTGCAATTAGTACTGTCAGAATGCAAACCAAAGGCTAAGATTGTTGATATTTGTGAGAAAGGTGATTCATTTATCAGAGAGTAAGTTATCTCTCTCTCTCTCTCTCTATATATATATATATATGTATATATATGATTGTGTATATACATGGGTTTGAGTTTACATTTTAAATTTTAGGGTTCTTTTGATTCTAAGTAGTTGCAAATATGTGTAATATACAGTCAATTTGGGGATATGTACAAGAATGTCAAGAAGAAGATTGAAAGAGGGGTTGCATTCCCCAATTGTGTTTCTGTGAACAACACTCTTTGTCATTTCTCTCCACTTGCCAGCAATGAGGTAGTGCTGGAAGAAGGTGATATGGTGAAGATGTAAGTTTTATTTGAGCACCATCTATCTATATACCATGAGAGGAGCTAATGTTACTGTTTGTGAATAATGACGTACTTTTATGTTTAGATGCAGTGACATGGGGTGTCACATAGATGGTTTCATTGCTGTTGTAGCACACACCCATGTCCTTCAGGGAGGACCAGTGACTGGTAGCCAAGCTGATGTTATTGCCGCAGCAAATACTGCAGCAGAGGTTGCCTTGAGGCTTCTAAGGCCGAGAAGAAAGGTAAAAATATATTAGGCTTGCATTTTAATTTTGTCTTAACCTAATATGAATCATATGATACCATTTTGAGTTGTAATTGTTGAATGCTTAGAGTGAGTAATGGCTTCTGTTTTTTTCTTTTTGTATCATAGACATTTGCCTTAATTTTTTTGGCCAACAATATCTACAACCTTGCAATAAAAAAAATAGATGATTGATTGTTTTGTGGATGGTTTGGAAAAAAATATATGAAAGCTTTTTATTGTTTGTGTGGTTGTGCCTTGGTGTGACTTGTTATGCCAGCTCAGAAATCCTTCTAGCTTCCCCTAAATGAGGAATATTCTGAATAAGCTATGGATTAACATCCAGATGAAGCTTTTGTCATAGTTACTCTGATAGGGGATATTGCTTTTATGCAAGTTAAATAAATTCTTTAATATCTTATTTTAATTTCTAAAAACATGTTGAATCTTTTTCTCTATTTTTTTCCTTTGTAGAGCCACATGATCTGTATTGGGTGTACTTAGCATTCTCCTTGTATGTTGTCACAAGACACAAATTTTATAGAATATTTTGAGATCAGATAAACTATCTATAGAATAGTAATATAACTGCGTACACAATCTATGAAGAAGGCAACTTTGCTGAGGTGATCAATCCGTTGTTGATTCCTTGTTTTCTCTGTTGCCTATATTGTACTATGCCATACTTGGGATGCTGTGGGTTGATTTGTTGCTGATGCTTACAATTCTTGGAGGCAAAATCTTTTTAATCAACAAAAAAAACTTATGTAGAGTTGTTCTAGACCTTTAGGATTTAGCTTGGTCACTTCAATGGGTATGGCAATTACTTTTCTTTTTCACCAAGTTGCCTTATTTGGTTATATTGGATCACATACTAACTGTATTGGATATGCTTTTGAATTTTACAAATGCTGAAATTGAATTGTATACTTCACCTGAGTTATGATTTATATTCATGAAGAAGATAGCCAAAGGCTATTGGTTTATCTCTGTATAGCTGAATCTCTTTCTTTATGGCAGAATAAAGATGTAACAGAAGCAATTCAGAAGGTTGCTGCTGCCTATGACTGCAAAATCGTTGAAGGTGTCCTTAGTCACCAGCTGAAGCAGTTTGTGATTGATGGAAACAAGGTTGTATTAAGTGTCTTGAGTCCTGAGACTAGAGTTGATGATGCAGAGTTTGAGGAGAATGAAGTTTATACAATTGATATAGTCACAAGCACAGGTGAAGGCAAGGTAATTATGCTTGCCATGTAGACCTACCTCGATATTATCTATTCTTGTTTTATTTCTGCTCATATTTTTGGTGTCAAATTTGCAGCCTAAGCTATTAGATGAGTAATAGACAACTATTTACAAAAGAGCTGTTCACAAGAACTATCATTTGAAGATGAAAACGTCAAGGTTCATATTCGGACTCATAGAGGGATTGGTTAGCAGGCCTGGGGTAGAGTATTTATGCTGGTGATTTTGCTTTAGGTTTATGCGGACATTACTTGTTTTTGCTATACAATCTTTTATACCATTTCCTAATTGCATGTTTCCATACCCATTTAGGCTTTAGTTATTTTAAACTTTGTGTCAATCACTTCTACACCTATATAAGCTCATATTAAACAATCTAAATTTTTTTATATGGTTGGGATTGTTTGTCTTATTTTTGGTTGAATTTGGATTGAAGGCTTACCGAGCATGATAGCAATAGGGACTTCAACATGCAATGGTTTCATGACAAAAGGAAATCTGCTCGAAAGGTTGAAGACTTTGTGAATCTTGTTTTATCCTCTTATGATGATAAAGAAGCCTTGAGAAGTAAGTTGATGATGCCACTTATGATTATAAAGATGCCTTCCAAAAATGATATTGATTTTTCCTTTTAGTCTTTTTGTTTGTGATTATAGCCTTCTTGATGTAAAAGCAGTTGTGATTTATTATGTTCTGTAGTCATTGGGAAGTCAGCTTTTATTTCACATATTTATGATGATAAATCTTTTAAAATGTTGTGGAATTTTTTGGAGGTTGGAAAATGACTGCACTGATGGAGAATGCATATGCTTCATTTTATCTCATTTTCCCTTTTCCTGAACTCTGATCTCCCCATGTTGCTTATTGTTTGATTTCTTTGGAGAACATGCATATACTTCATTTTATCTCATTGCTTTGAAGTTCAAAAATGTCAGCTTCTCTCTTATAGTTTTTAGGTGGATTGCTGCCACATGTTGAATAAGCTTGCTATACTCTTATTTCTTAACTTCTTTTATTTGTGGTTTGCTCAATATCATTCCAGGCATGTACAAGCAAGAGTTCATTTTCTGTGTGCACATGAAGGAGAGGTTGCATAGTTCAGATGATTATCAGGCATTCTTGAAGTGTCTTCATATTTACAGCACAGAGATAATCACAAAAAAATATTTACAAAGTTTGGTATGTGAGATCCTTGCTATCTATCCTAGTGGCAATTTTATTCTTTTGCATCTATAGAACTACTAACTGTTCCATTACAAACAAGAACTTGGGTTAATAACCCTTATTGAATTTGCACTATTGATTTCATATGGTGTTCAGTTGTAAGTTTTTAGGTCGATGTTTTTAGTGTTTTCACTAGGAATGCAATGTTGTTATCATGGCTTTTCAGCACTTAATGTTAGACTCATTTTTTAAACATAATGATATGACACTTTATTAAAATATCTAAATTAATTTTCTCTTATTTATTCTTAAATCATCAATCAATCATCTTACTTACACATCAGTAGACATAAAAAGTAGATCTAAAAAGTAGATTTGTATATCATTTTTCTTAGACATTCTTGAAACATCAAATGTGTTTTAGTAAAAATTTAGTGAATGTAGTATTGCTCTCATATTTTTGTCATGTAAATGCTTGATTAACCTCTCAACCAACACTACAATAAATTAAGGTTTTAGAGGAGGGAAAAATACAAAATAGCCACCGAACCACCGCATGGACGTCACAACCAGTTTCCTTACGTCAAATAAAACTTGTGATAACAGACGGAATGACATTAGCACTTGTAGGTTGAGAGTTAGAGCTGAAAATGGCTTAAACTTAACCGAAAAAGGGCGTTAAGGGGGTGAAAATGCAAAACAGTCCTCGAATCACCGAACGGACGTCACAACCAATTTTCTCACTTCAAATAGGGCCTGTGACAATAAACGAAATGTCATTAGCACGTGTAGGTTGGGAGTTAGAGTTGGAAACAACTTAAACTTAACTTAAAAAGGGCGTTAAGAGGGCGAAAATGCAAAACACCCCCGAACCACCGTATGAACATCACAACCAGTTTCCTCATGTCAAATAGGACCTATGACAAGAGACGGAATGTCATTAGCACGTGTAGGTTGGGAGTTAGAGCCGAAAACGGTTTAAACTAAACCGAAAAAGTGCGTTAAGGGGGTGAAAATGCAAAACAGACCTCGAATCACCGTACGGATGTTACAACCACTTTTCTCATGTCAAATAGGACTTGTGACATCAGACGGAATGTCATTAGCACGTGTAGGTTGGGAGTTAGAGCCGAAAACAGCTTAAACTTAATTGAAAAAGGGCATTAAGGGGGCGAAAATGCAAAACAACCCCTGAACCACCGTACGAACATCATAACCAGTTTCCCCACGTGAAATAGGACCTGTGACAACAGATGAAATGTCATTACCATGTGTAGGTTGGGAGTTAGAGCCGAACACGTCTTAAACTTAACTGAAAAAGGGCGTTAAGGGGGTGAAAATGCAAAACAACCCTCGAATCACCGTACGGACATCCCAACTAGTTTTCTCACGTCAAATAGGACCTGTGACAGTAGATGCAATGTCATTAGCACATGCAGGTTGGGAGTTAGAATTGGAAACGACTTAAATTTAGTTGAAAACTTTGTCAAAAAATGGCGTTTCGGGGGCGAAAATTCAAAACAGCCCCCGAACCACCGTGTGGCCGACACGGGCAGCTTCCCCATGCCAAATATGACTTGTGACAATTGACGGAATGTTATTCGGACCCGTAGGTTGGGATTTAGAGTCGAATAAGCCCAAAACTTAGTCGACAAAAAGGCATTTCAGGGGCAAAAATTCAAAACAGCCCTTGAACCGCCGTGTGGCCAATACGAACACCTTCCCTATGTCAAATAGGACTTGTGACAACTGACGGAACATTATTCAGACTCGTAGGTTGGGATTTAGAGCAGAATACGCCTAAAACTTAGTCGAAAAACGACGTTTCGGGGGCGAAAATTCAAAACAGCCCTTGAATGGTTGACACGAACACCTTCTCCATGCCAAATAGGACTTGTGACAATTGATGGAATGTTATTCGGACCTGTAGGTTGGGATTCAGAGCTGAACACGCCCAAAACTTAGTCGAAAAAGGGCATTTCGGGGGCGAAAATTCAAAACAGCCCCCGAACCGCCGTGTGGCTGACATGAACAGCTTCCCCATGCCAAATAGGACTTGTGACAATTGACGGAATGTTATTCGGACCCGTAGGTTGGGATTTAGAGACGAATACGCCAAAACTTAGTCGAAAAAGGGCGTTTTGGGGGCGAAAATTCAAAACACCCCTTGAATCGCCGTGTGGCTGACATGAACACCTTCCCTATGCCAAATAGGACTTGTGACAACTGACAGAATGTTATTCGGACCCGTAGGTTGGGATTTAGAGACGAATACGCCAAAACTTAGTTGAAAAAGGGCGTTTTGGGGGTGAAAATTCAAAACAGCCCTTGAACCGCTGTGTGGCTGACATGAACACCTTCCCCATGCCAAATAGGACTTGTGACAACTGACAGAATGTTATTCTGACCCGTAGGTTGGGATTTAGAGACGAATACGCCCAAAACTTAGTCGAAAAATGGCGTTTTGGGGCAAAAATTCAAAACAGCCCTTGAACCGCCGTGTGGCCGAAACGAACAGCTTCCCCATGCCAAATATGACTTGCGACAACTAACGGAATGTAATTCGGACCCGTAGGTTGGGATTTAGAGCCAAATTTGCCCAAAACTTAGTCGAAAAAAGGCGTTTCGGGGGCGAAACTTCAAAACAGCCCCCGAACCTCCGTCTGACTCTCACAGGCAGCTTCCCCATTACATATAGGACTTGTGACAACTAACGGAATGTTATTCGGACCCATAGGTTGGGATTTAGAGCCGAATACGCCCAAATCTTAGTCGACAAAAGGGCGTTTGGGGAGCAAAAATTCAAAACAACCCTCGAACCGCCGTGTGGCTGACACGAACAACTTCCCCATGCCAAATATGACTTGTTACAACTGACGGAATGTTATTCGGACCCATATGTTGGGATTTAGAGCTGAATACGCCCAAAACTTATTCGAAAAAGGGCGTTTCGGGGGCGAAAATTCAAAACATCTCTTGAACCGCTGTGTGGTCATTATGAACAACTTCCCCATACCAAATATGACTTGTGACAACTGACAGAATGTTATTCGGACCCGTAAGTTAGGATTTAGAGCCGAATACGCCCAAAACTTAGTCGAAAAAGGGCGTTTCGGGGGTGAAACTTCAAAACAGCCCCCGAACCTCCGTCTGACTCTCACGGGCAGCCTCCCTATTACAAATAGGACTTGTGACAACTGACGGAATATATTGGAGATGTATAGTAATGGAAAATTATGGGAAAAATATTCAGAAACCAATATGAACTCAGTTTACACCTTGTTTTAAACTTGCTAATTTTTTGAACGTACATGTTGCATACAAATAAAAGATTGTTACATTAGCTTTATGTTACTAATGAAAGATTTAGTAATGATTGTTCTGCATTTAACAATGTTCCTTATAACAAAAGACTTTAGAAAGACTGTAGAATGACTGATAATTGATTCATCATGGAAGGTTGCTTCTCACTTATTTTTGTTTGTCACTTGTTGCCAAATTCATTCATGAAGTTGGGCATTTTTGGGTCCAATTCTAACGTTTTTTTTTTGTTTTTTGTAGGTGACTTTGTTGCGTTGACTTTCAGAGATATTTTGGTGTATGGAGAAGAAATTGTACTTTTGTATAGAAGTAACATAATACTTTTGTCGTCTCCAGCTTTTGTGCAGTTAACTATTACTGATGGCAGCGAACAGATAATTACTGACATGGTAGATAGATCACTTTTTGTCATTGTACAGATATATAATTTTTTGTCGTGGTACATAAATGTACTTTTGGCTTGTGTAGACATCCTCGAACGTCCCAGGAGGGAGATCCCGTTTTGTTCATTTGGGCTCACTACAGTTCAGGACTCAAAGTCACGGTCTTGTATCTAATCTCACAGAGTGCAATGCAAGACCGATGAATCATCAAAGAGTCCAAATCTGGCAAATCATTTTTGAAAACAGATTTTTTGAAAGAAGTGCCAAACATGGATTGCTTTGCCAGATATAGAGTTGCCACCTAAATATTTTATTTTGGAAAATTTAGGAAACCCTGACTCGTTGCCTAAGGCCACGTGTCCGTCATCACCAAAGTTGTCTCGGCTCGGGAACTTGGGTACGATTGGGGAAGGTCACTTCGTGAGCACCCCCGCTTGCTCGATCAAAGATCGGCCTCTACTAACCATGATATCGAGTTTTGAAAACATTATGCGTTCTTATTCCGGTTATTAGCCTAGATTTACTATGTGATGCGCACAGCATACAAATATAGACTGGATCGCCTGAATTGGAACAAAACATTTCATGTTTGTTTTTTAAAGTGGTTTGATGGTGCTACTCGCAAGTAGGCTAAGACGTGAATTTGCCACCCTCAAGTGGGTTTAGAAAACATGGTTTCGCCACTATTTAGTGGGCTTAAAACTCACAATCGATGAATTGTTCCAATCTAAATAACCAAACCTTCACCCACAGGCATTCATGAAGATCTATCACATAAGCACATAGCCTCATGGTAAGCATGCTATCATGGCAGTCACTCACACACATGCGAGGATGCTGAAACATAAACATTTACCGAGTACTCCAAGCCAAAATAAAAACTATGTTAGAAATCCATGCATGATCCTAACTATACAGAAATGCTTAATGTAACACATGCAAAATGCAATTATAGTAGGCTCGGCTATTCTAAGGATGGCATGTGAAATGCTACAACTAACAAGTATTCAACTCGGAATTGAAATACAATGCAGTTAGTATGATGCGCCGAGCCCAGTGCACACAATACAGATGAATGATGCAAACATGCAAGCATAAGTATGCTAATTGAAACATGCCCTAATCTAACCATCATAAGCGGGTAAACAAAAGGGAGAAAGACGTGGGGTTGGAAGACATACATCACACGCACGCACACTTATTACAATTGTGCCCTCGCTTGGGGGGTCCGAATAAATAATACAGTCCGAATAATAATTACAGTCTGAATAAGTACAAAACCCTAATTAATTAACAATTTAACTAGGAAAGCAAGTAAATTAGCATGCAAATCTATGGACCGCCTCAGCTCTGTTCCGAATGATGAAAGATGCATGCTCGAGTTGCCTTGTGCGGAAATCCATTGTGATGCCCCGATTCGCCTCTGTTTGCAATTAATGCCAGAATGCTGTGCAAGGCTTTAGAAAGCTGCTGATTTCTGATTTGCTGCAACAGAGAGCAAGAAAGGGGCACACCAAAGTATTTTCACATATGTATGCATGACTACTCTTCAGGGAGTGTAGTCCTCGATCCTCGTGCCACCAATCACGCATTTTGATGCATGATGGCCGAGGAGTCGAATTGCACGACTCGATATGAAATGAATGCACATATAAACACAACAAGACCTAAACTCCATCATGGGTAATCCGGAGTGTCGGCGACCGGGAATTGAGACACGTTCCGTCACTCGGAGTACGAAACGTCCCTCGTTTCCCATGCTTAGACTAACTCCTATCCCAAACACAATGCAAATGAGATGGCATACACAATGCGACTAACATACAACCTAGCATACGCAATGCTATGAAATGGCATACAAAATGCTCGATGTAACATAGCATACACAATGCTCTAACATGCAACTCAGCATACACAATGCTATGGACTGAAATGGCATACACAATGCACGATGGACTTACACCAACATGAGTGGACCTCAGCCACACTCACATTAGTGGCCATATGATGGAAATGAAACAACCGAAACACATGCAAACATGGACGGATGCAAAGTATCGATCCTAAGGCATAACGTGCAACTCTAACTAAGCATGGCAGAGGATGAAATATGGCATACAAACACACAAATTCCAGCTCTAAAACATGATACAAAATGGTCCCGAAACATGCAAACATGGCACACAATGCAAGCTAGGAGGCCCGAGTACTGAAACTAGTGAAGTGCGTTACTCTAGAAGTACCCAAAACAATGCACTAATGGCAAAGTCAACCCTAAACAGACCCTAGGCAGGTCTGAAATAGTGGAAAAATGGCCTAAAATGATGGCTCGGAATGCAACAAAATGGAGCTCATTCAATGGTTCGAAAACAAGGCGTTCATGGACAACTCTCAAGCACACTTAAGGAGTATAAAACATGACAATATGGCATTGATACAAGCTCTGAAATATGATATATAATGGACTCAAAACATGAACACACCTCAGTGTATGCATGGAATGAACCTCGAAACTCAAAGCTAAGCATGGACCTTGAACTACAAGTATGCAAAACTAACATCCTTCGACCACAAGACCCAAAAACAGAGCTAGGGCAGTCCAAAATAAGCACATTATCAGTTTAAGGCATAGCCAAAATATGCTAGAATCAATGGCCTATAAAGCATGCAAAGAAAGCTAGTGAACCATGAGTTGTTCTACAACTATATGAAGCGTATGAGGGCTCACCCAACCAGCTAAAAAAACAAGTATTTCATGCCAAAATATGCCTAAATAACCACTGAAACTTAGTCAACACATGTAAGAATGATGAGCCCCTTTGGAAAGCCATGCGAGGGGTTGTTCTATACATACATGATAGGCAGACAAAAGAGGAAAATCACCTCTGGAAATAAGTTATGACAGCCCTAAAACTCACCAAAAAGGCCCTGAAATTAGTCTAGGAAGCATGCAATGAAAGACCCCTTTGAAAAGCCTTGAACGGGATTGTTCTACACATGCATCATAGACATAAAATATGGACAAAGGGGCTCTAGAAAGAGCTAAGGAAGACCTTAAAACTCACAAAATAGGGCCTAAAATGTGACTTCACAACATGCAAGATGGAGCCCCTTTGGAAGGCCAACAATGCTAGTAAAGAGAACAAGGGGTGAGAGGGTCACCCCTCTCTGATTTTGAAGCTCAAAAACACATATAAGCCACTGAAAATCTATTGGATTTTAGTGGCTAAAAGGCCAAACCAAGGCCAATGCAAATGCTCAAATACAAGGCTCAAAACATGGGGAAATGAAGCATGCAAAGGGGAAGGTGACCCCAAACAGAAAAGTGAACTTAATCAAACATCAAGAGGGGCTCAAAATAAGACTTTTTTCAGTTTATGACAAATCTCAAAAATGCTCACAAGCAAGGCTAAAATATGATGCAAAATAAGCCTACAAAGAGGGATAGAGCATACAAGGAGGTAGATGGCCTCAAACAGAAAAGTGTCCTCAATCAAACTTCAAGAGGAGCTCAAAATAAGACACTTTTCAGTTTATGACAAAGTCCAAAAAAGCTTGAAAATAAGGCTAATCAATAGAGCAAAATAATGCAAGAAAAGGGGAAATAGGGACTCACCCTTGAAGAGCAGATTTCCAGCAACTTCTGGACCAAGAAAGGAGTTCTTCAACCTCTAAAAATCAGCTCCAAGATGCTTGGGTGGATGGTAGAGGTGGTAGGCTATGAGGTGTGGTGCAAATGGTGCAAGAATATTAGGGTTTGGAGCTTGGAATAGTGAGCTATGGAGGGAGAGGTGTATAAGCCTTAAACAAAATTGTTCAATCTCTTTAATGGAAGAGGAGGGCCTCTCTTATAGAGAAGAGAGGCCAAAGCTTCTCTTGGAAGCTTCAAATATCCTCCATACACGTGTATGGAGGATGGTCCAAATGCCCTCCAGCTGGCACAGTTGTGATGTATTCAGAGAGAGCAAAAAGCAAGAAGCAGGCCGACCAGTTAAGGTGGTCGGTCGACTAGGGGTCAAAAGGATCAAGGAGAAATGCTGGCCGGCCACCCCAGAAAGGTGGCCTCCCAGATGAGTGCAACACAGCTGTATGGTGGAAAACCAGAAAATGTGACCTAGGAGAGAGAAAAATCAGCTTTTTAGCAAGGTTCAAAAGGGTCAAGAAGAATTACTGGTCGGCCTACCCATATTGGTGGCCTTCCAGATGAGCACAACACAATGGTGGCATGAAAAATCAGAAATTGTGGCTCAAAAGTGAGAAAAACCAACTTTCTGTCAGAAAAATCAGCTGGAGGAGAGAGAAAAAGAGAAAGCTAGTTTCCAAGGGTAAAAGGTGTCCTCCCACCATACTACCACCTCCCTAGCAATGAAAATGGGGTCCCTACCAAAAATGGACCAAGACATATGCAAAATGAAGGTTCAAGGGCCAAAACGCGCTGTCCGGGGCCGCGAAAACAGGCTGTTAGGCACTGAAAGTGGCGTATGACCACGAAGGTGGTCTCCTGGGCCACAGTGTCCCTCTAAAGGGAGGAAACAAGGTGTGTGCCAAAAACCAGAGCAAACGGAGGTAGTCAAGCGGTCCCGAACCGAGGAACACGGCCGACGACTTTGAAAACTAGAAACCGGACTCCAAACGGGAAAAATGGCCTACGACTACGAAACGTAACCTACAGCCACTGAGAGATGGTCTACGAGACCTCTCCCTCCCTTCGGGAAGAGAAAACAGGACTTGGTTCGCAAACCGAGGCAAAGCACAAAAGAGCCCCGAAGTTCGGAGGCAAGGCTTGCAGCCGAGACTCGGCAACCTCAGAATGAGCACAATATGCAACATCACCGAGCGCTTAGTTGGTGACGTTTGAGTCTTAAGGTCGGTTAAAAATGGGGTGTCTACAGTTGCCCCTCTTTGACAGAACTCGGAAGTCATACGTGACGGGAGTGAATGTTAAAGCCTAGAGACGACCCATTTTTGACAAGGCCGAAGACTTAGACAAACAGGCGAGATAAACAAAGATGTGCCCGCAGGCAGGGGGCAAAATGCAAAATGATATGCACAAAGCCGGACGTAACTCATGATCATGCAAAGCAGCAAGCTGTAATGAAGGGCACACGCAACAGTTTTAAGCAAGAATGCAAAGCAACAACTACATTTCATGCAGAAAGGATGTAAGAAAATTATGCAATCTTAGCGAGCATGTGCGATAGATACACAAAAGTGAAGAGAGTGTGATGGATACACTATACGAATAAAATGTGATTGATACACCAAATGAAGCAAAGTGTGATAGATACACTAAGCGAACGTGTGTGATGGATACACGAAGTGAATGTGTGATAGATATACTAAATGTGAACACGAAGTGTGATAGATGCACTAAGTGAACAGAGTATGATTGATATACTGAATGTGAACACAAAGTGTGATAGATGCACCAAGTGAACAGAGTATGATTGATATACTAAATGTGAACACGAAGTGTGATAGATGCACTGAGTGAACAGAGTATGATTGATATACTAAATGTGAACACGAAGTGTGATAGATGCACTAAGTGAATAAGTGTGATGGATACACTAAAGATGAACACAGAGTGATAGATGCACTATGTGAACAGAATATGATAGATATACTGAAGGTGAACACAAAGTGTGATAGATGACACTAAGTGAACAGAGTATGATAGATACACTAAAAATGAACACAAAGTGTGATAGATGCTCTATGTGAACAGGTGTGATGGATACACTAAAAATGAACACAAAGTGTGATAAATGCACTAAGTGAACAAGTATGATAGATATACTAAAAGTGAACACAAAGTGTGATAGATGCACTAAGTGAACAAGTATGATAGATATAGTAAAAGTGAACACAAAGTGTGATAGATGCACTAAGTGAATAAAGTATGATAGATATACTAAAAGTGAACACAAAGTGTGATAGATGCACTAAGTGAACAAGTGTGATGGATATACAAAAGATGATGAAATGTGCTGGATACACTAAAGTAAATAAAATGAATATGTGCATGATAGATACACAAAATGAGGATGTGTGTGATAGATACAGAAAACGAGAATATGTGTGATAGGTACAGAAAATGAGAATGTGTGTGATAGATACAGAAAATGAGAATGTGTGTGATAGATGCACTAAATGAAGTGAGTGTGATTGATACACTAAATAAATGAAGTGTGATTGATACACTAAGCGAATGAAGAAAGTGTGAAGGATACACTAGGGGTGAAGAGGTGTGATTGATACACTAAATAAATGAAGTGTGATTGATACACTAACTGAATGAAGTGTGATTGATACACTAAATAAATGATCTCAAACGAAACTTCTTTGAATGAACCGTACATACAATATCATGCATGAATGAGAAAGAAACTTAATGGGTACAATGCAATACAATGCATGATGTTTAAGGAACGCAATAAACAAGCGTAGCGGCGCTTTAGAAAGCACCTCATAGGGTGAGTGGCGATGAACCGCTTTACTCTGACGGGGATCTCCCCTTGTGCTCTTCGAACACTTACCTTCAACTGACAGTACAAAGGCTCTGGAATACTGACAAGGGTTCTTCACGTAGAACACTTTGGATGCTGCCTTTCTTCTTGATCATATTCACAACTTTCCCTATTCTCCAACGGGGTGACAGACTAGGTTGGTTCAGTATCCAGAATTGAGGTGCATACACACTATCTCAACCTATGGGGCTTCCATACAGATTTGAAGCCGGGGATACACCCCTAGGTATTTAAACCAGACTTTAGTCCCTGAAATCCCGAACCTTTATGTTCTAGGCATCAGCCATTCGAACTCTAGTTTCCACCGTCGTAGTTGGTCTCCTAGGAACTCATTGCAAACACGGCCAAGATGTCCCTGGCACGAAACGGTACTCAAGGAGAGCACTTCTGATCGCCATTTTGGCTTGAAGCAGACTTGATCTTGAGTTTGAGGTAGAGGCACACTCATACTTTGGAGCATTGGCAAGACCTGAATAGGTACACACGGAATGTAGTCTCGGAACTTACTGATGTTGAAACAAACTCAGATACCTAACATTTTCCCTCTTTTCTTTTGCTTTGTAGTCTGGAACCCATATAGCTTCAAATAGGTCCTGGTTTTACTGTTCTGACATGACCTGGGTTGAACCCTGTGGTTTTACAAAAGAACGAATCTTGTTTTGCACAGATGTGGAGAACGGCACGACACTCGGAGCGCAAAATGATTTTATTTTTGAAATTGAGAGATGAGTTTTTGACCGGGGTATTGAGCCTACGACTGAACACAGCGCACCACGACTCAACAAAGGAAAACGAAGGCAAAACAACCTAAACACAAACACAGACACTCAAAAACGACTCAAGACAAGAATCGAGGTAAAACAAAAAGATACGACACTCAGACATGCACAGGGAGCCTGTTTCTCTGGGTATTATTTCCCACCCTTTCTCATTTGTGATTCTCACATCACTCGGCCCTCAAGCTCGATTTTTCTCTCAAAACCCTTTACTCGCTTTTCCTCTCAGCGCACATCTCTTTATTCTTTAATCTCTCATTTTTTTATCCCTCCCCTGAGTGGTTGATGGATAAACAGGAAGTTGCGGGCTCTTGCCCCTAGCATTCTGCTAGATTCTCTTTCTTGTTCACAACAGTGAGTTTCTCCCACAGAGCGGTTGCAATGCGACCAGACGTGCAGCAGATCTGCAATTGACATCGGTTGACGATGCTGTGCTGGGGAGTTTGGACGTGATCAGATTTGTCTGGATGAGGAAGTGGAATACCTTGCTCCATTCTAGTTCGTGCTTTGCACTTGGCTTGATACCTCGCTGCTCGGAGGATGTGAGAGCTTTCTGCCCTTCATTGACAGCTTCAGTTGTGCCATTTTCTGGCAGGAAGAGTGCCCTTCTTGGCAAGTATGGTGCCCTTTCTGGCAAATGCACTGACAACGGGGGAAAGATAGGAAGCCCGACTCAACTGTGCCCCTAGTTCATTATTTTGACCATTTTTTGTTTTTGACGTTCTGCTAAAACAATTTTGACCAACATGAGAGTTAGATTAACATGCTTGTTCGATTTTCTGATTTAAAATCATGCAAGTTAGGTTATGAGTACTGAAAATTTTCCTTTTTGGGCCCAAGAAATGGTCCAGTTTTGGAAAAGTGGAATAATTTTCGAGAGAATAGTCAACCTCAGTAAAAATTCTCAAAAAGTGTTTTTGCAAACGGCCACTGCTTAACGAGCACGGAACCTACCCTCGAGATGCACAACCTCAGATTCAAAGGAAAATTGCCCTTTGCTTGAAGGACACTACATGGCAACGGAAAGTTGCCCCTTGTTTGAATAGCACCGCGACACACTATATGGCAACAAAAAGTTGCCCCTAGTCTGAATAGCGCCGCAGCACATGGCAACCAGTCCTCACTAGCGCCTCAGCACATGGCAACCAGTCCTCACAGTGACAATCACAACCAAATTCTCGGATACAGAGAAGACAAAGATGACCAGAACCATCACATGGACATAGTCAGATTTAAAGTGTTTTACGGCTGGACTTCAGAGTGAAGTTGCCTACATATCCTAAAGATGGAAATCAAGCCTTATGTAGTTCGGGGTTAAGGTACACTCAGGTATTAACCTCTCCTTTTGCGCTCTAACTTTTGCCAAGGCTGCCCTTCTGGGTTTTCAACCTTGCGAGCTTTGTTCTTCATTTCTTTTCATTTTCTTTTCTTCAATCTTTTCAAGATTTTTTTTATTTCTTTTTCTTCATTTTTTTGCATTTTTTTTTGCATTTTTTTTTTGCTCTAACTTTTGCTTGGGTTGCCCTTCTGAGTTTTTGGCCCAACGAGCCTCTCAAGGGTAAAGGTGTAGCTTTGTCCATGTCAAATGGTTTTGAGATCCTAAAGTCATTTGAATCCAGGAGAATGGCTGCTGTTCGCTGACAATGCAGCAGTCCACCCAATGGGGGGCTGAATTTGCCCCTAGTGTTGTGGGTAGGAACTCAGTTATCCTTCAGCAATACTTTCTTCTTTCCTTCCCTCTGGGATTTGACATTCTTGTCGATCTTCGTCTTTGACTCTTCGAGCACATCTGACATTTTTGCCTTTAGTTCGAGGGGTGCTTCTGATCTAGCTTTGCAAGCTTTTTTAGACGACATCTGATCTTCTTGATCTGATTTGCCCATAGTTCGAGGGCTGCTTCTGATCCGACCACACGGGCTTTACATGGTGGTTGACCGTTGAACATTCTGAATCCAAGTTCAAGGTTTGAAAGTGAGGGGTCGAGCTTCGAGGCTGAGAGCGATCCTAGGCTGCACAATCTCAAGAGCGATTCCACACAAGTCTTCGTAGGACCGCGCAAAACATTTTTTTGAAATCTTTTAAGAAAGCGACAAATCGCTCGCGCTAAAGACAGTGTAGAACCAATCTGGATCAAGCCAAGATCCTTCCCAGTACTCACACTAATAAGCATGATCTCATTCATTAAGGGCTTGGCACGCCTCTCTTTCTCTCCATTGATCAAATTTTTTTGCAAATCCCGAGGAATTCCTTCCTCTTTGTTTTCATCACAATGTTCAAAAAGTTTTGAAAAACTTAGGTCCATGCAATGAGTTCGAGGCACAGAAAAGTAGGCAAAAAGTACTACTATTTCATTCAAACTTTTTGGCACAACTGGCGCAAGGCAGAAGCAAACATAAGGGTGTGAAAATCACTGCCGTTTCATTCAGATCTGTTGGCACAACTGGCTCCCCGGCAAAAACAGACTCAAAAGAAAATAAAAGGACAAACACAAAACAAAATAATGATATCCGAAGTAACACCCCCGGAATCACTCGACTTCTATACAACAGGACTGACTCGATACAACAAGACAGACCGTTAATCAAAAAAGACTGACTCAAAACAAAGAGACAGACTCAAAACAAAACCACAGAATTGACTCAACACCCAAGTCAGAAGCTACAAAAACCAGCATTTACAAATGCTCAAAACGGTGCGTGCCACACGCCACATCTGGAGTAAACTGAGTGCCGTCCATAGGTGGTTCACCCCTAATCACATCACATTATCCCCCACTAGTTCAGTGATCAAGTGCCTATAGACTTTGCTGAGTTGGTGCGGCGATGACCTTGTTGTCAAACAGATCTTGTACATCCTGGCGCAGACGAAAGTAACTGTCAGTGTCATGACCGGTTTGTTGATGGTAGGCGCAGTACTTAGTTTGGTCATGCTTTGGAGGGAAAGGATCAGGTAGAGGTCGTTGTTCCAACGATTTCAGATATCCTTTCCGGAGTAAGACCTCTAGAGCCTTTGACAGGCATATAAAGTGGGGTAAAAACCCTCTTGACTCGATGTGGATATTTGGTTTTTTGTGAGCTACTTCTGGACGCATCGGTGAATGGGGTAGCTATTTTTGATGCGGTGGTGGTAACCATGCCCACTTCAGAAGATATTGCAGCTGCATCACCACTGGTGGTCGCATTCGAACTGCAGGAAAACGCCCTCCTGGGCTGCTCTTTTTCCTGGTCAATGAGGCCCTGCTTCATAGCATCCTCAATTTGTACCCCCATCTCATGTAAATCTGAAAAGGTGGGGAAGGGGAGAACAATCATTTTCTACATAAGCTTGGGCTGGAGATTGCGCACAATCATCCGAATCTGATCTTTGTTAGTGGGCCTAGTGGTCATCATTGAGGCCTTGGCCCCTTACTAGGTTACGAAGTCAGAAAAACTCTTCTTAGGCTCCTGCCTAGTCGTCTCGAGATCACGGGTTGTGACCTCGATCTGTGTATTATAGAAGTACTGAGCATCAAAATCCTCGGCCATCTCATCCCAATTCCTCTTAACATCGTCTTCCAGTTTTGCGTACCAGATGGCCGCCACACCCGACAGGGTCCGGCCGAATAAAGAAAGCTTCTGTAGTCTGGTGAGGCCCATCGGCCTGAATATGTCTGAAAACAGCCGTAAGTATACCATGGGATCCCCGGACCCGTCAAAGCGGTCAATAAGTGGCATTTTAAAGCGGTATGGCAGCGTCACGGCCGCATCGGTATACCCATCCTCAATGTCCGGGATGGACTTGACGCCCTGAGATTTCTTGAACAGCTTTTCAAGCTTGCTCACCTTCAATGCTGTGGGGTCCACCTCAGACTCAAAGGGAGAATCCGGCAGGTTGGTGGGTGTTTTGGATAATTGGGGTGGGAGCGGAGGCGGAGCCGGTCCTGTCGGAATGTCCGTATCTCCCTGGACATTTGGTGCCTCCTCGGGTGCTGGAACTCCTGGTGGGGGAGGGGCCTGATGTGAAGCAGATGCTCCTGTTTGCTGCTACAGCCGGGCAATTAAGTCTGCCTGTTGGGCCATGATCTCAGCCTACTGTTTGCAAATTCTGCTTGACGAGCAGCATCCTGTTGCATGGTTTTCATGCTCTCTTGGAGTTGACGCATCATTTCCTCCATTCCTGCCATACTGCCCTGCTTTGACTGAACTACCGGTATATCTGTCTCTGCAGTAACCTCGGGAATCTCAACCCAACTGCTCTAAGACCACTGATCTGGTAGCTGCTGCACTGGTAGTCTGCGCCTGACTAGTCTTCTCTGGCTCTGATTGCCCTTGAACTGAGTCTCTGACCTAACAAAGTCTATTAACACAAGTCCGGTGTACTCGGGGGATATTGGAGCCTTCTGAAGCTATGATTCCAGGACTACCCCTAGCAAAAGAGAAAACAGGCAGCATCTCAGCCCATTTTTGCCAAAACAGATATGAGCGTAACTGAATGACCGTGCTCTCTACCAAATTCTGCCCAAAAGTCCGCCAGAAACTGATACCCTTAGGTAAAATTGATTCCCAAATACTGATGCCTGCAGGCCTGATACCCAGACTTGCAAATTGTTACATGCATTCCTGTAGAGACACACCCTAAAAGCACATACCAAGCAAGTAAGAGCCAAAACACCCCTATGTTGGGGTAGGGTTTTCCTGTCCTATTTTGTCAGGAACTAGGGTTTCACTACGCACACAGCGGTTTCAAACAACCTATGATCGGGTAAGCAACCTGTCCTAGTTTGGAATGGTCACTATGGATTTCGAATATGCACTAGGTCGAATGGTCAAAAGGGCGCCCCGCTGAAAATCGGGGTTTGTGTTCCCGTCGTGGCAGAGCCCGCAACCGGTTAGCCTTATGGCACGCATCGCAAAGCGAGCCTCCGGCAAACCGTTCAGGAATAGCATACGGCAAACACGGTGTCCTAGGCACACCAATGCAAATGCAATACAAAGAAACACATAAGTGTAATAAAAACCAGATATCATGAGTTCGAGTCAAATTCTCTAACTCCCTAGCAGAGTCGCTAGAAACTGTAGACGTTCTTGAACGTCCTGGGAGGGAGATCCCGTTTTGTTCATTTGGGCTCACTACAGTTCAGGACTCAAAGTCACGGTCCTGTATCTAATCTCACAGAGTGCAATGCAAGACCGATGAATCATCAAAGAGTCCAAATCTGGCAAATCATTTTTGAAAACAGATTTTTTGAAAGAAGTGCCAAACATGGGCTGCTTTGCCAGATACAGAGTTGCCACCGAAATATTTTATTTTGGGAAATTTAGGAAACCCTGACTCGTTGCTTAAGGCCACGTGTCCGTCATCACCAAAGTTGCCTCGGCTCGGGAACTTGGGTACGATTGGGGAAGGTCACTTCGTGAGCACCCCCGCTTGCCCGACCAAAGATCGGCCTCTACTAACCATGATATCGAGTTTTGAAAACATTATGCGTTCTTATCCGGTTATTAGCCTAGATTTATTATGTGATGCGCACAGCATACAAGTATAGATTGGATTGCCTGAATTGGAACAAAACATTTCATGTTTGTTTTTTAAAGTGGTTTGATGGTGCTACTCGCAAGTAGGCTAAGACGTGAATTTGCCACCCTCAAGTGGGCTTAGAAAATATGGTTTTGCCACTATTTAGTGGGCTTAAAACTCGCAATCGATGAATTGTTCCAATCCAAATAACCCAACCTTCACCCATAGACATTCAGGCAGATCTATCACATAAGCACATAGCCTCATGGTAAGCATGCTATCATGGCAGTCACTCACACACATGCGAGGATGCTGAAACATAAACACTTACCGAGTACTCCAAGCCAAAACAAAAACTATGTTAGAATTCCATGCATGATCCTAACTATACAGAAATGCTTAATGTAACACATGCAAAATGCAATTATAGTAGGCTCGGCTATTCTAAGGATGGCATGTGAAATGCTACAACTAACAAGTATTCAACTCGGAATTGAAATACAATGCAGTTAGTATGATGCACCGAGCCCAGTGCATGCAATACAGATGAATGATGCAAACATGCAAGTATAAGTATGCTAATTGAAACATGCCCTAATCTAACCATCATAAGCGGGTAAATAAAAGGGAGAAAGACGTGGGGTTGGAAGACATACATCACACGCACGCACACTTATTACAATTGTGCCCTCACTTGGAGGGTCTGAATAAATAATACAGTCTGAATAATAATTACAGTCCGAATAAGTACAAAACCCTAATTAATTAACAATTTAACAAGGAAAGCAAGTAAATTAGCATGCAAATCCATGGACCGCCTCAGCTCTGTTCCGAATGATGAAAGATGCATGCTCGAGTTGCCTTGCGCGGAAATCCATTGCGATGCCTCGATTCGCCTCTGTTTGCAATTAATGCCAGAATACTGTGCAAGGCTTTAGAAAGCTGCTGATTTCTGATTTGCTGCAACAGAGAGCAAGAAAGGGGCACAACAAAGTATTTTCACATATGTATGTATGACTACTCTTCAGGGAGTGTAGTCCTCGATCCTCGTGCCACCAATCACGCATCTCGATGCATGATGTCCGAGGAGTCGAATTGCACGACTCGATGTGAAATGAATGCACATATAAACACAACAAGACCTAAACTCCATCATGGGTAATCCGGAGTGTCGGCGACCGGGAATAGAGACACGTTCCGTCACTCGAAGTACGAAACGTCCCTCGTTTCCCATGCTTAGACTAACTCCTATGCCAAACACAATGCAAATGAGATGGCATACACAATGCGACTAACATACAACCTAGCATACGCAATGCTATGAAATGGCATACACAATGCTCGATGTAACATGGCATACACAATGCTCTAACATGCAACTCAGCATACACAATGCTATGGACTGAAATGGCATACACAATGCATGATGGACTTACACCAACATGAGTGGACCTCAGCCACACTCACATCAGTGGCCATATGATGGAAATAAAACAACCGAAACACATGCAAACATGGGCGGATGCAAAGTATCGATCCTAAGGCATAATGTGCAACTCTAACTAAGCATGGCAGAGGATGAAATATGGCATACAAACACACAAATTTCAGCTCTGAAACATGATACAAAATGGTCCCGAAACATGCAAACATGGCACACAATGCAAGCTAGGGGGCCCGGGTACCGAAACTAGTGAAGTGCGTTACTCTAGAAGTACCCAAAACAATGCACTAATGGCAAAGTCAACCCTAAACAGACCCTAGGCAGGTCTGAAATAGTGGGAAAATGGCCTAAAATGATGGCTCGGAATGCAACAAATTGAAGCTCATTCAATGGTCCGAAAACAAGGCGTTCATGGACAACTCTCAAGCACACTTAAGGAGTATAAAACATGACAATATGGCATTGATACAAGTTCTGAAATATGATATATAATGGACCCAAAACATGAACACACCTCAGTATATGCATGGAATGAACTTTGAAACTCAAAGTTAAGCATGGACCTTGAACTACAAGTATGCAAAACTAACATCCTTCGACCACAAGACCAAAAAACAGAGCTAGGGAAGTCCAAAATAAGCACATTATCAGTTTAAGGCATAGCCAAAATATGCTAGAATCAATGGCCTATAAAGCATGCAAAGAAAGTTAGTGAACCATGAGTTGTTCTACAACTATATGAAGCGTATGAGGGCTCACCCAACCAGCTAAAAAAAGAAGTATTTCATGCCAAAATATGCCCAAATAACCACTGAAACTCAGTCAACACATACAAGAATGATGAGCCCCTTTGGAAAGCCATGCGAGGGGTTGTTCTACACATACATGATAGACAGACAAAAGGGCAAAACCACCTCTGGAAATAAGTTATGAAAGCCCTAAAACTCACCAAAAAGGCCCTGAAATTAGTCTAAGAAGCATGCAATGAAAGGCCCCTTTGAAAAGCCTTGAATGGGATTGTTCTACACAGGCATCAGACATAAAATATAGCCAAAAGGGCTCTGAAAAGAGCTAAGGCAGACCTTAAAACTCACAAAATAGGGCCTGAAATGTGACTTCACAACATGCAAGATGGAGCCCCTTTGGAAGGCCAAAAATGCTAGTAAATAGAACAAGGGGTGAGAGGGTCACCCCTCTCTGATTTTGAAGCTCAAAAACACATCTAAGCTACTGAAAATCCACTAGATTTCAGTGGCTAAAAGGCCAAACCAAGGCCAATGCAAATGCTCAAATACAAGGCTCAAAACATGGGGAAATGAAGCATGCAAAGGGGAAGGTGACCCCAAAAAGAAAAGTGACCTTAATCAAAAATCAAGAGGGGCTCAAAATAAGACTCTTTTCAGTTTATGACAAATCTCAAAAATGCTCACAAGCAAGGCTAAGATATGGTGCAAAATAGGCCTACAAAGAGGGATAGAGCATACAAGGAGGTAGATGACCTCAAAAAGAAAAGTGTCCTCAATCAAACTTCAAGAGGAGCTCAAAATAAGACACTTTTCAGTTTATGACAAAGTCCAAAAAAGCTTGAAAATAAGGCTAATCAATGGGGCAAAATAATGCAAGAAAAGGGGAAATAGAGACTCACCCTTGAAGAGCAGATTTCCAGCAACGTCTGGACCAAGAAAGGAGTTCTTCAACCTCTAAAAATCAGCTCCAAGATGCTTGGGTGGATGGTAGAGGTGGTAGGCTATGAGGTGTGGTTCAAATGGTGCAAGAATATTAGGGTTTGGAGCTTGGAATAGTGAGCTATGGAGGGAGAGGTATATAAGCCTTAAACAAAATTGTTCAACCTCTTTAATGGAAGAGGAGGGCCTCTCTTATAGAGAATAGAGGCCAAAGCTTCTCTTGGAAGCTTCAAATATCCTCCATACACGTGTATGGAGGATGGTCCAAATGCCTCCCAGCTGGCACAGTTGTGATGCATTCAGAGAGAGCAAAAAGCAAGAAGCAGGCCGACCAGTTAAGGTGGTCGGCCGGCCACTCCCCCTGGTCGGCCGACCAGGGGTCAAAAGGTTTAAGGAGAAATGCTGGCCGGCCACCCCAGAAAGGTGGCCTCCCAGATGAGTGCAACACAACTGTATGGTGGAAAACCAAAAAATGTGACCTAAGAGAGAGAAAAATCAGCTTTTTAGCAAGGTTCAAAAGGGTCAAGAAGAATTACTGGTCGGCCTACCCATATTGGTGGCCTCCCAGATGAGCACAACATAATGGTGGTATGAAAAACCAGAAATTGTGGCTCGAAAGTGAGAAAAACCAGTTTTCTGTTAGAAAAATCGGCTGGAGGAGAGAGAAAAAGAGAAAGTTGGTTTCCAAGGGAAAAAGGTGGCCTCCCACCATACTACCACCTCCCTAGCAATGAAAATGGGGTCCCTACCAAAAATGGACCAGGACGGATGCAAAACGAAGGTTCGGGGGCCAAAACGCACAGTCTAGGGCCCCGAAAATAGGCTGTTAGGCACCGGAAGTGGCGTATGACGACGAAGGTGGTCTCCTGGGCCACAGTGTCTCTCTTAAGGGAGGAAACAAGGTGTGTTCCAAAAATCGGAGGAAATGGAGGTAGTCAAGCGGTTCCGAACCGAGGCACACGGTTGACGGCTCCGAAAATCGGAAACCGGACTCCAAACAGGAAAAATGGCCTACGACCACGAAACGTAGCCTACGGCCAGTGAGAGATGGTCTACGAGACCTCTCCCTCCCTTTGGGAAGAGAAAACAGAGAAAACAGGACCTGGTTTGCAAATCGAGGCAAAGCACAAAAGAGCCCCGAAGTTCGGAGGCAAGGCTCACAGCCGAGACTCCGCAACCTCAAAACGAGCACAATATGCAACATCACCGAGCGCTTAGTTGGTGACGTCTGAGTCTTAAGGTCGGTCAAAAATGGGGTGTCTACAGCTTGGTACATACATCACCTTTTGTCGTGGTACAGATTATGATGGTAATTTGTACCATGCCAAATGGTCATTTCACATGGTATAGTAAATGCAATTTCAGTGTATGGAGGGCTTTACTTTTTGTATGATTCTATATGTTGTATGGAATTATTATTTTAGTTTGGACAATAGTTAGTTTGTATGTACTTGGACAGCTAAAGTAATTTATTTTTTATATACGGATGCAGATTGTGGAATGATTGATAGTTTATGTATCATTTTATTTATATACGTATTACAGGTTGCATGAAATACAGACAGGTTATGGACACATTATAATATTTTCAATAAAACATAATATCATGTTTTTGCCGACTAAACGTTTTGTAGCAAAAAAAAAAAAGGAAAAAAAAAAAAACAAACATTTGGCTACTAAAAGTTTTGTAGCCAAAAGAAAATCAAACATTTGGCTACTAAATTTTTTGTAGGCAAAAGAAAAACAACCATTTAGCTACTAAATGTTTTGCAGCCAAAAGAAAATCAAACCTTTGGCTACTAAAAGTTTTGTAGCCAAAAGAAAATCAAACATTTGGCGACTAAAATATTTCGTAGCTAAAAACAAAAGTTGAAGAATAAAAATACTTTTGGCGACTAAAAATTTAGTAGCTAAAAATGTGGGAGTTTAGGCGACTAAATTTTTAGTAGCCAAAAGAAATAGTATTTGCCGACTAAAATTTTAGTAGCCAAAAGAAATAGTATTTGTCGACTAAAATTTTAGTAGCCAAAAATGATTGACTTTAGGCGACTAAAATTTTAGTAGCCAAAACATCAGTATTTGCTTTAGGCGACTAAAAAATTTAGTAGCTAAAAATTTTTCTGCGACTAAATCATTGGCTTTTGGCGACAAAAAAATTGGTCGGCAAAAATGTATTATTTAATTAATTTTCCAACCTATTGGTGACTAAATATTTAGTCGGCAAATAACACATTTGGCGACTAAATTTAGTTTAGTCGCCAATTAGCTTTCCTGACTACTCTTCGGCTACTAATTTTTCGACCAAAAAATTTAGTCGCTAAAGGCTATAGGCAACTAAAAAATGACTTTTGGCGACTAAAAATTTAATCGCCAAAAGTGAAAATTCTTGTAAAGCACCTTCTGTTAGCTTTGGCGAACCGACATTGGCAGCACTCTCTCACAGTAAGAAATTTCTAGTAAATTGACTAAAGAATGGAAGAAACAATTTTTGTGTTTGAGGCTTAACAGGAGAGTCTCAATTTATACATGTATAGGGGAGAGAGAAGAAGCCTCCAGCCTTTATGGCTAGTCACTAATGCATCATTAACCTCTACAATAAAGGCAGGAGTTACAAACCCCATTAATGCACTATTAAACTCTGTAATAAAGGTAGAAGTTACAAACCCCATTAACTCTTTCATGAAGCTAACTTCGTGGGGCAATTTCTCATTCAATTCTCAATGGTTTTTGGCCATTCTATTTGTGGTGTAAAGATTTCATTGCAAAGTATCTAGACTCACTTGGACCCAACACAATAGATGGTTGGGACCCACTTTAATATTTAATTAAAGTCACCAAAAATCCATTTTTTCCAACAAAACATACATCTAATTAGAAATTTCGTGTGGGTTTTTAAGGTTATTTGAAAACAAATGAAGAACAATAATAATTTGTACAAAGAGAAGGAAAATATATGCAGTGTGTTTGGTTTCAGTTTCAAGCTTTGTTTAGTTATAGTTTTTTAGCCTTTTTTTTTTAATATTTGATGTTTTGAATGGAAACAACTAATATATATATATTTTGAATTTTTTTTGTCTTTAGGTCCTGTTAGTCTAGGATAATTTAAAAAAAAAATTAAAAATCTATATTTTTTTATGAAAGACAAAAATAAATTAAATTTTTTTTTCCGATTTTAGTGAATTTTTATTTAATTTTATTTATAAAATATTTAGAGTCATCTTGTCTGGTAGGATCTAAAAACATGAGTTTTTATTTTTATTTTTTTTTATTTTTAACTCCATTAAAGATGTAAAGAAGTTAAAAAAAAAAAAGTTGTTAAAGAAGAGATTGCTAAACTAGTCATTATATGTTTTAAGAAAAATACTAAAAATGAATTTGGTGAAAATAAATACTAAAAATTTATTTTTTGAATTTTCAAAATTATTTTTACAAATAAAATAAAGTAAATGCTAAGTATTTTTAATTTTTTGTTTAAATTAATCTTTAATATTTAGAAAAAAATTCCTGAAAACGAAATGACATAGTTGCAAATGTCGACTGTGGGGGCCGAATATTGATAGTCGTAAAGAGGCCGAATAGTTGAACTTGGAGAGTCGAAATATATATAGCACTCAGCTCCGTCTCGTACGTTCAAATCCTACCCTATTCGGCCAAATAGTCGGTTGAGCAAGGGGCCGAGTGAAAAGCAGTTTGCTACAAAAGAAGCCAAATGGCGAATTGAGAGTGGGCCCAATCCCGAGGCCTAAGAAAGAAAAGATATAAATAGAAGAACATCAGCTAGAAACAGGTATGTGAGAATCAATGTGCTTAACTTAAAATACAAGTAATCCAGAGAGAGTAGAGACTAACTTGCCCGTCGGAGTGCTAATTCCGGCACCCCCGACCGGAGTGTTCATTTCTTTTCAGGTGACAATCTGAGGATCGCGAGCGTCCCCCAGGATCTGAAGAGTATTTCCAAAACCACTTCCCCACAATTGGCGCCGTCTGTGAGAATACTCAAATACATCCATGGCGGGCGTAACAGAAGACCCTCCGATAGTCACTGACGAAACCACACAGAGAGACGACCTCACTCCAACAAACATGCTTGGACCGGAGACTATCGCCGCAAGACGCGCCTTGAACTTCGCCTCACCCTCGACTTCAGCTCATGAGACAATGCAAGCGATTATGGAACAAGCAAAGCAAAATGAACAGAGGTTGGAGAACATGATCGCTGAGAACGAACATCTCCGTCAGGATTTGGCCTTGGAAGTGGCAAAGTCCAAACAAACTGTACGCCAAGATCTGGAACGACCTCTGAGGGCAGGTGGTCGACGACCTCGAGCCTGACAACAAGACACTGATAGCGACTCCGACTAATTATCCTCGGAGCCCAAGAAGAAGGGGCGACCCGAAACTACCAGTTCCTCTGAAGAAAGTCCACGTATAAGGCATAAGCGAAGAAGAAACAGTTCAGATGAAGAAGACCAGTACGATCCCTTTGTACGACAGATTGCAAGGGCAGTGCTACCTAAGAAATTCAAAGCACCGTCATTCACCTTATACGACAGTAAATCAGACCCCATCGATCACATTCGCTATTACAAGCAAGCCATGACGCTGCATGCAAACGACGAGGCTCTCATGTGTAGAATATTTCCGAGCAGTCTGGGACCACTAGCTGTCAGGTGGCATTATAAACTGGAGCCGGCTTCGATCAAGAGCTTCCACCAACTCTAAAAATCCTTCAGGGCAAGGTTTATCACTAATGAGGTCCAGCCAAAGCAAGCCGATTCCCTTTGGGCAATGCAGATTCAACCGGGGGAAACCCTTCGTGCGTATTCGACGCAGTATTGGGAGTGCTTTAATCTGGTAGATAATGCTTGCAATGACTCCATAGCCATTACCGCCTTCAAGATGGGACTGCATCCCAACAGTGCCCTCCTCAGCTCTTTGACCAGACGGCCCCCCCAAACAGTCTGGTCGTTGATGAAGAAAGTTGAAGAATACTGTAAAGTGGAATATGACGCCTTGCGGGTTAAAGCTGGAAATGTGACCAACAAGATGGCTCCTTCTGAAATTACTCATCCATTAAATTCTGTACCACCTCAAAGCCCTGAACCACGGCATCGGGCTAAATGAGATAAGAGGCGGGATTCTCGCCGATCAAGCGACCAATGCTCCCACCGAGCAAATGAACAATTGCAAGTCGATAGCAGGCACGCAAGGCGCGCCGACAAGAAACATACGGAGTTGTCAGAGCTGATCAGCACGGTCATGTCCAAAATCCAACATCTTCCATTCTTCAAATGGCCGTCAAAAATGGTGGGACCTCCCGGCACACGAAGACGAGACAGGCGGTACGAGTATCACAAGGATCATGGCCATGATACTGAGAGTTGTTATGCATTGAAGGATCACCTAGAGGAATTGGTACAAGATGGTCGGCTACAACAGTACGTCCAAAAGGCAACTCAACCAAAGAAATAACTTTAAGACAAGATTCACCTCCACTCGGCGTGATCCACATGATATACAGCCTGCCAATGTCATCCGCGGTGCATACGATTCAGTTGAATCTTGACCCTCAAAATCAACTCACTTCGGTTAAACGGCCCCATGAAGCTGCGAGCATTGCTTTTGATGATTCAGATTTGGCCGGTGTGACATTTCCCCACATTGATCCCTTGGTAATCGAGTTACGTGTAAATCGATTCACCGTTGAGCGTATACTCATTGACCCAGGAAGCACATCGAAAGTTATGTATTACAAGACATTCACCAAACTCGGTTTCACCGAATCGGATCTCTCTCTGGCTCTTTATCCACTATTCGGCATCAACGCCAATCCAGAGTACCCGTTGGGAAAAATCACATTGCCCATTCGAGTGGGCTCTCGAACAGTGGATGTGGAGTTCTTAGTCGTCAAACTGCCATCGCCATATAATCTCATCATGGGGTGAACTTGGCTGCATACTATGCAGGCCGTGCCAAGCATCTATCATCAGCTGCTACGCTTCCCGACAGAACGCGACATTGAGTAAATCCATGGCTTCCAGAAGTCGGCACAAGCATGCTATCTCCTTGCCGGAAAGACGCCAAAGGAGTTACAAGTGAATTCTATCGAGATGTCGGATCAGGAGATCCTCGACGATGTTGGGCGGCTCCCAAGTGAAAAGGCCACGGAATCCCTAGATCGAGTTGAAATCGACGGAAACCCAAACAGGTTTTTCATGGTCGGTGCCTCCCTGAATCAAGCCGACAGACAGCAACTAATTTCTTTCCTGCTTAGCAACCTTGAAGTCTTTTCATGGACTCCATACGAGATGCCGGGTATAGATCCGTCTGTTTCGCAGCGCCGTTTGAATGTTGACCATAAATGCAAGCTGATCATTCAGAAAAGCCGATGGTTAGCCGCAGAGCATACAGTCGCCATTGTTGAAGAGGTCGATAGGTTGCTTGACGCCAAGGTAATCAGGGAAGTGACCTACCCTACATGGCTCTCTAATACTATGGTTATGAAGAAGACAAATGGGACTTGGCGAGTATGCGTTGATTTCGCGGACCTAAACAAAGCCTACCCCAAGGATTGTTTTCCCTACCCAGAATTGACTAGCTTGTAGATGCGACGGCACACCATCTGTGTATGAGCTTCCTTGATGCTTATAGAGGCTACCATCAAATCGCCATGCATTCAGAGGACCAAGACAAAGCTGCATTCCTTACCCCAAGAGGAACCTACTGCTATAAGGTTATGCTTTTTGGGTTGAAGAATGCAGGGGCAACTTACCAAAGACTGGTCACTGCCATGTTCAAGGAGCAACTCGGCTACACTATGGAAGTGTACATTGATGACATGATGGTCAAGTCCAATGAAGAGCAAACTCATCTAGCCGATTTGGAAGAGACATTCGGCATTCTACGCAAATACAAAATGAAGCTGAACGCTTCCAAATGTGCGTTTGGGATCAGCTCTGGAAAATTCTTAGGTTACATTGTCAACCACCGTGGCATCGAAGCCAACCCGAGGCAAATCACAATAATCTTGGAGCTCGGCTTTCCTCGTTCAGTAAAAGAGGTTCAAAAGTTGATGGGGATGACCGCCGTACTCAACAGGTTCATCAGTCGGTCTACAGATCGTTGCCGACAATTCTTCCATACACTACAGCAGGGCAAGGGCTTTGAATGGTCCACCGAGTGCGAAGCCGCTTTCAACGGCCTCAAAACCTACCTCCGATCAGTTCCACTCTTGACAACACCATCGGCTGGCGACCCGCTCATTTTGTATCTGGCAGTTTCTGACCGGGCCGTCAGCGCCGTACTGATAAAGGAAGAGCTGGGGGAGCAGCGGCCAGTGTATTATGTGAGCAAGGCAATGGTTGACGCCGAAACACACTACCTTCCGCTGGAAAAACTCATCATAGCCCTAGTCATGGTGGCAAGAAAACTGATGCATTACTTCCAGGGGCATAGCATCGGGGTGCTAACAGATTATCCCCTCCGATCAGTACTACGTAGTGCAGAAGCATCAGGACGTGTTTCAAAGTGGGCTCTTGAACTCGGCCAGTACGATATTCAGTTTCTACCTAGAACCTTAATCAAGGGACAAGTGCTTGCCGACTTTGTTGTCGAATTCACTGGGGGTTTTGCCGACTTCAAGTCTGATGAAATTCGACCGAAGCCGAACTGGAGAATTTATGTTGGGGACATTTGGCAATTGTACTGTGATGGATCATCCAATCAGTGGGGCAGTGGAGCCGGAGTAGTAATCATGGCTCCCGACGGCGCAATAATTGAGCAGGCCATCAAGCTCGGCTTCGAAGCTTTAAATAACGAAGGCGAATACGTAGCTCTTCTGACCGGTTTGCGGAATGCACATCTTCTGGGTGCTCGGTATTTGCTTGTATTTTACGATTCAAAACTGGTGATCAATCAGCTAAATGGGGAGTACGAGGCAAGAAATGACCGTATGGCGGCTTACATGAAAACGGCTAACTCCTTGCTGGCAAAATTTGACCATCACGAATTGAATCAGATAACACGTGATCAGAACACACATGCAGATGCCCTGGCTTGCCTAGCCTCTGCCATTAACTCATAGATTAAACGAACCATCGAAGTAGATTTCATCCCGGAGCCGAGCATTGGTCCTTTGGAGGAAATCAAGGTGAATGTCATAGAATCTGGACCGAGTTGGATGGATCCCATTGCTGCATTCCTGTCTTACAAACAGCTCCGAGAGGACAAGAAAGAAGTGCACAAGCTGCGAAACAAAGCCCTGCGATACTACTTGGATCCGCAAGCAAAGCTTTATAAAAATCCTTTCTGGACCATATTTGGAATGTGTGCATCCGGACAAAGTCGAAGAGCTTCTGACTGAAATACATGAAGGCAGTTGTGGCGCCCATTTTGGCGGGCGCTCTTTGGCTCATCGAGCCGTGACACAGGGGTATTACTGGCCGACAATGAGAGTCGATGTTGAATGTTATGTGAAAAAGTGTGAACAGTGCCAGAAGTTCTCTCCCTTGACCCACCTGCCTGCTAAAGAGTTAAGCTCCATAACCAGTCCTTGGCCGTTCGCCTAATGGGGACTTGACATCGTCAGACCATTGCCGAGGGCCCCAGGGAACAAACGATACCTGATTGTCGCAACAGATTACTTCACAAAATGGGTCGAAGCGGAGGCATTAACGTACATTCGAGATGCTGATGTTAAGCGCTTTGTATGGAGAAATATCATAACACGATTCGGCATTCCAAGAGTACTTATCTCAGACAACGGCACCCAATTTGATTGCGGCGTCTACTGAGATCTGTGCAGCAAGTATGATATCCGGCCTTACTTTTTCACGCCGGCTTACCTACAAAGCAATGGTCAAGCTGAAGCCTCTAACAAATCCATCTTGGACGGCATCAAGAAGAGGCTGGAGAAAGCTAAAGGCAAATGGGTAGAAGACTTGCCGAGTGTGTTGTGGGTTCATCGAACTATGCCGAGGTGATTCACTTGGGAAACGCTGTTTGCTTTATGCTTTGGAACCCAGGCGATTATACCTCTGGAGATCGGCCTTCCAACCTTGAAGTCGAAAGTTTTTGACATGGGCTAAAATGACATGATGCTGGCCTTGGATTTGACTCTGATTGAAGAACGAAGAGACCGTGCCCTTGCATCCATGGCACAGTACCAGCAACAGCTTGCTAAGTCGTATAATTAACGTGTTCAGCTGCGCCGCTATACACCAGGAAAGTTAGCCCTGAAGAAAGTACTCCCAGCTGCTAGAAAACCAGCTGATGGAAAATTGGGTCCAAACTGGGACGACCCATATCAGGTCGATTCGATCATTGAAGTAGGGGCATATCGGCTCAAAGACATGTATGGAAGGAGCCTGCCACGGCCTTGGAATTCAACGCACTTGCGTAAATTTTATCATTAAACCTGACCTGTGGGGAATGATACTAGTTTTGAATGGTTCACCATGTGTATATTTCACTCTTGCAATGCAAAGTCTCCCATTTCCTCATTGCGCAATTCAGTTCAAGAGTCTCCGGATTCGGAGCCCCATTGGTGCATGACACCTTTGGGCTGATTAAAGCCTTCGGATTCGAAGCGCCCTTCGTGGATATCACGATTGGCCAAATTAAGTCTTCGGATTCAGAGCCCCTTCAGTGAATGACACCCTTGGGCCGATTAAGCCTTCGGATTCGGAGCGCCCTTCGTGGATATCACGATTGGCCAAATTAAGTCTCCGGATTCGGAGCCCCATCGGCGCATGACACCTTTGGGCCGATTAAAGCCTCCAGATTCGGAGCGCCTTCGTGGATATCACGATTGGCCAAATTATGTCTCCGGATTCGGAGCCCCTTCGGTGAATGACACCCTTGGGCCGATTAAGCCTCCGAATTCGGAGCGCCCTTCATGGATATCACAATTGGCCAAATTAAGTCTTCGGATTCGGAGCCCCATCAGTGAATGACACCCTTGGGCCGATTAAGCCTCCGGATTCGGAGCGCCCTTCGTGGATATCACGATTGGCCCAATTAAGTCTTCGGATTCGGAGCCCCTTCGGTGAATGACACCCTTGGGCCGATTAAGCCTCCGGATTCGGAGCACCCTTCGTGAATATCATGATTGGCCAAATTAAGTCTTCGGATTCGGAGCCCCATCGGTGAATGACACCCTTGGGCCGATTAAGCCTCCTGATTCGGAGCGCCCTTTGTGGATAACACGATTGGCCAAATTAAATCTCTGGACTTGGAGCCCCATCGGTGAATGACATCCTTGGGCCGATTAAGCCTCCGGATTCGGAGCGCCCTTCGTGGATATCACGATTGGCCAAATTAAGTCTCTGGATTTGGAGCCCCATCGGTGAATGACACCCTTGGGCCGATTAAGCCTCCGGATTCGAAGCGCCCTTCGTGGATATCACGATTGGCCGAATTAAGTCTTCGGATTCGGAGCCCCTTCGAGGAATGACACCCTTGGGCCGATTAAGCCTCCGAATTCGGAGCGCCTTTCGTGGATATCACGATTGGCTAAATTAAGTCTCCAGATTCGGAGCCATATCGGTGCATGGCACCTTTGGGTCGAATACGACTTCGGATTCGGAGCGCCCTTCGTGGATATCACGATTGGCCAAATCAAGCCTCCGAATCCGGAGCCCCAGTCGTGAATAACACGTTTGGGCCGATTAAGACTCCAGATTCGAAGCACCCTTCACGACGAAGGTTAAGGCATATAAATATTCAAAGTGGAATGTTTTGTTAAGCTAAGCCGGAAAAAACCGTTTACACTTTAAAAGCATACAAACATTGAAAATGAAATGCTTGAGTAAGTTGGGTCGGCGCAACCGCATAGACAAAATTAAAACATGCAAACATTCGAAACGAGATACCCAATCAGGCATGTAAACATTCAAAATCAAACATAAACATTTAAAATAAAATATTTTATTAAATTATCCATTAGATACATAGTTGACGCCCAATCTGTGTTGGGACATTTACAATATATGTTTAGTTCTATTCGCTATCGCCCTTGTCATCGCTCTTCTCAATTTCGAAAGCGTCAAAAGGAAAGTCGTGACGATGATATAATGGCAACGCCGATTCAACTCCTGCTCCTTGGAGTGCCTCTGAGGCTTGGAGAACCTTAATCCACCCATGCCTAAAGCCCCGATTCTCGCATCGGCACACCTCCTCTGCGAGTTTCTCCTTAGTCTTGTCTATCCCGACTCTTCGGCGGTCGTGGAAGGCTTTTTCATAACCCACGGTCCTTGCATTTTCCACGGTAAACATGCTTGCCGTATCCCGATTGGCTATTGTGTGACTTAACAGCCGTTGGGTCACTCTCACCTCCATGATCTAGTTAGATTGACCTGCCGTACGCGGCTCGGTGGTTTGAGCTTTCCTAAGTTCCCTAAGCTCACGCTCGACCTTCTCCGCGCGAGCCTCCAAGTTCCGAATTCGTTCGTCCTTTTTCTCTATTTCTCGCCGCGCGGCGCGCAGGAGAATGCCGACTTCATAAGCGGTATACAGCCCTTTCACCGCCCCATGGATACCCTCTTGAAATACTTCAAAATCCTGTCAACCAACCATCGACTGTTGGACTTCCAGTGGAAAAATTTGTCGAGCAAACTCGACCGCTACACCTGGGTCGTTGACAATGGAGTCCACCTCCGTCATCGGTTTATTCCCCACAAAAATTGCAAAACTCAATGGTCGCAGCGTCGTGTCGACCTCATTTCTCAGTTGCGGTCATGGGGAGCTTCCCCGTTGCTGTTTTTCCTTTCGGGGTGAGCTACTACAACGACTTGGAGGCTGACGTTTTTCCCGTTCTTTGGATGTCCTACCTCTCACACGGGTGGGTTCGCTGCTGCGATTCATTGCAGTGTCAAGCTCAGCTAGTGTTCGCGCTTCTCCTTTGCTGTTGAAGAACAGTCTATTTGACATTCGCACTTATCTAACCTTACGCAACAAACTGTTTTAAATTGAGTCTGAACACAATAAGTGGAGTCACTGGCACGAAGAGTCCATCCCATTTATTCTAATGTTTGCAGCGCCCCCGAGGCGATTTCATTAACTCTAAACTCCAAAAGACTGATGCCGATCGATGTGTGCCACAACCACTCCATGAACTATTAGCATTTGGCTTTTTGGAGTTCATGCATTGGCTGGGGCAATGGCAGATTTATCAATCTAATCGGCCAAGCATCTAAGCCCGATACCGATCAATGTGTGCCATAGCCACTCCATGAACTATTAGCATTCGGCTTTTTGGAGTTCATGCATTGGCTGGGGCAAGGGCAGATTTATCAATCTAATCGGCCAAGCATCTAAGCTTGATGCTGATCGATGTGTGCCACAGTCACTCCATGAACTATTAGCATTCGGCTTTTTGGAGTTCATGCATTGGCTGCTACAACGATAGATTTATCAATCTGATCGGCCAAGCATCTAAGCCCGATGTCGATCGGTGTGCCATAGCCACTCCGTGAACTATTAGCATTCGGCTTTTTGGAGTTCATGCATTGGCTGGGGCAAGGGCAGATTTATTAATCTGATCGGCCAAGCACCTAAGCCTGATGCCAATCATCGTATGCCACAGCCAGTCCATGAACTATTAGTATTCGGTTTTTTGGAGTTGATGCATTGGCTGGGGTAAGGGTAGATTTAGTAATCTGATCGGCTATTCAACGAGGATAAATTAAAATTGCCTAGTTATCTAATCGGCAAGTATACATGAATGTTTTACCCAAAATAGCAAAAAACAATATCATTCATCAATAACAAAATTTAGCACAAATAATAGCAAAGTACAAAGAAAATTTTCATTAGCAAATTAGGCACAAATTGTAGCCATTTTACATATGAAAACTACTAAACAAAAAGCTACAAGTTCGCATGAAAATGCCTAGCAAAAAACTATGGCTGTAGTAATACATGAAAACTACTAAACGAAAAGTTGTAAGAATACATTCAAAATCCTAAAACAAAAACAAGTGTCGCCCAAATTAATCCTCGCAGTCAGACTCCAGTGGCTCAACATCCACTTGCTTGTATGGAATCGGCATAGCCAATGTCACATCAGCAGCAACAAGGGCGTTGAGCTAGCTGTGTTTGAATCCCCGATTTTCAAACTTGGGGACTTCTTCCACATAGTTGGCAAGAGCAGCATTTTACTCGGCCTCGAACGCCTTGGAAGCCTCTGAGTCGGCTGCTTCCTTCGCTTTCTTTAATTCTTCCAACTCAGCCTCCAGTTTGGCTATCGCCTCTTGGGCTAACTTGAGCGCGTCTTTGCTCGCGTTTGCCATCTTCTCGGCGGCCAATCTTAGCTGATCCGCATTTCTCGCCCTCTCCATCTCGGCCTCGGCCTTGGCGCTTTCCATTTTCGCCCTCGCTGCCTCAAAATCAGCCCTGCTCCTTTGGCCCTCTACTTCCGTTTGTAAACGGCCAAGTTGTTCGACGGCGTCATGCTAGAGACGACCTATCTCGGCTATTCTCCCGACCGTCTGCGAAACAAGAAATTAAAACCAAAACAATATTTGTATAAAAGGGAAAGACAAGGTCAAGGTATATACCAGGAGAGCCGATTGAGCGGCTAGCGCTATTGCCAGTAGATTCGGCTTCGTCCGAAAAGCCGCCTTATCAGCCGGCAATGAGACGGACATAACCATGCTGAGTGCGACGGCTGAGTCTTTAATTGCTGAAGCATCAGAGGAGATTGGCGTGTTTTTTTATCTTCGGTTGAATAACGAAAGGTACAATCACATCCGATTCCTCTAAATGAGGCCATTTGTCAGCACGATTTTCTTCTGAGTCGGCCTCGACCTCGGTAGGGCACTTCTCTGCCCTTTGCTTAGCCTTTTGATCGGCCTGCACAACTACCTCGGACTTGGCACATCGGTTTTTTGCCGTTTCCTCCTCAATAACAGGCAAGGAGGGTTGAGATTTGGCAACAGGTAGGGAGGGTTGAGATTCGGCGACAGGTGGCACTTCAGATTGAATGGCCTCTTCTCTTCACCGCGCGGCCATCCTTATCGCGTTTTTCTTTTTTGCAAGTAGTGTGAGGCTTAACCTAGCCATGTCTTCGGGGTATGCGCTGGGAAGGTCCTCTAAACCGTTAAAAATGTCGTCAAATGGAAGGTCCCCTCGGCCCGAAGTGGACGGAGGGTCGGCTAAATTGAGGTCGGTTTCCTCAAAGACCAACTTCAAAGCCTCGTCTACTTCCGCTTCGGACTGTTCTGACTCGGCGACCTCAGCTACTTCTGCCTGCTCTAATTCGGACCCTTTGAAACCAACTTGCCACAAGTTTTTGAAGTCGGTCAAAATAAGAGTGGTAAGAAGCTCTTCACCCTTAGGAATTGGGATGCTTTCTGCCGCCGAGAAGGTCGTATATGTCGGCTCGTAGCGATGTAGAACATGGGCCGCCCTCTCCTGTTTCTGAAGACTTGGATGGCTGAAATATTTGAGCGCGGCTTTGATTTCCGAAAGAACGGCGTCGTCGGTTGAAGTCAGGACTTTCTTCAAATCGTTTCCTGCGCAAGCAAAACCACGAGGTCTCAAAAATGAAGCTTTATAAATATAACAAAAAAAATAAACACAAGAAGCTATACGACCACCTGGTTCGCCCCTCCGTCTAGGAATAGGATTGAGGCGATCCTCGCCTTCGCCAAATTCCCAGTTACCTTGGACAACGACCATAACATCATCGACTCGCTTCCCAGAACTGGAAAGCATAGTCACTAATTGACGGTCGGTGTCCTTGGCCCTAAGAAAATAACGTCCGTGCCGACCAGAAGACTTAGCCAAGGCATAACAATGTCGAATAGCAGGAATGCCGAGGTTAATCCTAAGGCGACGGTTTAGCTCTATAATCCCGATTACAATTCTTAAAAAGTTGACATTGGGTTGGGAAGGGATTAGACCCCAATGGCGAAGCACAGCCTTAAGGAATGGGTGAAGGGGAAAACGGACTCCACCCTCTGCGATTGATAGGAGAGGGAAGATGATCGTGGTTTCATCAGCCCTCTCTATATCGAGGGTGCCGTCTGTCACGAGTGACAGACGGACGTCATCAGGAATGGAAAAATGACATCGAAATCCAAAAATTCAATTCGAGGAGAGGAGATCTTTCAAATGTTTTGCCATTTCCTTCAGCCTATAGGAATACGCTAAACCAAAAACGAACCAGGAAAAAGGATTCAAAGCAGAGAGGGAGAGAACTTACAAGAGACGAAGATGATAGTGAAGGAAATGAAGTTGCAGAGGTAATTCAGAAGGCAGTCCAGCGACGAGCACCTAAAAATGTGTATGTATTTGAAAAGACATCGAAATTTTAAATCACAATAAATAAAAGTGTACAAAGGGGCGGGAAGTTGAAATGATAACCGAGAAGCATGTGCTTAGACATCTGCGTTGGAATGAGGTTAGCCGCCAAATTTTGGCTCTGACTTTTCGAGTTTGAAACCAAACACTCCAGCCAACTGTCGTTAGTGGAGTGCTTGGGGGGCAATTGTGGGGGCCGAATATTGGGAGTCGTAAAGAGGCCGAATAGTTGAAAACTTGGAGGGTCGAAATATATATAGCACTCGGCCCCGTCTTGCACGTTCAAATCCTACCCTATTTGGCCAAATAGCCGGTTGAGCAAGGGGCCGAGTGAAAAGTAGTTTGCTACAAAAGAAGCCGAGTGGTGAATTGAGAGTGGGCCCAATCCCGAGGCCCAAGAAACAAAAGATATAAATAGAAGAACATTAGCCAGAAACAGGTATGTGAGAATCAATGTGCTTAACTTAAAATACAAGTAATCTAGAGAGAGTAGAGACTAACTTGTCCGTCAGAGTGCTAATTCTGGCACCTCCGACCGGAGTGTTTATTTCTTTTCAGGTGACAATCTGAGAATCGCGAGCGTCCCCCAGGATCTGAAGAGTATTTCCAAAACCACTTCCCCATACCGACTTCAACTAGCTGGTAATATGTCAATATTAATTTTGGTTAGTGTATAGGGGTCCATTTTGATACGGCACCAATAGATATTCAATTCGGATCCCCACATTTAAAATTAAATATTATAGTTATGAGAGGGGAGTTTGCGCCAAGCAAATAGGTCGAGCTAGTTGTGACTTGAGCCTTGTCGTTGGATTACGCGACCGAGTTGGAATAGCCGAGGGCAGTTTGGCCGAGGTTCTAGATCATGTGGCTGAGTTAGCCCAAGGTCTGGAAGTTAGACCGGGCTAAGCCGAGCTAGGTGAAGTGATGGTTCAAGGCCGAACAAGGTCAGCGGAAACGAATGGAGTTGGGCAAACCGAGTTAGTTATTGAGCTTGACCCTGAGGTCGGCCGAAATTGAGGCTAAAACTGACCGGGCTATGCCTAGCTCGGTGGAAATTGCTAGGTGGTCCAATTGGAGTGCGACAAAAGAAACTCGCCAATGGTGTGCGTCAATATTGTTTGGTAGTTTGGCCAATGTTGTTTGGCGGTATTGAGGGGTACACATGTAAAGAATAGAGAGGGCAGTACAGCCACGCGTCCAGGAAAAGACGAGCAGAATAGCGCGCGCAGAGGCTATATAGACTGAGTGGCGCCTCCATAAAACAAGTTTGAATTTCTGGCTACCCAGAGCTTTATCTCTCTTCTTTTTCTCTCTCTCTGTGTGTGCTGACTTGATTGTTAGAGGGGTTTTCCGGTATCCACCCGTCGGGTAGTCCACTGTCGTTGTGTTCTCAGGTTAATTAGAGTAAAGTAAAGCTTGGACACAAGAAGTACGAATAACGATGAATATTTGCTCCTCGTACAATTGGCGACGTCTGTGGGAATCTGACAGACAAAACCTTGTTCTCTAAGCTTTTTTGATCATCTTTTATGGCGAACAACGACGACATTCCGCTGTCCGCCATTGACGGTATCATGCTAGAGTCCGTTCGGCACAGAGATGGCCTGCCCGCCATTCCAACGATGGTTGGTTTGGAGACCTCTGCGCAAGGACTTCCTAGATATGCGCAAGATAAGTGCGTAAGAAGTTCTAGGCGTTCTGTCAACCTAGAAGAGCGTCGCCGACAGCGAGACTCACAGACTCAGCACCTGGAAGATAAGCTGAGAGACCAAGATACCATCATCAAGAAGATAGTGATGGAGATAGAGTCCATGAAACGCCAAACGAAGGAAAAGGGCGTCACTGGAGTGGGGAACCATAGTGAGCATACCTATTCTTGCCGTTTCGGCAGTCAGAATAGACGCCGCACCCTTTCACTCTTTATTATGAGAAGCTTCAGAGCTGGAGACTACGTTGTGCCGGCGGCGACATCTCATGCACAGGACAGCAGTTACCACCCTTCACGTCCGACGACGACGTTGAGATATTCATGCTCCGACTGTTTGAAAGACTTGAGGGATGTGTCGGAGGAGCGCTCTTGTCGGCGAGAAGCACAGAAGGTGTTTGCACTGGAGCGGCTAGCCCTTAGAAGGCGAGCCATTGTGGAGGTCGTCATGCTACCACTACGCTTGGCGGCACATACCCCCACTAGACAGAGAGTTGGTAAGGTTGAGCGCCACCCTTTTTTTTTGTAGAGATCGAGAACGCACTACTCCCCCCCGGGTTTCATCAACCAAAGTTTACGCTCCATGACGGAAAGACCGATCCGTACATGTACATAAGCCACTTTCAGCAGGTTATGGATGGGTACAGGCGAAACAATGTGCTCATGTGCCTTATTTTTCCATCGAGTTTGGGTGAGTTGGGCCTGAAATGGTTCGAGAGGCTGCCAAAGGAAAGTATCGAGAGGTGGCAGCAATTGGCGAAGGCATTTGGGACACACACCAAAACACCCAAAGAAGTCGACCATTTTTTGGGAATCAAGATGGAAACAGGTGACTTCTTGAAGGCGTACAATGCCAAGTATTGGGAGACATTCAGTAAGATTCTTGATTGCCCGATGAACCTAACAATCACTCAGTATAAGCGTGGTCTTCCAGTCAAACATAGACTGTGAGACTCGCTCACAATGAATCAACCGTTGGCCATGAAACGACTCATGCAACACATTAATGCGCACATTGGAGTTGAAAATGATGCAGCCGCAGCTACCGTGAAGGCAAGTCCGGTAGTAGAGGACAAGAAAGTAGTGAGAAAGATTCAAGCAGTTGGACAAGAAGATGGCCATGCAAACAACCATGGAAGAGATCTAGGGAGCTCGATTTCAGAAGACGTCAGTAAGAAGGTCGAGGAAAAGGGGCATAAAACTCGCAAAATATAAATGATCGATCTATTTCCGGAACAACGAATACTGTCAATATGAAGTTTTATTCTTAGTTTTACTTTTGTAACCCTTTCTACTATTGACGTAATGAAAGAAGTGGATCGTTTTTGAGAAGTGCTATATTTTCATCCCACCAAGCAGATTTAGCACTGTTCAAGGGACAACTAACAATCATTTTGATGGAAAGATCAAAATTCCTTGCCAGGCGGATTTTGCTCGGCGAGAGGTTTGTTGATGGTTTTGCTCAACTTTGGAATTCCTTGCCGGGCAAATTTTGCTTGGCAAAAGGTTTGTTGATGGTTTTGATCAACTTTAGAATTCCTTGCCGGGTGAATTTTGCTCAGCAAGAGGGTTGTTGATGGTTTTGATCAACTTCAGAATTCATTACCGAGTTGATTTTGCTCACTAAGAAGCAAGTTGCTAAGCTGACCTTGCTTGCTAACTTTGGAATTCCTTGTCGAGTTGATTTTGCTTGCCAAGAAGCAAGTTACAGAGCCGACTTTGCTTGCCAATGTTGAAATTTCTTGTCGAGCTGATTTTGCTCGCCAAGAAGCAAGTTGCCGAGTTGACCTACTCGCCAACTTTGAAATTCCTTGTCAAGCTCATTTTGCTAATCAAGAAGCAAGTTGTCGAGCTGACTTTGCTCGCTAACTTTGGAAGTCCTTGCCGAGCTGATTTTGCTTGCCAAGAAGCAAGTTACTAAGCTGATATTGCTCGCCAACTTTGAAGTTCCTTGCTGAGCTGATTTTGCTCGCCAAGAAGTAAGTGCCGAGCTGACCTTGCTCACCAACCTTGGAGTTCCTTGTCGAGCTGATTTTGCTCACTAAGAAGCAAGTTGTCGAGCTGACCTTGCTCACCAACTTTAGAGTTCCTTGCCGAGCAGATTTTTGCTCACCAAGAAGTAACTAGCTGAGTTGATCTTGCTCGCCGACTTTGAAGTTCCTTGACGAGCTGGTTTTGCTTGCCAAGGAGCAAGTCGACGAGCTGACCTTGCTCGCCCACTTTGGAGTTCCTTATTGAGCTGATTTTTGCTCGCCAAGAAGCAAATGGCCAAACTGACTTTTGCTTACCGACTTTGGAGTTCCTTGCCGAGCTGATTTTGCTCGCCAATAAGCAAGTGTCGAGCTAACCTTGCTCGCCAACCTTGGAGTTCCTTGCCGAGCTGATTTTGCTCGCCAAGAAGTAAGTTGCCGAGCTGACCTTGCTCACCGACTTTGGAGTTCCTTGCTGAGTTGATTTTTGCTCGCTAAGAAGCAATTAGCTGAGCTGATTTTTGCTTGTCAAGGAGAAAGTCACCAAGCTGACTTTGCTCGCCCACTTTGGAGTTCCTTACTGAGCTGATTTTTGCTTGGCAAGAAGCAAGTGGCCAAGCTAACCTTTGCTCGCCAACTTTGGAGTTCCTTGCCAAGCTGATTTTACTCGTCAAGAAGCAAGTCGCTGAGCTAACCTTTGCTCACTAACCTTGAAGTTCTTTGCTGAGTTAATTTTGCTCACCAAGAAGCCAATTACTGAGCTGACCTTACTTGCAAACTTTGGAGTTCCTTGGTGTAGACACCCCATTTTTGACCGTCCTCAAGACTCGGACGTCACCGCTTGGAACACTCGGTGATTATCCATGTTTGTGTTCGTTTGGAGTTCCCAGAGGTCTCGGCTCGCGCGCCTTGTCTCAGGATCTCCGAACTCGACTGTTTAGTGTCTGGTTTTGCACTAAACACTTGTGTTTTGCCTTGGAGGGAAAGGGAATGCCTTGTGAGGCATCCCAACACATCACCGGTAGTGGCTAGAGGCCACCGGCTGGTTTTTGATGCCATCGGCAATGTATATTGCCGGTCGGCACTCTTTGTTGCCGGTCGGCACTCAATTTTGCCAAAATGGCATTTTTGGCTGGCCGACTACTGTGCATCTGCTTTTGTAGATATTTTAAGACATCTGTCTTGCTTTTGGCTCCACTCCATACACGTGTATGGAGGGATCTCCCCCTTATGAAGCTTGTCTTGTAAGCTTTACAAGACAATAAGCTCTATAAGAGAGAGCCTTGTCTCTTGCCTTTAGGGTTGGAGACACTTGAGACATTTTAGAGATAAAAAAGACAGAGGAGAGCTCTGGTTTTAGGGTTAGGGTTTGATACATATCCTATCTCTCTTTCCCTCTCTTTAGTGTTCTAGGTATTTTAGTCCATACTATTGCACACAAACACCTAGTGTTTCACCTTCCTTTGGTTACTGAGGTTCTAAGGGACTGGTTTTAGTGTTTTGGAGCTGGATTCAAGCCAAGGAGGGCTATTGGAGCACCATTGTTGAAGAGGTCTTCAAGGGTGAGAATCTTACCCCTTTTTACCCCATTTTTGCATTGTATTTTGACCTATCTTTGAACTGTTTTTGTGCTTAGTGTATAACATAAAAAAGTTTTGTTTTTTATCCCTCTTGATTGTTTATTAAGAGTGTTTTGTGGTTCGAGGGTGTTTGACCCCTCTTAGGCCTTGAAAGGCCCCATTTTGAGCCATTTTGAGCAAGTTTCGAGACTTTGGTGTTTGGGCCTCTTCACCACTGATATCTTGAGGGATTTCAGTGGTGGAGATGGTGCCTTGAAGTCTCCAAAAGGAGAGGGCCACCCCCTCTCCTTGTTGTCCTTGAAAAGGACCATTTTTGGCCTCTTGAGGGAGCACCTAGCTAAGCTTCATGTTGACCATGCCTTGGCTGTTTTTTGTGCTTAATATGTCATATTATACCTCTGTTTTTACTTGGTTTTGGTACACAATGCATGCCTAGCATACCTACCATGTAATGCCATGATATTGCCTTGATATGCCTTAGGTTGTTAGCCTTAGTTCTAGCATGTTTTAGGCTTAGCCTTGTGAAGGTTTTGTGCTCATTTTGCCATGTTTAAGGTCTGTCCTAGGTTGTTTGGGTCGAATTTGGCATGCTTAGTATAGCTCCTTTGCATTCCGGCTTGTTGGTCTTAAGTGTATGAGTGTATAGCATGACATTTTTGCATTGATTTGGTGATTTGGAATCATCCACCATGTCATTTCAGACCTTATAGTATCCTTGTATGCTTGCTTTAGTTACCTCTTTGATGCTTTGAAGGTTTGTGTAACATGTTCCATGTTTTGGTGATTATACATGCCTTTGATTTTGAGCCACTTAGATGCCATCTAGGGGGTCCCCTTTGCACGGTCTAGGTCTGCCTTGAACTTATTTTAAGTCCTCTTAGCCTTGTGAGGCTTGGTTGGCTTAGCCATGGTTCAACCCCCCTTGACTTGCTTCAAGTACTTGGACCATTTGCATGCTAATGTTTAGCCTATCTTGTTGCTTGGTTTGACATCATCCTAACATGATTTACAATGCTTACCTTGCATGCTATTTGTCCATGATTGCCTCATTCAAATGTGCTTAGAAATAGCCCTTTGATGCTTAAGCATTTGGGCCTTAACATGTGCATGCGTGTATGTGTATTTTGGTCCCTTGTTTTGGTCACTTTGGCTACTGTTTTGGGCCTATTTAGAGCTGCCCAAATCATGTTTTAGACCACCTTTTCATTGGTTGGTATTGCCTCATGTTTGCTTGTATGCTTGCATAAATGTCTTGCCATGCCATGTTGCATCCTTAGCTTGTATGTCTAGGTTGCATTGCATCTTGCATACATGCCTTGTTCCTTGAATTGGTGATGGGAATTGGGCCTTGGTTTGTTTGTATGGTTTGCATTTCATTTGACATGAAAGTTGCACACTTGACTCCATGGGCCATCATGCATGGAAATGCGTGATTGGTGGTCCGAGAATCGAGACACATGCCCTTTTGAGTCATTACCATGATAAAGGACATGATTGGTGCATATATGCCTTGAATTGTGCTGCCATGCTTTGCCTTGCCCTCTGTTGCTGTCAATTGCAGATTTTGTAGGAACACTTTGCCGACCGGCAGTTCCCAGTGCCGACCGGCAATCCCTTCTCTGCCGATAGCTTCACCAATGGCCGGTGGCCACATACCACTGCCGGTGGCAATTCCATTCAGCCGGCGGTGTTCCCCGATGTCCAAGGAAGCAGTCCTGAGGTTTTGACAACCTCCAGAGGAGTGAAGGAAGGAAAACAGAGGCATCCTATGCATGGCGGTGCATTTTCGAGCAGACCCGAGCACGCGCTACATCTGGCCCTCCTCCCGAGGCGGTTTACTGCTTTTCTTAGCTTATTTAATTTGTTAATTAATTAGGCAATTTGTAATATTAATTAGCTTGCGTAGTTAATTAATTTATATTATTTATTTGGTCCCTCCGAGCGAGGGCAAATCTGTAATAAGTGTGGGTGAGTAGTGTGTATGTCTTCCAATCCCCACTTCTTTCTTCCCTTTTATTTACCTGCTTTGATGGTAGATTAGGGCACGTTTAAATTAGCATACCTCATGTAATGCATGCGTGCATTCATACATTTGCTTTGCATGCACCGGGCTCGGCGCATCATTCTAACTACATCTGTATTTCAAATTCCAAATTGAATACATGTTGATTGTGCATTTTCACATGTCATTCATAGAATAGTCGAGCCTACTCTAGTGACATTTTGTATGCGATGCATTAGGCACTTAACATGGACTTGGATCATGCATTGATTGCTAACATGTTCTTGTTTTTGGCACGGAGTACGATGTAAGTATTTATGTTTTAGCATCCCGCATGCGTGTGAGTGTTGCCATGACAGTATGCTTACCATGCGGCTAAATGCTTATGTGATAAATTGTTTGAATGCCTGTGGGTGAAGGTTAGATTGTTTGAGTTGGAGAAACTTGTTGAAATCCGTATTTTAGCCTACTTGTGAGTAGCAAATTCCAAAGTGTTTTCTAAAACAAACGGATATGCAATGCTTATTTCCAAATTAGGCAATCTAGTCTATACTTGTTTGCTGCGCGCATAACATAGTAATTCTAGGCTAATAAATGGAATAAGAACACATAACGTTTTCAAAATCGGATATCATGGTTAGTAGAGGCCGGTCTTCGGACCGGGCGAAAGGGGGTGCTCATAGCTGACCTTTCCTGATCGTACCCAAGCTCCCGAGCCGAGACAACTCCGGTGATGACGGACATGTGGCCTTCGGCACCGAGTTAGGGTTTCCTAAATTTCCCCATTAAAAAATATTTAGGTGGCGACTCTGTATCTGGCAAAGCAGTCCATGTTTGGCACTTCTTTTCAAAAAATCTATTTCTCAAAACGATTTGCCGGATTTGGACTCTTTGGTTCAAGATTAAGAACTGACACTAATCGAGTCCGAACTGTAGCGGGGTCCCTCGAGGACGCGTCTACACTTGGCGAGCTGACTTTGCTCGCCAAGAAACAAGTTGCCGAGTTGACCTTGCTCACCAGTTTTGGAGTTCTTTGTCGAGCTGATTTTGCTTGCCAAGAAACACATTGCCGAGTTGACCTTGTTCACCAACTTTGGAGTTCCTTGTCGAGCTGATTTTGTTCGCCAAGAAGCAAGTTGCTGAGCTGACTTTGCTTGCTAATGTTGAAATCTTGCCAAGCTGACCTTGCTTGCCAACTTTGAAGTTCTTTGCCGAGTTGATTTTGCTCACCAAGAAGCAAGTTGCCGAGCTGACCTTACTCGCCAACTTTCGAGTTTCTTAGCAAGCAAAATCAGCTCGTTAAGAAACAAGTTGCCGAGAGCTGACCTTGCTCGCCAACTTTGAAGGTCCCTGCTAATCTGATTTTGCTCGCCAAGGAAGTTGCTGGGTTGATTATACTCGCCAAGAAGCAAGTTGCTGAGCTGACTTTGCTCGCCAACTTTGAAGTTCCTAAACCGAGCTCAAGTAGAGTAATCCCATTCATGTTACAACATAAGGGATTTAAGGCCAACGACCGAGCAAAGTGAACCACCGAGCAAAGAGTCTAGCCTAGCCTAGTAATGTAATTCTGGTCACGCAAATACAGACGGAATTAAGGGGCAATTGAGAGGGGAGTTTGCACCAAGCAAACAGGCCGAGCTAGTTGTGACTTGGGCCTTGCCATTGGATTACGCGATCGAGTTGGCATAGCCGAGGGCAGTTTGGCTGAGGTTCTAGATCATGCGGCTGAGTTAGCCCAAGGTTCGGAAATTAGACCGGGCTAAGTCGAGCTAGGTGAAGTGATGGTCCAAGGTAGAGCAAGGTCAGTGGGAACAAACGAAGTTGGGCAAACTGAGTTAGTTATTGAGCTTGACCCTGAAGGTCGGTCAGAATTGAGGCTAGAATTGACTGGGCTATGCCTAGCTCGGTGGAAATTGCTAGGTGGTCTAATTAGAGTGCAAGAAGAGAAACCCGCCAATGGTGTGCGTCAATACCATTTGGTAGTTTGGCCAATGTTGTTTGGCGGTATTGACGGGTACACGTGTAAAGAATAGAGAGGGTAGTATAGCCACGCGTCCAGGAAAGGACTACCAGAGTAGCGCGTGCAGAGGCTATATAGATTGAGTGGCGCCTCCATACAATAGGTCTGAATTTCTGGCTGCCCAGAGCTCTATCTCTCTTCTCATTCTCTCTCTCTCGGTGTGCTGACTTGATTGACAGAGGGGTTTTTCGGTAACCACCCGCCGGGTAGTCCACTGTCGTTGTGTTCTCAGGTTAATCAAAGTGAAGTAAAGCTTGGACACAAAAAATATGAATAGCGACGAATATTTACTCCTCATACAAGTTAGTTTCCTAATTTTGCTGACAGTTGTAGGAATCTTTTATAGTACTAGCTAATACATAATTTATGTTTATAAAAATTAAAAAAGAAGTTGAACAATAAAAAATAATTCTTTTGTGGGTTAGTAGGGTTCCCAAATCCGGCTTTTAGGAATCTTTTATTATGATTCTATTTAATTTCTTTAACATATATTTATTTTATATTTTGCTAATAAATGGTTCCAAAAATTCTCAAAGGGATAGACCACCAATTTTTTCTTCTTCAAAAGATTAAAGCTTTGTTTGATTTGATTTTTCAAAAACAATTTTTAGATGAGTTTTTGTTTGTTTTTAGTGATTTTTTTTATAAATATTTTAATCAATTTCTCATACTTTTTAGTTCAATCTAATCAAGATGCATCTAAAAATAAATAAATTGGCTAAAATATTAAAAAAAACCCACTAAAAATGGGCAAAAATTCGAACAAAAAATGTATACATTTTTGTTAGGGTTTTTGTTTGTTGTTAGTGATTTATTTTCATATTTCAATTAAATTTTTTTACTTTTTAGATGCATATAATCTTGATGTATTTACAAAATATATTTTTTTGACTAAAATATGAAAAAAATTCAATAAAAATAAATAAAAACCATTTAAAAATAATTTTTGATAATTCTAATCAAGCAAAGCCAAGTCATTACAAAATTGGCCTAACAATTTATCTCGTTTGGCATGTCGTGTGTTGAACAGATTAAGGAAATAAAGTGTACGAAGACTATCAGAATAGTAAAATTACAACACAGAGTGCATGATATGACCATCTCTGACGTTTTTTTTTTTTTTTTTTTTTGTCTTTTGATTTTTGGTTTTATTTTTTTATCAAATTTAAATAAAGACTTGATTTGATATCAAACGTTTTGACGGAGTTTTATCAAATCATTAACTGACCGAGAGGACATCTGACCGGTTGACTAGTCAATGTAAATTTTTACTGTAAATTGTAAGGAAGGTAGACGTCTTGGGGGACAACCGGTCAGACATTCGGCCGGTCGTTTGGTACTGCTACTGCTCTGCATCTGTAATGGCTATGTATGGTATTTTGATGAAAGCTCCGGCCATCCTCAATTTGATAAAAAGCTAAAGATATTATCAATTTAATACTGATTTGATAATAGCATTAGAGTATCAAAATTGAAGTCTTTTCACCAAATTTAAATTTAATGAAAGAAAAAGTTACAGCGTTGGAAACGCTCCAACAGAGAAAAAAAACATACCAGACTTCAATCCATGACCTCTTGAAACGAATTCTGATAATCTATTAGTTCACTAGATATCGTAAAAACTTAAATAAATAAAAAATGAACCCAACAATACACTGGATTACTGCACATCCCACGAACGCGAGTCTCATACACATCAGAGAAAAAAATTGCACAAAAAAGTCGCGTGATTTTGCACAAACCTATCTCCGTTTACGATTGAAAGGGAAATTTTGTCAGAAATTGTAGAGTTGTAAATTGAGAGAGTTTGTAAAATTGTATATAGAGGAGACCAAAAAAAATAAATAAAAAATATTGTAGTCAGCAGGGTGAGAGAGAAGTGAGCTCGTTTTATGACTCAATTAAAATAAGGATTATTTCAAAATCAGGCATTAGTGTTGAATTTTTCTAGATGTTTTTTTATCTTATATTTATATTCTCCATAGAATATCACTCCGTGTGGGGGTGATTTATAGGGGTATACACGGTCTAGATTGATTCGGTTATAAGGAAATCTAAAAATTAAATCGATTTTAACTATTTTGTGATTTTAAGAACTAGATCAGATCATTATACTTGTAAAATCGGATTAGAACCAAACCGAAATAACAGTTCGGTTGCGGTTTGGTTCATGGTTCAAAAAATTTCTATTTATAAGAATAAATTGTTAATGTTAGCAAAATAATTACTCAAACTGATTATATTTAATTCATGATAAAAACTAATAATATTAAGGCATTACTCAACATTACATATCTATATCTTCCTAATATCATTAAAATTACAAAAAAATCAATTAATAAAAATAAAACTTGATATGATAATATTAAATATTATATATATATATATATATATATATCTTATTAAATAACACTTATGCATGGTTCAAGGACTGCTGTTGTTTATTAAATATTATATATATATCTTTTAAAATTCGGTTTGGTTCGGTTCGGTTCGGTTTGGTTTGAACCGTGATTTTTTTTCATAAAATCCATTAACCAAACTGTTTTTATGGTTCTCAATATTTCTTGAACTGAAACTGATTCGGTTCTTAATAGAACCGAACCAAACTGTATGATTCGATTTGGTTTGGTCCGGATTACCGGTTTGAACGGATTTTTGAAAAGCCCTAATGATCTGTCTCTCCACCGAAAGTAGCCGAAAGCAACCGACATAAGGAGCGCTTCTCGAGACACTGAAAGAGGAAACAACTGGCCATTAGCTTAGCCAGCCAATCTCTTCATATTCTTTCTTGGTGTATAAATAGAAGGGATGGAGATGGTTCAGATATACAAGAAAGGGAAGAACACAAGGGATACACGGAGAGTGAGAGAGAAAAATCGGAGAGTGTAAGACAGTAGAAAGTGTGTGAATTAAATGAAAGTATCTCCTCCTCTGTGTAATCTTTATTTGTTTTAGTAAAAATTTTCAATTCTCTTTGTGAACGTAGGTATTGAGACTGAACTATATAAATCTTGTGTTTATTATTGTGGGTTTGATTTATGATAGTTTAGGACGGTTAGTCTTAAAGCACAACCCTCTCTATCGATTATAGTGGATTTTTCAATCTCACTCAACGCGATATATGTATATATATGTATAGGATCGGCTCAGACTTTTTGAGAGTCTAAAGCAAATTTTTAATATGAGGCCTTTATATATTGTAGGAGGAGCTAATTTGAGTCCGCTAAATTAATTAGGCCTAATAGCCCAAGATTGGTGGGCCCGGATTAATCACCATCAAACAGGTCGAATCGCTCTAAGCCTCGAAAAGGTTCGGATCCACGAACTTAGAGACTTACTCGGGCTCGGACTTGAAAGGGTTTGGATCCACGAACCTAGAGATCCGAAGCACTTGGCTTCGAACGAATTCAGACACAATCTAGAAGCCGCTCCATTAATGAGTCCCAGAACACTTGCGGGCTCGGAGCTTTCCGGGATCTATGCACCAGAACCATGGGCGTAATGGAGTTCGAACAAAGGACCCGATCCCGAGGACGGTGAGTGGAGATAAATTCACTCTTCGGTTAAACTAGCCTATACCTAGGTCGAGGTGGCACGACCCCGGGGGGGGTCAATGAGACTCGACATTATCTAGCGGCGGGGAGTCCTCTAGGACTACCTTGGCCCTTTGGGATGATTGGGGATCATTGGTTAGGTGTGGCTAAGAAGAAGGGTTCGCCGAGAGGTTGATCTCCTCTTCGAGGGTTTTCTTCATCCTCGGAGAGGCCACCTCCTTGGACAAGGTGGTTAGAGAGAATATTTTTCATGTGCCTTGCACATGGGCTTGATCCTACATCATGAGGTGCTTATAAATAGCACCCACCCATAGCTTTACAAGGGATGGATTTTGGAGAGATAACTTTTGGGAAAGAACTAATTTCCCTTCTCCATTATCAACCTTGAGAGTGAAAGTGGGAGATCCATGGGAGAGCTTTGCCATTATTCTCTCTCTAGCTACTTTGCCTTCTTCTTCACCCAATCTCTTATCTCCATCATCTCTTTACTTTTGTGTTCTTAGTTGAGACTATTAAAGAATCTAAGCCTCTCATCATCTTCTAGAGAATTCGAATTTTTCTTCAAGGATCTTCGAAGATCTTCGAATTTTCCAACAACGTTCTTGAACCCCCTCATACATTTGGTGACTTCACTGGGGAGGAATTGGTTAATGGTCTTAACGAGATCTAGAATCCACACAACTCCAACAAGGATGGCGGAAGAAGATGAAGTTCACAAACAAGGATTCTCTAATGGTGGTGATGACAGGACCATGGCTCCAGATCAACCATTTTTGCTCAAAGCCATTCAAGGACTTTAAAATACTCAACAAGAGATTCTTACCACTCTTCAGAATCTCACTCACACTATGTTGGTGATGATTTCTAATTTTGCACCGGCACCAAATGGAAATCATACTGGCGGTGGAGTTATTTTCGCCGGAGTGCAAAAGCAAATCCAAGGAGAAGTAGGCCCCAGTCAGCCTGTGGCTCATGGAAACACGGCCACAGTAACACATGCTCAAACCACAGTAGGCGGCAACAGTTTGCCCGTGCCCGGGCTCCATGGCGTGCCAAGCCAAGATCCAATAGTGACTAGGGGAGATACTGGTGTAATGAATGGCGCTCTGACGACTGTTGGTGTCCAGGCAAATATAAGGGGCATGATGGCGCAAAAAGGAGCTCTGCCTGTACCTAATCTTGTTATGCCACCAGTAAATGTTACTCAAGCACCAAGCGGGCCTCCTATGGTGCCAACAACAAATTTGCAAGCCCAACCCGGTATAGTTGCGCCTTGTGGTGGACTTTACGGGCCTCAATTCAATATCCCATCACCAACTGGCTTGTCTATAGGCGTTGATGGCCAGTATCGTCAAATGTCCTCACCAATGATAAATTCATAGCACCAGAATGGCCGAGTCGCCCCTAGCTCAGTCTTTGGGTCCATCAAACTCTCTCCCTTAACAGTTTCTCACTCTCGCCGATGTGCAAGCCATGTTCGATCTCGAATGGGGCAAGAGGACTTTACCCTCTTTACCTGATCCGGATGTCAAGCCGCCTTACCCTATTGAGATGCTGAGCTATCCATACCTTGAGAGGTATACTGTGCCGAAGTTCATCAAATTCGATGGCAAACAAGGAAATGCTTGAGAACATGTTGTGCCATTCATTGAGACTCTGGGTATTCATGGTTCAAACCACGTCCTCCGACTGAGAGAATTCTCTAAGTCCCTCACTGACCGAGCATATAGTTGGTATGTTAATTTGGCTCAAAACTCTGTCTGAAATTGGAAGGAAATGGTTAACAAATTCCACTCCAAGTTCTTTCAAGTGGCGGAGAAGCTGACCACACTTACATTGTGTAAAGAAAAGTAGCGAGAGAGTGAAGACATCCTTGACTACGTCAAAAGGTTTCAAGACAAGGCTGTGGATTTCCATGAAGCAGTGAAGGAGAGTTATCTAGTTCAAATTTGTCTAGAGGGGGCATTGAGCAGGTACAAAATGTTTCTAGTTAATCACAAGCTACCCATCTTCTCGGCACTAATAGAAGCAGCTTGGAACATTAGCACTCCTCAGGCTCAGGAATCTGGATTTAAGGCCAGTTACAAGACTAGCTTCAAATCGCCTCGTGGACCTATTGTTGCTGCTGCCTCTACCCCAGATATCCAAAAGTCATAAGGAGGGGGTCATAGAGGCCAGAAGAGGAAGCAATATAATGGTGAAAAGGGCAATATTTCTTATCCATGTGGAATCGAGGAGGTAAAAGCTCTAGTTAAGGAATGGGTGGCCGATGGAGAGCTAAAATTGCCTTATGTCGAAGAAATACCATCAAAGAAGGACCGCGAGAGCCCCGAATTTTGCGTCTATCATCACACATTGAAACATCCGACAGAGAAGTGTTGGACTCTCAGGAAAATCTTCAGAGATAAAGTCAAGGTAGATGAATTGAGGTTCAAAAAGCAAGGGACTCAAGACATCCGAGAACAACCATATCCTCAGCACCGAGACAAGGGCAAGAATGTTGCTATGATAGCTTATGAAGGCTCGATGATTAAGGCTATTGCCAATCTCAATGACAATGATTGTTATCTGGACGACATCCTCGAGCTCGAGGGTGAGCAAGTTTACTATGGAAGTGCTCTCGATCCAGAGGGTAGAACATTTATGACTCATGTCGAAGATCCCTTTGATCCAAAAGGAGGAGAAGAGTACTACGGAAGAGGAGGACACCATGTTTATGTGGCATCTTATTTTGAAGAGATCGAGGAGATGGTTAACTATAAGCCTCCAAGAGTGGAAAAAGATCCGGATCACTATGCCAAAACCTTGCAAGACTGTGTAAAGTTCAAGCAATTCTTCGACCAGCTTGGACTTTCCAGGGAGGCAAGAACATAAATCACCAAGTCTATCATTAATATAGCCGAGGCACGCCATGAGGAATGCATGCTGACTGAGGGACCTATCCCGAGGAAGGCAAAAGAGCAATCTAGTGCCATTACTTTCTCCAAGGCTGATCGGAAGTATCCTTTTTCTCACAATCGCCCGCTTTATGTGACAACTTTTATTAACGGGGTTGAGTTCAAAAGGGCCTTTCTGGACAGCGGAGCCTCTATCAACATTATGACTCGCGTTACTCTAGAAAAGGCTGGAATCTCTAAAGAGTGCATTATGAAGCAATTGATAGTCATCACTGGCTTTGGTGGAGAAATGAGAGTTACTATAGGATGGGTAACAGTTGATTTAGCCGTTAGAGAGATTCGCTCAGCCACCAAGTTCCATATTATCGATTCTGAGGCAAATTATCACATCATTTTAGGGAGGACCTGGATGCATAGATCCATCGAGTTATCATCAATGTGTTAAGGCTAAATGGGGAAAGAAGACGGTGACAATTCAGGCTACAGAAAGGCCTTTTGAGACCCATGAAGCTCATTATTTTGATGCCATCTACTTCACCGTATTGGTTGTCGAAGAAATTCCCACCACCTCTAAGCCTCAGGGGGTCAAAATTCCTCGCTGGGAGGATATCAAAGATGACAAGGAGCCAAGGGCAGAATCAAGTAAACGGACGATATCTCGACCATAAAGTTCTCCTATTCCTCTTAAGGTGATGAAAGTTCGAGAAGGGGGCAAGATGGTGTACTATTTGTGAAGGTGCGGGGAGTCGGTTTCTTCAGCCATCGACTCTGAGTCAAAAGAAGAGCCTCCTAACAATGACATAGTGATAAAGCCTGAAGTGGCTCCAGAATGCATGCAAGATGGGCCTTAGCCTCAGCCCGAACAACTTATCGAAATAGATCTGAGTGATGGACAAGATGCACCGAGGCCGATATTCATAAGTTCGAGCCTTAGCCTTGAGAAGTGGGAACTGTTGTTAAAATTGATAAGTCGTTACTCAGATGTGTTTGCTTGGTCATATAAACAAATGCCCGGACTAGATCTTGACCTAGTTTCCCATTATCTTGATGTGTTCCCAAACTCCAAGCCAATCAAGCAAGCTGCTCAAAAATATCATTCAGATCTCGAAGAAAAGATTAAGGAGGAGATTGAAAAACTTCAATAGGCTGGTTTCATTCGGCCAATACAGTACCCCACGTGGTTGGCAAACATAGTACCAGTAAAGAAGAAGAATGGTCAAATCAGAGTATGTGTAGACTTTCGAGATTTGAACAAATCTTGCCCAAAGGATGAATTCCCTCTTCCTCACATCGACACCCTCGTGGAAGCCACCTCAGGACACTAGATGTTCTCATTCATGGATGGATTCAGCGGATACAATCAGATCAAGATGGCTGAAGAGGACGTAGAAAAGACTGTTTTTAGAACACCTCTCAGAAACTTCTTCTATACAGTTATGCCTTTCGGACTCAAGAATGCCGGAGCAACTTACCAAAGGGCTATGACTGCAATCTTTCATGACATAATCCATCATGAGATGGAAGATTATGCTGATGATCTAGTGGTGAAATCCAAGAAAGAAGAGGACTATCTCTGAGACCTTGAGAAAGTATTCAGGAGGTGCCAGAAATTCAAAATGAGGATGAATCCTCTCAAATGTGCTTTTGGGGTGACGGCTAGGAAGTTTCTTGGGTTTCTTGTATATAGGCATGGTATCGAGGCAGATGAGGACAAGGTCAAATCTATCAGAGCAATGCTTTCCCCTCATTCTTAGAAGGAGTTAAAGAAGTTCCTCGGGAAGGTGTCTTATATTCGGAGGTTTATCCAAGCACTTGCAGAGATCTCTGCCCCTTTTGGCTCGTTATTAAAAAGAGATGCCAAGTTCGAGTGGAACCAAGAGCACCAAAAGGCCTTCGAGAGAATCAAGGCGGCCTTGACCTCGCCTCAAACCATGATAGCCCCGCAGCCTGGGGTGCCTCTAATGTTGTACCTAACTTCAACCCCCAAGTCCATAGGTGCATTATTGGTCCAAGATGTAGATGGAGCAGAATGCCCGGTGTATTACATCAGCCGGAAGATTCGAGGAGTAGAAGTCCGATATACTCCGGTAGAGAGACATTGTTTAGCTTTGGTATTCACCGCCCAAAAGCTCAGACATTACTTCTTAGCATATCAGATTCAGATTGTTAGTAGAAGTGATCCAATCCGATACCTCCTCAGCAAGCTTGCTCTAACTGGGAAGGTGGCAAGATGGTTGTTAGCACTGGGTGAATTCGAGATCACATGTGTAGCTCCCTAGGCAATCAAAAGCCAAGCCTTAGCCGATCTCCTTGCCCAATTTCCAAGTGGTGACTATGAACCAGTGAATGAAGAATTAAGAGGAGAAGTGCATACAACTATGGTTTCCGAGGAAAGCTTTTGGACATTGAGCTTTGACGGAGTAGCAGCCGGAGGGAAAAGAGGAATCGGGATAGTTCTTACAAGCAAAAGTGGGGAAAAGTTATATTTGTCTTATAAACTGGATTTCCATTGTTCGAATAATGAAGTCGAGTATGAGGCTCTTATTTTAGGCTTGATAGCAGCTGAGAAGCACAGTATCAAGAAGATTCAGATTCGGGGGGACTCAAAGCTGATAGTGAAGCAAGTTTCAGGATTGTTCATCTTAAAGGAGTCTGCCTTGGCCACATATCGAACAACAGTCCAAAGGCTTCTTGACAAATTTCAAAAAGTTGAAATAGAGCATGTGCCTTGCTCCGACAATAAGTTTTTAGATACCCTCGTAACATTAGGGGCAATGGTTGACATTCCAGAGGAGGAGGCGAAAATTGTTATCAAGAAGAGAACAGAGCCTTCAATAATACCGGAGGACAAAGACCTTCCGGAGGACTGGAGAAGAGAAGTCTTCAAACAACTTAGAAGCAAAGTTGGAAAATTGACTATGGCCAAGCTTGCCAAATTCATAATTATTCAAGGTGAACTTTACTTCCGAGGAGGTACTAGATTCCTAGCCCGGTGTGTTGGCCAACCAGAAGCGAGCTTCCGACTACAACAGATTCATGAAAAGTCCTGCGGGGATGGGGATATTAGTTTGTACATAAGGATCCAAAGACAAGGCTATTATTGGCCCGAGATGGAGAAGGCCTCGAATCAACTACAGAGAGAATGCCTTAAGTGTCAGTTATACATCCGGGAGGATGAGAGTTGCTTTGAAATTGATACCCATGACTGGAGACAAGTCTACATTGACTATCTCAGAGAGGGAACACTACCTGAGAGCCCGAAAGACATTGCACACCTTAAGAGGAGAGCAAGGCGGTACTTTCTTGATCAGAACAAGCTTTACAGAAGAAATATTGAGGGCACTCCCCTGAGGTGTCTCTCCAAGGAGGAGTCGGATCTAGTTTTCGGAAGAGCCCACAAAATTGAGTATCAAGGAGGGGCTTGACTGTTCGAGTAACTTATACACCTTGGGTATTATTGGCAGGCCATGGAGTCAGATGCGTTTCATCACGTGAAGAGGTGCCAGACTTGTCAGAAACACGGAAATTTGATCCATGCTCCAGCTGTAGACCTACATAGCATCCGAATGCCATGCCTATTCCATACTTGGGCTTTTGATATGATAGGGCCCATCTCCACACCTTTTAAGGGGTACAAGTGTATTCTCGCAGCTACAAAATTGAGCACAAAGTGGGTCGAAGCAATCCCTCTGAAGAATGCTACAGGGCCTGCAGTCGCGAACTTCATCAAGGAAAATATCATTTGTCGGTTTGGAGTACCAAACACCATCCTCTCGGACAACGACACACCATTCTTAAACAAATATGTGAAGAGCCTCTTAGAGACTTACCAAGTGAAGCATCACAAATCCACACCCTACTATCCAAAAGGGAACAGGCAAGCGGAGGCCACAAACATGACATTGATAAGGATTCTGAGCAAGATGATGGATGAATTTGGGGGGACTTGGTCTGAACAGTTGATAGTAGCCCTATGGGCGTATCGCACTTCAAAAAGAAAGCCAACTCAAGCAACTCGTTACTCTCTGTAGACACCCCATTTTTTACCGTCCTCAAGACTTGGACGTCACCGTTTGAACACTCGGTGATCATCCTTGTTTGTGTTCGTCTTGAGTTCCCGGAGGTCTCGGCTATGCGCCTTGCCTCAGGATCTCTCGACTTGACTGTTTTGTGTTTGGGTTTGCACCAAACACTTGTGTTTTTGCTTTGGAGGGCACGAAATGGCTTCTTGGCCATCCCCACACTCCACCGGCCATGGCTTGAGGCCACCGGCTGTGTTTTGTTGCCATCGGCCAAATGTTTGGCCGACCGGCACTCTGGATGGTCGACCGGCCATCTATTTTGGTCAAATTGCATTTTTTGCTGGCTGACCACTGTTCATCTGCTTTTGTAGATATTTTTATGCCAGCTGTGCTAGCTGGCATACACTTTGCTCCCCTCCATACACGTGTACGGAGGGATCTCCCTCTTGACTAGCTTGTTTGGAAAGCTTTACAAGAGGGATTGTCTATAAGAAGGAGGCTCTTCTCCCTCCATTAAGGTGAGACAAAATTTTCAGAAGAGCTCTGAGATTAGGGTTTGAGTTTGTATTTATTCCATCTCTATATCTTTCTCTTTTTGCCTTGTGTGTGTGTTTAGTCTTACTATTGCACACAAACACCTAGTCCTACACCTTCTCTTGGTTGCTAAGGGACCAGAAGGCTGTTCTTGGTGTTTTTGGGTGGTTTTGAGCTTGAAGAAGCTGCTGGAGCATCATTCTTGAAGAAGGTCAACAAGGGTAAGAACTTATTCATTTTCCCCCATTTTTGCATAGCTTTTTCACCTATCTTGCAACTGTTTTTAGACTTTGTGTATAACATATAAAAGTCTTGTTTTTTCCTGCTCTAAATAGTTTTTTTAGAGTGTTTTGAGCTTTGGGGTTGTTTGACCCCTCTTAGGCCTTGTTTGGCCCCTATTTTGTGCTATTTTGGTGAGCTCCGGGACCACCTTGTTTGGACTTCCTCACAACTGAAATATTGAGGGATTTTAGTGGTGAGGATGGCAGTTTAAGGTCCTAAGAAGGAGAGGGCCACCGCTTCTCCTTTTGTCTTCAATAATGGCCATTTAAGCCTCATTAGTGAGCACCTTGTTTAAGTGTTTGTTGGCCATGCCTTAACTATTTTTTATGTTTATCTTGCCATGATATAGCATTGTTGTGAGTTGGTTTAGGTACACCATGCTTTCTTAGCATACATGTCTTGTAATGCCATGAATTGCCTTAACATGCCTTGTGCTTTGAGCTTTGTTTCTAGCATGCTTTTGGCTTAGCTTTGTGAAGCTTTTATGCTTGTTTTAACATGTTAAAGGTCCGTTTTTGGTCATTTGGGTTGTCCATGCTTTGCTTTGTATAGCTACCATGTAACCTCTCTTGTATGCCTTAAGCATTGACCCCTCTAGCATGCCATCCTTGCATCATTTTAGTGGTTTGGAACCACTTGTCATGTCATTTCAGTCCTCATGATATGCTCGTATGCTTGCATTTGATGCCCCTTTCATGCTTTAAAAGGTTGGTGTTTCTTGCTCCATGTTTGTGCCATTGTATATGCCTCTAGGATTAGATCATTTAGATTCCATCTAAGTGGTTTTGGGAGCTTACTTTGCATGATTTAGGACTGTTTTAGTTCATTTTGGTCATTTGCTTCATATGTCATATGGCCATGGTTTAAGTCCTTGGGCTTGGTGGCATGCCTAGCTTGCATTGTAGATTGGTTTGGCACCTTCTCTAGCATGATTTTCAGAGCTTATAATGCATGCCATTTGTCCATGTTTGCATCCTCTTAAGTGTGCTTGAGAGTTGTTTCTATATGCCTAAGTGTTGATCCTTGTGTGCATGCATGTTTGCATGTCATTTTGCCTTCATTCTTGAGCATATTGGCCACTGTTTTGGGCTTAGTATAGAGCTGCCCAAATTAGTTTAAGTCCATAGTTCGCATGTTGTTGCATGCTCACCTTGTGTGTTGTTGCATACTTGTGTGTTGTCACATGTTTAGGTTGTCTAACATGTTTGCTCCATGTGTCATGGCATGATTGAATGAAATCACATGCTTGCTTGCATGCTTGAACATCCCCATTGTATTTGGCATACTTATTGGTTAGCATGATCGTCACATGCCTTGTATGCTTGTTCGCATTGCTCATGTTGCATACTAGCTCATACGTCTAGGTTGCGTTGCATTGACATGCATGCTTAGCCTCTTGAATTAAGTATGATAGAGGTTGAGCTCCTTGCTTGTTTATGTGCATTTCATTTGAAATCAAAGTGCATAACTTGGTTTCTTGGGCCATCACGCATCGAAATGCGCGATTGGTGGTCCGAGAACCGAGAACCATGTCCCTTTGAGTCATAAACATGATAAGGAATGTGTTGGTGCACACATTTGCTTGGAATGCATTGCCATGCCTTGTTTTGCCCTTTGCTGCTGTCAAAACAGGATTCTGCAGGAAGATTTGGCCGGCCGGCTATCTTTAGTGCCGATCGACCAACAATAGGTGGACGATAGCTTAACCAGTGGTCGGTAATCATTTCCTTTGGCCGGTGACCATTTCCCTTGGCCGGTGGTATCCCACAGGGTTCATAGAGTGCACCTTGGGAATTTTGCAATGATTAGAGAAGGAAAACAGTGTGGACAGAGGCAACTTGTGCATGGCAGTGGACTTCCGAGCGGAGCCGAGCACGCATTGCATTGGGCCCTCTTCTCGAGGCTATTTACTATTTTATTAGATTAGTTAATTTGCTTAACTAGTTTAATTGGTCTGTAATATTTAATTAGCTTGTAGGTTAGTTAAATCTGTATTATTCTTTCGGTCCCTCCGAGCGAGGGTAAATTTGTAATAAGTGTGGGTGCGTGTGTGCATGTCTTCCAACCCCCACTTCTTTCTCCCTTTTACTTACCTGCTTTGATGGTTAGTACTAGGACATATTTAATTTAGCATCCTTATGCTATGCATGCGTGCGTCATTCATCAGTATTGCATGGATCGGGCTCGGCGCATCATACTAACTGCATAGTATTTCAAATCTAAACTTGAATATGTGCATCAAATGGTTGCATTTCACATGCCATCCTAGGATTAGCCGAGCCTATCCTAATTGCATTCTGTATGCGTTGCATTAGGCACTTAACATGGACTTGGATCATACATTGATTACTAATGAGTTCTTTGTTTTGGCTTGGAGTACACTGTAAGTATTTTGTACTTTAGCATCTTGCACGAGTGTGAATGTTAACATGACAGCATGCTTACCATGTGGCTAGATGCTTATGTGATATGAACTGCCTGAATGCCTGTGGGTGAAGGTTGGATTGCTTGAGTTGGAACAACTCATCAAAATCCGTGTTTTAGCCTACTCGCGAGTAGCAAATTTCAAAACACTTTCCAAACAAACAGATATGCGATGCTTTGTTCCAAATTAGGTGATCTAGTCTATACTTGTTTTGCTGTGCGCATCACATAGTAATTCTAGCTAATTAAACCAGAATAAGAACACATAACGTTTTCAAAATTGGATATCATGGTTAGTAGTGGCCGATCTTCGGATCAGGCGAGAGGGGGTGCTCATAGCTGACCTTCCCCAATCGTACCCAAGTTCCCGAACCGAGGCAACGTTGGTAATGACGGACACGTGGCCTTAGGCAAACGAGTCAGGATTTCCTAAATTCCCCCATTAAAAAAATATTTAGGTGGCGACTCTATATCTGGCAAAGTAGTCCATGTTTGGTACTTCTTTTCTAAAAATCTGTTTTCTCAAAACGATTTGCCGGATTTGGACTCTTTGGTTCCGACTAAGAACCATGACACAAAAGGGAGTCCGAACTGTAGTGGAATAAAGCCCGAGGGCGCGTCCACACTCCCTTGTGTATGGGTCTGAGGTAGCGTTACCTATAGAGTTGGAAACACCATCTGCTCGGATGGCTCTCTCCTCGAGAATGGTACTAGAGCCTCGAACCACCAGATTGGAAGCATTAGAGGAAAAGCATGACAGAGCTGCAAAGTCATGGAAATGTATTATGAGTCCATTGCCCGAGCCTCTAATGAAACTGTGGTGCCAAGAAAGTTCGAAGAAGGTGATCTAGTATGGAAGATCGTAGACCCAATCATGTGAGGACAACCCTTGCCCAAGTTTTCTCCAAAGTGGAAAGGGCCCTACAGGGTGGTTCAAGCAAGCTCAAGCGGGTACTACAGGCTTGTAAAGGTTGAAGATGGCTTCCGAACTGGCCCGCTCAATGCAAAGTTTATCAAGCATTACTACCCGTAGATAGACTCATCTATGTTGAAATTCATTTTCATTTTTCTTACTTTGTTTGAAAGTTGTATTTCTGTTATGTATGAAGAAACTGGTTTTCTTTATGGTGTATGTTTATCCCATCACTTGCAGTGAATTTATTATACTTTAGTCAAGAAAGTTGAAGAATTAATGAGAATATTTTAGCTTTTATAAACATGTGCATATGATTGTTTTTTCCATTGTATCATTTGAAATAAATATTTTATCAAGTAGAATGAGAAAACAATGCGAAAATCTCCAAACAGCAAAGATTTCGTCATTTCATTGCATTATCCTAGATAAAACATTTTTTATCGAAAGGGGCAAGAAAGTAATACAAAAAAAAAACCTCAATCTCTCCTAAAAACACCCTCGAAGAAGCTGTCCGTTACATTTACATCTGGACGACAAATAGCAGAGTGTGCCTCTAAAGTCTCCAAAGCCCGAGCATAGCCCGACTCAAGTTCACGAAGAGTTGCCTTTGTCTCATCTATAGAGGTCCGATAAAAGGCAAGCACAGACAAAATTTCCACCCGATGACTGGCGTTCGATTCTATATCCAGGCACTTCCGAAGCCATGATAAATCCACTTGGTGACGCTCCATGTCAGAGATCCCCTGATACGCTGTCTCGACTACTTTCCCATTAAGGCCACACAGCCATTGCCTGTCCAAGCTATATAAGATAGTGGCAAAAGACTCGAGAAGAGCAGTCTGAATGAGTGGACATTGGCAAGCAAATAAAGCAAAGGTCTCTGGGTAACTCGAATGCACAAGCTGTAGAACTGAAGCAAACTCAGGAGCTACCCAATAATGGAGAAATGATACTTTGCCAGAAGCCGAAGGAGGAATTGGGGCCGGAAAGCTACTAGTCTCAGGAATCTCCCCAATGTCTATCGGGTTAGATGAACCACCCGGAGGGGTAACTTCCGGTAGAGGTCCCAAGCCTGAGAATACGGAGCGATAAGGGGAAAGACCAAAAGCATCACTATCAAAATGGAAATCACTAAGATTCAGATCTAAAACATTCGAAGGCACTTGAGATGAAGAACCTCTAGTAGTCATCTCAAAGGCAGGTGTCTTCCCTTGAGAAGGAGAACCATGAAGAGTCACAAAAGAGAGTCGGAGCAGAGTCCGAGGCAGGTGAAGGCAGGACCACGGTAGCAGCTAACACTGAAGAAAAGATAAGGAAGTCTTGTTAGGGGTACAGTAAAGCCATTTGAGTAAAGATTTCTCACAGATAGAAGTACGTGACAAACTTCAGAAAGAAAGATTACTAGAGGGAGAATCATTATGCAAAGCCAGAGCAACTGAAGGGCTCCTAGCATCAACAAAGTCGCTTGGCCGTATAGGGAGCACCTGATCGATCTCAATGTCTAATGAAGCCTGAACAGTAGCAGTCATCCCTGAAGAAGGAAGGAAGGCTAGAGGATGAGAATCACCATAAGTGCCAGAACGAGTCTTAGAGATTTCTAGCACATCCACCTCCACACCATTCCTAGAGGTACACCTCATCTGTACATTGCTTCTAGAAGCATGGCCTGCGGCATCAATTTCTGTGGCATTAGTCCCTTCAACAATCTCAACATCAGAACGGTGAGCCCCGATAACCTCGTGACCAAGATAGCGCTCCTCCTCAATTATGGTAGGACGGTGACGATGCATGCGTGGGATAAGGTCACAAAAATGATCGGAGGATTCAGCCTCATCATCATCGTCATCTATAACTGCTATACGAGGGGTGCGCATCTTCACAAGTCTTGCAGACAAAGGGAGGGTGTCGTCCAAGTCTGAGTCTGGCCTGGTGAAGGCAACATGGCCAATAGTCACAATACTGAGAACGTCAGCAACCGCAGGGTCCTACACAATAGGGGCAAATAAAAAGTGTTTATTTAAGAAGGTATAGTCGCAAGAAGGAAAGTAACTTCAAATAAAAAAATTCTGGGTACCTGAAGGAGCCTTTTGGAAAGGCGAGGAGTGGAAGGACTGGCATTAAAAGCCCTCTTATGAGCTATCTTCTTAAGGTGGGTCGTCCAAGGACCAAAGGCCTTATTCAAAGGAACTGGCTCTGGAGAAGCAATTGCCAAGCTAGAAGCAGACGCCCGAGCCGGAGGGTCAGTTGGAGCAGATGAAGTAAAGAAACTCTCGTACATGTGATCAGATTTCCGGCTCTCAAGCAGCTGAAAAGAAGAGTCCTTCTATAGATCGGCGGAGGCAAACATATGGTCGGTTTGTTCTAGACAAATTCAATAAATGCATCGATATTCTTTCGCTAATATCATCTGAAAGAGGGGGTGAAACCCCTTACTCGGCTCAAGCCTGACATCGTCAAAGAGTCGGATATAGGAAGCATGGTGTGTACAAGTCTGCGAGTAAAGTGCTCGTACCTCTCCGAGAAAGATAATGAAGGAGGTGCTGGCCCTGGGACACACTGGTCAAACCTGAATTGGCATGCCACTCTGTCAGGTCTGTAGACAGCATTATTAACGCCCTTCTCATGCCATACCGGTAATGAACTCGGACGAATCATTATCAGCATATCAACAAGGCTTGTAGAGATACCCTTGGGCAAAGGAAAAGACACCAAGCAAGAGGAACCATGATAGATAAACTGTGTTGCCACACCCACCGGTGGGCATACATAAGGGCGTGCCACAAAACGCCAGGGATCATCCACCAAAGTATTCAAGGATAAGGTGGAAATGGCATGTGACCAACGTGTGATCAACGACTGGAAAGACTTCACTTTCTCAAATGTGTGAGACTCGTCAGTACCGAGCACGGGGATACCATCTTTATCCACTATCTCCCGAAGAACCTCTTCCTCGAATACAGTCGGAGTAGGGGCAAACTTTGAGAACCTCTCAAAGAAAAAACAAAGTAGGAACTAGCTGTGGATGAAGGAGACAGGCTCATATCGACCCACGGAACAAACCATGTCTCGATGTAGTAGATCCAGCTGGTAATAAAGATTCCAAAAGAATAGCGGAGCCAAAGGAATCTGATCCCCTCTAAAGAGCCTAACTGCCAAGGGGAAGACAAAAGGATTGAGAGAATCCGGAGGTGTGCTCGGAAGAATGAAGAATGAAAGGAAGTAAGCCAGAAATCCCAAAAAATAGAGTCTAGAGCCATATATCAGGCCGACCTCATACTCCCGAGAATCAGGGTCAGCATCTCTAGCCAAGGGCTGAAGATCTCTAAAGAAGTGGCGGATCCATGCGGTGTAGGAGGCATAATTCGTCCTCACTCGATTGGTTCTTCTTGCTGAACCATCAAATACGGAACTCCACCGACCACAAGCTTGAAGATTTAGCTTTAGAGATTGGATCAAAGAATCATCCTCAGAGGGTGTCCACTCAGGGCAGAAGGCATCAGGGCCAGTCACTTCCAGATGCAGCAACATGAACACATCCTCAAGGGTGGGCCCCATCTCGTACTGGCCAAGTATGAAGGTGTGTGTCTCGGTGCTCCACCGAAGAGCCATGGCTTCAAGGCTAGCATTGTTGCAACGGATGGATAGGGATTAAGATATTTTCACCAGGACCAATAGCTGGGCCTCCTGAAGTCGCTAACAGAGGCTCCTATCCGAGAGGACATCATCGACCCACTCCTGCCAACCAAAATGAGGGTTTGAGAAGGCCTTGAACTGGGGATAGCAGTATGGAAAGTCCCCTCGCTCAACCCTAAAATGTAGCATCGAAGAAGGGGAAATGAGGGCCTCATGACTGGAGTCAGTGTCCTTAGAGAGACATAATGGAGCCCTCTTCGGAGATAGAAGAGAAGTGGTGGAGGTAATCGCTCGTCAGAACGGGTCCTTTCAACCAAACTAAGGAGATTTCCTCCACTCAGATGCCGGAGGTACATCCCTCTCTTCCATGAGAGTTAGTTCTGATGACCTGGGGACAACAGATTTCTTTTGAGAAGACATATAGCTGAAATAGCAGGTATAAATAGCAAGGAGTCGTTCGTATTAAAATTCAGAATATTAGAGTTGAAGCAACACATTCAAACAAAATTTCGTCATTAACTATTCGTTTCTCAGAGAATCCATAAATTCAAGAAATTCTATGAGGAATTTTTACATCAAGAATTCAGGCTCGATGTCTACTATTCTAAAGGTTGCAACAATCACTCATTTGATAATAAGATTTACATGCAACATGATGGGTTTATTAACAAATTTAACCTCAGACGTCATCAGCAATTCATTTTCTTGGGGTATTCACAAGATCAACAAACAGCAATATGTTGCTCTATTCTGTGCTACGACTTTTAAGTCTCGCAAGGAAAGTGTTCATAAGGTTCAAAGTGTCAAGAGTATTATTCGCCAAATATATATGGTTTGAGTATGGCATTATTTTCCTCGAAACTACAATGATCAATTGCTCAACAACAAAATTTATATTCAACAATATGGGTTCAAGATTCACTTAACATCTTCAAGCTCAACAAATTGCAGTACCAATGTGTGTATCATCAACATATAGATTTAAAGTTTATGTCATCAATAAGAGGTGCAATGTCATAGACCGTTTTGTGATGAAATGCAAGCGGGTCATCTTCTCAAAATTACTGTGTTTCATATTAAAGATCCAATTCACATAGGGCTAAAAAATTTGGATAGAGTGAAGTTCAATGGCAAATTTCAGATCCAAGATCAGAAGTATTTTATATTTCTCATCCGTAACAAGATTCAGTAAATTGTCCTACAAGTTGCAAGAATGTTCCTCTCAAGTCAATGGTCAATAGCACAAAATTCTATGGCAAATTTCAACTCAAAAATAAAAATCATTCATGGCATATTCCAAGAATGCAAAGCCCAAGCAAGTGTTGATTTATCCAAATTCTTGAATTAAAAAAACATTCACCCTTAGGCTTAACAATTTTAGCATGAGTGGAATGTAACTTCATAAGCATTATGGTCTAGTAGATCTAAATTCATAAACACAAAAGTCCATCAAAGCAAGAAGAGAATGTGGATTTGAACAAAGCCAATAGCAGGTTTGAAGCAATAATGGACAAGAAAGAATTTGGGAAAAATTACAAACTGGAGCTGGAGCAAGCCGCGGCTAGATGCAGTGACAGAGTGATAAATATGAGACAAGCACACACAGGGCCGACAACAAGACTGAGCTAGGCTGGGCAAGACCACACATGCTGCGTTGAGTGGGCGAACGTGTGTGGTCGGCGTCGGACAAGTTGAGGCCGGAGGCAATAATGGTGTCAGAAAGAAGTTGGCAACCACACACGTCGCGTTGAGTGGGCAACGAGTGTGGTCAGTGCTGGAATAGTTGAAGTCGGTGACGAACTTCCAGCAGAGCGAAGCCAACTATGTTCAACGTTGGACAGCCGAGGCCGGCGGCGTAGATTGCAACAGAGGGAAGCCAATAATGGTAGAACGCTGATGGTGAGGTGGAGGGGTCAACGTCACAGTGATGTTGCTGTGACGTCATAGAGGAGCAGTATGTTACCGTTAGTGGCTCGTGAAAGATGGAGTTCACAAATTCGAAATGTATCAGAGCATGGATTCATTTTTTTAAGCACAGAAGTTCATTAAAATAATAAGAGAGAATAGGTTTTCCCCAAAAAGCTTCCACCAAAATTAATTTTTTTTTTGAAATGCTCACCTACTGGTCTGAGAAAGCAAAGAGCAGATGCAAAGCAAGTAACAATGATCAAGAAAGAGATGGTGAGTAATGTAAACTGAGGCTCAACGGTGCTAGGCAAGACCACGCACGTCGCGTTGAGTAGGCAAACGTGTGTGGTCAGCGTTGGACGATCGAGTCCATAAGCGGCGTTGGTGCCGCAGAGGAGCTGGTGACCACATACGACGCGTGGAATGGGCGACGTGTGTGATGGGTGCTGGAACAACAGTCAAGGCCAGCGGCGAGGTCGCAACAAAGAGGCCGACAGTGAGTCGGTGATGAAGCTGGGCAGTCGAGGTCGGCAGTAGCAGCGGCGTTAGTGCTGGCTGATGGCTGGGTTGCGATGCTAGGACAAGTCGGTGACGGGTCTGTAACGTCTGTGGCAGATCGGTGGCGGTACCTGGAGCAACCACTGTCGGTGTGCAAGCGTTGGTGGTCCTCAGTAGTCACAAAGCAAGCTGGTCGTGGTGGCCTTTGTGTTTAGCAGCTGCGGGCTTTGATTGAAGAAGAATAGAATTGGTTTAGTCTTGGGGAAGAAGAAAATTGGTCTCTCGGTTTAGAGAGAGAGAGGGCACCGCTGTGTAACAAACACAAATAAAAGGTGAGCTAAATAGGGTTTTGGCCCTTTTCTTTAAATAGAAAAAGAGAGGTGTGATCCTTGGGATATTCCTTCATATATTCCGAATATATATCCATACATATAATGGGCCTGCTAACTCCACTAACTTCCCAAACAAGAAGAAAGTATATATGAGCCTTATCATTTCATATTTGTTAAAAAAAAATATATATATATATATATATATATATAGGTGCTTTATTATTCTTTGGTTGGAATAAAAGAAAATTTATATATATATATATATATTCTCAGATGTTATAAAGATATATATCAGTGGGACAAAAAAAAAAAAGAGTAAATTTTTTTTTTTTTTTTTTTTTGCTTTGCCAATTTTATCCATAAATTACAATGCGTCATCAACTTTATCCATAGGCTTCGTCAAGACAACATTTTTTTTGGGGACGTGATACGAAGCAGGGCCGAAGAAATGACAATATGCGTGTCCGAGAAATTTAAAATTTCTCATACACGCAAGGGGCAAATGTAAGAGGAGCTAATTTGAGTCCGCTAAATTAATTAGGCCCAATAGCCCAAGATTGATGGGCCTGGATTAATCACCATCAAACGAGCCGAATCGCTCTAAGCCTTGAAAGGGTTCGAATCCACGAACTTAGAGACTTACTCGGGCTCGGACTTGAAAGGGTTTGGATCCATGAACCTAGAGATCCGAAGCACTTGGCTTCGAACGGATTCAGACGCAATCGAGAAGCCGCTCCATTAATGAGTCCTAGAACACTTGTGGGCTCGGAGCTTTTCGGGATCTACGCACCAGAACCATGGGCGTAATGGAGTTCGAACAAAGGACCCGATCCCGAGGACGGTGCGTGGAGATAAATTCGCTTTTCGATTAAACTAGCCTATACCCGAGTCGAGGTGGCACGACCCCGGGGGGGTCCATGAGACTCGGCATTATCTAGTGGCAGGGAGTCCTCTAGGACTACCTCGGCCCTTTGGGATGATTGGGGATCATTGGTTAGGTGTGGCTAAGAAGAAGGGTTCATTGAGAGGTTGATCTCCTCTTCGAGGGTTTTTCGCATCCTCGGAGAGGTCACCTCTTCGGACAAGGTAGTTAGAGAGAATATTTCCCATGTGTGGGCTCCATCCTTCATCATGAGGTGCCTATAAATAGCACCCACCCATAGCTTTACAAGGGATGGATTTTGGAGAGATAACTTTTGGAAAAGAACTAATTTCCCTTCTCCATTATCAACCTTGAGAGTGAAAGTGGGAGATCCATGGAAGAGCTTTGCCATTATTCTCTCTCTAGTTACTTTGCCTTCTTATTCACCCAATCTCTTATCTCCATCATCTCTTTACTTTTGTGTTCTTAGTTGAGACTACTGAAGAATCTAAGTCTCTCATCATCTTCTAGAGAATTCGAATTTTTCTTCAAGGATCTTTGAAGATTTTTGAATTTTCCAATGACGTTCTTGAACCCTCTCATACATACATAAAAAAAAAAAAAAATTCCAAAATAAATTTGTAATGTTGATAGTTTAACCATGTTTTTTCACAAAAAAAAAGTTTACTTCTATATAAAACAATTAAAATTTTATTTAAACATACAACAAAATTTGTAATAAAATTTACCAATGTAATCAAAATTAGAGTAGTACCCAAAAAGAGAACAAACTATATAACTTACTTAAATATCAACATTCTTGCATGTTTAATTGTAAAATTACTAATCAGGCTTGCAAAATTAAAATTATAAATAAAATTCATTCAATATTTCTTGTGACATAGCTGATCAAAAGTAATTTTCTTTTTCCAAAAGCAATTGTAATAATTATAGTCAATAGTATATTATACATAATTTATATATTTGATAAACAACTATACATAAAATAATTCACCATCTCAATCAAGTTTTTTGATTTCTTTTTGTGGGCCTTTTTTAATGAGCAAGTATAGTAGTTGATATTTTTTTGGGACCTTTTCTCAACCAATTTTTCGGAGCCTAAAACGGCTGCTTGCTCAGCTTTTCCTCAAATCCGACACTGTATATGTAAATACTTACTGGGATCAAGGTCAGCACTAACAAGCTCCAAGAGGATTGATTCGAGTACACCAACGGTCACTTTAACTGTAACAACAGCTTTAACACTTGTGATTGTAGTCTGTTTTGAAGAGGTTGATGATGATGATGATTGTGCGAGCACGAAATAATGTTCTCATATAATCCTGTTGATCAAGTTTGTGCTCCTCCAAATGTCGTTGCTTTATTCCCTGAAAACACAAACATGAGCTAGCCAGCGGGTGTGTGCCGGATACCTCTTCGATGCCTAAGTTAGCAAAATAGACAAATAGACAAAAGCTCTGTGTATTCCGAAAATCAAAGTTGTGTTACCTTCACATAGGCTATGTTGTGAGGTTTTATAGTTTTTGCCTGACATAATCCTAGTAGGACTTTTATTCCTCCACGTAGAGTCCTCCTAGGAATCACACTCCTGAAAGATAATGTTTATCCTTCAATACCCCCTCACTGCTTAAACCAAGTGAGATGGTTTTGCTTCAGTTGGATGAAAGTATGACTGAGCTAACACTAGCACTTCGTCATACTTAATCCAACGCCTTCACATGCAACTCATAGCTTGGCTCTTGTTCACTTGTACCTCGATTTTGTCTGTTGAGACCGAGCTAACTACAACAAGTTTTGACCGCGCTAACCAGAGCAAAGTCCACCATAAGAAGCCATAATACCTCGGCTCCGAATACCTTGATCGAGCTAATTATCACCACTCCGACCGTGGTGACTGTAATCATACTGGGACCGAGCTAATCACTAAGGTTCACTTACTAAGCCCTTTTCAGCACGGCCCATAGAACGGCCTATTACTACGCCTGGGCTTAGCTCGGCCTTAATGCTCATAAAAACTCCCTCTCAATTGCCCTTTAATTCCATCTGCGTAGCATGATTGGGATTATTGTTACCAGCTGAGCTAAAATTTCAGATCTTCAACCGAGCTAAATTATCACCGGGCTACTGATTTGTCTGGTCAAAAAACGTCTCTTCAGTCACACTGTACATCTGAATCGCTTGCTATTCCATAGACATGTGGCTGGCCCCTACTGGTTGAGTACAGCTGTCAACGTCGCCCTTGTACTCTGAAATTTTTGAATAGTCCCGCCTTTTCTTTGCCTTACACGAAAACCCTACATTTTGAACCAACCACTTTTACTATTCATCTTCTCTCTCTTGTCTGTTTGAGCCTCCATTTTTGTAACCATAGCACTTGTAGAGCCTGCGTTCTCATCACCATCTTCGCGGTTTTTGATCTACATCCTCTCATCCTCAAATCGTAAGTAGCTTAATCCTTTTTTTCTTTCTATTTGCATAGTCTAGAAACATGTAACATTGTTTATATGTGTTTTTTTTCACAACACTCTCAAATGGTTTTCATAATAATGAGCAAGAACCTTGTGAACTGGATTTGCAAACAAACTGAAATGGGACGTTTTTGATCCAAAATCATACCACGACCGTGATAGGAACTGGTTTGCCATAGGCGCGTTTTAGACTGAATTAGAAGCCTTACCCATCGACCGAGCTTAAACTTGGAACCACCCTTGCACTACGTCCGAACTAAAAAGCTTAACCAATGACCAAGCAAAAAAACTAGGAGCCTCCTCAGGTGTTACGACCGAACTAAAAACTTGTTTGTAGTTAGGTGTACACTCAGCCAAATAGATAGCTCCCCCAATAACCGAACTAAAACTTCACGCCACACCTGAAGTTTCAGCCGGTCTAAGAACCTTTTGTTTCCTTTGGCTGAGCTAAAGTCCTTCGCTCTAACCGAACTAAGAACGGATAGTATCCCACGTAACCGAGCTAGGCTTACATTTATTTTTTCCTTTATACTTAACACGGTCCAACGATCTGGGCTTAACACTTTTCATCTCCACTTTACAGACTCTGACTAGGTTGGCCAAACACTCCTTTGCACGATCAACCGAGATACTCAACATCATCTCACCACCGAGCTAATTTATACATAACTTAAGTCCACATGGGAAAATATCGATTCTTAGTAAACTCACTAGGGGCCATAGCTGAGTTCCGAAAGGATTATAACATCCCTGATGACGTCCATCTTTCACTAGCCGAGCTAGATACAACTCCATGGAGAAAGCAGGGCTTCGTTCCCTTCACCGTCCTTTCTATTGTAGAAGCCAGACTTCGATTTCCTATTCAGCTACTCCTTTGTGAATTCCTTAGGCAGACTAGAATATGCCCAGCCCAACTTAGCACCAATTCATACAGAATAATAAATGGCATTGCCGAGATAAATCGTCAGCTTGGCCTCAACCTTGGTTTAGTCGAGCTTTTTCACCAATATTCACTTGGCCAGAATGAAGATGGCTGGGTATACTATTTAAGAATAAGAAGACGCCGAGAGAAAATAATAAAAAATACACCGGACAAAGATGTAAATAACGATGACTTTTTCTGGGTCTCGGGCAACTTCGAAGACCAGGAAGCCCAGATACCGGGCGACCGAATTAACTAGAATAAGGGAGTAGCTAGTATGAATACCTCAGCTCAATTTCGTGCGTTCTTTACTCTGTTTATAAGTTTTAAACTGTACTAACCATTGCCTTTTTCCTTTATGCAGACTTGAACCATTTAAAGTCACAGTACCAATACCCTAATCTTGATGCACTCCGCGCCGTGCTCCGGTACCGTGATAGAGGTTGGGCCGAGCTCTTCAACTTTGAATCGACATACAGATGTAGTAGTAGGAGGAAGACCAGGGTAACAGACTTCCTCCTGGAACCTTCCCCAGAACCTGATCCATCTCTTCCCCAAATCAACCTGGTTCCATTAACTGAAGAACAAGAAATGGTAAAGTGCCGCGCTGTCCGAGCCTTGATCACTGAAACAACTACTCAGGCTGAGGTACCACAAACCGGCCAAACAAATGAGGCAGTGGTAGCCCTTTCAACGGCCCGTGCCTCTTCAGCCCGGTCAAGCAAGCGTGCTCGAACATCTGCAATCGAGCCACAACTTGTTGATGAAGATGATGTCGTGCTTCCTCAATCCACCCGGCCGAGCCTAGAACCAGTGTGTTCTGACCGGGCTAGCCCTTCAGAATGGGTACCAAAGATCACATACAAGAACCGAGCTATTACCAACACCGACTCTGTGGTCACAGAGAAAGACCATTCGCTGGCTTTTAACCTCGTCAAGAGCGTATGCTTACCAGCTGATATAGAGCACCATGACCATCTCACCGAGCTGAAGGCCATTCGCTCGGCAACAAAATCGATGGTGCTGGTGAGTTTTCCCTTCGCTTGTCTTTTTGTACAACTGTTTGCGCGGTTTCAACTATAATTGTTATCTCTTCCTTTGCAGGCCATGCAGAAGAATCATGTCGCCCACAAGCATGTGTTGGAACTACGTAAAACCACACGGTAGGCCGTGGCAGAGGCCAATGCTAAGTCGGCCGAGCTAGAAGAGTCCAAGGAAAAAATGGTTGAGCTATACACCGAAGTAGCCCGACTCACCGGACTAGTCATCGCGACTGAAGCAGATAAGTAGAAGGCTTTAGCCGGACCGAAAGATCGCTATTTGCGTGAGCTTGCCAAGCTTGAGAAAAAAAAGGATACAGAGATCGCCGAGCTGAAGAAGAGCACGGACGATGCTGAAGACTGGGGTTATAAGGAAGGGGAGGCCACTTACATCCAACAATGTGAAGCTGCAAAAGACTTATTCTTCAAATGCGGATGGAAGGCGGCTGTGGTGAACCTCGGTCATGACCAAGAGACCGAGGTCTTTCAGAACCCTCCTCCACATATGCCAATGCCATTCAGCAAAAATTTCTTCAAGTTGATGAGGAAGAGGAGGCATCCCCAGAGCCTGACGACACCCCGGCTGTTACTACTGATCACGGTCTCCATACTGCTCCATCAGCTCAGGTTGAGTCACTGGTAGGAGACTTGGTTGAAAATGTGACCGAGCTATTTGTTGAAACCGGGCTATCGAGTGGTGCAGCTCGAGTTGACCTGGATGCGGATCTGGATGGCCTTTTTGCTTGATTCTGCAATTTTTCCTTCTCTTGGAAAGAATTTGTAACCGGGCTAAAGTCCCTCTTCTTGTAACTTTGTTTTGGATCTTAAATGAAATCTTCTTTTTGCTCGATTTATTTCATGCCTGCTCTTATTTTTCTACTGTGATTCGCATGAAGTATAACATTCTTTGTTTTGGATGAGATACTTATCTCGGTCTTGGAGCCTTATAATATACTTGGTCATTCCTGCCAACTCTCTTTAGCCTAGATTTTTATCTCGGCTGAAGAGAGATAAATGTTGGGTATCCCTGCCAACCACTTCAGCCTAGATCCTTATCTTGGCTGAAGAGAAATAAATGTTGGTTATTCCTGCCAACCTCTTCAGCTTAGATCCTGATCTCGGCTGAAGAGAAGTAAGTGTTGGTTTTTTCCAGCCAACATCTTCAGCTTAGATCCTGATCTCGGCTGAAGAGAAGTAAGTGTTGGTTTTTTCAGCCAACCTCTTCAGCCTAGATCCTGATCTTGGTTGAAGAGAGCTCAATGTTGGTTATTCCTGCCAACCTGGAGCCAAGTGTTTGGTTATTCCTACCAAACTTCTTCAGCCTAGATCCTGATCTCGGCTGAAGAGAAATAAATGTTAGTTTTTCCAGCCAACCTCTTCAGCCTAGATCCTGATCTTGGCTGAAGAGAGCTCAAAGTTGGTTATTCCTGTCAACTTGGAGCCAAGTGTTTGTTTATTCCTGCCAAACTTCGTCAGCCTAGATCCTGATCTCGGCTGAAGAGATCTCAAAGTTGGTTATTCCTGCCAACCTAGAGCCAAGTGTTGGTTTTTCCAGCCAACCTCTTCAGCCCAGATCCTGATCTCAGCTGAAGAGAGATAAGTGTTGATTTTTCCAGCCAACCTCTTCAGCCTAGATCTTGATCTTGGCTGAAGAGAAATAAGTGTTGGTTTTTCCAGCCAACCTCTTCAGTCTAGATCCTGATCTCGGCTGAAGAGAGCTCAAAGTTGGTTATTCCTGCCAACCTAGAGCGGAGTGTTGGTTATTTCGACCAACTCTGCTTTCATTGCCCCTAGCTTACTAAAATAACTCTTACAGAAGAAAAAGAATTGTGCTGAAAATGAAACTACTTGTTTTATTGAAAAAGGAAAAGTTACAAGTACTTTAATGAAAAGCTAAAAATAGAATAGTTTGAGATTAACAATGCTCTATGGCCTGGGAATGGCCTTGTTGTCACCATCTTCTAAATGATATGCCCCTTTTCTTGTTAAGCCAATCACTTTGTATGGTCCTTCCCAATTAGGCCTTAACTTGCCATCTCCGGGTACCAGAGTGTTTCCCATTACTTTGTGCAGCACCCAATCTCCAATCTTGAATTGCCTCAGATGTACTGTCTTGTTATATTTTCTGGATAACTCTTGCTGGTATGAGGCAATGTGAACTAGTGCTCTTTCTCTTCTCTCTTCTGCAAGGTCGAGTTTCAAGGCTATGGCTTCTCCATTTAAATCTGGGTCAAAATTTTCACTTCTAATAGTGGGGAGGCCTACTTCCAGTGGGATTACTGCTTCCATGCCATAGGCCAAGGAAAAAGATGTTTCTCCAGTTGACCGCCGAGGTGTGGTACGGTAGGCCCACAAAACACGAGGAAGCTCCTCAGCCCACTTGCCTTTTGCTTTCTCCAGCCTTTTCTTCAATCCATCTAAGACGACTTTGTTTGATACTTCCGCCTGGCCATTTGCTTGGGGGTATGCTTGTGTAGAATTGTAGAATTCTATCTTGTACTCCTCACAAAGCCTCTAAAAATTTTGCCATCGAACTGAGTGCTGTTGTCAGATATTAGAGCCTTGGCTATGCCGAACCGAGTGATAATATTCTGCTAGACGAACTTCTTCACATCCTTCTCCTTTATTGAGGCGAGTGCTTCTGCTTCTGCCCACTTTGTGAAGTAGTCTATTGTTGCAAGAAAGAACTTTCTGTTGAAGTGGTCCTCCTATGTCCAAACCTCACATTGCGAAGGGCCATGGGCTAGTTAATGGTAGAAGCTCTTTGGCTGGCTGATGTATGTGGTGCGCGAACTTTTGGCATTTCTCGCACCTCTTGACATATTTTTTTGAATCCGCTTGCATGTATGGGTACCAATATCCTTGTGAAATTGCTCTGTAGGCCAATGATCTTTCTCATTGGTGGCTTCCGCATACGCATTCGTGTATCTCGAATAAGAATGTTTCGACCTTACTGGGATGAATACATTTCAAATAAGGTCCTGTAATGATGATGATGATATAGCTTTAATGGTGGCACTATGATTATTATTAACGTAGCGAAAACAAACATTTGTTTTCGTAGGAAAGACTATTTTGGTCGGAGCGGCGAAGAGATAAGCGGCTTCCGCCAGGGGACTAGGTTTTGGGCAGGGTGAGGATGGTGGGTTTGAGTCAGCAACATGTTTTTTTGTTTTTTTTGGTATGGATTGGTTTATGTGTGGTTCTCAAGGATGCATAGAGAGGACTATGATGGTGATGATGAGGCAGGGAGGCTCTCCTTTACATAGAATTTTTGTTTTTGTTTGGTTTTTGTTTTGAGATACTATTTTAAAAACTTTTTTTTTGGAAAGAATTTAAAAATATTGAAAATTTATTTAGTTATATATTTTAAAAATAGTTTTGAAATTTTGAAATTTTGAAATTTGGGATGATTTGATTTTTTTTGAAGTTGAATAGATGCGTGTGAGAGAAAAAATGATTGAGAATGAGAGAGGAAAGAAAAAAAAATAATTGATTGATGTGTAATAGAGAGAAAGGTAATTTTAATTTTTCAAATTTTTTTTTAAACCAAACATATTTTTGAATTTTTTTTTGTTAAAAACATGTTTTGTTTGAAGGATAAATCAAACATGCCCATACTAGGAATCAAACATTGCTTGGTCTATATCTATTGAGTTACTGCATGCAGAAAATACTGTTATAAACTTGCAAAAAACATTTTCAAATAAATCCAAATGGGTAGTAAGTATTACTATTTGGACCGACAAATAAACATTAGACTTTCAGACCAGTGGGGAAATTATATTTTATGGATGAGTTATCTCATTACTAGGAATCTTATGTAATAGTTAGGTAATTTCATTTAAGGATTTGGATAATTCAAGAATCTTATCCGTATAAAGAAGGGTTTATTACATTTTATACCTTTAAATTATTATTAAATTGTCTCTTTAGTCTATAAATTATCAATAATATTTATTAGGTCTCTAAAATATATAAATCAAAATCTATTTAGTTCCTAAATTATTGATTGAATCTATTAAGTCCTAAAGTAATTAAAACTTATTTAGTCTCTAAAAAAATTATAAAAATAAAATATAAACCCATAAATATTATAAATTAGTAAAATACCATATGTAGTTAAAATTTTATTTCACAAAAAAACTTCAAATTTTTACTCTGTCTTTGAAAAGTGGGTGCCAATCTATATATTGAATTTTTATTTTTTATTCTGTCTTCTAAAATAGATACGTTCTTGCCTTAGTATCTAACATTAAATGTCAGATTTCGTTTATAATTTCTGATTGATTGTCTTTAAGTTTTTCGCTAAATTCTTTTTATTACTTAATTAATGTATTATTTTGTTCTATTACTATTTGTAGAGAAGTGTTATTATTTAAATTATCCAATTCTATTTTTTCAGCATATCTAATATTCATATAATCTATTGGTAAGACTGAAAAATCAGACTCTAATATCAATTTAAACAGACAACGAAATAAAATATCTTTTAAAGGCAAAATAAAAATTTAAAAGATTTTTCTATAATAAGATCTTAATTGGAGAGGGTTTTTTACTAATTTATGATACGTATGTGCATATATTTTATTTTGGGTAAATTATAAATACATCTTTTGAGGTTTGCTTAAAATACAGATTACTCTATGTGGTTTGAAAAATTATAAATACCCCTTTATTAAATTTTTTTATTTAACAGAATTAAAAAAAAAATTTATATAATTGCTCTCCTATACAATAATAAAATTACTTAAATTATTAATTGAAACATATTTTTAACATCATTAAAATCAGTTAATTGACTTGATGATTTATTAATAAAAGTAGCGATTTGTTATGAAATTAGAAACCTCAGGGGGTGGAATGTAATTTTCAAAACCACATGAGGCGATTCATATTTTAGTTAAATCTCAGGGGGTGTGTTTGTAATTTACCCTTTTATTCTTATAATCTTTTTAGGGACTAAATAAATTTGAATTAAATATTTAGAGACTTAATAGATTCAATCGATAGTTTAGGAACTAAATAGACTTTAATTTATATATTTTAAGGACTAAATAGATTCAATTAATAATTTAAAAATTAAATAAATAATTTGATAATAATTTAAAGATTGAAAGTATAATAAAACCTAAAAAAAAAAGCACATTTAAATGTTTAATTTACCTTTCCATACATAGAAATGAGAGAATACCACGGAGAAGTAGGGATTAAATTTCCTTTAATTTTAGAAGACTGATTCCACCTATTAAGATCAGCTGTCCTCCACACTTTTATTTATCTATATCATTTCATATATACCTCTGTCTTGGGAATCTCAATTCAAATCGTCTACTCCATAAGTCTTATAATAAATTATTTATATAAAAAATTAATTTTATTAAACATTTATAAATACAGAAATAAATCACATTTTGTATTATAAAATAAATTATTATAAACTTAAATCATTTATTTTATCAAATAAAATACAATTTGTTTATGTATTTATAGTTGTTTGATGAAACTAATTTTTTACGTGAATAATCTTTACTATAATGCCTACGAAATAGATGATTCAGATCATCTGTATATGTTCGGATTTGAGCCTACAAAAGGGATATGGAAAGCCTGGGTGAGCAACGGATATACTAACCCATCCAAACCAATCGAATTAAACCGATCCGTCGCATTTTGGACGGATGCGTAATGACGAGCGGACGGTTGCGGATTGATTTTTTTCAATCTATCTAGTTTTGGGCGGATGACGGATTTGGGGTTCCTTTGGCCGCAATCGAATCGCCAAACTGCGAGTACCCCTAGAATTTGTAAGACTTTGTGTTTTCAATTTGTTTAGATATTCTATTTGTGTTTTCGATTGAAAAAGAGTTTAAATATTTAATTGAATATATTATATTGAAAAAGAGTTTTTAACTTGAATATATTTTTTGAATTGAAAAAAATAAATGTATTATTTATAATCTAACTCTAAAAATAATAAATAAAAAAGATAATATATGTTGGTTGGCTTTTGTTTTCAAAAACAGATATAGATATAAGAATACAGAGGCATACAATCTCTATTATTGTTTTGTTCATGATTTTGGTGGTTTGAATTATTTTTATATTTTAAAAATCACAGATTGTAATACTTTATGTGGATGATACATGCTATGATTGTAATATGTGAATGAAATATGCATTGATTGTAATATTTTAAAGTTTCAAACGTTCTTTTTTTAGATGAGACATGCAGTGATTGTAATACTTTTTTAAGTCATTGACTGTAATACTTTTTTTTTTTTGTTGAGGAAGTGCACAAGTTGAATTATGTTAAAAATTTATAAATTTTAAACCGCCAAACCGATTTGCATCCATCTGCTAATCCGTTCAATCCACATCTGTCAGATTGGCGGACGGATGCAGATTGATTTTCTTCAATCTGTCAATCTGGCGGACGGATGATTGATTAGAGGTTACGTGATCACAACCGACCCGCGCTCACCCCTAATGAAAAGGTATGGAAAAATGAATTATGCTGGAGGGGAGTTTATCCCTTACCCAAAAATAGTAAATCAAGAATCACATTCTCATTCAAACCGCATTTAACGTTAAAATAATTAAAATTAGAATCACATTCGCATTCTCTCAAGATTATTATTATTTAAATATAATCTTATCTCATATTTGAAGGGGTTATTTGGAGTATTCTAAATAAGTGTATTTTTTTGTCCTTTTAGACTAAAAGTTGAGGAAAAAAAAGATGGATGTTTGGGTTAACTTTTTGACTTTTTACGAAAAAATATGTATTAAAAAATTGTATAAATAAGTGTATAGGAGAAGTTAGTGAAGTAGCCCATATACTTTGGGCAGTATAGTGGGCTGGTTAGGAGATGAGAAATGATTGTCTCCTTTTCGGGTTTGAATTAGACAATATTGTTCGGCTCATGGGGGCCCACTACGAGTCCTGTTTTGCTAATTGGAACCGTTCGATGTATAGAACTCGTCGAATACTATATGCTTGTAAAAAATCACGTTGAATGGATATCGATAGCTATCTGATCGTGTTAGTTTTTTTTATCAACTGTTTTCTATAACACCATCCATTTTTTATACAAAACTGATTTGATCATGTAGTTAGCGATATCCAATCAACATGATTTTTTATAGGCATATAGTAATGGACGAGTTCTACATATTGAACGGTTTGGATTATCAAAACAGGACCAGTGGTGAGCCCCCACGAGCTCAACATTACCCTCAAACTTAGTGAATATATATATGTAATTTTTTTTTGTTCCTTTCATTGTACCCTCCTTTCATGTCAGTATCTAGAGTGGTGTAAAGTTGATTTATATTAAATTATTATGTATATTAATTTTTTTATATTTTTAATTTGTGAATAGTGATGATTTTTTGACCTTTTTTTTTTTTTATAATTTTTTGACTTTTTAAATTTTTTTAAACACTCTAAACCAGGCCTAAATATAATCGTGGCGTGGACAAGGTAAAATAGAATGAGAGGAAAACTTATTTCCGCCCTACTTTTTCATTAGGATAATAAAAATCCATACAATGTGATGTAATGTGATGTGATGTGGATAGAGGAAGCCATAGTCGTGCGGAGTGAGAAGGAAAACAATTAGGACTAGGTTTCTAAAATAATTCCTACATAATAACTGAGTTAAGACAGTTTTTTTGTGACCCAATTCCATTTAACATTCCCTCAATAACAGAGCTTTTAAGAAGGCTTTAAACCATGTTGGTTTTGACTGTTAGGGTTGAATAGTTCTTAACAAGAATTTTAGTGTTGTTGAATTTGATAATCAGCTGTGCTGGGGACCCCCAGTGGGGGGTGACCCCCAGCACCCCCACCTCCACGTGGGAGGCTGTGGACCAAGGAAAAAAAAAAAAAAAAAATTCAACCAATCACACTCCACTGGGGGCCCTGGGGTCACTGTGACAACTCTCACCTCTGATTAATGCTAAACTGTGACTGAGAATGATAAGTAACTGATTTGACTGAAATTCTGAATTGATTGCAAGAGTATATTGCTTTACTTACATTTCTATCTATTAGTCATTAAATGATCTGTTCATGTTTTATCTTTGAACTGCGAATTGAAGGCCTTATCGGCGGCCGAATTAGAAATTGATTAGTGTTATGTGTTAGTTAGGATTTATGTGATTTTATGGTAGATTTAATTGAAATGTGATTTGGTATGATTAAATTATATTAAATAATGTTAAATTACATTAGTTTGGCTTTATTACCAAATTGCCACTTAGTGGACAATTTTAGGCCATTGTTTACTCTTCTTGTTATGTGTTGGCATCATTTTCATCCATCTTCCTAAGCCAAAACTGAAAAAAGAGAAAGAGAGATAAGAGAAAACTTGAGTTCATCAAAATTTGCTTGGAGAATTAGGAGAATTAAAGAGCATTTGCATATTTGAGCTTCCACACTTTGAATTCAAGACCTAAGGTAGAGATTTCATCCTCTCATTTGTGAATTTGAGTTGTATCTTGCATGGTTCATGGTAATTTAGAGTTTAAAGTCAAGAATTGGTGTAAAGAGTTGAATTCAATTGAAGTTTATTTGAAATTTGTGTTAGAAGCTTTGAATTCAATTGAATACTTGCATGTTAAATGTACATCTTGTTCTTGAAGTTTATTTGAAATTTGTGTTCAATTGACTTACCTTTGGGCTTTGACTTTTCAAAGTGATCTTCAAAACATGTTATATTATGGGTTTAAAGTGTTTTTCCAGAAAATTGACCCAAAAGGATCGAATTTGAGGCTTAAATGCTTGAGTTTTGTGCTTGGAGATTAATTTGAAAATTCCAGATTTTGGATCCACGCTCGAGCAGAGAACTTCACGCTCGAGCGTACCCTCTGAGTACATGCACTTCCGCTCGAGCGTGAAAAGACACGATCGAGCGTGAAATGCATACGCCCAGAAGTTCATGTGTTTTACAGTCCGCTCGAGCGAGAGAGTTCACGCTCGAGCGAGGACCTGAGTATCACGCTCGAGCGGAGGTCGAGCGTCCGTTGAGCGTGAATTGCCTGCATCTAGTACTTTTCATGAAGTTTACAGTCCGCTCGAGCGAAGGAAGTCACGCTCGAGCGGAGATCCTTTGTCTGCATGTCCGCTCAAGCGTAAAAAGCTATGCTCAAGCGAGACCCTTGTTTTCTGAAAATTCTGAAAAGTGTTATAAAGTGCATCTTTGCATCATCTTTCTATCCTAGGCATTCCTAGGCCATGTTTAAGGCATCTTATTGAGGATATTGATGTAGAACCACATCGAGTCAAGATAGGGACTAAGTTGTTGATTTCCAAGCGTGTAATTTAGTGTGTGTTCTGTGTAGGGTTGGCATTCGAGGACGCTCATTAGCTGCTTATAGCCCAGTGCTCTGTGAGTAACCATATTGTAAAGATATGTTCAATCATGAATATTGTTTGAATGATCAACTGTACTGCTTTCTAAAATGATATTTGTTACTGAATAAATGTTTGTCCTATTTGTGAACTGTATTTGTGGCATCCATAGCAATTTACTGTTACTATACTGTTACTGCTACTGTTATAGAGATCTCTGTCGGTTCCCATGTCTGGAATCACTACTGTTACTGTTATGATGGCCATCAACTGACTGTTTGGTCTGCTAAGACCTACTATATTGTTTTGTTATGGGATGCACCACATATGACTGCTATGGTTTCTAAGTGACTGATATGACTGTTTAAATACTGAAAGGTCATTCATTCTTAACCTCTTTACACAACTGTTATTCACTGGGCTTTAGCTCACTGTTTATATATATATGTAGGTGTCCAGGCACCGGACCGAAGCTAGGAGCGTCAGGCTAAGCTCCCGTTTTGTCAAAGCCAACCATTGTGCCTCACCTCGAGGTTCCGAGTGCGTCAAGCCAAGGCTGTTTTGGGGTGTTTTAGATTCCCCCATTTTTGCCTCTATTTTGTACTAAATGTTGAGACTTGCACTGTACTGTTATGGTAGGGATTTGGTCTCTAACCTGAATGTTTGTATATGATGTATGTATATACTGTTTTGGCTATCTATGTGGCATGTTTATAAAAAGTCCTTTCGCATTCAGGCTGTCACAGCTCATTGAACATCTTTTATTTACTGTTTTAGCTTCCATTAGCCCCTTACTCTGTATTACTGTCATTACTGTTAAGCAGGCCTTTGGTAATCACAGATTACTGGCCGGTTACAGTGCTAAACCCATAGGGATGGGTTTGGGTCGTGACAAAGTGGTATCAGAGCGATATCAAACCACGATTTATACTGCACATATGTGTCCAAATGAGCTATAAGATGTCCTAGAAGAGTGAATAGGGCATTGCATGAGCATTTGAAAAGTGTGTGTGGCCATGACATGAATATATGTGCTAATGTGCTAATGTGTCTAAGTAAACAATTCCTATGTTCATTATTACTGTATTGCATATAGTGAAATGGAGAATACAAGGAATGCCGATGAAACGGAATCATTTGATGCCAGGATGGTAAGATTAGAAAGAACAGTTGAACTGTTGACTGAGGCCTTGAGGCTACAACAGAACCAACAGCCCCCATCTCCTCCAGTTCAACCGGAGCAAAATGTTAATGAGGATATAATTGCCTTGACACAAAAGTTCAGTAAAATGAAACCACCATCCTTTCAGGGAGGCCTTGAACCATTAAAGGCTAAAGCATGGGTTCTAGAAACTGAGAAATTATTTGTAGTGTTTCCGTGTTCCGAAGCACACTAGGTATTGCTGGCTACCTTTACCTTACAAGAAGAGGCCAGAAGGTGGTGGATGCTTGTTTGTGACACCAGTACTGCTTTGACTTGGGCTCAATTTAAAGAAGCCTTCTTTGAAAAATGCTTTCCTCAGTGTGTCAGGGATCGCAAAGTGATTGAGTTTGAACAGTTGAAACAAGGTACTATGTCAGTGGCAGAGTATGAACCAAAGTTTACTGAACTCGCCAGATACACGCCATACATGGTTGACACTGATTACAAAAAGGCCAGGAAGTTTGAAGGCGGCCTTAATGTAGAGATGCTTGACAGAATCAATGTGCTGAAGTTACTAAAATATGTGGATGTTCTTGACCGGGCGATAATAGCTGAGTCGAGCATTGAGGCATTAAAACAGACCGAAACACCAACGACTGAATGGCGTGGTAAGAGACGAGGTTTTAAGTTTAAGAAAGGCCGAAATAACCCATCGAATAAAAAGTAAAATACAGGGTCAACGACCAGTTCTAGTCAGGGAAGTGGTTCCATACCACCCTACTCCGAATGTGGGAAAAGACATAAAGGGGTTTGTTATAAAATTTCTGGTGCTTGTTACAAGTGTGGCAAGGTAGGCCACATGGTTAAAGATTGCCCTTCCACATCTCAAGGCAATAGTAAAGCTATAGCTAGCGCCGTAGCATCAACTGCTCTACCAAAACCCAACCCCAAAGTTACCGGAAAGGAGCCTCTAAGGCAAGGCCGGGTATTTGCACTCGTACCGGGAGATGTGTAGAATACCGAGACAGTTGTGTCAGGTACACTCTCAATCTGTACTCAAAATGCTTATGTTCTGATTGATTCGGGGTCTATACATTCATATGTCTCGAATGCTTTTTCGCGAAAACTAAATAGACCACTGGAACCCATGAATTATTTGTTAGCTGTATCTTCACCTATTGGGGAATCCATGACTTGTGCTTATATGTATCCTGCATGTGAAATTATTGTTGGGGATGTGCATTTGTATATTGATTTACTGCCCTTGAATATCGATCATTTCGATGTGATATTGGGAATGGACTAGTTAACAAAATATCATGCTACCATAGACTGTGTAACAAAACAAGTTATTTTCCGTCCACCTGGATTACCTGAATTTGTATTTAACGGAGTTGGTGTAGTGCCTCCCCCATATCTGATTTCGTCTATGAAAGCTTTTAAACTAATTAGGAAGGGATGTAAAGGGTATCTATGTTGTATAATGACTGTACCTACTGATGCTAAAGCTAATGTGGACAGTATTCCTATAGTCAGAGAATTCCTAGATGTTTTTGCAGATGATCTGCCAGGGGATTTGATTGATAGGGAGATAGAGTTCACCATTGAAGTATTACCAGGTACACATCTAGTTTCTAAAGCTCCGTACAGAATGACACCTACTGAATTGAAGGAACTGAAAATTTAGCTGCAAGAATTGTTAGATAAGAAGTTCATCAGGACTAGTACTTCGCCGGGGGGTGCACCGGTTCTTTTTGTGAAAAAGAAAGACGGCTCACTAAGACTGTGCATTGACTACCGTGAACTGAACAAGGTAACAGTGAAAAACAAATATCCATTGCCTCGAATTGATGATTTGTTTGACCAGTTACAGGGTGCCTAAGTTTTCTCCAAAATTGACCTGAGATCTGGATACCACCAGTTGAAAGTCAAACCAGAGGACATTGAAAAGACTGCCTTTCGAACGAGGTATGGACATTATGAATTTCTTGTTATGTCTTTCAGAGTTACTAATGCACCTGCTGCATTTATGGACCTTATGAATAGAATTTCAAACCATTCCTTGATGAATTTGTAGTTGTTTTCATAGACGACATTTTGATTTATTCCAAAAGTACGGAAGAACATGAACATCATTTGAACATTGCCTTACAGACCTTAAGAGAACAGAAACTGTATGCAAAACTAACGAAGTGTGAATTTTGGCTAGACAATGTAATGTTTTTGGGACATGTGATCAGTAAGGATGGCATTTCAGTTGACACACAGAAGATTGAAGCAGTAGTGAATTGGCCCAGACCGTCTAATGTTACTAAAGTCCGAAGTTTCTTAGGCTTAGCCAGATACCACAGAAGATTTGTGAAGCACTTCTCCAAAATTACCCTACCGTTGACTCAAAAAGGGATATCATTTGATTGGACTGACCAGAGAGAATCAGCTTTTCAAGAGTTAAAGACTCGACTTGTGACTGCACCGATTCTTACCCTACCCTCAAGTACAGATGGATTTACCATATTTAGTGATGCTTCTTATAAGGGTTTGGGATGTGTTTTGATGCAGAATGGTAAAGTTATTGCATGTGCTTCTTGACAACTGAGACCACATGAAAAGAATTATTTGACCCACGACTTGGAACTTGCTGCAGTAGTGTTTGCATTGAAAATCTGGTGTCACTACCTTTATGGGGCAACATGTGAAGTGTTCACAGACCACAAGAGTTTGAAATATTTCTTAACACAGAAAGAATTGAACATGAGGCAGCGGAGATGGTTAGAACTGATAAAAGATTACGACTTGCAAATTTTGTACCATCCGGGGAAAGCTAACACCGTTGGTGATGCACTGAGTCGGAAATTAGTTGGAAATTTAGCCTGTTTACTCACCGGGCAGAAAGAATTGCTGTGTGACCTTGAAAAATTTGAAGTTGAGATTGTTTTGCGTGAACAAGGTGGAACCTTAGCTGCTATTTCTGCTCAACCGACACTGATTGAGGAGATTAAAGAGAAGTAGCAACAGGATGACTTTTTGAAAAAGGTCATTGACGAACGGGAGTCCAAACCGAGGCCAGACTTTAAATTTGAGAACAATGTATTGAAATTCTAGGGAAGGTTGTGTGTACCGAATGATTCTGAACTGAAAAGACGAATTCTGCAAGAGGGCCACAATTCGAAACTGTCTATCCATCCAGGAAATACGAAAATGTACCAAGACTTGAAACTGAATTTCTGGTGGCCGGGAATGAAGAAAGAGATTGCTGACTTTGTATTGAAATCTCTTCATTGCCAACAAGTTAAAACTGAACATCAACGACCCGCAAGCTTATTGCAGCCCTTACCAATATCGGAGTGGAAATGAGAACATATCATTATGGATTTCATTGTTGGTTTACCTCGCTTCAGTAAAGGTATGGACTCAATTTGGGTTATTGTTGATAGATTGACTAAATCTGCTCACTTCTTACCTGTCAAAACAATTTACTATGTGGACAAATTGGCTATAATTTATATTGATGAGATTGTTAGATTGCGTAGAGTGTTAGTGTCCATTGTTTCTGATAGGGACTCGAAGTTTACATTGAGATTTTGGCAAAGCCTATAGACAACATTGGGTACTGAACTGAGACTGAGTAGTGCATACCATCCTCAGACAGATGGCCAGTTAGAAAGGACCATCCAGACTCTGGAAGATTTACTACGAATATGTGTCCTTGATTTCCAAGGAAATTGGGAAAATCATCTACCTTTAGCCGAATTTGCCTACAATAACAGCTTTCACTCGAGCATTGGTATGGTGCCTTTCGAGGCCTTGTATGGCAGAAAATGCCGATCTCCTATTTGCTGGGTAGAAGTTGGAGATGGGCCTTTCCTTGGGCCTGAGATTGTAATGGAAACCACCGAAAAAGTGAAACTGATTCCGCAAAGATTGAAAACCGCACAAAGCCGACAGAAAAGTTATGCGGATGTCCGAAGGCGAGATAGAGAATATGAAGTAGGCGATCATGTTTTTGTTAAAGTGACACCAATGAAAGGGCAGACTCGTTTTGGAGTCAAGGGTAAGCTAGCACCGAGGTATGTTGGGCCGTATGAGATTATTGAAAAGATCAATCCGGTGGCGTATCAAATAGCGCTTCCTCCTGAAATGGAGCATATGCATAATGTCTTCCACATTTCAATGTTGAGGGACTACCTTCGGGATCCTTTCCATGTTATTGAGCCTACCTGTGTAGTGCTAAGTGATGACTACACTTATGAAGAACGGCCTATTCAGATTGTGAACCGACGGGTCAATAAATTGAGAAACAAAGAAATCCCGCTAGTGAAAGTTGATTGGCAAAACCATGGTAGCGTTTATGGCACTTGGGAAAGGGAAGATGATATGTTAAAGAGATATCCTGAACTGTTCCCTCTGGATCCAGTATTTTTCCAAAATGAAAGTAATCCGAGTTTGGAGGACCAAACTCTTTTTAAGGAGGGAAGACTGTGACAACCCTCACCTCTGATTAATGCTAAACTGTGACTGAGAATGATAAGTAACTGATTTGACTGAAATTCTGAATTGATTGCAAGAGTATATTGCTTTACTTACATTTCTATCTGTTAGTCATTAAATGATTTGTTCATGTTTTATCTTTGAACTGCGAATTGAAGGCCTTTTCGGCGGCCGAATTAGAAATTGATTAGTGTTATGTGTTAGTTAGGATTTATGTGATTTTATGGTAGATTTAATTGAAATGTGATTTGGTATGATTAAATTAGATTAAATAATGTTAAATTACATTAGTTTGGCTTTATTACCAAATTGCCACTTAGTGGACAATTCTAGGCCATTGTTTGCTCTCCTTGTTATGTGTTGGCATCATTTTCATCCATCTTCCTAAGCCAAAACCGAAAAAGGAGAAAGAGAGATAGGAGAAAACTTGAGTTCATCAAAATTCGCTTGGAGAATTAGGAGAATTGAAGAGCATTTGCATATTTCAGCTTCCACACTTTGAATTCAAGACCTAAGATAGAGATTTCATCATCTCATTTGTGAATTTGAGTTGTATCTTGCATGGTTCATGGTAATTTAGAGTTTAAAGTCAAGAATTGGTTTAAAGAATTGAATTTGAGAGTGAATTCATGCATGCATGTACATGTTCTTGGAATTTGAGGTTGTTTTCATAAAATCCTCACATGCATGTCCATTTTCTAGTTATAGTTCATGAATTCATCATGTTTTTGGAGGGATTGACTCATTTGATCATGTGTTAGAAGCTTTGAATTCAATTGAATACATGCATGTTAAATGTATATCTTGTTCTTGAAGTTTATTTGAAATTTGTGTTCAATTGACTTACCTTTAGGCTTTGATTTTTCAAAGTGATCTTCAAAACATGTTATATTATGGGTTTAAAGTGTTTTTCCAGAAAATTGGCCCAAAAGGATCGAATTTGAGGCTTAAATGCTTGAGTTTTGTACTTGGGGATTAATCTGGAAATTCCAGATTTTGGATCCACGCTCGAGCGGAGAACTTCACGCTCGAGCGTACCCTCTGAGTATATGCACTTCCGCTCGAGCATGGAAAGACACGATCGAGCGTGAAATGCATACGCCCAGAAGTTCATGTGTTTTACAGTCTGCTCGAGCGAGAGAGTTCACGCTCGAGCGAGGACCCGAGTCTCACGCTCGAGCGGAGGTCGAGCGTCTGTCGAGCGTGAATTGCCTGTATCCAGTACTTTTCATGAAGTTTACAGTCCGCTCGAGCGAAGGAAGTCACGCTCGAGCGGAGATCCTTTGTCTGCATGTTCACTCGAGCGTAGAAAGCCACGCTCGAGCGAGACCCCTGCTTTCTGAAAATTCTGAAAAGTGTTTTAAAATGCATCTTTGCATCCTCTTTCCATCCTAGGCATTCTTAGGCCATGCTTAAGGCATCTTATTGAGGATATTGATGTAGAACCACACCGAGTCAAGAAAGGAACTAAGTTGTTGATTCCCAAGCGTGTAACTTAGTGTGTGTTCGTTCTGTAACTGTGTAGGGTTGGCATCCGAGGACGCTCATTAGCTGCTTATAGCTCAGTGCTCTGTGAGTAACAATGTTGTAAAGATATGTTCAATCATGAATATTTTCTGAATGATCAATTGTACTGCTTTCTGAAATGATATTTGTTACTGAATGAATGCTTGTCCTATTTGTGAACTGTATTCATGGCATCCATAGCAATTTACTGTTACTGTACTGTTACTACTACTGTTATAGAGATCTCTATCGGTTCCCATGTCTGGAACAACTACTGTTACTGTTATGATGGCCATTAACTGACTGTTCGGTCTGTTAAGACCTACTGTATTGTTTTGTTATGGGATGCACCACATATGACTGCTATGGTTTCTAAGTGACTGATATGACTGTTTAAATACTGAAAGGATATTCATTCTTAACCTCTTTACAGAACTGTTATTCACTGAGCTTTAGCTCACTGTTTATTTATATATGTAGGTGTCCAGGCACCGGACCGAAGCTAGGAGCGTCAGGCTAAGCTCCCGTTTTGTCAAAGCCAACCATTGTGCCTCACCTCGAGGTTCCGAGTGCGTCAAGCCAAGACTATTTTGGGGTGTTTTAGATTCTCCCCTTTTTGCCTCTGTTCTATACTAAATGTTGAGACTTAGACTGTACTGTTATGGTAGGTATTTGGTCCCTAACCTGAATGTCTGTATATGATGTATGTATATACTGTTTTGGCTATCTATGTGGCATGTTTATAAAAAGTCCTTTCGCATTCAGACTGTCACAGCTCATTGGACATCATTTATTTACTGTTTTAGCTTCCGCCGGCCCCTTACTCTGTATTACTGTCATTACTGTTAAGCAGGCCTTTGGTAATCACGGATTACTGGCCGGTTACAATGCTAAACCCATAAGGGCGGGTTTGGGTCGTGACAGTCACCCCAAGTGGGGGTCCGAGGATTTTCTCTTTGACAATCCACCAAGGAAATCAGAGATATGTCAACTAAAAGCAATAAAAGAAAAATTTCTTCAAGAAATATAGTGTTGTTGAATTTGATAATCCACTAAGCATGTGTTTAGTTAGGGATTTAGGGAGGGATTTGAAAAAAGAAAAGAGAAACAATATATAAAATTAGGTGAAATATAAGTATACTAGCGTATGCCCGTACCTGAAGACACGGTGTAAATAATGTTAGGATTAGAATATAATTGTAATCTCAAAACTATTTAAATTTATTTTTTAATTTAATAAAATCACAAATTTATTATAAAATTTTGGAGTTCTCACAAAACTCTTCACGAAAACTCGCTTTTGCTTATAGAATATATAGCTAGATAGATAGATGTGCTTGGTATACATACAATTTTCATGGGCATACATATAATATTTCTGTTGCTTATATAATTATATAGAAATTGTATGTATGCCCATAATATCCTAGTGTATTACGGGCATATATACATTCTATGAAAATATGAATACAACTAAGTGAACAGAAAGGAGAAAAAAAAAACAAATAAAGAGAAAAATAAAAATGAGAGAAAATAAAAAAATAAAAAGAGAGGAAAGTGAGATCATGGGATCATGGAATGATGGGTTAGAAAAGGAAAAAGTAAGAGAGAGAAGCGGGAAAATAAAAAATGTACATGTAGGATATTTTTTGAAGAATATATCTCAACCGTTGTTTTATAATTTGAATAGTCTAAGCCGTCCAAATGTCCTAGTAGGACAAATTCAAAAACCATCCTACTTTATTATATAGATTTTATTCACATTTCACTACTGAAAATTCTGCATCTGGTTGCGTTTAAAAAACGCCGCTATTCTTTTTGTGATGTTTAGTACCAAATGCCAAAGACGCGGCCGTCATTGTAGCGTTATAACACTATAAAAACGTTGTTAGATTAGTATAGGTAGCATTATTAAAAACGCCGCTAAATGTGGTAAATAACGGTAAAATGACGTCATCCAATATTTAGCTACGCTTTAAAAATGCCGTGATAGATTTTTTCCAATTTAAAAATATGATCGTTGGCACTATAGTGGCGTTTGGGAAAATGCCATTACATTTTTATTTTTTTTTTGAGATTGTGCTAATTTTGTTAGATTTAACTAAAAAACATACCTGCAATAAAGCTGAAAAATAGCAATAATATGGACAAAGCTTTGCTACTATTTCAATAGATTGACTAAATTTAAGCAAACATTGCATGATTATTCTAAACTAAAATAAAAAAACAAACACAATCAAAAAATAAAAGGAAAAGATATTGTATCACACGCATGTATTGCAAGCCTAACAAATAACAAATTCAAAACAAGACAAGCAGAAAAATATGATTTCAACACAACTTCTACATCAATTTTCTACAATCTTGATTAGCACAATAATAAGCAAATAATTGTAAGGTGTTGTATAGATAGTCTCTCCGAAACATTTAAGTCTACTACACAAGGATAGAAATGATTGGCTCAAACCGATGATTTAATTCAAATCTTGGCCACAAAAATGATCCAAGTACCCATTAGTAATGACATAAGTCCAAAAAGCATTAGCTCTGTCAAAAGGTAAAGATAACCAAAATTAGAGTGATGAATTAAAAAAATAGAGAATAAACAAAAACCCATCTCTAAAACCCCAATACACCCAAAAAAAATGGAAACAAAAATAAGAATGATGAATAAAAAATAGAGAATAAAAACAAAAACTCCAATATCTCACCTTCCTTGATCTTGTCAAGAACAAAAAGATCAATGAAGGTGTGGGGGCCGAATATAATTAGCCGTAGAAAAGCCAAATAGTTGGACTTGGAAGTCGAAATGTACGCATCGCACTCGGCTCCGTCTTGCACATTTAAATCCTACCCTATTCGGCCAAACAGCTGGTTGAGTAAGAGGCCGAGTGAATAGTGGTTTGTAACAAAAGAAGCCGAATAAATAGTTATACGGAAAATAAAAAGTGGGCCCAGCCCTGAGGCCCAAGAAAGAGAGGATATAATAGAAGAACACTAGCCAGAAAGAGGTATGTGAGAACTAGCATGTTTAACTTAAGATACAAGCAATCAAGAGAGTATACACTGACTTATCTGTCGGAGTGCTAATTCCGGTAACCCCGACCGGAGTGTTAATTCTTTTTTAGGTGGCTAGTTGAGGATCACGAGTGTCCCCTAGGATCTGAAAAGTATTTCCAAACCACTTCTCCACAATTGGCACTGTCAGTGGAAATACTCAAATACATCCATGGCGGGTGTAATGGAAGACCCTCCGATAGTCACCGATGAAACCACGCAGGGAGACGACCTCACTCTAACAAACATGCTTGGACCGGAGACGATCCCCGCAAGACGCGCTTTGAACTTTGCCTCACCCTCGACTTCAGAGCATGAGGCAATGCAAGCGATCATGGAACAAGCAAAGCAAAACGAACAGAGGATGGAGAACATGATCACTGAGAACAAACGTCTCCGTTAGGATTTGGCCTTGGAAGTGGCGAAGTCCAAACAAGCTGTATGCCAAGATCCGGAACGACCTCTGAGGGTAGGTGGTCGACGATCTCGAGCCCGACAACAAGACACTGATAGCGACTCTGACTCATTATCCCCGGTGCCCAAGAAGAAGGGATGACCCAAAATTTCCAATTCCTCTGAAGAGAGTCCATGTATAAGGCATAAGCGCAGAAGAAACAGTTCAGATGAGGAAGACCAGCATGATCCTTTTGTGCGACGGATCACAAGGGCGGTTCTGCCCAAAAAGTTCAAAGCTCTGTCGTTCACTCTCTATGATGAAAAATCAAACCTCACCGATCACATTCGTCACTACAAACAAGCCATGACATTGCATGCAGACGACGAGGCCCTTATGTGCCGAATATTTCCCAGCAGTTTGGGACCATTAGCTGTTAGGTGGTATTATAAACTGGAGCCAGCTTCGATCAAAAGCTTCCATCAATTACAGAAATCCTTCAGGGCCAGATTCATCACCAACGAAGTCCAGCTGAAACAAGCAGACTCTTTCTGGGCAATGCAGATCTAGCCAGGAGAAACGCTAAGAGCGTATTCGGCGCGCTATTGAGAGTGCTTTAATCTTGTTGATGAAGCTTGCAACGACTCCATGGCCATCATCGCCTTCAAAATGGGTTTGCATCCTGACAGTGCTTTCCGCAGTTCCTTGACTAGAAGACCCCCCAAAACAGTCTGGTCGTTGATGAAGAAAGTCGAGGAATACTGCAAAGTGGAGGATGACGCCTTGCGGGTTAAAGCCGGAAACATGGCCAACAAGACGGCCCTTTCTAAAATTGCTCAGCCAATAAATTCTGTACTACCTCAGAGCCCTGAACTACGGCATTGGGCTAAGCGAGACAAGAGACGGGATTCTCGCCGATCAAGCGACCAATGCTCCCATCGGGCAAATGAACAATTGCAAGTTGATAGCAGGCTTACGAGGCGCGTCGATAAGAAATATACGAAGTTGACAGATCTGATCAGCGCGGCTATGACCAAAGTCCAACCCCTTCCGTTCTTCAAATGGCGGTCCAAAATGGTGGGCCCTCCCGACACGAGAAGACGGGATAGACGGTGTGAGTATCACAAGGACCATGGCCATGATACTGAGAGTTGTTATGCATTGAAGGATCACTTGGAGGAATTGGTACAAGATGGTCGGCTACAACAGTACATCTGAAAAGGCAACTCAACCAAAACAATAGCCTTAAGACAGGATTCCTCTCTACTCGGTGTGATCCGCATGATATACAGCCTGTCAATGTCATCCGCGGTGCATACGATTCAGTCGAATCCCGACCATCAAAATCAACTCACTCTGGCTAAATGGCCCCATGAAGCTGCGAGCATTGCTTTTGATGATTTAGATTTGGTCGGAGTGACACTTCCCCACATCGATCCCTTGGTAATTGAGTTACGCGTAAACTGATTCACAGTTGAGCGCGTACTCATTGATCCGGGGAGCACATCGGAGGTTATGTACTACAAGACATTCACCAAACTCGATTTCTCCGAATCAAATCTCTCTCCGGCCCCTTATCCACTATTCGGCTTCAACACCAATCCAGAGTACCCGTTGGAGAAAATCACACTACCCGTTCGAGCGGGCTCCCGAACAGTGGATGTGGAATTCTTGGTCCTCAAGCTACCATCGCCGTACAATCTCATCATGGGGCGAACTTGGTTGCATACTATGGAGGCCGTGCTAAGCACCTATCATCAGCTGCTACACTTCTCGATAGAACGCGACATTGAGCAAATCTGTGGCTCACAGAAGTCGGCACAAGCATGCTATCTCCTTGCTGGAAAGACGCCAAAGGAGTTGCAAGTAAATTCTATTGAGGTGTTGGATCTGGAGAGCCTCGATGATGTTGGGTAGCTCCCAATTGAAAAGGCCACGGAAGCCCTAGATCGAGTTGAAATTGACGGAAACCTAGACAGGTTCTTCATGGTCGACGCCTCCCTGAATCAAGCCGACAGACAGCAGCTAATTTCCTACCTTGATGTTTTTACATGGACCCCATATGAGATGCTGGGTATAGATCTGTCTGTTTCGCAGCACCGTTTGAATGTTGACCCTAAATGCAAGCTGATCATTCAGAAAAGCCGGCGATCAGCCGCAGAGCACACTGCCGCCGTTGTTGAAGAGGTTGACATGTTGCTTGATGCTGGGGCAATCAGGGAAGTGACCTACCCTATGTGGCTCTCTAATACTGTGGTTGGGAAGAAGAAAAATGGGACTTGGTGAGTGTGCGTTGATTTCACGGACCTAAACAAAGCCTGCTCCAAGGATTATTTTCCACTACCCAGAATTGACCAACTTGTAGATACAACGGCACGCCATCAGCGTATGAGCTTCCTCGATTCTTACAGAGGCTACCATCAAATCGCCATGCATCCGGAGGACCAAGACAAAATTACATTCCTCGCCCCAAGAGGAACCTACTGCTATAAGGTTATGCCTTTTGGGCTGAAGAATGTAGGGGCAACTTACCAAAGACTGGTCACTGCCATGTTCAAGGAGCAACTCGGCCACACTATGGAAGTGTAGATTGATGACATGGTGGTCAAGTCCAAAGAAGAGCAAACTCATTTAGCCGATCTGGAAGAGACATTCGGAATTTTACGCAAATACAAAATGAAGCTGAACGCTTCCAAATGTGCGTTTGGGATCGGCTCTGGCAAATTCTTGGGTTACATTGTCAACCACCGAGGAATCGAAGCCAACCCGAGGCAAATCACAGCAATCTTGGAGCTCGGCTCCCCTTGTTCAGTAAAAGAGGTTCAAAAGTTGATGGGGATGATCGCCGCACTCAACAGGTTCATCAGTCGGTCTACAGATCGTTGCCGACAATTCTTCCATACACTACGGCAGGGCAAGGCTTTTGAATGGTCCGCCGAGTGCGAAGCTGCTTTCAACAGCCTCGAAACCTACCTCCGATCAGTTCCACTCTTGACAACACCTTCGGCAGATGACCCGCTCATTTTGTATCTGGCAGTTTTTGACCGGGCCGTCAGTGCTGTACTGATAAAGGAAGAGCTGGGAGAGCAGCGGCCAGTGTATTACGTTAGCAAGGCAATGGTCGACGCTGAAACACGCTACCTTCCGCTGAAAAAACTCATCCTAGCCCTAGTCATGGCAGCAAGAAAACTGATGCATTAATTCCAGGGGCATAGCATCGGGGTGCTAACAGATTACCCCCTCCGATTAGTATTAAGCAGTGCGGAAGCATCAGGATGTGTTTCAAAGTGGGCTCTTGAACTCGGCCAGTGCAATATTCAGTTTCTACCTAGAACCTCAATCAAGGGATAGATGCTTGCCGATTTTGTGACCGAATTCACTGGGGGTCTTGCCGACTTCAAGTCTGATGAAATTTGACCTAAGCCAAACTAGAGAATTTATGTTAGGGATATTTGGCAGTTGTACTGTGATGGATCATCCAATCAATGGGGCAGCGGAGTCGGAGTAGTAATCATGGCTCCCGACGATGTAATAATTGAGCAGGCCGTCAAACTCGGCTTAGAAGCATCAAATAACGAGACCGAATACGAAGCACTTCTGGCCGGATTGAGGAATGCACACCTTCTGGGTGCTCGGCGTTTGCTGGTATTTTGCGATTCAAAATTGGTGATCAATCAGCTAAAGGGGGAGTACGCAGCCAAAAATGACTGTATGGAAGCTTACATGAAATTGGCTAGCGCCTTGCTGGCCAAATTTTACCATCATGAATTGAATTAGATAACACGTGATCAGAACACACATGCAGACGCCCTAGCTTGCCTAGCCTCTGTCATTAACTCAGAGATTAAACGGACCATCGAAGTAGGTTTCATCTCGGAGCTAAGCATTGGCTTTTCGGAGGAAATCCAGGTCAATGTCATAGAGTCAGGATCGAGTTGGATGGACCCCATTGCTGCATTCCTGTCTTCCGAACAGCTCCCAGCGGACAAAAAAGAAGCGCACAAGCTGCGAAACAAAGCCCTGCGATACTACTTGGATCCGTAAGGAAAGCTTTATAAAAAATCCCTTCTTGGTCCATACCTAGAATGTGTACACCTGGACAAAGTCGAAGAACTTCTGACTGAAATACATGAAGGCAGTTGTGGTGCCCATTCTGGTGGGCGCTTTTTGGACCATCGAGCTATAACATAGGGGTATTATTGGCCAACAATGAGAACTGATGCCGAATGCTATGTGAAGAAATGTGAACAGTGCCAGAAGTTCTCCCCGTTAAACCATCTGCTTGCTGAAGAGGTAAGCTACATCACCAGTCCCTGGCCGTTCGCCCAGTGGGGACTTGATATCGTAGGACCATTGCCGAGGGCCCCAGGGAACAAGCAATACTTGATCGTTGCAACAGATTACTTCACAAAATGGGTCGAAGCGAAGGCATTAACGCACATTCGAGATGCTGATGTTAAGCGTTTTGTATGGAGAAATATCATAACACGATTCAGCATTCCAAGAGCTCTTATCTTAGACAACGACACCCAATTTGATTGTGGCGTCTACCGAGAGCTGTGCAGAAAGTATGGCATCCGGCCTTACTTTTCTACGCCTGCTTACCCCCAAAGTAATGGTCAAGCTAAAGCCTCTAACAAATCCATCTTGGATGGCATCAAGAAGAGGCTGTAGAAAGCTAAAGGCAAATGGGTCGAAGAATTGCCGAGTGTATTGTGGGCTCATTGAACTACGCCGAGGCGATCCACTGGAGAAACACCGTTTGCTTTATGCTTTGGAACCCAGGCGATCATACCCCTGGAGATCGGCCACCGAACCCTGAAATCGCAAGTTTTTGATATGGGCCGAAATGACATGATGCTGGCTTTGGATTTGATTATGATCGAAGAATGAAGAGACCGTGCCCTTGCTTCCATGGCATGGTACCATTAGCAGCTTGCTAAGTTATATAATCAACGTGTTCAGCTGCGCCGGTACACACCAGGAGAGTTGGTCCTAAAGAAGGTATTTCCAGCTGCCAGGAAACCGGCTGATGGAAAATTGGGTTCTAACTGGGACGACCCCTATCAAATTGATTCGATCGCAGGAGTAGGGGCATATCGACTCAAAGATATGTTAGGAAGAAGTTTTCCATGGCCTTGGAATTCCATGCATTTACGCAAATTTTATCATTGACCCGACTTGTGGGGCATGATACTTGTTCCGAACGGTTCGCCATGTACACCTCATTTTTGGAATGCAAAGTTTCTCGTTTTCTCTTCGCGCAATTGAGTCTTAAAGTCTTCAGATTCGGAGCCTCATCGGCGCATGACGCCTTTGGGCTGATAAAGCCTCTAGATTCGGAGCGCCCTTCGTGGATCTCACGATTGGCCAAAAAAGTCTTTGGATTCGGAGCCCTATCGGCGCTTGACGCCTTTGGGCCAATAAAGTCTCTGGATTCGGAGCCCCATCGGCGCATGACGCCTTTGGGCCGATAAAGCCTCTGGATTCGGAGCGCCCTTCGTGGATCTCACGATTGGCCAAATAGTCTCCGGATTCGGAGCCCCATTGGCGCATGACACCTTTGGGCCGATAAAGCCTCCGGATTCGGAGCGCCCTTCGTAGATCTCACGATTGGCTAAATAGTCTCTGGATTCGGAGCCCCATCGGCGCATGACGCCTTTGGGCCAATAATGCCTCCGGATTCGGAGCCCCATCGACGCATGACGCTTTTGGGCCGATAAAGCCTCCAGATTCGGAGCCCCATCGGCGCATGACGCCTTTGGGCCGATAAAGCCTCCGGATTCGGAGTGCCCTTCGTGGATACCACGATTGGCCAAACAGTCTCCGAATTCGGAGCCCCATCGGCGCATGACGCCTTTGGGCCAATAAAGTCTCCGGATTCGGAGCGCCCTTCTAGATTTAGAGCCCCATCGGCGCGTGACGCCTTTTGGTCGATAAAGCCTCTGACTAAGACTAGATTCGAAAACTCATTAGTGGGCAATTATTAGCCAAATAAGACTCCGAATTCGGAGCCAGAGCCGTGCAGAAAACAAATTAAGCCATACAAACGAGGGCTAAAACATGTAAACATTCAAAATAAAATGGGGCAAGCCGTATAAACACGTGGTGAAACATACCGTATAAACGTAGGCTGAAACATGCGAACGTTCAAAATAAAGTGCGTCCTTAGATTAATCGATTGGCATGAAGTGTACTAATATAATTAGAAAGTACAATGACACTTGAAAACACTTTAGGAAGAAAGTGTACTATTATTCAATTAACCAATAATTACATAATTTTGCATTACAATGTCTACTATGTCTACTTTGAGCATTACGATGTCTACTTTTATCCGGCGTCTCCCTCATTGTCACTCTTCTCGACTTCGAAGGCGGAAAAGAGGAAGTGATCACTTTGGTACAGCGGCAACGCCGAATCAACGCCTGTTGCTCGGAGAGCCTCATTGGCTTGCAGTGCCTGGATCAAACCGTGCCTAAAGACCCGGTTCTCGCTTCGGCAAACCTCCTCTACAAGTTCCTCTTTGGTTTTGTCGATCCCAACCTTCCGGCCCTCGTGGAAGCCTTTTCATAACCCATGGTCCTCGCATTTTCTACTGCAAACATACTTGCCACATCTCGGTCGGCAATCGCGTGACTTAACAGCCCTTGGGTCACCCTTTCCTCCACGACCGAATTAGATTGACCCGCCGCACGCGGCTCGGTGGTTTGAGCCTTCCTAAGCTCCCTAAGCTCACGCTCGGTTTTCTCCGCACGAGCTTCCAAACTGCGAATTCGTTCGTCCTTCTTCTCTATTTCTCGTCGCGCGACGCACAGGCACATGCCGACTTCATAGGTGGTATACAGCCCTTTCACCACCCCATGGATGCCTTCTCGAAATACTTCGAAATCTTGTCAACTAACCATCGACTGCTGGACTTCCGGTAGAAAGATTTGTCGAGCGAACTCGACTGCTAGGGTCGTTAACGATGGAGTCTGCCTCCGTCATCGGTTTATTCCCCATGATAACCGCAAAACTCAATGGTCGTGGCGTCGCGTCGGGCTCGTTTCTCGGCCGCGGTCGCAGGGAGCTCCCCCTTTGTTGTTTTTCTTTTCGGGGAGACCTCTTTTTGACAACTTAGGGGCTGACGTTTTTCCCATTCCCTGGACATCCTTCCTCCTATGCGTGTAGGCTCGCTACTGCGATTCATTGCAGTGTCTAGCTCAGCCAATGTTCATCCTTCTCCTCTGTTGTTGAAGAACAGTCTATTTGACATTCGCACTTATCTAAAGCTAGTTTAAATCGAGTCTGAACAAGAATAAGTGGAATCACTGGCGCAAACTCACCCAATTTATTTCTAATGTATGCAGCGCCCCCGAGGCGACTTCTTTAATGCTAAATTCCAAAAGCCAGATGCCGATCATATTATTCGGCTCTTGGAGTTCATAAATTGGCTGGAGTAAGGGCAGATTTACTAATTTGATCGGCTACTCTACGATGGGAAATTAGTCGCCTGGGCGTTGTACCGATCAATTTATGCCACAGCCACTCCATGAACTAATTATATTCGGCCCTTGGAGTTCATAAATTGGCTGGGGCAAGGGCAGATTTACTAATCTGATCGGCTACTCTACGATGGTGAATTAGTCGCCTGGGCGTTGTGTCGATCAATTTATGCCGTAGCCACTCCATGAACTAATTATATTAGGCTCTTGGAGTTCATAAATTGGCTGGGGCAAGGGCAGATTTACTAATCTGATCGACTATTCTATGATGGTAAATTATTAAGATTGCCTAATTATCTAAGCGTCATGTATACACGAATGCTTCATCCAAAGAAGCAAAAAGCAATACCATGCATCAATAGAAACATTAAGCACAAATAACAGCGAAGTACAAGGGAAATTTTCATTAGTAAAATTAGGCACAGACTGTAGTCATTTTACATGTGAAAACTACTAGATAAAAAGCTAAAACAAAAATTACATTCAAAATCCTAAAACAAAAAGCTGTAACATTAAAAGCTGTAGCATTACATTCAAAATCCTAAAATAAAAATTACTGTCGTCCTCATCAATCCTCGGAGTCAGACTCCAGTGGCTCAATATCCACTTGTACATATGGAATTGGCATAGCCAATGTCACATTAGCAGCAACAGCAAGGGCTTTGAGCCAGCCGTGTTTGAATCCTCAAGTCTCGAATTTGGGGACTTCTTCCACGTAATAGGCAAGGGCAGCGCTTTGCCCAGCCTCACATGCCTTCTTAGCCTCAGAGTTGGCTACTTCTTTCGCCGCCTTTGATTCTGCTAAGTCCGCCTCAAGTTTGGCGATCGCCTCTTGGGCTAACTTAAGCGCAGCGTCGCTCACAGTCGCCCACTGTTCGGTAGCCAATCTGAGTTGGTCTGCATTCCTTGCCCTCTTTATTTCGGCCTCGGCCCTTGCAGACTCCATCTTCGCCCGCATCGCTTCGAACTCCGCCCGGCTCATTTGATCCTCAACTTCGGATTGTAAACGGCCAATCCGTTCGATGGCGTTGTGCTGGCGATGGCCTAACTTGGCTATCGTTCCGACCGTCCGTAAAACAGGAGATTAAAACCAAATTGTATGCATAAAAGGGAAAGGCAAGATCAAGATATTTACTAGAAGAGCCGATTGAGCGGCTAGCGCTATTGCCAAAAGGTCCGGCTCCGAGCGAAAAATTGCCTTATCAGACGGTAATGAAACAGATGAGGCCATGCTCAGCGCCATAGCTGGATTTTTCATAACCGATGCATCAGAGGAGATTGGCACATTTTTTTATCATTGGCTGAACCACAAAAGGCACAACCAAATCCGACTCCTCTAAACGCGGCCGTTTGTCAGCAGGGTCTTCTCCAAAGCCGGCCTCAACTTCAGCAAGACACTTCTCCGCCCTTCGTTCAGCCTCCTGATTTGCCGGCACGATCGGCTCCGACTCTGCATCTCGGTTTTGAGTCATCTCTTCAATAACAGACAGGGGGGGTTCAATGTTGATGACAGGTGGCACTTCGGATCGGATGGCCTCCGCTGGAATGGCCTCTGCTCTCTGCTGCGTGACCATTCATTCGGTGTTTCTTTTTTTTGCAAATTTCATGAGGAACAACCCGGCCATATCTTCGGGGTATGCACTGGGAAGATCTTCTAACAAAATAAAGACGTCATCGTAAACTTCCTGACCCGAGGTGGACGGAGGGTTGGCTAAATTGAGGTCGGCCTCCTCAAAGGCTACCCTTAAGGCCTCGTCTATTTTGGCCTCGGACTAGCCTGATTCTTCACCAACCTCTGCGACTTCCGCACGTTCCAATTCGGATCCTTCGAAACCGATCTGGCGCAAGTTCCTGAAATTGCTTAAAATAGAGCCGTAAGAAATTCTTCACCCTTCAGAACTGGGATGTTTTCTGATGCTGAGAAGATCGTGTATGTCAGCTTGTATTGAAGAAGAACATGTGCCGCCCTCCCTGTTTTTTGAAGGCTTGGATGGCCTAAGTATTTCAGCGCAACTTCGATCTCTGAGAGAACGGCGTCATCGGTCGAAGTCAAGACTTTCTTCAAATCGTTTCCTACACAAATCGAACCATGAGACCAAAAAGATAAAGTCTTGTATATGCAACAAAAATAAGTGCAAAGGGCTATATGGCCACCTGGTTCGCCCCTCTGCCTAAGAATGAGATCTAAGCGTTCCTCACCTTCGCCGAATTCCCAGTTACCTCGGACAACGACCACCACGTCATCAACTTGCTTGCTAGAGTTGGAAAACATGGTCACTAACTGATGGTCGGTGTCCTTGGCCCTAAGGAAAATAGCGCTCGTGCCGGCCAGAAGACTTGGCCAAGGCATAACAATGCTGAATAGCATGTATGCCGAGGTTGATCCTAAGGTGACGGTTTAATGCTACAATCCCCATTACGATTCTAAAAAAGTTGACATTGGGTTGGGAAGAGATTAGACCCCAATGGCGAAGGACAGCTCTGAGGAATGGGTGAAGGGGGAAACAGACTCCACCATTTGCGATTGATAGGAGAGGGAAGACGATGGAGCTCTCATCAGCCCTCTCTATAGACGGACGTCATCAGGGATGGAAAAATGACGTCGAAAGCCAGAGATTCGATCCGCGGAGAGAAGGTCTTTCAGATGCTTTGCCATTTTGAACAGCCTATAGGAGCGTACTAACCTAAAGGTGAACTAGGAAAAGGGATTCAAAGCAGAAAGGAAGCAGAGAGGAAGAAAACTTACAAGAAACAGAGAGGACAATGAAGGTTGAATGGAAGTTGCGGAAGTGAGTCAGAAGGCAGTCCAAAAAACTCTTAAGCATCCAAAGATGTGTGTTTGAAAAGACGACAAGATTTTAAATCACAATAAATGGAAGCGTACGAAGAGGCTGGAAGTTGAAATGATAACCGAGAGGCGTGTGCTCTGACATCCGTGTTGAAATGAGGTTAGCCGCCGAATTTCGGCTCTGACTTTTCGAGTTCAAAACAAAACACTCTCGCTAACTATCGTTAGTGGAGTGATTGGGGGCCAATTGTGGGGGCCGAATATAATTAGCCGTAGAGAAGCCGAATAGTTGGACTTGGAAGTCGAAATATACGAATCGCACTCGGCTCCGTCTTGCACATTTAAATCCTACCCTATCCGGCCAAACAGCCGGTTGAGTAAGAGATCGAGTGAATAGCGGTTTGTAACAAAAGAAGCCGAATAAGTAGTTATACGGCAAATAGAAAGTGGGCCCAGCCCCGAGGCCCAAGAAAGAGAGGATATAAATAGAAGAACACCAGCCAGAAAGAGGTATGTGAGAACTAGCATGTTTAACTTAAGATACAAGCAATCAAGAGAGTATACACTGACTTATCCGTCGGAGTGCTAATTCCGACAACCCCGACCGGAGTGTTAATTCTTTTTCAGGTGGCTAGTTGAGGATCACGAGCGTTCCCCAGGATCTGAAGAGTATTTCCAAACCACTTCTCTACAGAAGGTTTTTGTATAAATCAAAAAAATATTCGCAAACACGTAAATGCCAGTACATATATAAGTATGTAAATATGGGATTTTTGTATAAAGAAAACTTACAGATAAGATTTGTTTTGTATAAGGAAAATGATTTTCTTGGTTTGTTGTGCCATCAATTCTTGTTTGTTCGGTTTCATATGGGGATTGGCATCTCCAAAATAATTAAATTACCAATCAACAAAAATTACAGATATTGTTTTTGAGGTGCATACTGGCTTTCAATTTCTAAGAATGATAGAAATTGTCAAAAAAAAATATCAAAGATTTTTTGTAATCAAACATAGTAACTCAAAATCAAAATCACGGGTTTTATTCAATATTATTTTCACTGCTTAAAAAAATTCAATCAACTCGAGGACACGCAATAAACAGAACAAATGAAAGAAAAGATTATCATACCTGCTTCTATTGCTGCCACTACTTCCAGTACTTCCACTCTGCCACCGCATTTGCTCTCCCTCAAAATAGTAAATCTTTTCTTCCACCATTTCTTATCAACAGCCTTAAAAGACTTATTCGAAGCCTCAGGTTTTGGTGAAACAGAGTTTTTCTTCTTCTTCTTTGATCCAAATGAAATTGGAAACACACTTTGATTAATAACACTCCATTGTCAATGCTTCTGTTTCTCATCATCTTCTCTTTTTTTCTCACTCTTCTACTTTCTTTCCTTTTAATTTCCTTCACTCTTCCAAATTTTTTCTTGTGAACCAAACATTCTTCTGCTTGAGGTTCCAATCTAGTAGGGTGCCCAACAATATCTTTCAAAGATAGGTCATAACAAGACTCAGGCATGTTGTTTATTATCTTCATGAGCTCCCACTTCCCTCTTGAGCTCTTGAATTTGGAGATAGATACCGGTAATGTTTCCAGGGATGGCACATGTGCACTGGACTTGTGGGCTGACTAGCCCTCCACAAAGGCAATGAACAAACACTCTCGTCTTCCATATTTTCAAGTCTAAATTGGACACCCTCACCATTCCAATTCCTATGACTAGTCCTCCATTATTTTTTTGAGTTCTCTGGTTAGCTTATTTTCCAAAGAAGTTCTCTAGCTTCCATCATCACAAAAAGGCTTGAAGTTTTGTTGAATATGTGGAGCATCATTTGGTATGCGTGCATACAATAATGAAATAAATGAAAAACTAAGCATGTGCATATAGTAATGTTATTCAAACAAATATTCCACTAGAAAAAAATGAAAGTTAGGTTTCCAATTAACTTTTAGGCCAATAAAGTAACAAGGAAATACTCCACTAGAAGTTTAGGATTTGTTTGTTTTTCTTTCTCTTTTAGTTGCCTTTGTTTTTATGTTTTTCACCCTTCAATGGCAACAAGTTTGGTTCATAGAAGAAAAATATTAATGTTCACTCACTGTAAATATATGATTTGTGTGCTTTGATATGTTTTTTTTAATGAAGCTGTAAATATATTAATTTGTAAGGTTGGAAGCATTTTATCATTCATTATTTATAATCATTTTATTTGTTACTCATTGGAACAATTAATTTCCTTATTTATTTGTATGTAGACAGTAAGTTTCTTTTACAGTCGCATCTTTCACTCTTATTCCATGCTTAAAGCCCCTAATCTTGTAACTGGAATAAGTACAAAAGATTCACAAACTTAACTCTTAAAAATTAGCTAGAACCATTAAACTTTGCAATCACTAGTTCCACAAAGCAGATTTTGAACTTTACTAGTACTACTCTATTCCAAATACATTTCTAAAACCAAATAAATAATTACTGATCACTCAATAGATTGACAAATATATACTACCACTGTCCCATTTTTTTTCTAAAATTAAGTGCAAGAGATTAATGCATAAAATACTTGAAATCATTGTATTGTAATAGTTCAAAATTTATCATCAAATTACAACATCAACACATTGAGTTTACACATTAACACATGCAACATAGACAGGTAATTAGTGCAATTTACAAGTAGATAGTGGACTGTTAGCACAACCCTAATAACAATGCCATTAAGAAAAGTATAATATGTGCATACATCAGAATTGGGACAAAAAATCAGATCAGAATAGGAAAAAAAAAAGGCTAAAGTTGCGTTTGGTAGAGCTTTCTAAATATGATTTGAGAGTAGGAGTTGTATTTTGAGTTTGTGAGTTTTGGAATTATGATTTAAGTGTGAAAAATTTGTTTGGTGAAAGAGTTTTGAATTGAGTGGGGAAATTTTTGATATGACATATGATATTTGATACAAAAATTTACAACTCATAACCAAATATACAACTGAAAATTCTATTAAAAGACATAATTTTTTTTAAAAAACTTAGAAAATATTTTTTTCGAATATATAAAAATTAGAATATGTCAATTGCCAAATATATATATATATATATATATATTTTTGTACTGTTTTGGTCAACCGGCCGGACGACCGGTGGGACGTCCAGAGGGATAACCGGTTAGGCCAAATTTCAAATTTTTTTTTTTTTGAAAATCACACCTCATACAAAGCTTTCTAAATCTTGTGGAAATATAGTTTGAATAACCTATCCAAGCATCATATTAGAATGTGTAGGTAGAATCATAGTTTGGAAATCATTCCAAACACTGCCTAATATTGTTGATGCTAATTTAGGGTTTAAAACAGGGTAATAAAAAACACAGAGTGAAAAATAGAGAACACTGATTGAAAAATCAATTTTGGTGATCTGGGGAAAAATAAATGAGATGTGTAAAACACTGATTGATCAATACAAAGTATAAACTTCTTTAAAACATTGATTGAAAACCCAAGGAGAAGAATCGAAGGGAAGGAAGTGTAGAGACCCTAATTTTTTTGTAATTACACTTCAAACCCTGAGCCTTAGGTTAATAGCATTTTAGCCCTAGATCCGTGAAAGTCTGCGTAAGGGCCCAAGTAAAGAATAATTTCTCCGTGTGTTACCATAATTAAATCATAGAATACCACTTTATGATTGGAACTATCCTAAAACTTGGTTTTATTTATTTTACCTCATAATTTCTAAATTAATTCACACATTTTATTTTTATTTCTATTTTTTTTTGTTTTTATTGTTCTTTCATTTATTATTTATTTGAATGGAATACTATTGTTTATTTGAATATATACATAGTTTAAATATATATATATATATATATATAATATGTTGGTGGAAAAGTTGATTGGATAACAACAAACCAAAAAAAAAAAAAAAAAAAAACAAATATCTAGATATTTAGTTCCCTTAGCCATTAAGCTACTCTTATGCTCTATAAATTGAGAACTTGTCGAAATCCATTCCCACGTTTTTCAACAGCCCAAGGAGAGGGTGAGAGAGGGAGAGTTGGCTCAAGGGAAGTAGAGAAGTAAGAAGAAGAAAGAAAAAAAAAAAAAAAGAGAAAAAGAAGGAATTCTTGAAGGTAAGAACACACCCTTCCATGTCTTCTCCAATTCTTTCACCCATCTCAACCTATTGTCTAGATACCCTCTTGTGTTGCATATTAATGGTATATAGGGTTTTTGATGTGTATGAAAGTGTGGGTTTGATTTAGTGACTTTGCCTTACAAATTTTTCAAATTATGCACTGCTGCAACTTCTCTAATTTAAAAGAAATATCAAACCTATTTATTTTTCAAATCTGAATTTAGTGTAGGCTATTTGGTGTGTTTAGAGCTTGTGATAATTTTACTAGCCCCTAATTATGTGTTTTTAGGGCTTGGATATTTTATTTAGAAATTTGGTCTTGAGTCTCTGAAAAACAGTCCACTTCTTTCAATTTTATAAAATTTCATAAAAATCAGCTCATGTTGATTCTTCTGTCAAAACTTAGAATTACGAGTCCTCTTTCCAATGGAATTTATTTGGGTGAAAATCATTGGGTAGATTGAGAGGAAAGTTAGTTTTCCCAAAGGGTAACAAATTTGGACAGGTTTTTGAATATAGCTTGTAGATGAATTTCTGGAGGTGCTGTGCAAATTCTGAGAATTGGGATTGAAACTAGACAAGCTAATTATTATTTCTGTGCAATTTCAGCCCCTAATTTGACCTAGAAGTATTTTTCCCAAAGCGTTCTTGTTAGCCCTGCAAAACCGAACAGTGCTGGAAATTGTGTTCTATTATGTTATTTGTTTCTAAGTATTTCAAAGCATTTCTAATGTTGTTTTCTTGCCTTACTATACTTATAAATGATGATCATGGACTATATTTCCTCTCGTATGTTTTTCTCATACTCTTTTATATGACCGAATTACCGAATGTGACTAACTTACCTAGCAAAAGATCTAATAAACGGGAAATAATAAGGGGCTGGCAATGGGTGACGTTCATCTTAGTGTTTTAGAACCATTTTATACATATGCATGACATGAATTATGATGGGATTAATATCAAATGAGTTAAGTCTTGTGTAAGCGTTTTGAGCGAGCCCCTAGGTTGACATGGACGTATTCAGACTCTATGCGGTGGTTTCAGGGTGTAAGCGAGTCCTTTGGTATGGTATGTGCAGGGTGTAAGCGAGCCCTAGGCATGATTTAGGGTGTAAGCGAGCCTACTTGTTTGGCCGTCCCTTTTAAGGTCCATCGATGTCGCTGACCGGTAAATAACTGGGAGGTGGGCATGAGTGGTAAGGTTTGCAAAGCAGCAAAAGGAGGAGTTCTGAGTAGTCCGGTGTTTAATCTTGTGGTTGGGTAGAAGGATCTCTTTGGGGGGTTCTAGATGCCTAGTCTAACTACTAATTCATAAAACCTTAACGTAAGTAAGTTATGTTTTCTGATTTGTTTTGTGTATGGTTGATTGATTGATAGAAGATATAGGGGTGTGTGCGTTTTTACTGGGCATTCCAAGCTCATGGCGTGTTATGCCAGGTGAAGAAGCAGCTTACGACGGGGAGGGTTATTTCGAAGACAATCAAGATGAAGTTTTAGAGCCGTGGTTCACTTGAAAAATTTGAACTAGTAGTTTGTTTTTTTGTTTTCTCTCTCTTTTTACCTTTTGGTTTGACAGTGTTTTGTAAACCTCTAGTGGAACTCAAATCAGTTATCTATGTTATAACTCTACTTATACGTGTATATTAAAATATTGTGGTTATCTCTTTTGTTTGAATTGTACTTTATATATTTCTCTTGTGGTCTCAAATTTTGGGGCGTGACAGGAAGAACTTGAGAGAGAGAGAGAGAGCTTGAGATTTTCTGAAGCAATGGTGCTCATCTTAGTAGACGATGGTGTTCACTTCCTTGCCGATGCAAATGGTGATGGCGGTGGCGCTTTGAAATTGAGAGAGAACTTTGAAATCACCGAATGAATCTGAGATTGAATCACTGAACTGAAGAAATGTTGAACTTCGCAATCACCTAATCTATTTGACACAAAAATTAGGGTTTAGAGAGAGTTAAGAGAGAGAGAGAGAGTGGGATAGACATTTGAAGGCGCAAAACAGTACCGTTTTAATTTTAAAAAATAAGGCAATAATACAACACCGTTAAATATTAGAAATAACGGTGTTTATATAAACTTCGTTAATTTAATGCTGTGAAATCCCATATTTTTTGCAGTGCTTTTTTCTTTTTCTTTTCTCTTTCTAAATCGCTTTTCAAATGTCTTAATTAAACACAATATAAAGAAATCAAAGACATGTCAACTTAAACGAATAAAAGAGAAATTTCATCAAGTTGGGAAAGTATTACCAAACAATCACATGAAGAAAGAAATGTCAATAAATTACACTTGCTTTACACTATGGAAAGGGAAATTACATGAAAGAAAAATATGTTTTGAACGTTATTCTTTGGCTGATCACTTCAGTTTCATCTAATAATTATATTTGTGATTGTAGTTATTAGATCATCTTCAATGGTTTATTAAATTTATCATTAAATTTAAATTTGATAAAAAAATGATACTTTTTGTTCTTTCAACGGTTCATCAAATTCATCATCAAATTTAGGATTTCACTTTTTTTCATCAAACTAAAGACTAATGTGCATTTTATCAAATCACTGTTAATTGCCATTGGATTTTTACTACCGGATATCCTCCAGATGACTACCTCAAGGCAAAAATTTGTAAAAAAATTACACTGATTGGTCTACTGATCAATCAACCGGTGATTTGATGAAGTTACAAAACTCTCTGTTAGAGCACTTGATATCAAAGGAAACTTTTATTTAAATTTTTATGGATAAATTATGTAAATAGTCCCTGTAGTTTATACGATGTGTCAATTTGGTCCCTGTAGTTTTAATTTGTTTAATTTTGCCCCTTAATTTAACAAATTGTGTCATTTTAGTGTAATAAATAACGGTTGTTAAGTTAATTTAACAGAAGGTCAAACAATGTATCAATTTGGTCCCTATACTTTACATGATGTGTCAATTTGATCCTTATAGTTTCAATTTTCTCGATTTTGACAGAGACTAAATTGACACATTGTGAAAAATATAGGGATCAAATTGATACATTATTTGATTTTCCGTTAATTTAACAAACATTATTTATTGGACTAATAAAATGACACAATCCGTTAAATTAAGGAACAAAATCGAACAAATTGAAACTATAGGAATCAAATTGACACATCATATAAATTACATGGACTATTTACATAATTTTCTCAATTTTTATTTAAATTTAATAAAAAAAATTAATAAACCGTTGAAAATGTGCTTAGAGATGCAAAGACGTTATCCGAGTTAGTCCTCATCAACTGTGTCAAAGCCGCGCTAACAGAAAAAAAAAAACAAAAACAAAAAAAATGCTTTATTTAGATTTTGCATTTGTAGAAAACAAAAGAAAAAATTAAATGAAAAGGAGAAATGAAGTAAATTTTCTTTAAAAATATTCTTTTCTTTCCTTCTTTTTTTTTTTTTTTTTTGTAAATTGTTTAGTCTTCTCTTTTTCTCATGATTCCAAAGGTTCTATTAAAGTGAAAATTACACAAAAAGGATAGTCACTTACATGTTTGAGTTTAATTTTTTAATGATAAAAGTAAGTTTTTTCAAATATAAAATTACACATTTAGACAATTCGCACTATAGAGGTTTTGGATTTTCTCTCCTCATGGAACAAATCTCACATTACGAATAAAACGTAACACTCTAATAACGTAACACTCCAATGTAATGCACTAAAAACTCCTTAGTATATTTTTTCTAAACGTAACAACGTAACACTCGAAAAAAACTCTTTAATGCATTTTTTTCCAAACGTAATACTCTAATGTAATATTTAAAAGAACTCTTTAGTGTACTTTTCTCAAACGTAACACTCCAATCAATGTAGTCCCAAACGTAACACTCTAATGTAACACACAAAAAATTACTAAAAAAATTTTTAATGTGCTTTTTCTAAACGTAATATTCATACTTTGAAAATTATACATTTATCCAAAATTTACTAACGAATTTTTGTACTATTTTTGGAATAGTTTGAAAAATTTCACATCATTTTTTTTTGGAGTGTTACATTGGAATGTTATGTTTGGAAATACTAAGGAGTTTTTTTGTGTGTTACATTGTAATATTACACTAAAGAGTTTTTTTTAGAGTATTATATTAGAGTGTTACGTTTGAGAAAAGTATACTAAATTTTTTTTGAAGCGTTACATTAGAGTGTTATATTTGAGTGTTACAGTTCAAAATTATACATTTGCTCAAAACTTACTAAGGAGTTTTTGTACTCTTTTTGAAATGTTTGAAGAATTTCACATCTTTTTAAAATATTTGAAAGATCTCATATTTCAATTCATTTTAATATTCATTTTGAAATGTTTTCTAAATAAAAAAGATTTATATATAAAAATTAATCCCCAATTTAATTTCCATAGATTGTGTACCTTACTTTTCTAGCACAAAAGAAAAAAGAAAAGGAAACATAAGAAAAATAAGGTATAATTGTAAATTAAATTTTCAAATAATATATTAAATTTACATTTCTAAAATTATTAGGACTAATTGATTTATCAGAAAATCGTTGGACTATATTTATTATCCATTATTTACTTATATAATTAAAGACGAAAAGTAGAATGTGTTAAAAAAAATAATTATATCCTTTTTTCTTTTTCTTTTTTTTTTTTTTGAATATTTCAACAACGTAACAAAATAAACGTGGAAAAAAACATTTTTTTTTTTGGATATTTTGTTTTCAAAATAAATGGTTCACATTGAACCTTCAATTCGAAAAATCGTAGTTGAAGAATTTTCCTGTTCGTTTTCTGTTCATTTCAAGAAGTCCAAACACATTCTAAATTTGTATAACCAATCACCTGTTGGAAAATAATAGTTTTTCGGCAATTATAATTCGGAATTAAAGTGGGATTTAACTGTCTGTTGATGTGGGTTTGAGTGGTTTGGTATTCTTTCAAGTGAGAAGATTACAATATAAAAATGATGGGTTGAAACCATTGAGTTGTGAATGAGAATTGTCTCATAAAGTGGGCATCAATAGAAGTTAGGCTTGGGCCTAGGCTTGGACTTGGACTTAGGTTTTGTCTTGGTTTAGACTGGCCTAGGTTTGTGTATGTACATGTGTTGGACTTAGTCTTGGGCATGAGCTAGATTGTGCTATGCTGGACTAGGCTCGTCTTGTGCATATGTTTTAGACTGGGTGTGGATCGGGTTATGACCCAATACTCGTATTCATTTTGCGAACTATCTGGCTAGATTATTTAAAGAACATTATATTTATTTATTTAGTTATCCTTTGTAACTCTCATCTTTTGATAATAGAGTTGATGATCATTATGCACATGAGAATTTTACACCCTTGTAACTTCAGTCCTAAAGGTTAGAGTTGATGGTCATTGATGCTAAGTTTTATGATAGCCTTTATGGCTAAGACCTCTTTCCTACAAGTATAAAAAGGGTCTTTCCCCTCCAACTTATAAGAAGAGTTTTTGAGAGATTTTGATGAAAAATGAGGATATTGTTTTGAGATAAAAAAAGAAGAAGTTAGAAATGATTTTTAACACCAAAGAAAAATTTTCCTATCTTTTGCTAGTTCCTTCTTTGGTTCTTGTTAGAGAGAGTACAACCATTATCAAATTCGCCAAAGCTAACAGAAGGTGCTTCTGCGTTAGCCCGGTCTAAACCGTCGTATCCTGAAAGACAGAAGTCGACGTTCCTTCAACACCAATGGTGAGGCGGCTAATCTATTTTAAAGACACTGTGATATTACGCAGGTTTCGATTTGCATCATTTTACTAGTTTAATTTTATTATGAATTTCTGTAAATTTCAACATGTTCTAGTTCTGAAATTCAAAGTGATTGTTCAATATGAATCTATTTATTTTATTTAAGTACACAATTTATACAATATCAACATCTCAGTGGATCAATGAATTACGTATCCTATTTCATCATATTACTTGTAGTTGGGATATTGCCCAAATTCAATAATTGTTTACCATTTTCATATTGTTTTTTTGAAACAACAATACAAAAGTAGCGGATGTTAGTATATCAATTAATCACATTTAATTTAAGATATATTGTAACATATTAAAGTATTAGAAATAGAAATTTAGGAATGGAATCCGTTTTTTAGTAATAAATTATTGTCATTTTTAGACTAAAAATTTTGTTTAGAAAAGTAATTTTTTTTTTCCGTGAAATCATTTTATTTCCAAAAGTGTATATATTAGCACATCTTTAAAATTTGTTGCTAAAGTTTATTTTTATTTTTATTTTTATTTTTTTAATTTTTTACTTTTTGAATTGATCTTATATTAATGACTCTAGTGACAACATAAATTGATTTCCTAGTTTTTTTATAACAAAATTTTCACTTTTATATCTTATACTGACGCTACATGACAATGTAATTAGTATATTAAAGGGGACTGAAAATGGAAATAAAACTTTTTTTTTTTTTTCATTTTTTCCTTTTCGTTTTTTTTGGAAAATTGTTCTTTATAAAAATAGTTACAAAAATATTCTCATTTTAAATTTTATTTTAAAAATAATAAAAAATTAAAGTGAAAATAAGATTGTGAATATGATTGATTTAATACTAATTTTGGAACTCACGCAAAGCGTTTACTCTACGTGGATCGGACAAATCTCAAGTAGAATGCACATGCATAGTCCTAAAGAATTGATAACACCTAGTGGGAGTTGAACCTGCGACTTGGAGGGAACACACTCCCATGTCCTTGCAGTATTGACCTATAAAATAATAATAATAAAATTTTGATAAAAAAATAGTTATTCTAACATTATTAAATCTAAAACCGGGTCCTTAATTTTAAGTTTAAAAGGACTTGACTTATTATTAAACAATGAATATAGTCAATGAAAGGTAAGTTTCATTTTCATTATCAATTGTAAATTGGATTTTGGCGATGAAAATTTACTTAGCACATGATTTTATAAAGCGGAATTTCAATTTTGTTTTGACTATTATTCAGCAATAGGGTTGCTTTGTGGTGTTTTTTTTTTAGGTAAATTATACTTACACCTTCTGAGATTTGAATTTAATACATATTATCTCTTACGTTTGAGAAATTGCACTAACCCCCCTGTCATTGTAATTACAGAAAGAAAATGTTAAACTCATACACTCTCTCTTTTCTTACTTTGCTTTACTTCCTCTGTTTTTTTTCCCTCTCCTTTGCTTTATTTTTTTCAGTGTAATTACCTTTATTTTTTTATTAAAAATTGTTAGTAATGGGCGCCCATGTGGCATGACCATTTGAATTTAAATTTGAATCTTATCTAAATAGGTTTTGAAATCGAATTCAAACCTATTTAGGATAACCACTCTGGGTACAGATATTATCTCCATTAACTAATATGGATAGATAATAATTAAATATTATATATCTGATATATGGGTTATGGGTGATTATGAGAGAAACAACGTATGATCTGTTTTTTACCCATATACTGTCTCTCTCCCAAAAGAACAACGATCAAGTCATTTGTACTGTGATTTGTGTGGGTGATATTCAATCTGTGATATCATTTCACTGCTGGGTTGGTTTATCAGTGTCTGGAAGCACGTGATTTACCCACGAGGTTCTATCATCTAAAAGTATGATCTAAATATTTTTCCGCTGTATGTTTTGTGTTTTGATTTACATTGGTATCAGAGCCATGTATGGGTATTTTCGTGCTTTCTTTTATCATGTGTATATTTATAAAAGAGGTAGAGATCCAAAATATTTCATTTTTATGATCATTAAAGTATTTTTTAAGACCATAAATGATTTTATTTTGGAAAAAAGAGTCCGACAGTTCAAAAATCGGACCAGAAAACACCCTGAAAGGCGGCGCGTGCAGACCACGCGCCACCTGATGTCGTGAGCCGTTTTCCACGCGTCCCACGCGCAGCCATGCGCTCCCACGCACCGGATGCCCTGCTGACGCGCCTGCACGCGCCATCACGCGCGCGTCAGCGGCGCTGTCCACGCGCACGCCGTTCGCGCCTCGCACGCGCGCCGCGTGGTCTGAGCCGCGGGCTGAGCCGCGCACCGAGCCGCCGGCTGAGCCGCGCCGAGCCGCTCCTTGAGCCGACTCGCGCCGAGTTGCGCTAAGCGGCGGCGAGCCAAGTTGAGCCGTTTTTCTCGCCTGGCTTGGCTCTAAGGCTCTGTTTGTTTGTTTTTAATTCTGAATTGCGTTAATTGGCCATAATTTATTTGTTATAGCTTTGTTTTAAGCATAGTTGGTACTGTTAGACTCAGAATTAATTTTTTTATATTCTGTAAAATTTTGAAAATTTTAGGAAAATATAAAATATTTTTTCTGTGTTAATAATTCATGTTTTATGCTTTAAAATGCTTTTGGTATTGCATAAATAATTTTATGGGGCTGAATTTTTTATTGTAGACTATTGATGTAGTTTACTATTTACTGGTATAGTTATAACATTTTATCAGATTCTGGAATATTTATTTCTGATTTTATGTGTGTTTATTAGTTATTTAAAATTCCAGAAAATTCCAGAAAATACCAGAAAAATTCCGGAAAATTTCAGTATGATATACTTTCTGTCATGGCATAATTTGAATATTAAATACAGCATATTTTTTTTTTTTGGGTTTGTAATATGTTGTAATTAGAGGAGCACGATTATTTATTTATTTATTTATTAGAATTCCATTATTAAATGAATATAGCATGAGTTATTTGTAAATTTACATTAAGATGCTATTGTATGGAATTTATCATGCTTTGTATATGCCATAGTCAGTGGGAGGTTATTCGGTTGAGAGAAATCTTTGTAGATTAACTCCCGAAAACCAATATTTTGCGCATAAATTAAATTAAATTTTGGATAATTGTCACATGTGGCGCAAGAGATGATTACGAGCATAGCGGATTTTCGATCTTGCGACTTGTGTAATATTGTCACTATTTAATTTAGATTTTTGCGGCAAAATTATATTATGCTAATCAAATTAATCCCAATGCGAATTTCTCTCTAAATTGATTTAGCTTATGGAAGTTAATTTGGTTGACCTAGACTTAGTAGAGATGTTCAAATGTGAACAAACTAATCCCATTCTTTAGATGAGCAAAAGTCTTGGAGACTTTAGGTCAAACCTTAATTGAGCCAAAGTAAGGAAACATGACTCAAAGTCGCCGTGGTTTGGTTGCCTTGTTTGGCACAATAAAAACTAATGTGTGCGCTATAGTTAGCGGCACGCTACATAGTTTTGGTTGGCGAGTTTTGGAGTTATGAAATTAGTAAGCCCTCAATAGATCTGTATATGATCTTGACTAATGAGCTGCGCGGATTGACTTTGTAATTTGACTTGTAAATAATGTTACATCATTGGATGAAGTAACATTCAAGAGTCACGTCATCCAAGAAATGCGAGCTTAAATAAATTAGTCATTAAGTGTAAGACGAGTAGCCAGTATGAGCAGCATTTTGCTCTCTGCCCAATTATTGGGAGTGGATGGAGCAAAAATTTCATGCACTATAATAGTGTGCGTTGAAGTATCACTTGAAGATTAAAAGATTAGCGCTTAGTAGCAGAAAAATCTATTAACACTAAGTGAAAAGATTAGCGCCAAGTGGCTGCAAAATCTATTGGCATTGCTAACTTGTCTAAGTCTGGACACTTTGTTTCCACACTTAAGTGTGAGACATGGATGAGGTGCTTCTTTGTGTGATTCCTTTACTAGGCTAATGTTTGAATAACATTTACCACTAAGCGCAAACGTTGCAGCATAGTAATGAAAAGGTCAAGGCTGACAACGTTGTTATGACTCTAAGAATTTGACGCATCGCTTGTGAGAGCATTGTGTTGAAATTAGACTCTTTAGCCTCATTCGCGCTTAAGTTACTTCAGGAGCTGCCATAGGTGATAGCTTATTCTCTCCTTCTTGTGAATAGTAGAATTAATTGCAAGTAACTATGAAGCGAGAAATAGATATGGCAAGAGGAGTATCGTCATCTTTCAACTAGATGTATTAAAGTGTATGGAGAATAAATTGACTTGAAGGTGTAGGGGATTAGCACTTACTAGTTAAATTTGCGACTTAGGCGTTGTTGATATCTCCATGACATCCTTTTATGATCTAGTGAATATGAATTAGTCCTGAGTCATTACCTAGTTGGGCCTAAACCTTTTAAACTTATCTTCGAGAACTCACACATTAAGATGATTGGAATTAGTTTATGACATTGGTCATGAACCGGTGGCTTATTATACTTAATCACATTAATGAGATGATGACACGATGGTTTGAGTAGGCCTTCTCGGGCCCACTCGCTTATGACATCCTGCTCTCATGTGAATGTATAATTTTGTTCGCAATGGGTGCGCACAAGTAAGTAGGAAAGCCGTAGAAGGTCATTTGTTTTGGTGCATTTAGTCCACTATGATATTTGTGACTAGATATGTGTAAGGGTATGATAGCTAAGCCTCAATCTCGACACATTTATAGATTACGATACGCATCTGAGTCAAGACTATTTGATCTCCCATAAGTCAAAAGTTTTGAGATGATTTTTGACATTGCACATATGAGGTTGAGATCAATTAGATAACAGCTTTCATGTTTTTAGTTTTGACCAAGGTGGCGAGTATCTATTTGAGTTATTTTTAGAAAACTCTGTGAAGAGAGATGGATGCTTAGAAAATTGATTATTCCTAGTACTCAACAACACAATGGTGTAGTAGAGATGAGGAATTAAATATTGTTAATGTTAGGTGGATAATGGCGCAAAATGTTTCCCAATTGGAAATTGCACTAGTTTGTTGCCTATATCCCTAACTAAGTGCCCTCCATATCAGATTTTACACTCCATTTTGAGTAATGGGTTAGCGGAGAGCCATCTATGGGCGATCTGTAACCGTTAAGCAGCTTATCTTTATTTTACTTCTCATAAGATTGCGAAGTTCAAACCTAGGGTTCTATAGCGCATTATTGTATGCTGTCTTATAAACACAAAGGGTCGTGTGGCGCATTATTGTATGCGATCATGCAAACCTTCCGGGTCATGTGCATATAGGTAAGCAGCTTTGTGGTAGTGTAACAAAGTCACATAAAGTTTTCTTAGTAAAAGTGACGTGAATAGAGTTTTGGAACTCTATAAGATGGGGAATTCCAAGCATAGCGCTCTATGTAGCCTAGTTGAGAATGGAAAGAAATTTCCAATATCCTAGGGACAGTGGGAGCGATGTGCCTACTAATGGATTACTCCATTAGAGAAGAATACTCTACATTCTTAGTTGCGTGGTAGCGAATGTGAAAATTTTCCACGTCATCACTGGGTGATTGAGAGGGAAACATTCATGATTGCTCCTCAAGATGATAAAGAGCCTAGGATAATGCCTAAGGCTCTAGTCCCCTGTTTTTAGAAAGTGGATCAATGTTGCGCAGTTTAAGACAAAGTCTTTGAGGATTAACCATTTTTTGGTTGACTTTCCACTATGACGCAAAACTGTTCTAAAGTTATGCGTAATTTGGATAGTCATTGTTGAGGCATAAGGCTTGCTAGATACCGAAAGGTCGCACCATTGAGGAAAGTGTAGACCATGAGAAGACTTCCTCCTGGGGAGTGAGGTTATTTTGACTTAGGCTATGATTGACATAAGTTCGGAACATTGATTTGTGGACATTGTGACCCGATTTCTCATTAGAGAATTGGATAAGTAGATCTGTAGGGATTTACCTTCTGTTTCTATGGTGAAAAGTTAGGAGCGCAAAAAGGTTGCTAGTTCCAATAAATCTTTTACAGCCTAAAGCAGTTATCCAACAGTGGTTCTTAGATTTCGTCAAGCCATGATAGGGCAACGATGATCGATGAAGACCACTGAGGCATGATCAATGGTCCAAAAGAAGTTTTTCCTTACTTAGTCATTATGAGCCAGGAATTTATAAGGCTGTCGCCACCTAGGGTGGGCAGTCTTCTATTTTAGATATGATGGACATGGGTGATGTAATTTATATGCTCGGATGTACGATCTTTAGGGATTGTTTTAGGAAAATTCTCGGTTTGTCTTCGATGACTTACATAGAGAATATCCTAGAATGATTCTAGATGCAAAATTGAAAATCCATTGACTTACCTATCGGTAAAAGCCAGAGCCTTAGCTATTGAGTGAATCCTCGGATTGTCTTTGGGAGGACCTATATTCCTTGATTTTCTTTGTTATGGGAGCCTAAAGTACGCTATGTGGGCGTATTCGGCATGATAAGTGTTATCTTTGGTAAATGGTCAACTGAGTTGTTTAGACATTGACCTTGCTCATTAGACTGTGGATAAAATGCTTTATTAGAAGCATATTAATTTGCTCCTTGTAAAATTCAATGCGCTAGTTGGGCGCATCTGCGCTAGTTGGGCGCATTAAGAATGAACGCAAATTGGTCACCAAAAAAAAAAAAAAAAAATTTTTAGAGAGGTTATTGCGCAAGAGGTAGTGATCTTAAATCATTTCATGTGAGGCGCACATGGTGGATTCCGTTGTATATACTTATCGCAAGAGGTGCTGATAAGGCCTATGTTTGGAATCTATAATTGCGCAAGCTGTGGTCAATTTTTTTTTTAAAAAATCGATCACTTATTTTGAGATGATGGGATGTTGACACTATTATGGTTTGTGTCATAATGATTAGCAGATGATGATGTCAGCAGGCAAGATTGGCTCACTTACACGAGCAATCGCCCTTGGCGCTTGGGAGCGAGCAAGGATGAGACTGGTGGTTTATTTTTTATTTGGAGCCAAGAGAGGCTTAAATCATCCACTATGTATGTCGCCTTGGTTATAACCAAGATGAGGTCGTGTTAAGGACCAAACATGGATGTTAGTACCCACTTTCCATGTTGTGCCTGTTATGATTAGCCAGATACGAGATCTCATTTGGCGCCTAGAAGGCGAGCAAATAGAGAATTCAGGTTAGGCGTTAGAAAGCGACTAGACTAATATCTGTACGGTGTATCGAGTATGACGTCACTCTTTATGGAAGAGTTACTCCACCATAGCATGTATTCATACTATATGTGCTTGGCGATCGAGTAATGAGATGAGAGAATGGATCCCTGCTTCCTCACCATGTGAGTCTTACGTGTCATTATTGATATGACTTTCATTTATGTACCATTTTGTGACTTTTGACTATGTCATAAGGTAAGGGGTTGATGTTCTGCTACTTTGGTATGTTGCCTGCGGTCATGCATGATTCGGCCTTAAGGGACATTACTGGGAAAGCGGTCAATCCTAAACTAAATGGCATGAGTGCAAAGGGAAGATCATCTAGTATTACACCACTGTTGTATATTCACTGCCGGCAACTCACATCGCTCTGTATGAGAGGCGAATTGAGTGTGAATATATTGCAAGAATTAAGAGGGTCAAACATGCTCCTTTTGAGGGATTAGAGATGTTTTTTGGACTGGTGTAATTAGATGGGTCTGGGGTATATGAGACACTATTTCTATTCTTTTTGGGTTGATGTCGCTATGCTGGCTCATTTTTGAGTTTCTAGTATAGAGCTCCCACATGCAGGTGTTCTCAGCAGTCGCACGGTGCAGTGGCTAATATGAGATTGTTTATTTTTGGGAGATTGAGATAGAGATGTGGCAGTGTCATGCCAACTCATGTGCGAGTGGGAGATGTTAGTAATGGGCGCCCATGTGGCATGACCATTTGAATTTAAATTTGAATCTTATCCAAATAGGTTTTGAAATTGAATTCAAACCTATTTAGGATAACCACTCTGGATACAGATATTATCTCCATTAACTAATATGGATAGATAATAATTAAATATTATATATCTGATATATGGGTTATAGGTGATTATGAGAGAAACAACGTATGATCTGTTTTTTACCCATATACTGTCTCTCTCCCAAAAGAACAACGATCAAGTCATTTGTACTGTGATTTGTGTGGATGATATTCAATCTGTGATATCACTTCACTGCTGGGTTGGTTTATCAGTGTCTGGAAGCACGTGATTTACCCACGAGGTTCTATCATCTAAAGGTATGATCTAAATATTTTTCCTCTGTATGTTTTGTGTTTTGATTTACAAAAATTGTTGTCTTTTATATATATAGGAAGTTTATAAAATGAAACTATTAATCATAGAAGTGAAAATATAATTTTTAGAATGTCAAAGAAAAAAATATAATCAGACCAAACTTTAAAAGCTGTGTATAATTTACCTTTTTTTTTTTTTTTTTTCATAAGTCCATGACCCACATCAATATTGGCCCTGTTTGGTAGAGCTGTGGGAAAGTGCTTATAGCTTATGCTTAAACAACTTATAGCTTATAACTATGAACATAAGCTGATTTCTGACTTATAAATTAAGCATCTCCTGCCCTATTCAAAGAATAAGCTGATTTCTGACTTCCAAAAAGTTATAAGCTATAAGCTAAACTAAACACATCAAAATAGTTTAAATTAAACTGAAAGCTGAAATAAGCAACTTTTAAGATGCACCAAACAGGGCCATTGTGTTTCAGAAGAGATTGTACGTTGGTGTGATGGATGGCTATTGCAATAAATAATTTTTTGTTCTTTGTGTGTGATCGATGGCTATTGCAATAAATAATTTTTTTATTCTTTGGGTTGAGTAGTTTAGCAATTAGGATCGCTTGATCTCAGGGATGCAAGAAAAATAAAATAAAATAAATCGATGAAATCGATTGAATCAAATCGAATTATGATTTGTGTGATTTTTAAAATTATTTTTTTTTTAGATCCAGTACCAGTTTAGGCATCTCATACATTCAATTAAACTGAAACCGACCGAAATTTTCCATATTAAACATAATACATATTAAATATATATGAAGTTGGTTAAGTATGAAGTTCAGTTAATTTACTTAATTGTTTATTTTTTCTTAAATAATCCAAGTTTGACAATAGATATTAACAATGTGATAAGTTATTAGTTTACCAATCATATGTGATTGAGTCAAGTTTTATTAGTACTATGCTTATATAGTTATAGTAGATGTATATGCATTTTCAATTTTTTTGTTTTGACTCTACTTGATAGATTTGTGATTTTGCCCTTTTGAGATGACAGTTTTATACTTTAGTTTTGTTTTGGTGTCAAGATTTTGATTTTCGTATTATATTTTATTTCTAATTTTATTTCAAAATTTTTATATAAATTATTTACTATACTATAAATTTAAAGAAGTAACTCAAATTTAAAAGGCCCTAAATTGATTAAACCACACCGAGCCAAATTGTTTGAATTGGTGCGATTTAGTGAAAAATTCAGTCTGTATTAGTTCTCAATATAATAGAACTAATATTAAACCACACCGAGCCAAATTGTTTGAATTGGTGCGATTTAGTGAAAAATTCAATCTGTATTAGTTCTCAATATAATAGAACTAATATTATCGACTTGGTATAAAATTTCACCTTAATACCGACCGTATCGAACGGATTACATTGACCTTTTGTTAGCCAAAAGGAATCCTTTTTTTTTTTTAATTCCCCCCCCCCCTCTTTTTTTGGGTACTGAATTGCAAATACTATCGCCAAAATTACCATTGTTGGGAAAAACAATTTGGCATAAAATTGCAAATATTATCAACAAACTTATTATGGTAATGAAAAAAAATACATAAGTAGTCTTGTAGCAGGGCGAAACTTTTTTTGGCATGAAAAATATCATCACCGCTTAATAATTTCCCCTTTTAAAGTTTATTCTTCTTTTTTTGAAATTGCTTGAATGGCTGCCTCTTATCAATTGTTTTTGTCTGCACGAGTAATTGTATGATTTTTCAGAAATTTTAAGGTGGTAGTGTACCCATCTAATAGTAATGAAGGTGTACTTACATGGCCTAAACACTACAAAATACAAAATATATAGTAGCGGTCAAAAGCGTCGCTAAAAATAACAAAAAGCGTCGCTAAAAACAAGCACACTTTTACCAGCAATTTGAATAGCGACGGCCAAATTGCCACTATAGTCCCTTCGATAAAGGTTTATAGTGACACTTTTACTACAAAAAATTAAGGTTTTTGAGACCAAAATTTAGGGACAAAATTATATTTTAGGGATCATATAATTTTGTTGCGAAAGTGTCGTTATTAGATTTTTAGTAACAAAAATTGAATATTAGTGATGAATTATTATTCTTTTGGAACCAAATATTTTTTGTCTCAAAAAATAAATCATTTTGAGACCAAATTATTTTATCCCTTAAAGTCTAGTTATTAGTGACATTTTTAAAATTTTGTCACTAAAAGCCTTATTCTTGATTTTTTTGGGACGACCTTTTAGTGATCATCCTCATGACGATAGAAATTGGTCCCTAAATGTCTTTTGTAACAAAATTTTCACTTTTAGACACCAAAACGTTTGGTCTCTAAAATTCTTATATGTTGTAGAATTTTCTCAACTGCTTGTATAAATATTTTTCTTGCGACGGCTATAAACGACGCTATATTTCAAATTTACCCATTTCTTGATACCTCTATAACGACGGTTTGACTGCTGCTACAACCATTGCTTTTGTGACATTTTGTCTACTATATTTTGACTCTATTCCATCAATTTTTCACTGTCGCTATAACCATAGAATTTTTTTGAATTTTATTCGTATTTCACTTTTTATATCAGAAACAACACATCCAAGTACAAAAAAATTCAACCATCTTCTCAAACACAAATATTTTAACCTAAAATAGTCAAAAATTAAAATAGTCCATTAAAATAGCCAACTATCTAAACAAGGCCATTGTGTCGAAATTTACTATTCTCAAACAAAAAAGAGACGTAACACATCTTTTGAAGATAGGATAATAATGAGATGTGAGTTTTATCCCGATTTGGGTGGCTGCTTTGCAGGAGCACAACATTCACTGTTGTGTCATTATTGGAGCCAATTTCGGGATTTGTTTCAATGATCTGAACCATTCATTTTTTAGAGTACATCGAGTAGAATATATTTGTAAAAAATCAAGTTGAGCAGATATCGTGAATCATTTCATTGACTCATATTTGTATTTAGTTTTATATTTCAAATCATATTTGTAATTCATTTTTGTAGATACAAATGCAATTTGATCAAACGGTTAACCATGTTTGATCTACTTTATTTTTTTGCAAGTGTTTTGTAATCTACATATCCTAAAAATTGAACGATATAAATTATTAAAACAATCCTCAAAATGTGCTTCACTGGCCGCACAACTGTGATTGTTGTGCCTCAGCATAGCACCATTCCATCTCTGTTTTATATAGTTACAATATAAGCTCCAAAATAGATTAACTTATCCCTAACAACCTTTCGTTTGCTTTATTGGATCTCATCAATCTTTCGTTTGTTGTGCCCCGTGTAGCACCCTCCCATCTCTATCTTGTCCATTTTTGTTTTACATTCTACAATAATTTTCACTTGATTGTTGGAAATAAAAGTAATAAATAAATAGAGCAATTTTTAAAGAATATAAATTCATTAAATTAGGAAGAATTTCAAAAAAATTAAAAAGTTAAAAAATAATTTTCAATGATGGAAGTATCTGCATAATCTAATGCATAAATCATTTGTACCTCCATTATTTTGAAATTATTTTTCTGCTCTTCACTTTTTTGATAGTCTTTCAAAAAATTATGAAAGTCGCTATTCTCACACCACTTTGCTCCTAATACATTTTCTGCTTTTTAGTTTTTTGATATTCTTTCAAAAAATTATGAGAGTCGCTATTCTCACTCCACTTTACTCCTATTACACTCATTTGACTCATTGATATTGATAACTAGAATATAGAGATTTTTTTTGAGCACCATAAATACTTCAACTTTTATTGAGCAGCATAGTTTTTTTTTTTTTTTTTGGTCCTAATCATTTCATTTTTAGAGTAAACTCCAAACAAGCACCATAAATATTTGCAATTTTTATTGAGAATTTTTTTTCTTGTATTACTTGATTTTTAATGAGCGCCTAATACTGGTTGTTGATAGTATTCTTATTAAAAAAAGGATAAATTGTACTGCTTCCCTTGCAAATTAGAGAAACTATAGTATGCCTTAGACTTCAAAATTTCAATCAATTTCAAAATGTATTTAAATTTGACTTGTGTATAAGAGTCATTTTATTTTGATCAATAATGAAAATAATAATAATAGTAACAAATAACAGTGTGATTTTATTTATTTTTGAGGAAGCATAAGGAATTCTAAAAGCCATAATTATCACTAAAAAAAAAATAAAAAGGAAAATGTTACAAATACCAACATTTCTTATCCGGTAGACACAAACTGAATTATATATATATATATATATATATTTTAAATAGTAAAAATTTAAAATAAATAAATAAAAAAAGCCCAACATGCACAATGGGAGTAAATTTTGGATGTCCATGTATGTAACAACCCCTACCCATGATTAACGTTAATCCATGCTTGATTATGCCTAATAAATAATTAAAGTGAAATGTTGCATCATATGTTGCCTTATATGTGTTTATAGCTGTTTAACGTAGAAAGATCTATTCATGTTTCTATTTCGGTTTGTGAATTGAAGGCCTTATCAGCATCTAATTTAGAAATCGACTTGATTTATGTGTTAATTGGAATTTTTAGAAGTTTATGCTAGATTTAATTGAAATTCGATTCAGAACGATTAAATTAGAATAATTAATACTCAATTAAGCCTAACTAATGAAATTTTGATCTAAGCCTATATAAGGCACCTTTTATACCCCCACTCATTCTTTTTCTTCACTTTATATACATTTTTGAGCTCACAAACACACACAAACGAGAGAGAGAGAGAGAGAGAGAGAGAGAGAGAGAGAGAGAGAGAGAGAGAGAGAGAGTGGGAAGATTTGGTTCTAAGCTTGAGAATTTTGTGAGACTTGAGCTCAATCAAAAGAAATTACTAGAAAAGAGAAAGATTTGGAGAGAACTTGGAAAACTAAGCTCTTACACTTGAGAATTCAAGGCTTGAGGTAGAAATTCACTCCTTTAGTTGTATATTTTTAGTCTTTAATGCATGAATTCAAGAGAATTAGTTAATTAAGCCAAGAATTAAGCTTAGGAAGAAGAATTAAGAAGATAATCATACTTACATGTAAATTCTTTTGTATTTGGAGCTTGATTTTGAGGAAGCTTAACATGCATGCATTGATCATGGCTTGATTTTGGAAGTTCATCACGTTTCACATGTTTCTACTACATTTGATTATGTTTTGGAAGGTTAAAACTCATACCATTACATGCAAGTTATATTTTCAACATTTCAAGTTTGGTTTTGTATAATTAACAAGCTTTTGAGCTTTGGTTTTGTGAGATGATATGGTTTTACCATTTATAAGTGTTTCCTATAGCTTCCTCAAGTTTTTGGCCCTAGAGACCATGTTTTACAACTTTGAATCTAAGTTTTGAGCTTGGGAGCAAATCTGAAAATTTTAGAATTTTGCTCCTACGCTCTAGCGAAGGAATCCACGCTCGAGCGACCTGAAGTCTGCTCGAGCGTGAAATGCATGCTCCCAGAAGTTCTTATATTTTGTAGGCCACTCAAGCGACAAAAGTTGCGCTTGAGCAAGGGCATGTCTCTCACGCTCGAGCGAGCATCGAGTGGAAAAATCAAATAACCAGCACTTTTGCAAAAGTTTACAGACCGCTCGAGTGACAGATCTTGCGCTCAAGCGACCACTCACATTTTGCATGTTTGCTCGAGCGTAGGAAGTTACGCTCGAGCGAGGACCTTGTTTTCAGCAATTTTTATTAAGTGTTTTCAAGTACATTTTTGCATCCTCATTCCGTCCCAGGCATACCTAGGCCAAGTTTAAGACACCATAATGAGGATAAAGAAGTAGAACACACCAAGACAAAAAAGAACTAAGTTGATGACTTCAGGTGTATAATTCAGTACGTATTCGTTCTGTATCTGTGTAGGTCATGCGCCACAAAATCTTTGATTTGCCTACTTTGTCCATTTACTTAGAGCCATCTATTATCTGTGAGTAATAACTTAGTAAAGCTATGTTCAAGTTAAATTATTTTTTGTATATGAAATAAGATCTGTTCTATGAAATGTCATGTTTTATACTATGAATGATTGTTCAACTCTGATAAATGTTTGTGGTATTTATACTATGATTCAAGTATGTTATCCACACCCGGACCGGAGGTTCCTTATGGAACTGACAAGTTATCCGTTCCCAGTTCGAAGGTTCCTTTATGGAACTGGCAAGTTATCCGTACCCGGTCGGAGGTTCCTTTATGGAACTGACAAGTATGATCTAAGATGCTTTGTAAATGATCTGTTAGCACTAACGGATAAGCCATGGAAAATTAAGCATGAACTCTAGTTTCTATATATGCTCAGAACAAGAATTCGATGTGAATTTGTTTTGATATGAACTCTGATTTCTAAATTAGTTATTGGACATCATTCATTTAACCCTTTACTATGTTATTATTCACTGGGCTCCCGCTCACTATTTATATTATGTATGTATCAGTTTTTGTCAACCAACCTTTGTGCCTTCTGAGGAGGTTCCGAATTAAGTCAAGTCTAGTGGCTGTGTTGTTATGAATGTATAAGACTTTGTTTTTTTTCTCTACGAACAAGTTTTTCTGTTTATATATACATAAAGTGATATGTAAATACTGTATCTTTTGATGTCACTTGTAAATTTATGAAAGTTTAAGGTTATCTGTCCCATGTATGTTTTCACACTCAATGGACTATGTATAATTTATATATTTGCTTCCGCAGTCCCTAATTATACATTTTTATGTTAAGAGGCCTTTGGTAATCCAAGGATTACTGGCTAGTTACGACGCTAAACCTATAGGGGCGGGTTTGGGTCGTGACATAATGGTATCAGAGCACGTGTTCTACCGCACACATAAGTTCATACGAGCTTAGGATGTCCTAGTAAGAAGTAGGGACATTTCATCCGCATGTGTAAGCGTCTGTTTATTGAAAGTGAAAACATAAATCTGATTATGATCACATGATATGGAAACAAATGATCTGAATGTTGTAAAAGGACTATTTGCCTATGTTTATAATATTTTGTTTACCTATAGCAAATGGAAAATACAAGAAGTGATGGAACAGTTGAATCATCTGAGGCTCGAATGAGTCGTATGGAACAAATGCTTGTAGCTTTAATTGAGGCAATGACTCAACAACAGCAGGTGCAATAACCCTTACCTCCCCCGCCGGTCTAGGTTGAGTCGGATAACAATGATCTCATAAATTTAACTCAGAAGTTTCTGAAAATGAAACTGCCGACTTTCTTAGGTGGTATTGAGCCGTTAAAAGCAGAGACATGGTTACTCGAAATGGAAAAACTATTTGAAGTATTCTCTTGTTCTGAGATTCAGAAAGTCCTTCTGACCACCTATAATCTGAAAGATGAAGGCTGGAGGTGGTGGTTGTTAATCCAAAATAGTAATGGAAATATGACGTGGACACAATTTAATGCGATCTTCTACGATAAATACTTCCCTCAGTGTTTCTGGGATCGGAAAGTTTCTGAATTCCAAGAACTTAAACAAGGCAGGATGTCCTTGGCTGAGTATGAGGCCAAATTTACTGAGTTGGCTCGATTTACTCCACATATGGTGGATACTGATTACAAGAAGGCACGAAAATTTGAAGACGGACTGGATTTGGAAATGTTTGGCTGAGTTGGCGCCTTGAAATTGCCTACCTATGTGGAAGTTTCAAATAGAGCGATAATGGCGGAAGCCACAATAGCAGCAATGAAACAAGCCAAGGCACCAACAACAGAATAGAGAAGCAAAAGATTTGGATCTAATTTTCGGAAGGGCCGCTCTTTCTTCGCGAGCAAAAAGCAAAATACTGAGTCTTCAAGCAGCTCAAGCCAAAGTAGTGGGTCTATGCCAATCTGTTCAGAATATGGAAGGAAACATAAAGGCATGTGTCATCATGCATTGGGTGCGTGTTTTCAGTGTGGCAAAATTGGCCACATAATTAAGGACTGTCCAATGAGGTTTGACAATGCAAATCATCCAGCAGTAAGTTCAGCTGGATATACTCCTGTAATGAGGCCCAATGCAAGAACTAATGCCAAGAATAACACCGGGAATGAAATACTACGGCAAGGGAGAGTGTTTGCTCTATCACCCGGGGATGTATAGAATACTGAACCAGTAGTGTCAGGTATAATTTTTATCTGTGCATTGAATGCCTATGTACTGATTGATTCTGGTTCTATGCATTCATTTGTATCGCATGGTTTTTCTCGAAAGTTGGCTAGATCATTAGAACCTATGAATTGCATACTATTTGTGTCTACACCAATGGGAAGTTTTATGATGTGCACTTATGTATATCCTGCATGTGATGTTTTGATTGGTGATATGATATTGTACATTGATTTGTTGCCTTTGAGCATTGACCACTTTGATTGTATATTGGGCATGGATTGGTTGTCGAAATATTGTGCCATTATTGATTGTGTGAATAAAACCGTCATGTTTAAACCACCTGGTATGCCTGAGTATGTTTTCACTGGAAATGGGGTAGTTCCTCCACCATACTTGATTTCATTTATGAGAGCCAGAAAATTGTTGAGAAAAGGTTGTCGGGTTACTTGTGCAGTGTAATGATTGTATCTTCGGATAGTGCTAGCGTGGAAACTATTCCTGTGGTTTGTGAATTTCCTGATGTGTTTCCTAATGACCTACCCGAAAACCTAATTGATAGGGAAATTGAGTTTACCATTGATATAGTACCTGGAACACAACCTATCTCTAAGACTCCGTATAGAATGTCGATTTTTGAACTGAAAGAGTTAAAAGTTCAACTCCAAGAACTTTTAGACAAGAAATTCATCCGTCTGAGTACCTCACCTTCGGGAGCCGCAGTGTTGTATGTTAAAAAGAAAGACGGATCTTTGAGACTATGTACTAACTATCGTGAGTTGAATAAAGTAACCGTAAAGAACAAATATCCATTACCTTGAATAGATGACCTATTTGACCAACTCCAGGGAGCCTAAGTGTTTTCTAAAATTGACCTTAGATCCGGGTATCACCAGTTAAAGGTCAAGGCAGAAGACATAGAGAAAACTGCATTCAGAACTAGATATGGACACTATGAATTTTTGGTAATGCCATTTGGGGTAACAAATGCACCTGCGGCGTTCATGGATTTAATGAATAGGGTGTTCAAACAATTTCTAGATATATTGATTTACTCCAAAAGCATGGAAGAACATGAGAATCATTTGAGAACTGCCTTACAAATTTTGAGGGAAAAGAAGTTATATACAAAATTTTTCAAATGTGAATTTTGACTGGACAACGTAGCCTTTCTGGGCCATGTAATCAACAGGGATGGCATATCGGTAGACCCACAAAAAATTGAAGTTATTGTGGACTGGCCTAAACCGACGAATGTGCCAAAGGTTAGAAGTTTTCTGGGACTTGCAGGCTATTATCACAGATTTGTGAAAGACTTTCCAAAACTTGCTATGCCATTGACCCAGTTAACCCAAAAAAATATATTATTTGATTGAAATGATCAAAGAGAGTCTGCTTTTCAAGAGTTGAAGACCAGATTAGTAACTGCACCAATTTTGACTTTGCCTAATAGTACTGATGGGTTTCAGATTTACAGTGATGCATCCTACAAAGGTTTGGTTTGTGTATTAATGCAAAATGGAAAGGTAATTGCTTATGCTTCTCGACAACTCTGACCACATGAAAAGAATTACCCGACTCATGATCTTGAATTGGCAGTTGTGATGTTTGTTTTGAAAATTTGACGACATTATTTGTATGGTGTGACTTGCAAGGTGTACACCAACCATAAAAGTTTGAAATACTTCTTTACCCAAAAAGAACTGAACATGAGACAAAGAAGATGGCTGGAATCGATCAAAGACTATGATCTACAGATTTTATATCATCCAGGAAAAGCTAATACTGTAGCAAATGCCTCGAGTCGAAAGTCAATAGGAAATTTGTCATGTTTGCTTACTGGTCAGAAAGAATTACTATGTGACTTGAAAAAGAAGGAGATTGAAGTTATATTGCGAGAACAAGGTGGAATCTTAGCTGCTATCTCTGCCCAGCCTGCAATCATCAAACAAATTAAAGAGAAACAACTGCAAGATGAGTTCTTGAAAAAGATCATGGATGAGATGGACTCAAAACCAAGGTCGGGATTTATATTGGCAAACGGTGTGTTGAAATTTCAGAACAGACTTTGTGTGCCAGATTGTTTTGATTTGAGAAATTGTGTTATGACCGAAGCTCATAATTCTAAATTTGCTATGCACTCAGGGACTACAAAGATGTATCATGATTTGAAACTGAATTTCTGGTAGCCGGGAATGAAAAAGTGTATTACAGATTTTGTGGCTAAATGTTTACACTTCTAACAAGTTAAAGCTGAGCATCAACGACTCGCTGGATTACTTTAGCCGCTCCCAATACTGGAATGGAAGTGAGAACATATCACGATGAACTTCATTGTTGGACTACCTCGTTCTTCTCGAGGTATGGATTATATCTGGGTCATTGTTGATCGTTTAACTCAGTCTGCCCATTTTCTGCCTGTCAAATCTTTATACAATGTGGATAAGTTGGCTAATTTGTATGTCAATGAGATTGTGAAATTACATGGAGTTCTAGTGTCCATAGTGTCTGATAGAGACCCAAAGTTTACTTCGTGATTCTGGCAGAGTTTGTAACAAGCTTTGGGGACTAAATTGAGATTAAGCAGTGCTTATCACCCACAGACAGATGACCAATAAGAATGGACCATTCAAACATTGGAGGACTTGTTACGGATGTGTGTGTTAGACTTTCAAGGCAATTGGGAGACTTACCTTCTTTTAGTTGAATTTGTGTATAATAATAGCTACCATTCAAGTATTAGTATGGCCCCATATGAAGCTTTGTATGGTAGGAAATGCCGTTCTCCGATCTGTTGGGCCGAGGTAGGTGATAGACCTTTATTGGGATCAGAACTGGTATAAGATACAACTGAAAATGTGAAATTGATTTGACAAAGACTGAAAACTGTATAAAGCCACCAGAAGAGCAATGTCAATGTCCGAAGAAGAGACAGGGAATATGAAGTCGAGGATCATGTATTTATCAAAGTGACTCCAATGAAAGGCCAGACACAGTTTGGCGTGAAAGACAAATTGGCACCAAGATATGTTGGATCCTATGAAATCCTTGTGAAGATTAATTCAGTGACGTATTGGGTAGCTTTATTACCAGTCATGGAACATATGCACAATGTATTTCATATCTCTATGCTTCGGGATTATTTAAGAGATCCATTACATGTGATTGAGCCGACTCATGTACTTCTAAAAGATGATTATACATACGAGAAGAGACCAATGCAAATTATAAATTGCTGAATCAAAAGATTGAGAAACAAGCAAATTCCGTTAGTGAAGGTTGATTGGTAGAATCATGGAGGAACTTGTGCAACTTGGGAGATAGAAGAAGACATGATGAGAAGATACCCTGAGTTGTTTCCTTTGAACCCAGTGTTCTTTCAAAATGAAGGTAACTCGAGTTTGGAGAACCAAACTCTTTAAGGGGGAAAAACTGTAATAACCCCGACCCGTGATTAACGTTAATCCATGCTTAATTATGCCTAATAAATAATTAAGTGAAATGTTGCATCATATGTTTCCTTATATGTGTTTATATCTGTTTAACGTAGAAATATCTATTCATGTTTCTGTTTCGGTTTGCGAATTGAAGGCCTTATCGGCATCCAATTTAGAAATTGACTTGATTTATGTGTTAATTGGAATATTTTGAAGTTTATGGTAGGTTTAATTAAAATTTGATTTGGAACGATTAAATTAGAATTATTAATGCTGAATTAAGCCTAATTAATGAAATTTTGATCTAAGCCTATATAAGGAGGCACCTTTTATACCCCCACTTATTCTTTTTCTTCATTTTATATACATTTTTGAGCTCACAAACACACACAAACGTGAGAGAGACAGAGAGAGTGGGAAGATTTGGTTCTAAGCTTGAGAATTTTGTGAGACTTGAGCTCAATCAAAATGAATTGCTAGAAAAGAGAAGGATTTGGAGAGAACTTGAAAAACTAAACTCTTACACTTGAGAATTCAAGGCTTGAGGTAGAAATTCACTCCTTTACTTGTATATTTGTAGCCTTTAATGCATGAATTCAAGAGAATTAGTTAATTAAGCCAAGAATTAAGCTTAGGAAGAAGAATTAAGAAGATAATCGTACTTGCATCTAAATTCTTTTGCATTTAGAGCTTGATTTTGAGGAAGCTTCACAAGCATGCATTAATCATGGCTTGATTTTGGAAGTTCATCACATTTCACATGTTTCTGCCTCATTTGATTATGTTTTGGAAGGTTAAAACTCATACCATTACATGCAAGTTATATTTTCAACATTTCAAGTTTGGTTTTGTATAATTGACAAGCTTTTGAGCTTTGGTTTTGTGAGATGATTTTGAATTCACCATGGTTTTACCATTTATAAGTGTTTCCTATAGCTTCATCAAGTTTTTGGCCCTAGAGACCATGTTTTATAACTTTGAATCTAAGTTTTAAGCTTGGGACAAAATCTGGAAGTTCCAGGATTCTGCGCCTACGCTCGAGTGAAGGAATCCATACTTGAGCGACCACTCTGAATGTGTGCACTTTTGCTCGAGTGACCTAAAATTCGCTCGAGTATGAAATGCATGCTCCCAGAAGTTCTTATGTTTTGCAGGCCACTCGAGCGACAAAAGTTGCGCTCGAGCGAGGACATGTCTCTCACGCTCGAGCGAGGGTCGAGCGACCATCGAGTGGAAAAATCAAACAACCAGAACTTTTGCAAAAGTTTACAGACCGCTTGAGTGACAGATCTTGAGCTCGAGCGACCACTCACATTTTGCATGTCCGCTCGAGCGTAGGAAGTTACGCTCGAGCGAGGACTCTGTTTTCAGCAATTTTTGTTAAGTGTTTTCAAGTGCATTTTTGTATCCTCATTCCATCATAGGCATACCTAGGCCAAGTTTAAGACACCATAATGAGGACAAAGAAGTAGAACACACCAAGACAAAAAAGAACTAAGTTGATGACTTCAGGTGTATAATTTAGTACGTATTCATTCTGTATCTATGTAGGTCACGCGCCACAAAATCTCTGATTTCTCTACTCTGTCCGTTTACTTGGAGCCATCTGTTATCTGTGAGTAATAACTTAGTAAAGTTATGTTCAAGTTAAATTATTTTCTGTATATGAAATAAGATCTGTTCTATGAAATGCCATGTTTTATACTATGAATGATTGTCCAACTCTGACAAATATTTGTGGTATTTGTGCTACGATTCAAGTATGCTATCTGTACCCAGAACGGAGGTTCCTTATGAAACCGACAAGTTATCTATACCCGGTTGGAGGTTTCTCACAGAACTGACAAGTTATACGTTCCTAATCCGGAGGTTCCTTTATGGAACTGACAAGTTATCCGTACCCGGTCAGAGGTTCCTCTATGGAACTGACAAGTATGATCTAAGATGCTTTGTAAATGATCTGTTAGCACTAACGGATAAGCCATATAAAATTAAGCATGAACTCTGGTTTCCGTATATGCTCAGAACAAGAATTCGATGTGAATTTGTTTCGATATGAACTCTGATTTCTGAATTAGTTATGGGACATCATTCATTTAACCCTTTACTCTTTTATTATTCATTGGGCTCTCGTTCACTATTTATATTATGTATGTAGGTGATCAGGCATGTGACCAGGTTTAGAGTTGAGGACTTGGCGTCTCAGTTTTTGTCAGTCAACCTTTGTGCCTCTCGAGGAGGTTCCGGATTAAGTCAAGTCTAGTGGCTGTGTTGTTATGAATGTATAAGACTTTGTTTTTTTGCTCCACGAACAAGTTTTTCTGTTTATATGTACATGAAGTGACATGTAAATACTGTATCTTTAGACGTGACTCGTAAGTTTATGAAAGTTTAAGGTTATCTGTCCCATGTATGTCTTCACAGCTCAATGGACTATGTATAATTTATGTATTTGCTTCCACAGCCCCTAATTATACATTTTTATGTTGAGAGGCCTTTGGTAATCCAAGGATTACTGGCTGGTTACGACACTAAACCTATAGGGGCGGGTTTGGGTCGTGACAATGTAGCAGTATTGTTACGACCCAAACCCGGTCCCTGGAGGTTTAGCATCGCAATAAAACAAAACTGAAGTCATAGCAGAGTAACAATGTAGTGGAGTAAAATAAAAGGGTAAAAAAATCGTAATTTAATTATAACAAAAACATATTCATTGGAGCTTCTATTTAATTACATCACCAGAGCTGAACTACGACTACAAGGTGCCTATCTCATGCACTGGTCCTGACACGTCACCTGAAAGTGGTTAACAACTATAAACACATGGCAGAGTGAGAAATATTATACTAAGAGCATAATCAATATATAAATCATGTAAGCAAAATAATGTTAACCACAGTATAGAATAGAACAAAATAGAACAGATGTATGGAACCACAGTACAGTGCAGAACAGATGTATGGACTCAAGAGGTGGCTCGTACGAATCCTAGAGGTGGTTCCCACAATAGTATAACACTTAACTCTGCACAACACTTTGCTCCACACCAGAAATCAGAGAGTTAGTGACTTAAGAGGTGGCTCGTACAGACCTTAGAGTTTGTTTCTACAACAGTGTAGCACTTAGCTTCGTACAACACTTTGCTGACGATAGACAGAGGGTCACTTAAAGTGACAACAGAACAGAACAGAAGGTCCTATAAAGTGATAACTCAGAGGGTCAATGGATATTAAAGTCCCTCCAAGGCATGGGACGTGACATACTTTAAAAACTAATATAAATTACAAAACCAATTTTAAAATAGTTTATGGAAGCTCAAAACTGTAGCAACCCTAATTTTTCGTAAGTTATTATCAATTTATTTATTTATTATTTTATTTTATTTTTGGCTTTATTAATTGCGTGGATACATGAATTTAATGTGATATTTAATTATATATAATCAATTCAAATATTTATATATATAGATCTTATATTGTATATTTATATATATTGTATTTAATGTGGGGGCCGATTATTGGGAGTCATAGAGATTCCGGATAATCAAACCTGGGAGAGTCGATATTCCGAAGCACTCGGCAATGGGCCCGAAAGCTCAAATCCAACCCTACTCGGCCAAATGATCGATTAAGCAAGGGGCTGAGTGAAGATCGGAGTCATGAAAAGTGCCAAATACGAGGTGGGAAAGGGATCTAATCCTAAGGCCCAAAGAAGAAAAGATATAAATAGGAGAAACATCAGCTAAAAAGTGGGATGCGAGAATTATTGTGCTTAAACTTAGAATATAAGCTTCCTCGAGTGTAGATACTAACTTGCCCGTCGGAGTGCTAATTCCGGCACCCTCGACCAGAGTGTTTATTCTTTTTCAGGTGACCAGAAGAGGATCAAGAGCGTTCCCCAAGATCCTGAAGAGTATTTCAAAACCACTTCCCCACAATTGGCGCCGTCAGTGGGAATACTCAAGCACATCCATGGCGAACGTGATGAAAGATCCTCTGACAGTCATTACCAACCCCATACCTCAAGATGAAACCGCTCAACAAGCTTGCTTGGAACAGAGACTATCACCGCAAGACGTGCCTTGAATTTCGCCTCACCCTCGACTTCGGAGCATGAGATAATGCGGGCGATCATAGAACAGGCGAAGCAAAATGAACAGAGGTTGGAAAGCATGATTGCTGAGAACGAACGTCTTTGTGAAAATTTGGCCTTGGAAATGGAAAAGTCCGCGCAAGCTGCCCACCCAAATCCGGAACGATCTTCAAAAGCATATGGTCGACGATCTCGAGCCCGACAACAAGATACTGATAGCAACTCCGACTCATTATCCTCGAGGCCCAAGAAGAAGGGATGATCTGCAATTTCCAGTTCTCCTGAAGAGAGTCCCCATACAAGGCCCAAGCGAAGAAGAAACAACTCAGACGACGATCAACACGATCCTTCTGTACGACGGATTCCAAGTGCGGTGCTATCTCAGAAATTCATACCACCGTCATTCACCTCGCACGATGGGAAATTGACACAAGATGGCTGGCTACAACAATACGTTCGAAAAGGCAACCCAGCCAAAGCAATAACCTCGTCACAGGATTCACATTCGCTTCACGCAATCCACATGATATACAGCATGCCAATCTTATCGGAGGTACATGCGGTTCACTCGAAGTGTAACCATCACAAGCAACTCACTCCGGCTAAACGGCCCTTTGAAGTCGAGGTTATCACTTTCGATGATTCAGATTTGGCCGGAGTAACACTGCCCCACATTGATCCATTGGTAATCGAGTTACGCGTAAACCAATTCACAGTTGAACGTGTGCTCATCGATCCGGTGAGCACTTCGGAGATTATGTACTACAAGACATTCACCAAACTTGGCTTCTCCGAATCGGATCTCTCCACGGCCCCTTATCCACTATTCGGGTTTAATACCAATCCAGAATACCCGTTAGGGAAAATTCGACTGCCCATTCAAGCAGGTTCCCGAACAGTGGATGTGGGATTCTTGGTCGTCAAGCTACCATCGTCGTATAATCTCATCATGGGATGGTCCTGGTTGCATACTATGTGAGCCGTGCCTAGCACCTATCATCAACTGCTCCACTTCCCAACAAAACGTGGCATTGAGCAAATCTGAGGCTCCCAGAAATCGGCACAAACATGTTACCTCCTTATGAAGAAAACGCCAAAGGCACTACAAGTGAATTTCATTGATTTGTTGGACCAAGAAAGCCTCGATGATGTTGGACGGCTCCCAAAGGAAAAATCAATGGAAGACTTAGAATAAGTTCAAATTGATAGAAGCCCAGACAAGTTCTTCATGGTCAGCGACTCCTTGAATCAGGCCGACCGACAGCAGCTAATATCTTTCCTACTGAGCAACCTCGATGTCTTTGCATGGACTCTATACGAGATGCCGGGTATAGATCCGTTAGTTTCACAGCACTGTTTGAACATCGATCCTAAGTGTAAGCCGATTATTCAGAAAAGCCGGCGGTCAGCCGCAGAGCACACTGCCACCGTTGTTGAGGAGGTCGACAGGCTGCTTGACGCCGCAGCAATTAGGGAGGTGACCTACCCTACATGGCTCTCTAATACAGTGGTGGTAAAGAAGAAAAATGGGACTTGGCGAGTGTGCGTCGACTTCACAGACCTAAACAAAGCTTGCCCAAAGGATTGTTTTCCTCTTCCCAGAATAGACCAGCTCGTAGATGCTATGGCGCGTCATCAACGTATGAGTTTCCTTGACGCCTATAGAGGTTATCATCAAATCGCCATGCATCCGGAGGACCAAGAGAAAACTGCATTCCTCACCCCAAGAAGAACCTATTGCTATATGGTAATGCCTTTTGGGTTGAAGAATACAGGGGTAACTTACCAGAGACTGGTCACCACCATGTTCAAAGAGAAACTCGGTAAAACAATGGAAGTGTACATCGACGATATGGTGGTCAAGTCCAAAGAAGAGCAGAATCATATAGCCGATCTGGAAGAGACATTCGGCATCCTATGCAAATATGGAATGAAGTTGAACGCTTCCAAATGTGCGTTTGGTATCGGCTCTGGCAAATTCTTGGGCTACATTGTTAACCACAGAGGAATCGAAGCCAACCCAAGGCAAATCACAGCAATCCTGGAGCTCGGCTCCCCTCATTCGGTAAAGGAGGTCCAAAAGTTGATGGGGATGGTTGTCGCACTCAACAGGTTTATCAGCTGGTCCACAGATCGCTGCCGACAATTCTTTCATACACTACGGCAGGGCAAGGCTTTTGAATGGTCCGCCGATTGCGAAGCCACTTTCAACGGCTTGAAGACCTACCTCCGCTCAGTACCACTCCTGACAACACCCTCTGCTGGCGACCCGCTCATGCTGTACCTGGTGTTGATAAAGGAAGAGCTGGGGGAGCAGTGGCCAGTGTATTATGTGAGCAAGGCAATGATTGACGCCGAAACACGCTACCTTCCGCTGGAAAAGCTCATCCTAGCCCTAGTTATGGCGGCAAGGAAGCTCATGCATTACTTCCAGGGGCATAGCATTGGGGTACTTACAGATCACCCCCTTCGATCAGTCCTACGCAGTGCGGAAGCATCCGGACGTGTTTCAAAGTGGGCTCTGGAACTTGGCCAATACGATATTCAATTTCTACCTAGAACCTCAATCAAAGGACAGGTGCTTGCTGACTTTATTGCCGAATTCACTGGGGGTCTTGCTGATTTCAAGTTTAATGTTGACTTTAAGACGGATGAAATTCGACCGAACCCGGACTGGAGGATTTATGTCGGGGATATTTGGTAGTTGTATTGTGATGGATCGTCCAATCAGCGGGGCAGTGGAGCTGGAGTTATAATCATGACCCCCGACGGCACAATAATTGAGCAGGCCGTGAAGCTCGGCTTCGAAGCATCGAATAACGAAGCCGAATACGAAGCCCTCTTAGCCGATTTGAGGAATGCGCATATCTTGGGTGCTCGGCGTTTGTTGGTGTTTTGTGACTCAAAACTGGTGATCAATCAGCTAAAGGGGGAGTACGCGACAAGAAACGACCGTATGACGGCCTATATGAAAACGGCCAATTCCTTGTTGGCAAAATTTGACCATCATGAGTTGAATCAAATAACATGTGATCAGAACACCCACGTAGATGCCTTAGCCTGCCTAGCCTCCGCAATCAACTCAGAGATTAAACGGACCATCGAAGTTGGATTTATCCCAGAGCCAAGCATTGGCCCCTCGGAGGAAGTCCAAATCAACGCTATAGAATTTGCACCAAGTTGGATGGATCCCATTGTCGCGTTCCTATCCTCTGAACAACTCCCAGAGGACAAGAAAGAAGCACACAAGCTACGAAACAAATCCATGCGATACTACTTGGACCCGCAAGGAAGGCTTTATAAAAGTCACTCTCTGGCCCATATTTGGAATGTATGCACCCGAACAAAGTCGGAGAGCTTCTGGCTGAGATACACGAAGGCAGTTGTGGTGCCCATTCTGGCGGACGCTTTTTGGCCCACCGAGCTATAACGCAAGGGTATTATTGGCTAACAATGAGAGCGGACGCCAAGTGTTATGCGAAAAAGTACGAACAGTGCCAGAAATTCTCTCTATTAATCCATCTGCTTGCTGAAGAGTTGAACTCTATCACCAGTCCTTGGCCGTTTGCCCAGTGGGGCTTGATATCGTAGGACCATTGCCAAGGGCCCCAGGGAACAAGCGATACTTGATCGTCGCAACAGATTACTTCACGAAATGGGTCGGAGCGGAGGCATTAACTCACATACGAGATACTGACATTAAGCGCTTCGCGTGAAGGAACATCATAACACGATTCGGCATTCCTAGAGCTCTTATCTCAGAAAATGGCACCTAGTTTGATTGTGGCGTATACCGAGAGATGTGCAGCAAATATGGTATTCGGCCTTACTTTTCTACGCCGGCCTACCCCCAAAGCAATGTCCAAGCCGAGGCCTCTAATAAATCCATCTTGGACGGCATTAAGAAGAGGCTGGAGAAAGCCAAAGGCAAATGGGTCAAAGAATTACCAAGCGTGCTGTGGGCTCATCGAACTACACCAAGAAAATCAACTAGAGAAACGCCGTTTGCCCTATGCTTTGGAACCCAGGCAATTTTACCGCTAGAAATCGGCCACCCGACACTGAAGTCACAAGGTTTTGATACAGGCCAAAACGACATGATGTTGGCTTTGGATTTGATTCTAATCGAAGAATGAAGAGATCGAGCCCTTGCGTCGATGGCACGGTACCAGCAACAGTTGATAAAGTCGTACAACAAGCGCGTTCAGCCTCGTCACTACACACCAGGAGAGTTGGTCTTGAAGAAGGTACTCCCAGCAGATAGGAAACCGGCCGATGGAAAATTGGGTCCTAACTGGGACGGCCCCTATCAGATCGATTCGGTCGTTGGAGTAGGGGCATATCGGCTCAAAGACATGTCGGGAAGGAGACTGCCACGACCTTGGAATTCCATGAATTTACGAAAATTTTATCATTAACCCAACTTGTGGGACATGATACTTGTTATGAACTGTTCGTCATATACATCTCTTTTTCTGTAAGTACAAAGATTGTCACTCACCTACTACAGAATCTAGTTCAAACATGGTTCGATTAAAGCCTCCGAATTCGGAGCGCCCTTCGTGGATGTCACGAGCAGCCAAAACAAAGTCTCCGGATTCGGAGCTCCATCGGCGAATGACGTCTTTGGGCCGATTAAAGTCTCCGGATTCGGAGCGCCCTTCGTGGATATCACGATCGGCCAAAACAAAGTCTCCGAATTCGGAGCCCCATCGATGAATGACGTCTTTGGGTTAATTAAAGTCTCCGGATTCGGAGCGCCCTTCGTGGATATCACGACCGGCCAAATAAAGTCTCCTGATTCAGAGTCCCATCGGCGAATGACGTCTTTGGGCCGATTAAAGTCTCCGGATTCGGAGCGCCCTTCGTGGATATCATGACCGGCCAAATAAAGTCTCCGGATTCGGAGTCCCATCAGTGAATGACGTCTTTGGGCCAATTAAAGTCTTCGGATTCGGAGTGCCCTTCGTGGATATCACGACTGGCCAAGACAAAGTCTCCGGATTCGGAGTCCCATCGGCGAATGACGTCTTTGGGCTGACTAAAGTCTCCAGATTCAAAGCGCCCTTCGTGGATATCACGACCGACCAAATAAAGTCTCCGGATTCGGAGTCCCATCGGCGAATGACGTCTTTGGGCCGATTAAAGTCTCCAGATTCAGAGCGCCCTTCGTGGATATCACGACCGGCCAAATAAAGTCTCCGAATTCGGAGTCCCATCGGCGAATGATGTCTTTGGGCCGATTAAAGTCTCCGGATTCGGAGCGCCCTTCGTGGATATCACGACCGGCCAAATAGTCTCTGGATTCGGAGTCCCATCGACGAATCACGTCTTTGGGCCGATTAAAGTCTCTGGATTCGGAGCGCCCTTTGTAGATATCACGATCGGCCAAATAAAGTCTCTAGAATCGGAGTCCCATCAGCAAATGACGTCTTTGGGCTGATTAAAGTCTTCAGATTCGGAGCACCCTTCGTGGATATCACGACCGGCTAAATAAAGTCTCCGGATTCGGAGTCCCATTAGTGAATGACGTCTTTGGGCCGATTAAGTCTCCAGATTCAGAGCGCCCTTCGTGGATATCACGACCGGCCAAATAGTCTCCAGATTCGAAGTCCCATCGGCGAATGACGTCTTTGGGCCCATTAAAGTCTCCGGATTCGGAGCGCCCTTCGTAGATATTACGACCGGCTAAATAAAGTCTCCGAATTTGGAGTCCCATCGGCGAATGACGTCTTTAGGCCGATTAAAGTCTCCGGATTCGGAGCGCCCTTCGTAGATATCACGACCGGCCAAATAAAGTCTCCGAATTCAGAGCCCCATCGGCGAATGACGTTTTTGGGCTAAGCCGCAGGGTCGTGCTTAACACAATTTCGATTAAAACAGGTCAATCAACGTCCATTCACTCATCTGAGATACATTCATTCAAACACGTATAATGAAACATATGCAAGCACGAGTGTGATTGAAAATAAAATTCTTTTCTTTTATTCAACCAATCAATAATCACATAATACTAGACGCGATCCGCATTTGCACTTTACAGCGAATATTTTTATTCGGTGCTGCCCTTTTTAACTTCAATGGCGGGAAAGGGCAAATGATCACGATGATCCAGCTCACATAAGCTGGAATCGATACCCTTCGCTCGGAGAACCTTCGTGGCCTAAAGAGCTGTAGTCCAACCGTGTTTAAATCCCCGATTCTCGCATCGTCAGACCTCCTCAGTGAGTGTCTCTTTGGTTTTTTCGACCCCAACCTGCCGATTGATATGTGCCACAACCACTTCATGCACTGATTTTTGGCTTAATAAAACAACCTAATTATCTAATCGGCGATTATGGGCGAATGCCTCGAAGTCCATGCCCTGGCTGGGGCAAAGGCAGATTTATTAATCTAACCGGCCGAGCATCTTGGCCCTATGCTGATTGATATGTGCCACAGCCACTTCATTCACTGATTTTTGGCCTTTTAAACGGCCTAATTATCTAATCAGCGATTTTGGGCGAATGCCTCCAAGTCCATGCACTGGCTGGGGCAAGAGCAGATTTATTAATCTAACCGGTCGCGCATCTTGGCCCCATGTCAATTGTTATATGCCACAGCCACTTCATGCACTGATATTTGGCCTTTTAAATGGCCTAATTATCTAATCGGTGATTTTGGGCGAATGCCTCCAAGTCCATGCACTGGCTAGGGCAAGGGCAGATTTATTAATCTAACCGGCAGAGCATCTTGGCTCCATGCTGATTGATATGTGCCACAACCACTTCATGCACTGATTTTTGGCCTTTTAAACGGCCTAATTATCTAATCGGCGATCTTGGGCGAATGCCTCCAAGTCCATGCACTGGCTGGGGCAAGGGCAGATTTATTAATCTAACCGGCCGAGCATCTTGGCCCCATGCCGATTGATATGTGCTACAGCTGCTTCATGCACTGATTTTTGGCCTTTTAAACAGCCTAATTATCTAATCGGCGATCTTGGACAAATGCCTCCAAGTCCATGCACTGGCTGGGGCATGGGCAGATTTATTAATCTAACCGGCCGAGCATCTTGGCCCCATGCCGATTGATATGTGCCACAGCCACTTCATGCACTGATTTTTGGCTTTTTTAAACGGCCTAATTATCTAAACGGCGATTATGGGCAAATGCCTCGAAGTCCATGCACTGGCTGGGACGAGGGCAGATTTATTCATCTAACTGGCCGAGCCTCTTGACCCCATGCCTTGCTAAAACGGCCTAATTAGATAGTCGGCAAGGATACAAAACGTTTCACCCAAAATAGCAACCAAACAATTCCATTCATTAGTAACAGCAAAGCACAAAGTGAATTTTCATTAAGTAAATTGGGCACAAATTGTAACCATTTTACATATAAAAATTACTAAACAAAAGGCTGTAAAAAGCTGAAAATTACAGGCAAATTCTAAAACAAAAACAAGAGCCACCCAAGCTGGCTGTCGGAGTCAGACTCCAGCGGCTCAACATCCTCTTGCTCATACGGAATTGGCATAGCCAACGACATTAGCAGCAGCAAGGGCTTTGAGCCAGCCGTATTTAAATCCCCGATTCTCAAACTTGGGAACTTCATCCACATATTCATCAAAAGCTGATTTTTTCCCAGCATCGAATGCGCTGGAAGCCTGCAAGTCGGTTGTTTCCTTCGCCGCCTTTATCTCTTCCAACCCAGCTTCCAATTTAGAAATCGCCTCTTGGGCCAACTTTAGCGCATCGTTGCTCGCATCCGCCCTCTTCTCGGTGACCAATCTCAATTCTCGGCATTACGGGCCTTCTCAGTCTCAGCCTCGGCTCGGGCACCCTCCAATTGCGCCTTACTCTTTTGGCCATCAACCTCCATTTGTAAACGGCCAATTAGCTCGACGACATCGTGATAGCGATGGCCCATGTCGGCTATCCTTCTGACGACCTGCAAAACAGGAATTTGAGAACAAAATAATATTTTTGTAGAGAGAAAAGACAAAGTCCAGATATATACCAAAAGAGCTGATTGCGCGGCCAACCCAATTGCAACCAGATCAGGCTCCGCTCAAAAAGCCGCCTTATCAGCAGGCAGCGAAACAAACGTCGCCAAGCTGAATGCAACCGCCGGATCTTTGATCACCGAAGAATCGCAAAAGATTGGCATATTTTTTATCTTGAGTTGAATAACAAAAGGCACAATCACATTCGACTCATCCAAGCGAGGTCGTTTGTCGGCACGATTTTCTTTTGAGCCGTCATCGACATCGGCAGGGCGTCTCCAACCTTTGCTCAGCTTGTACACTTGCCTGCACAAAAGGTTCCGCCTCGGCACTTCCATTCTTTGCCATCCCCTCGATAACAGGCAAGGACTGGGATTGAGATTCGGTAGTCTGAATCTCTTCCGCCCTTCACCGCGCGGCTAGCCGTTCCGCGTTCGCCTTCTTGGCAAGTTTAGTTAGGCTCAACCCGGCCATATCTTCTGGGAACGTGCCGGGAAGGTCTTCCAGATCATGAAAAATATCGTCAAGCGCACGATCTTCTTAACCTGAAGTGGATGGAGGATCAGCCGAATTAAGGCCGGCTTCTACAAATGCTAACTTCAAAGCCTCGTCAACCTCAGTTTCGGATTGATCTGACTTGGCGGAGTCAGCTACTTCCAGCCACTCCGAATCTGATTCCTCACCCTCCGGAATTGGGATATTTTTTGACATCGAAAAGGTTGTATAAGTCAAGTCGTAGCGGAGTAGGACGTGGGCCGCCCTCCCCTGCTTCTGAAGACTCCGTCGGCCGAAGTACTTGAGCGCAGTCTTGATTTCCGAAAGGATGGCGTTGTCGGTCGAGGTCATCACTTCAAACTGTTTCCTGCAAAAGTGAAACCGTGAGGTCCTGAAAATAAAGCTTTATAAATATAACAAGTAAACAAATAAAAGCAAACACTCGGCCACCTAGTCTGCCCTTCCGTCTAGGAATACGATCAAGGCGATCCTCGCCTTCGTCGAATTTCCAGTTTTCTTGGACGATGGCCATAACATCATTGACTCGCTTCCTAGAGCTGGAAAGCATAGTCACTAGTTGATGGTCGGTGTCTTTGGCCCTGAGGCAATAACGCCCATGCCGACCAGAAGACTTGGCCAAAATGTAGCAATGCCGAATAGCAGGAATGCCAAGGTTAAGCCCAAGGCGACGGTTTAGTGTAATAATCCCCATCACGATCCTAAAGTTGACATTGGGTTGGAAAGGGATTAACCCCCAATGGCAAAGCACGGCCCTAAGGGGTGGGTGAAGGGGGAAGCGGATCCCATCCTCTGCGATTGATAGAAGAGAGAAAACGATCATGGTTTCGTCAACCCTCTCCATATCGAGGGTGCCGTCTGTCACGAATGACAGATGGATGTCATCAGGAATGGAAAAATGACGTCGGAAATTAGAATTTCAATGTGGTGAAAGGAGATCTTTTAAATGATTCGCCCTTTCCCTCAGCCAAAAGGATTATGATAAGTCAAGAAAAACAAAGCAAAGAAGGAAAGCACTTACAAGAGGTAGAGGAGATAGAGCGGAGTAGGAAGTTGCAGAGGTAGTATGGAAGGCAGTCCAGCAACGAGTATCTAAAAGCGTGTATGCGTTTGAAAAGACGTCGAAATTTAAACCACGATAAATAGAAGTATGCGAAGAAGCGAGAAGTTGAAATGATAACCAAGAAGTGTATGTACAGACATTTGCATTGGGAAACGGCCAGCCGCCGAATTTCGGCTCTGACCCTTCGAGTTCAAAGCCAAACACTCCAGCCAACTGTCGATAGTGAAGTGCTTGGAAGGCAATTATGGGGGCTGATTATTGGGAGTCATAGAGATTCTGGATAATCAAACTTGGGAGAGTCGATATTCCGAAGCACTCGGCAATGGGCCCGAAAGCTCAAGTCCAACCCTACTCGGCCAAATGACCGATTGAGCAAGGGGCCGAGTGAAGATCGGAGTCATGAAAAGTGCCAAATACGAGGTGGGAAAGGGATCTAATCCCGAGGCCCAAAGAAGAAAAGATATAAATAGGAGAAACATCAGCTAGAAAGTGGGATGTGAGAATTATTGTGCTTAAACTTAGAATAGAAGCTTCCTCGAGTGTAGATACTAACTTGCCCGTCGGAGTGCTAATTTCGACACCCTCGACCGGAGTGTTTATTCTTTTTCAGGTAACCAGAAGGGGATCAAGAGCGTTCTCCAGGATCCAGAAGAGTATTTCCAAACCACTTCCCCACATTTAAGTATAATGAGAAATTAGGTTATCTAGCAAACAAAACAAAAAAAAGAGAGTAGCAGAGAGAGAGAGAGAGAGAGAGAGAGAGACGACAGAAAAGAAGAGGAGGAAAAGAAAAAAAAAAGGGTTAGGGTTTTGTTTTGGTGGTTTCATTAATTCTTTAAATATTTCTTTGATCTTCAAAAAATAATTGTGAGTGCAAAACGCACTTTCCTTGACTTATGTTTATTTCGTTGTTTTATTTATTTATATTTATTTGATGTTGGTTTGATATTGTACTTGTATGTAAATAATGGATTGATTTCAACTATTTTGGTTAGTTGTGTATGCAAGGTTTAGGGTTTTTATATGTATTTATTTTATGATTGTAATCACACTCATGGATATATGAAATTAAAATAAACTAGAAACCCATAGATAAATTCTGAATACTCTACCATGACTTCATGGATTGTTGTTTTATTTGAGTGTTGGTGAGAAAAAGTGTATAACAAAAAGGTGAGGATGATGAGATTTATTTGAATGCCTTAGGTTTGGCATTACTATGTTTGTTTTCATGAGTAGAGGAGGGGTTGTGTATATATATATTATTGCCTCATTTTCAAGAGTAGACAAGTGCTTTGATTTACACGCGTACGTATATACTAGCCGTCCGGGAAGTGTGGGTCAAACTGGGACGATATCCCCGTACAAGTTTGGCTTTGGAGCAGTGTTAAGTATACGGGAGGCACATGGGATATATGTGTAGGCCGAAAGTGAAGGGCGGAAGTGGTGGAGTTAAGGTACAAAGAATTAAATATGAACTTATTGGTATAGTTTGAATTGTCTTGATTTGTACATCTCGAAAAATAGTAAACGATCTCAGTAAATTACGAAATTTGGGCACAGACATATATAAGTAATTCTAAACAACTTTTGTATTTTAACTTTTTACTGGAAAGATTAATTAGAACTTGTAATCGGATGATTTTTGTTACAATAGGTTTTATTCATTTTAGCAATGCTGACTTTATATGCTATTTTAACGCACGAAACGAGCTCATTTTTATTGATTTCGCTTAAACTAAAGTAAAACATTGTTCTGAACACTTTTCGTGCTTTGAAATTTTCTGAAAAAAAATCATCTTAGGGCAATTTCTTTTTGTTTTCAGCTTTAGATTTTTCGGTCGAATTTCATCTAGGTTCTTCTATCAAGTTTTTATCTCAACCTATTTAGTTTCTACTAAATTCGTTTGCCCTACCTTTTAGAAAATTTTATTCTGTACAACTTTTGTTCTTTGAGTTTTGGTCAATTAGAATAATTTAAGCAGGAAACGGTGCGTTTTTATATTTCTTCAGCAATTTACTTATAATTAAATTATACTAACTTAATTTTTTTGCAGAATGATGGGCTTTATTAACTTTTTTTGCAGGGTTGGCCCACCCTATTTTTATTTTTATTTTATACTCAATTTATATTTAGTTGTGTACGGGGTAATAAACTAAATGCCACCGTATCTCAGGAAACTACCCCTTCGTTTTGGTGTGGGTGGAACTACTTGTCTTGGCCCGTAACAAAAATTAAATGTACTTTTGTTTGTGTTTGGTGGACACGTGAGTGTCAAATCTTGTACTCATACCAGTATACTTGTATATTGACCCGTTTTGTCTCTTAGCATCTTGGGTGCATTCTGTCTGAGCGCAATCGAGCTTCCTTTGCAGGATTAGTTGGGATTATGGTTGTGACTAGAAATAGCTATGGTTGTAGGACATATCTTTCGGATTTCTTTATTTTCTTGAGTTTAGGGTTGATATTAGTTTATTTATTTATGACTTCAGTATTTTTGGCATTGTGAGTTATTTTATAACTTTAGGCCATGTTTGTTTGGGCGGACTGGATTAGCATTCCCATGACTAATAGTCCCAGGACTGCGAATCTGTTGGATTATGTATCCTATCTTAACTAATAGTCAATTTTAAAATAATTAGTCCGTACTTCAATTGTTTAACCAAACATCGGATTAATAATTTTATTGGACTATTAGTCCAATCCCAAGCTCATGTCCACCTAAACAAACATGGCCTTACATTATTTAAATTGTTTTGACTATTTGTTGCTACTTTAATGTTGGAGGTATTTGACAGTTATGAATTTATGATGGATGGTTTGGTTGGTGTTTGTTAATTTTTTTTTTTATCCCTTGTATTTTTTTGAGCGTTGAAATTTACTTAAATCTTATGGAGGTGAGAACATTTTGATTTTGTTTCATCCCTAAGATTTGGATGATGGAATATTGATTGAGGTTTAGTCCTAATTTAATTGTCCTAATTTTGGGGGGTGACAGTTTGGTATCAAAGCTCTAGGTTACCCTAGACTTGTGAGAGTTTAGGTGATCCTCGGATTGTGCAAACATGGGTTAGCTAGTTTAGTTTGGTGATTGAATTTATTCTAAGTATTTATGAATGAATTTTTGTGCGTTTAACTTGAAGGTGATGGCTGGAAGGTATAATTGGAGAAATGCTGAGCCTAGTGGCAAAGGAGAAGAAACAACTGCTAACGTGGTGGCGATAATGGCAATGACAGCGACAGCAACAATGGCAACGACGGCGGTAGCTGCTACTCGGGCAACCAATATTGTATAGGTTAATGTGGGAGAGATGATGACTTAATTACTTTAGTTTGTGCAGAACAATAATCAAGGCCAGTAGGGAAAACCCTCTGCGAAGAGAAACAAAGACTTTGGTTTTTTGGGAGGTTAGAAATTCTCTGGAGATGGAGGACCTATTGTAGCTGACACTTGGGTCCAGAAATGTGAGATGGTGTTTGGTCGTATGCAGCTCACTTAGGTCCAAAAATAGGAGTTGGCTACACATCAGCTTGAGGGAGTAGCCCTATTCTGGTGGAACTCGTGGAAGAAGGGTCTAGATTTGACGACTTTGACTTGGGTAGATTTCAAGACCCGTTTTGACTGGATGTTCGTTCCTGCTGTTATTTGGTCTCAGCTGAGTGATGAATTTTCGAAGTTGATTCAAGAGGGTAGAACAGTGATCGAGTGTGTCACCAAGTTTAATGAGTTATCTCGTTATGCCCCTTACTTGGTTGACACATAGGAGAAGAATAATTGGAAGTTTATTAAGGGATTAAATCATTACCTGCCTGAGTCCCTTGTTCCCTTTGATGCTGAATCGTTTGATAGAGTTCTTAACTTGGCACTGAAGTATGAGGAAAAAAGAAACAGTTTAAAGAAGGGAAGGCCAGGGTCTGAGAGACTTTCAAAGGGGGTCATTTCCAGCAGCGTGATGGGGACAGATACCGACCCTACGATCAAAGGCATAAGGGTCAGTAGTTTTAGAGGCCCCAATAACAGGGTAGTCAGGGAAATTTCAGACCTTAGGGTAATTTCAGGCCTCAGGGCAATTTCCAGTCCCAAGGGCACTATTATCAAAGACATGGTGGTTTGCGCTTACAAGGTTATCAAGGATAGCGGCAGCAGGTGCCACAGATGGGTTATTGTCCTCCCGTACCTCAGTTAGAGGGACCCCCACCTATTAGAGCAATAGTACCTCAACTGATCAATAGGAAATGTTTTGGGTGTCAGTAGTCAGGACATGTAGTCAAGGATTGCCCTCAGAAACAATAGGTGCGACAGGGTCCAACAGCTCCAGCTAGGGCATTTGCAGTGATGCCAAGAAATGACAAAATGCAAGGTACTTTTAATCTTTCTCAAGAACCCATTAGAGTACTTTTTGATATTGGTGCCTCTCATTCTTTCATATCTAGACCGTTTGTAGAAGTGAACACCTTGTTGCTACCTTTTTGTCTAGACTTATTCGTGTTAAGACCCCTTTGGGAGGGGTAGTTACTCTTTATGAGATGCATAAAGATTTTGAGATTAACTTTGCGGGCAGAGTCTTGTATGCAGATTTAATTGTGTTAGCGTTTGAGGGGTTTGTAATTATTTTGAGTATGGATTGGCTACAAAAACACTTTGTGACTCTAGATTGTGTTGAAAGAACTGTAAATATAGATATTCCCGGTATGCCACGGCTTATCCACACTTATAGCGATGGAGGAGAGTGGGTGATGACGAGTTTTTTGTGCTTGGTAAAAATCCCTAAGCAAGATATTAGTGAGGTAGATGTAGTACGTGAGTTTGAGGATGTATTTCAGGAGATACCTAGACCTCCATCTCGACGGGTAGTAGAATTTCGCATTGACTTAATGCCAGGAACTGCACCAATTTCTAAGGTGGCATACAGAATGGTGCCTAAAGAGCTTTTGGAGATAAAGAAGTAGCTGGAAGAGATACTTTAGAAAGGGTTCATACGTTCAAGTAACTCCCCGTGGGTAGCACCAGTGATCTTTGTCTCCAAGAAAGATGACACTCTCTGCATGTGCATAGATTACAGAGAATTGAACAAGGTGACTATCAAGAATAAGTATCCGCTACCTAGAATAGATGACTTGTTTGATCAGTTGAAGGAGGCAGCCATGTTCTCTCAGTTTGATCTCAGAACAAGTTACCATCAGATGGGTGTGTTAAAGGAAAGTATACCACTTACTGCTTTTTGAACTCGGTATGGGTTGTACGAATTTCCTGTAATGTCTTTTGGTTTAACAAATGCTCCTATTTATTTCATGGACTTGATAAATAGAATTTTTCAACCGTATCTAGATAAGTTTGTGATTATCTTCATAAATGATATCCTGGTGTATTCTAAGAATGAGGAAGAGCACAAAGAACACTTGACAGTCGTGTTGCAGACTTTGAGGGAGCAACAGTTATACGCTAAGTTCAGTAAGTGTCACTTTTGGGAGAAAAAATTTTGGTTTTTGGGACATGTTATATCCAATCAGGGGATAGTGGTAGTTCTTCAGAAAGTTGTTGGGGTCAAAAAATGAAAGCAGCCCACGAACCTTTCAGAGGTGAGGAGTTTTTTAGGACTAGCCGGTTGTTACAAGAGATTTATAGAGAAGTTTTCCACTATTGCAGCACCCATGACCCAGTTGACCTGCAAGAATGTGAAGTTCTTATGGACAAATGATTGTGAGAGAGCCTTCCAAAAGTTAAAGCAGTGTTTGACTACAGCTCCAGTGTTAACTATACCAGTACAAGGGGAAAAGTTAGTAGTGTTTACTGATGTGAGTGGAACTAGTTTGGAGATGATACCCTACTCATGACTTAGAGCTGGCAGCAGTTGTTTTTGTGTTGAAAGTATGGCGACACTACTTGTTTGGGGAGCGCTTTGAGTTATACACAGGTCACAAGAGCCTCAAATATCTTTTTTCTCAAATAGAGTTGAACATGAGGCAACAGAGGTGGGTTGAATTCATCAGCAGTTATGATTTCTAGATCCTTTACCACCTGAGGAAAAGAAATATGGTCGCAGATGCACTTAGTCGAAAACATGGGATTATAGCTTCTTTGATGATTTAGGAATGAAAGTCCTTGGAGTTCGTTTCGATGCATGATGTTTAACCAATAGAGAGTGTCAAGAGGGCATACATTGGTAGTTTGACCATGCAACTGATGTTACTGGGTAAAGTTCGTCAGGTACAATATTTAGATGGGTTCCTCGTCAGCAAGCTCGATGACCTTGTAGTGGATTTGATCGGTAATTGTCCCACTGATTGGTCTATGGACTCAGATGAGGGATTGCGATTTAGGGGCATGTTGTGTGTACCTAACACTGTTGGATTGAGGAAAGAGATTATGGATGTTGCCCATAGGTCCCGATATACCATTCACCCTAGTGGGACTAAGATGTATCATGACCTAAAGAGGACATTTTGGTGGGAAGGTATGAAGAAGGACGTAGGAGAGTATGTTTCTTGATGCTATGTGTGTCGACAGGTTAAGGCAAAATATCAATGACCGTTCAGACTTTTACATCCTCTCGAGATCTCTACTTGGAAATGAGAGTACATCTCTATGGACTTCGTGGATGGATTGTCGTGGTCTAAGCGAGGCAATGAATCTATTTGGGTGATAGTGGATCGACTCACCAAATCTGCTCATTTCATTCCTATTAGTGTTCACCGAACTACAAATAAACTGGCTAGCCTGTATATTCAGGAGGTGGTGCGACTTCATGGCGCGCTAGTTTCTTTAGTTTCAGATCGTGATCCGTTGTTAGTGGCAGAGTTTTGGGAGAGCTTTCATCATGCTTTGGGTGCTAGGTTAGACTTGAGCACGGCTTATCATCCTCAGACGGATGGGCAAACTGAGCGGGTAAATCAGATCTTGGAGGATATGTTAAAAGCTTGTGTCCTCGATCTTGGTGGTAGTTGGAAAGAGCACTTGCCATTGATGGAGTTTGTTTATAATAATAGCTGTTACTCAAGTATCAAGATAGCACCTTTTGAGGCTTTGTATGGGAGGCCATGTCAATTACCTGTTTGTTGGATGAAGGTAGGAGATGCGCCGTTGTTAGGGCTAGAGTTGGTGAGAGAGACCACAGTGATGGTGAACATTATTCGAGAATGTATTAAGACTACGTGGAGTTGTCAGAAGAGTTACGCTGATAGAAACGTAAGGGGGTTGAGTTGAATGTTGGAGATTTTGTGTTTTTGAAGGTCTCGGCGATGAAGGGTATCATGTGATCCAGAAAGAAGGGAAAGTTGGCACCTAGATTTGTGGGACCATACGAGATCACTGAGAGGATTGGTAATGTGGTTTACAAATTAGCTCTACCACCTGCTTTAGCTATGATTCACAATGTGTTCCATGTATCTTTATTGCGAAAGTGTGTGCAAGACCCTTCCCAAGTAGTATCACCAGAGGTGTTGGAGATTAGTGATAATTTAACGTATATGATGCGACTGGTTACTATTCTAGATCGGGATGTAAAGCAGTTGCGGCGCAAGAAAGTGAACTTGGTGAAGCGCAATGGAGCGAGGATGAAAATGATATCACTTGGGAATTGGAAGAGAAAGTTCGGTGTATACACCAGTAGCTTTTTGCTTAGTACTCTCTCCTATCGAATCTCGGGACAAGATTCTTTTGAGGTATATATATTGTAGCGACCCTAATTTTTCGTAAGTCATTATTTATTTATTTATTATTTTTATTACTTTATTTTATTTTTGGCTTTATTAATTGTGTAGATACATGAATTTAATGTGATATTTAATTATATATAATTAATTCGAATATTTATATATATATTAATATTATATATATAAAAGGTGTTATATATATATTGATCTTATATTGTATATTTATATATATTATATTTAAGTATAATAGGAAATTAGGTTATCTAGTAAACAAAACAAAAAAGAGAGAGCAGCTGAGAGAGAGAGAAAGAGACTCTGTGATTTATCATCAAAGAGATTAATCACAGAAGCCGAGAGAGAGACAGACGACGGAAGAGGAAAGGAGGAAAAGAAAAAAAAAAAGGGGTTAGGGTTTTGTTTTGGTGGTTTCATTAATTCTCCAAATATTTCTTTGATCTTCAAAAAATATTTGTGAGTACAAAACCCACTTTCTTTGACTTTTGTTTATTTCGTTGTTTTATTTATTTTATGTTGGTTTGATATTGTACTTGTATGTAGATGATGGATTGATTTCAACTATTTTGGTTAGTTGTGTATGCAAGGTTTAGGGTTTTTATATGTATTTATTCTATTGTTGTAATCACACTATGGATATATGAAATTAAAATAAACTAGAAACCCATAGATAAATTTCGAATACTCCATCATGACTCCATAGATTGTTGTTTTATTTGAGTGCTAGTGAGAAAAAGTGTATAAAAAAAGGTAAGGATTATGAGATTGGTTTGAATGCCTTTAGTTTGGCATTGCTATGTTTGTTTTCATGAGTAGACGAGGGGTTATGTATATATATATATTGTTGCCTCGTTCTCAGGAGTAGATGAGTGTTTTGATTTACGAGCGTACGTATATGCTAACTGTCCGGGGAGTATGGGTCAAACTCGGGACAATATCCCCGTGCAAGTTTGGCTTCGGAGCTGTGTTAGGTATACGGGAGGCACATGAGATATATGTGTAGGCCGAAAGTGAAGAGCTGAAGTGGTGGAGTTAATTTACAAAGAATTAAATATGAACTTATTGGAATAGTTTGAATTGTCTTGATTTGTACATCTTGAAAAATAGTAAACGACCTCGATAAATTACGAAATTTGGGCAGATGCATGTATACGTAATTCTAGACAACTTTTGTATTTTACTAAAAAGATCAATTAGAACTTGTAATCAGATGATCTTGGTTACAATAGTTTTTATTCATTTTAGCAATGTAGACTTTAGATGTTGTTTTAACCCACGAAACGAGCACATTTTATTGATTTCGTGTAAACTAAAGTAAAACATTTTTTCTGAACACTTTTCATGTTTTGAACGTTCTGAAAAAAATTATCTTAGAGCAGTTTTTTTTTGTTTTCAGTTTTAGATTTTTCAGTCAAATTTCACCTAGGTTCTTCTACCTAGTTTTTATTTATTTATTATTTATTTATTATTTATTTATTTATTATTTTTATCTCAACTTGTTTAGTTTCTACTAAATTCGTTCGCGTAACTTTTAGAAAATTTGATTCTATACAACTTTTGTTCTTTGAGTTTTGGTCAATTCAAATTATTTAAGCAGGAAATGGTGCGTTTTTATACTTTAACAATTTACTTATGATTAAATTATATTAACTTTATTTTTTTTTTTTTGCGGAATGGTGAGTCTTACTAACTTTTTATGCAGGGTTGACTCATAATATTTTGATTTTGATGTTGTTTATTTTATACTCAATTTATATTTAGTTGTGTATGGGTAAGTGTAACAAGCCCGCGGGGGACCTCGCTACAGCTCGGACTCGATTTGTAGTCACGGTTCTAAATCTGAACCAAAGAGTCCAAATCTGGCAAATCGTTTTGAGAAAACAGATTTTGAAAGAAGTGCCAAACATGGACTGCTTTGCCAGATACAGAGTCGCCACCTAAATGTTTTTTAATGGGAAATTTAGGAAACCCTGACTCGGTGCCAAAGGCCACGTGTCCGTCATCACCAAAGTTGCCTCGGCTCGGGAACTTGGGTACGATTGGGGAAGGTCACTTCGTGAGAACCCCCGCTCGCCCGATCAAAGATCGGCCTCTACTAACCATGATATCTAGTTTTGAAAACTTTGTGTGTCCTTATTCCGGTTATTAGCCTAGGTTTACTATGTGATGCGCATAGCATACAAGTATAGACTGGATCGCCTGAATTGGAACAAAACATTTCATGTTTGTTTTTGAAAGATGGTTTGATGGTGCAACTCGCAAGTAGGCTAAGACGTGGATTTGCCACCCTCAGGTGGGCTTAGCAAACATGATTTTTGCCACTATCTAGTGGGCTTAAAACACACATTTGATGATTTGTTCCAATCCAAATGACCCAACCTTCACCTACAGGCATTCAGGCAGTTATATCACATAAGCAAATAGCCTCATGGTAAGCATGCTATTCATGGCAGTCACTCACACGCATGCAAGGATGCTAAAGCATAAAACTTACCGAGTACTCCAAGCCAAAACAGAAACTATGTTAGAAATCATGCATGGTCCTAAACATACAGAAATGCCTAATGCAACACATGCAAAATGCAACTATAGCAGGCTCGGCTATTCTAAATATGGCATATGAGATGCAACAGCTAACAAGTATTCAACTTTGAAATTGAGATACAAATGCAGTTAGTATGATGCGCTGAGCCCGGTGCATGCAAAACAGATGAATGAATGCAAACATGCTATCATACTGTATGCTAATTGAAGTATGCCCTAATCTAACCATCATAAGCAGGTAAATAAAAGGGAGAAAGACGTGGGGTTGGAAGGCATACAACACACACACGCACACTTATTACAGTTATGCCCTCGCGCAGAGGGTCCAAATAAATAATACAGTCCCGAATGAAAGGATAATACAGTCCAAATATTACAGTCCGAATAATGTACAAGTTCCTAATTAATTAACAAATTAACTAAGAAAACAAATAAAACTGGCGTGCAAGCCAAGGACTGCCTTGCTTCTGATGGATGATGCATGTCTGGGTTGTCTTGCGCGGAAATCCACCGGGATGCCCCAATTAGCCTTTGTTTAGCAGTTATTCTTGGAAAGCGCGCCAAGTCCCGAAAAGTTGCTGATTCTTCATTTTGCTGCAACAGAGAGCAGGAAAGGGGCATAGCAATGTATTTTCACAAATATATGCATGCTTCGATCCTCGTGCCACCAATCACGCATACCGAGGCATGATGACCGAGGAGTCGAATTGCACAACTCAATATAGAATGAATGCACATGAAAACACAACAAGACCTAACTCCATCATGGATGATCCGGAGTGTCGGTGACTGGGGAATTGAGACACATTCCGTCACTCGGAGTACGAAATGCACCTCGTTTCCCGTGCCCGGACTAACTCCTATCCCGAACACGATGCAATATGCATGATATGCATGAAATGCAACTAAGATACAATCCTAACATACACAATGCTATGAAAATGAGATGCCTCGAAATGCGTACACACGGGCATGCAAACCGAGAAAATGACAGAATGCGATCTAAGATACAACCTAGTATACACTATGCTGTAAAAATGAGATGCCTCGAAATGCGTGCACACGGGCACGCAAATCGAGAAAATGACAGAATGCGATCTACGATACAACCTAGCATGCACTATGCTGTAAAAATGAGATGCCTCGAAATGCGTGCACACGGGCACGCAAATCGAGAAAATGACATACGCAATGCAAATGACATGGAAATATGATATGGGCTTACACTAACATGAGAGAGCCTCAGCCACACTCACATAAGAGGTCGATAGATGAAAATGAAGTGCCTCGAAATGCGTGCACACGAGCACGCAAACCGAGGCAATGACATATGCAATGCAAGGGCATGGAAATGGCATATAGAATGCAACATGGACTTATACTAACATGAGAGAGCCTCAGCCACACTCACATAAGAGGCCGATGGATGAAAATGAAGTGCCTCGAAATGCGTGCACGCGGGCACGCAAACCGAGGCAATGACATGGAAAATGATATGCAAACATGCTAATGGGATTTTAACACTGAAAAGTGGTGGAAAACAGCCCCGAAATGAAGCGAGAACACACCTGATGCATGGAATCTCTCCCGAAATGCAAATTAGGCGCACAGAATGAACTACAGCTATACAGAGCATGCATAATTGGTGCATGGAATGAAAAGGAAGAAGCAAGACAGCCCTAAAATAAGCATTTTACTAGTACAAAACATGGCCAAACAGCAAGCAAAGATAGGGCAAAATTAGCACGCGAAAATGGCCCTAAACATGGGATTAAGAAGCAACTCATAGCTGCTGTCCTCAAACAGGTTAGGACCCTTCAACAACATTTAAGAGGGACCAAAAATAAGCACTTTCACAGAACTGTAAAAACCTCAAAAATAAACATAGATAAGGCTAAGTTCTTATGCAAGAAAAAGGGCCAAAAGGTGGCCAAAGAGGCAAGTGGTATATGCAAAGCCCAAACTGAAAAATTCCCTTCTACAACATTGAAGAGGGACCAAAAATAAGCACTTTCACAGAACTGTAAAAACCTCAAAAATAAACATAGATAAGGCTAAGTTCTTATGCACGAAAAAGGGCCAAAAGGTGGCCAAAAGGCAAGTGGTATATGAAAAGCCCAAACTGAAAAATTCCCTTCTACAACATTGAAGAGGGACCAAAAATAAGCATATTTACAGAACTGTAAAAACTCCAAAACTATATACAAACATGCTAGAAATGCAATGCAAAATGAGGCTCAAAAGAGGCTATAACATGAAGTATGCAAAATATTCCACAAATGGCCAAAGACCCTTAATGAAACATGTTAAGAAGGTCAAAATAAGGCCATCTCTAGGCCTGTAAATCGTCCAAAAATGGAAGCATAATGGGCTGCCAAAGCATGCAAGAAAATGGCATTTAAGGAGGATATTGAAGCAAGTGCAATATGGAGGGCTCAAACAGGGTTGAGACCTTAATGAAACAAGAAAATGAGCTCAAAAAAATGACCTTTTCAGTTTTGGTCGGAGCTCAAATCAATAAGCATGTATGGCTTACAAATGTTGCAAAAATGAGCTAGAAAAGAGGGAAAGTGAACTTACCCTTGAAGACCAATGCTTTTGTTGCTTCTTGGACCAACTTTGATGACTCTAAGCTGCTGGAATTTGTCCCCTTGCTGCTGGAATGGAGGGGTGGTGGTAGAGCTTGATGATGATGAAGAAATGGGGCCAAAACTTGGAAGTTTTTGAGAAAATGAGAGAGATAGAGGGAGAGTTGTATGTAAAGCCTCAAAGAAATTTTGTTCCAACCCCTATAATGCATGTTGGCAGCTGGTTATATGGAACAAAAAGAGGGTGTAAAGGTGGGGGAAAAAGGAGGCAAGCTTTCCCCCACAAAATATCCCCCGGATTGGGATATTTTCTGGGGGAAACAGCTGCACAGCTGTAAAGTACCAAGCATGAGGAACATGGCCGGCCCCTTACTTTTGCTGCAGGTGGCCGGCCGGCCACCCCCCCTAGCCGGCCGGCTAGGGGTCAAAAAGGTCAACTTCAATTAGTGGCCGGCCACCACAAAAAGGTGGCCTCTCAGGTCTCCTCTTCACAACCCTGTGGTTCGAATTCGGAAACTCTAAAACAGGAGAGAGAACAAGCCATTTTCAAGAGGGGTTCAAAAGGGTCAAATGGAATTAGTGGCCGGCCATAGACTTTTAGGGTCCTCCCATGTGTGTACATCACAAATATGTGGTTCAAAGTTCAAGAAAAAGGGCCCAGGTTGTTCAACATTGGCTCGGAAGGAGGGGTTCAAAAGGGTCAAGCAACATTAGTGGCCGGCCATGAACTTTTAGGGTCCTCCCATGTGTGTACATCACAAATATGTGGTTTGGGGTTGAAGAAAGTGGCTCCAAGGTGTTCAACATTGGCTCGGAAGTGCGAAAAAACGGGTGTCGGAGGGCGAAAATGGAATATAACTGGTTGCCAAGATAATTGCTGGCCTTCCACCCTCCAGTGACCTTCCTGGTGATGAAACAGAGTCACCTGCCAAAAATGAACGAAAACCGATGCAAAACGAACCCTCGAGGGCCAAAACACGCAGTTCGGGGTCCCGAAAATGAGCTGCTAAGCACCGAAAGTGGCGTTCGACCACGAAGTGGGTTTCTATGACCCCAGTGTCCCTCAAAAGGGAGAAAATAAGAAGTATGCCAAAAATCAGAGCAAACGGAGTCGGTTAGGCATTCCCGAACCGAGGCACTCGGCCTGACGGTCCCGAAAAACCGGAAACCGGGCTCCGAAATGGGCAGAATGGCCTACGGCCACCAAATGTAGCCCACGACCACTGAGAGATGGTCTACGGGACTTCTCCCTTCCCTCAGGAAAATAAACAGAGAAAACCGAGTCTGGTTCGCAAACCGAGACAAGGCACAGAAGAGGGTTTGGAAGTCCGGAGGCGGGGTTCACAGCCGCGACTCTGAAACTTCCGAAAGAGCGCGATATGCAACATCACCAAGCGCTCAACTGGTGACGTCTAAGTCTTAAGGTCGGTCAAAAATGGGGTGTCTACAGTAAGAAACTAAATACCACCTTATCTTGGGAAACTATCCTTTTATCTCGGTGCGGGTAGAACTACTTGTCTTGTCCTGTAACAAAAATTAAATGTACTTTTATTTGTGTCTAGTGGACACGTGGGTGTCAAATCTTGTACTCATAACAATATACTTGTATATTGACCCATTTTGTCTCTTGGCATCTCAGGTGCATTCTGTTTGAGTGCAACCAAACTTCCTTTGCAGGATTAGTTGGGATTACGGTGGTGACGAGAAATAACTACGGTTGTACGACATGTCTTTTGAATTTCTTTTATTTTCTTGAGTTTAGGGTTGATATTAGTTTAGTTATTTATTTATTTATTTTGACTTTAGTATTTTGATAGTTGGCATTGTGAGTTATTTTATAACTTTACATTATTTAAGTTGTTTTGACTATTTGTTGCAACTGTAGTGTTAGAGGTGTTGGATAGTTATGAATTTATGATGGATGATTTGGTTGGCATTTGTTAATTTTTTTTTATCCCTTATATTTTTTTGAGCGTTAAAATTTACTTAAACCTTATGGAGGCGAGAACATTTAGATTTTGTTTCATCCTTAAGATTTGGATGATGGAATATTGATTAGGGTTTAGTCCTAATTTAATATTTAATTGTTCAAATTTTGAGACGTGACACAAAACATAATAAAACTCACCCTAATATTATTTCTTCCACGCTACATTGTTTCTCATTTCTCTCCATTTCTCTTCGTGTTTTCATTCAATTCAAACTTACCTATTTGTAGGTGAATTCTTCACACCTCGTGACTTACCATGAGGGTGCATACCACACCACACACATTTTCTTCTTCTTTCTTTATTTTCCTACCTTTCTTTTCTTCATTTCCTGTCTCTTTTGTTTCTCTCTTTTTCTATTATTTTAATTATTAACAAAACAAAACAGAATAGATGTATAGAACCACAGTACAATGCTGAATAGATGAATGGACTCAAGAGGTGGCTCGTACGAACTCTAGAGGTGGCCCTATAATAGTGTGGCACTTAACTCCGCACAGCACTTTTCTCTATACCAGAAATTAGAGGGTTAGTGACTCAAGAGATGACTCGTACAGACGCTAGAGATAGCTCTCACAATAATGTAGTACTTAACTCTGCACAACATTTTGCTTACAACATACAGAGGGTCACTTAAAGTGATAACATGACAGAACAAAGGGTCACATAAAGTGACAATTCATAGGACCAATGGATATTAAAATCTCCCCAAGACTAATATAAGTTACAAAACCAATTTTAAAACGGTTTATGAAAATTCAAAATATAATAAAATTCATCATAATATTAAATCTCCCCAAGATTTTTTTGGCTATTTTAATCTGGGGCTAAAAAGCTTGGTTTGGGAAGGGCTTTAAGTTTTTTTTTGACTTTTTTGACTTTTTTGTGAGAGAAAGAATGCAATGATTATGGGTTGGATGTGATGTTTTGTCTTATTGAGTTAAAAAGCTTATTTTATTTTTCGTGATTAAAATAGCCAAAAAAAACCTCAACTTTTGCTTCCCAAACGAAGCCTAAGGCACTTTAGCTTACGTCAAAGTCATTCATTAATTGTCAAACATTAATTGCCGCCATAGTAGGTTAGTAAGGCACTTTAGCATACGTCAAAGTGATGATGCAATCATACTTACACAATACAATTATTTGAGGGAGATTTTCAAAATAATGAGACAGACAAAATATATATGTATATAAATATATAAGGTGTAATTGATTTTGTGATGAGAGATAAATAAGGGTGGACATCGGCCCATTGGCCCACTCGATCCTGTCCTATTTTTCTAAGATTTGGGAATGTTATTTTAGCCTATAGAGTTGGGTTGGATCAACATTTTTAGCCTGAAATATTAATAAGTTGTGCTTGAGATTTATACTTTCAACCTGATCCAGCCCGACCCGCTATTAAATTATTTATTTATTTATAATACATTAAAATATATATTATTTGTTGGGATCTGAATTTTATCTTTGTTGATTTTATTCAAACTCATATTTGTGATGACATGTGATTGAAATTATTTAAGAAATCTTTTAATTTATACACAAAATCTTTCAATTTATAATGATGTCAATTATTTAACTATGGAGAAGTGGTTTGGAAATACTCCAGGATCCAGCCAGGCGTCCTTGATCCTCTGATCGTTACCTGAAAAAGAGATGAACACTCCGGTCGGAGTTGTCGGAATTAGCACTCCGACGGACAAGTTAGTATTCTCTCCAGTTTACTTCTCTCTCAAGTTATTTTGTCTATTCTCTTATACCTCTCTTTGGTTGATATTCCTCTATTTATATTACCTTCTGGGCCCAAGGGTCAGGCCCATTCTAAATCTCGCGCATGATTGCTTACTCGGCCTCGCGGTTGTGTGTTGGCTCCTGCTCGGCTCCTTACGTGGCCGATTTGTATATTTGGCTTCAAGAGCCCTTGGATAGAGCCAAATTGTCTTTGGCCTGATGTCTTCAAATCCATTTGGCTATCCTTAGTGAATTAAATCCGAACCCCATAATTGCTCCCCAAACATTTGACTAACGCCAACTTAGTCGGCATGTTTGGTTTTATATATGAAAAGTCAAATATATGGCGCTTGCAATCCTTCCAATACTGAAGTGTCAGAATGACCATGGTTTAGAAATTATTACAATTTCCTGCCCCTTCGTACGCATTAATGCGATTTGAAGCCGCGCTATCCCTTCGAATATTTTTTGAATATGCAAGGCTCTTTGGTTGCCTCTCAACATCTCTGTTTCATTTCACGACCTCTGTAACTTCCATCTGCTCCCCATAGTCCTTCTCTCTCTACCCTGTAAGTTCTTCTCTTCTTTGCATTTCTTCCTCATTCCAACTCCCATTTTCTTGTTTGTTTTTAGTTTAGAGTATTTTCTATTCTGATTCGGATGTTGAAACATTTGAAATCTCTTCTTTCTGTAGACCGTGTTTCCGCTTTTCGACGCCGCTTTTCCATTCCAGACGACGTCCATCTGTCACTTGTGGCATATAGCGTAGTTAACATAGAGAGGACTGATGTGTGTACGATCATCTTTCCTCTCCTATCAATCGCTGAGAGTGGAGTCTGTTTCCCCTTTCACCCATTTTTTAGGGATGTCCTTCGCTACTGGGGTCTACTCCCTTCTCAACCTAACGTAAACTTTTTCCGAATCATAATGGAAATAGTAAAATTAAATCGCCGACTTAGGATTAATCTAGGAATTCCTGCTATTCGACATTGTTATGCCTTGGCCAAATCTTCTGGTCGGCAGGGACGCTACTTCCTTAGGGCCATGAACATCAACCACCATTTGGTGACTATGCTTGCCAACTCTGGCAAGCGTGTTGACGAAGTCATGATCGTTGTCTGAGGCAACTGGGAATTCGGCGAAGGCGAAGATCGCCTAGATCCTATGCCTAGACAAAAAGGTGAACCAGGTGGTCGTGCAGTCCCATTTCTTCGCGCATTTCGTATATGTTCATTCGGCTTAGATTCCATGTACTAATCGTTTCACTTGTGCATGTAACGATTTGAAGAAAGTACTTGTTTCGGTCGCCGACTTTGTGCTTTAACAAGTCAAAACCGCACTAGAATTCTTTGGTCATCCCAACCTCCAAAAACAAGGGCGGGCCGCCCATATACTATTGAGATACGAACCTACATATGCTACTTTTTGGGCTGCGGATCACATTTCGATTTTGAGGGGTGAACAGCAGCTCACGGCACTCATTTTCCCAAACTACAAGAGCCTTAAGGAAATTGGTCTTGGAGATTCGGATTTGGGGCAAGGTGGTGAAGTCCGCGATCAGGTCGTCGAACAACCAAACCATGCCAACTTAGAGGAAGTTGACGCAGCTCTCAACTTGGCTTTTGAGGAAGTCGGCATTAACCCTCCATCCACTTCAGGCCGAGTTGACACATCGTTAGAAGATGATATTTTTACCGATTTAGGAGACCTTCCTAGCACGGATCCTGAAAATATGGCCAGGGAATCACTTGCGCAGATGGCCAGAAAAAAAAAATGCTGAGAAGATAGCAGCTCGAAGAAGGGTTGAAGCCGCCAAATCTGAGCCTCCACCACCACCTGTTTAGATTGAATCTTCTCCACCGGCTCCGATTGAGGTTGAATCTTCTCCTGCTCTTGTTGAGGAAACAGAGGAAGTTATTACGGTCAAGTCGGTCATTGAACAATCGGATAACCTGGTGGCTGAACAGAGGGGGGAAAAATGCCCCGCCGAAATTGGAGCCGATATTTTTGGAGACTTAGTCGATAAACGGCCATGCATAGAAGAATCGTAGGATTTAACGGTGTCGTTTATCATCCAATCTAGAATAAAGAATGTGCCAGTTTCGGCTGATGTGTCGGCTTTGAAGGACGCTGCCATGGCCCTAAGCGTGGCCTCGTCGATTTCTCTGCCGATTGATAAGGCAGTGTTCTTTGCAGAGCCGAATGTGGTGTCGATAGCACTAACCGTTCAATCGGCGATATTGGTACGTAACTGACTTGAAAAATATTTCGTTCTTTTTTATGTTGGCTATCTTATTAATCTTTTGTTTCAGGCAGCGGGTAGGATCGCAGAAATCGGCCTCCGTCACTATGACGTTATCGAGCAAATCGGTTTGCTCAAAGCCAAAATTGAAACTGAAAAAGGTAAGGCTAAAGAGGTGTTAGCCGAATTGGCGATGGCCTCTCTTAGAGCCGAATCTGAGGTGAGGAAAGTGGCGGAAGAGCAAGCGAGGGCTAGTTTCGAGGAAGAAAAGGCCAAATGCTTCGATCAACTCAGACTGGCCGCCGATGAGAGGGCAAACGCGAGTGATGATGCGCTCAAGTTGGCCAAGGTGGTGATTGCCAAACTGGAGTCCGATTTGGAGGAATCGAAGAAGGCAAAAGAAATCGCCGACTCCGAGATCTCTAAGGCATTCAAAGCCGCAGAAAACGTGGCCTTGGAAAAATACGTGGAGGAAGTACCCAAGTTTGAAAACCAGGGCTGCAAACACGATTGGCGCAAAGCGCCTAGCTATTGCTAATGTGACATTAGAGCAACCAATTCCATACGAGCAGCTAGAGGTTGAGCCGTTGGAGTCTGACCTTGAAGAATGAGTTATGTCAATGTAATTTTGCTTTTTGTTTGGTATTTTCTGTACGTAGTTTTTGTAGATTTTTGCTTATTTATTTTGTTTAGAAGTCAAATATAGGGCAATTTTCATGTGTAAAATGATGATTGTTTGTACTCAATTTATTAATGAAAATCACCTTTTTGTCTATCTTCTGCATGTGCTAATTAATAGCTAAGTAAGGTGATGTAAAGTAATTCGGCAAAAAAATTAATGGCCAACAGTGCAAGGAAATGTACCACAATTCGGTCATAGCATAATCTGCCAGCTTAAATATACGGCTCAATGCCAAACTCGACTGGCCAAGTGGGGTGATGTATTGTAATTCGGCTATAACATCATATGTTGAGTATAATGGTATATTTGGCCTTACCCCATTTGGACAAGTTGTTCCAAGGTCGAATAATCATATGTCTTGTGCCAATTTGAACATCACTGAACAGCCGAATAAAACACACGGCTTGCAACGTCACATTGAATAAAATCTGCCGATCAGATGGGGCATTGTAGTTTGTCAATATATTTATAAATAGAGGTTGAATAGATTACTGAATCTGCCTTTGCCCCAGCTGATTAATGAACAAAACCGCCGAATATGTATAGTTCATGGTTTGGGTGGGCCACAGTAACTTGTCGGTGCAATGTATTGCAAGTAGGCCGAATAGATTAATGTGTCTGCCCTTGCCCCAGTTGATTAATGAACAAAATTTCCAAATATGTGTAGTTCATGGATTGGGTGGGGCACAATAATTTGTTGGCATAATGCATTGTAAGTAGGCCGAACAGATTAATGTATTTGCCTTTGCCCTAGTTGATTAATGAACAAAACCGTTGAATATGTGTAGTTCATGATTTGGGTGGGGCACCATAATTATTCAGCGAAATGCATTGAAGCGATCACTTTGGGAACGCTGCACCCAAAATTAATAAGCGAGGTAGGGGCTAGGTGCGTATGGGTTTTGTGTTGTCGATAAATATATGGTGCTCAAATTTAACAGTCTGCGAGAGGGAAAAGAGTGTGGTCGAACTGAGGAAATTTGGATGTCAAGAAGAATATTCTTCAACAGTAGAGGGGAGGGCAGGACACTAGTTGAACTAGACTTAGAAATAAATCGAGGAGGTAGCGAACCTACGCGAATGGGAAACAGGACATTGGAGGAGCGTGAGAGGCGTTGCTCCCCCCGTCGTCGAAGTAGGTCTCCAAGAGGGGCGGGGTAGAAAAGTCACCCAGGAAGGAGAGGCATCAATGAGGGAGCTCCCCCTATTCGCAAAATGAAACCAGCAGGCCACCACGCCTGTTGAGTTTTTCAGTTTTCATTGGGAATAAACTGATAACTAAAGTAGATTCGATTATTCGCAATTCGAATGTGGCAGTCGAGTTTGCTCGACAGATTTTTTCGCCCGAAGTCCAGCAATCAATGGTCGGTCAGCCTGATTATGAAGTTTTTCGTGAGGGCGTCGATGGAGCAGTAAAAGGACTATACACCTCTTACGAAATCGGCATACGTCTTCGTGCCGCGCGAGGAGAGATAGAGCAGAAAGACGACCGCATTCGGAGCTTGGAACATCATGCAGAGAAATCCGAGAACGAGCTGAAAAAGGCTAAGGCTTCCGAAACGCCGTCGGCAAGTCAAATGAACCCAATCGTGGCGAAAAGAGTAAACCAACGTCTTCTGAATCATGTGATTGCTGACTGAGATACGGCAAGCATGTATGCAAGAGAAACAATAAGAACGAAGGCCTACGAACAAGGTTTTTATGACAGCTGAAAAATTGGTATTGAAAAGACAAAGGAAAAGTTAGCTGTGGATGTCTGTCGGTGCGAAAATTGTGGATTTTAGTATGGATGGATTAAGGCTTTGCAGGCAGCGGGTATCGATTGGGCGTTGCCTTTATATCAGAATTACAAATTTCCCTTCGAAACTTATGACGCTGAGAAAACCGACGATGAAGAGGGTGCCGAATAAATTTAGATATCAATACACATTGTACTTTTGAATTCATCAAAACCCATGTATTTGTGCTTATTGAATGAAATAAATATTTGCTATATTGTTTTGATTAATGTATGTATCCACTTGTGACAATTGTATATTGATCCATGCCATTCTATTGCCAAGTTTGGTCCTTCTGAATTCGGAGGATTACTCGGCCGTTCGTGGTTATAAAGAAGGGCGCTCCGAATTCGGAGACTTATTCGGCCCAAAAGTGACATCCACAAATAGGGCTCCGAATTCGGGGTCCCGAATTCGGAGTCTTATTGTGTTGGCCAATCGTGATATCCACGAAGGGCGCTCCGAATTAGGAAGCTTATTCGGCCCAAACGTGACATCCATGAATGGGGCTCCAAATTCAAAGTCTTACTGTGTTGGCATATCGTGATATCCACGAAGGGCGCTCCAAATTCGGAGACTTATTCAGCCCAACCGTGACATCCACGAATGGGGCTCCGAATCTGGAAGTTTATTTGGCCCAAACATGACATCCACGAATAGGGCTCCGAATTCGGAGGCTTATCTGTCCCAAACGTGACATCCATGAATGGGGCTCCGAATTCGAAGTCTTATTGTGTTGGCTAATCGTGATATCCACGAAGGGCGCTTCGAATTCGGTGGCTTATTCGGCCCAAATGTGACATCCTCGAATGGGGCTCTGAATTTGAAGTCTTACTATGTTGGCCAATCTTGATATCCACGAAGGACGCTCTGAATTCGAAGGCTTATTCGGCCCAAATGTGACACCCACGAATGGGGCTCCGAATTCAGAGTCTTACCGTGTTGGCTAATAGTGATATCCACGAAGGGCGCTCCGAATTCGGAGGCTTATTTGGCCTAAACGTGACATCCATAAATGGGGCTCCGAATTCGAAGTCTTATTGTGTTGGCCAATCGTGATATCTACGAAGGGCGCTTCGAATTAGGAGGCTTATTCGGCCAAAACGTGACATCCACGAATGGGGCTCCGAATTTGGAGTTTTACTGTGTTGGCCAATCATGATATCCACGAAAGGTCCTCCGAATTTGGATGCTTATTCGGCCCAAACGTGACATCCACAAATGGGGCTCCGAATTCGGAGGCTTATTTGGCCCAAACTTGACATCCACGAATAGGGCTCCGAATTCGGAGGATTATCTTTCCCAAATGTGACATCCATGAATGGGGCTCCGAATTCGGAGTTTTATTTGGCCCAAACGTGACGTCCACGAATGGGGCTCCGAATCCAGAGTCTTATTGTGTTGACCAATCGTGATATCCACGAAGGGCGCTCTGAATTCAGAGGCTTATTCGGCCCAAAAGGGACATCCACAAATGGGGATTCGAATTCAGCGTCTTATTGTGTTGGCCAATCGTGATTTCCACGAAGGGCGCTCTGAATTCGGAGGCTTATTCGGCCCAAACGTGACACCTAAGAATCGGGCTTCGAATTCGGAGTCTTACTGTGTTGGCTAATCGTGATATCCACGAAGGGCGCTCCAAATTTAGAGACTTATTCGGCCTAAACGTTATATCCACGAATGGGTCTCCGAATTTGGAGTCTTATTGTGTTGGCCAATCGTGATATCCACAAAGGGCGCTCCGAATTTAGAGTCTTTTTTTCGTTATTAAACCATTATTAACGAGACTACGATAAGAAAGGACATTGCATTGGGGAATTGAAAGATGTATACATAACATATCAGCAAAAATCTGAAACAAACTAGCACGTCGTACAAGTTGGCTTAGTGATAAAATGTGCGCAAATGTGTGGAATTCCAAAGGCTGGAAAACTTCTCCCAGCTATGTCCTTGAGCCGATAGGCCTCTATTCTGGCGATTGAATCAACCTGGTAAGGGCCGTCCTACTTGGGACCTAATTTTCCATCTGCCGGATTCTTAGTAGTAGGAAGCACTTTCTTCAGGACCAATTCTTCCCGTATATAACCACGCAACTGTACGTGCTGATTATATGATTTAGCGAGTTGTTGTTGATACTGCGCCATGCACGCAAGGGCACGATCTCGGCGTTCTTCAATCAAAGTGAAGTCTAAGGCCAACATCATGTCATTACGGCCCGTGTTAAAAACCTTGGATTTCAGCATGGGTAGGCCAATCTCCAAGGGGATAATTGCCTGGGTTCCAAAGCACAAAGCGAATGGTGTTTCCCTAGCGGATCGCCTTGGAGTAGTGCGATGTGCCCATAACACACTAGGCAACTCTTCGATCCATCTACCTTTAGCTTTTTTTAGCCTTTTCTTGATACTATCCAGAATGACTTTATTGGAGGCCTCCACCTGACCATTGCTTTGTCGGTATGTCGGCGAGGAAAAGTAGGGCCGGATAGCATACGTGTTGCATAATTCTCAGTAGATGCCACAATCAAATTGGGTGCCATTGTCTGCGACAAGTGCTCTTGGTATGTCAAATCATGTTATGATGTTTTTCTACACAAAACGCTTAACATCGACATCTTGACTATGTGTTAATGCCTCTGCTTCGACCCATTTTGTAAAATAATCTGTTGCAACAATCAGGAATCGCTTGTTCCCTGGAGCTCGTGGTAATGGTCTGACGATATCAAGTTCCCATTGAGCGAACGGCCAAGGACTAGTGATAGAGTTTAACTCCTTGGCAGGTAGATGAGTTAAAGGGGAAAACTTCTGGCATTGTTCGCATTTCTTAACATCATTCTTGGCATCTGTTCGCATGGTTGGCCAATAGTATCCCTGTGTTACGGCTCGGTAGGCCAATGAGCGTCCTCCAGAATGGGCACCACAGCTACTTTCATGTATTTTAGCCAAGAGTTCCTTAACTTTATCTGGATAAAAACATTCTAAGTACGGCCCAAAAAGGGATTTTTTTTAGAGCTTTCTATGCGGATCCAAGTAGTGTCACAGGGCTTTATTTCGCAGTTTGTGGGCTTCTTTCTTATCCATTGGGAGTTGTTCTGAGGAAAGGAATACAGCAATAGGATCCATCCTACTTGGTCCTGGTTTAATGATGCTAATCTGAACTAGTTCAGAAAAGGTAATGCTTGGCTTAGGGATGAATCCTACTTTGATTATCCGTTTGATTTCTGAGTTGATGGCAGAGGCTAGGCAAGCAAGGACATCTGCACGCGTGTTTTGATCCCGAGTTATTTGATTCAATTCGTGGTGGTCGAATTTCGTGAGCAAGGAATTCGCCGTTGCCATGCGGTCATTTTTAGCTGCATACTCCCCTTTTAACTGGTTGATGACTAATTTCGAGCCACAGAAAACAAGCAACCACCGCGCACCAAGGTGAAGTGCGTTCCGAAGGTCGGTTAGCAATGTTTCGTATTCAACCTCATTATTTGATGCATTAAAGCCGAGTTTGACCGCCTGCTCGATTATTGCCCCTTCGGGGCTCATGATTACTACGCCTGCCCCACTGCCACGTTGATTGGATGACCCGTCATAGTACATCTGCCAAATGTCTCCAACATATATTCGCCAGTTGGGTTTAGGTTGTACTTGATTGGACTTGAAGTCGGCAAGGCACCCCGTGAATTCAGCTACAAAGTCAACGAGCACTTGCCCCTTGATGGCAGTTCTAGGCAAAAACTTGATATCATACTGGCCGAGTTTCAATACCCATTTCAAAACACACCCTGATGCTTCTGTGCTACGGAGCGTTGACCGAAGGGATAGTCCGTTAGTACCTGTATGGTATGGCCCTAAAAGTAATGCATCAGTTTTCTTGTAGCCATGACGAGAGCAAGGATGAGCTTTTCTAGTGGTAGATAACGTGTTTCGGCGTCAACCATTGCTTTGCTTACATAGTAAACTGGTTGCTGCTCCCCGAGTTCTTCCCTTGAAAGTATGGCGCTGACCTCCCGATCAAATACCGCTAGATACAAAATGAGCGGATCACCTGCTGAGGGGGTTGCTAAGAGTGGCACTGATTGGAGATAATTTTTCAAGCCGTCCAAAGTGGCCTGGCACTCGGGGGTCCATTCAAAGGCTTTGCCTTACTGAAGTGTGTGAAAGAATTGTCGGCAGCGATCTGTGGAACGGTTGATAAACCTATTGAGTGCGGTGGCCATTCCCATCAGCTTCTGAATCTCTTTGACCCACCGAGCAGAGCTAAGTTCTAGAATTACTGTGATCTGCCTTGGGTTGGCCTCTATTCCGTGGTGATTAACAATGTAGCCGAGGAATCTACCAGATTTGATGTCGAATGCACACTTTGAGGCGTTCAGTTTCATTTTGTACTTTCGAAGAATGCCAAATATCTCTGCCAAATCGGCTAGATGGGTGTACTTTTCCTTGAATTTGACCACCATGTCGTCAATGTATACTTCCATGGTGCGGCCGAGTTGTTCCTTGAACATGGCAATTACCAGCCTCAAGTAAGTTGCCTTTGCATTCTTCAGCCCAAAAGGCATCACCTTGTAGCAATAGGTTCCTTTTGGGGTGAGGAATACGGTCTTTTCTTAATCCTCTAGATGCATGGCAATTTGGTGATAGCCTCTGTAAGCATCCAAGAAGCTCATGCGTTGATGATGTGCCGTTGCATCTATGAGTTGGTCTATTATGGGGAGGGGAAAACAATCTTTGGGACAAGCTTTGTTCAAATCAGTGAAATCCACACAAACACGCCAAGATCCATTCTTCTTCTTTACAACCATGGTATTGGACAACCATGTAGGATAGGTTACTTCGCGAAATGCCCCGGCGTCAAGCAATCAGTCAACTTCTTCAATAACGGCTGAAGCATGCTTTGCGGCTGACCACAGACTTTTCTAAATGATTAGCTTACATTTTGGATCAATGTTTAAGCGGTGCTGGGACACAAATAGATCTACGCCTGGCATCTCGTATGGTGTCCACGCAAACACGTCGAGGTTGCCGAGTAAGAAGGATACAAGCTCGTGTCTGTCAACTTCGTTCAAGGAAGTGCCGATCATGAAGAACTTGTCAGGACTCCCATTAATTTCAATCTAATCCAAGTCTTCAGTTGCCTTTTCGCTGGGGATTTTCCCAATGTCCTCAAGGCTCTTCTGATCCGGTACTTCAATTAAATTCACTTCCAGTTCCTTTGGTCTCTTTGTAGCAGTAACAAGATAGCATGTCTGTGCCGATTTCTGAGAACCTCGAATTTGTTTAATGCCATACTCAGTCGAAAAACGAAGCAATTGATGGTAGGTGCTTGGCACAGCTTACATGGTATGCAACCAAGTTTTTCCCATGATGATATTGTATGGTGACAGAAGTTTGACAACCACAAATTTTACATTTACTGATCTAGTGCCCGCCCAAACTAGTAGTGTGATCTTGCCCAAAGGATACTCGGGGTTAGCGTTGAAGCCGAATAATGGGTAATCGACAGACAACAAATCTGAGTCAGTGAAGTCGAGTTTAACAAATGTCTTGTAATACATTATTTCTAAAGTGCTTCCTTGATCGATGAGAACATGTTCAATGGTGAATCTGTTCACGCATAGCTCGATGACGAGGGGATCAGTGTGGAGGAGAGTTACTTCAACTAAGTCGGTGTCGTCGAAACTAATCCTCCCAGTTTCATGGGGCCATTTTGCTGGTGTGATTGGCTTATGTAGGCTAGGTTACAACTGAATTGTATGTACCTCGGCTGATGACAGCAGACTGTATATCATGTGAATTACACCAAGTGGAGGTGAATCCAGCCATAGGGCTACAGTGTTCGATGGATTATTCTTTCCGATTTGTTGCGCCAGCCGGCCGTCTTGTACCAGCTCCTTTAGGTAGTCCTTCAGTGCATAACAACTGTCGGTGTCATGACCATGGTCTTTGTGGTATTCGCGCCGCTTATCCCTTCTCCTTGTATCGGGAGGTCCCATCATTTTGGACGACCATTTAAAGAACGAAAGGTGTTGGACTTTCGACAAAATCTTGCTAATTGGCTCTGCTAATTGCGTGTACTTCTTGTCCAAGCATCTTGTGCACCTGCTATCTATTTGATATTGTTCATTTGATCGGTGTGAACACTGATTGCTTGATCGGGGTGAATCACGCATTTTGTCTCGTTTAGCCCGTTTCTGCGATTCAAGGCCCCTTAACGCACAACGCTTATTGGTTGAACAATACCAGATGGAGCCGTCTTAACGGATTTCTGTCTGGCTTTGACCCGCAGGGCATCATCTTTCACCTTACAATATTCTTCGACTTTCTTCATTAACGCCGAAACTGTTTTGGAGGGCTGTCTGGTCAACGAACTGCGAAGGGGACTATCAGGATGTAATCCCATTTTAAAGGCGGTGATGGCCATGGAGTCATTACAGACATCATCTACCAGGTTAAAACATTCCCAATAGCGGGTCGAATATTTACGAAGGGTTTCTTCTGGTTTAATTTGCATTGCCCAGAGAGAGTCGGCTTGCTTTGGCTGAATTTCATTGGTGATGAATCTTGCCCTGAAGGATTTTTGGAGTTGATAAAAGATTTTTATCGATGCCGGATCCAGTTTATAGTACCATTTGATGGCCAATGGTCCCAGGCTGCTTGGAACATTCGATACATGAGGGCTTTATCGTCAGCATAGTGTGTCATCGCTTGTTTATAATGACGAATATAGTCAGTGGGGTCTGATTTTCCATCATACAGGGTGAACGATGGTGCTTTGAACTTCTTGGGTAGCACAACCCTTGCGATGCATAGCACAAAAGGGTCATGTTAGTCTTCTTCATCTGAATCATCACTTCTTTTCCCTCGCTTGTGCCGTACGTACGAACTTCCTTCGGATGAACTGGATATATCAACTCGTCCCTTCTTTTTGGATTTCTAGGATGGCGAGTTAGAATCACTGTCATTATCATGTTTCCGTAGGCGACGTCGTCGATCATCCTTCTTTCTTGGGGGTCGACCCCGGTCATGGCATGCGTCTTGCTAGGATTTGGCTAACTCCAGGGCGAATTCCTGGCGCAGGTGCTCGTTCTCAGCCATCATGTTTTCTAGACGCTGTTCATTTTGCTTTGCCTGATCCATGATTGTCTGCATTGTCTCTTGCACCAAAGTTGAGGGTGAGGTCTGAGTTATTGAGTCAAAGTTCAAGGCCCGTCACGCGGTGATATTCTCCGGACCAAGCATGTTCCGTGGAGTGATGTCATCTCTTGGCGTAACGTCGTCAGCAACTACCGGAGGATCATCTGTTACGCTCGCCATGGATGCGCTTGAATATTCCCACAGACGGCGCCAATTGTGAAGAAGTGGTTTGGAAATACTCCAGGATCCAGCCAAACGTCTTTGATCCTCTGATCGCTACCTGAAAAATGGATGAACACTCCGGTCGGGGTTGCCAGAATTAGCACTCCGACGGTTAAGTTAGTATTCTCTCTGGTTTACTTCTCTCTCAAGTTATTTTGTCTATTCTCACATACCTCTTTTTGGTTGATATTCCTCTATTGATATTACCTTTTGGGCCCAAGGGTCAGGCCCACTCTTAATCTCGTGCATGATTCCTTACTCAGCCTCGCAGTTATGTGCTAGTTCCTACTCGGCTCCTTATGTGGTCGATTTGTATATTTGGCTTCAAAAGCTCTTGGATAGAGCCGAATTGTCTTTGGCCTGAGGTCTTCAAATCCATTTGGCCTTTCTTAGTATATTAAATTTTGCCCCCACATTAATAAATAAAATGTGTAATTGAATTCAATTATGAAATGTTTTTGATATTTTTTTAAACATAAAACCCGATGGATGGGTTTAGGATTTATAATTATTTTTCAAACCGGGTTTGGACAGATATAAAATCTCTTACTATGTAGTATTAGTTTAGTCCGAACTGGGTCCGACCCGATATTTGTCCATCCTAGGTGCAAGTGAGAGGTTATAGGGATGCAAGTGTGACTTGCACCCCTCCATATTTGTGTTAAAAAAAACAAAAAATCTCTCACTGATATGTAACTCCACCATTATTCAATAGTTTTAAAATAGAAAGAATTACAGTACAATTGGACAGTGAAAAAAATTCTAAAAATATGTAAAATGTAAATAAATTTATGATAAGATGCAAATAAAAAGCTCCAACTTGTAACTCTCCATATTGTCAAACATTAATTGTCGTACCTAATAGGTTAGTAAGGCCCTTTAACTTACATTAAAGTCATGATGCAATCATACTTACACTAGACAATTACCCAAAAAGGAATATCAAAACAGTGGGATAAAAAAAATTACATAAATATATAGGGTACAAATAATTTTGTGATAGAATGTAAGTGAAAGATTATGAGAGTGATGTTTGTGTAAGAAAAAATTTCTCCCACCGGGATGCAATTCTCCCATTATTCAATAGTTTGAATATAGGGAGAATTACACCACAATTGAATAGTGAAAAAAAATTCCAAAAACATGTAGAGTACGTGCAAATGAAATATGGGGGTACAAGTGTCACTTGTATCCCATCCATGTTTTTGTAATAAATTTTTTTCTATCCCATTGGAATGTAATTCTCCCTTGAAAATATTGTACGATATTATTTATGACATGTTCTAAATTAATCATTTAGGTTGTGTTTTAGATTATAAATTTGAGTAGAGATTTCAAAATTAAATAAAAATATATATGACTCGTTTTTTTTTTATAAAATCCCTATTTAAGTCCATGATCTAAATACAATGATAATTTTTTCAAAAAAGAAATACGTAAAAATAAAATTTTACAAGTGAAACATAATATCTCATTGTTGTTATATAGTTAAAAGTAAAATATTAACTCACTTACGAGTGTTTCGGTACACAGTAATAAGTCAGTTTTTTTTACTTTTTAGCTTTTTTAGCCAAAAAAATCACAAAAAGATCACAAAAAGCTAGTTTTTTTAAGCAAAAAAAGCCATAAAAAGTCAAAAAAGTCAAAAAACTAGCTTTTAATCAACTTCCCAAAACACTCCTATAGATGTCTATTTTGCATTAACCGAAAGATGTAGCCTATTTTGGTAACCCGGTTAAAAGTCAATTTTTGATTTTTTAGATCATATTACCTCTTTACTTTTTTATATTTTTTACAAAAAAATTAAAAAAATAAAAAAATTAACTTTTAACCTACTTTCTAAAATAACACGATACATTGGGTGTTTAATAACCTTCCACCAAGAAGACAAAAGTACTCTTGATTTTATTTTATTTTTGTTAACAAATACTAAAAAATGCTCATATGCCATTATTTAATAGTTAAATTTGTGTAAAAAAATATTTTTAAAATGATAAAAAAAAAAGGAGTTAATTACCTAAAAGTCCTACATACAAATGTTATGGTAGGTTAGATCTTATTTAAGATTTTTTGAACTAATAAATCCTATTTAGTAAAACTGAGAATATTATCAATGTTTTCTAGTTTTTAAAATTAAGAACATTATCAATTTTGCATAATAATGTTCTAGATAATTGTTTCACTAACTGATGGAAAAAAAAAAAAAAAGAGGATGAGATTTAACATCTTTGCTCTTTCTACTTATTAGTTTGATTCAACTATCTAATAAAATCAAAAACATTATTTATTTTTTTTAAGTTTTAAAACTGAGAACATTATCATTTTTTTCATTTTTTAAGGGATTTTTTAAAGTTTTTTTTTTATTATATAGTTTCGCACATCAATATTTCATCATCATGCTCCTTTATAAACACAAAATTTTCAATGCTGCACAAAAAAATAATTCAATTTTTTCAATTTTTTAAAAAAAAATAGTTTTTTTATTGCACATAATTTTTTTTTTAATTTTTTCAATTTGAAAGTTGATATTTTAAAATTTTGAAAATCAAAATAAATGTCAAATCATCATGTTCCTTTATAGATAATCATAAATGATGAATAATAATTATTTGAAGGGCAATTCCGACTTTTAAAAATTTAATAGGACTTGATGGTTCAAAAAATCCTAGTTAGGAGTTAATGGAGTATAAGTTCATAAATTAAAACTTGTGTGTAAATGACCCTAAAAAAAGTTTGGGTTAAATACAAATTTTTTTTTAGGGTTTTGCGTATTTTTAAATTCAAACCCCAGAATTTCAATTTCGACAAATTAGACCCTAAAGTTTTATCCGTATTTCAATGTGAACCCTCCATTCATCTCCGTCTTTTTCCTTTTTTTAGATACGAGTTCAAACCCTTATATCTCCATCGTCTTAACTCCGTTTTGCCTCATTTTTGTGTTGTTGGATTCACCTCATGGCTTAATTTTCATTCCATCCCTCATACGTCTTGTTCCACCTCTTTGTGCATGCCATCGAAGCTCTGAATGTTGGCCAAAATTAATATTTTTCTCTTTGGTCAAAATTTTCTAATTCAAACCTACATATTCAAGCCCTTATATCTCCCTCATCATAACTCCGTTTTGCCATATTCTTACGTCGTTGGATTCACATCATGGCCTAGTTTTCATTCCACCCTTCATATGACTTGTTCCACCTCTTTGTACATGCCGTTGGAGCTCCGAAAGTTGGCCATAAATAAGATTTTTCTCTCTTTGAGCAAAATTTTCTAATTCAAACCCACATATTCAAACCCTTGTATCTCCCTCCTCGTAACTCCGTTTCGCTTCATTTTTGTGTCGTTGGATTCATCTTATGGCCTACTTTTCATTCCATTGCTCATATGTCTTGTTTCACCTCTTTTTGTGTGCTATCAAATTTTTGAAAGTTGGCTAAAAATAAGATTTTCTCCTTTTTTTTTTTGTTTTTGTTTTTTGCTGCTATCACAACGATATTCTTGGTAGCAGAGATTCAATGGATGATGCTTGATTGGAAACCAAGGCGCCTTGACATGCTCATCTGCCCACTTGGTTTTTGATTTTTATGGGTAGTTGTATACATATCACCACTCGACAACACTACTACCATTACCACCACTGCCTTATCTTGTAGATAATGATAATGAAGCAGCAGTAACAGTAAGCCAGGAGGAGGAGCTGCTGAAGAGAAGGAAGAGAGAGAGAGAGAGAGAGCTTATTTTTGGCCAACTATTGGAGCTCCGACAATATGCAAAAAGAGGTGAAATAAGGCGTATGAGTGGTGGAATAAAAATTAGGCCATGCGTTGAATCTAACGATGTAAAAATGAGGTGAAACGGAGTTACGGGAGATTGGGCTTGAATATGTGGATTTGAATATGAAATTTTTTTCTAAAGAGAGAAAAATCCCTTTTTTTTGGCCAATTTTCGGAGCTTTGACAGCATATAAAAAGAGATGGAACAAGGCGTATGAGGAGTGCAATGAAAACTAGGGCATGAAGTGAATCCAATGATGTAAAAATGAGGCAAAACAGAGTTACAAGGAGGGAGATATAAGGGTTTGAATAGATGGGTTTGAATCTGAAAGAAAGAAGAAGACAAAGATGGATGGAGATGGACAGAGGGTTCACATTGAAACACAGATCAAACTCTAGGGTTTAATTTGTCAAAATTAAAATTTTGGGATTTAAATTGAAAAACATGCGAAACTCTGGAAATTGTTTCAACCAACACAGTAGTATTACCGTAAGAGGGGCTTTTGTATTAGAGACTAGTGATATAATATGTGAACTTTTTTTTGTTGACCGGTGTGCTGTTGGATGCTGAGACATCATGACTATGTGTTGTATATATATTGTTGTTTGTTTATCCTCATGTATTGGGGGGCATGCATTGAATCTCGAACTCTCTTTCATATATATGTGTAATGAGAAGTTGTTAATGGGATTGATAATCCAAGTGTTATTGTATGTCTGATATTAAATTATGAGATGGTTATGTGATGGCGTATGAGCCTTGTTCAGTTTGGAAGTTGTTTGTTGAGAACGGGGAATCCGTGGGTTATTGTGATTGGTGTTGGTGGTATAGTAAGGGTCGAGTTATAAGGCTTTGGATGTGTTGAGTTTAAGGGAATATGAGACTTTAGAGTTGTGTGGGATTGGCGAAGTTATGTGAGAACGTCTAAGGGAGTGTGAGATTTGTATCTCGGGTTAGTAAGAATGGTACTTGTGTGTTGTTTAGTGTTTTGGGTTTTGTTGCTTAGTAAGTTCGTTGTGATTCTATCAATCATGAATAGGGGTAGTGTTCGTGTTGTGATTTGTTATGAGTTGGTAATTATGTGAGAGTGAAATGGGTTGGTGGTGTTATTGGATATTGGGCTAAGTTTATGAGTGGGAGGAGAATTTAGTGAGTAGATGTTAGAAGTACTCCTTGGAAGGAAGAACAGTTTGTGTTCAAGGGTAACAAGGGTAGCATTGGTCGAAATTGTTTTGTGGATTAGGGATTGTGTGATTGTCGTTGACCATGTCGGTCTTGTGTTTGAGATGGAAGGACATGCTTGCTATGTAGGCATAGGGGTGATTATTTCCTTAGGAACAATGATGGTATGATTTGATCTTGAAGAATCCGGTGAGATTCAAAAATATGGGGTACTATGTGTGGAACTCCATTTTTGGAGTAAATGGTGTTGAGTAGCACATCAGTGTTTGGTACTGAGTGTAAAGGTTTATTGAGTTAATTATTCGGTTGGTTGATATTGAGGTTTGGTTGACAAGTAGTCACCTTGGGAAAAGCTTGGGCTTGTATATAAAGGTTAAAAGGTTATGGGTGCCTTGGAATGATTTTGCGAGCGTTGAGTCTCGTGTATGTGGTTGAGAAGCTTGTGTGAGACTTGTTTTGGATTAGTGGAAAACCCCAGGTTGGGGTAACGTATTGTAGATTCTTCGTTTGCGTATGTATTTGTCTCAAATTATCCCAATTCAAGCAATTAGCCATCATCCATAGACATTCAAACAGTTTATCACTTAAGCAATTAGCCTCATGGCAAGCATGCTAAATATGGCAATACTAACATACAAATGCAATATGCTAAAACAAAGGAAAGCTCACCTAGTACTCCAAGCTAAAAAGATGAAAGAGTTAGAAAAAAAAATGCATGATCCTAACTTATGCAATATGACTAATGCAATGCATGCGATATGCAATCTAAATAGGCTCGGCTTCTTAACATAACATATGAATCAATTTGATAGCATGCAATCTGAGCACATATTCAAAGAATGTTTAGCTAACAATGCAAGTTAAAATGATGAACCAAGCCTCGATGGATGCAATACAAGTGGATACAAACATGAGTTATGCTAAACAAAATATGATGCTCTAATCTAACTATTATAAGCAAGTAAATGAAAGGAAGAAAGACATGGGGTTGGAAGACATACACATTATTACAACATTTCGCCCTTACACAGGAGAGTCTGAATGAATAAACTAGCTAAGCTAATCAACTAACTATTACAAACCCAAATGAATAATTACAACAAATTAGAACTAAATAATGAACTAACCAATTAATTAATTACAAATCAAAATGAACTAATTAATTACAAATTAACTAGTTAAATAAGAAACTAGTTATTCTAATTACTCTGCCTCGGGAAACGAGGAGTGCTCATGCATGTGCGGACTTTCCACCCGAAAAAGCCACTATTTCTGCTGCCAAATGTCTTTGTTGCATAGTAGAACACTTGCATTGTTTTTCACCTCAAATCAGCTCTGTTTTGCCTAAAAAAGCACACTGCCTGGTTTTGCAGAGGTGGCCTACAAGCTACAAAATGTGGCTAGTAGGCCACCAATAGTGGCCTGCTGGCCATTGATGACTGGATTTTCTTGCTGCAACAGAGAGCAAACAGAACAGGAACAGGGTATTCTCAAGGGTTGTTTGCACAACCCACCCCTTCTTATCATTCGAACATCACAAAGGAGTAGTAAACTTGGTTCACAAACCATCAATGGATGCAATTTCATTGGATGATGGCCTATGAACTAAGAGGGTGCAAGTTCAATGAATGCAACAAAACAAGACTCTCAAAACCACCTCCCTATCATGAATGATCAAGGGAAGTAGTTAACAATGAATCTTGAGACACTTTCATCACTAATGAGTATGAAATGGCTCAAAACTCAAGAGTTCAATTAACGTCCGATTGAGCCCAAACCAAATTATTATCTTACATCATTTTAGTCTAAGTTTTATTACTCTGTTTTAATTACCTTTTAATTTTTTAATCAATTAAGGCCAAAAGTGAGTTTAAGTTCTCAAAAGAGAGAAGTGTCAAACCAAGAGTTGGCTTAAGGCATGAGAGAGATGTCATGCCGTTGATAATGAACCCCTAAAAGGGATTAAACCATTAAGCATGATAACCTCAATCTCGAACTTAAAAGAACAATAGGTTTGAAACAACTCCCAAAGAAAAGCAAAAGTCAAGAAAGGTGGGAGGTTGCAGAAGTGATTGAAAGTGATCACAAGTATGGAAAGCATAAAATAAATGCTATCAACTCCAATAGGATGGTGGCTAAGGCCTAAACCACCAAACCTATGAGGACAATTGCACTACAAGCATGCAATACAAAGCTCAAATGCAACAATGAACTAAAAACAGTCCTAAAACAGTGCTAAATAAGTCCTAAATCATGCTAGAATTAAGACAAAAATAGTTAGAACAATAAGCTAAAACATGGAGCTATGTAAGTGTAGCTCGGCTTTTTTGCGCCTCCTTTCGGAAACTCGAAAGAAGCCCTACAGTTCGGACTCCTGCAGTTCTTAATATAATCTCACAAGTGCAATGTGAAATTGATAAACATCAAAGAGTCCAAATCCGGCAAATCTTTTGGAAAATCGATTTTGAATCAAAATGCCAAAATTGAACTGCTTTGCCAGATACAGGTCGCCACCTAAATATTTTGAGAAATTTAGAAAACCCATGACTCATGCCAAAGGCTACGTGTCTATCATCACCAAAATTGTCTCAGCTTGGGAACTTAGGTACGAGAGGGGAAGGTCATGAATTGAGCACCCCCGCTCGCCCGATCAAAGATCAGCCTCTACTAATCATGATATGATTTTTATCAACATTAGATGCTCTTGTTTCGATTTATTAGGCTAGCATTTACTATGTGATGCGCACACACACAAGTATAGACTAGATTGCTCAAATTGAAACAATTCAATTTCGTATTTATTTTTGAAAAGAGTTTGATTTTGCCACTTAACAAAGTGAGCTTAAAGTTTGTGAATTTGCCACTTGACAAAGTGGGCTTTAAACGTACATCTCATTGAATCGTTCCAATTCAAGCAACAAGCCTTCATCCATAGGCATTCAAACAGTTTAACATTTAAGCACTTAGCCTCATGGCAAGCATGCTAGACATGGTAGTCACTCACACTCATGCAAGTATGCTAAAGCAATAAAAACTCACCTAGTACTCCAAACTAAGATAAAACAAAAGAGTTAGAAAAATATGCATCATACCTAACTATACAAGATGTCTAATGTGACACATGTAATAATGCAACTAAAATAGGCTCGGCTACTTAACATGTTATTTGCAACAATTTCATGGCATGCGTTTAAGCAATTATTCAACAAGGTATTGAAACGACAATGCAGTTAGAATGATGTGCATAGCCTCGCTGCATGTACGCTAAGATGAATGGATGCAAGCATAAGGTATGCTAAACGAAACATGATGCTCCTAATCTAACCATCGTAAGTGGATAAATAAAAGGGAGAAAGACGTGGGGTTGGAAGACATACACATTATTACAGCATTGATACCCTTGCGCAAAAGGGTCCGAATGAATAAACTAGCTAAGCTAAACTACTTAACTAATTATTACAAAACTTGAATAAATAAGCTAGCTATCTAAGCTAATTAAATATTACAACAATTAAATAATTTAACTAGGCTAAGCTAATTAAATATTTACAACACAAACTAATTTGATTAGTCAATCTAAACCAATTAAATAAGTACAAAACAAACTAATTAGCTACAACCAATTAAGTACAACAAATAAATGATTAATTGCTAATTAAACTAATTAACTAGTCCTGGAGAGCGAGGGAGGCCCACTGCATGCTCAATTTCCGCCTGAAGAATGTCCACTGTCTGCCCCCAAAAGCCTCTGTTGCGCAACCCTTGCACTTTTTTTTTCCTTTTCCAGATTAACTCTGCCCTGCTCCACAAATATTCTGCTCAAAATTCATTGGTGGCCGGCAGGCCAGAAGTGGTGTCCGGCCAACCACCAAAAGGGGGTTGCCGTCCAACAATGATGGCCTGCCGGCCAGAAATAATGGTCGACCGACCACTGATAATGCACCATTCCTTGCTACAAAAGAGAGCAAATAGGGCAAAAAGAGGGTATTCTCACAAATTTTTGTACTGTGTATCTCTCTTTATCATCAAAACATCTCAAAAGAGTGATACACTTGGTCCTCAAACCATCAATTCAAGCAATTTCATTGCATAATGGCTAAGGAACCAAGATATACAAGTTTAATAAATGCACAAACAAGACCAAAAATCATCACCCTATCATGCATGATCAAGGGCAATGGAGACCTAGGAAACTTGACATATTTCATCACTTGGAGTATGAAATGCCCCAATTTTCCTTGTGTTCAATTAACATCCGATTGAACACATCAAAACACAATCAAATCTTTGCACAATTTTAGTTTCCATTTTTGTTTTCCTATTTTAATTTACCATTCAATTTTTTAACCAATTAAGTCCATTGGTGAGTAAGTCCTCTAAAAGAGAAGGAAGTGTCAAACAAGAGGTAGTTTAAGGCAAGAGAGAAGTGTCATGCCATTGATAATGAACCCTCAAAAGAGGATTAAACCATTAAGCATGGACCTCAATCTCAGGCTTAAACTATCCTAAGGTTGAAACAAGCCTCAAAGAAAATAAAAAAAGTTAAGAAATGAGGGAGGTTACAGAGATTAATGAGTGCTGAAATTAAGTGAGAAAAGCACTAAAACATGCAATCAACTCCAACAAGTGGTGTCTAAAGGCCTAAAACACCAAGCTTGTAAGGACACTTACACTAGAAGCAAGCAAAACAAGACTCAAATGCAACAACCAACCAAAAATAGAGGCAAAATAGTCTAAAATAGAGCCTAAAACATGCTAGAATTAAGCTATTAAAGGCTAGAAAATTAAGCTAACATACAAAGCTATCTAGGCTTACAAACAAGACACAATGAGGGGAGGCTAACCCCTTCAAACTTGGACTTCAAAATATGATTTTCACCACTGAAAATACTCTGAAATTTAGTGTTCAAAAGCCCAAAAAAGATAGTTTGAAAGTGGGAAACAAAGGTGAAAAGGCCTTACAAACAAGAAATAAAGAAGGGTGAGTCACTCCCTAACCTTTAATAGCCTAAAGCCACCAATTTCAGCCTTCAAAAATAGAGTTTTTTATAGCCCCAAAACAGCCCAAAATCAGTGGGAAAAGATAGAAAAAACAAGTATGCAAAGCAAGCTAAAAAGGCAAGTATTATACCTCTTGAAGCAAAGATTAATTCTTGGCAACAATTCAAGCCAAAACCAACATCAAGAGCTCCAAGAAGGCCTCAAGGAACCTCAGCTCAAAGGTGATCAACTTTGATTAAGGAGGTGTAGGCAAAAGTGTAGTGTATGTAGGCTAATGTGCACAAACTTGCAAGAGAGAGAGAGAGAGAGAGAGAGAGAGAGAGAGATAATTTTTACTCCAAAAATTCTAACCCTCAAAAATGGAGGAGGAGACCCCTTATATATAGAAAAACATGCATTTGGCTGAGATATATCTCTCCATACAAATGTAGGGAGATGCAGCCAATTGTGGTAACAGCTGGCACAACTGTCACCAAAATATCTAAAAAAAGACACTGATGGCTAGCAAGGCACAAGGGTGGTCGACAACCCACAATTGGTGGCCGACAATCCACCAAAGGAGGCCTACAGGTCCCAGGGTCTTGAGGTTTGAAACACTAAAGTTTTGGTCCAAAACAAGGCATAGAATGGACAAGGTTTTAAGGCTCAAAGACAGGGCATTCCACCCAGGACTTCGGGCACTAAAACGAGCACATGCAATCATAATCATCGAGTGCACAAGCGATGTCGTTCAAGTCTTGAGGACGGTCACAAATGGGGTGTCTACAGTAAGCTAGTAAACAAGACACAAGGAAGGGAGGCTAACCCCTTCAATTTTGGACTTCAAAACATGTTTTTAGCCACTAAAATAACTTTGAAAATTAGTGTTTAAAAACTCAAAAAGAAATAATGTAAAGGGGGGAAACACAAGGGTAAAGACTAGAAGAGTAAGGTGGAAAGAAGGGGGAACCACCCCTCCACCCTTTAAGGCCTTAAACCATAAGTTTTAGCCCAAAAATATAGAGTTTATACAGCCTAAAAACAATGGAAAAATAGTAAGAAAAGAAGCAACTAAAGCAAAGAGACAAGAAAGGCCTTATACCTCTTGAACAGAAGACCAATTTAAAGCAATAATTCAACTGAAACACACCGTCAAGAGCTCAAGTTAGGCTCAAAAGTACCTCAACTCAAAGATGAGAAGATTTGGTTAAGAATGTATAGGCTAAAGTTCAAGGAATTTCAAGAGAGAGAGAGAGAATTGTAGAGAGAAAATTAATTTTGCTCTAATTTTTCTAACCCTAAAAAGTGGGAGAAGAGGTCTTATATTTATAGAAAAACAGGCCACTCCCTCAGAAACATCCATCTATACACGTGTAAGTGGATGCAAGCATCTGTGCAAATAGCTGTCATAGCTAGCAGAAAATATCTACAAAACACACCTGTGGCTGGCAGGCCACACTCTTGGCAGGCAAGGCATAAGGCTGGCCGGCAGCCCACAAAAATAGGCCCACAAGTCCCAAGTTTTTCAGGTTTGGCTTTGGTACAAAGACAAGGCACAAGGTTTGCAGGGTTCTAAGGCTCAAAGCTGTGACATTCCACTGAGGACTTTCGAGCACTTGACAAGCATATACATTTATCATTGGGTGTGCAAGTGATGGTGCCCAAATCGTAAGGGCGGTCAAAAATGGAGTGTCTAAAGTTGCCCCTCTTTGGCATAACTCAAAGTCATGAAATGACCTGAGTGAATGTCAAAGCCCGAAGACAACCCATTTTGACAAGACAGTAAGAATTGGGAAAACCAACAAAATACAGATGCAGTTGGTTGAACCCGAGGGTTGCCTACGTATCCCTTTGCAAGGAATCAAACCAGCGTAGTTTAGGGTCAGGATGCAACTGATATGCAATGCAATGCAGTAATGCAATGATATACAATGTAACGAAATCATGCAAATGACATGCCGTGAAATGTAATAATATAATCAAACCATAAGCAGTGCAAAACACACAAATACCATAAAGGAATGGAGATGCAAAATCAAACTACATTTTATATAGAAAAGAAATGGGCACAGCCAAACGACGCCTAACACAGGCTAAGTGCCTACATCTTGAATACTGGCCTCAGCGCAACATGGATACTTACACATAACAGAACCATGTTTCAACGTGAAAGGGGTGTGAGCACATGCAAAACTATGTTTTTCGTAGAAAGATAAAGAGTACAAGTAATTGCGTGATAAGTGAGGAATGATCTACTAGGGAAAGATAATGATCTTAAATGTTCAATGCCAAAAAAAAAAAAAGTACAATGCAATGGATGCAGTGAATGAAGTGAATAAGAAGTAGGCTGAACAACATTTTACCTAGAAAAGGCATGGGCACAAAACAGACCACGTTTAGCATAGAAAAGGTGTTGACACCCTCAATACTGGCCTCAGCACAACATGGGTACTTACACATGACAGTGTCATGTTTCAACGAAGGAAATGTATGAGCACATGCCAAACTAAGCTTAACGTGGAAATGATGCAAGCAATAAAATTGTATGATGTAATAGATGCATGCAATAAATTCTATATGCAATGTGATAGACGTAATAAATAATAAAATGCAATGTAGTAGCTAGAAAGTGAAAGTACCTTACAGGGGCGCCGTGGATCTTCCTCTTCTTCTTGGTTGAACCACAGGTACTACTTTTCTTCCTGGCCATGTTTGCAACTTTCTCTACTCTCTAATAGGGTGACAGACTAAGTTGGTTCAGTATCTAGAATTGAGACGCATACAAGTTACCTCAACCTATGGGGCTACCATACAAATTTCAAGCCAGGGATACACCTCTGGGTATTTAAACCAGACTTTAGTCTCGAAAATTCTGAACTTTTGCGTTCTAGGCATCGCCATTTGAACTCTGGCTTTCACCGTCGCAGTTGGTCTCCTAGGAACTCACCGCAAATACAGTCAGGTGGCTATACCAGACAGCTTAAAGTCGTTTGGGCACGACAAACACCAAAGAAATTGCACCTTTAGAGGATTTAAGGTCTCCTAGACCAAGTGAGTGCACAAGACAGTGCGATGCAGAGTGAATGCACAAAACAGTGCTATACAGGTGCATAAGACAGTGCGATGTAAGGTAAATGCACAAGACAGTGTGATACAATGTGAATGCACAAAATAGTACGATATAGGGTGAATGCACAAGACAGTGTGATGCAAATTGTACAAGACAGTGTGATATAATGTGAATGCACAAAACAATGCGATGCAGGGTGAATGCACAAAACAGTGCTAAATGGGTGCACAAGACAATGCGATGCAGGTGCACAAAATAGTGCGATTCATGATGGAATACACGAAATAGATGCGAATGCACAAGACAATGCGATACGAGGTGCACAAGATAGTGCAATAAATGCACAAGACAGTGCGATACTAGGTGAAATGCATAAGATAGCGCGATATAAGGTGCACAAGATAGTGCGATAAAGGGTGCGCAAGATAGCGTGATACAAAGGGTGCGCAAGATAACGCGATACAGGTGCGCAAGATAGCGCGATATAGGGTGCACATAAGATAATGCGATACAGGGTGCACAAGATAGTGCGATGCAAGTGCACAAGACAATGCGAGCTCAAGATGCACAGGATAGTGCGATACAAGGTGAATGCACAAGACAGTGCTGTGGAAGGTGTGATGTAGGTTAAATGCACCAAACAGTGCGATGCAAGTTTGCACAAGACAAGACGATATAAGTGAAATGCACAAGATAGTGCGATGCAAGGTGTACAAAACAGTGCGATAAATGGTAGAATGCACAAGATAGTGCGATGTAAGTTGTAATATAAGATGAATGCACAAAACAGCGCTATATGGGTGCACAAAACAATGTGATACGGGTTGAATGCACAAAACAGTGTGAAGTAAGGTGCACAAAACAGTGCGATACAATTTGAATGGTATGTAGAGGGAAATGAGCAGTACATAGAGTAGTGCATCATGTACCTTATGAAATGAGTGTAGGGCATCTTGCCACAACTTATTGAAATGTAATTGAAAAACAATGCAAATGGTAACTCAATGAAGCAAGAGCAATCAATCATGCAGTTCAAAGCAACCAGAGTGTATAAACATGCAAGCATAATCCAAAGCACGTGTATTAATCAAAGGGAATATGGCAATCCCAATAGAGTTTTGAAATGGTTGAAGACAACTTTCGAAAGCTAAATCATATCAGAATCATTATGAGAGGGGTAAGCCTACCCTAATCCAAGGAAAAGTGCCCAACAAAAGGCTTTAAGTGGACTAGTGCACTGAGAATTGCCCCTAGTGTCTAGTCATTGGCCACCGGTTGGGTTCATGCCCTTCGTTCGATGGATGGCCCAATCAGATGTATTGAAAATTGCCCTTAGTATTCAGTCACTGGCCACCTTTTTCAACATTATGCAGGCACGTGTGATGGGGATCTTTAGATCCTGGAATAGTTGCCAAACAATCAGACTCATGCTTCTCTCCTGACATGTTGAGAACTTACTCCAGTCCCCTCTGAAGCAGTGACAGATTCCTCATATGCACTTTGCAATGATCATGAATGCGATGCTCCTTGTTTGGGCACTCTCAGCTCATTCATGAATTCCACACGTGGACTTGTTTTTGAGTTTGGAGCAAACACTCGTGTATGGAATTTTGATCATGCCACTCTATTCAATATTAAGCGATAGACATGCTATGGTGGCTTGATGAAGAGTGCTCTTGAGTGACAAACACGCTATGGTGACTCAATGAAGAACGCAAGCTGAGATAAACACCATGCATGACATAACAGAACTCACAATTGACCCAAAAGTAGAAAAAGACTCAAGGTAACTGATCATTCATAGTGCCCCTAGTTTTACTTATGTTCCCTTTAGAAATCAATTTTGCAAAACTCGAGTTTCGATTCTTTTTTTTTTTTTTTTTTTTTTTTGTGCTCAAGATAGAGATTCTACTGATAACTTCAAGTATTGAAAATTTCTCCACTAGTTAATTCAAGCTAGTTCTTTCTTACCTAGCGTAAGTATATGATATGCACAACAGTCGGTGTAGCTCATGGATTGATGCGAAGCTGACAACGTGAATTGGGTAAGATGATCGAGTTGAGATGAATAATAAGATAGATATGGTTGAAACCGAACTTCAAGATGAAGTTGCCTACGTATCCCAAGAATGGGAATCATGTCAACATAGTTCATGGCTAAGATTCACTCGGGTGTTGATAGTCTCCTTTTGCACTCTAACTTTTGCCAAAGTCGTCCCTTCGGGGTTTTCAACCTTGCGAGCTATATTTTTTTGATTTCTCATTTTTCATGCTCTAACTTTTGCTTAGGTCGCCCTTTCAAGTTTTCAGCCTAGCGAGCCTCTCAAGGATAGTGTTACAACACTTGTGGTGAATTTGATCAATAGTCATCCTTACCTTAACACTTGAAACTGGCTTCACCTTATTTTGAGCTTGGCTCCCCATTCTTTTATGCATGCCTTCTTCCTTTCTTTTCACTCCATTTTTAGAGTTCGTTTTTCTTGCAATGTATTACTTTCTTGCATTGGCTTCCCCGAATTCAGACAGAAGTTCCCTTCCTCACAGTTGCTTGGATTTCATTCCAATGGATGCCCCTAGCTTGATGATTGACTTCTTTCTTTTTCTTTCATTTCTTTTTTTATTTTTTCCTTTCTTCTTTTTCTTCTTTTTTCCTTTTCTTTTTTTCCTTTCTTCTTTTTGGTTTCTTTTCTTTCTCTTTCTTTTTGAAATAATGAAAACACCAAGGGAGAAATTCTATGATTTGTGAGGTCTGAAAGCCGCCTGGTACTTGACAAAATGATCGCCTAACGGTGAAAAGAATCTCCGGGAAAATGTAGAATATCACGCACAATTCTGAACCTATCTTCGCAAGTTTTGCAAAAGAAACAGCTTAAAATTTTTGAAATCATGAATGACTTTGTGCCAATAAGTGAGAATTCACTTCCTTCTCAATAATTGAGCTTATTAACAGAATCTCATTCAAAAACATAAATTCAAAAACAAATTCAAAGCCTTTTTCTATTTGTAAAAGGTCACACATGCATCACTATAGGCACAATAAAATGATTAGAAACTTGACTCCCACTTTCTTATAAAGATGAAGATCTAAGGGTACACGAGAGCGACTCAAAGGAAAAGACTCAACTGACGCAACAACGCAAGAAAAGACAAAAAAAATAACACTCACAACACAACTATTTGCAGGAAACAACTCAAAACAAAATAAGCATTTTTTAGACAAAAGGGGATTTTCCTTCTCCAAGTCCATCTGCAGAATTTCGAAAACAACTTCAAGTAGCCCACAGGAAAATCCAGACATGTCTTCAATTCAGCGATACACATCCACACCTAGAAGGATTGATTTCTGACTTTCATATCGGGTCTCACAGATTGAACCTCATAATTACGTTGTCTCCACATATCTTCTTGACTGAAACAATTACTTTCTCACACCATACCTTAGTTTAGAAGGTCCTTCCTAAGTGCTTTTGACAATTACCCTAGCTAAGACTGAGATTCATCATTCCAACCACCAGTGCTGGCATTACTGCTTCATCAAGCTTGAACTCGCCATGATCAAGTAGACTTTCCATCTCTTCAAAGATTTTGTTCCTTTTGCTCAGATCGGAATCAGAAGATTCAGGAATGAACATAATGGGTTTGGGCTCATTGGCATGTATGATGTGTTGACTAGGGTAATGGTTGGTTGCTGGCAAGCTGTGGGTGGGTTTTATGTTATCGAATGGCAATCTATTGCGGCCAGGGAGAGGGTTATTGATAGTTTTGGGATTTTTAGGTGGGGTGATGACTTTGTTGTTAATCAAGTCTTGAATTTCATGGCGGAGGCGAAAGCAACGGCCAGTATGGTGACCATATTGCTAATGGAATGTGAAATATTTAGTAGAGTCGTGTGTAGGTGGGAGAGGATTAAGGAGAGGTCGAGGATTGAGTGGTTTGGGATGCCCTTTCTTTATCAGTACCTTTAATGCACAGTTTAGGCTCATATGGAGTTGGGAGAAGGTTTGTTTTTTGGAGGAGGAAGCATTAGGTTTAGAAACATTGGCAAATGGGTTGGCGGGTGTTGGCCGAGTATTCATGGGCTTGGGACTGGAATCAAGATGGGTGTTTCTGGTAACGCATCCCTTTCCATTGTTTGCCCCCTGATTCAAATTGCTCTCATCTCGAGCGATAAAAGTGTCATCCACAGTCTTTGCAACAAGTTTAAGCACTTGCTGCTTGTTCAACCCTTTGACCTTCAAAGTCTTAATAGACCACCGAAGTTGTGTATAATACTTGTCCCGGCTTTGTTCTTGCCATTTGCTTCTGCTTGGCCAAGGGATTGGGTGGTTATATTGAAGCGAGACCCATTTGTTGTTAATCTGTCATCACCCAGACTTGAGATAGATTTGGGTTGGCCCTTTTCAACTGTGGCTCATCCCAAGATTGGGGAGCTTTGTGACGGGATTGAAAAATGTTAAATCTTCCATCGTTCCCTGAAGGTCTTCAATCGATTTTGAATCAAAATGCCAAAAATGGACTGTTTTGCCAGATTACATAGTTGCCACCTAAATATTTTTTAAAAATTTAGGAAACTCGAGACGCGTGCCAAAGGCCACTTATCCATCATCACCAAAATGTCTTGGCTCAGGAACTTAGGTAGGAGAGGGGAAGGTCATGAATTGAGCACCTCACTCACCTGATCAAAGATCAGCTTCTACTAATCATGATGTGATTTTTATTTACATTATATGTTCTTGTTCCAATTATTAGACTAGTTTTACTATGTGTTGCACACAAGTATACACTAATTTGCAAAAGTTGGAACACTTTGAATTCATGATTATTTTGAAAATTGTTTCAAATATGTACCACTTGAAAAAATAGGCTCGTATGTACATTACTCAAATTATTCTAATTTAAGCAATTTGCCTTCATCTACGGCATTCAAGTAGGTATATCAATTAAGCCCTTAGCCTCATAGTAAATATGCAATATGGAAACAATCACATGCATGCAGTATGCTAAAGTAATAAATGTTCACCTACTACTCTAAGGTAAGCTAAAAGAAACAAAAGAGTTAGAAAAAATGCATGATCCTAACGATGCAAATGATTAATGCAACATATGCAATATGCAACTTAAATAGGCTCGGCTATTAACATGGCATGTGAATCAATTTGATAGCATGCAGTTTTAAACACGTTTTCAAAGAAGTATTTAAACGGCAATGCTTGTTAGAATGATGAACCGAACTCTATGCATGCAAGACAAATGGATGCAAATCATGAAAAATGCTAAATTAAACATGATGTAATATACTATCCATCAGAAGCAAGTAAATAAAAGGGAGAAAGAAATGGGAGTTGGAAGACATACGCACACATTATTACATATTTGCTCTCGCGCATGAGGGTCCGAATAAATGAATTAGCTAAGCTACTTAACTAATTATTACAAGACCAAATTTAACTAACTATTCTAGCTAATTAAATAGTTACAACACAAAATTAAATCAACTAACTACTCTAACTAATTACTACAAATTAACTAATTACACTAACTAACTAGTTACATTAAGGAATTAATTAACTAAGTAATTAATTACAAGTTCACGACATAAGAAAAACAAATTTAACGGGTCCCGAGGAGCAAGGAAATGACTTATGCATGAACATGAATTTCTCTCCCAAGAATGCCTCTGCATTGTTTTGCACCTCAGCCTCTACTCTGCTCTATGAAAAAAAAGTGGTACTGCCTAGCTGAAAAAGGTGGCTGGCAGGCCAGGAATGATGGCTAGCCGCCCACTAATGGTGGCCTGCCAGCCACTAATGTTGGGATTCTCCTGGTGCAACAAAAAACAAACAAAACACAAACAGAGCATTTTCAAGGGATATTTGTCCACCCTGCCTCTCCTTATCATCAAACAGCTCAAAAGAGGGGTAGGCTCGATTCGCAAGCCATCAATTGGCGCAAATTCATTCGTGATGACTTATAAACTAAGGGATACAATTTCAATAAATGCATAATGAAAGACTCATGAACCTCCTTTCTATCATGATATTGATCAAGGGAAGCGATTGACATCGACTCTTGAACTGTTTTCATCACTAACAAATATGAAACGACTCAAGACTCAATGGGTTCAATTAACGTCTGATTGAACCTGAAACCATTTTATTATCTTTGTTACCTCTTTTAGCCCAATTTATTACCTTTTTAAAATTACCTTCCATTCATTAGTCAATTAAGTCCAATAATGAAGATAAAGTTCACTAATGGAAAGAAGTACCAAACAAAAGGTTGTTTTGGGCATGAGAGAGATGTCATGCCATTGGAAATGAACCTCTGAAGAGATTAAACCATTAAGTACAACGATCTCTATCTCAAGCTTAAACAACTAATCGGTTGAAACAACTCTCAAGGCAATGAAAAGCCAAGAAATGAGAGAGATGCAAAGGTGATTAGAGATGAACACAAGTATGGAAAGTACTAAATAAATGCTATCAACTCAAATAGGTTGGTGTTTAATGGCTAAAACACCAAACCTATGAGGACTATTACACTACATGGATGCTAAACAAAGCATAAATGGAACTAACAGCCTAAAACAATCCTAAAATAGGCTAAAACACTACTGAAATTGAAGTTAAAAGAGCTTAAGGAGTAAGCTACAATAATGGAGAAATCAAGCTAGTAAACAAGCTAAAGGAGGGGCGGCTAGACCTCTATTTTTGGGACTTCAAAACCATTTTTTTAGCCACTGAAAATCAATGGTAAAAAGCTCAAAAAAAGTTGATGAAAAGATAGGAAACACAAGAGAAAAGGCCTAGGAAGCAAGGTTCAAAGAAGGGTAGTAAACCCCTCTACCTTTAATGGCCTTAAACCACAAGTTTTAGCCCATAAACACAGGTGAAAAATAATACAAAAATAGCAATAAAATAGAAGGAAGAATTAGTGTAGAGATGGTCAAAAATATACCTTTGGATGCAAGGTAACTCTTTTTCTAACAAACCCACAAGTTCTCACTCTCAAGGGCTGAGATTTGAGCTCCAGAATCTCAGCAGGAAGTGCTAAATTTTTGGTTTAGGATGTGTAGAGAGAGAGTGTGTAGGTTGCAAGATAGAAAGAGAGAGTGCTATACAAGTTTTGGAGTCTTAAGGAATTTTTTCTTACCTAATTTCAAGAGGGGTGGTCATTTATATATAGAAAAACATGTGCCTCTGCTGGAAATATCTTTATATAGACAGCTAGTGCAGTGCATGTACCTGTGGCAATAGCTAGCACAGCTGGCAGCAAAATATTTGTTTTTTGACACAAGTGGCCGGTAGGCCACTAAAAAGGAGCGGCCGCCCACTAATAGTGGCCGGCCGACCACTAGTGGGTTTGTGGGCCTCTGGGGACACTTAGTTGGTTGGCCAAGGACTTGTAAAAAAGTGGGCGGCCGTCCACAAAAACTTACTTCTAGGCTTGACTTCAAATGGGCATATCTCCCTCATTTGGACTCGGTTTTAGATGATTCTTAAGTCTATATTGAAGCCCCAGAAGTCTACTTTCTAATAATGGTGGCCTCACATCTAAATTTTAAGTGTGCAAAGAGATATCCCAATTTAGTGAAGGCTTCTCATTCTTATCTTAACGAATTGATGCCCAACCTCTTCCCCAACTAGTTTTCTTCCCTCCCCTCATATTTTCTTCAACTCTAAACCTATAAATATGATGTTTTAAAGATTTTTTCAATGTGTTCACCTAAATTTCATTTATTTCCACTTTGTTCTTGCTCAGTTTACTGAAAAGTATAATATTTTAAACGAAATGCTAGCCTCGAAACATTGTAGAAACATTTGGAAAAATATTTTTAAAAAAGAGGGTTTTAAGGTCTAAAATAGTTTTGGTCAAAATGGAGTGTAAGGTTAGGATTTAGAAGCTTTTCTTGCTAAAGAAATTGAACATTTACAGTTGAGGCACCCAAGTCTTAAGGGCAGTAAAAAATAGGGTGTCTACAGTTGCCCCTCTTTGACAAAGCTCAGAGTCATGAAATGACGTGAGTGAATGTCAAAGCCCAAAGACGACCCATTTTGACAAGGCCGTAAGACTTGGGCAAACAAACAAAATGCAGATGCAGTTGGTTGAACCTGAGGGTTGCCTACATATCCCATTGCAAGGAATCAAACCAGTGTAGTTCAAGGGAAGAATGCAAAATGATACACAATGTAATGCAATGATACAAATGATATGTAGTGCAATGCAATAATATGATCAAACCACAAGCAGTGCTTACCACACAGATACCATAAAGGGATGGAGATACAAAATGAAACTATGTTTTATATAGAAAAGAAGTGGGCACAACCAAACAATGCCTAACACAGGCTAAGTGCCTACATCCTCAATACTGGCGTCATCGCAGCATGGATACTTACACATGGCAGAACTATGTTTCAACGTGAAAGGGGTGCGGGCACATGTAGAACTATATTTTTCACAGAAAGAGAAAGAGTACAAATCATTGGGTGGTATGATATAAGTGAGGGATGCTCTATTGGGGAAAGATAACGACTTAAACGCTGAATGCAACAAAGACAAAGTACAATGCAATGGATGTAGTGAATAAAAGGTGTAGGCCGAACCACATCTTACCTAGAAAGGGCATGGACACAAAACTAACCACGCCTAACGAAAAAAAAGTGTTGACACCCTCAATACTGGCCTCAGTGCCGCATGGATACTAACACATGACAGAACCATGTTTCCACAAGAGAAAGGTATGAGCACATGCCAAACTAAGCTTAACATGGAAATGATGCAGCGATAAAATGGTATGATGTAATGAATGTAATTAATAGTGCAATAGATGCACGCGATAGATGTTATATGCAATGTAATAGAAGTACTAGATGATAGATGCACTATAGCAGCTAGGAAGTGATGCCTTAGAAAGCACCTTATAGGGGCAATTGGTGATGACTCACCTTATACTACTATGCTTCTTCCTCTTCTTCTTGGTTTGAAGACATCTTCCTTCATTTTGCGCTTCGAAACCACAGGTACTACTTTTCTCCCTGACTATGTTTGTAACTTTCCCTATTCTCCAACAAGTGACAGACTAGGTTGGTTCAGTATCCAGAATTGAGGCGCATACAAGTTACCTCAACCTATGGGGCACCCATACAGATTTCAAGCCGAGGATACACCCCTAGGTATTTAACCTAGACTTTAGTCTCGGAAATCCCAAACCTTTGCATTCTAGGCCTTAGCCATTCAAACTCTAGTTTCCACCATCTCAGTTGATCTCCTAGGAACTCACTACAAACACAGTCAGGTGGCTATACCAGACTGCCTGAAGTCGTTTGGGCACAACAAACATGAAAAGAATTGCGCTTTTAAAGGATTTAAGGTCTTCTAGACCCAATGAGTGCACAAGACAATGCAATGCAAGGTGCACAAAACAGCGCTATATATAGGTGCGTAAGACAATGCGATGCAAGGTGAAATGCACAAGATAGTGTGAGTGAGGTGTTCAAGATAGTGCGATGCACGGTAAATGCACAAAATAGTGTGGTGCGGATGCATAAGACAATGCGATACGGGGTAAATGCATAAAACAGTGCGATGTAATGTGTACAAAATAGTGCGATACAAGGTGAATACACAAGACGATGCGACGTAAAGTGCACAAAACAGTGCAATACAAGATGGCACAGGATAGCGTGATACAGGATGCACAAAATAGTGTGATACAAAGTGCACGCGATACAGGGTGCACAAAATAGTGCGATACAGGTGCACAAGACAATGCTATGCAAGGTGCACAAGACAGTGCGATGCAAGTTGCAATATAAGATGAATGCACAAAACAGTGCTATATGGGTGCACAAAATAGTGCGATACAGTAAAATGCACAAAATAGTCCGATGTAGGTGCACAAAACAGTGCGATGCAGGGTGCACAAGACAGTGCGATGTAAGTGCACAAGATAGTGCAATGCAGGTAGAATGCACAAAACAGTGCGATACAGGTGCACAAGATAGTGCGCTATGAGTTGAATGCACGAAATAGTGCTATGGGTTGAATGCACAAATTAGTGCAATACAAGGTGCACAAGATAGTGCGATGCAAAGTGTACAAAATAGTGCAATATAGGGTGCACAAAATAGTGCAATGCAAAGTGCACAGGACAGTGCGATGCAAGTTGGATGCATAAAACAGTGTGATACAGGTTCAATGCATAAAACAGTGAGATGGAAGGTGCACAAGACAGTGCAATATAAGTTGAATGATATGCAAAGGGAAATGAGTAGTACATGAAGTGGTGCATCATATACCTTATGAAATGAGTGTAGGGCAACTTGCCACAACTCATTGAAATGTAACACAAAGGAAGGCAACTTGACAAAACTCTATGAAGTGCAGAACAAAGTCAAGAGCAAAAGTAACCAATCATGCAGTTCAAATCAACCAGAGTATATGAGCATGCATGCATAATCCAAAACACAGATATTAATCAGAAAGAAGATGGCAATCCCAAGAGAGTTTTGACATGGTCGGAGACCATTTTCGAAAGCTGAATCATATCAGAATTATCATGGGGGTGAGCTCACCGTAATCTAGGGAAAAGTGTCCAACAAATGGCTCTAAGAGGATTGAGAGAGTTGCATAGTCAAAATTCCATACACGAATGTTCGCTCCAAACTCAAAAACAAGTCCATATATGGAATTCATAAACAAACTAAGAGTGCCTATACAAGGGGCATCACGTTCATGATCACTGCAAAGTGTATGTGAGGAATCCGTCACTGCTTTGGAGAGGTTTGGAGTAGTTTCTCCGCATATTGGGGCAGAAGAGAAACATGAGTCTGATGGGTTGGCAACTATTCCAAGATCTGAACAGTGGCCAGTGGCTGGACACTAGGGGCAATTTTTAGTGCATCTGACTAGGCCATCTAGTGAACAAGGGGCATGAACCCAAATGGTGGCCAGTGACAAGACACTAGGGGAAATTTTCAATACATCTGATCGGGCCATCAATTGAACAAGGGGCATGAACCCAATTAGACTTAAGCGGCAGACATGCTATGGTGACTTGATAGAGAGCACTTTTAAGCGACAAACACGTTATGGTGACTCGATGAAGAGCGCTTTTAAGCGACAGACACGTTATGGTGACTCAATAGAGAGCACTTTTGAGCGATAGACACATTATTGTGACTCAATGAAGATTGCAGACTGAGACAAACACCAGGCATGACATAACAGAACTCACAACTAACCCAAAAGTAGAAAAATACTCAAGGTAACTGATCATTCATAGTGCCCCTAGTATTACTCATGTTCTCTTTTAGAACTCAATTTCACAAAACCTGAGTTGTGATTCCTTTTTGTTGCTCAAGTTAGAGATTCTACTGATAAGTTCAAGCATTGAAAATTTCTCCACTTGTTGATTCAAGCTAGTTCTTTCTTGCCCAACACAAGTATGTGTAGTAGTCGGTGTAGCTCATGGATGGATGCGAAGCTGATGACGCAAATTGGGCAAGGTTTTTGGGTTGAAATGAACAAGATGGATATGGTTGAGACCGAACTTCAGGATAAAGTTGCTTACATATCCCAAGAATGGGAATCTGGTCAACGTAGTTCATGGCTGAGGTTTACTCTGGTGTTGACACTCTCCTTTTGCACTCTAACTTTTGCCAAAGTCACCCTTTGGGGTTTTTAACCTTGCGAGCTATATTTTTTTGATTTCTCATTTTTCATGCTCTAACTTTTGCCCAGGTCACCCTTTCAGGTTTTCAGCCTCTCAAGGATAGTGTTACAATATTTGTGATGAATTTGTTCAATAGTCATCCTTGCCCTAATACTGGAACTAGCTTTACCTTGAGTTGAGTTTGGTTCTCCATTCCCTTTTCATTTCTTCTTCTTTTCTTTTGCTCCATTTGCAAAGTTGGCTCTTCCTGCAATGTGGTACTTCCTCACATTGGCTTCCCTAGATTCACATTGGCTTCCCTAGATTCAAGCAAAAGTTCATTTGTTCACAGTTACTTGGATTTCATTCCAAAGAATACCCCTGGCTTGGCAGTTGGCTTTTTCTCTTTTCTTCATTCCTTTTTTTGTTTCTTTTTACTTTTTTCTTTTTTTCTTTTTTTTTTTCTTTTTTTTTCTTTTTTTCTTTTTTTCTTTTTCTTTCCTTTTTTTTTCCTTTCTCTTTGAAATAATGAAAACACTATGGGAGAAATTCTATGATTTATGAGGTTTGAAATCCGCCTTGTACTTGCAAGTCTGAAAGTCGCCTTGTGCTTGCCAAAATGATAACCTAACGGCGAAGAGAATCCCCAGGACAATGTAGAATACCACGCACAATTCTGAACCTATCTTCGCAAGTTTTGCAATAGAAACAGTTTAAAATTCTTGAAACATGAAGGACTTTGCACCGATAAGTCAAAATTCACTCAAACTATTCGGGGGATCCTTCTCAACACTCGAACTTATTAACAGAATCTCATTCAAAAACATTTTTGAAGTTTTCCAATTTTAAAAAGGTCACACATGCATTCTTGTAGGCATAACAAAATGATCAAAAACTTGACTCTCACTTTTTTATTATTGAAACAATAAAATAAAGACCTGAGGGTACACAGGAGTGACTCAAAGGAAAAGACTCAATTGATGTAGCGACACAAGAAAAGACAAAGAAAATAAAAATCACTACACAACTATTTGCAGGACATAACTCAAAACAAATTAAGCATCTCTGAGACAAAAGGGGGTTTTCACTCTCCCAGTCCTTTGGCAGAATTCAAAAACAACTTCAAGTAACCCATGGGAGAGTCCAAACCTACCTTCAAGTCAGCAACACTAACATCCACACCCAGAAGGATTGATTTTTGACTTTCAAATTGGGTCTCACAGATTGAACGTCATAATTATGTTGTCCCTACACATTTTCTTGACCGAAACAATTATTTTTTCACACCATGCCCCTAGTTCAAAAGGTCCTTTCCAAATGCTTTCGACAATTCCCCTAGCTGAGACTGAGGTTCATCATTCCAACCACCAGTGCTGGCATCTGTAGAGAGCCCACTGCTTCATCAAGCTTGAACTCACTAAGATCTACTAAACTTTTCATCTCTTCAAAGATTTTGTTCCTTTTGCTCAGATTAGAATCAGAAGATTCAGGAATGAACACAATGGGTTTGGGCTCATTAGAGGGTATGATGTGTTGGCTAGGGCAATGGTTGGTTGTTGGCAAGCTGTGGGTGGGTTTTATGTTATGGAGTGATAATCTATTGAGGTCAGGGAGAGGGTTGTTGACAGCTTAGGTGGGGTGATGACCTTACTATCAATTAAGTCTTGAATTTCGTAGCGAAGGCGGAAGCAACGGCCAGTATGGTGACCATACTGCTGATAGAATGTGCAATATTGGGTAAGGTCATGTTTAGGTGGGAGAGGATTAGGGTGAGGTCGAGGATTAAGTGGTTTGAGATACCCTTTCTCCATCAGTACCTTTAAGGCACATGTTAGGCTCATAGGGAGATGAGCAAAGGTTCGTTTTTGGGAGTAGGGAGCACTAGTTTTGGAAATATTGGCAAATGGGTTAGCGGGTGTTGGTTAGGTATTCATGGGCCTGGGACTAGAATCAAGATGGGTGTTTCTAGTAAAGCGTCCCTTTTTATGGCTTACCCCCTGATTCAAAATGCTCTCAACCTGAGCGACAAAAGTGTCATTCACAGTCTTCGCAACAATTGCGAGCACTTTCTTCTTGTTCAATCTTTTGACCTTCAAAGCCTCAAAAGCCCACCAAAGATGTGCATAGGGATCAATACTTGTCCCAGCCTTGTTCTTGCAACTAACTTCTGCTTGGCTATGGGATTGAGTGGCTATATCGAAGCGAGGCCCACTTGTTGTTGATCCGTCATTACCCAGACTTGAGATAGCTTCAGGTTGGCCTTTTCAACTGCAGCTCACCCCAAGATTGGGGAGCTTTTTGACGGGATCGAAACCCCAAATGTTAAATCTGCCATCATTCCTTGAAGGTCTTCAATCATTCCTAACATCTCAGCAGTAGTGGATTCGGTCATTTGGTGCCCTTGGCTTACCCGAATCTGATTGGGTGCATCCATGATGCACAAATTAGTATTTTCAACAATGAACACCTTTGTCTTGGGCAGATGGGTTGTGGTGATGTATATACTGGGGTTGAAGGTATGTGGTAGTGTATGGATAAGGTTTAGGTAAGGAGAAGGTACTTGGTCATGGATGGGAAGTGGGTTGGTGGTAACATTGGGTTCTCGGGGTAGGGCTATTGTCTGGTTGTCGATGAGATTCTGAATCTCATAATGAAAGCAGTAGCAACGATCGGTACCATGACTGCGCTGCTGATGGTACGCACAGTATTTGGTGGGGTTATGTCTAGCAGGGAATGGGTCAGGAAAAGGCTAGGGATAAAGGGGTTTGAGATACCCTCTTTCCATCAAGATTTTTAGTGCGTTGGTTAGGCTCATATGGAGGGGGTTGAAAGTTTTACCTTGAGCTCGGGTTAGGCCAGCTGTTTGTAGGTTGGTATTGGCAAAAGGGTCAGCAATTTTGGGAGTGAAGGCAACGATATTGATTTCAGTGAGTTTGGGAATAGTGCTACTATTAGCATTGGTACTCCCGGAAAACACCCTTCTTGTTGATTCATTAGTTCTGGGGATAATCCCTTTGTTGAATGCACTCTCAGTCTGAATCCTAATTCATGTAAAATTTTGAAAGTGAATAATGGAGTGACCATTAACTTTTGTAACATATCAGGCTCAAGGTTCTGCACCACTATCCCCACTTGGTCCCTCTCAGAAGGTCGATCTGTTATTTGTACTGCCTTTGCCCTCCACATTGTAACAAATTCCACAAAAGGTTCTTCAGGATTTTGGTGGGTTACTTCAAGCTCTTGGGTGGTCATTTCAATTTGAGTATTGTAAGAATACTAATTGACAAATGCCTCAGCCAAATCTTCCCAGTTCTACTTCACTTTATCCTCCAACTTGTCGTACGAAGTGGCTACTACACCCGACAGGGTTCTTCCATACAGAGAGAGTTTTTGAGGCTTAGTCAGACCCATTAGTTTCAAGATGTCCAAGAAAAGCCAGATATGTACCATAGGACCTCCAGACCCATCGAAACGGTCAATGTGTGGCATTTTGAATCTATCTAGGAGCCTTACGGCAGCCTCGGTGTACCCATCCTCAATGTCAGGATTGGAGCTAATTCCCTGTGCCTTTCTAAATTGCTTCTCAAGGTTAGCAAGTTTTAACAAGGTCGGGTCATGATCATTAGTATCAAGGGGATAAAGCCTCTCATTAGGCTGCACCAGGGGTCTGAAAACTCGAGCTTGAGCTAAGCCTTCTCGAGGATCTAGACTCTATAAATGTTCAACTTGGGTCAAAGTTTGGCTGGGGGCCCAGGACTGGACGTGTGGTAGATGCCCCAGATGGGCGTTGCATTTCAGTATTGGTCTTATCCTGCATGGTAATTCCTTGGTTTAATGCCACTATCATGGCCACAACTATTCCGGACTCTAAGCCATCATGGGTCTGCTGAGTTGACAATCGGGGAAATTGATGGGTGTAAGCTGAGAGCTGACTGATTTTGACCCGATTATACTTGATGTATCTGAACTGGATTAGTCTAGACAGGTTTGACTGGATTGGGCTTTTTCAGAATGGATCTTTCGGCATTGGATGGATCTTTTCTGAGTTGGCCTTTGGAGATCAGATGGACTAGGCCTTTGCTAAGTGGATTTTTCTAAGATTTGGATAGACTGCAATAGGTTAAGGCGGGTACTGCTCCTTTTCTGGCTCAGACAAACTTGGCATTAAAAACAAATGCCTCATCAGATCAGGATACCAGGTATGCCAGTCAAAGCAAAGCAAGATATAATTTTTTGGCCCTAGTTCTGGTTTTGCTGAAAATTCACCCATATCAAACATAAACCCCTAGATTTCAACCCAAATTCTGATTATGATATGATTCTCAGGTTTTGAAAGGAATCACCTCAAGATTAAAACTCTCCCAGGATTGCATCACACATTTCCAAAGATTTCACATTTTGCATAAAAGCATTCAAAACACCCCTATGAGAGGTTAGGGTTTCCTTGTCCTAGTTTTTGGAGTGATCTAGGATTTATTATTTCAATCAAGCGGTTTAACGCAATCTTGTATTCGGGTGAGCATCCTGTCTTAGTTTGGAACAGTCTCTATGGCTTTTTTATATGCAACTAGGCCAAATGGTCAAAATAGGGGTACAGCAAGACTACCTAATATACCTCTCACATCTAACACCAAGAAGTGAAAAAAGGATCAAACGATACAGCGGTAGTCCAGATCCAAGGATTGTGTTCCCAACATGATAGAGCCCACAACCGGTTAGCCTTTTGGCAAGCTTTTGGGCAAGCCTCTGGCAAATCGTCCAGGAATAACAGATGGCAAACACAGTGAGCTAAGCACACCAATGCAAATGCAAATGCAAAGAACATATAAGTATAGATAAAATTTCACATCATGAAGTTCAAGCCAAGTTCTCTAATTTCCCAGCAGAGCTGCTAAAAATTGTAGCTTGTTTTTCATGTTCCATTCGGATACGATAGCCCTATAGTTCGGACTCCTGTGGTTCTGAATCTGATCTCACTTGTGCAATGTGAAATAGATAAACACAAAAGAGTCCAAATCTGACAAATTTTTAGAAAATCAATTTTTAATCAAAATACCAAAAATGGATTATTTTACCAGATTATATAGTTGCCACCTAAATATTTTTGAGAAATTTAGGAAAATCGAGACTCATGCCAAAGGCCACCTATCCGTCATCACCAAAGTGTCTCGACTCGGGAACTTAGGTACGAGAGGGGAAGGTCATGAACTGAGCACCCTACTCGCCTGATCAAAGATCGGCCTTTACTAATCGTGATGTGATTTTTATTTACATTATATACTCTTGTTCCGATTATTAGGCTAGTTTTACTATGTGTTGCACACAAGTATAGACTAATTTGCAAAAGTTAGAACACTTTGATTTCATGTTTGTTTTGAAAATTGTTTCGAATATATACCACTTGAAAAAGTGGGCTCGTTTGTACATTACTCAAATTATTCCAATGTAAGAAATTAGCCTTCATCCACAATATTCAAGCAGGTATATCAATTAAGCCCTTAGCCTCATGGTAAATATGCAATATGGCAACAATCACATGCATGCGGTATGCTAAAACAATAAATGTTTACCTAGTACTCTAAGGTAAGCCAAAAGAAACAAAAGAGTTAGAAAAAATGCATGATCCTAACGATGCAAATGACTAATGCAACACATGCAATATGCAACTTAAATAGGCTTGGCTATTAACATGGCATGTGAATCAATTTGATAGCATGCAGTTTTAAACACGTTTTCAAAGAAGTATTTAAACGATGAAAAATGCTAAATTAAACATGATGTAATATACTATCCATCATAAGCAAGTAAATAAAAGGGAGGAAAAAAATGGGGGTGGGAAGACATACACACACATTATTACATATTTGCCTTCACGCAGGAGGGACCGAATAAATGAATTAGCTAAGCTACTAATTATTACAAGACCAAATTTAACTAACTATTCTAGCAAATTAAATAGTTACAACACCAAATTAAATCAACTAGCTACTCTAACTAATTAATACAAATTAACTAATTAAACCAACTAACTAGTTACATTAAGGAACTAATTAACTAAGTAATTAATTACAAGTTCACAACATAAGAAAAACAAATTTAACGGGTCCCGAGGAGCAAGGAAATGACTTATGCGTGCACATGAATTTCTCTCTTGAGAATGCCTCTGCACTGTTTTGCACCTCAGCCTTTACTCTGCTCTGTAAATAAAATAAAATAAAATAAAATAAAATAAAATAAAATAAAATTGGTACTGCCTAGCTGAAAAAGGTGGCCGGCAAGCTAGAAATGGTGGTCGGCCGCCCACTAATGGTGGCCTGCTATAGAAAAAAGGTGGCCTGCCGCCCACTAATGTTAGGTTTCTCCTGCTGCAACAGAAAACAAATAGAGCACAAACAGAGCATTCTCAAGGGATGTTTGTCCACAATGTCTCTCCTTATCATCAAATAGCTTAAAGGAGGGGTAGGCTCAATTTGCAAGCCATCAATCGGCACAAATTAATTGCGTGATGACTTATGAACCAAGGGATACAATTTCAATAAATGCACAATGAAAGACTCATGAACCTCCTCCCTATCATGATATTGATCAAGGAAAATGGTTGACATCGACTCTTGAAGCGTTTTCATCACTAATAAGTATGAAACAACTCTAGACTCAATGGGTTCAATTAACGTCTGATTGAACCCGAAACCATTTTATTATATTTGTTACCACTTTTAGTCCAATTTATTACCTTTTTTAAATTACCTTCCATTCATTAGTCAATTAAGTCCAATAATGAAGATAAAGTCCACTAATGGAAAAAAGTATCAAACAAAGGGTTGTTTTGGGTATGAGAGAGATGTCATGCCGTTGGTAATGATCCTCCAAGGAGATTAAACCATTAAGCACAACGATCTCTATCTCATGCTTAAACAACCAATCGGTTGAAACAACTCTCAAGGCAATGAAAAGCTAAGAAATAAGAGAGATGCAAACATGATTAGAAATGAACACAAGTATGGAAAGCACTAAATAAATGCTATCGACTCAAATAGGTTGGTGTATAATGGCTAAAACACCAAACCTATGAGGACTATTACACTACATGGATGTTAAACAAAGCATAAATGGAACTAACAGCCTAAAATAGTCCTAAAATAGGCTAAAATAGTGCTGAAATTGAAGTCAAAAGAGCTTAAGGAGTAAGCCACAATAATAAAGAATTCAAGTTAGTAAACAAGCCAAAGGAAGAGTGGCTAGCCCCTTCATTTTTGGGACTTCAAAACCACTTTTCTAGCCTTTGAAAACCTCTGAAAATCAGTGGTAAAAAGTTTAAAAAAAGTTGATGAGAATATGGGAAACACAAGGGAAAAGGCCTTGGAAGCAAGGTTCAAAGAAGGGTAGTAAACCCATACATTTAATGGCCTTAAACCACAAGTTTTAGCCCATAAACACAGGTAAAAAAATAGTACCAAAATAGAAATAAAAGAGAAGGAAGAAGCAGTGTAGAGATGCTCAAAATTATACCTCTTGAAACAAGGTAATTCTTTTGCTAACAAACCCACAAGTTCTCACTCTCAAGGGCTAAGATTTGAGCTCAATAACCTCAGTAAGAAGAGCTAAATTTTTTGTTTAAGAAGTCTAGAGAAAGAGTGTGTAGGTTGCAAGATATATATATATATAGAGAGAGAGAGAGAGAGAGTGCTATATAGAAAAACATGTGCCTCTGCTGGAAATATTTGCATATAGACAGCTGGTGCAGTGTATGCACCCTATGGGAGCAACTGGCACAGCTGGCAGCAAAATATCTATTTTTTTGACATAAGTGGTTGGCAAGCCACTAAAAGGGGGCGGCCACCCACTAGTGGGTTTGTGGGCCTTTGGGGACACTTGGTTGGCCGGCCAAGGACTTGTAAAAAAGTGGCCAGCCGTCAAAAATGGGGTGTCTACAGATCCCTTCTAAACATTATGTTCATCCCACGTTACTAATCATTTTTCAGGTGAAAGTCGAGAAGTTGTTCAAGATCGTGCATCTTCCTTATTTGTTGGTCATGGGGCCTTTTAATTGTTGGTGGAATCCATTGTTGTAGAAAGGGTTGAACTCATTCTCTTATATGTAATGATGTAAGCCTGCGGACAATTCATTTAATTATAACTCGTGTTGCATTCATTACGTATTCAAATGGGAGAACCTTTACTTAATTGTCCTTATTAATGTATTGAAGTTCCATGCATTTTTTTCTAAAATTGTATTATAACAAAGGATTTGGTAATGATATCTGTGAAATAAAAAGTGGGATGTTACAAAAATGATTTATGAACTCCGGTGAACATTTTAAAGAGAAAAAGAAAGAACATAAAAAGAGAATAAAGATGTCGATGTGGGCCCAACTGATTTACTTAGATTGATTGATTTGAAATGAAAACAAAGAAATAGGGGGAATTACATAATTATAAGGAAAAAAAAAAACACAAATATGGAGGATGTAAATGAGATTTGCACTTTTAAAGTTTTTTACTTGCATTTCATTACAGATTCACTTGCACTCTCAAAGAAATATTATATGTATGCATATTCTGTAACGCCCCAACCCTTCGCACGACATCGATATTGTCCGCTTTGGGCCACGCCCGCACGAATTTGTTCTTCCCAGTGGGTCACCCATCCTAGAACTACTCCAGCTTAAGCGCGCTTAACTGGGGAGTTCTAATAGAGATTTCACCACTCGGGAAAAGGCCTCGATGCTATATAAGGGTCCAGATTTTTACTTTTATAGCCTAGGAACTCCCCTTCCATTCCCAATGTGGGACACCGGGGCCTTACAATCCACCCCACATAAGGCTGCACGTCCCCATGCAGTAGCCTGCCGGCTCGTAAGCCCGCCCAGATGCACCGAGAGACGCCAGGGGCCCACACTCGGTACTCCGGAGAGTCGGCTCTGATACCAATTGTAAACATAAATTTCAGAATATAAACCTTACACTTTGGATCATTTACCATGTGTATTATCAAGAAATCAAGACAAAATGACATACCTGAATCCACTGATGAACGGTTAAGCGGAAGCGTGATTATCAATGAACTCTTTGTTATTGATTATGTTATTGCCTTCTAATCCTTTCCCCTTTGGTGCCTTATGTTTCTCCTTGAAAGGATTTAGAAAGAAAAATGGCAGTGTTCTTATTTTTCCACTTGGGAAGGAATAGGGACCATAACCTTTTAAAGGTTGTAATTGGTTTTCAAAACTGAAAGGTTGTGGAAGTTCAAAAGGAATGAAAACCAACTTTAACCATTATTGGTTTTAATTTCTATTTATTGGTTTTCAAAACTGAAAGGTTGTGGAAGTTCAAAAGGAATGAAAACCAACTTTAACCAATATGTTTTAATTTCTATTTCTGCCCCTCATAGAAATAGAAATTATACAACTAGTATCTACACATTAGGTCCATAACACATATACCCTTAAGCCTATTAACTAAATTGAATCACTTAAATTGTAGGCTTCTTATAAATGAGAACACCACATTTAATTATGTGGTCCCATTGAGACATTATCTAACATATTTAATTGATATTACTTGATTGGGAAAATAAAAATAAGATAAATGAAATAAAATAAAAATAAATTGTGAAAAACTCATTTTCTTTATAATTTTAACTAGCATATGAACTCGTGCGATGCACGGGCTAAATAAATAATTAAATATAATTTTAAAATTAAATAATAATATAAAAATTTATTTAAAAAGTATAGAAAAATAATTTAGAATGCATTAAAATTTAACCATTTTATTAAAATATATATTGCAGTTGTCATAATTTAATTAGTAAAGACGAAAGAAATAGAATAAATTATATATATATATTTATGGTAAAATAAAAATAAATTTCATTTTATAAATTTTTTTAGTTTTTGTTTATTCTATGTTAAGATTTGTCATAAAACTTAGACTTACCTTTTATAAATAAAAAAATATATATTGATAAAATCGTTAAAATCGGTCAAAAGGCTAACCAATTTACACAAAAATTAATTAATTAAAACTTTTTAATTTATTTTATTTAAAATTTAAATTGTTTTCAACTGAAACATGTACAACGCTACAATATTTAATGAAAACATATGTTTACTTTATATAACTGAAACAACTCACTTTTTCCTTCTTTTCTTAATATGGGATTGTGTAAAATAAAAATTAACAATTGTTCGAGCAGAAAGTTTATTTCGAATCAAACAATATCAGTTATTTAATCTTTAATTAGATCATTCTTTAGTTTATTTCGAATCAAATAAATCTAACCAATATATTTTAATAAAACCGCTAAGATTGCAGTTAAACAAGCAAATTAGTTAAACCGAAAATGATTTAGCCTAATCGGTTAGGTCAAAAGACTAACCAACTTATATAAAAATTAATTAATTAAAACTTTTAAATGTTATTTTAATTTTAAAATTTAAACTTCTTCAACTAAAATATGCACAATACTACACTATTAAATATGAGCATAAGGTTGATTTTATATAAGTGAAACAACTCACTTTTTCCTTATTTTCTTGATGTGAGATTGTAAAATAAAAGTTAACAATTGTTTGAGTGGAAAATTTATTTCTAATCAAGTAATCAATCATTCAATTTTTAATCAGGTCAATCTTTAATTTATTTCGAATTAAACAAATCCAACCAATATATTTGATAAAATCGCTAAAATTGCGGTTAAACCTGTGAATAAGTCATACAAAAAAAGATTTAGCCTAATCGGCTAGGTTGAAAGATCAATCAACTTACACAAAAATTAATCAATTAAAACTTTCAAATTTATTTTATTTTAAAATTTAAATTTGTTGAACTGAAACATGCACATTATTACAATATTAAATGTATAACACCCCACCAAAACATTTCCATTTAACAGTTAACAAATACATTCTTCTCAAACACACAACACAATTCCATTAACATAATTCTCTTTCTCATTGAATAGTAGATTGGTTTACAAAACAATTACATAATATTCATCCCTGTTCAGTGAGCTTGAGAAGATTTCAAAACAATTACATTGATTGGTCTAGTTTCATTAATTACTTTGGAACCTTTACAAAACAAAAATTTACAAGTCCTGATCCAAAATAAACAAAGGAGTTCCAAGCTTCATTGCAATTCCAAATTACAAAAGATAAGTCTTTAAGAAAGATAAAGAAAATGAAAGGGGTCTTTTTCTGTTCATTCCTCTTCATGGGTAGTTTTAGGGTTCTTCGTTCCCTGAAAGGTTAGTAAATAGGAATGAGCGTTTTCCTAGTAGAGAATAAATTTAACCAAGTATGTGAACATTTGAAATAAATATACATGAATCAATTATAAATGCTCAAGATTCTTTTATATCTACGTAGATTTCCACTTTATTTCATAAACACCATTCATAGTCAACCTCCACACTTTTTCCGTCCTTACACGGATGGCATGCGGACGCCTCAAACCCTTCCACTTTCGTTGTCCTCACACGAACTGGCTAGTGGACAACTCACACATCCCCCACATTCACCACCCTCACGCGGATCGACAGTGGGCAACCTCAAACACAACCCCACATTTGTCATCATCACACGACCGGGTAAGTGGACACCTCAAACATATTTCATAACATCTACATTTCTCATACCATGTCAACAATTTCAAGGATTTCCTAAGTTTCACTTATTAACATCCTTTTTATCAAAATCATGAACAAAACCCCTAGGGTTCACATAAAAATTTAAGGCTTTTCCATCCAAATGTTCCTCTCCCTTGATTCAAGAATATTTATACTCTATTTCATGGTTAATATCATAATCCTTCATCAATTTCAAGAAGCACTTCCTTGCATACCACCCCTATATAGATATGTATATATATATATAAACATCATTCATCTCAACAATGACACAAACCTTAGGATTCATACCTATTTAAACTAAAATGTGGATATACAAGGGTAAAGATATTCTTACCTCAAGGTTGCACAAGGAAAGATGAAAGTCCACCCGATGAACTTTCAAAATACCACGATATATTCGGCTCAAAATGTAGCTCTTGATGAGGAGAACAACTTTAATAAAGGGACCAAGATGGATTCTTACTAAATATAGATGTAATCTAGTGTTTTGGCACTAGGGTTTTCTGGGAAAAAAAATAAAAATAAAAAATAAAAGAGGGAAAAGAGAGAGAAAAAGGATGAAAAAATGTCTCAAAAATGTGTTTAGATCGCGTTTTAAATTTGTTGTCCCGATATGACCGCTCGAGTGAAGCTTTCATCACTTGAGCGAAGTACCAAAATACAAAGAGACAGCTTGAATAAACTTTCCACCACTTGAGTTGTAAACGCAAGGTCTCAGAAGTTTTGCAGAGCTACAGTGAAAATACTAGGAGCTCACGTTTTACGCTCGAGCAACAATTCCTTCGCTCGAGCGGCCTCGCCTGAAAACCTGCGAGATACTAGGAGCAACAATTCTCCGCTCGAGCGACAACTCCTTTTCTCAAGCGGTCACCCAAAGTCAGTTGTTACAAAATGGGAGTATAAGATTCACTTTATATAAGTGAAACAACTCACTTTTTCCTTCTTCTTCCAATGTAGGATTATAAAATAAATTATATCATAAATTAATTGGAGTTTTTATTTTAAAATTTAAATTATTTTGAACTGAACTATGTACAACACTATAATATTAAAAGAGAGTATAAGATTTACTTTATATAAATGAAACAACTCACTTTTTCATTTTTCGCCCGATGTGGGATTATAAAATAAATCATAATCTAATTAGAGTTTTATTTTTATATGGTTAAATGGAATCTAGCCAATAGAATTTTTTTTTATGAGAAATCGCAGTTAAACGGGCGAATCAGTAAAATCAAAAACGGTTTAGCCTTATCGGTTAGATCAAATGACTAACCCACTTATACATAAATTAATTAATTAAAAATTTTAAATATCATTTTAATTTTAAAATTTAAACTGTCATGAATTGAAGTATACACAACACTACAATATTAAAGTTCACTTTATATGAGTCAAACAACTCACTTTTTTCTTCTTTTTTCGATGTGGGATTATAAAATTATTAGCCCCAAGGTTAATTATATTTCAATTCAATTGATTTTGATTATTGACAAATATCTTTAGCTTATTTAATCATTCAAGTTTCCAAAATATTCCCATACCTTTGGTCTTCAATAATTTTAAAGAATGTATGCTTCTAAAATTTTCGTAAATATTGGTATCTCAAAGTGATAGAAGTTGTATACTTGCGCACAATATTTTTGCTTAAAACAGGTCAAAGGGGTTGACACCAAGAGATGACAGGGTTGACACCAAAAGACAGTGAACCAAGTTTTGGGTATACAGCATCAAAGGGTCGACACCAAAACATGACAGGGTCGACACCAAAAAATAGTAAGCAAAACTTTAGTTGTTCAACAATAAAGGGTCGATACCAAGAGATGACAACGTCGACACCAAAAGACAGAAAACAAAATATAAGCCTTCCAACAGCAGAGGGTCAACACCCATTGAAGTGAGGGTCGACACCAAGAACATATGGCAGTTAAGGCAGAAAAGAAAAGAAAGAAGAGGGTCGACACCACAACTATAGGAGTTGACACCCTTATGTCTAGGTTTCTAAACCTAGCCGCCATTTTTTATCTAAGAGCAGACTTTGCAGTCATCTTTATGAGTAGACTTTGTAGTCATCTTTATGAGCAGACTTTGCAGTCTTTATTATGAGCAAACTTTGAGTAGACTTTACTATCATTATTATGAAGACATATCTTATCTCCACCTACCAAGATCTATATTAATGGGCATTGCATATTTTGAGGAGGCTCCACCTCCAAAGGCTTGATGATAGCCTGTACACACCCATGCTCTGCTCCAACAGCTAGAAGACTCACCCATACTTCTCTCCAACTGCTAGAAGACATTGAAGTTTATAAGGCAGTACTTCTCCAAATCTAAGCATAGAACAACTCTGAGCATTCAAGTATTATTCCTAATCAATCTCTGTCATACTCTTGCATTTTGACTTTCACATCTGAGTTTATTCTAAGTGTATCTCAAAAACTTATAAAGTGAGGCATTTAGTTAAGAGGTCCTCAACAGATAAAGTAAGCCCTGTGAAAAATCCACAAGCTTGGTGAGGCTGTGGTGGTGTACTAATTTCATTCTTAGTGAAGAAATTCTTGAGGAGGAACCTTGAGGAGTGGATATAGGCCCGGTGTGCTGAACCGCTATAAATCCTTGTGTTTGAGCTTTCCTTCCTTTCTATTTTGTTTTCAGTATTATTGATTGTTTGCTAAAATTTATTTACTTGATTTATTACATTCAAATTTCTACATTTAAATTTATTTTTTTTTTTTTTGTAACCCAAGTCATCCCCTCTTTGGTTGCCTACCTGGGTAAAAATTGGTATCAGAGTTTAGACTCTTGTTTAGTGACTTAACCGTCTTAGAGTGATCTATGGCAACTCCTAGTTTCTCTCTTCTTGAAGGTCAAACCTCCAACAGACCACCCTTTTTTAGTAGCACAAATTTTAACAATTGGAAAACTCAAATGATTATGCATATACAATCTACTGATTATAAGGTTTGGAAAATCATTTGTAATGGTCCCAAAATCCCCACCAAAACCATAGATGACCAAGGGGTTCCCAAACTTGAGAGTGAATGGACCAGTGCTGACTATAAAGATATTCAAGAAAATGCTAAAGCTGTTAATATGTTACATTGTGCACTTGATGCTACTAAGTTCAATAGGATTTGTACTTGTGAAACAGCAAAAGAAATTTGGAATAAACTTGTAGTAACTCATGAGGGAACAACTCAAGTTAAAGAATCTAGAGTGAGTTTGCTTGTTCACAGTTATGAGCTCTTCAAAATGAAACCTAATGAAACTATCTCCCAAATGTTTACTCATTTTACTAATATTATAAATAGTTTGAAATCTCTGGGTAAAATTTATACTAATACTGAGGTTGTTAGAAAAGTGCTCAGATTTTTGCCAAAAAGTTAGGAAAACAAGGTTATTGCTGTCATAAAAGCCAGGGATTTATCAACACTAAGTCTTAATGTGTTAATGGGATCTTTCTTAACTCATGAGATTATAATGTAAGAATGAAAGGAAGAATAGGACAATAACAAGAATAAGGGAATAGCCTTCAAATTCACCTCAAAATATGAAGAGAATGAGGAAGATGATTCAGATAATGATGATAAAGAAATGGCATTCATCACCATGAAGTTCAAAAGGTTTGTGAAAAAGAAACAAGTATGCAAAAGTTTTTCAAGAAAAACTTCAATAACAGAGATATACATTTATGGAAATAGTATTCAAATAACATACTTGCATTCATCAGGGTTAATATACAAAAAGTGACACATGCGATATACATTCATAAATGTCCTATCCTGAATCTATAGCATGTGTTACTAGTAATCAAGATATGAAAGTTGAACAGATATTTAAATGCCCTAACGGCTTACATCTTTCCAAGTCATTCCTTGGTTGCAACTAAATGAGTCTAGCTCAAAACAATTAAAGCCCTTGGCTGTACAAATTAAATACAACAAAAATGAGCCCTTGCTCTAAGTCTCTCCAAGCTATTGTCTTTGTAGAGGCATGTCACTAGAACCTGAAAATGATTTTTCTCAATAGGGTGAGCCAAAACCCAGTAGAAACAATCTAACACAATATATGAATCTTAACAAAGGTATAAGTATGAAGTGCATGTGTAATGCCCATTATAGAATCAATCATATCTTACAAGATCATAATATGCCAAATTTTTTTATTTCAATCTGTTTTATCTCAATTCTATTCATGTCAATTCATTTCACCTCAATTCATGAGTCATGTTTATTGTTATTTAGACAACCCAGCTAAGACTACAACTCAGTAGTTCTCCAACATACATAATCAATACACAACATTTCAATTTGTCATTTTACGAAAATTTCGTCCGCAAGAATCGGCACCCATGTATACCCGCGGTTTTCAAGATTTACATCTAGGACACACAGGCCAACTTAATTTAATGGAGTCCATCCCCTTTCTCCTCCCAAATATGGAGTACGTCCACTTTCTCCTCTCAAATATCATACATATACAATGTATTATAACATAGTTATATTCAATGATAACCAATAAGAGATTAGTTTCAATTCGCCTAATCCTCATGTAATTTCTACAACAATAATGGCTATCCTCCACCGATAGCCCAAAATAGATATTTCTAAATAGATATACAATCTCAAAGAGAGATAAATTATCCAAATTTCCATAGGTGAGAGATAATACATATCCAACTACACCGTTTATATAAATAACCCTCCAATTTCACATTTTCAATACCAATTTCATTATTTATGCACAGTCATTATTGGAGACAATTTAGGGAAAAATCCTATTTTCTTCCAAAACCCAATCTATGTATTAAAATCAACAAATTTAACACAATACATCCTCATATTTACATCCACAACCATTTTTAATGCCTTCATTTGAAAACCCTTCTTTTAACTTTAAACCAAAACCCTAGGTTTGTCTAAAATCCTCCAAATCCTAATCGTGTCCATACAATGTCAAATAACTAAGTTAAAAACCATATGAGAGTATAGAAAATCCCTACCTCAAAGTGAGAAGACAAGCAAAGCAATGGAGGAACTCTAAGGACGCCGAAACCAAATTTCAATCAAATCAAAACGGAGCTCTTGGAATGATCTAACTTTTTCTCAATGACACTAGGGTAGAAAACCCAATGGATCTAGGGGAAAATGTAGAGAGAGAGTGAGTTTTAGACAGAGAGTGCCGATATAGGGTTTTAAGAGAGGAAGAGATAAAAAAGGAGGTTGCTACGAACTGAAATATGCACAGTCCGCTCGAGTGCAAGAAATGACGCTCGAGCGGAGATTGCACACTCCCAGTTTTACAGACTGCAAAAGTACTAAGAGTTTACGAAACCCGTTTGAGCACCCACTTGCTTGAGCGTAGAGTACAATCTCCCAACAGTTTTGCCAACCTGCAAAAATACTGAGAGTTAACTGAGTCTACTCAAGTGGAGAAGCAAAATTCTGGACAATAGAGATCTGAAAACTAAGAAACCAACCTGTTCCTGTGATAACCCTGTCCCATGTTATGCTGATTAATCTTAATTATGATTATGATCATGTGTTTGATATGATTTTGTGTGTCATTTATATGAAAATATGTACCGTAGGAATATCTGTTTAACTTACTGTTACAAACTGAAAATTGACTACGCCATTGTGATTAACGTAATTTTTAGAGCCTACGGTGAAATTTAATTGAAAATTGATTCGGATAAGATTAATTCGACTAAATTGATGAGATAGTGCTCAATTAATTAGCACTAACGAAATGTGATTAAGGGAGCTTATATAAAGGGGGCATTATACACTCACATTCATTTGTTTGAGCTCAAAATCAGATTTTACACTTTAGAGAGAGAGAGAGGGTGAAGGCAATTGAAGATTTGAGCAAGAAACTTGAATAATTGGAAGACTAACTCAAGAATTAACCATAATTTGGAGGAGTTGGAGCACTTAGGTGAGTAATCAACTCTTAATTTATGAGTTGAGTATGTAATTTGTGAATTTAAGTGGTATGGTAGCTCATGGCAAAGATTGAGTTGAATATGAAGTTAGAATGCACATGCATGCATGAAATTACTATGAATCATCATGAATTACCATAATTTTGCATAATCAAGCATATATCAAGTTGAATATGGGGATATGAGTATTAGAGCATACATGCAAGCATAGTTTTGTTGATTTTCATGGTTGTGAGCATCATTGGTGCTATTTGAAATGGAATTGGGGTCAAAGACTAACATGCATGTTGAATTGGTAGAGATATGAATTTTGGTTGAAGTTTGAATGCATGGGTTTGATCATACAAAAGAAATGAGGATTTATTTGAGAATTAGATTGTGATTTTGAACAATTCGGTCCCATACACTTATATTCTCATGTGGTATAATGTATTTGCATGTTTTGAACCAAAATCATGAGTCTTGGACCTTTGAAGGTCGAGTTTGAACTTGAAGAAAAATTCTGGAAAACCCAAAATTTGGCATGTCCGCTCGAGCGGGGAAAGCACTGCTCGAGCGTGAAATGCGAGCTCCCAGAATTTTTGCAGGCATTGATGTCCGCTCGAGCGGGGACATTCACGCTCACGTGGGGAGCCATGTAGTGTGACTTTCAGCTCGAGCGTCCGAATTCACGCTCGAGCGTAAAAATGAGACAACCAGTACTTTTGCAGACCATGAGGGTCCGCTCGAGCGGCGGAACCCACGCTCGAGCGGGGACCCCTGTTTCAGAAATTTTGTAAAGGTGTTATGTGTTTCATTTTCCGTTCTCTTTCATTTCTAAGCACTCTTAGGCATGCATTGAGCAACATAAATGAGTTAAAAGAATAAGAAAGAAGCCTAAGAGGGATGTATGAATTTTGTGACCCATTGTGTTCATGAAATGTGTAGGGTTGAGTTCCAGGAAAAATCTGCCGGCAGAACACTGTGAGTAATATTTTAGTAAAGATATTTTGAAGTATGTTATTTGTCCAATTTCTTATTCCCATATAAGTCTTATAAGTTGTTAATTTGAATTGTGGACAAATGTACCATATGGTTGGGCCGAAGGCCGTTTGACATGCATGAATGCTGGGCCAAAGGCCGTTTAACATGAATGATTAGGCCGAAGGCCATTTGATATGAAAGATTGGGCAAAAGGCCGTTTAGCATGAATGAATGGGCCAAAGGCCATTTGACACGAATGAATGGGCCAAAGGCCGTTTGACACGAATGATTGGGCCAACAACCGTCGGACAGGAACAATTGAGCCAAAGGCCGTCGGATATAAATGAATTGGGCCTGAGGCCGTTTTATGTGTTTGGAACCGCAGCCACTTAACCTATATATATATATACTAGATAGAAATATGAATTGGGCCCAAGGCCGTCTGATGTATGTTGTTCTAAATACCGTTCGTGTATCTTCTTTATTTGATATTATTCACTGGGCTTTCGCTCACGCTCATTCATGTGTCTGTAGGTGAGCCAAGGGAGGTCCAAACCCAGCCTCAGTGAAGTTTGTGTGAAACAGTCAAGGTTTTGAAGAGTCAGCCCATACGTCTCACGCACGAGACTTGTTTTCGCCCTTTTGCTATTTTGTCATGTTGGCGAGAACTTTGGATTACGATTGTATATAGTTTTGATTGGCTGACCATGACTTGAATGATCCTGTTGTGTGAAGCTTATATGTTAACTTTCCTTGATGTGAGTTATTAATGTATGTTTGTGAAATGTTATGACGTGCCATGTAAGCACAGCTCTATGGACAAAAGTTTGAAATTGCTTCTGTTTGGCCCACTCAACTCTGTTAAAATATATCTGATTTGGTTTAAGGCCGTAGGTAATGTCGTGATTACTGGCCGGTTATGTCCTTAACCCATGGAAGAGGGTTCGGGTCATAACAGAATGGTATCAGAGCACGAGTTAATAACTCACACACTTGTCCAAAAGAGCAATAAGCATCTAGAAAAGATCTAGGATGCATTTATGTGATAAGTAGGAATTTGTAAACATTGAGACTTTGTTTAAATGCTCTGAAATAAATGATTATGTGCTATATGTTTGTGATTTACTTGCATTGCGAATTATGTGCATATGTATGCTCTTTAGTATATGCATACCTGTGAAACTTTTGTATAGAGAATAATGCAAGTCTAATCAGATGGTGAGAACAAGAGGTGATGAAATAGAGAAGTCCTCTATTGCCAGAATGGATAGGCTGGAAAGATTGATTCAGGAAATGGCAGAAACATTGAGGCAACAACAGCAGTGGCAGCAACCACAACCTCCACCTCCGGCACCACCCGTGCCAGACTTATAGAATGATGACTGAATAATAGCTCTCGCCAAAGAGTTTAAGAAAATTCCATGGGGGATTAGATCTGTTAAAGGCCGAGGCATGGGTTCTCGACATTGAAAAGCTATTTGAGGCATTTCCTTGTTCAGAGACACAGAAAGTACTTCTGGCCACTTTTATGCTAGAAGACGAAGCAAGAAGATGGTGGATGTTAATGCGTGAAAATCATAAAGACATTGGCTAGGCAAAATTCCTGGAAGTTTTCTATGATAAGTACTTCCCTCAATGTGTCCGTGACAGGAAAGTATCAGAGTTCATGGAACTTAAACAAGACAGCATGACAGTAGCTGAGTATGAGGCCAAATTCACTGAGTTGGCCAGGTTTGCACCACATGTGATCGATACTGACTACAAGAAAGCGAGACATTTTGAAGGTGGGATTCAAAGTGATATTTTAGAAAGCGTAAATGTCCTGAAACTGGAAACCTATATTAGAGTACTAGACCGGGCCATAATATCAGAAGCTAACATAGTTAGACAAACTCAACCAACAACTGACTGGAAGGGTAACAAAAGACAAGGCTTCTTTTCAAAAAAGAAATTTTTGAAGAAGCAGAATATGGGCTCCTCGAGTACTTCTAATTCTTCCCAAGATACATCCGCAATGTGTAATATTTGTAGTAAAAGGCATCGTAGGGTTTGTTACCGTGTGTCTGGAGTTTGTTTTAAATGTGGAAAAATAGGGCATATGGCCAGAGAATGTAATCAAAACAGTGGGAAGATAGCTGCTAGTTCCACTGCATCGATCCCAAAACCGGGAAATACAATGAGATCTACTACCATCGGAGATACCGTGAGGCAAGGGAGAGTTTTCGCGCTTGTTCCAGGCGATACACGGAATACTAACGCAGTTGTCTCAGGTACTATTTCTATATGTAATCAAGATGCTTTTGTGTTAATTAACTCCGGATCAACACTCTCTTTTGTAACATGTGCATTTGCATCTAGACTGAGTAGACCTCTAGAATTATTGCCATATCTACTATGTGTATCCGCTCCATCTATATTGTGTGAATCTGTATATCATTTTTGTGACATGCGAATTGGGAATGCTATTTTGTATGTGGATTTGTTGCCCTTAAACTTTAGGCACTTTGATATAATTCTGGGCATGGATTGGTTAACTAAATATTGTGCCACCATTGATTGTGTAACAAAATGTGTTGTGTTTAAACCACCAGAACAAGAAGAAATTGTGTTTGTGGGTAATGGGGTAGTGCCTCCACCTTATTTGATATCTGTAATGAAAGCATGTAAATTAATCAGGAAAGGGTACCAGGGTTATTTGTGTTATGTGTTGTCTGAACAATCTGTAAATGTTGAATTGAGTAGTATCCCTATTGTTAACGAATTTCCAGATGTGTTCCCAAATGAATTGCCAGGGGAATTGGTGGACAGGGAGATAGAGTTTTCCATTGAAATGGTACCAGGCACTCAACCTATCTCTAAAACTCCCTACAGAATGGCTGCTACTGAAATGAAAGAATTGAAAGAATACTTGCGAGACCTGCTTGACAAAAGGTTTATTCGACCTAGTACTTCACCGTGGGGTGCACCGGTGTTATTTGTGAAAAAGAAAGATGGAACCTTACGCTTGTGTATCAATTATCGAGAATTGAACAAGGTAACAATAAAAGAATAAATATCCCCTACCTCGTATTGATGACCTGTTTGACTAGTTGCAGGGATCACAAGTGTTTTCCAAAATTGATTTGAGATCCGAGTATCATCAGTTGAAAGTGAAAATAGAAGATGTTGCGAAAATCGCCTTTCGAACAAGGTATGGCCATTATGAATTTCTTGTTATGCCATTTGGGGTAACTAATGCTCCGGCGGCATTTATGGACTTAATGAACCAAATTTTTAAAACCTATCTTGATGAATTTGTTATGGTTTTTATTGATGGCATTTTGATATACTCCAAGAATAGACTTGAACATGAACATCATTTGAGGATTGTCCTGCAAACACTTAGAGAAAAGAATTATTTGCTAAACTAAAGAAATGTGAATTTTGGTTGGATGAAGTTATCTTTTTAGGGCATGTTATCAACAAAAAGAGGATTTCAGTGGACCCACAGAAAATAGAAGCAATTGTGAATTGGCCTACACCGACAAATGTAACAGAAGTCCGCAGCTTCATGGGCTTAGCTGGGTACTACAGGAGATTTGTGAAAGACTTTTCGAGAATAGTTGTGCCTCTTACCCAACTGACACGCAAAGGGCAACCATTTGAATGGAACGACGAAAGAGAATCTGCCTTTTATGAATTGAAAATGAGACTGACCACCGCACCAGTTCTGACATTGCCATCAGGTACAGAAAACTGTGTAATTTTCAGTGATGCATCTTATAAAGGTTTTGGTTGTGTATTAATGCAGAATGGAAGTGTAATTACCTATGCCTCCCGACAGTTGAGGCCACATGAGAAGAACTACCCAACACATGATTTAGAATTGGCCGCAGTTATTTTTGCTTTGAAAATCTAGCGGCACTATTTGTATGGGGAAAAATGTGAAGTCTACATAGATCACAAGAGCCTGAAATACTTCTTTACACAGAAGGAGTTGAATATGCGACAGAGAAGATGGCTTGAATTGATAAAAGACTATGACCTCGAGATTCAGTATCACCCTGGGAAAGCCAATACAGTTCCTCATGCCTTGAGCAGGAAATCGATGGGGAGTTTGGCTTGTTTACTTACTGAACAGAAAGAGATCTTGCAAGATTTTGAGAAGTTCGAGATAGAAGTGGTATCGTGTGAACAGGGCAGATTGATAGTCGCCATTTCAGTTGAACCAGCAATAATCTCTGAAATTAAACAGAGGCAAAAAGAGGATGAATTCCTCAAGAAAGTGATCAATGAATTTGAGACAAGTCCGAAGGCAGAGTTCAGCCTTGAAAATAAAGTGTTGAAATTTCGAAACCGAATGTGTGTCCCACATGTTCCAGCATTAGACAAACATATTACCATTTCTGGCAAGGACCTCTCTTGTGAAGTAAGACTGTTACATCACATTATAAATCATAATATCCTTCCCCAATCTGGTAGATTTGATGCGATCACTTATGGCCACACTTATCTTCTTTGGGCACTATGCATTGGATACCTTATAGATTTTGGGAATTTGGTTTGTCAAGTTATTATTGATGCCCATAAAAGAATCAACCAAGCCGTACCCTATGGAATGATTTTCACCAAGATATTTAAACATTTCAAAATTAACCTCAAATTTGAAGACCAAATCCCTAGAGACTCTGCTTCCTATGGCCCAAAAACTTTTATCCACATGGGTTATTCTTTGATTGACAATGTTTGGACCAAAACTAGAAAACCTGTCACTGCATCACCTACTCCTGATATGTCTCCTAATCTTAACCTTCCTAGTTCTTCATCTCTATCTTCTTTCACCCCTAGTCCTTCCTCTTTTGTCGCACCTTCTGACCTTTCATTTCTCTCAACAAAACTTGTCATCTTGACTCCTTGGTTCAAGGACCACTACTAGTAGGGATCACTGAAATTAACTCCCGACTCAACAATCTTAATCTCAATCCCCAATCTGCATATGTATCAGACATTCCATCCTCTTCTCAGTCTGCCTCTATCCTATCCTCCTCTGATCTGGCACAAAAGGTTGATCAATTGGCTTCCTTGGTTCAACAAATTCTCACTCGCCAAACAAACATGCAACAAGAAATTGATAAGATAAGATTACAGCAATCTCAGGTAATTGAAGCTGCCAATTCTAGTGTTGAGAACATGGTGATCATTGTTTTTGGCCTCAAGCATGCCAACGAGGAGTTTCGCCAGCTTGTTTAGCAACGAATGGATGACGATTTAGGAGAGAAAATTCATAAATTCATGCTTTGGTTCGTGCAAGGTTAGCGTGAAGCAGCTCCGCATTGGCCCCGTGCTCCACCTCTTTTTCACTAGCTTTTCTCTTGTTCTCTCTTTACCCCTCTTTTTGTTGATGACAAAGGGGGAAGAGAATAGCATCTCTATGAAACTATTTTTATGGACTTGGATATGTATATGAATGGATGGATAAATTATATTGGATGGATGATAGATTATATTTTTTGCGCATGATAGTACAAACTCTTTATGGAGGAGAATAATAGAATATATTTGTTTTGGTTTGTGTATGAATTTGGGTATGGACAAACATGGATGGATTTTATCTTTGCACATGGTATCTTTTTTATATTGTTTTGAATAGATATGAAACATATGACACACACATTGATTGTGCTTGAGTGAATTGCTTTGATGGAAAAATATATTGATTCTTGATTAGCTTTTATTTTCAAATGATCTAATTGTTCTAGTGGAAAAATAACTTGCGATCTCATTGATTCTTGGTTAGCTTCATTTGCAATTGATCTCATTGTTTTGATGGAAAAATAGATTGTGATTTCATTCAATGAAATTAAGTCTTGATCAACTCTTATTTGCAAATGATATAGTGCATATTGATAAGGGGAGCTTATCTTATATTGTTCTATTTGTGCGAAAATCTTCTTGGCTTATGTTTTTGAGAGATTTCTCATTGACTTTTAAATGAAATATTTTGGCCATGAAGCCTTTTTTATAGGGGAAGTTTTTTCGTTCTTGTTCTTAACCCATCATTCAAAAATACTCTTTGTCTTAAAACTCATGTTTTGAAAACTTCATTTATATTTTTCATCATCAGAAAGGGAGAGATTGTTAACCCTAAGGTTATTTATATTTCAATTCGATTGATTTTGATTATTGACAAATATCTTGAGCTTATTTAATCATTCAAAGCTTTCAAAATATTCCCATGCCTTTGGTCTTCAATAATTCTAAAGAATGTATGCTTCTAAAATTTTCATAAATATTGGCATCTCAAAGTGATAGAAGTTGTATACTTGCGCACAATATTTTTGCTTAAAACAGGTCAAAAGGTTGACACTAAGAGATGACAGGATCGACACCAAAAAATAGTGAATCAAGCTTTGGTATATAACATCAAAGGGTCAACACCAAGAGATGATAGGGTCGACACCAAGAGATGATAGGGTCGACACCAAAAGACAAAGAACAAAGTTTAACCCTCCAGCAGTAGAGGGTCAACACCCATTTAAGTGAGGGTCGACACCAAGAACATAGGGCAGTCATGGCAGAAAAGAAAATAAAGAAGAGGCTATATAAACAAAAAATTAAACCTAACATAAAATACAAATTAAACCTTATATCTAGATTCTCTCTCTATTCCATAATTAAACACAATTTTATTCCCAAATAAGTTTAAGCATATCTATACTAATTCTCATAATTATTTTTTTTTATAATGATTCCATGATTTATAATTTATAAAAGGAAAGATGAAAAAAATTATTCTTGTGCACTCTTTTTCTAACCAATTCTTTCTTCTATTCAAAAATCCTTACCATCATACATTATACTTTTTCCAAATCATTCATATAGCAATCCCAATTTTGACCCAACACTTGTGGTAGTCCGGACTTGGGTTTATGGTTTTTGAATGTTGTTCATTGTTGTTTTCCCTTTATTTCTCCTTAAATTTGGTTATTTGGACATGTTGAGCGTGTTCGGAACTGTTTGGTTGCTTGGTTTTCAAACCTTAGGCTACCTAGATTTTTGGTCCTCCACTCGAGTGGCCCTCCTTGCGCTCAAGTGGGATTTGTGAACTCTTAGTATTTGCATGTCTACAAAAGTACTGGAAGAGTGCTTTATACCCTCGAGCGACGCTTCTTACGCTCGAGTGGGTGGGCGCTCGAGCGACCATTATTGCGCTCGAGCGGTTTGTCTGTTGTCTATAAAAGTACTGGATGTGTGTATTTTGCGCTCGAGCGGGTCATTTTTGCGCTCAAACGGAACAATTTTTTGTGTCTGACGCTCGAGCGTCAACTCTTGCGCTCGAGCGGACTGTGCGTATATCAGATCACAAAAATGACTTTTTACATTACCTTTTGAGATCTTTTCTTCCAAAAACCATAAGTTGAGACCTTCTCTCTCTAAAACTTATTCTCTCTCTACATTTTCACCTAGTTCTAGTAGTTTCTCAACCCGTTCACCTTTGTTAAAAAGAGTGAGCACCACAAGATCTCCACTTTGATCCGAATAGACTTTGCTTTTGACATCTTTGAAGCTTCATACTTGTTTGGCCTGTCTTCTCTCTTTGAGATAGGGACTCTCTACACCTTAACATGAGTTTTAACTTGATTATAGGTTGTTGTGTGAAAATGGAGAGATTTAAGGGTGTTTTGAGCAAACCTAGGGTTTGGGTTCAAGTTTAAAAAGAATTGTTTCTATGTGGGTGCTATATAATGATTATGGGATTTCGATATGAGATCATCTTGTGTTAAAATAATTGATTTTGGCTTTTGGGTTAATATTGTGAAAATGGAGAGCTTTGGCCTAAAATGTCTAGAATAATTATTTTGTATAAATAATGAAATTGGCATGGAAAATGTGAAATTGGGAGGATGTATACATGAATGGTGTTGTTCGGTTTGTTTAATCACTAACCTATGAAAATTTAATGATTTATCTGTTATAGAGATTGTATATCTGTTTAGAAATATCTGCTTTGGGCCATCAGTGGAGAATAGTCATGATTGTTGTAGACATCGCATGTGCATTAGACGAATTGAAACTAATCCCTTAATCATTACCATTGAATATGATTATGAATGATATTGTAGACGTCCCCCGAACGCCCCGAAGAGGAATGAGTCCCCGTTCCATTCGATATTGGGCTCACTACAGTTCGGACTCTCAAATTGTCACGGTTCTAAATCTGAACCAAATAGTCCAAATCCGGCAAATCGTTTTGAGAAAACAGATTTTGAAAGAAGTGCCAAACATGGACTGCTTTGCTAGATACAGAGTCGCCACCTAAATATTTTATTTTGGGGAAATTTAGGAAACCCTGACTCGTTTGCCTAAGGCCACGTGTCCGCCATCACCAAAGTTGCCTCGGCTCGGAAACTTGGGTACGATTGGGGAAGGTTACTTCGTGAGCACCCCCGCTCGCCCGATCAAAGATCGGCCTCTACTAACCATGATATCTATTTTTGAAAACATTATGCGTTCTTATTCCAATTATTAGCCTAGATTTACTATGTGATGCGCACAGCATACAAGTATAGATTGGATCGCCTGAATTGGAACAAAACATTTCATGTTTGTTTGTTTGAAAATGGCTTGATGGTGCTACCCGCAAGTAGGTTAAGACGTGGATTTGCCACCCTCGAGTGGGCTTGGAAAACATGATTTTGCCACTATCTAGTGGGCTTAAAACTCACAGTTTGATGATTTGTTCCAATCCAAGTAACCCAACCTTCACCCACAAGCATTCAGGCAGATATATCACATAAGAAATTAGCCTCATGGTAAGCATGCTATCATGGCAGTCACTCACACACATGCAAGGATACTAAAGCGTAAAACTTACCGAGTACTCCAAGCTAAAACAGAAGCTAGGTTAGAAATCCATGCATGATCCTAACTATACAAAAATGTCTAATGCAACACATGCAAAAATGCAACTATAGCAGGCTCGGTTATTCTAAACATGGCATATGAAATGCTACAGCTAACATGTATTCAACTTGAAACTGAAAATACGATGCAGTTAGTATGATGCGCCAAGCCCGGTGCATGCAAGACAGATGAATGAATGCAAACATGCTATCATGCTGTATGCTAATTGAAACATGCCCTAATCTAACCATCATAAGCGGGTAAATAAAAGGGAGAAAGACGTGGGGTTGGAATACATACATCACACACACGCACACTTATTACAATATTGCCCTCGCGCAGAGGGTCCGAAAGAATAATATACAATCCCAAATGAATAAATAATACAGTCCCAATAAATACAAAAATCCTAATTAATTTACAAATTAATCTAGAAAAGCTATAAACTGGCATGCAAGCCAAGGACTGCCTTGACTTTGATGAATGATGTATGTTTGGGCTGCCTTGCGCGGAAATCCACTGTGATGCCCCAATTAGCCTCTGTTTTGCAATTATTCTTGGAAAGCGCGCCAAGCTCCGAAAGGTTGCTAATTCTTGATTTGCTGCAACAGAGCACAGGAAATGGGCATAGCAATGTATTTTCACGAATGTATGCATGCCTCGATCCTCGTGCCACCAATCACGCATCTCGATACATGATGGCCGTGGAGTCGAATTGCACAACTCAATATGGAATGAATGCACACATAAACACAACAAGACCGAGACTCCATCATGGATAATCCGGAGTGTCGGTGACTGGGAATTGAGACACGTTCCGTCACTCGGAGTGCGAAACGTCCCTCATTTCCCGTGCTCGGGCTAACGCCTATCCCAAACACAATGCAATATGCATGACATGCATGAATGCAACTAATATACAACCTAGCATGCACAGTGCTATGAGATGGCATACACGATGCACGAGATGACATGGCATACACAATGCGCTAACATACAACCTAGCATACGCAATGTCATGAAATGAAATGGCATACTCAATGCACAATGGACTTACACCAACATGAGTGGACCTCAGCCACACTCACATAAGAGGCCATTAGACGAAAATGAGACACTCGAGATGCGTGCACACGTGCACGCAAACCGAGGACCGACCCTAAGGCACCAAATGCCACTCTAACAAGACATGGCAAGGCATGGAATATGGCATACAAGCATGCAAATTTCAGCGCTGAAATACGATGCAAAACAGCCCCGAATCATGGAAACATGGCACCCGATGCATGAAATAAGACTCGAAATGCAAAACTAGGCATATGCAATGACCTATAGCTATACAAAGCATGCATTATTTGATCATGAAGCATGAAGAAAGATTCAATAAAGTCCAAAAATAAGCATGTTTACAGTTTTAAGCAAGACCAAACAATGAACACAAATAGGGCTAAACCAATATGCAAAAATGGCCCTGAATGTGAGATAAAGAAGCAAGTCACAGCTTCAGGCCCTAAATGGCCAAGAGCCCTTCAACAAAGTTGAAGAGGGGCTCAAAATGAAGCACTTTACAGTTTACAACAGGCCACGAAAACAAACACAAGTATGGCTAAACTATTGTACAAGAAATGGGCCAAAAAGGGGATAAAGAAACAAGTGAGGGTTTCTGGCCTCAAACATAGGAGGGCCCTTCAACAAAGTTGAATAGGGGCCCAAAACATGATATTTTTCAGTTGGTGGCCAGACCCAAAACAGTGTAAAAGCATGCTCAAAATGCTATGCAAAATAAGGCCAAAAAGAGAGCTATAACACAAAGTATAAAAAGGATGCCTCAAACAGTGAAAGACCCTTAATGAAACATGAAGAGGGGGACAAAATAAGGCCACTTACAGTTCGAACCAGAGCCCAAAAACAGAAGCACAAGAGGCTAACAAATCATGCAAAAATGAGGCCAAAAGAGAGATATAAAGGCAAGTGGCAAATGTAAGCCTCCAACAGTGATGAGCCCTTCAAAAATGTTGAATAAGGGCTCAAAATAAGCCACTTTATAGTTTATGACAGAGCTCAAAACAGTATATACATAGGCCTAAAATACTATGCAAGGAGATGGCATAAAAGAAAGGTAAAGAAGCAAGTTCCACAAGGAAGCCTCAAACAGTGAGAGGCCCTTAAACAAACATGAAATAGAGCTCAAAAAAATGCTATTTTCAGTTAGGGTCGGAGCTCAAAAAAGTAAGCACAAGGAGCTAGAATATGAACCAAGAAAAGGGTCAAAAATGGGAGAAGAGGACTTACCCTTGAAGACTAGTCTTTGACAGCCTTTTGGACCAAAATGCAGCACTCCTAGGCTCTGAAGAACAACCTCAAGCTGCTGGAATGGAGGATGGAAGGGTGGGGCTATGGGTTGATGAAGAAATGAGTGTAGGACTTGAGAGGTTTGAAGCTCGGAAGTGTAGAGGGAGAGAGATACAATATGGGAGCTCAAAGGTGAATTTTCTAACCCTCAAACATGCAGCTGGAGGGCCTGTTATATAGGCAAAAGAGGGGGGAAAAAGGGGGGGGGGAAATGGAGGGAAATGAAGCCAAGTTTCTCTCCAAAAGTTGGCCCCCCCGGATACAGAATCTGGGGGGAAAAGGAGGGTGTATCTGCACTGTACTTGATGCAAGGATTCTGGCCGGCCAGTTATCTAGGGTTTAGGTGGCCGGTCAGCTACCTCCCATGGCCGGTCAGCTAGGGGTCAAAACGGTCAAGAAGCATTAGTGGCCGGCCACCCCAAAAAGAGAGCCTCTGATGTGTGCACAACACAACCATGTGGTTAAAAACTGGAGACAATGAACCAGGAGAGAGAACAACCCAATTTTCAAAGGGGTTCAAAAGGTTCAAAAGCAATTACTGGCCGGCCACCAAATATTGGTGGCCTCCCAGATGTGTACATCACAAATATGAGGTTTAGGGTGCAAGAAAATGGCCCAAGGGTGGTCAATATTGGCTTTGAAGTGAGGAAAAACGGGCGACGGAGGGCGATGGAGGAATAAAACTGGTTGTCTGAACAATTGTTGGCCTCCCACCCTTCTACGACCTTCTTACCAATGAAACAGGGGTCCCTGCAAAAAACAAACCAAAACCGATGCAAAATGAAGGTTCGGGGGCCGAAACGCGCAGCCCGAGGCCCCGAAAACTGACTATTAGGCACCGGGAGTGGTGTTCGACCACGAAGTCGGTTTTTCGGACCACAGTGTCCCTCAAAAGGGGGGATATAAGACGTATGCCAAGAACCGGAGCAAACGGAGATGGTTAAGCGGTCCCGAACCGAGGCACACGGCCAACGGCTTCGAAAAATCGGAAACCGGACTCCAAACGGGCAAAATGGCCTACGACCATGAAACGTAGCCTACGGCCACTGAGAGATGATCTACGAGACCTCTCCCTCCCTTCGGGAAGAAAAAATAGAGAAAATAGAGCCTGGTTCGCAAACTGAGGCAAAGTGAGAAAGAGTCCGGAAGCCCGGAGACAAGGCTCGCGGCCGAAACTCTGAAACCTCTGAACGAGCACGATATGCAACATCACTAAGCGCTCAATCGGTGACGTCTGAGTCTTAAGGCCAGTCAAAAATGGGGTGTCTACAGTTGCCCCTCTTTGACAGAACTCGGGAGTCATAAGTGACAGGAGTGAATGTCAAAGCCCAGAGACGACCCATTTTTGACAAGGCTGAAGACTTAGACAAATAGGCAAGATAAACAGAGATGCGCCCGCAGGCAGTGGGCAAGATGCAAAATGATATGCACAAAGCCGAACGTAGCTCATGATCATGCAAATGCAGCAAGCTGTAATGAGGCAAGTATTCGCAAATAGATGCAACAGCTTTAAGCAAGAATGCAAAGCAACAACTACATTTCATGCAGTTAGGAATGCAGAGAATTATTCAATTCTCGTTGCGTCTCACACGGAGAAGATACGATACCTGCGCGATTTGTCTGGTCGCACCAGCTTCAAATGAACCGTACATACAATATCGTGCTTGCAAAAGAAAGAAACTCAACAAGCACAAACATCTAACAACATATGTTCAATGTGATATCGAAATGCAGACAATCGCGGTGTTGATGGAAAAGTGTATCGTAGTGCGGGAAGAAACGCGTGTGGCAACGCGAGTTTAAGCACGGAGGCTCGGTGATGTCAAAGAGACGTGCATAACAATGCAAGTATGTGCATGAGAATGCAAGTTATGTGCATGATAATGTAGAACAAGCGTAAACCAAGACGTATGTTTGTTACAAAACAACGAGCAAGGAAATGTGCGTTTTGGTGAAGGCGACTCGATCGCGGTCTCCGGTTCACCTCCCGGAGAGGTTACAACATTTTTCGAAAGGATACATCTCACTTTTGATGAGTAATGATGAGACACACATCGGAGGTTGAAGCTGAGGTTCCGGCGGAGCGATTTCGCGACAGAAAGTGCACTTCTCTTGTACTTTTTCAGGTCTCGGGGACTCCAATCCTCCCCAAAATTTGCAGGGACCTTGGAGGGCATGTGGGGAACACCACTGGCCAATTTTATTGGGAGAGGGAGGCCACCGACCATTTTTTGAAAAGGAAATGGCCGGCCTGCCAGAAAAAGTGGCCGGCCGGCCACTTTGCCAAATCCGGGGGCAGTTTTGTCTTTTCAGCCTCTTTTCTTTAACTACACTTATCCAAACACTTTGTGCTCACAAGTGCAGCTTCGAGATCCTCTTCTCTAGCTTCCCAAACCATTTTCTCCCTCAGATCTGTGCTCTATACGCGTTTTCCAACGTCCCACGCAAGTTGTTTTCGTGAAATCTTTCAGTTCTAAGCACTTTGAACCGATTAAATTTTGGTTTCGGGGCTTCTTTTCGCATTTTCGCCACTTGAGGTGAGTTCGTCTCAATATTTGGAAGATTTTCTCGGGAGTTGACTTTTGTTGACTTTTTCATTTCCCGAGAGTTGACTTTTGTTGACTTTTTTCAATTTTGGCTCATTTTTGCTCATTTTTGCCCCTTTTGCAGATTTCTTGAAATGGTGGGTCAATTTCCCCATGGCGGAGGTTCTCCAGGCGCCGAAGGCGAGCCTGACATCATGTCTTTGCCTCCGAGGGTTCGCCCTTTCATCCCCGAGAGGTATGACCCACCAGTACACGTTCTCCCGCGGGCTGTTTTCTATCATTTCACCGATTTTGACGAGCGAGCACCCGGGGATCTCCTTCTGCGGGAGACAGAGTATCACCTCTCCCATGAGGCACGAGAGGTATTTACTTCATTTACGCCTTTTCTGTAACATATTATGAATTTTTCATGCATTCTGTTTGCACTCTGAACACATGGTTTAATCACTTGAATTCCTGAACACTCAGCCCATAAATTGATTGTGAACACACGGCACACATCGGTTGAGGGTTGAACACGTAGCCCAACATACTGATTTTCTGAACACACAGCCCAAATTGGAGGTGAACACGCAGCACACACTGATTGAGAGTTGGACTCGCAGCCCAAAAACATTGATTTTCTTAACACACAGCCCATATTGAAGGTGAACACACGGCACACACTGATTAAGAGTTGAACACGCAGCCCAAACACTGATTATTTGAACACACAGCCCACTTTGATTGTGAACACGCAGTACACACTTGTTGAGAGTTGAACACGCAGCCCAAACATTGATTTCCTGAACACACAGCCCAAATTGGAGGTGAACACGCAGCACACACTGATTGAGAGTTGAACACGCAGCCCAAACACTGATTATCTAAACACACAGCCCACTTTGATTGTGAACACGCAGTACACACTTGTTGAGAGTTGAACACGCAGCCCAAACACTGATTTTCTAAACACACAGTCCAAATTGAAGGTGAACACGCAGCACACACTGATTGAGATTTGAACACGCAGCCCAAAACATTGATTATCTGAACACACAGCCCAAATTGAAAGTGAACACACGGCACACACTGATTGAGATTTTGAACACGTAGCCCAAAACATTGATTATCTGAACACACAGCCCAAATTGAATGTGAACACACGGCACACACTGATTGAGATTTTGAACACACAGCCCAAACACTGATTTTCTGAACACACAGTCCAAATTGAAGGTGAACACACAGCACACACTGATTGAGATTTGAACACGCAGCCCAAAACATTGATTATCTGAACACACAGCCCAAATTGAAGGTGAACACACGGCACACACTGATTGAGATTTTGAACACGCAACCCAAAACATTGATTATCTGAACACACAGCCCAAATTGAAGGTGAACACACGGCACACACTGATTAAGATTTTGAACACGCAGCCCAAACACTGATTTTCTGAACACACAGTCCAAATTGAAGATGAACACGCAGCACACACTGATTGAGATTTGAACACGCAGCCCAACTTACTTTACTTTGCACGCAGCCTATTCATTTTATTTGCACGCAGCTTATTCATTTTATGCTGAAACATGTATCCATCCTGAATGCAGGTGACTTCTCGCACTGTGCGGGGGTATGGCTCTACCGCAGCGAGAGATTGGTATACCGAGCTCCCGGAGGCTGTTCGGGATTTGGTTGACTTAGCGGGGTTTGGGCCCTTCTGTACTGGGCTATCTCGTTGTCCTGCCAGGAGGACGCCGATAGCCACCTTGGTAGAGAGATGGTGGGACACCACCAATTCTTTCCATTTTTCTGCCACGGGGGACTTGACCATGACCTCGTTTAACTTTGATGCGCTGACTGGTCTTGACATGGGAGGTTGGCCTATCCCTTACGACGAGGACATGGGCCAGTGGGAGGCCGCTTGGATATATCTACAGGGGGCTCGCCCGCCTGTTGACAGAGCTTCAGGGAGAGTCTGATACACCTGGTTCTCTTCCCATTTCCGGCGGGTGGAGATGGAGCCCGGGACTCCTGAGGAGGCGGCACAGTATGCCCGCGGCTTTTTGATGTTCCTCTTCGGGACCACCTTGTTTGCCGACAGGGGGAACACTGTTGGGCTTTATCTATTGAGCGCCTTGGTAGACCTGTCACAGGTCAGGCGGTATGACTGGGGTGGCGCTGACTTGGCTACCCTTTATTGTTACATGAGCGCGACCTCCCGCGGACGGGGGGACTTACTTGGCGGCTATTGGAGAGCCTGGGAGGTACTTTCTGCACTTTTGATTTACATTTCTGTTCCTCATTACCTATACATCGCACACACAGCGCACTTTTGATTTACATTTCTGTTCCTCATTACCTCGGGAGTCTCTCATTTACCTACGACAGTATTTCGACACGGTGCGGTCAACGGAGGTATTTCAGAACTCTCAGTCCTTTCTGTTTTCATCTTTGATTTGTCCTGTACACTTTCGATTTCTACTTGGTTCATGCGTCTGTTATCTGCAGATTACATGGCAGCCATGGGCGCCTTTAGGTGAAGGTCTCCGATTCTAGTTTGCCGGAGGGTGGGGTGCCTCCCGGTACAGGCTCCTATTTGAAGGGCCGGTTGGTAGGGCCTGGTTTTTGGGGGACCGCTTCTTGCGTCAGGTCTGGGGGTACACTTCTCAGGACCCTCCCTCAGCATCCCCAGTCGATATGTGGATTGCTGATATGCTCTTTTCCCGGGATGTTGTTAATGCTATGCTGGGTACTGATGCTTTGCTACATCTTGAGGAGGGGGATTACGCCACTTACCGTCACACATACCTGATGCCTCCATTGACGGGAGTTCGCACTCTGACGATGAGGTCTGCTGGCATGCCATCTTCGAGCCAGGCCCCGGCTCGGGCTGCAGACGCCCCCTCCACCAGCAGGGCTGGTACATCTAGAGGTGGGGGTGGATCGGTTCCCCCGATTCCTCCGAATTTTCCTCATCCTGGGTGGCCGGATATGCCGACCGAGCTGATGGGGTGGCAGTATGGGACTACCTCTCCGATTCCGATCCCGATAGAGCCTCCGATGCCCGGTCATCGATATGTCAGAGACCCCGACTCACCACCGGTATGTTTTACGGCTTTGATTCATTACTCAGATACTTGGACTTTCATTCCTTTACTGATGCCCTTGTCTTTGCATCTGCAGCCCCCTGTTGAGTATATGGATTAGGTGCTCGAGATGGTAGCCTCACTTGAGGGGATGGTCCTGCGGAGGGAGGCACAGTTGTCCATCATGGGCTTCCAGGTACCCTTTAGTTTTCTGCCATCTATCATACTTCTGATGACATGCTGATTTCTACTGCATTAATGGGCTACTTGTGTAGAGCACATCTGACACACACCTCACTTATACACTGTGTTTACATGTACCCACTTCATGTAGTTTTTCTTGTATCTGCATCTGATGTACATATTTGGACTGATGTATTTAAATTGAACTCTTTATTCTCAGATGCCCCCGGTATATGCTCAGCCGCAGGCCGGGCCACCTGGGCCTTCTTGGGGAGGTGGGCCATCTGGGCCTTTTCGAGGAGTTGGGCCATCCAGGCCTTTCCAAAGAGCTGGGCCATCCAGGCCTTTTCGAGGGGAGGGGTCGTCTCGTAGACGCAGAGCACACATTGTAGAGGAGGAGCCTGGTGAGGATGAGGAGGAGGAGGCTACAGACCGTCAGTCGGAGACATCTGCTGACAGAGAGGACGGCTCCGGTCTTGGTTCCGGGAGTAGAGGCGAGGCTGGGGGGGATCCCGAGGATGACGACTCCGATTCAGATGATGGTGATGGGATGGTGGCGGAGAGTCTATTCCGCAGAAGAGGACGAAGAGGGCCTCTTATTACTACTCTTGAGAGCATAGATACGGCTGTTTCCTGTTTTATTTATCTTTTTGCTAGTAGTTGTAGCACATTGTACATTATTGGGCAGTTTTATTCTTTTGTAAAACTTGTGCCTTAGCCTGTAAAATGTTGTAACAAGCGGGGCATGATAGAATGAAACAGCTTTTTTTAAAAAAAAGTGTTGTATTTTAAACTCTTAGCATCATATCGCATCATTTTGCACCATAATGAGATTGAAATGGAAATGTGCATTGTGCATTTTGCCCAGTCAGGTAGTAAACCGACGCAACAACTTAACTTTCTAAGATATAACAAAACCTTAGCAAGTTTATAACTCGATAAGCAAAACACAATAGTGTTGACAACTCAATAAACAAGACTCAAACAAAAATTGCTTAAACAAAGAGTAACAACTCAAAAACACGAAACACGACAGCTCGACAAATAACTCGATAAGCAAAACAACAACTCGATAAACAAAACTTATCAAAACGAAGTGTACTTCGGATGATCTGGGCAACGGAACGCATCCGAAACAGAGGGAAATAGAAGCCTTCGACACATCCGTTGCATGGAAATGCTTGAAACTTTCTCTTGGAGGGAAAAAATAGGGCTAATGACATACATTGGAGCATGGCCGGCCACTTTTAGGGGCCGGCCGGCCAGATTTATTGCAGAGGGGAGGCCACCGGCCAGTTTTTGAAAAAAGAAATGGCCGGCCTGCCAGAAAAGGTGGCCGGCCGGCCACTCTGTTCAGCCACCATCAAATTTTTGACACTTGTCCCCCGAATAGTGTCTTTTCCTCTTTAAAAGCCTTAGCTCCGTGGTTCATTCAACTCATCTTAGTTTTGCACCCAAAAAAATGGAGGCGTTTCTCGTTGAAAATCTCACAGCTTGGATTGCTTCTCTAGATGGTTCGGAAAAGTTGAACTTCCGGGGTTTCGGCTTGAATGCACTATTCACACTAAGTCGCACTCCGCTACATCTTCCTTTCCTTCATGCCGCGGCGAGGTTTTGGAACCCAGTGACGCATGTCTTTAGCTTCGGCGGGCAAGAGGTATGTCCAACTTTTGAAGATTTTCAAGTTTTGATGGAATCTGAATGTCACGAAGAGATCTTGCCCCAGTTCCGCTTTGGCCATGCCCAAGCTTTAGGGCGGATGTGTGGACTCACCGCGCATGATGCTCGGTCTCTGATCTGTAATGGGGAGCTGGATATCCTTGGTTTGATTCATCGCTTTTCTGACGCTGGTGAATGTAGCAACCATTATTGGCAAGGTTTCCGGCAACACGCCCTTTGTTTGTGCCTGCTGTCTCACTTTCTGCTTTCCCCGGGCTTTGGCGGATTTAGCATTCGTCTGATTGAAGTTGCTCAAGGCTTGAAAGAAGGAAAGAGCTGCATCGCCATGACCTTGGCCGAGACACTGATGGGCTTGGATGCTATCTATCGCCGGGAGACGACTAGATTTGCTGGGAGTCCACTGCTGTTGCAGGTAATATTTCCCACCTAAACTTACATATGTATTTGCTCACATCACTCGGCCCTCAGGCTCGATTTTTCTCACAAAACCCTCTTCTCACTTTTCTCTCACCGTACATCTCTCTATTCTTTATTCTCTCATTTTTCATCCCTCCCCCAGGTATGGTTGATGGACAAATTGCAGGTTGTGGACTCCTGCCCAGCCTACTCAGCTTAAGGCTATTTCTTTCGACAGCGCCTAGTCGATACCCCTGATGAAAGGTAGTGGTTTGACTGGATGTGCAATTTGTCCGCAGATTGCATTGCTTGGCGTTGTCCTTGGCTCAATCTCCCGGCAATGAGCTATAGCATGTCCAGGCTGATCGGGATCCAGTTGATTGGTCTAACCCACTGTGTGTTCTACTTTCCGTTCCGATTCCTGCGCCAGTTCGGTCATGATCAGATTTGCCCGCCAGAGGGGATTGAGTACCCGGCTGCTTTTCCGGTCCGAGGTGCACAGCTTGCCCGATATGCCACATCATGGAGGACTAGAGAGCTCCTGAACCCTGCTCCCACTTTCAGTTGCACTTTGTCTGACGAGTGCTTGGATTGGCTCAATGAGGAGGCACAGATTGGGCCTAGCTTGGCATCAGAGGCTTCGACCAGCTCTGGGAGGGGGCGCAGGGATACTTGACTTGACTGTGCCCTAGATTTATTGCTTCATTAGTACTTTCAAGTTTTCTTTATGAATGTAATAAAAGCAACTTCGATTGTATGTAAGCGCAGGAGAACTCTGTTTTGAAATCAATGAAATTGAAGGTTGCGGTACTGAAAATTTTCCGTTTTGGTCCAAAAATGGTCTTAGTTGTAAAGAGATTAATTTGAACAAAGTCAACTTTTATTAAAACTTTTCAAAACCATTTTCGATATGGATCAGAACTGGACACGCCTAAGATCTGTCACTGAGACGCACAACCCCAGATCCTAGCAACTGGAAAGTTGCCCCTAGTTTGAATAGTACTGCGACAGCGGGTGGCAACGGAAAGTTGCCCCTAGTCTGAATAGCACTGCACCGGAGATTGCGATAAATGCTGATGGATAAAGATGACTGAGACGGTCAAAATGGACAAAGTTGATCGGGGAAAAAGTTTGTGGCTGAACTTCAAGGTGAAGTTGCCTACGTATCCCAAAGATGGGAATCAAGCCTTACGTAGTTCAGGCTTAAGCTCACTCGGGTATTTTCACTCTCCTTTTACGCTCTAACTTTTGCCAAGGTCGCCCTTTGCGGGTTTTCAACCTTGCGAGCTCAATTTTTATATTTTCCAATTTTTTGGTGCCCTAACTTTTGCCTAGGTCGCCCTTTCGGGTTTTCGGCCTAACGAGCCTCTCAGGGGTAATATTTCTTCAACTTGTCCATGTTGATCGGTTGGGAAAATTCTAGGCCATCTAGATCCATCAGAACCACAGCTCCACCTGACCAAATAGCTTTGATGATGTAGGTACCAGTCCAATTGGGTTTAAACTTGCCCTTTGGGTCGTGGATGGGAGCTCGGTTGTCCTTGAGCACCAAATCTCCTTCCTTTAGATTCCTGGACTTCACTTTCTTGTTAAAAGCCCAGACAATTCTGCGCTGATAACCTTGAACATGGTACAGTGCTTTCGGTTTTCTCTCGTCAAAAAGCATGAGTTACTCAAATCTGCTCTACTGCCAATCTGCTTCGGCTATTTGACACTCAGCCAATACTCGTAACGACGGAACCTCAATCTCGATAGGTAGAACGGCCTCCATCCCATAAACCAATGAATACGGAGTCGCTCCGGTAGAAGTTCTGATTGAAGTCCTGTAGCCCTACAGAGCAAATGGCAGCTTATCTGGCCAATCCCGGTAGGTTTCCACCATCTTCTACAGTATGTGTTTGATATTCTTGTTGGTGGCCTCGACTGCTCCGTTGGTTTGCGGCCGGTATGTAGATGACTTATGGAAAGCCACGTTGTATTTCTCCAACAAGTCAATCACTTCCTTCTTAAAGTGGGAACCATTATCTGAAACAATCTCGTTCGGGACCCCATAGCGACAAATGATGTTGTTTCTGATAAATTTTGCAACGTGTGACGCCTTCAACACCGCATACGATTGGGCCTCGACCCACTTTGTAAAATAATCTATCGCAACCAGGATGAACTCATGCCCATTCGACCCTTTCGGAGTGACAACCCCGATCACATCGATTCCCCAAACTGAAAATGGCCATGGCAAAGTCATGTTGTACAGCTTCGACGGTGGGATGTTCATGCGGTTTGCATGGATCTGACACTTGTGGCATCGCCGAACAAAACCGATACAATCCTTCTCCATGGTGGACCAGTAGTAACCCTGTCTGAGGATCTTTCGTGCTAGCATTACTCCGTTCATATGCGCACCGCATTCTCCTCCATGGATGGCCTCCATCAGGCGCTTCGATTCCTCGGCTTTAACACATAGCTTATGCATTCCCAGATGACCTCTCTTATACAGCTTACCCCCACAGATGATGAACTGAACAGCCATTCTTCTGATTGCCCTTTTATCTTTGGCATTTATCCCTGGCGGATATGCTTCCTTCTCCAAGAAATTCCAAATGTCATAATACCAAGGGTTTTCGTCTTGAACCTCATCTATAGTAGCGATCGACTCATAGGCAGGTGCAAATTTCTGGTCAATGACGACTGGACGCATCCGGATTCCAAACGGGATGTCTATCATGGAAGATAGAGTTGCTAAAGAATCTGCGAACCTGTTGTTCTCTCTTGGAAGATGAGCAAAGTTTAGCTTTTCAAACCGAGGAATTAACAAGTCCAAGGTCTGGTGGTACATCATCATCTTTTCTTCTTTGACTTTCCAGTCTCCTTTTGCTTAAGACACAACAAGGTTTGAATCCCCGATGACGTCCAAACGTCTTGCCCCTAGTTCCAGGGCTGCTTCTAGACCGGCAATGCATGCCTCATATTCTGCTTCGTTGTTCGAGACTTTGAACCGGAGTTTGAAGGCTAGAGGGATACGGGAATTGTCGGGTGCTATTAGCAACACTCTTATCCCATACCTGTATTGATTTGACGCTCCGTCAAAGTACATCGTCTAATATTCGTCGTCGATGTGCAAAATGGCTTCATCTGGGAATAAGTACTCAACTGCTTCACCTCCTTCGACTGGATGATCAGCTAAGAATTCTGCCACTACTCTTCCTTTGACTGACTTGCATGTCACATATTTCAGATCGAATTCGGAGAGCAACAGCAGCCAACGAGCTAGCCTACCCGTAAGTGCCGGTTTCTCGAAAAGATATTTGATGGGATCCAGTCATGAAACCAACATTACGGAGTAAGCTAACAAGTAGTGCCGCAGCTTCCTGGTAGCCCATACCAAAGCTAAGCAAGCCTTCTCGAGCGGTGTGTAGCGGGTCTCGTAATCCAACATCTTCTTGCTCAGATAGTAGATGGCCCTCTCCACCTTATCCTCTGATTCTTGTGCGAGCATGCAGCCCATTGTAGTCTCAGTCACTGAAAGGTACAATATCAGCGGTTTCCCCGGCTCTGGCGGCGACAACACGGGCGGGTTCTGTAAATATTTCTTGATCTGTTCAAAAGCAACTTGGCATCGGCCGTCCCATTGGAATTTCTTGCCTTTCTTCAGGAGACCAAAAAGTGGTTCACAAGTCAAGGTTAATTTTGAGATAAATCGGCTTATGAATTGCACTTTACCCAGAAAGCCTCGCACCTCCTTTTCAGTCCTTGGTGGTGGCATTTCTAGGATGGCCTTGATTTTTGAAGGGTCGACCTCGATGCCCCTTTGTGTAATCAGAAATCCCAGCATTTTTCCCTCTGTAACACCGAACGTACACTTCTGAGGATTTAGTCGCAACCAAAATTCTCTGATCCTTTGAAAGAACTTTTGCAAGGCGATGTAGTGGCCTTCTCTTTCTTTGGACTTGACAATCATGTCGTCCACGTACACTTCAACCTCTTTGTGGATCATGTCGTGCAATATTGTGGTCGCGGCCCGTTGATAAGTAGCTCCGGCATTCTTTAACCCGAACGGCATTACTCTGTAGCAGTATGTTTCCCACGGGGTGGTGAATGCAGTCTTTTCTCTGTCTTCCGGTGCCATTACTATCTGATTGTACCCTGAGAAGCCATCCATGAATGAGAGCAAAGCATGCCATGCTGTGAAATCCACCAACTCATCAATATGCGGCAAGGGAAAGTCGTCTTTCGGACTAGCTCTGTTCAAATCCCTGAAATCCACGCATACCCGGATCCTGCCATCCTTCTTCGGCACTGGGACGATGTTGGCCAACCAAGTCGGGTATTCGGATACCAGCAGGAAGCCCGCATCGATTTGCTTGGTGACCTCTTCTTTGATCTTGAGAGCCCAATCTGGGCGGATCCTTCTGAGTTTCTGCTTGACAGGTCGGGCCTCGGGGTCAAGGGGGATCCGGTGCTGTACAATCTCAGGATCGATCCCAAGCATGTCTTTGTAGGACCACGCGAAAACATCTTTGAAATCTTTTAGTAAAGCGACTAAGCGCTCGCGTTCTTCCGAAGACAACGTGGACCCGATCTGGACCAGCCGCGGGTCCTCCTCAGTACCAATATTCACAGTAATGATTTCATCCGTTAAGGGTTTGACAAATCGCTCCTGCTCCTGCTCAATTAAACGTTACAAAACCGGAGGAATTTCCTCCTCGTCGTTTTTATCAAAATTTTGAAAGTCTGAGTTTATGCAATAAATTAAGGGCACAGAAAAGTACTTAGAAACCACAGTTACTTGATTCTCATTAAGCACATCCAAATCGTCCGAATTCTCGGTTACAACAGACTCAAATGAGAAAGAAAAAGACGACCTGGACATAACTGTGGCATTCGGGTTATCATCCCTAGGAATACCAGACTCAAACTCAGTCGAGCTAGAACCTGATTCCGACTCACAAGATTCGGTGGAATCAGATTCCGGCTCACTACCTGACCCGGTGCTGCTGGACAAAAATTCCTCCTCGTACTGCCAAGTGAGAGAGGGTGCGATAGATGCATCGAAAATAGTTGCTGGTAGGCCCGAGGTCGTTTCATCCCCGATCACGCATACCGTGAAGTTATCCCCCAAGCACTTATGGTCAATCGGAGGATCTGAGAGTAGACTCGCCAGCGCTACCCCCATCTCAATTGCAATGCCTTCAGAATCCACCGCCTTACACTGCCCAATCTCAGCTGATGGATCTATCTGCTCTTCGGCAACGTCATCCCCGGGTAGTTGCAAGTCGAAGAAGATCTCGAAACCTGGCACGCGCTTTTTCTCCACGTTTAGCCATGGCTCTGGGAAGCCGCAAAATGGAAAGTCTTCCCTTTCCTGGACGAAGCGTCCGTTTAGGGTACCCTGAATGGGCCTATGCATTAACTCAAAAGGCTTCCCCGCCTTCTTTGCTTTGGCTCTCCCAGCTATCTCTTTACCCTTCCTCACCCAGTCCTCTTTGGTGGGCAGATAACCCAAGCCAAAGGTATGAGGGTTGTGTGGCACTTCGGCCAATGCTACGACGCCCTTCCGGCCGCTCCTTCCCAATCCCATCCCGGGGATGTATTGTAACTTGTTCATGAGGTAGATGGATTGAGCGCTGACGTACACCCCTTCATTCACAGCCATAATATTCTGCACCACTCGAGCTTCAGCCAAAGTGAACCCTGATAAGAACGCGTCCTCAGTGCCATGCTCAATTTCCAAGACTGGTGTGGACACTTCCGGCGGCGGATTGATTGATGAATTCCCGAAGACAATAGCCACCCCCTTCCCGTGAGGGTACTTCAACATCTGATGTAAAGTGGAGGAGATTGCCTTGACCTGGTGTAACCATGGTCGCCCCAAAAGTAGGTTGAAGGTTGCGGGAACGTCCAAGACATGGAATTCAATGTTGTGTTGTCCGAGACCAACCTGGGTCTGAACTTTGACAGTCCCCATCACTTCCCTGCTAGTATTATCATATGCTCTGATCACCTGAGTAGTTGGCACGAAGTCCGCGGGTTTCAACCCAATTGCATATGCTGTTCTGGCTGGGCAGACATTGATGACTGACCCGGTATCAACAAGTACCACCGGTATCCACTTATCTCTACATTCCACGAAAATGTAGAGGGGTTTGTTGTGATTCGTGCCCTCAGGCGGTAGTTCTTTGTCTGAAAAGGTTAATGCCGGGGAACCTCCTCCCGAAAAAACCAGCCCAACCAGCTGTTCTGGTGTAGTATCTATAGAGAGTTTGGACTTGTCCATGGCAGATAAGACAGCCTGTCTATGTACTCACGACGCCATAAGCAGTCCCCAGATGGAGATGTCTGCTTGTATCTTCTTTAGCTGTTTTAGTATAGCTTCTTCTTCGATCTGCTTCTCTTTCTGTTTTTCGGCTTCTTTGTCTTTCCCAGATGCCTCGGGTTGGTCTAGGTGTGGGGGCTTGAAGTATCGCCCGCTTCTTGTCATGTGGTCAACCTCATCGAGGTACCAGGTGTCATCTGGTTGATTGCTTCCCCAGTCTTCGTCTGTGTGGGCAAGACACAAGTCATCGTCTTCCCACCACATTCCGTTGGCATTCAAAAGGCACCTGTCTAGCTCAGACATGTTTGTACTCATAGCACTTTCAGCCTGCATGCTCACAGCATCCTCTGTTCTTGTGCGCACGGCACTTTCGATCCCCTCATGGATTTTGGCTTTCCCGGTTCTCTCAAAACCCTGTTGTTCTACCTGCGTCAGTGCAGTTTGTTGTTTAACTTTCCCTGCATTCACAATGCTTCTGTCCTAAGCGAAATGCTTTGTACCGGCGCTCTCCGGCAATGCACTCTGACTTTCGGCCCTTCCAGCCATCACTGGTACTCTCGCCCCTGCTTGGCCTTGTTCTGGTTGAAATTCTACAACGTCCGGTTGATTATCTAACCATCCGGTAGCTTCTGCCAACTCCTCATATTCAAACCAGTTGACTGCCGCATCCCTTGATTCTTGGTCACTGAAGAACTGGAGGTTGGCAAGGCCCTCTTCTACAACCGTCAGATTGTCCGTCCCTTGTTCAAATCTGTCCCTCTGAATCGCACATAATTCTGCTTCTTCTGGCAGTCCTACACTTAGCTCAGATTGGCCCACTGACAGGATGTACTCACTTGGATCGTAGGCTTCCCCAACAAAATTTCCAGACTGTTCAAACCCTGCCTCGACCATTCTATCCCCCTTTGCAACCCCTGCTGCGCTATCTTCCACAGTCACCACCACTAGTTCAGGTTGGGTTGTAGAGATGTCCAACATGCACAAAAAGTCAGTGCAATCGGGAAGGAGCACCTCCGGCTTAGGTAGATAGGTAGGAGTAATATAGATGCTAGGATCGTAAGACACGACCCCAGTCTGGATAAAATTAACTCTTTTGGGAGGTGGAGCTTGGTTGTGTGTAGGGAGGGGGTTGGTTGTGACGTTAGGTTTCTCTGGAGGTAGAATCACATTTTTGTCAACGAGGTCTTGAATCTCGTGACGCAGCCTGAAACATCGGTCAGTATCATGACCGTGTTGCTGGTGATATGCACAGTACTTGGTTGGGTTGTGAGAGGGTGGAAGTGGATTTGGTAATGGCCTCGGCTCCAGGGGTTCTAGATGCCCCTTTATGGTTAAGACCCCCAGAGCCTTAGACAAAGGCATGTACAGTGGGGTGAAGGTTCTTTGGCCTCTGGGCTGGTATTTATTGGTTTGGGTATTACTTCCGGATGCACCGGAGAAGGGTGTGGCTGCCATAGGTCTTGGAAGGGGAGGGGGGATGGTGGTGACCATGCTCACCTCTGAAGCTCTTGCGGTTGCAGCGCCACTCGGGCCTGCGTTATTGTTGCGGTTAAATGTTCTTCGGGGTTGCTCCATGTCCTGGTCAATCAGACCTTGCTTCATCGCATCCTCGATTTGTACCCCCATCTCATGTAGATCCGAAAAGGTGGGGAAGGGGAGTACAATCATCTTCTGCATCAATTTTGGTTGGAGATTGCGCACAATCATCCGAATCTGATCTTTGTCTGTGGGCCTCAAGGTCATCATCGAAGCCTTAGCCCGTCATCTGGTCACAAATTCTGAGAAGCTCTCTTTGGGTTCTTGCCTCGTCGTTTCGAGATCACGAGTCGTAATCTCGATCTGGGTATTGTACGAGTACTGTGCGACAAAGGCCTCGGCCATTTCATCCCAACTTCTCTTTTCTTCTAACTTCGCGTACTAGATAGCGGCCACACCCGACAGGGTTCGGCCGAACAGCGAAAGTTTTTGTGGTCGGGTTAGGCCCATTGGCCGCAGTATATCTAAGAATAACCGGAGGTGGACCATGGGATCCCCGGATCCGTCGAAACGATCAATCTGCGGCATCTTGAATCTATCTGGCAATGTTACGGCCACATCGGTATATCCGTCCTCGATATCCGGAATAACCTTTACTCCTTGCGATTTCTTGAAAAGCTTCTCGAGCTTGCTCAGTTTCAGAGCTATATGGTCTATTTCGAACTCGAAGGGAGAGTCCGGGTGGTTGGGTGTATGGGTTTTGGACAGTTGAGGCGGAAGCAGGGGCGGAGCTGGCCCCGTTGGAAGGTCCGTGTCCTCTTGGATGTTCTGGATATTGGGTAAGGTGTTCTGGGTGTTTGGCAGAGCATTCTGGACAGTAGTTGCCTGCTTGGGTAGAGGGGCTCCTGGTGGGGGAGGAACCGGGTGTGAAGCAGACGCTCCGGTTTGTTGTTGCAGCCTAGCAATTAATTCTGCCTGCTGGGCCATGATCTCGGCCTGTTGTTTGGCAAACTCATCCCGGCGAATAGCGTCCTGCTGCATGGCTCTCATGGTTTCTTGCATCTGACGCATCATCTCCTCGACTCCTGTCGGTGTTGCCATACTACCCTGATTTGTCTGAACTATTGGCAGGTCTATTTCTATAGCAGCAATTGGGATCTCAATCTGACTGTCCACTGGTGGGGTAGCCCACTGTTCTGGTAACCTCTGCTCGGATACACTGTGCTTCCTCGGTCTCTGCCTGATAACCGGGGGTAGAGAATGAAACACTGGCTGTCCGTCAACTAGATCCTCGGATCGATTGAGCCGACGACCTCTTGTCCAAAGCGCTTGGGGAATATCTACTGGGTTGGAAATAATTGTGCTAAAACTGCCCTAGTAAAAAGATAAATAAAGCAATAAGGAAATAAATAAACAGATAAACGGACAACATAACAGCTTAAAGTAAATGCATGACACACAATCGGGTATAACAACACACGGTCGATAAGCTGAATACACACTGTCCTCCAACACTGATCATTATCCCTGAATCACTGTCCCCAAAACTGAATCTCTGATACCCGCAAATAACTGATTCTCAAACACTGACTGATGCCCGCAGGCCTGGTGCCCAAACTCGTAAACTGATACATGCGTTTTCCCTGTAGAGACGCACTCTTACAGCACATAACAGATAAGTGAGAGCCAAAACACCCCTATGTTGGGGTAGGGTTTCCCTGTCCTATTTTATCAAGAGCTAGGGTTTCACTACGCACGCAGCGGTTTCAAAACAACCTATATCGGGTAAGCAACCTGTCCTTGTTTGGAATGGTCACTATGGATTCTGAATATGCACTAGGTCGAATGGTCAAAAGGGTGCCCCGGTAAAACCGGGGTTTGTGTTCCCATACTGGCAGAGCCCACAACCGGTCAGCCTTATGGTCATGCCTTGACAAGACAAGTCTCCGGCAAACCGTTCAGGAATAGCAGATGGCAAACACGGTGTCCTAGGCGCACCAATGCAAATGCAATGCAAAGAAACACACAAGTGTAGTCAAAAATAGATATCATGAGTTCAAGTCAAGTTCTCCAAACTCCCCAGCAGAGTCGCCAGAAACTGTAGACGTCCCCCGTACGCCCCGGGGAGGAACGAGTCCCCGTTCCATTCAATATTGGGCTCACTACAGTTCGGACTCTCAAATTGTCACGGTTCTAAATCTGAACCAAAGAGTACAAATCCGGCAAATCGTTTTGAGAAAACAGATTTTGAAAGAAGTGCCAAACATGGACTGCTTTGCCAGATACAGAGTCGCCACCTAAATATTTTATTTTGGAAAAATTTAGGAAACCCTGACTCGTTTGCCTAAGGCCACGTGTCCGTCATCACCAAAGTTGCCTCGGCTCGGAAACTTGGGTACGATTGGGGAAGGTCACTTCGTGAGCACCCCCGCTCGCCCGATCAAAGATCGGCCTCTACTAACCATGATATCTATTTTTGAAAACATTATGCGTTCTTATTTTGGTTATTAGCCTAGATTTACTATGTGATGCGCACAGCATACAAGTATAGACTGGATCGCCTGAATTGGAACAAAACATTTCATGTTTGTTTGTTTGAAAATAGTTTGATGGTGCTACCCGCAAGTAGGTTAAGACGTGGATATGCCACCCTCGGGTGGGCTTAGAAAACATGATTTTGCCACTATCTAGTGGGCTTAAAACTCACAGTTTGATGATTTGTTCCAATCCAAATAACCCAACCTTCACCCATAGGCATTCAGGCAGATATATCACATAAGCAATTAGCCTCATGGTAAGCATGCTATCATGGCAGTCACTCACACGCATGCAAGGATGCTAAAGCGTAAAACTTACCGAGTACTCCAAGCTAAAACAGAAGCTAGGTTAGAAATCCATGCATGATCCTAACTATACAAAAATGTCTAATGTAACACATGCAAAAATGCAACTATAGTAGGCTCAGCTATTCTAAACATGGCATATGAAATGCTACAGCTAACATGTATTCAACTTGAAATTGAAAATACGATGCAGTTAGTATGACGCGCCGAGCCCGGTGCATGCAAGACATATGAATGAATGCAAACATGCTATCATGCTGTATGCTAATTGAAACATGCCCTAATCTAACCATCATAAGCGGGTAAATAAAAGGGAGAAAGACGTGGGGTTGGAATACATACATCACACACACGCACACTTATTACAATATTGCCCTCGCGCAGAGGGTCCGAAAGAATAATATACAGTCCCAAATGAATAAATAATACAGTCCCAATAAATACAAAAATCCTAATTAATTTATAAATTAATCTAGGAATGCTATAAACTGGCATGCAAGCCAGGGACTGCCTTGACATTGATGAATGATGTATGTTTGGGCTGCCTTGCGCGGAAATCCACTGTGATGCCCCAATTAGCCTCTGTTTTGCAATTATTCTTGGAAAGCGCGCCAAGCTTCGAAAGGTTGCTAATTCTTGATTTGCTGCAACAGAGAGCAGGAAAAGGGCATAGCAATGTATTTTCACGAATGTATGCATGCCTCGATCCTCATGCCACCAATCACGCATCTCGATGCATGATGGCCGAGGAGTCGAATTGCACAACTCAATATGGAATGAATGCACACATAAACACAACAAGACCGAGACTCCATCATGGATAATCCGGAGTGTCGGTGACTGGGAATTGAGACACGTTCCGTCACTTGGAGTGCGAAACGTCCCTCATTTCCCGTGCTCGGGCTAACGCCTATTCCAAACACAATGCAATATGCATGACATGCATGAATGCAACTAATATACAACCTAGCATGCACAGTGCTATGAGATGGCATACACGATGCACGAGATGACATGGCATACACAATGCGCTAACATATAACCTAGCATACGCAATGCTATGAAATGAAATGGCATACTCAATGCACAATGGACTTACACCAACATGAGTGGACCTCAGCCACACTCACATAAGAGGCCATTAGACGAAAATGAGACACTCGAGATGCGTGCACACGTGCACGCAAACCGAGGACCGACCCTAAGGCACCAAATGCCACTCTAACAAGACACGGCAAGGCATGGAATATGGCATACAAGCATGCAAATTTCAGCGCTGAAATACGATGCAAAACAGCCCCGAATCATGGAAACATGACACCCGATGCATGAAATAAGACTCAAAATGCAAAACTAGGCGTACGTAATGACCTATAGCTATACAAAGAATGCATTATTTGATCATGAAGCATGAAGACAGATTCAAGGCAGTCCCAAAATAAGTATGTTTACAGTTTTAAGCAAGACCAAACAATGAACGCAAATAGGGCTAAACCAATATGCAAAAATGGCCCTGAATGTGAGATAAAGAAGCAAGTCACAGCTTCAGGCCCTAAATGGCCAAGAGCCCTTCAACAAAGTTGAAGAGGGGCTCAAAATGAATCACTTTACAGTTTACAACAGGCCACAAAAACAAACACAAGTATGGCTAAACTATTGTACAAGAAATGGGCAAAAAAGGGGATAAAGAAGCAAGTGAGGGTTTCTGGCCTCAAACACAGGAGGGCCCTTCAACAAAGTTGAATAGGGGCCCAAAACATGATATTTTTCAGTTGGTGGCCAGACCCAAAACAGTGTAAAAGCATGCTCAAAATGCTATGCAAAATAAGGCCAAAAAGAGAGCTATAACACAAAGTATAAAAAAGATGCCTCAAACAGTGAAAGACCCTTAATGAAACATGAAGAGGGGGTCAAAATAAGGCCACTTACAGTTTGGACCAGAGCCCAAAAACAGAAGGACAAGAGGCTAACAAATCATGCAAAAATGAGGTCAAAAGAGAGATATAAAGGCAAGTGGCAAATGTAAGCCTCCAAAAGTGATGAGCCCTTCAATAATGTTGAATAAGGGCTCAAAATAAGCCACTTTACAGTTTATGACAGAGCTCAAAACAGTTTATACATAGGCCTAAAATACTATGCAAGGAGATGGCATAAAAGAAAGGTAAAGAAGCAAGTGCCACAAAGAAGCCTCAAACAGTGAGAAGACCTTAAACAAACATGAAATAGAGCTCAAAAAAATGCTATTTTCAGTTAGGATCGGAGCTCAAAAAAGTAAGCACAAGGAGCTAGAATATGAACCAAGAAAAGGGTCAAAAAGGAGAGAAGAGGACTTACCCTTGAAGACTAGTCTTTGACAGCCTTTTGGACCAAAATGCAGCACTCCTAGGCTCTGAAGAACAACCTCAAGCTGCTGGAATGGAAGATGGAAGGGTGGGGCTATAGGTTGATGAAGAAATGAGTGTAGGACTTGAGAGGTTTGAAGCTGGGAAGTGTAGAGGGAGAGAGATACAATATGGGAGCTCAAAGGTGAATTTTCTAACCCTCAAACATGCAGCTGGAGGGCCTGTTATATAGGCAAAAGAGGGGGGGAAAAAGGGGGGGGAAATGGAGGGAAATGAAGCCAAGTTTCCCTCCAAAAGTTGGCCCCCCCGGATACAGAATCTGGGGGGAAAAGGAGGGTGTATCTGCACTGTACTTGATGCAAGGATTCTGGCCGGCCAGTTATCTAGGGTTTAGGTGGCCGGTCGGCTACCTCCCATGGCCAGTCGGCTAGGGGTCAAAAGGGTCAAGAAGCATTAGTGGCCGGCCACCCCAAAAAGAGAGCCTCTGATGTGTGCACAACACAACCATGTGGTTAAAAACTAGAGACAATGAACCAGGAGAGAGAACAACCCAATTTTCAAAGGGGTTCAAAAGGTTCAAAAGCAATTACTGGCCGGCCACCAAATATTGGTGGCCTCCCAAATGTGTACATCACAAATATGGGGTTTAGGGTGCAAGAAAATGGCCCAAGGGTGGTCAACATTGGCTTTGAAGTGAGGAAAAACGGGCGACGGAGGGCGATGGAGGAATAAAACTGGTTGTCTGAACAATTGTTGGCCTCCCACCCTTCTACGACCTTCTTACCAATGAAACAGGGGTCCCTGCCAAAAACGAACCAAAACCAATGCAAAATGAAGGTTCGGGGGCCGAAACGCGCAGCCCGAGGCCCCGAAAACTGACTGTTAGGCACTGGGAGTGGTGTTCAACCACGAAGTCGGTTTCTCGGACCACAGTGTCCCTCAAAAGGGGGGATATAAGACGTATGCCAAGAACCGGAGTAAACGGAGATGGTTAAGCGGTCCCGAACCGAGGCACACGGCCAACGGCTCCGAAAAATCGAAAACCGGACTCTAAACGGGCAAAATGGCTTACGACCACGAAACGTAGCCTACGGCCACTGAGAGATGATCTACGAGACCTCTCCCTCCATTCGGGAAGAAAAAACAGAGAAAACAGAGCTTGGTTCGCAAATCGAGGCAAAGTGAGAAAGAGTCCAGAAGTCTGGAGGCAAGGCTCGCGGCCGAGACTCTGAAACCTCTGAACGAGCACGATATGCAACATCACCAAGCGCTCAATCGGTGATGTCTGAGTCTTAAGGCCAGTCAAAAATGGGGTGTCTACAGATATACATTGTATATGTATGATATTGGTAGGAGAAATAGGATGTACTCCATGTTTTGAGGAGAAAAAAGGGAATGGACTCCATTGAACTAAGTTGGCCTGTGTGTCTAGAGTGAAAGTCCCGAAAATCATTTGTATACGTGGGTGCCGATTCCCACGGACGAAATTTCCATAAAATGGCAAATAGAAATGAACGTATTTGTATGATGATTTTATCTGATGGAAACTTGTGAGGTGTAACCTCTATTGGCGGGTTAAATGCAATGGGTGTATCTATTGAACCAAAATAAATAAATTGAGATGCAAGTTAGGCATAACATGGTTGTGGAAAGAATTACACAGATTTTGTCATAGGACAATGAACATGTGCATTATACTTATATCTTGTTAATTCTTATATATTGTGTTAATATGTTTCTACTGGGCTTTGACTCACCCTACTTGGGAACTATTTTCAGGTGTTGGAGACATGCCTCCGCCGAGACAATAGTTGGGGGAGACTTGGAGCAAGAACTTCCTTTTGTTTTATTTATTTTGTATAGCCAAGGACTACGTTGTATTGAGTTAAACTCATCCTTTTGCTGTAACCAAGCAATGTCTTGGAAAGGTGTAAGCCCGTAGGGCATTTATTTTGTTGATTATTAACTGGTAGTACATGCCATAAATTCAGAATGAGCATTAATGAATGCATACTGCATGTGTTATCTTTTGTAATACGAACTCTGATGAATGAAAGCATATTATTTCTATTACGATTTTGTTTTAAGGATTGGATTTATTGTAATAATTTGGGGGCGTTAAAACTTGGTATCAGAGCGTACCGGGTTTGAATACTTGGGTACGTGGGAAGTGGCTAGTGCCACAATGGGTTTGTCTCGCTTGTTAGAGACTTAAGTGCGAACGATATACGTTTATATGCCAACATGCTTATATGATTATATGGGTATGAGATTGAATTTCTAGGATGTTGATTGACTCTACGAGGTTCTAGAAGTCCTATTTGAAAGGCACTTGATCACTGTTGTTTCTAATTAGCACTCTAGCAACGCAGCGGGACGATCATTATTTGGGAATGAGATTCGTATGTGTTTATGTGATTATTTGCCTGTGTGGAGTGAATTACTATTGTCCATCGTATTAGGATGTGAGTGAGTTATCTTTAGCACATTTGTAAGTGAGCTAATCTCTTTCGTTACCTTTATTAGGATGTTAGAACGTGGACGTGGTGGTGGTTGGCGTGGTAGGCCTATAAGGCATGAAATGCCTCTACCGGATGATATTCCAACACAGGAGGAAGCCGTTGGTCAGGCCAATGTGGCCAAACTGGTTGGTTAACAGGCCATGGACGCCTTAGCCCGTAAAATGGCCGAAGCTTTGCGAGAATCCATGGACATTCTCAAGGCTGAGAATCAAGTCCAAGCTGAGGTAACTGAGGCAGGGCCATCTTTTTTGAAAAAAGATTTCTTCCGGTCGAATTCGGACTAGTTTTTGGGTGATCCCAAAGAGCCACTGAAGGCTGATGAGTGGGTAGAGCAAATGGTGAAGACGTTTGAGATGCTCGGCATCGAAGACGGGGGTTTGAGAGTGACCTTGGCATCCTTCCAAGTGAAGAGAGACGCGGGGCAATGGTGGAAGTATGACCGAGGGCGCATTGGAGGGACTTGAGAGTGTAGACGCGCCCGAGTGCTACTGAGCTCCGTGCTGCGATGGGCACGAAATCTCATTTTCTCTTTAGCTACTACAAGTTCGGACTCATGTCATGGTTCTGAATCTAATCTCACAATGTGCGATGTAAGATCGATAAATCACCAAAGAGTCCAAATCCGGCAAATCGTTTTGGAAAACTGATTTTTAATAAAGAAATGTCAAACATGGACTGCTTTGCCAGATACAGAGTCGCCACCTAAATATTTTATTTTGGGAGAATTTAGGAAACCCTGACTCGTACCTAAGGCCATGTGTCCGTCATCACCAAGGTTGCCTCGGCTCAGGAACTTGGGTACGAGAGGGGAAGGTCATGCAATGAGCACCCCCGCTCACCCAATCAAAGATCGGCCTGTACTAAGCATGATATTTTGTTTTTGAAAACACATGTGCTCTTATTCCATTTATTAACCTAGAATTACTATGTTATGCGCACAACAAACAAGTATAGACTAGATCGCCTAAGTTGGAACAAAACATTGCATATTCGTTTGTGAAAATGATTTGAAGTTTGCTACTCGCAAGTAGGCTAAATCACGAATTTCAATGAATTGTCCCAATTCAAGCAATCCAACCTTCACCCACAGACATTCAGACAGTTATAGCAAATAAGCAATTAGCCTCATGGCAAACATGCTTTCATGGTAGCATTAACACATATGCAGTATGCTAAAACATAAACACTCACAGTGTACTCCGAGCCAAAACAGAGAACTAGTTAGAAATCATGCATGATCCTAGTTCATGTTAAGATGGCTAATACAACACATGCAAAAATGCAGCTAAGATAGGCTCGGCTATCTAGAATGGCATATGAATGCAACTTGATACATGTATTCAACTTGGATTTGAAAATACAATGCAGTTAGTATGATGCGCCGGTGCATGCAATACAGATGAATAGATGCACGCATGCAAGCATAAGGTATGCTAAATGAAATATGCCCTAAAACTAATCATCGTAAGCGGTTAAGTAAAAGGGAGAAAGAAATGGGGGTTGGAAGACATGCATCACACACACGCACGCTTATTACAATAGTTAGCCCTCTCGATGGAGGGACCGAATAAGAAGCTAACTACCTAATCTAAGCTAATTAAACTAATTATTACAAAACAAACTAATTAACTAATCCTAGTTAACTAATTATTACCAAACAAATTGAAATAGCTAAACGCATTAACTATTTAAGTACAAACCAAAGCCTAAGCTAGCTATCTAAGCATGGTAGCTAAGGAAAGCAATAAAAACAGGAGCCTCAAGGCGAGAAGAATTCATGCATGCCCGGTCGCTTCGTTCAGAAATCTAACGCGATGCCCCGACTTGCCTCTGTTTGCAACCATTCTCAAAAACTTGCACCAAGCTCCAGATAGCTTCTAACACATCTTGGGGACCTGTGGGAGAGTGGCCGACCAATTGGTGCTCTCTCCAGCCACCTGCCGACCATTTTTTGCTACTGCAAACCGGAAAAAGTGGTCGACCAGCTAGTTTTTCTGGCTAGCCAACCAGTTGTTGCTGCAATTCTCTACTTTGCTGCAACAGAGAGCAAGAAACGGCATGGCAATGTATTTGCAAGATATGTGTGCACAACCACCCTCCCTATCATTTCATGAGCTCAAGGGAGTGTGGTTCTCGACCCTCGGGCCACCAATCGCGCATTTCAATGCATGATGGCCGAGAGGCGAAGTTGCACAATTCAATGTAAAATGAATGCACAAGTAAACACATAAGGCCTAAAACTCTATCATGCTTGGTCAAGAGCGTCGGTGACCGAGAATTGAGTCACGTTTCATTACTTCAAGTATGAAACGTCCCTCTTTTCTCGTGCTCGGATTAACACTTAATCCAAACAACAATGCAACAACATGGCATACACAACGCAAATAACCACATGGCATACTCAATGCAATGTGACATGATTAACTTGACAAAACTAATGACATGCGAACAATGCTAATGCATGCATGCACAATGCAATGCTACAAGGGCAACTTAGCAATGTTAGGAACATGCATACTCAATGCAAAGAAACAACTTGGCATACACAATGCAAATAACCACATGGCATGCACAGTGCAATGTAAGATGGCATACTTAATGCAATAAACAATAAGCATGCAAACAAAACGTAAACAAACATGCTAAATGGACTTAAACCAAAAGGGGGTAGACCTCAGTCAGGCCCAAATCAGTGGCCATGGGTGATAAAATTAAGGCACATGAAGCATATACAAGCATGCACATGCAATGGCCCATTGACTAGGCATAAGAGCACAACCCTCAAAAACGCTCAAGGAGTGATAAATGCGGAAGTGTAACAACACTAAATGCACTGAAACTAAGTAAGAAATGATGCCAAATCATTCAAACAAACCAAGCATGGCATGCAAAGGTCCTAAAGCATGAAAGCTAATAAGGAGGACTACAAAGGAGGCATGCAATACATGGCAAATATGCATGAACCAACTGCAAACAGAGCTCAAGTAGGTCTAAACATGGACCAAAACATGCTAAGTTAGGGGCTCAAAGACCTAGGCAAGATGGCATACATGCTAGGCCATAAGTAAGGTAACAATGTACAACACTTAAAGACATTCAAAGCATGAAAGAAATAGGAACATGACAATGCTATAAGCTCTGAAATGAAGTATTAAATGATGCCAAATCACCTAAATAGCTCAAAGATAGCATGCATGAGTAAACAAAACACAAAGCTAGCAAGACCAATTGCACTACAGCTATACAAAGCATGAAGGACATGGCAAAGAAAACCTAAAACAGTCCTAGAACATGTCAAAATGATACTAAAACATGCATGGAAGGAAGCCAAAACAAGCTAGCATTAAGGGCATAAGGCATGATGCATACAAGGCAAATAAGGTGGATTACACTACACCTATTAAGACCAAGCATGGGATGACTTAACCAGCAAAAATCAGAGTTATATCATGGCAAAATAACCCCAAATAAACACTAAAATGATAGCTCTCAAGCTTAGGCATGAAGGCATACGCAATGGTTCATGTTAAGGCATAAAGGGGCAAACCCTCCAACGCATTGAATAAGTGAAAAATGCAAGTGCATGAGCATGAAACATGGACTGAAATCGCATAATAAATGATGCCAAATCATTCAAATAGTCCAAGCAAAGCGTGCTAGTGGACTTGGTGCACAAAGCTAACAAGCTAGATTGAACCATGGCTATACAAAGCAAGTCATGCATGGCCAAAACAACCAAAATCAGAGCTAAAGCATGCTAAAACATGGACAAAAGCTTCTTGAAGTTAAGCCAAAATCATGCTAGAATGACATGTCAAAGCATGAGGCATGTTAGGCTAATTCATGGAAATGCACTACAAGTGCATGGAGCATGCAAGAGGTGACCAAACCAAACCCTAACAGAGGTATGACATGGAAAAACATCACCAAAAACATGCTGAGATGGACTCAAATGAAGCTAGAATGACATGCTACTTCATGAAGCATACAAAGCTAGTTTGTGTGATTTACACTACAAGTGTATTAACCATGCATGGAGTGACCAAACCAAGTAAAAAAGGTGGTATGCCACAGCAAAAAATCACAAATGCATGCTAAGATATGGCCAACATAAACTTAACAAACATGCTCACACATGAGGCATTCAAGACAAGTATTGAAGACACAAGGAGTCCTATTTGGGACCTCAAAACACCACTTCCACCACTAAAAATACTCTAAAAATCCTCTGGATTTCAGTGGTGAGAAGGCCAAAGCAAGGCGGTCCCAAAAGCTCACAAAGAAGGCACAAAAGCAAGGTCAAACAAGGCCTAAGAGGGGGTAAACAACCCCAAACACAAAAGTGACCTTAAACAAAGATCTTAAGCACTAAAATTCAGAACTTTTTTTAGTTAAGAGTTAAGCTTAAAAAAGCATGAAAATAGGCTCAAAATCTTAAGCAAGAATGGGGGATTTAAGGGTTAGAAATTCACCCTTGAAGACCACCTTTAAAGCTACAACTCCAGCAAGTTTTTCAAGCTCAATCCAACCCAAGAACACCAAAACCAGTTCCTAAGCACCTCAGTAATAAAATGATGGTGTTTGAGTGTGTGTTTGTGTGCAAAAGTGAGACAAAATGGCACTTTAAGGCACAAAACAAGAGCAAAATAGAGATATAGATACAAGTGTGTATGTATATCTCAAACCACCAATTTTTGAACCTAGAGGAGGGAGGATGTCATGACCCGAACCCGCCCCCATGGGTTAAGGACATAACCGGCTAGTAATCCTGAGATTACCTACAGCCTCAAACCAGACCAGACATAACTCATTAGAGAAAAAGGGCCAAACGAAAGCAAAATTTAAAACCTTGTCCATAGAGCTGTGCTTACATGGCATGTCATAACAAACCATACATATACATATTAATAACTCACATCAGAAAATACAGTAACATAAAGTTCTGTATAGACAGGATCATTCAAGTCTAGGTCAGCCAATCAAAACTATATACAAACGTATCCAAAGTCCTCACCAACATGACAAAATAAAACAGGATAGCAAAAGGGCGAAGGCGAGTCTCGTGTGTAAGACGTAAGGGCTGACTCTTCAAAACATTGGTTGTTCCACGCAAACTTCACTGAGGCTGGGTTTAGACCTCCCTTGGCTCACCTACAGACACATGAATGAGCATGAGCGAAAACCCAGTGAATAATATCAAATAAAGAAGTTACACAAACAGTATTTAGAACAACGTGCTTCAAACGGCCTTGGGCCCAATTTGTATTTCTATCTAGCTTATATATAAATATAGGTCAAGTGACTACGGTTCCAAACACATCATACGGCCTCAAGCCCAATTCATTCGTATCATTTATGTCGGACGGCCTCTGGCCCATTCATTCATGTCATACGGTCTCTGGCCCATTCACTCATGCCATACGGCCTCTAGCCCATTCATTTATGTCAAACTATCATTTGAGTCAAACTATCATCCATGTCATACGGCCTCTGGTCCATTCATTCATGTCATACGGCCTCTGGCCCATCCATTCTTTCATTCATGTCAAACTGGCCTTCGGCCCATTCATTCTTCATTCATGTCAAACTGGCCTTTGGCCCATTCAATCCTTCATTCATGTCAAGCTGGCCTTTGGCCCATTCTTTTGGCATAGCAAACATTTGTCCACCATTCAAATTAACGAACTTATAAGACTTTCACAGAAGTAAGCAATTGGACAAACAATATATTTTATATATCTTTATTAAGGTATTACTCACAGTGATCGGCTGGATGATTTGCCCTGGAGCTCGACCCTACACATTCCATGAACACGATGGGTCACAAACAATCCAATTCGTTCTTAATTTACATATTCCTCTTTAGGCTTCTTTCTTATTCTTTTAATTCATTCATAATGCTCAATGCATGCCTAAGAGTACTTAGAAGTGAAAGAGAACGGAAAATGAGACACAAAACACATTTACAAAATTTCAAAAACAAGGGTCGTGGACTTTCCCGTTCGAGCGGACCCATTAAGTCTGCAAAAGTACTGGTTGCTTCGTTTCTACACTCGATCATGAATTCAGACACTCGAGCGTGAGGTCATTCTACATAGCTCCCCGCTCGAGCGTGAACTTTCCCGCTCGAGCGGACATGCATGTCTGCAAAAATACTGGGAGCTCGTATTTCCCGCTCGAGCGGCGCCTTCCCCGCTCGAGCGGACATCCCAAATTCTGGAAATTTCAGAACTGTTCTTGAGCTTCAAACTTGTATTCAAATCAACATATCTTTGCATATCATGGCTCAAACTTCACATATGCATGTACTAGCATGACCTAACACCAAATTCATCACATTATGAAGCTCAATTTCATGAATCAATTACATGCATGACTCAAATTACCCCAAACTCATCACCAACATACTAAATTCAAACATTCAAGACTCACACCTCCATGATTTGTACTTGCATATGGGATATACCCATTACTCTCAACTTAGTTGGTGAAGAGATGATCAAATACATGGACTTAAATCAAAATCCAACATGGATCACACACATTATGCTCAAACATGGAAATTCATAGCAATATCTTTCATGCATGCATCTATTGACTTCAAATTCATCAAATACAACACAATCCTTGTTCTTGATTACCATTCAACTTTGAATTCACAAAATTACAATATTAAACTCATGAATTCATAATCAATCACTCACCTAGAAGCTCAATCTTCCCAAATTATGGTCAAATCTTAAGTTGGTCTTCAATTTATTCAAGCTTCAAGATCAAAACCTTAATTTGAGCTCTCCCTCTCTCTAAGTCGGCCTCCCCCTCTCTCCTTAGAGTGATTTCAGCCAAAATGAATAAAATAGAGGAGTTGAGTGTATAGTTCCCCTTTATATATAAGTCCCATTAATCCTAATTATCAATATTAAATAATTTGAGCACTATACCATTAATTTAATCTAATTAATTTTATCCGAATCAATTTTCAATTAAATTTCACCGTAGGCTCTAAAAATTATGCTAATCACAATGGCGTAATCAATTTCAGGTTCCGCGGCCGATAGGGCCTTCGATTTAAATTCCAAAGCAGATAATCAAACAGATATTCCTACGGTGAACAAATAGAAATTCAAAACCACATATTTTTACATAAATGGCACACAAAATCATATCAAACACATAATCACATTCATAATAAGGACCAATTAGCATAATGCCGAACAGGGTTATTACAGATGAGGAGCCTCCCTCTTATAGAGAACAAAAGCTAAAGTTTCTCAAGGAAGCTAAGGTTCAAGGCTATCCCTCTATACACGTGTATGGAGAATGGCTTCAGTGCCCTCCAGCTGGCTGGAGGATAATATCTCCAAAAAGGTAACAAAAAGCAGCTGACCTATTGACCACTTGAAGTGGTCGGCCAGCTACATAAAGTGGTCAGCCGACCACTTCAAATGGTCTCCCAGAACAAAAATTGGTCGGCCATAGGTGGGAGAAGTCTACACATTGAAAGCAAGGTGGTGGTATGGTGGCCAACCAGAAAAGGTGGCCCAAAGACCAAGAAAGCCAGTTATTCGACCAGAAAGCTGGCTGGCAGGAGGAAAAGTGGTCTCCAAGGAGAAAAACTGGTCTCCCACCCTTGTACCACCTTCCAAACAAGGAAAACAAGGTTTGTACCAAAAACAAACCAAAACGGATGTAAGACGAGAGATCAGCAGGCAAAGCACGCGGCCGAAAGCCTCGAAAACTAGTCTACGGGCATCAAAAGTGGTATACGACCACAAAAGTGGTCTCCTGGACCACAGTGTTCCTCTAGGAAAAGGCAACAAGGTGTGGTTCAAAAACCACGCCAAACAGAGAACATTAAGCGGTCCCGAGACAAGGCGCACAGCTGAAGGCTCTAAAAAATTGGAAACTAGTCTCCAAATGGGAAAAGTGGCTTACCACCACGAAAAGTGGTCGACGACCACAAAGAGATGGTCTACAAGACCTCTCCCTCCCTCCAGGTAGAGAAAACAAGATTCGGTTCACAAACCGAGCCAAAGCACAAAGAGTTCAGAGGCCCGGAGGCAAGGCTCTCAGCCAAAACTCTAAAACCTCGAAATGAGCGCAACATGCACTATCACCGAGCGCTCAAACGATGACGTCTAAGTCTTAAGGTCGGTCCAAAATGGGGTGTCAACAAGAAGGCTTTCATCAACGCCTTCCAAGACAAGTTTTTGCCTTCCACAGTTAGGGAGAAATTGAGAGATCAATTCTTTAAGTTGGTGCAGTTGAACACACCAGTGACCAAGTTTGAGGCCATATTCAACAGTTTGTCGAGGTTTGCACCGGAACTAGTGGCGACTGAGGAGCAACGTTGTCTGGAGTTTGAGAAGAGATTGAGGATCGAGCTCATGTTTAAAGTGGCCGGATCAATGATTAAGGAGTATGGATGCCTTGGGGAGGCGGCGGCTCATTTGGAGACCGTGATACAAATGAAGGAGGAGATGATGAGGGGCTTCAAGAGGAGTCAAGACAGTCTGGGGGACAGTAAGAGGCAAAGGGGTTCTAACTCCCCGTCATCCCAAGGAGCTCAGTCGAGGTCCATTTTTCTGGTACTGAACTCGGGGTCTGAGAGACATCATTTATTTTAAATGTGATTCAGTTGGGCCACAAGTCTCCAGCTTGCCCGTAGAAAGGAGGAGGGCAGCGAGCAGCATCATCTTCAGCTCGTTCTCAGAGTCAAGGTCAGAGTCAAGGGAGAGAGTAGCCGCTCACATGTTATCAGTGTGGGCAGGCGGGTCACCTGAAGAGATTTTGCTCACAGTTGGGTAGCACACCTGGTGCGTTTGGTTCGAGACAAACATAGAGCCACCAGCCTGCATAGTCAACACAGGCCTCGAGGGCTAATTAGGCAGCCTCTTCAGCTCAGTCAATGCATCTGTCCTATGCTCCAAGGGGTGAGCAGGTAAATCAGAGGCCTACAGGATGTGTGTATGCTGTTACCGCGCCAGATCTAGTACCAGTGCCTTCTGTTGTGAGAGGTACTTTCTTGTTTTTCAATTTAGTTGCTAATGTGTTGATTGATACGAGTGCATCCCATTCATTTATCTCGTCTACATTTGCATCGGTTTTGGGGTTAGAGTTGGGTTAGTTAGCATCTCTTATTTGTGTGGAGTCGTCTATCGGTGGTGAGGTTATTTTGAAACAAGGATGTCGGGGTTGTGATATAGAGGTTGTCGGTCGCTAACTTCCATTTGTATTTGTATTGATTGACATGTCTAGTTTTAATGTTATTTTGGATATGAACTGGTTATTGTCATACCAGGCTGCTATAGATTTCTACAGTCAAAGGGTTACTGTATGTACCCTAAGCAGTGATTGCTTTTATTTCTTAGGGGACCAGGTGGATAGAGTTTATCGCCAGTATATAATCCGCGTGGGCGGAGTGAGCTTAGTTGCCTCCTTGCTAGCTTTTTGAGTAGCGAATATGATGAAGTCTGAGTTGAGTTGCCAAGGGTGGTTTGTGAATACCCCGATGTCTTTCCCAAGGATCTTATTAGTTTGCCACCTCACCAAGAGATTGGATTTCTATGGCACCGTGTAGATTTGCACCTGCTGAATTGAGTGAGTTGAAGATTCAACTCCAATAATTGTTAGATAAGGGTTTCATCCACCTTATTACTTCACCTTGGAGAGCACCGACTCTCTTTGCCAAAAAGAAAGATGGAGCGTTGCGACTCTATATAGATTATCGGAAGTTGAACTGGGTAACTGTCAAGAACAAGTACCCAATGCCTCGTATAGGTGATCTGTTTGATCAATTTAAGGGGTCTTATTGCTTCTCTAAGATAGACTTGAGATCGGGTTATCACCAAATGAGAGTGAGGGAGGAGGATATCTCGAAGACGGCATTTCATACGCGGTATGGCCATTATAAGTTTCTAGTGATGCCTTTTGGGCTCACCAATGCACCTGCTGTGTTTATGGACTTGATGAACCGAATCTTCTATGACTTTCTAGATTGTTTCGTGGTTGTCTTTGTTGACAACATCTTGATTTACACACCCTTTGAGGATGAGCACGAGGAACATTTACGAGTAGTACTTGAATTATTTAGAGCCCAAAAGTTGTATGCTAAGTTTAGGAAGTGTGAGTTCTGGCTGAAAGAGGTAAAGTTCTTTGGCCATGTGGTATCCGGGGAAGGAGTGACTTTAGATTCATCCAAGATAGAGGTAGTGCAAGATTAGGAGCCACCTAAGAATGCTTTTGAGATCCGTAGTTTCTTGGGGTTGGCCGGGTATTACCGTAGATTCGTGAAAGATTTCTCTAGGCTAGCCTCACCATTGACTAAACTGATGAGGAAAGGGATCAAATTTGTGCGGAGTGAGACTTGTGAGAAGTCATTTCAAGAGCTTAAGGTTAGACTTACCACTTCTCCAGTCTTGATTATTCTAGAGAGGGGTTTGGGCTATTCGGTATATTGTGATGCCTCACAGGAAGGTTTGGGTTGTGTTTTGATGCAAGAGGGAAAGGTAGTGGCCTATGGCTCGCGACAGTTGAAAACACACGAGAGGAACTACCCTACTCATGATCTAGAGTTAGCTACAGTGATATTCGTCTTGAAAATTTAAAGGCACTATTTATACGGTGAGAAATTTGAAGTGTTTTCCAATCACAAGAGTCTGAAGTATCTGCGTACACAGAAAGACTTGAATTTGAGGCAGAGGAAGTGGATGGAGTTCATAGAGGACTATGATTTTGAGTTGCATTATCACCCGGAAAAGGCCAATGTTGTGGCCAACGCCTTGAGTAGGAAGTCAATTAGCAGTGTGTCTTGTATCGCTGTTCGAGAGCGGGAGATGTTGGGTACTATTTGTGAGTTTGACTTGCATCTGGGCAAGTCTTTTGAGTCTGCAGCCTTGTTTTCAATGGTTGCATAACCTACACTTATGAACTGAGTTTTAGAAGCACAGAAGGGTGACCTTGAGACAGAATCCCTCCGGGAGAAAATCTCCAGTGGAAAGGTAAAAAGAGGCTTGACCGTGTATCCCGACTTGAGTGTGAGATGGCGTGACCGTTTGTTTGTGCCGAAGTCTTGCTGAGAGAAAGTACTCTGAGAGTTTCACCATTCACGCCCTGTGGTGCATCCGGGAGGCACCAAGATGTATCATGATCTGAGTCGCCAGTTTTGGTGGAGGGGTATGAAGAAGGATATGGCTTTGTTTGTGTCGAAGTGCCTTACTTGTCAGCAAGTGAAGGCCGAACATCAGAGGCCAGCGGGTTTGTTTTAACCCTTGTCTGTAGCCAAGTGGAAGTGGGAGTATGTCACTATGGATTTTGTCGTGGGTCTTCCTAGAACTCAACAGGGCAGTGATGCCATTTGGGTAGTAGTTGACCAATTGACCAAGTCAGCGCATTTTATACTTATGCGCGTAAGTGATTCTGTAGACTGTCTTGCCGACCTATACATTAAAGACATAGTGAGGTTGCACGAGGTCCCTGTGACGATTGTATCGAATAGAGATCCACGTTTCACAGCTCAGTTATGGCAAAGCTTGCAGAGTGCTTACAAAGTGCCTTGGGCACTAGATTAACCTTTAGCACTGTATATCATCCTCAGACTTACAGGCAGTCCGAGCGTACTATTCAGATCCTTGAGGATATGCTTCGAGGTTGTGTCCTCGACTTCAAGGGTTCGTGGGAGAGGTACTTATCCTTAATGGAGTTTGCCTGTAATAACAGCTTCCAATCGAGTATTGGCATGGCACCGTTTGAGACCTTGTATGGCCAACTATGTAGATCCCCGGTGTGTTGGGCCGAGGTAGGTGGTGCACCTTTATTGGGTCCAGAGTTGGTTCGGGAAACGACGGAGAAGGTGGCGCTTATCCGTAAGCTGCTAGTTACGGCTCAGAGTCAACAGAAAAGTTACGCCGATCGTAGGAGGAAACCCTTGTCTTTTGAGGTGGGAGATCATGTCTTTTTGAAGATATCATCGAGGTGGGGATTGATGAAATTTGGAAGGAGTAGGAAGTTGTCCCCTCGATTTATTGGGCCTTTTAAGATCCTTGAGCGGGTCAGAGAGGTGGCTTACCATTTGGCGTTACCACCACAACTTTCCAGGGTTCATGATATGTTTCACATTAGTATGCTTCGGAAGTATGAGCTGGATCCATCGCACGTGTTGGATTGGACCGACTTAGAGATAGAAGAGGATGCCTCGTATGAAGAGAGACCGGCGAGAGTCTTGGATAGACATAACCAGGTCTTGCGAGGCAAGACAATTCCCTTAGTAAAGGTATTATGGAAACATCACGGGGTCGAGGAAGCGACTTGGGAGCGTGAATTAGAAGTCCGAGAGAAATATTCGGACTTGTTTGTTGGTGTCTGAACATGTATTGAGATTTTGATTATGTTAATGAAAAGTATAAGCATTGTATACGTTTTAAATTATGAGAACATTGTATATGTGATGGGTGTTTTAAAGTCATGGATTCAATATAAGCCTTGTATATGTTTTAAGAATATGAAATATTTTGTATGTTGTATCACTTTTGGAGCATTGTATATTCCGTGTAAATTTCAGAAAAAAGAACTTGGATTTTGAGTGAACATTGCATATGATTTGGGATAATATGAATTGTATATTCAGCGTTGAGACATTGTTTACCTTGTTGTTGGGAATGGATGACCGGTGAATGGGTCATGGTGATAGAATTAAATGGTTATCGTTGTCATAATTAGTTTTAAGTGTATTTTAAAACTTAATTTGAAATTTCGGGAATGAAATTCTTTAAGGGGGAAGGTTATAGCGATCCTGGTTCTATCCCGACACTTGTGGTAGTCCGGACTCGGGTTTATAGTTTCTGAATGTTGTTCATTGTTGTTTTCCCTTTATTCCTCCTTAAATTTGGTTATTTGGACATGTTGAGCGTGTTCGGGACAGGTTGGTTGCTTGGTTTTCAAACCTTAGGCTGCCTAGATTTTTGGTCCTCTGTTCGAGCAGTCCTCTTTGCGCTCGAGCCGGATTTGCGAACTCTCAGTACTTTGCACGTCTGCAAAAGTACTGGAAGAGTGTTTTATACGCTCAAGCAGCGCTTCTTACCCTCAAGCGGGTGGGCGCTCGAGCGGTTTTTCGGTTGTCTGCAAAAGTACTGGATGTGTGTATTCTCCGCTCGAACGGGTCATTTTTGTGCTCGAGCGGAACAACTTTTTGTATCTGACGCTCAAGTGTCAACTCTTACACTCGAGCAAACTGTGCGTATATCAAATCACGAAAATGACCTTTTACATCACTTTTTCAGATCTTTTCTTCCAAAAACCCTAAGTTGAGACCCTCTCTCTCTAAAACTATCTCTCTCTCTCTCTACATTTTCACCTAGATCTAGTAGTTTCTAAACCCGTTCACCTTTGTTAAAAAGAGTGAGCACCTCAAGATCTCCACTTTGATTCGAATAGACTTTGGTTTTGGCATCTTTGAAGTTTCATCCTTGTTTGGCTCGTCTTCTCTCTTTGAGATAGGGACTCTCTACACCTTAATATGAGTTTTAACTTGATTATAGGTTGTTGTGTGAAAATGAAGAGATTTGAGGGTGTTTTGAGCAAACCTAGGGTTTCGGTTCAAGTTTAAAAAGAATTGTTTCTATGTAGGTGTTATATAAATGATTATGGGATTTGCATATGAGTTCATCTTGTGTTAAAATAATTGATTTTGGCCGTTGGGTTAATATTGGGAAAATGGGGAGCTTTTCCCTAAAATATCTAGAATAATTATTTTGTATAAATAATGGAATTGGCATGGAAAATGTGAAATTGGGAGAATGTATACATGAATGGTGTTATTCGATTTGTTTAATCACTCACCTATGGAAATTTGACGATTTATCTGTTATAGCGATTGTAAATCTGTTTAGAAATATCTGCTTTTGGCTATCGGTAGAGGATAATAATGATTATTGTAGACATTGCATGTGGATTAGGTGAATTAAAACTAATCCCTTAACCATTGTCATTGAATATGATTATGAATGATATACATTGTATATGTAGGATATTTGGTGGGAGAAAGGGGATATACTCTATGTTTTGAGGAGAAGAAACGAAATGGACTCCGTTGAACTAAGTTGGCTTGTGTGTCCAGAGTGAAAGTCCCAAAAACCATTAGTATAAATGGGTGCCGATTCCCGTGAACGAAATTTCTGTAAAATGGCAAATAGAAGTGAACGTATTTGTATGATGATTTTATCTAATGGAAACTTATGAGGTGTAACCTCTGTTAACGGGTTAAATGCAATGGATGTATCTATTGGACCAAAATGAATGAATTGAGATGCAAGTTAGGCATAACATGGTTGTGGAAAGAGTTACACAGATTTTGTCATAGGACAATGAACATGTGCATTATACTTATATCTTGTTAATTCTTACATATTGTGTTAGTATATTTCTACTGGCTTTGGCTCACCGTACTTGGGAACCATTTTCAGGTACTGGAGACATGCCTCCGCCAAGATAGCAGTTTGGGGAGACTTGGAGCAAGAGCTTTCTTTTGTTTTATTTATTTTGCATAGCCAAGGGCTACATTGTATTGAGTTAGACTCATCTTTTTGCTATGACCAAGCAATGTTTTGGAAAGATGTACGCCCGTAGGGCATTTATTTTGTTGATTATTAATTGGTAGTACATGCCATAAATTCATAATGAACGTTAATGAATGCATACTGCATGTGTTATCCTTTGTAATACGAACTCTGATGAATGAAAGTATATTATTTCTATTAAGAGTCTATTTTAAGGATTTGATTTATTGTTATAATTTGGGGGCGTTACAATTCATGTCTTACTCGCCTTATAAATATTACATTAATGGAACGATGAAACTCATTATTTTTTAACTTTCTTTTTATGAGATAATTTAGAGGTTAGTTTATGTTTAATCTATTGTATTCTTTAAACAAACTTTTTATCTTTTAAATACACCATTTTTTCTTCTTCTTTTTGTAAATTTTTTTTTTTTTTATCTATGACCATTTTTTTGTTTTTGTATTTTATATTTTGTGTCATTTCTCACTCTTCTCTATCTACCATTATCTGTTTTTTGTTTATAACTATTTTTGTTAGTTGATATTGTTTTATTAGAATTTTTATACTAAAATGGCATGATAGGGTCATTTGTATAATAAAAAACATGTCACTCATTACAAAGTAATAAATCAAAATTCAAACAAAATCATTATTAATAAGTTGTTTTTTATTGATTTTATGATTGTATATCATTACTTTTTTTAAAAAAAAATTTGCTTTAATATTTTTTGATATCATGATATATGTTGATTGACAGTTGGTGCACAGCATTACTTCAAAGACATATAATAGTTTTTCAGAACTATAAAAAAAAATTAATTTTAATCAATTTTTTCAGAACTATTAAAGGGATTAGTCAATTATTTAATTATTTATCTTTAATATGTACAGCTCCTCTCTTCCTTTATGGTACTTCTCTCTTTACTCCACTGTGAATTCATATGTTTTTAGAAAAAAAAAATCATATATAATTTAAAATTTTGAATCTTTTTATATAGGAAGTTAAAAAATAAATTTTAGAATTTAAAATATAGCTCTACAAAACCAAATCCTTTAAAATATAGCTATATTTATAATTAATTTTAGTCTATCTATTACCTATTCTTATTTATATTATTATATAAATAAAAATATTGTACGATAATTGAAATTCAAAGTCCTAATTTTTTTTTTCAAAATTTAAAATTGTTAAAATGCATATGTTGCAATATCATTAATTTCTTTCTATTATAAATTTTATTTTAAATCTTCTAAGATTTGTTCAATGACTAATATTCAATTTTTGTAAAAATATTCCAATTTATTTCTTCCAAAAGTTAATATAGTAAGTCTGCAAAATCATATTTTAAAACTCAAAATTATTAAAATTTTTATTTATTTTTATTTTTATTTTTGTTTTAAATAAGCATGTTAAAGTATAAATAGATATCCAAATAAAATTATACTTACTAATAAATATGACATTAGTTTTAATTGTAATCACATATTTTTAAAGTCTTTATTCATTTTTTAAATTTTTTTGATATTTTAAATTATATGTTACGATGATTCTTTCTTATTCATTAAGTTTTTAAAATTTCTTTAATTATTTTCCTTTCAAAACCAATATAAAAATTTTTTAAAATTCATATATTTTTATTCTAAAATAGTGAAGTATTAGAACTATGTCATTTTTTTATAACAAAGCATAATTTTAATTGTTAATTGTCAATGCAACAATTTTAATTTATCTATACTATATGTTATAATAAAAGAATATTTAAAACTAAACTCTTAAATTTATATATATAATTTTATTTATGAGAGATAAAATATAAAAAATTAAAATAATTATCTAAATAATACATTATTTTATCCCGTGCATAGCACAGGTGACAAGCTAGTATATTATATAAGTAAAATAGGATTTTTAGTGAAAAAGCCTTTAAGGCCTATACATGCCTAACCTCAATTTTTTATTTTCCCAATTTAAAAATCTATACTATCTATATAACCAAATGTAGTTGTTTTGTCAAAAGCTTCCAAATATTTATTCTTAAATTCTCATAATTTTAAAACACTCTCTTTCCTGCATGGCAACCTTCTTTGATTGCCTTTCATGTTTTCTATTTTTCTTCATTTTTTATTTGTTTGATTAATTAAAATTAAAATTAATTTCATTATTTATGGATAAAGATTTGAATTTCAAAATTCGTCCCTATAGATAAACATATAAAAACTAAAAATTAATTTTATAATCTACAGATAAAGATAAAAAATAAAAAATTAATTAAAAAATAATAATTTCATAACTTATAGATAATTTAAAATTTCTTCCCATAAATAAACAAATAAAATTTGATAAATAACTTATAAAAATTAATTTCATGGCTTACAAATAAAGATAAAGATTAAATAATTGATTTTTTTATTAAAAAAAAAATAAAATTACTCTCTTTTTTCCCCCCTCATTTCATACTTTAATTAATTTCATTATAGATAAACATATAAAAATTCATAAATAATTTATGAAAATTTATTTCATGACCTATAGATGAAGATAAAAATTTTAAAAATTGTTTAAAAAAAATAATTTCATGACTTATAGATAAATAAACATATAAAAATTGATAAATAATTTATAAAGATTAATTTCATGACCTACGGATAAAGATAAAGATTAAATAATTTATTTTCAAAAAATTAAAATAATAAAATTTAGATAAAGATATGATTTGTTAATCTATATATCTATCAAAAACATGTATATCTAAATCTTTATTTTGATTTACTCTTTTTTTTTTCTTCTATCACATATTATCTTTTTTTTATTTTAAATTTTTTATCTTATGAAATGCTTTTATCTATAACTTCTTATCTTCTATTAAATTCTTAACCTTCTCTTGATAATTTTTATTATTCGTTATTATCTACCAAATGATAAAGATTATAAAAAAAAAAAAAATTATCGCTCTGAATGAGAATAGTATTAATAATGAAATAATAAAGGCTACATGGGAGAAGGTAGCACAAAAATCTCACAAAATTAATTTTCTTTACTATATTTATAAAAGGTAATAATTTGAGATTCTTTCTATTAGTTATTAAAAATAATTTGCATTAGATCATTATTATGTTTTTTTTTTTAATTTTTTTATAAGGCTGTCATTCGTTATAGTATTTCTTCAATCCCATCTCCAAATTCTCTCTTTGAAATTTTTGCTTTTTCAATAATTAAGTTTAGAATCAATTTCTTATCAAATTTGTTTTCTTGATCCTTATTTTATTGAAGGATCGAGACGAATAAAACTTTCATATAATATATAAAATTAATGAATATAATACAAAGATGATAGGGAAGTACTACATATTTGTCAATATCTCTATGTTATTATTAGTTGATTTGCTAGATTATACTATCAATTTAGAGCCCATATGATTTAATTCAATGTTCATGACTCTATTGATATTTGACCATTTTTTCGTTAAGTAACCGATATAATTTTTTTTTTTTTTTTTTGGGTATATAATGATTAAAGCTATCATTTGTTATATTTTTTTAAGTACAATTCAAATAATTTTTTATCTTTTTTTTATAAATAAAATGGATTAAAACTATTCTCTTATATAATTTTTATAACACTATGACATTCTTATCTTGATTAATTTTTTTAAAATGACGTAGAAACTATGCAAGTATTATTCAAACTATGGAGAATGATTTATACTTTGATATGATATGAGTGTGTCATTGATAGAGGAAATCAAAGATAGAGAGTTTCTAATATAATCAATTAATGATTTGTTTGAGAAGTTCTTTTTATAAGCAAGGCAACAAACTTAGATTAAATTTTTTTAAAAACTACTTATAAATTATAATTAAAAGTTGATATTTATTCATAATTTGATCCCACAATAATAATATACACCATTGATTTAAAAGTCCAAGTAAATTTATGATAACTTTTCTGAGCTTATAGAATTTCTCTCTTTTAATGTTTTGTTTAATTTGATGCAAGTTATTTATGTTATCAAGTGATTGTGATACTATTATTCTCAACAATTTTTATAATTAATAATTTCTTATGCATATCAAATTTTATTTTAAAATTTCGTGGGTTAATTATTGTTAACATCTACCTAGATGGCTTAATATTATGGCTTGTCACTATTAAGATATAATTTAAGATTAAGATGATTTATTTATCACACAAAATATATATAGTCTATTTTTCTGTGCAACGCACGGGTTACCGCTAGTATATATATATCCATATGTCTCACATAATTTTTGAATTAAAAAATAAATAATAAAAAAAAATCTTCAAACCTATCTCCTAAGATCATTGCCTAAAAGATTATCTATTCCTAAAATCAAATATAGAAACCTGGTTTGTTAACATTTCAATTTATTTGTCCATCTTCTAAAATCTCTACCTAAAATCCTTCATTCCTTAAATTAAATTAAACAAGAATCAATTTAAATCTATAAAAAAAAAAAAATTGTTTAATCGATTTTGTTTCCTTATAATTAATTTGGAAAATTGATTTGGTTGTTTCCCTATAATTAAATTGTTTACCTATAAATAAATAAAGCAAACTGATTTGGTTGTTTCTTATACCAAATTTGTGAATTTTTAAGTTTAAAAAATAATTTAAAAATAAAAAAAAAATTCATGATTTATGATTTAGAAAAGGAAAGATGAAGAAGATCCTTCTTGTGCACTCTTTCTCTAACCATTTTTTTCTCCTACCCCAAAATCCTAGCAGTCATAAATGTAACACCCCCAAAATAATCACAATAAACCAACTACAAATACTAGTACAATGTGATATAAATAAATGAGAAGCTTTCAAAGTTAATTTACAAAAAGTGACACATGCGATATGCATTCATAAATCGTCCATCCTAAATCTACAACATATGTTATAAGATGAAATAAGAAATGAAAGCTAAACTGATATTCATATGTCTTAATGGCTTGCATCTTTCCAAGACCGTGCTTGGTTACAACAAAAAGAGTCAGAATCTCAATACAAATAATGCCCTAGGCTTGTACAAAAGGGTAAATACAAAATGAACAAAAGTGAGTGTTCAGCTCCACGGTCTTCCCAAGCTAAGTCCTTGGCAGAGGCATATCACCAGCACCTGAAAATAATTCTTCCCAAGTAGGATGAGCCAAAGCCCAGTAAAAACAATCTAACACAATATACGAATCTTAATAAAGATATAAGTATGAAGTGCTTATACAATGCCCATGATGAACTCATTCGTATTATTATAAAAGTCATAATGTGACAGGTTTCTTATCTCAAGACATTTTATCTTAATTCGTTTCATGACAATTCATTTCACCTCAATTCATGAGTCGAGTCCATTATTATCCAGACAACCTAACTGAGGCTACAATTCAGTGGTACTCTAACCAATACAATCATTACACAAACACTTCAAGTTTGCCATTTTAAGGAAATTTCGTCCGCGGGTACGTGCGGTTTCTGGGACATTCACCTTGGACACTCATGCCAACTTAATTCAATGGAGTCCATTCCCTTTCTTCTCCTAAACATAGAGTACATCCCTTTTCTCCTCCCAAACATCATACATATACAGTGTATTAAAACACAATCATGTTTAGTTTCAATCCACCTAATCCTCGTGCAATTTCTACAACAATCATAGCTATCCTCCACCGATAGCCCAAAACTGATATTTCTAAACAGATATACAATCTCCAAAATAAATAAATTATCCAAATTTCCATAGATGAGAGATAACAAGTATCTAACTTCATTTACATAAACATCTTTCCAATTTCACTTTCCCCATACCAATTCCATTATTTAAACAAAACAATTATTTGAAACATTTTAGAGCAAAACTTTATTTTCTTCCAAATCCAATCCATGTATCAAAATCAACACATTTAACACAACACATCCTCATATCTACACCCATAACTATTTTCAATACTTTCATTTGAAAACCCCTCTTTTGATTTTAAACCAAAACCCTAGGTTTGTCTAAAATCCTCCAAATCCCAACATCATTTACACAATCAACAAATAACTAAGTTAAAAATCATAGGAGAGTGTAGAAAGTCCCTACCTCAAAGTTAGAAGGCAAGAAAGCAAGAAGAAAACTTCAAAGACACCGAAACCAACTTTTGTTCGAATCAAAATGGAGCTCTGGAGATGCTCTACCTTTTTCCTAAAGACACTAGGATAGAGAAACCAATGGATCTAGGTGAAAATATAGAGAGAGAGTGAGTTTTAGAGAGAGAGACTCAAGATCTAGGATTTTGAAATATTTTAGAGTGAGAAAGCGATGAAAAGGTGATGTAAAAAGTGGTTGTTACGAACTGATACACACACAATCCACTTGAACGCGAGAGTTGACGCTCGAGCGTCACACACAATAGGTTGTTTCGCTCGAGTACAGAATGCGCACTCCCAGTAGTTTTGCAGACAATAGATAATCGCTCAAGCACAAGAAAGGCCACTCGAGCGCCACCCGCTTGAGCGTAGGAAACGCTACTCGAGCATAGAACACACTCTCCCAATAGTTTTGCAAACCTGCAAAAGTACTGAGAGTTCACAAAGCTCGCTCAAGCCCAAGAAGTACCGCTTAAGCTGAGAAGCGAAATTCTGGACAACAAAAGTTTGGAAACTAAGCAACCAACCTGTTCCAAACACAACCACAACAATCCAACAGCCAAATTTCAGGGGATACAAGGGAATCATGGTGTAAACAACAGTATGAAACCATGAAACCTGAGTCCGGGATACAATAAGGGTCGGGTCAAAATTCGGAATCACTATAACCTCTCCCCCTTAAGGAATTTCGTCCCCTAAATTTCAAATCAAGTTTTAAAATCATACTTATTCCAATTACAACAATAACAATTTCTCATTTCTATCACCATGACCCATTCTCCAGTCATTCATCCCATCAACATGATAAATGAATTCTCAATACTGAATACACAATCCATACTTCCAAAACATATACAATGTTTATAATAAACTTGCATTTCCAAAACATAAATAACATATACTATGTTTTCATATTTCATTAACATAACAAAATTTCAATACATGATCAAACATTAACAAATAAATCCGGATATTTTTCACAGACTTCCAACTCACGTCCCAAGTTGCTTCCTCAACTCTGTGATGTTTCCATAATACCTTAACCAAGGGAATTATCTTGCCTCGCAAAACTTGGTCCCAGGTATCCAACACTCTCACCGGTCTCTCCTCATACGAGACATCCTCATCTACCTCTAAGTTAGTCCAATCCAACACGTGTGATGGATCCAGTTCATACTTCCGAAGCATGTTAATATGAAACACATCATGAACCCCGGAAAGCTGTGGTGGCAAGTCCAAATGATAAGCTACCTCTCTGATCCGCTCAAAGATCTCAAAAGACCCAATGAATCAAGGGGACAACTTTTGATTCTTTCCAAACCTGTAGACACCTCATTTTTTACCACCCTTAAGACTTGGGCGCCTCAAATTGTTCACCAGATGATGAATTTATACGTTGCACAAACGCTCGATTCCCTCAATAGGAAGTCTCGATTTTGAGTCTCCAAAGCCTACAAACCTTGCACCACTTTTGGACCAAAATAGAATTTTTCCAAGCCTGACCACTCAGAGGCCTCCAAGCCAACAAGTGGCCGGTTGGCCAGAAGTTAGTGGCCGGCCGGCTAGTTGTTCCGGCAAAATAGATATTTTGCTGCTAGCTGTGCCAGCTGTTCCCACAAGTACATGCACTGCACCAGCTGTGTCTATATAGATATTTCCGAGATAGTAACATATTTTTCTATATATACTTGACCACCCCTCTTGAAATTAGGTTAGAAAAATTTGGTGAAGCAAAATTCTTAAAAATATTTCTCTCTCTCTCTTTCTTGCAACCTATATACACCTTACCTAGACTCCCTAAACCAAAATTTTTAGGGCTCTTTGCTGAGGTTATTGGGCTTTAATTTCAGCTCTTGAGGATGGGAATTTGTTGGTTTGAAACTCAAAGTGTTACTCTTCCTCAAGAGGTATAACTTCTAGCTTCTTTACACTACTTTTTCCTTATCATTACTTGCTATTTTTGTACTGTTTTTCAACTGTTTTTATGGGCTAAAACTTGTGGCTTAAAGTTATTAAAGGTAGAGGGTTTAATCACCCTTATTTGAACCTCATTTCCTAAGATTTTGCCCTTGTGTTTCCCATATTTTTCTTAACTTTTTACCACTAATTTTCAGAGATTTTCAGAGGCTAAAAATGTAGTTTTGAAGTCCCAAAAATGGAGGGGTTAGCCACCCCTCCTTATGCTTGTTTACTGGCTTCATTTCCTTATTATTGTAACTAACTTTTTCAATTTTTTCCATGAGAATTTCAGCACTGTTTTTAGTAATTTTAGGAATGTTTTAGGTTGTTCATTTGGTTTATGCTTTGTATAGTAGGCATGTAGTGTAGTGGTCCACATAGGATTGGTGGTTTAGGCCTTAGCCACCAACCTATTTAAGTTGATAGCATCTATTTCATGCTTTTCATACTTATGTTCATACATAATCATCTATACACTCTCTCTCTTTTCTTGGCTTTTTGTTTCTTTGAGGGTTGTTTCAAACAAGTGTTGTTTAAGCTTGGGAAAGAGACCCTTCCATGCTTAATGGTTTAATCTCTTCAGAGGTTCATTACCAAGGCATTACATCTCTCTCATGCCCAAAACAACTTCTTGTTTAACACTTCTCTCCATTTAGTGGACATAATTCTCATTTTTGGACTAAATAACTAAGGAATGGAAACGTAATTAAAAGAAGTAATAAAATTGGACCAAAATGAAAAAAGATAATAAAATGGTTTGGGTTCAATCAGACGTTAGTTGAACCCATTAAGCCTCGAGCCATTTCATACTTTTTAGTGATGATAATGGTCCAAGGATTCAAGGTCTATCACTTCCCTTGATCAATTCCATGATAGAGAAGAGGTTTTGCGGGTCTTTCATCATATTAAGATCTTGCCCCTTTATTCATAGACCATCATGTAATGAGTTTGCGTCGATTGATGGTTTGCGAATCAAGCCTACCCTTCCTTTGATCTGTTTGATGTTAAGGAGAGGCAGGGAGGACAAACATCCCCCGAAAATTCTATGTTTGTGCTCTGTTTCTTTTCTGTTACAATAAGGGAGGACCCAAAAATAGTGGCCAACCAGCCACCTTCTTTTACGGCCGACCACTTTCCCTAGCCGGCCGGCCACCTCTTTTCAGCCAGACAGTGTCTTTTTCCTTGTAAAACAGAGCAAAGGCTGGAAAAAAAACAGTTCAGTTTTCTAACTGCACAACAAAACCATTTTGGCAGCCAAACAGAGGGCATTTCGAGTGGAAATCCATAGTCATGCATGAGTCATTCCTCATTCTCGGGGCTCGTTAAAATTATGTTTGATAGTAGTATGTTGTACCTAAAGTAGTGAGCTTGTAATAATTAATTACTTAGTTAATTCAATTCCGTATTGTAACTAATTAGTTATTTTAATTCTAAGTTGTATTAATTAGTTAGAATAGCTAGTTAATTTTTGTGTTGTAATTAATTATTAGCTAGAATAGTTAGTTAATTTTTGGCGTTATAATAATTAGCTAGGACATTTATTCGAACCCTCTTGTGCGAAGGCAAGGCAAATATGTAATAATGTGTGTATGTCTTCCAACCCCCGTTCTTTCTCCCTTTTATTTACCCACTTATGATGGATAGCATAGTACAACATATTTCATTTATATTTTCCATAATGCGCATCCATTCATCTTGCATGCATAAAGGTTCAATTCATCATTCTAACAACATGATTATTTATTACTTCATTGAATACTTGCGCTACCGCATGCTTTCAAATTGATTCACATGCCATACTAGTAGCCAAGCCTATTAATTGCATGTTGTATGTGTTGCATTAGTCATCTTGCATAGTAGAGCATGCATTTTTCTAACTATTTTTGTTTCTTTTAGCTCACCTCGGCTGAGTACTAGGTGAGCACTTATTGCTTTAACATATTGCATGCGTGCGATTGTTGCCATGACAAGCATGTTTTTCATGAGGCTAAATGCTTAAGTGATATACCTGTTTGAATGACTATGGATGAAGGCTGATTTCTTAATTTGGGATGATTTGATTAATGTACATAGGAGCCCACTTTTTCAAGAGGCACTTATTCAAAACAATTTTCAAAAACAAACATAAAATCGAAGTGTTCCAAATTAGTTTATACTTTTGTGCATCACATAGTAAAAATAGCCTAATAAATCAGAATAAGAGCAAATAATGTAACTAGGAATCACATCATGATTAGTAGAGGCCGATCTTTGATCGGGTGAGTGGGGTGCTCAATTCATGACCTTCCCCTTTCATACCTAAGTTCCAGAGCCAAGACACTTTGGTGATGACGGATAAGTGGCCTTTGGCACGAGTCTCAGGATTTCCTAAATTTTTTAAAAAAATATTTAGGTGAAGACTCTATAAATCTGGCAATGCAGTCCATTTTTGACATTTTTTATTCAAAATCGATTTTCTAAAAGATTTGTCGGATTAGGACTCATTTGTGTTTATCTATTTCACATTGCACTTGTGAAATCATATTTAGAACCACGGGAGTCCAAACTGAAAGGCTAATCGTATCCGAGAGGAGCACGAAAAGCAAACTACAAAACCTCATTAATCCTAGGAGTGTAAATCCGACCCGACCCAACCCACCCAAACTCGGGCCCAGCCCAGCTCATGTCGAACCTCGCGGGCTCCTGCCAAAATTCGGGCCAATCCACAGGCCAAAAAATTAGGCCCAGGCCCAGCCCTAGGCCTAGGGGTATTCGGGCCTTGGGCAAGCCAACCCGGTGAGCCTAGGACTGGCCTCAAGCTTGGACGATCCTAACCAGTTTTTTTTGTTTTTTTTAATTTTTTTTACCAAAATTTTATTATTTTCCACTAAAATAGACACTGGGCCTCAGGCAGACCGAGCCTTGAATGGGCCTTAAGCAGGCCGATGGGTTGGGCCACAAGACAGGCCGAGCTTCAAAATTATGACCTAGGCCCTGGCCTAAGGGCTCAAGCTAGGCTCGAGCCCAGGCTCAAATAGGCCTAAACGAGCCAGGCCAACCACGGGCATCGAACCATTTTTGCACTCCTAATCAAACCCCTCCTAAGTGATATCTTCAAGAATACATGGTCTCCAACCTAGGCCCTGGCCTAAGGGCTCAAGCTAGGCTCGAGCCCAGGCTCAAATAGGCCTAAACGAGCCAGGCCAACCACGGGCATCGAACCATTTTTGCACTCCTAATCAAACCCCTCCTAAGTGATATCTTCAAGAATACATGGTCTCCAACCTCAAAAGACAAGGGTCTCATCCTACAGTCGGCATAACTTTTTTAGCGACTCTGAGCCGTAACCAACCTCTTACGGATAAGTGCAACTTTCTCCGTCATTTCCCGGACTGACTCTGGACCCAACATAGGTGCATCACCCACCTTTGCCCAACACATAGGAGATTTACACGGTCGGCCATACAAGGCCTCAAACGGTGCCATACCAATACACGATTGAAAACTGTTATTATAGGCAAACTCCACTAAGGGCAAGTGCCTCTCTTACGAACCCTTAAAGTCAAGGACACAACCCTGAAGTATATCTTCTAAAATTTGAATGGTGTGCTCTGACTGCCCATCAGTCTGAGGATGATACGTAGTGTTAAAGGTCAATCTCATGCCCAAGGCACTCTGTAGGCTCTGCCACAACCAAGTTGTGAAACGTAGATCTCTATCTGAAACAATCATCACAGGGGGCTCGTGCAACCTCACTATGTCCCTAATGTAAAGGTCGGTGAGATAATCTACTGAGTCACTTACACACATAGGTATAAAGTGCGCCGATTTAGTCAACCGATCAACTACCACCCAAATGACATCATTACCCCATTGAGTCCTTGGAAGGCCCACAACAAATCCATCATGACATGGTCCCACTTCCACTCGTCTATAGGCAAGGGTTACAACAAACCTACTAGCCTCTGATGCTCTACCTTCACTTGCTGACAAGTAAAGCACCTTGACACAAATGCGGCCACATCCTTCTTCATACCCCTCCACCAAAACTGGCGACTAAGGTCGTGATACATCTTTGTGCCCCCCGGATGCCCCACAAGGCGTGAATGGTGAAACTCTCGGACTACTTCCTCTCAGCAAGAAGAGACGATCACGGTATCTAATACGCGAATTGGGATACACATTCAAACCTTTCTCCACCTTCCACTGGAGATGTTCTCCCGGAGGGATTCTATCTCAAGGTCACCTTTCTGTGCTTTTATCACTCAGTTCACAAGTTTAGGTTGTGCAATTATTGAAAACAAGGCTGCAAACTCAACAGACTCGCCAAGATGTAAGTCAAACTCCCCAATAACACCCAACAGCTCCCATTCCTGAATTGCGATACAAGCTACACCGCTAATTGATTTCCTACTCAAGGCATCGACCATAACATTAGGCTTTCCTGGATGATAATGTAACTCAAAATCATAATCATCTATAAACTCCATCCACCTCACCTGCCTCAGATTCAAGTCTTTCTGTGTAAATAGATATTTCAAACTCTCATGATCAGAAAACACCTCAAACTTCTCACCATACAGGTAATGCCTCCAAATCCTCAAGGCAAAGATCATTGCCGCTAACTCTAGGTCATGAGTAAGGTAGTTCCTCTCATGCGTTTTTAACTACCACGAGTCATAGGCTACTACATTTCCCTCTTGCATCAAAACACAACCCAAACCTTCCCGCGAGGCATCACAATACACCAAATAACCCAAATCCCTCTCCGGAATAATCAAAACTAGAGCAATGGTAAGTCTAACCTTAAGTTCTTAAAAAGACTTCTCAAAAGTCTCACTCCACACAAATTTGATCCCTTTCCTCATCAGTTTAGCCAATGGTAAGGCTAGCTTAGAGAAATCCTTCACAAATCTAAAATAGTACCCAGCCAACCACAAAAAACTACAGATCTCGAAAGCATTCTTAGGTGGTTCCCAATTCTGCACTACCTCTATCTTGGATGAATCTACAGTCACCCCTTCCTCGGATACCACATGGCCTAAGAACTTAACCTCTCTCAGCCAAAATTTGCATTTCCCAAACTTAGCATACAATTGGTGGGCTCTAAGTAACTCAAGTACCACCCGCAAGTGTTCCTCGTGCTCCTCCTCAGAGGACGAGTTAATCAAGATGTCGTCTACAAAAACAACCACGAAACGGTCTAAGAAATCACGAAAGATCTGGTTCATCAAATCCATAAACATAGTTAGTGCATTGGTTAGCCCAAAAGGCATCACTAGAAACTCATAATGGCCATACCGCATACGAAATGCCGTCTTCAGAATATCCTCCTCCCTCACTCTCAACTGGTGATAACCTGATCTCAAGTCTTCTTAGAAAAGCAACAAGACCCTTTCAACTGATCAAACAAATCATCTATACAAGGCATTGGGTACTTGTTCTTAACAGTTACTCAGTTCAACTTCTGGTAATCTATACAAAGTCGCAACGCACCATCTTTCTTTTTGGAGAAAAGAGCCGATGCTCCCCAAGGTGAAGTACTAAGGCGAATAAAACCCTTATCTAACAATTCCTGGAGTTGAATCTTCAACTCACTCAACTCAGCAAGTGCAAATCTATACGGTGCCATAGAAATCGATGTTGTGCCAAGCACTAAATCAATAGAGAACTCGATCTCTCTATGAGGTGGTAAACTGGTAAGATCATCCGCAAAAACATCCGGGTATTCACAAACTACCCTTGACAGCTCAACTCGAACTTTATCACACTCAGTGCTGAATAAGCTAGCAAAAAGGTAACTAAGCTCACTCTACCCACGCGAATCATACACTGGTAATAAAACTCTATCAACTCGATCCCCCCAAGAAATAAAAGCAATCACCACTCAGGGTATATCCAGTAACCCTTTAACGGTAGCAGATTATAACAGCCCGATAGGGTGACAACCCGTCCATACCAAAAATAACATGAAAGCTAGACATATCAATCAGCACAAATGCAAATATAGACACCTCATTTTTGACAACCCTTCAAGACTTGGATGTTCTTGCAGGTACATCCGATGATGAGTCTGTTTGCTCGCCAAGCGCTCGAAGTCCTCAGCGGAATGCCACAGCTTTGTGTCTTTCAAACCTTGCATCTATTTTGTCTCATTTTTGGACCATGCCTTGATCTTTCCATCCTACAATCTCTAATGGCCTATCGGCCATCCCTGGAGGCTTCTAGCCATTATTCCTTATCTGCCAGCCATTGATGTGCCTTGCCGGCCATCACTGATGGTAGGCCGGCCACCAGTGTTTTCTGCAGATATTTTATGTCAACTGTGCCAACTGTTTGCACAAATGCTTGCATCTATCCACACGTAAAGGGCTGGATCTCCTTGTATAGATTTCATGTTTTCTATATATAGGGACCCCATCCCTCATGTTTTGAGGTTAGAAAATTTTAGACTCAAAAATTTTCCTCTCTCTCTACAAATTTTCTGCACTTTTGCCTACAATTACTACACTCTTGCCTATAAACTCTTAACCAAATCCTCTTAGCTCTGAGCTGAGGTGTTCTTCGACCTAGTTTGAGCTCTAGAAGGTGGCATTTGCTTGGAATTGTTGCTTGAAATCACTCTTCTCTTCAAGAGGTATAATACTAGCTTTGTAGGCATGCATTACATGTATTCCTATCTTTTTTTCAATGTTTTGGGCTTTTTTTGAGCTGTAAAAAACTCTGTTTTTATGGGCTAAAATTGATGTTTTTGGCCATTTAAGGTTAGGGGGTGGTTCATCCCTCTTTGTTCCTTGTTATTAAAGCCTTCGCACCTTTGTTTCCCATTTCCAAACCATCTTTTTTGGGCCTTTAAACACTGATTTTCAGAGTGTTTTCAGTGGTAAAAATCATGTTTTGAAGTCCAAATTTGAAGGGGTTAGCCTCCCCTCCTTATGTCTTCTTTGCTAGCCTAGTTGGTGCCATGCTTTAGCTTATTTTTCTAACTTGTTGTAGCTTAATTCTAGCATGTTTTAGCCTCTGATTTAGGCTATTTTAACACTGTTTTGGGTTGGTTGTTGCATTTGAGTCTTGTATTACATAGTTGTAGTGTAATAGTCCTCACAAGCTTGGTGTTTTAGGCCATTAGACACCACTTGTTTGAGTTGATGGCATGTTTTTGGTGCTTTTCACACTTAATTTCAGCACTAATCATCTCTACAACCTCTCCCCTTTCTTGGCTTTTCTTTTGTTTTGAAAGTGGTTTCAAGTCATTTGTTTGCCTAAGTGTGAAATTGAGGTTTCATACTTAATGGTTTAATCCCTTAGAGGGTTCATTACCAACGGTATGAGACTTCTTTCATACATAAAGCAACTTGTGTTTTAAGCCTTCTTTTTATTAGAGGACTTTAATTCACCTTTTGGACTTAATTTGATTAAAGAATGGTTGGTAAGTTAAAAAGAGTAATCAAAACTTGGGATTAAAAGTGAACAAGATAATAACTTGTGTGTTGTGTGTTCAATCGGACGTTAATTGAACACAAGAAAAATTAGGACATTTCATACTCAAAGTGATGAAATGTGTCAACTTTCCTAGGTCTCCATTGCCCTTGATCTTACATGATAGGGTGATGGTTCTTGTGTGTCTCACTTTGCATTTATTGAACTTGCACATTTTGAGTCACAAGTCATCATGCAATGAAATTGCTTGAGTTGGTGGTTTGTGGCTGAAGTTCACAACTCCTTGGATTTGTTCATGAAAATGAGGGGTGTGTTATATAAAAAATTTGTGGAAATACCCTCTTTTTGCTCTGTTTGTCCTCTGTTGCAGTGAGATGAACCAGTGCATTAGTGGTCGGCAGAGCACCATTGATGGCTGGCAAGCCACTTCCATGGCTGGCAGGTGGCCGGCAAGCTTTACCAGTGGCCGACTGGCAACTGATGCAAACCTCAGTAGAATGTTGGTAAGGTGTAGCAAAATTGTTCTGGAAGTGTTCAATTGTGCAAACAGAGGCTTCCAAGAGCGAAGCGGAGGTCTTTTCGGGTGGAAACCGAGCATGCGCATGCATATCTTTCATTTCCTGATGCGGAACAGCAATTAGCTTAGTCTAGTTACTTAATTTAATTATTAGTTGTAATTGTTTCGTAATTATGTAATTAGTTAGTTAACTAATTAGTTCATTTGTTGTTGTAAAAATTAGTTAATTAGTTTAGCTAGTTATTTATTTTGTTTGTAGTAATTAGCTTAATTAGCTTAGCTTAATTGCTAATTAGCTTAGTTGCTAATTAGCTTAGCTTTTATTCATTCGGACTCTCTTTTGGGAGGGCGTAATGTAATAATGTGCATGTCTTCCAATCCCACGTCTTTCTCCCTTTTATTTTTTAGCTTTTGATGGTTAGATTAGGGGCCTGTTTCAATTAGCATACCTTATGCTTACACCCATTCATCTTGTCTTGCATGCACCGAGGCTCGGTGCATCATTCAAACTTCATTGTCATTTCAAATACTTCATTGAATACGTGCTTAAACCGCATGTCTTGAATTATTTCATATGCCATATTAGTAGCCGAGCCTAGTAATTGCATATTGCATGTGTTGCATTAGACATCTTGTATAGTTAGGAATCATGCATATTTTTCTAACTCTTTTGTTTCTTCTTAGCTTGGAGTACTATGTGAGTTTTTAGTGCTTTAGCATACTTGTATGAGGTGAGTAATTGCTATGACTAGCATGCTTTCCATGAGGCTAAATGCTTATTTGATAAACTGCTTGAATGCCTGTGGATAAAGACTTGTTGTCTGAATTGGAACGATTCAATAAATGTTTGTTTAAGCCCACTATGTCTAGTGGCAAATTCACAGTTTTAAGACTTTGTTGAGTGGAAAATTCACAAACTTTAAGCCCACTTAAGGTGGCAAATTCAAACCCTTTTCACAAAGCAAACATGAAATTGAATTATTCCAATTTGAGCAAACTAGTCTATACTTACTTGTGCGCATCACATAGTAAAGCTAGTCTGATAACCGGAACAAGAGCATGTAATGTACATAAAAAATCATATCATGATTAGTAGAGGCTGATCTTTGATCGGGCAAGCGGGGGTCCTCAATTCATGACCTTCCCCACCCATACCTAAGTTCCCAAGCCGAGGCAACTTTGGTGATGACAGACACATGGCCTTTGACACAAGTCATGGGTTTCCTAGATTTTCTCAAAAAAATATATTTAGGTGGCGCCTCTATATCTGGCAAAGCAGTCCATTTTTGGCATTTTTGATCTTAAAATCAATTTTTCAAAAGATTTGCCAGCTTTGGACTCTTTGATGTTTATTAGTTTCACATTGCACTTGTGAGATTAGATTCAGAACCGCGGGAGTTCGAATTGTAGGGTTTATTTTGACCTTCTGAAAGGGGACGCGAAAAAGGCAAGTCACAGCAAAGGAAGTTAGCAACTAGCAACCTCTGCGTCACAACCCCAACACCCCTGCTTCAAAATAACCTCACCACCAATAGGTGACTCTACACAGATAGGGGATGTTAACTGAGCCAACTCTAATCCCAAAACCGATGCAAATGCAGACGAGATAAATGAATAGGATACACCCGTATCAATTAACACATTAGCAACTGAATTGCAAAACAAGAAGGTACCTCTCACTACCGAAGGCGCTGGTACTAGATCTAGCACGGTAACAGCATACACACGAATTGTAGGTCTCTGCTCAACCTGCTCATCCCTTAGAGCATAAACCTGATGCACTGACTAAGCCGAAGAGGCTCCCTGATTGGCCCTCGAGTCCCGTGCTGACTATGCCGGTTGATAGCTTTGTGTGTGTCTCAAACCAGACGCACCGAGTGTGCCACCCAATTAAAGACAAAATCTCTTCATGTGTCCCACCTACCCACACTAATAACAAGTGAGCGACTGCCCTCTCCCCTGACTCTGGCTTTGAGAACGAGCCGAAGACGATGTCAACCGTTGCCCTTCTCCTCTCTGCGGGCAAATTGGAGACTTGTGGCCCAACTGGCCACACTTGCAATAAGTGACATCTCCTTAGCCACCTCTCCCAAAACCCGAACTCAGTACTAAAAAAGTGGACCTCGGCTGTGCTCCCTGGGATGGCTATGGGTTAGAACCCCTCTGTCTCTTACTATCCTCCTGAATATCCTGACTCCTCCTAGAGCCCTCCATCCTCTCCTCTTTCATCTACATCATGGTCTCAAGATAAGCAGCCGCCTCCACAAGGCGTCCATAATCCCTAATCATTGACCCGGCCACTTTGAACATTAGCCCAGTCCTCAATCTCTTCTCGAACTCTAAACAATAACAGTGGGAGGCAAAAACTTGTCCTGAAAGGCGTTGACAAAAGCCTCTCAAGTCACCCCAATGTGCCCACGCACATACTTCCACCACTAACCCGCATCTCCCTTCAGCTGGAAGAATGCCAAGGTCACTCACAAATGCTCGTCCTCGATGCCAAGCATTTCAAACATTTTCACTATTTGCTCCAGCCACTCATCTGCCTTCAGTGGCTCCTTAGGATCACCCACAAACTCATCCGGATTCGACTGAAAAAACTCCTGCTTTAAGAAAGACAGCCCTGCCTTAGCCACTTGGGCCTGGACTTGATTCTCAACTTTGAGAATGTCCATAAACTCCTGTAATGCTCCGGCCATTTCGCAGGCTAAGGTGCCCATAGCCTGCTGACTAACTGGTTCGGCGACATTAGCCTAGCCAACCCCTTTTTCCTGTGCCAGAATTTCATCCGGTAGAGGCACCTCATGCCTCTTAGGCCTACCACGCCTACTACCACTACGTCCACGTCCTGACATCCTAATGAAGGTAACAAAAAATATTAGCACATTTACAAATGTGTCGAAGCTAACTCACTCACGTCCTAAAGCAGTGAACAATAATAATTCACTCCACATAAGCACATAGTCACGTAAATACATACGAATTTCATTCACGAATAATGACCGTCCCACGGCGTTGCCAGAGTTCTAATTAGAAACAGCAGTAATCAAGTGCTCTTCTAATAGGACTTCTAGAAACCCATACACTTAATCAACATCCTAGAAATTAAATCCCATATCCATGTAATCACATAAGCATGTTATCATGCAAACACACCGTACACACTAAAGTCTTTGTCAAGCGAGACAAACCCATTGTGGTACTAACCACTTCCCATGTACCCAAAGTATTCAATAAAATAAGAAGCTTTCATTAATCAAAGTTAATTTACAAAGGGTGACACATGCGATATACATTCATAAATCGTTCATCTTGAATCTACAACATGTGTCACAAGATGAAATAAGAAATGAAAGCTAAACAAATATTCATATGCCTTAATGGCTTACATCTTTCCAAGACCGTGCTTGGCTACAACAAAAAGAGTCAAAAGCTCAATACAAATAAAACCCTAAACTTGTACAAAAGGGTAAATACAAAATGAACAAAAGTGAGCATTTAGCTCCACAATCCTCCCAAGCTAAGTCCTTGGTGGAGGCATATCACCAGCACCTGAAAATGATTTTTCCCAAGTAAGGTGAGCCAAAGCCCAGTAGAAACAATCTAACACAATATACGAATCTAAACAAAGATATAAGTATGAAATGCTTATACAATGCCCATGATGAACTCATTCGTATTATTATAAAAGTCATAATGTGATAGGTTTCGTATCTCAAGCCATTTTATTTTAATTCGTTTCATGACAATTCATTTCACCTCAATTCATGAGTCGAGTCCATTATTATCCAGACAACCCAACTGAGGCTACAATTCAGTGGTACTCTAACCAATACAATCATTACACAAACACTTCAAGTTTGCCATTTTACAAAAATTTCGTCTACGGGTACGTGCAGTTTTCGGGACATTCATCTTGGACACTCATACCAACTTAATTCAATGGAGTCCATCCCCTTTCTTCTCCCAAACATGGAGTACATCCCTTTTCTCCTCCCAAACATCATACATATACAGTGTATTAAAACACAATCATGTTTAGTTTCAATTCACCTAATCCTTATGCAATTTCTACAACAATCATAGCTATCCTCTATCGATAGCCCAAAACAGATATTTCTAAACAGATATACAATCTCCAAAATAGATAAACTATCCAAATTTTCATAGATGAGAGATAATAAGTATCCAACTCCACCATTTACATAAACATCTTTCCAATTTCACTTTCCCCATACCAATTCCATTATTTAAACTAAACAATTATTTGAAACATTTTAGGGCAAAACTCTATTTTCTTCCAAATCCAATCCATGTATCAAAATCAACACATTTAACACAACACATCCTCATATCTACACCCATAACCATTTTCAATACTTTCATTTGAAAACCCCTCTTTTGATTTTAAACCAAAACCCTAGGTTTGTCTAAAATCCTCCAAATCCCAACATCATTTACACAATCAACAAATAACTAAGTTAAAAATCATAGGATAGTGTAGAAAGTCCCTACCTCAAAGTTAGAAGGCGAGTAAGCAAGGAGAAAACTGTAAAGACGCCGAAACACTTTTGTTCAAATCAAAATGGAGCTCTGGAGATGCTCTACCTTTTTCCTAAAGACACTAGGGTAGAAAAACCAATGGATCTAGGTGAAAATGTTGAGAGAGTGTGAGTTTTAGAGAGAGAGACTCAAGATCTAGGGTTTTGAAATATTTTAGAGTGAGAAAGTGATGAAAAGGTGATGTAAAAAGTGGTTGTTACAAACTAATATACGCACAGTCCACTTGAGCGCGAGAGTTGACGCTCGAGCGTCACACACAATAAGTTGTTCCACTCGAGCGCAGAATGTGCACTCCCAGTAGTTTTGCAGACAATAGATAATCGCTCGAGCACATGAAAGGCCGCTCAAGCGCCACCTGCTTGAGCGTAGAAAATGCCGCTCAAGTGTAGAACACACTCTCGCAATAGTTTTGCAAACCTGCAAAAGTACTGAGAGTTCACAAAGCCCGCTTGAGCCCAATAAGTACCACTCGAGCAGAGGAGCAAAATTTTGAACAACAAAAGTTTGGAAACTAAGTAACCAACCTGTTCCAAACACAACCACAACAATCCAAAAGCCAAATTTAAAGGGATACAAGGGAAGCATGGTGTGAACAACATAATCCATCCTCATATCTATACCCATAACCATTTTCAATACTTTCATTTGAAAACCCCTCTTTTGATTTTAAACAAAAACCGTAGGTTTGTCTAAAATCCTCCAAATCCCAACATCATTTACACAATCAACAAATAACTAAGTTAAAAATCATAGGAGAATGTAGAAAGTCCCTCCCTCAAAGTTAGAAGGCGAGTAAGCAAGGAGAAAACTTCAAAGACGCCGAAACCAACTTTTATTCAGATCAAAATGGAGCTCTTGAGATGCTCTACCTTTTTTCCAAAAATACTAGGGTAGAGAAACCAACAGATCTAGGTGAAAATATAGAGAGAGTGTGAGTTTTAGAGAGAGAAAGAGACTCAAGATCTAGGGTTTTATAAAAAGTGAGGAACTGATATACGCACAGTTCGCTCGAACGCAAGAGTTGATGCTCGAACGTCAAACACAATAAGTTATTCCACTCGAGCACACGAAGTGACGCTCGAGCACTGAATACACACTCCTAGTAATTTTGCAGACAATCGCTCAAGCTCAAGAAAGGCCGCTTGAGCGCCACTCACTTGAGCATAGAACACACTATACTAGTAGTTTTGCAGACCTGCAAAATTACTGAGAGTTCACAAAGCTCGCTCGAGCACAAGAAGTGTCGTTCAACAGAATGAGCAAAATTCTAGGCAACAAAAGTTTGGAAAACTAAGCAACTAACCTATTCCAAATACAATCACAACAATCCAACAAGCAAATTTAAGGGGATACAAAGGAAGCAAGGTGTGAACAACAATATGAAATCATGAAACCCGAATCCGAGATGCAACAAGGGTCGGGTTAAAAACTGAAATCACTATTATAAATTACACATTCTCCAAGTCATTCACGTCATTCTCATCCTATAAATATTACATTCATGCAATGATGCAACTCATCATTTTTTTTACTTCTGTCTTTTTTTCTTTCTTTTTTTTTGCATTTCATATTTTATGTATCATTTGTCCCTCTACTCTTTACTGACCATTATTTATTTTTTTGCTTGTAACCATTTTTTTGTTGGAAAATATTATTACACTAGAATTTTTAATCAAATTTTTACCCTAAAATGACGTGATGATGTCATTTGTATAATAGAAAACATGACAATAAACTCTTTATTATAAATATTTAGAGTCATCTTGTCTGGTAGGATTTAAAAAAATTAGTTTTTTTTTTTTTAAGTTCATTAAAGATGAAAAAAAAAAGGTTATTAAAGAAGAGATTGTTAAACTAGTCATTATATGAGTGAAGCGCCTAGTGAATCTGTAGTTTCGTATTGTTGTTTCGTTGTTGCTCCTCGTTTTGGTAATTCCTTTTTTTGAATTCCTTCTTGATTTTAGTTGAAAGGTCTAGACATGATCATACTGGTTGTAGCCTTCCTTGATCTATTGTATTTGATACTTGTATTAAATTTTTTACATGCCATGCTTATGCAGTTTCTTTAACTTTCATCCTTCTTGAAATTCGCATTCTGTTAGATTCCAGTATGACTACTAAATTTTAATATTCGAGAGAACCCTCTACAGTGATGTGCAAACTATAACTCTGCTGATAGCCACATAACATCGCATCTTCCCTGCAGTTATGACATCCTTGCTTCACATTTGCATTTCTGTCTGGACAAGAATGAAAAGAGAATTTCAATGATTTATGTTTTTCTCATATGATAGACACTTTGTTTTGTTGTTAAGGGGCTCTGTGTCGAAGGGGAGTTTCATGGATTCTTGGTAATTATCATTTTTCCTTGTCTGGGGTGTTGTTTCAAGGATTCCTGGTTAGTGTTGAGGAAATTTTGACACAGACCCAAGATGATATGACACAAACATGTCCAATCCAACCTGACATAATTTGTCCCTATTACTTGTTTCCTTTTGGTCTTTTGTGAGGATGAGTACAATTGCATGTTGAGGCATTTTAGTAACTAGGACTAGGAAAGAGAGCTTCATGTACAATGAATTGGTGTTATATTTTGGTTCATGAATGTATGTTCAAAATATTTGCAAAATAGGAAAAATACAATTAAGGACCAAGATAAGAAGAAAGGTTGGAGATTTGCCTCGCATATGCAGATGATAAGAAGATTTTCAGGTAACACCCATGATGTCTTCCCTTAGCCTTTATGATTTAAAGATTATTGATGGATACTACTTGCAGAATTTAGGGCTGGAACAAGTTGATATGTTTCGTTGTGAATTTTAGGAAGATTGTATGTTTAAGGTTTATATGCAGCTATGTAGAATTCAGTTGCAGGTTTATTGAGGTGGTCAAGTGATCTAAATTTTTTTGATAAATTCCAATGCAAAACTTGAATGATCACCTTGAGATTGGACAGCCTTGGATGACTTTGAACAGTACTGCCTATAACTGGAACTCATTCTAGTTTTTGGAAAATTTCCTACCTTTATTCTCCTTTTGGTTCATTTTTCTTTCTTCTTTTTTTTTCGGTTTTCCCTTCCAAAGTATAGTTTATATCTATAGCCCACTCACTACAAAAAAGTAAAATTTTAGAGACCAAAATTATTTTTTAGGGACTAAATATTTTTGTTGCGAAAAGTGTCATTGTTATATTTTTAGCAATGAAAATTGAGCATTAGTGATGAATTATTATCCTTTTGGGATCAATTTTTTGTCTAAAAAAATAAACCCTTTTGAGACCAAATTATTTTGTCCTTAATAGTCTATTTATTAGTGACATTTTCAAAATTTTGTCTCTAAAAACCTTATTTTTGACTTTTCGGAACGACCTTTTAGCGACTATCCTCATGACGGTAGAAATTAGTCGCTAAATGTCTTTTCACTACGAGAAACGTTGGCTATAACAATATTTTTTTGACAAACGTTGTGAAAGACACGTTAAACACACATTAAATTAAAATACACCCGTTAAACACTTGTTTCACTTTATAACAGTGCTCCGTCTCCTCATTTCTCTTTCCGTCTCTATCATTCTCTCTCTATCGTTTTCTCTCTCCGTCCTTGATCTAGAGTTTTCTCCGTCTCTCCTCATGCTTCTTGAGAGATTCACCAATTCGATTATGATTACTTGGTCAGATTTAATTCTAAATCCATCGATTCTGGAATCGATTTGGTTGAAATTTCTTGAAAATTTTTGTTTTTCTTGATTCTAATTCTGATGATTTTGCAAAGGACGATGGACCGGTTGAGTTGCACGAATGCGAGGTTACAAGACTGAGGAGTGAAAAAGGATCGAGATCATGGATCAGGATTGAGACAGGGATCAGGACCGAGACCGATTGAGCCGAAGCAAGAGGAGGAGACGAGATCATGAATACTGGGTTTCTGGTAATCCTCCTAAGGTCTAGCCCTCCCGTTGCTACCGCTCCTCAGGTCTCGTCATCTCTCTCTCTCTCTCTCTCTCTCTCTCTCTCTCTCTCTCTCTCTCTCTCTCTCTCTCTATTACTCCTTCAGATCTGGTCTCAAACACATGACTCGCTGTCTTCCTCGCTCTTCGATATTGGATTTCGAAATTTCTTATTCAATAACATATGTTTCAGATATGAGATTTCTCATTCAAAAATATGTTTGAGATTTGAAATTTCTTATTCAAAAACATATGTTTCAGATCTGAGATTTCTCATTCAAAAATACATGTTTAAGGTTTGAAATTTCTCATTCAAAAATATTTGTTTGAGATTTGAATTTTTTCATTCAAAACAATATCCTTGATTTTTTTTTTCTTTAAATGGTTTGATAATGCTTCCCTTAGGAACTTGTCGTGGTCAGTTTTGGTTTCATTTTCTTCTTGGTATGGCAAATTCTATAACTTTTCCACTGAAATATTTGGTATCTATGTGCATTGCAGGTACGCACAAGCTCTCTCTATTGAACATGGAAGGTTGCCCTGTTACTGCAATATGCTCGGACTCTCTTGCAGGTTCACTTTTACCTTTTCTTCTCCTCTGAGCCATCGCCATTGTAGTTATGTTACTGGATATTGTGATAAATATTGCATTTTGAGAGAAGGGTATGTGGTATGGAACAAGAAATATTTCATGAGTATCATTTTTTTTATGGTTTAAACTTAAGAAAATATCTTGATAAAGGTAACTCAAAGATATGATTTTGGATTTGTAGGAGACTAGCAGTTTATTGCAAATCTAGGATTTCCATTTGAAAATTTAAACATTTTGTGGGTCAAAGCACGATAAAAATATTTGGAAGTGTAATGCATCGGATTAATGAGAAAATGAAAAAAAAAATTACTTTCTCAATAATGTTTTCTATTTGGAAGCTGACTTTTGATTTTCAAAGGAGTTGATTGTTAATTTTTTTGATTTTCTGCTTAAATGTTTTTTAACTGGGCGTAGTAAATGCTAGTGATGAATGAAGGATTTCTTGTGATATACTATGATTAATAATAGTATAAGTTATTCATGTTTGGTATTAATCTGATTGCCATTTGTTCTATACATGCAGCTATTCCTACCCTGCTATATTTGAACCTAAGCAGATGTAATTTGTCTGATGATGGGAGTGAAAAGTTTTCAGGTAGGTTACATGTAAAATTTACTTTGTATCCTTCCTGGTTTAAGAATAATGGACTGTCTTTTAAATTAAGATACATACTCCACTTTCTAATAGCACCAGGAAAACATTGAAAGCAATCTTCACAACAAAAAGTAACCTTTTTCATGTCATGTTTTCTGCAGGGCTACGGAATCTGAAAGTACTAAACTTGGGATTCAATGATATCTCAGATGCTTATTTGGTACACATGAGAGGTGGTTTTTCCTTCTTATATTTATGCAAGTTCAATAACAATATAAAAAATTAGGGCAAAAATTATAGAGTTTCTCACTTCTGACGAAGATACCCAAGAGAGATAATAAATGGGTCTTGTGCAACAACTCACAGTTGTACTTAGGGAATGGGTATTCCTCTAGCCGTTGAATATACAATATGTAGAATTTTCCCCCCTTGTTTCTCAAAATCCATTCTTGTGGGTTTGCCTTCCGATGTGATTATTTTTGACAGGTCATTAAATCAAATTATCAAAAGCATAGTATGCAGAATTCATTTGGGGTTCACTAAAAATTTTCTCATAGAGACTTCTCATTTCATGCAACAATGCATTATGTTGCTACATAGCTGGTTTTTGCCATTATTTGATATTGTGTTCATTACAAAAGAGTGCGAGTCTTTACTTTTTGCGAAGTTTTTGTCATTTATACAGTTTTTCTTTTGCTTCAAGCAGGTTTAACGAATTTAGAGAGCTTAAACCTGGATTCATGTAGGATTGATGATAAAGGCCTGGTTAATTTGACAGGTCATTGTTCACTAAGTTCCCTTTATTTAATTTTCTTATCATGTTTATTTTTATTTTTAACATTTTCACTAGGTTCCTTTAACTGAAAATTACATTTGTTTCCATTGTAGTATGACTACTCCAAATGTACGATTTATGACACAAAAGAACTCTGCTTGTCTATGAGTGATTGTCAGTGCCATTAAATATCATTGGTCTAGGAATCATTTGTTCTTTCTAATAAACTGATTTTATTTTCACCTCTTTTCTATCATTTTTCAGTTCATCCAGAAAGTTGGAATCCGATGTGGTCTGTATCAAGGTAATACATTGTCATTGATGAAAATACAGATGTCATTGTTTGTAACCATTTAATCTAGCGTCTGATGCTGACTAGGGTTTGTATGTCTTAAATGTAGCATACTTACTGGCCTTCTCTCATTCATGGTGAGATTCTGAACTCTCTAGTATTCTATGGCTATTGTCTGCTAACTATACAGGATAGATACACATAACTAGATGTAATTGATCTCTAATATATGCCCCATTTTGAAAGGGCAAAAATTAGATTGTATTGTTTTCTTAAATTGATATCTACTGAGACATGTATGTTCTCTCCAGATGAAAAATTTTAGCTAGAAGACAACTTCCTCCTGAATGCCACCCTGAACTTCATACAGATTATGATGGTCCTTCTCAGTTAGTATTGATCTTTTACCCTTTTCTTGTTCCAATCATCAAGTTCAAGTAGTCTAAGAAGACATGTTGCAATGTCATTGATTCAACACCGTCTCCCTGTTGAAAGAAATGGCCATGAACTACAGCCCGTGTCGCCTACAAGTTACAGTAGCTCAATGGAGGTAATACACTATTCATTTCTGTAAATAATCTCGTATCTTTTCTAATAAAACGCATTGTTTTTAATGAAACGTATCTATTTTAAAAATCTATCATTAACAACTATATGAATTATTGGCTGCTCAAGGACCTCTTTGCTTGTCTTCTCATGGTGATATAGCCTTCCATTCCCTTTATATGTTGCAAAATGCTGACAAATTATTTTATTAGTTTGCTTAGGCTATTCTAATTACATTGTTGCATTGTTAGTGCTTCTAAGAAAACTAGAATTGATCTTCACAAGTAATAATAAACAACTACTTTATTTTAATATTTATTGTTTCTACATAATTAATGTGTTCTTGCATTAATAACATATTTTTTTTACCTTTTAACAAGTTCAGGTGGTGCTCTCCATACTCGAACTGTCTGTAATCTCTCTTATGAGTAAATATTTATGTGATGAACGCGAAGTTTTTTGAATGTGGGTGCTTACAGGTCGTGGAGGTGAGAGTTTTAAACCTGGATTGCGATTAATGTGCTTACTTTATTATTGGCAATTATTATAATTTGCTAACTTTTATTTATTTATTTATTTATTTATTTTGGGTTAGTTTCTCTATTTTTTTATGACTGATTCCAGTGTCTTTCTGTAGGAGCATTGGCCAGCTAGTTCCTTGAAATAAACATTGGCCCATGAATGAGTTATCCAATATTTTAATGGTTTTATTAACATTTTTTGGGGGTATGGTATGTTGTTAAATATAAACAGGTAGGAAATTTTACAATGTTCTTCTGTTGTTTGTCAAATGTGAAATTGTTGCCATCTAGAAAAGGAATTAAACTTGTTTGGTTTAATTTTATTTATGTGCTTCTATATAAGAATCCTTAACTTTTAGATTTGATCTTATTTAGCTAATAGTGCAATTTGGCAATTGAATCTTTATTTTGCTTGTTTTTTTTTTTTTTTTTTTTTTTTTAGAAGCATTATTTTGCAGAAATGAAAGTTATTTATATTTTTTTCTTTCTATAAACAGCAGTGGTATTTTTTTAAAAAATAATAATGAGAAAGAATGGCGTTTTTGAAAAAATGTCACTAAATGTTGTCATATAGTGCTATTTTTTTAAAAAAAAAAAAAAAAAAGAGGAGAAAAGATGGCATTTTTTAAAAAACTTCACTAAATATCGTCATATGACGTCAACATTTAACTGTGACGGTTTTCACATAACGGATGTATGAGAATTTACGGCGTTTTAAAAAGCGCCAGCTAAAGTCATTAGTGACGTTTAATAAACGTCATATACCTAAGACGGCGGCCGTTTCTGCGACGAAAGTTATAAACGCCACTTTATCCTTTAACGGCGTTTTTAAGGCTTATAGTGGCGTTTTTTAAACGTCACTAATGCCAAAAATTCCTGCAGTGTTTACAACAAAATTTTTACTTTTAGAGATCAAAAAAATTAGTCTCTAAAACTCTTATATGTTGTAGTGACTCTTAAAGGTATAAGGAAGGGAGTTGCTGGCTAGGACAAGTGAATCTGTAGCAGGTGGCATAGATAGGGACTATGAAGCTCAGATTAGGGTTGATTTGGCCGATTGATAGGATTTGGGAATTGAAAGGGGTCTATTTGGGACGTGAATAGTAACTTATATTTTCTTGTGAAACGGGATGAGAGGAAGAATTTGAAGAGCTTCACCCTTGCAAGTTTAAGGAAAAACCAAATTAACATTAATCTATAAAATTCTCATAAACTCGACTTTATTGAATAACAAGATTAAATTGATATCATTACACTGTCATATTTCAAATATTAACGTTAATCTAAAAATTCTCACAAACTAAACTTTATTGAATACCAAGATTACATTGATATCATTACAGTCATATTTCAAATAGTAACTCGGCAATTCTTTTATCTTTAGTCTTGCAAAATGATTGATTGCAATTCTCACTGTTAATCTCTTAGCCCACTCCCTCGTCTGCTCAAAATGTCTCATTTTAGTTGTAGGTTACATCCAAACCAATTAGTTGTTCTCAACTCCATTGATGAGTTCTCAAATTGAGATGCTATTAGGAACTCCCTTTCCTGTCACTCCAGGCTCCGAAAACGGCTTCAGAAGCTCATAAGGCACCACCCCAGCTCCAACCCTATTCTTCAAACTCAAGTTTGCATTTCTATCGTCAATCACTCCTTCAAGCTCCTTCAACTTCCCATTAAACCTCTCAAACGCTGCCTTCACAACCGGATTCTCAGTCCATGTTGGCTCCATCTCTTTCCCTATATACTCCTCGTCCACCGAATGATTTGACAAAACATCCAAAACTGCCATAACTATGGTAGCTTGAATCTGCGAAGGAAAGCTCATCAACAGTTCTACCTCCGGCTTGTTCAGGAAATTCTTCAACTCTTGCTCCGATGGATCTTCTGTCGGTATTTTCCTCCTGGCAATGGTTGGCCTGTTCGGGAAATAACCTGCGAAAGCATATTGGCCAAAGTTGACTGCAGAGTGGTGACCGGAGGCTACCCAGATCATGGTTGTGAGAATGCCGATGAGGTCCTCAGGGGTTTTCAGAACCGGCCACCACGGATCGTCCTTTTTGTCTTGGTGACCGACTGTTCGGATCTCTGTCCACCATGATTGAAGCTCTTCGTCGGACTTTATGAAGCTTGGATCTGGGTAATAGTGTTTGACATAGTCTGTAACCCACTGTTTGATGGCATCCCAGAGAACAAGACCATCATTGGCAAAAGGGTAGTCCTCTATTGTTAGCTTTAGGCCATGAGGAGAGGTTGGATCTTCCACAGCCATTCCCCTAACATTTTAGCAAAACAAAAAAGTTAGCAGAAGATTTCGGCCCCTATTGGGGATGTATCAGAATCAAAATACTAAAAATTTGATGTAAATGAAACAACTCTGTTTTTAGTTAAGTAAAGTAAATTACCTGCTAATTAAGTCAGCTGGAAGAGCCTGGTGGTCGAACCGCCATTGTTGATCGTAGGCAACAGAGCTAAGCTCCATGCTATACTTGGCAGGGGAGAAAGATGTCTCGATGATCCCTTTGGCATTGATGAGAGCTTCACGAGCGAGAGCATTGATCTCCATCGTGTACCGGAAATGAGGGTGCAGTAGTCTGTAAATGGGGTGCATCGCGCTCAGTTGCCTGTTGCTCGCTATTATGTATGGCTCTGTCGCACAGTGTGTTCTTAACCTGCAAAACTCAATCGCAATGAATACAGTACTACTAACACATCTGTACATATGCATACTACTCCATATATTACTATAAGATTGTGTTCAGTTCAAGAATTCAAGAGGAGATTTGTGGAAGAAAAGAAAAGAAAAGAAAAAAAAAAAAAAAAAGATGTAATGCCTCGGCTCGGGAACTTGGGTACGATTGGGGAAGGTCACTTCGTGAGCACCCCGCTCGCCCGGTCATAGACCGGCCTCTACTAACCATGATATAGATGGTGCAAGACTGAATCAGAATTGAGAAATGGGTAGTAGAGTTTACTAACCAGTGACTAACAAGCTGGTGATAGCCAGAGTCATGAGCAAGAACATGAGTCTTAGCAAGCCTCCAAAGCCAGCAACCTGTAGCATCCCATGTTGGAGTGAACACTTGCTTCCACTCAGCCTTACCGTCCATGGGCGGCCGAGTTAACTCAATCGCCAACGGCCTCAACGTGCCATTTGGTGTCAGGAAGAACAAGGTCCTGGATCCATAGAGTGTAGTCCCTTCTATCTCTCTCACTTTCTTCACATATGGTAAGAGCAAGTCATGGTAATCCAGCATGAATAGCTTCTTTTGTTGCAATGCCTGCACACATACATTCATTCATATCACCAAATTTGACACCTTAAAAAAAATATAGATAAAAAAAATCACGAAAACAAATTATGTGACGACGTTATGAATTTGCGGGGTGTATTTATAATTTACTCAATTAAAAATTCTATATGTTTTTTTTTTGGGGGGTGAATTTGCATGGCATTATTATTAATAATAATACCTCTTCAAGGGTGATCATGCCTTTGATCTCTCGCTCAATAAGATCTTTGGTAATAGCAGATTCGGGAGCCCCATAGATCTTAGGGTCAAGTTTACTCCTCAATGGCCATTCCTGCATTTAATCAAATCAAATCAAATACTTACCTAATTCTTTGGAAAATTGCCACACATGATACTTTCAAAAATTATTACAATTTCATGGTAAAATTAATAATTTTAATAATTAATATTTATAAAATTTATTATTTATTTATAATTATTTTTTAGACTTTAAACTGAATTGAAATTTTCCCTAATTCTTTTAGCATTGGGTTGCCTTTTGTTGTCTAATTAGTTAGTTAAATACTGTTAAAATATCATCGTACCTTGACCAATTGTATGCTATATGGGTTCAGACCAGCCAACGTTTGTCGGGAGAATTCCTCGTCCCTAAACCACGAAAATTTGTCTTCTGCAATTCCCAATAATAATATTAAATAAAACAAAGAGAAATTTTGTCAGATCTTTTTATAGCGACTGATTTATATATATTGAAATTTTGGATTTCAGATAAACACAATAGGACAAAAAATACATATGGATAAATAAGATTTTATATAATTTATCAGTGCGATCTATTTGAAAAAAATAATAATAATAATATCAGGTCATATAATTATGTATTTGATTTTATAATCAGTTTATGACGCTGTTTTACATCCAGTTAAAAGAAATCACCTTTTTTTATAAACTTTTTGCTTCGAGTGATTTATTTATTTAAAAAAGTGTCAAATTATTATTATTTTTGAATCTAAAAATTAAAAAATAAATCAAAAAAATTCAAGACAAAAGAAATTTGTTTTTTATTTTGTTTTGTCTTTAACAAACTTTCTTTCCTTTTTATTTATTTATTTTTACTTTTTCTGATTTATCTAATTGAGTAGTAGTTCTAAAAGTTTAAAATAATTCACTTTTAAAAAAAATTAATCCCAAATCACTTGTTCATATACTACCCATATATATTTTAATACCGTTATAAATTTTTAAAAAAACATGGTTGATTGCAGGTTTTTAGGGATTGTTTACAAAAAGATGTACAGAAAAGTAGAGAGATGATGTGATGAAAAAAAGATAAAAAGTGTGTACTTATTTGGGATTGCCAAACTTGGCCTTACTTTCTACGAGTGCAGGGGTCTCAAAGCGCAAGATGGCTTCTTCAGTATCACTAATGAACTTGACAAGTCTGGGAAGTAGATCTGTCAAAAATCCTTTGTTCTGGAGTGGTGGAAGGTTTACTCCTTCATTGAACAGTGAATCTATAGCTGTGAAGTATGGAAATCCAAGGTCTGTGTCAACAATGGCGGTCTGCAGAGACGGAACCAGTGCGTGCAACACTGAGTATACAGTTTTTGCTGAGAATGTAAGTTGTTTCACCTCTGAGAACTTCTCGTCCCTCGGCACATAAACGGTTGAACTTCTTGACTCTGATAATGGATCTGCAAAGGTTGACGATTAAAGAAGATATGAGATGTTTTAATAAACTACTATCTCATTAGGTTTGAAAAGTGAATATAACTTTTAGACTAGAATAGCACTGCGTATTCCATTGAAAATGATATATGGAAATGATATTTTTTATCCAATTTTCTTTTATAAGTAGTTACAAAGATAGTGAGTAAGATTGGTGATGAAATTTTATTAACTTAGAATTGTAATATAAAATTAATGAAATGAATATATTCTCATTTAATTAATGGCTACATCATTTGTACCTGTCTTGCATCGAGATCGACCTGTTCTGCAACGTCTAGGATATGGATGCTTTTTACCACCAAGTACAGGTCTCTTTAATTCGGAATTACTATCTGGATCACCAATATCATTATAAACATCGTAATCATAAATTCTATCATGTGTCTTGCGCTCTCCTTGCCCATCTCCTTGTAGATTTTCTAACTCTTTCTTTCTAAGCCTCTTCAATCCACTTGGTGTTTGACCTGGCAAGTATGACTGCTCTTATAAAACACAAAAAAATGAGTTACACAACACTTCCAAGAATATATATATATATATAAATAGATAATTATAAAAAAATCTTACTAATAAATTCTATAAAATCTTATTCATTAATATATGTTTGTGTCTAATTTTTATAAGCTCAACTCCCATTGTTTTTTTTTTTTTCTTCTTCTTAAGAATGTGAATAAATGACCCGAATAGAAGAGCAAGTTATTCAAGTTTAACTTGAAAACTTAATTGTTAGATCTCAAAATATGTTTAAATTTGTCTTATTTATTTTTCGAGCTAATGTCTAACAAACTTTGATCTAAGTCAAATTCGTGTCATTTGATTTTTTTTATAATGTATACTACGAGTTAGTCAAATAACTTGGTTCATTTTTTAAGACTGGCTACGAATGAACATTATTTAGGATTTGATATGCCGGTTAAAAATGTTATGTAGACAGAAATGTCAAAATTGAAAATTAGAAAATCTATGTATAATACGACTCTTACATTATTTTTTATTTTTTATTTTTTGATGAGAGACTCTTACATTGATTATTGGATAAATTATATACACCCCTGAGGTTCAATTAAAATATAAATCGCTCACTGTGGTTTTAAAAATTACATTTTACCCTTTAAAATTTCTAATTTCATAATAAATCGTCTCTTTTATTAATAAATCATCAAGTTAATTAATAGTTTTTAATTATGTTAAAAATATGTTTCAATTAATAATTTAGATAATTTTATTATTATATAGAAGAGAAATTATTAATTCTATTTTTTCAGTTTATTCTGTTAAATAAAAAATTCTAACAAAGAGGTATTTGTAATTTTTTAAATTATAAAGAACAATATATATTTAAGCAAATCTCAAGAGATGTATTTATAATTTATCATTGTTTATTCTGTGGTGTTTTAAGAAATTAGTAAAAAATTGACTTTTTGATTTTTTTAAATCTATTGTCTTTTTGTGAGTAAAAAATGTGAGAAGAGAAGTGGCGTACCCCAAAATAAATAAAAATTAAAAATTGAACCCCTTTTTTTTCCCAAAAAACTTTTTAAAAATTTTATGATTTTTTTTTTTTTTTGGTGCATAGTGGATGCCACGTGGAGGTGAGAGCGCGATGTCAATTCGAAAATGAAATATGGATACAAATCAACAATGAACCACCCACAAATTGTATCATACAATGGAACTGTACGATAATGACGGTAATATTGGTATGGACCACCAACATCAGCAACGTTGGGATTAGTGGTTTTTGTTCAATAAGGTTCACTACTAGTCAATAGATTTTTTTTTTTTTTTTTTTGGATTTCAGTGGTAATGTTGACAATAATATTTAAGAAAAATTACAAAAAAATAAAAATAAATAAAGATTTGATTTTTGTAATAAAATAAATATTAAATTTTTAATTTTATTAATTTAAACTATGCGGTTTATAATATTTTGATTGGTTTTTAATCTAATCCATTTGTTTACTTTGTTAAGTATAATTGATAGAAAAATAATATTTTAGACATTTTATGTATACTTATATTGAGTTTAATGATTAAAGTATTTTTTTGTCAATTTATTTAACGAAAATAGACAAATGATTTGGATTGAAAATAAATTAATAAAATTATTTAATTACAAGGGTGAAACCCTAATTTATTTATTTATTTTTGTAGTTTCTCCTAATATCTACTTCAATTTTAATTGGAACAGTTGGATTATAAACTTTATTAACGCGACTTGCTATGATAAAAAAGGAAAGTAAAACAAAATTATAACAGAGAAACTAAACTCGGGTTTGCTATTTACCTTGTTGGTGAAGAAAATTCTCTTCTCAGGATTATCAAACTTTGAAGCAACCCATGAATTGCATGTAACACAAACAGGGCCATTAGGGAATCCATCAAAGGCTATGTTCTTGAGATACATCTCCTTGTGATGTTCATTCTCAACTAACACAGCTCCAATCTCTCCAAACTCTTCTGCAACTTTAAAATTCAATTCGTATTTCACTTCATTCTCATCTTGGCTCATCCGATGCGCATACCCTTTTATTGTTTCTTTCTCTAATCCAGTCTCTGATCAAGATCATATGAGTAAAGCATACATCTAATTAGAAATTTCTTGTAGGTTTTTAAGGTTATTTGAAAACAAATGAAGAACGATAATAATTTGTACAAAAAGAACGAAAATATATGCACTGTGTTTGGTTTCAGTTTCAGCTTTGTTTAGTTGTAGTTTTGTAGCCTTTTTTTTATGGCAACAGCTAATATATATATATATGAAATTATGTGTGATGTATTGAATGGCAACAGCTAATATATATATATATATATTTTTTTTTTTATTTTTTTTTTTTTTTTGAATTCTTTGTCTTTAGGTCCTGCTAGTCTAGGATGATTTAAAAAAAAAATTAAAAATCTATATTTCTTTTATGAAAGACAAAAAGAAATTTTAAAGTTTTTTTTTTCGGCTTTAGTGAATTTTTATTTAATTTTATTTATAAATATTTAGAGTCATCTTCTCTGGTAGGATCTAAAAAAATGAGCTTTTATTTATTTATTTTTTTAAAGTTCATTAAAGATGTAAAAAAATAATAAATAATAAATTGTTAAAGAAGAGATTGCTAAACTAGTTATTATATGTTATAAGAAAAATACTAAAAGCGAATTTGGTGAAAATAAATACTAAAAATTGTTTTTGAATTTTCAAAATTATTTTTACAAATAAAATAAAATGAAATGAAATGCTTAAGTATTTTTTTTTTAAAAAAATTCAAATTAATTGTTAATATTAAAAAAAATCCTGAAAACAATATGAGATAGTTGCAAATAGGATTGCAAGTAAACAGAATCGTTCGTGAACAGATTCAAACTCGGCTCGATAAGAATTCGTTCGAACTCATTTTGTTAAATTTATTTTGTGTTCGAGTTAAAATTTTAATATAAACAAGTTCAAATATATTAAAATTCAACTCGTTAACTGGCTCGTTTAACATTTATTATTTGTATATTAAATAATATAAAAATATGTATAAAAAATAAAATAAATATGTTATTATATATTTAAAAATATAAATATAAATAATAGTTAACTATAGATAATACATTTATATAATAGTGGTGGTAGATATTATTATTTTTGTAAAATATTGACTTTTATTTTTGAGTATGCTTATATATATGTTGTATATATAATTGTATAATTTAAATTTTAATTGTCACTTTAATCTCATTAATAAGTATAAATTTATAATTTTTTAATTCGTTAATGCTGCTGAATAGATTCGAACTCGAGTCAAGTTTAAACTAACTCGACTAAAGTTTAACTCGTTAAATTTTTATCGAGATCGAGCTTAATGTCAAATTCAAATTTATTAAAATCTTAATATATAATTTTAAACATACTAACACAATTAGGCGCAAATCATTTATCGTCCTAATTGCAAATGTCAGACTTCAGCTATCTGGTAATATGTCAGAATTAATTTTGGTTGGTGCACGTAGGGGTCCATTTCCATACGGCACCAAAGATATTCAATTCGGAACAATTTATAAAAGTTAAAAAGTTAAAAAATTAATAAAAAATTTAAAAAATTTATACTATTTGAAAAAGTTTGTAGAGAAGTTTAGAAGGTAAAATTATTATTTTATCTTTTAAATTTAACTATTTAAAAGTTAAAAGTCAATAAAGATAGAAGGATCATTTTGATTTTATTAAAATATTTTATTACATAATTTTTCGTAAAAAATTAAAATTTATCCCAAATATACATTTTTTTTCTTTATTTTTTTAGCTAAAAAATTAAAAAACACACGTATATATAGCACATGGCAGACAACTTGTGGGAATCTTTTAGGTCCCGTTTATTTCACTGAATATAAAATGGAGGATATAATATGATGTGGGATTTAGTCAGGATATATAATGAATAGGATATAGGTATTGGATAGTATATCCCCAAGTCATATTTGTTGACCTGATATATAAGATTGGATATATGTTATGCATGTTTGTTTTACAAAATATATTGTGGGATATAACAAATAATTTCCAAGATTGCTCTCATAATATTATATTATATTATATTATATTAAATTAAATAATATTATATTATATTAATTCAAAATTTATATTAAATTATATTATATTAAATTAAATTCAATAAAATTATATTAAATTAAATTAAATTAAATAATATTATATTATATTAAATTCAAAATTTGTATTAAATTAAATAATATTATATTAAATTCAATTCAATTCAATAATATTTATATTAAATTAAATTCAATAATTAAATTAAATTAAATTAAATTAAATTAAATTAAATAATATTATATTATATTAAATTTAATTTAATAATTATATTATATTAAATTCAAAATTTATATTAAATTATATTATATTAAATTAAATTAAATTAAATAATATTATATTATATTATATTATATTCAATAATATTTATATTATATTAAATTCAATAATATTAAATTCAATTCAATAATTATATTATATTAAATTCAAAAAATATATTAAATTATATTATGTTAGATAGACAAAAGGGTAAATTGGACTTTTTACATCATATCCCAACCTAGGGGATATGATATAATGGGGGGGTGGTATTGTATATCCTCCACTTTTGGGGGATATACAATCCCACCGGATATTAAATCCCTTTCAAAAAAAAATTGCAAACATGGGATATATGGATCCCACTTGATATAATATCAAATCCTAATCTTCATATCTCCCAATCAAACAGGGCCTTATAGTACTAGCTAATACATAATATATGTTGATAAAAATTAAAAAAGAAGAAGTTAAACAATATAAAATAATTCTTTTGTGGTTCAGTTGGGTTCCCAAATCCGGCTTTTAGACCAATAGGAATTGGTTTGATGGATAAGACTTTCGAATTTCTCGCTCAAGGGCTTAGGTTTGAATCTCTATAGTTCTTTATTGGAGTTAAATATACTCTTTAGCACTTGGAGGACGCGATAGCCTAAGTTTCAACCCCAATATAAGGGCAGTGGGATTCCTTACAAATATACTATAAGTGCTAAGGGATAACACTCCTTGACAAATAGGTTAGTATAACCTAAATGCATATCCATTTTTTTAATCAAAAAAAAAATCGGCCTTTTAGGAATCTTTATTATGATTCTACATAATTTCTTTAACATATGTTTATTTTATTTTTTGCTAATAAATTGTTCAAAAAATTCTCAAAGGGAAAGACTACAAATTTTTTTTTTCAAAAGATTAAAGTTCTGTTTGGTTTGATTTTTCATAAACTATTTTTAGATGAGTTTTCGTTTATTTTTATTTTTTATATATATTTTAATCAATTCTTTGTACTTTTTAAATTTACCTCATCAAGATGAATTTAAAAAGTAAAATAAATTGGCTAAAAATAGGCAAAAAATTTGAACAAAAAACTATATGCATTTTTGTTCAGATTTTTGTTTGTTTTAGTGAATTTTTTTTTTCATATTTCAGCTATTTTTTTTTTTAGATGCATCTAATCTTGATGTACCTACAAAATATTCTTTTAGGATATTAAAATATTAAAAAAATCAATAAAGACAAACAAAAACCCTTTAAAAATAATTTCTGAGAATTATAACCAAACAAAGGCAAGTCATTACAAAATTGGCCTAACAATTAATCTCGTTTCGCATGCAGTGTAACGAACAGATTAAGGAAATAAGGTGTTCGAAGACTAGAAAAATAGTAAAACCACAATACAAAGTGCACGATAACAAAGACAAAACGGATACAAGACTAAATCCATGATCTCTTCAAACGAATTCTGATAATCGATTAGTTCACTAGTTATCGAAAAAGCTTAAATTAATAGAAAATGAGCCCAACAATACACTGGGATTACTGCAGATCCCATATTAGTTTTGAATTCTTTTAGATGTTTTTTTATCTCATATTTATACTCTCTACCGATTATAGTGGATTTACCTGTCTCACTCAACACAATATCTATATATATATATATATGTAAATACTTACTGGGATCAAGGTCAGCGCTAACAAGCTCCAACAGGATTGATTTACCAAACAAATCAGTTATATCATCGAGTCCACGGTCCAACCCAAGGTTCGACAACAACCCACCAACGGCCACTTGAACTGTCACAACAGTTTTAACACTTGTGATTGTAGTCTGATCTGAAGAGGTTGATGATGATGATGATATAGCTTTAATGGTGGTACTATGATTACTATTAACGTAGCGAAAGCAAACATTTTGTTTTCGCAGCGAAGACTGTTTTGGTCGGAGCAGCGAAGAGATAAACGGCTTCCGCCAGGGGAGTAGGTTTAGGACAGGGTGAGAATGGTGCGTTTGAGTCTGCAACATGTTTTTTTTTTTTTTTTTTTTTTCTTTTTTTGGTTATGGATTGGTTTATGTGTGGTTCTCAAGGAAGCACATATAGAAAGGACTATGATGGTGATGATGAGGCAGAGAGGCTCTCCTTTATATAGAATTTTTAATGAGATACGCGTTATTTGACTTGTATTTTGAGATATTATCCTAAAAATAATTTATTAAAAAAATTTAAAATTTTATTTGGTTGTATATTTTAAAAATAATTTTGGAGTTTGGGATAATTTTTTTTTTTTTTTTTAATTGAATTGATGAGAGAAAAAATTATTGAGAATGGAAAAGGAGAAAAAAAAAAATGTTTGATTGACGTATAGTAGAAAAAAAAATTTAACCAAATATATTTTTGATTTTTTTTTGTTTAAAAAATGTTTTTTGAAAAATAAATCAAACATTCCCATAGTTTTCATGAGTACATTGCTTGGTACATATCTATTGAGTTTACTGCATGTGGAAAATATTATTATAAACTTGAAAATAACATTTTCAAATAAATCCAAATGGGTAGCAGTACTATTTGGACATTAGACATCCAGGCAAGTGAGGAAATTATATTTTATGGATGAGAAATCTAATAGTTTGGTAATGTCATTGTACGATTTGAATAATTCCAGAATCTTATCTTATCTACAAAACGAAAAGCACATTTAAGTGTTTAATTTAATCTTTTCATAGATTACTACGAAGAAGTGGGGATTCGATTCCTTTTCATTTAGAAGATGGATTCCACCAATCAGAGCTTTCCTCCACACTTTAATTTATCCATATCATTTCATATATACATCTCTTGTGGATTTCAATTTGTACACACACTAATAATTCAAATTGTCTACCTTATAAATTTTATAATAAAAGTTATTTATACAAAAAATTAATTTTATCAAATATTTATAAATATAAAAATAAATTACATTTTATTTCATAAAATAAATGATTATAAACTTAAACTATTCATTTTATCAAACAAAATGCCATTTGTTTGTTTGTTTATAATTGTTCGATGAAACTGATTTTTTATGTGAATAACTTTTATCATGAGCCTACGAAGTAGACGATTCAGATCATTTGTATATGTTCAAATTGGAGCCTATAAAAGGGATATGGAATGGTATAGAAAGATGATGTTGGAACAATCTTCTGTGTACAATAAAAAATTGAAACTAAATTAAACAAAATAAAATAAATAATTTACAGAATTTATTTTATCGAACCAAATGAATAATAAAAGATCAAGTCGAGTGTGTGACACTCTGTTCTTAAGACAGATTCGTCATGCTACGATGCTTACGGTTAAGTGGCGTCTATCTCTCAGGATAGAATAATCTTCACAAATTTGTAATAACACTCCAAACAAATTTGTACGGCAAACAAAACCTTGTGTTCTATACTCTCTTTAATTTTCCTGAAAATTAATATGGAGAATTTTATGCAAACAGCGCAAGAAATGGAAGAGAACTGTTTTTTTTCTGGATGATTTTCAAACTATTTCAGGTCTACCAAATGCTGGAAATGAATATGAATTTATAGGCAATTGGTGATAGATTGAACAGGTGCGAACAAGTATGAAACACACCTACACAGATTTAATTTTTGAAATGAACAGATGCAACCAGTGGCCCCGTTTGGTAGAGCTGTGGAAAAGTGATTATAACTTATAGCCTAACAGCTTATAACTTATAACTGTGAATATAAGCTGATTTTTTACTTATAAATTAAACTTATTCTCCCCCACTCAAAGAATAAGTTAAAAAAACTATAAGCTGTATTATTAAGCTGAACCAAACACATCAAAACAACTTAAATTAAGTTAAAAGCTGAAATAAGCTGAAACTAAGCCCTACCAAACAGGGCCAGTGTTGAACAAATTAATTGTTGCAGTTACAGAAACTGCTGAAACTGTCTAGGCAGACTTCAAATCTGAATCTATCAGAAATTCAAGCTGTCCGAGTGCAACAGATTCAAGACCTGTTTGGACTGTTTTAAATTGTTGTGGAATTGATCTGAAAGAGACACAATTTATGGACAAAATTTTTTAATTCAAATTCAAATTACAAAATTTAAATTAATTCCCGCAAGAAATTTTAGAAAAAATTTGTTTAAATTTTTTCTAAAAAATTAATGTTAGAACCGACCTAACCCACAACTCACACCCGTGCCCGGTACGGCTCTGCTCGGCCGAACAGGCGGCGGTGGCAGCACGCGCGCTTGTGTAGTGGTTTGAGCTAAAGTTCATTTTGTTCATAACTCCTCCCTTCTACAAACTTAGGGTGCCCCTTGGGGCCCAACCCAAATGTTGCCATCTAAAACTTATATACATACATAAGTTCTCTTCAAGTTTCAATATGGGACAAGTCTTTCAAAGAAACCCACATTTAATTCTTTAAATGTTCAATTCCACGAACCCAAAAACGACGTAAAGTTCTCATTCACTCATAAATGGTTTTGACAAGCTGTCTTCACCATGTGACTTGCCACGCGGCAAGGAACACGTCACTTCTTCGGACCCACCCCAAAAAACAAGTGGACCCTACTCAAATTTGGGCTCAAAGTTTGCCCAAAATAAGCCTTATAAAACCAAATTTTCCAACAATCCCCCATATGAATAGAATTTGACGGAGAGAAAATTCAACAACATAATCTAATTACAGAGAGTACAAAATTGGAAATATTCTGCAAAGGATAGGTAGCTTTCGGCTTTGAACCTTCCCTTGTGAGACACTATCGAATTTACTAGCTAACCAGTGAACATAATGTCTTGAACTGCTCAACCATTTGTGTAAACTAAGACAATAGAACTCACAAAATATATTACCAGATACAGTTTAATTCTCACTATTGTGTTCATTTTGACCCTGAACAACCTGGTCTTTCATGAGTGCTCTAAAGACTTGTACCCCTTCACAAATCTCATAGAACCGGCCTAGTTCACACTTACATAGATGATTCTTATGAAGAGTATCCTACCATACTCCACTAGGTTTACCTAGATATAAGAATCATTAAAATTTTACTTAACCTAAAATGCTACAGACATCACTATTTCATTTTATAAATGGGTAAGAGTTTGACTCCCTAGTGATCCTTCTGAGTCATACACAACTCGGTTGTCCCTTTGAACCTAAATCTTGGGATCTCCAGTCAACTAGGTTGGGTTGCGTTGTGGTAACTATTATTTAATAGGCTTAAGTCCCATTCCCCTCGATGAATTCTCAACTAACTCTCTTACTAACCCTTTGGTTAATAGATCCGTTATGTTGTCTTTAGACTTCACATATTCAATGGAAATAATTCCATTAGAGAGTAGTTGTCTCACGGTGTTATATCGACGACGAATGTGTCGTGACTTACTGTTATACATATGACTCTGTGCTCTATCTATTGCTGATTGACTATCGCCATGTATGCATATAGCAGGCACCGGTTTTTGCCATATTGGAATATCTTCAAGGAAGTAACGAAGCCATTCTACTTCTTCCCCAGCTTTATCTAAAGCTATGAATAATAATTCCATAGTAAACCTAGCTATGCAAGTCTGTTTGGAAGATTTTCAAGATACAGCCGCACCACCAAGAGTAAAGACATACCCACTGGTGGACTTTAAGTCTCTAGTATCCGATATCCAGTTTGCATCACAATATCCTTAAAGTACTGCTGGATATCTAGTATAATTAAGCCCAATGTTACGAGTAAGTCAGAGATATCTAAGAACCCTTATAATAGCTTTCCAGTATTCTACTCCTAGATTACTCGTATATCTACTTAATTTACTTACTGCATAAGTTATATCTGAGCGAGTGCAGTTCATCAAGTACATTAAGCTTCCAATAATTTGGGCATACTCTAATTGAGAAATACTTTCCTGTACATTTTTAGAAAGAAACAAATTAACATCCACAAGTATTCTAGCAAGATGATCATCATCTTTGCTAAATTTGTCAAGTATTTTTTCAATATAATGAGATTGTGACAAAGCATATCCTTATGATATTTTGGTAATTTTCATACCAAGTATTACATCAGCAATGCACATGTCCTTCATGTCAAAATGCTTATTCAACATTTTCTTGGTAGTTTTGATCATGTCATTATTGCTACCTATGATAAGCATATCATCCACATAAAGACATACTATAACATAACCTTGTCTGTGTTTTTAATATAAACACATTTGTCACACTCATTAATTTTAAATCCATTTGACATCATTGCCTTGTCAAATTTTTTATGCCATTGCTTTGGCGCTTGTTTTAAACCATATAATGATTTAACCAATTTACACACTTTTTTTTCTTTTCCTGGAACAAAAAATCCATCTAGTTGTTCTATGTAAATTTCTTCATCTAACTCACCATTTAAGAAAGCGGTTTTCACATCCATCTGATGAATTTCTAGATTGTACAAAGATGCAATAGGAATTAACATTCTAATGGATGTTATTTTAGTAACCGGTGAGTATGTGTCAAAATAATCAAGACCTTCTTTTTGTCTAAAACCTTTGACCACAAGTCTTGTCTTGTATTTGTCAATTAATCCATCCGCTTTCATTTTTCTTTTGAAAATCCACTTATACCCAAGACGTTTACAACCTGGTGGCAAAGCCACCAATTCCCAAGTGTGATTTTGTAGAATGGATTCAACTTCACTTTTGATAGTCTCTTTCCATAAAGGAGCTTCAGGACTAGACACAGCTTTTTTAAAAGTTAAAGGCTCATTTTCTAACAAAAATGTTAAAAAATCTGAACCAAAAGATTTTGAGATTCTAGCACGTTTACTACACCTAGGTTCTTCTTCCTCATCTTGATCTATCTTTTGCTCTTGATCTTGTTCTTGATCATCACTAGAAATAGCATCATGAGATCTTTTGTTAGTACTAGTCTCTTGTCCAGTCTTATTTGGAAATACATGTTTAAAGAATGATGCATTCCGAGACTCAATAATAGTATTTACATGCGTTTCGGTATGTTCTGATTTATGAATCAAAAATCGATATGCACTACTATTCTTGGCATAACCAATGAAAATGCAATCAACGGTTTTAGGACCTATCTTAGTCTTTTTAGGACTAAGAATAGCCACTTTAGCCAAACATCCCCACACTTTTAAGTATTTATAGGATAGTACTCTTCCATGCCATAATTCATAAAGTTTTTGATTCATTTTATTTTGGGGTACTTTATTTAAAATATAATTAGCAGAAAGTATTGTTTCCCCCCACAAGTTCTGAAGTAATCCAAAACTTATTAACATGGCATTCATCATTTCTTTTAAAGTCCTATTTTTCCTTTCAACAATTCCATTTTGCTGAGGTGAGTAAGGAGCAATGATTTGATGAATTATTTCATATTCTTTACAAAACTCACCAAAAGGTGATTCATATTTACCACCTCTATCACTTTTTAGTTTTTTGATTTTCATACCATGTTGATTTTCAACTTCATTCTTATATTGAATGAAAGTTTTCAAAGCTTCATCCTTGGTTTGAATTAAATAAACATAACTATATCTAGTATAGTCATTTATAAAAGTGATAAAATATTTTTTCTCACCTCTAGTTTGAATTGATTTAAAATCACAAATGTCACTATGAATTAATTCAAGTGGTTCCGTACTTCTTTCAATTGAATGAAAATGAGTTTTGGATAATTTTGCCTCAACGCAAATTTCACATTTATGATTTGAATCAATGTCAAATTTAGGTAAACATTCTATATTAATTAATCTACGTAAAGATCCATAATTAACATGTCCAAGTCTACCATGCCATAAATTTGAAGACTCAAGCAAGTAAGAAGAAGATGTATTTTTATTAATAACAGATGGTACAACAATCATTACATTAATCTTGAAAAGGCCATCAGACATGTAACATTTTCCTACATACATCACATTCTTAGTAAGTACAAATTTATCACTCTCAAACACTAGCTTAAACCCATTCTTACTCAACAAAGATCCGGAAACAAGATTTTTGTGAATATCCAGTACATGCAGCACATTGTTGAGAGTGAATTCCTTTCCAGATGTTATCTTCAGAACAATCTTCTCTTGTCCTTCAACTTTGGAAGTTGAGGAGTTGCCCATAAAAAGTTATTCACCGTTGTCCACTGTAGAATAAGATGTGAACATCTTTTTGTCGGCACAAATGTGGCGAGTAGCATCAGTGTCCACCCACCATTCGTTAAGATTTCAGACTAGATTTGCCTCGAAAATAACTGCAGAAAGATTAATATCATCTACACCATTGGAAATATTGTCTATTTCAGTCATATGGACTTGAGCAGGCTTCTTGCTTGTTCTTATTTTGCTTTTGCCTTTGCTATGGCAATCTTTGGCCCAATGTCCATCTTTGTCACAGATGTAACACTTGCAATTAAACTTGTACTTTTTAATTTCCTCTCCTTTAGAGCCTTGTGATGAACTTTCTTTGCTTTTGGAGCATGTTCCACCACATTTGCCTTAAACTCCATAGAATGCTTACTAGCCCCGCTTTTCAGAATTGCGGTTGTCCTCTTCAATTCTCAAACGTACAATTAATTCTTCTAAAGACATTTCTTTGCACTTGTGTTTGAGGTAGTTTTTGAATTCCTTCCAACATTGTGGTAATTTCTCAATTAAGGCTGTAACTTGGAAGGATTCACTAAGAGACATGCCTTTTGCATGAATGCCATGCAGAATGAGTTGGAGACCTTGAACTTAGCTAATCACAGTCTTAGAATCAACCATCACAAAGTCCAGGAATTTGCCAACCACAAATTTCTTTGAGCCGACATCTTCCGTTTTGTACTTTTTCTCCAAAGGCTCCCAAAGTTCCTTTGCTGTTTTGATAGGACTATAGACGTTGTATAATGTGTTGTCAAGTTCATTCAAGATGTAGTTCCAGCAAAGGAAATTAGCATGTTTCCAAGCATCGACCGCACCAACCACTTGCCGGTCAGTTTCATTTTCGTTTAGAGTAGGAGCATTCTCACGGAGAAAACGAGCCAGGTTCAGAGTTATAAGATAGAACAGCATTTTCTACTGCCATCTTTTAAAATCAGTTCCAGAGAACTTCTCTGACTTCTCACCGTGATTTACCGGTACTGTCACAACAAGAGAGGGGGTTGGCGCAATTGCAGCCACCATTCTAGTACTTGTTTGAGCATTTGTTTCAGTAGCCATGAATTAGAATTTATACTACACAGAAAATTAATCCAAATTTATAGAATTAAATTCTGTAAAAATAAAAGAAACAAGAAATGTAACTTTAATTTTTCAATTAATTTGGAAATAAAATAAAATTTTATTTAACCAAATTAATTCTACACAGAAAATTAAATTTTTGTAATACTTAAATAATTAAAATACTGAAACAGAATTTTAATTAATGAACACTCAGAAAATAATTTCGGAAAACCCAAATTAATTTCTGACAAAATTCCACAAATAAATATTCTGAATTATTAATAACACCAGTATATTACTACTAGTTGTCAAAGAAAATTGGCAGTATATTACTACTATTTGTTTTCCAACCAGAATATTATTTTTGTAAAATCACAGAAAATAATTTCTGTAAGAAAAAAAAAGAGAAAGGGAAATAAACGAAAAATTCTGTAAACAGAATAATTCGAATCTGTCTTAAGATTGTTGAAACAATCTTCTGTGTACAATAAATAAATTGAAACTAAATTAAACAAAATAAAATAAATAACTTATAGAATTTATTTTATCGAACCAAATGAATAATAAAAAATCAAGTCGAGTGTGTGACACTCTATCCTTAAGACAGATTCGCCCCGCTACGGTGCTTACGGTTAAGTAGCGCCTATCTTCTAGGATACAATGATCTTCACAAATTTGTAATAGCACTCCAAACAAATTTGTACAGTGAACAAAACCTTGTGTTTTATACTCTCTTTAATTTTTCTAAAAATTAATATGAAGAATTTTATGCAAACGGAGCAAGAAATGGAAGAGAACTGTTTTTTTTCTGGATGATTTTCAGACTATTTAAGGTCTCCCAAATGCTGGAAATGAATATGAATTTATAGGCAATTGGTGACGGATTGAACAGGTCCGAACAAGTATGAAACACACCTGCACAGATTTAATTTTTGAAATGAACAGATGCAACCAATGTTGAACAGATTAACTGCTGCAGTTACAGAAACTGCTGAAATTGTCTGGGCAGTCTTCAAATTTGAATTTGTCCGAAATTGAATCTGTTCAGATGCAACAGATTCAAGACCTGTTTGGACTGTTTTAAACTGTTGTGCAATTGATCTGAAAGAGGCACAATTTATGGACAAAATTTTTGAATTTAATTCAAATTACAAAATTTAAATTAATTTTTCCTGCAAGAAATTTTGTCTAAAAAACTAATGTTAGAACCAACCCAGGCTCGGGATGCCCCTTGGGGCCCAACCCATGTGTTGCCATCTAGAACTTATATACATACATAAGTTCTCTTCAAGTTTCAATGTGGCATAGGCCTTTCAAGGAAACTCACATTTAATTCTTTAAATGTTCAATTCCACAAACTCGAAAACGACTTCAAGTTCCCATTCACTCATAAATAGTTTTGACGAACCGTCTTCACTGTGTGACTTGTCATGTGGCAAAGAACACATCACCTCTTCGGACCCACCCCAAAAGACAAGTGGACCCCACTCAATTTTGGGTTCAAAGTTAGCCCAAAATAAGCTTTAAAAAACCAAATTTTCCAACAGATGAATTATGGAGAAGAGTTTATCTCCTACCAAAAATGGTAAATCAAGAATCATATTCCCATTCAGATTGCATCTAATGTTAAAATGATTGAAGTTAGAATCACATTCACGTTATCTCAAAGTTACTGTTATTCAAATATAATCTTATCTCATATTTTAAATATAATCGTGACATGAACAAGATAAAATAGAGTGAGAGAGAAAAATTCATTCCCGTCCTACTTTTTTTATTAGGATAATACAAATTCATATGATATGATGTAGATGGAGGATGTGAGAGTTGTGCGGAGTGAGAAGTTAAACAATTAGGACTAGGTTTCTAAAATAAGTCCCACACGTAATGATAAGTGAAGGTTGTTTAATTTGTAAAAGGCCCTCAAAAACAGTTTTTTTTGTGAACCAAAATACCATCCAACATTCCTCAATAACGGAGCTTTTAAGAGGGCTTCAAACCATGGTAGTTTTGACTGTTAGATTGAATAGTTCTTAACAAGAATTATAATGTTGTTGAATTTGGTAATCCACTAAGGAAATCAGAGACATGCCAACTAAGGGGAATAAAAGGGAAATTTCTTCAAGGTGGGAAAAGTATTACCAAATAATCATATGTAGAAAGAAATGTCTATAAATTGCACTTGCTTTAAACTATGGAAAGGGAAATTACATGAAAGAAAAATATTTGTTTTGAACTTACATATTGGACTACTCTCCGGTTTATCAGGGCAAGTAATTGAGAACTAATTAAAATAGTTAAAAATTATTAAAAAGTCAATTATTTTTTAAATTTTTTATAATTTTTTTTATAAAAGTTAAAAAACTAATTTAAATAACTAATTCTCAAAACAATCAGTCTCATCTAATGCATTGGGATGTTTTAAGAAAATAGTTAAAAGTTGACTTTTAACTTTTAATCAAGTTTTTTTTATTTTTTTTCAAAAATGATTTGAAAAGTTAATAAAAAGTGACTTTTTTTTACTTTTTTTTGTTAATATTTGTTTATGATATTATATCACCATTCCATAATGTAAAAAGACGAAAATATCCCCTCCCCAATTGGTGAAGTGTTTTGTCTCAACAAACCCTAAATTGAATGGAGGGTATTTTCATCAAATGCCATATCGCGTTTGAGCAGCTTCCCAAATGAGTTTCTACATAAAAGGCTTTTTTGAAAAGATGGTTATAATCAGTTTTTCGGTTAAAAACTGATTATAATCAATTTTTTGTGAGAGAGGGACGTGGGTTAAAATTTGAGAAGTAGATTATAACCCACTTTCCAAAAGACCCCAAAAAGTCAATGTTTGGCTTTTGGACAAAACGCTGAAACGCTGCTTATAACCACATACCCAAAGCAAGCCATTATGTGACTGTAGTTATTAGAGATGCAAAGACATCATTCAAGCTCATCAACTTTGTCAAAGCAATGCTAAGAGAAGAAAAATATGTTTTATTTGAATTTGTAAAAAATAGAATAAAAAATCAAATGAAAAGGAGAAATGAAGTAATTTTTTAAAATCTTTTTCTTTCTTTCCTTTTGGTTTTCCCTTTATAAATCCAAAACTCAAACGCAAGTTAGACAAATTGTATTTATTATCCATTATTTTCTTTTGTAAAGACCAAAAATAGAAAGTGTAAAGAAAATAATTATATCCTTCTTTTTTTTGGGGATATTTTTTGGATATCTTAGTTTTTAAATAAATTATTCACATTGAGCCTTTATCCAATGCAAAAATTATGTGTAAATTTTTATTTATACATCATCACTCAATCAGAAAAATCATAGCTGAAGAATTTTCCTCTCCATTTTCTGCTCATTTCCAGAAGTTCAAACACGTTATAAATTTGATCAAGGAATTACGTACCTTATTTCATCAGATTACTTGTAGTTGGGATATTGCTCAGATTCAATAATTGTGTACCATTTTCATATTCACTCTGTTTGATTTCAGTTTTCAGAATTTACTTTTCAGAAAATTTTGTTTTTTCGTTTTCCATATTTTTTTGTTTTCACTAATTTTGTTTTAAATATTTTTAGCAATTTTTTTAATTTTTAGACATACATAACATAAATACACTTAAAAAGTATAATAATTGTGAAAAAAATCTTTACAAAAATCACTAAATACCAAAAATACAAAAATATATATAAAAATTTAGTATTTTTTTTATTTTTGTGTATTTATTAATTTTTAAAATATTTTTTTACAAATATTTTACTATTTAGATACATCTAAGTAAGGTATATCTAACAAAGTAAAAAAATTGCTTAAAATTTTAAAAATATTTACGAAAAACAAAAATCTAAGTTTTCAAAAAATTAAATTCAAAAAATTGAAACCAAACTCACAATTGTTTTTTTGAAACAATAATACAAAAGCAGTAGATGTCAATATATCAATTAATCACATTTAATTTAAAATGTATTATAATAAATTAAATTTTTTGAGATTAAAATTTAGGAACAAAATCATTTTTTTAGAGATGAACTATCTTAATTGTCAAAAGTGTCATTATTGTATTTTTAACAACGAAATTTGATATTTGGTAAAGAATTACTATCTTTTTTAGACTAAATTTTGTCTAAAAAATCTTTTTTTTTTTTTGCATGAAATTATTTTACTCCTAAAAGTGTATATTTGTTTAAAAAAAATTTTGTAAAACTTTTTGAATTGAAAAAAAAAGTTTTTAGACTTTAAAAAAAAGTAAAACTTTTACAACTATCAAAGTTTAAAAAAAAGTAAAACTTTAAAAAAGTAAAAAGTGAAAAAAGTGTAAAGTTTATACTAAGGGGTTGTTTGGGATGACCTAAATAAGTGTATTTTTTGTCTTTTTTAAAAAGATGTGTAGAAAAGTAAAGAGGTGATGTGATGAAAAAAAAAATATGACAAAAGCAGTAGGTGTCAATATAACAAATTAATCACATGACACTTTTTAAAGTTTAAAAAAGTAGAACTTTTTATAACAAATTTTTCATTTTTATATGTTAGGCCTGTTTGGTAGGGCTTATAAACTGTTTATTGTAGCTTTTAATTTAATTTAAATTAAAATATTGTATTTGGTACAGTTTAAGTTAACCAGCTTATAACTTAAATCAAGCTATTTCTCAGCTTATCTCAAAAGCCGGTCAAGGGGTGCCTAAATTTTCGACTTAAACACACAGTTGGTGTTGGGGGCTAAAATTACTTAAATGCCCTCATCAGTATCCAAATATTAATATTAATTAAAAAAGAAAAAATAATATTAATTAAAAAAATAAATATTAATTGATATTAATTATTAATAAATTCATATAGTATATTTTTATATTAATTAAAAAATAAAAAATTGTATATTTCTGAAGAAAAAGAAAAAAATCAATATTAATTGGTATTAATTATTAATAAATTAATATTTTATACTTTTGTAATGAATTAATTATTAATTGATGCTAATTAATAACAATTGTTGATTATTAATATTAATTGATACTAATAAAAAATTATTTGTTAATATTAATTTATACTAATTAATAATTTTAGTATTAATTGAGACTAATTAATAATTTTAATATTAATTGAAACTAATTAATTTATAATGGAAAAAAATTGTAACAATATTACTTCTATTACATTTTTATCAAATGTATCAATTTTTATATTAATTGATACTAATTAATACTAATTATATTAACTTTTATTAATGAAATAATTCTTTTAAATTAAAACTGAAAAAAAATGACAAAATAATCATTTTTATATCATATAAGGGCAGAAAGGACAATTATACAGTAAAAAGTTATTTTACAGCTTATTAACCAAACACTGCTCTGCTGCTTAAATCCATAATCCCACAAGTGCACCAAACAGGTTAACTAGAGATGGCAATTTAAACCCGGCCCGATGGGGACCCGACCCCGATTAGCATAGGGTTTCCCCGAAAAATACCCCTGACGGGCCGGGGACGGTATTAAAAAAAAAATCCCAATCATTTTCGGGTCGGGGACGGTGATAAGCTCTTCCGCCCCGGCCCCGTTCCCCGTCCCCCGTCCCGTTTCTCCCCGCCTCCCTCTCCCTCTCTCTCTATCATTTTAGATCTAATACATTTCAGATCTAATATATTATACTCATCCAATATAATATAATATTATATCTAAAAATTATAATTTATACTCATCTCTCTCTCTTATTTCAGATCTCATCTAACAAACCCAAAACCAAAACACACCTCTCATCTCTCTCATTTCGGGTCTCTCTCTCTCTCATCTCAGATCCTCTCTTCCTCCGCCGCTTTGTCTCTTGTCTTTCCGCCGCCATGGTCGCACTCCGCCGCTTGCTCTCAGGCTCGTTGCACCATAGCTTTGACAGCTTCGCCGCTCGTCGTCGCTACACTGCAACCAAAGTCTTCGTCTCTCCGTCGCTTTAATAGCTCCACCGCCATGGTCACTTTCTCAAGCTCACTGCCCGTCATCGATCAAGACCTCTCTTTTCTCCCTGTGTCTGTGTGTGTGTGATGATGATAATGATGGCGACTCAGATCTACAATCTGCAGATGTGTGTATGGGTGTGTGTGTGTGTGTGTGTAAGATGATGATGATGATAATGACGACTCAGATCTTAGATGTGTGTGTGCGTGTGTGTGTGTGTGTATGTGTGTGTGTGTGTGATGACGACGACTCACTTAGCTCTGTAACTCTGTCACCGTCGGGGATTTTACGGGGTCGGGGAAACCCAATCCCCATTAAAGAACGGTGGTGGGGGGAGTGAGGGGTTCCCCGTCGGGGATCGGGGTCGGGGACGGGGAGTTCCATACTTTCGGGGATCGGGAACGAGGAGGGTAATCCCCAGCCCCATCCCGTCCCGTTGCCATTCCTAAGGTTAACAGTTTATGTTCACAGCTATAAGCCATAATCTGTTAAGTTATAATCTATAATCAATTTTCCACAGTTTTACCAAACGGGACCGTTATACTAAGCCTCGATTTGGGAAGTGGGTTAGCTTTTTGGCTTTTTGACTATTTTAGTCCGAGGCTAAAAAGCCTGGTTTGGGAAGGGCTTTTTGGCTTTTTAACTTTTTGGTGAAGTGTCTCCATATTAAAAGACCAAACTGCCCTTCAAGTGACTCATGTCAACTCATTCACAAAATCCTCCACGTCAGCGTCATCTTAGACCGGAATGAATTTTCTTTTTTCTTTTTTTCTTTTCTTTTCTTTTTTCATTTGGATTTGGCGTCTTTTTTATTTTTATGGTTCTTTTTTTTAAAAATTTTTATGTTGTTATCATTTTTCTTGCAAATGGTTTTTTTTTTTGTTTTTCAAAAATGAGTTTTCATGTGTTTTATTTATTTGTAAATTACGTGACAAATGCTAATTGATGTGTTGATATTTTTATTTTTATTTTTTTTGGATGAGGCGTATTTTTATTTGTTTTTTAATTTACATTTTTTTTATTTTTTTTTCTTTGTATACATTAATTTCTTTTTATATTTCAAAAATAAGTTTTCATGTGTTTTATTTATTTGTAAATAAAACAGGCAAATGCTAATTTCCGTTTGACATTTTTTTTTTTTTTTTTTGTGTGATGAGACTTATTTTTGTGGTTCTTTTTTTTTGTCATTTACGCTTTACAAAATTTTGTTTTATTTGTATACATTAATTTGTTTTTTGTTTTTAAAAATGGTTTTTCATGTGTTTTCATTATTTTTAAATTATGTGGCAACTGCTATTTTATGTTTTTAATTTTTTATTCTTTATTTTTTACTTTGTTTGGTTTTTTGGAAAAACGTTTTTTCATGTCATTTATTTAAAATAATGTCAAAAATCATATATTGCCATGGCACATGATAAAAAATGATGTCTGTTTTTTCATGTGTTTTTTAATTTTGATTTTAAAATTAATTTTTTTTTCATTTTCTGTAAAATGATAAAAAGTGAGGTTTTATTTTATTGTCCTGTGTATTTTGAGTTTTTTTTTTTTTTGCAAATGGTTTTTTCATGTGTTTTTTATTTTTATTTTTTTTTCATTTTCTGTGAAATGATAAAAAGTGAGGTTTTATTTTATTGTCTTGTGTATTTTAAATAATTTAATTTTAATTTTATTTTAAATATTTAATTTTAATTTTAATTTTAATTTTAATTTTATTTTAAATATTTAAATAATGTAAATAATCTAAAAAATTTAATAAGTAAAAAATTAAAATAAATATTCAAAAAATTTAAATCGTAAAAATTTAAATAATAAAAAAATTTAAATAATTTAAAATGTTAATATTTTAAATTTAAAAATAACTCTACACTAAAATCGTAGTCAAGCACATAAAATAAAACTCAACATAGCCTAAATTATTTTTAAAACTCATAACCAAACACATAACTCGAAGCTCCATACTACTTTCACAACTCTACACTCAAATCATAACCAAATACATAACAAAAAAATTAAAATATTTAAAAATATTTTTATAAAATAGAGTTTGAATTTATTTTTATAAAATATTTTAACAAAAAACAAAAAAAATGTTTTAAAATTTTTTTTTTCAACTTTCTTTGTTTTTTCTGGAAAAATGTGTTTTTTGGGAAAAGGGTTTTTTTTTTTACCTTGTGTGTGCTGGCGCTAAGGCGATGCCTCTCTTTCATGTGGGGGTAGTTTTGTAAATTTACCTTGGCATTGGTTGTTGCCAAGCACCTGACAAGCTTTTGTCTCCATGTGGTTAAATTAAACTTTTTTGTCCGGATGTGGCTAATTTAGCCCCAACTAAGGTGGTGTTTGGGAAGCAAAGTTGGGGCTAAATTAGCCACATTCGGACAAAAAGTCTAATTTAGCCACATGGAGACAAAAGCTTGTCAGGTGCTTGGCAACAACCAATGCCAAGGTAAGTTTACGAAACTACCCCACATGAAAGAGGGCATCGCCTCAACGTCAGCACACACAAAGTAAAAAAAAAAACCTTTTCCCAAAAACACCTTTTTCCAAAAAAACAAAGAAAGTTGAAAAAAAAAATTTAAAAACATTTTTTTGTTTTTTGTTAAAATATGTTATAAAAATAAATTCAAACTCTATTTTATAAAAATATTTTTAAATATTTTAATTTTTTTGTTATGTATTTGGTTATGATTTGAGTGTAGAGTTGTGAAAGTAGTATGGAGTTTCGAGTTATGTGTTTAGTTATGAGTTTTAAAAATAATTTAGGCTATGTTGAGTTTTATTTTATGTGTTTGGTTACGATTTTAGTGTAGAGTTGTTTTTAAATTTAAAATATTAACATTTTAAATTATTTAAATTTTTTTATTATTTAAATTATTTAAATTTTTACGATTTAAATTTTTTGAATATTTATTTTAATTTTTTACTTATTAAATTTTTTAGATTATTTACGTTTTTTAAATATTTAAAATAAAATTAAAATTAAAATAAAATAAAATAAAATAAAATATTTAAAATTAAATTAAAATTAAATTATTTAAAATACACAGGATAATAAAATAAAACCTCACTTTTTATCATTTCAGAGAAAATGAAAAAAAAATAAAAATAAAAACACACGAAAAAACCATTTGCAAAAAAAAAAAAAAAAAAAGAAACTTAAAATACATAGGACAATAAAATAAAACCTCACTTTTTATCATTTTACAGAAAATGAAAAAAAATTAATTTTAAAATCAAAATAAAAAAACACATGAAAAAATAGACATCATTTTTTTATTGTGTGCCACGACAATATATGATTTTTGACATCATTTTAAATAAATGACATGAAAAAACGTTTTTCCAAAAAACCAAACAAAGTAAAAAATAAAGAATAAAAAATTAAAAACATAAAATAACAGTTGCCACATAATTTGAAAATAATGAAAACACATGAAAAATCATTTTTGAAAACAAAAAACAAATTAATGTAAACAAATAAAACAAAATTTTGTAAAGCGTAAATGAAAAAAAAAGAACCACAAAAATAAGTCTCATCACACAAAAAAAAACAAAAAAAAAATGACAAACAGAAATTAGCATTTGCCTGTTTTATTTACAAATAAATAAAACACATGAAAACTCATTTTTGAAATATAAAAAGAAATTAATGTATACAAAGAAAAAAAAAATGAAAAAAACGTAAATTAAAAATAAAATAAAATACGCCTCATCCAAAAAAAATAAAAATAAAAATAAAAACATCAACACATCAATTAGCATTTGTCACGTAATTTACAAATAAATAAAACACATGAAAACCCATTTCTGAAAAACAAAAAAAAAAAACCATTTGCAAGAAAAATGACAACAACATAAAAATTAAAAAAAAAAAGAACCATAAAAACAAAAAAGACGCCAAATCCAAACGGAAAAAGAAAAAAAAAAAATTCATTCCGGTCTAAGATGACGCTGACGTGGAAGATTTTGTAAATGAGTTGACATAAGTCACTTGAAGGGCAGTTTGGTCTTTTAATATGGAGACACCTCACCAAAAAGTCAAAAAGTTAAAAAAGTCAAAAAATCATTTCTAAACCAGGCTTTTTAGCCTCGGGCTAAAATAACCAAATAGTCGAAAAGTCAAAAAGTCAACCCACTTCCCAAACGGAGGGTAACAATACATGACAATGTAATTAGTATATTACAAGGGGGCTGAAAATGGAAATGAAACTTTTTTTTTCCTTTTTTTTTTTTTTGAAAATTATAGTTGTTATTTTTTTATAAAAATAGTTACAAAAATATTCTCATTTCAAAATTTATTTTTAAAAATTATAAAAACTTAAAACGAAAATAAGGCTGTGAATATTTAATACTAATCATATTAGTATTTATTTAAGTATTGTATTCAAAGCTACCATGTCCCTTCATGGATATGATGTGGACACACATAATTGTAAAAATAATACAAAGTTAGGATCTTAAGTAGAGAGTGTGTCGGTGAAGCTCATTATTTTATTTTATTTTTTGAATAATTGGGTGTTCGGATCAGTTTACGCGTATTTCGACTAATCACATGACCTATACAAAGCATCTCCTCCACATAAATCAAGTAAATCTCAGACAAAATTCTAAAAAGTTGATAGCATCTAATAAGAGTTGAATCTAAGACCTGGAGATAATATACTTCTATGTTCGTGCAGTATTGACACATAAAATAATAAATAAATTGTGTTAAAAAAAAAAAGAGAGAGTAGGTATTCACATTATTAAATGTAAAACTGAATCTTTAATTTTAAGTCTGAAAGGACTTGATGGCGTATTATTAAACAATGAGTATAGTTAATGAAATCTAAGTTTCATTTTCATTGTCAACTATAAATTGGCTTTTGGTGAAGAAAGTTTACTTACCATTTGCTTATATAAATTAGATTTTCAATTTTGTTTCGACTATTATTCAACAATACGGTGCTTTGTGCTCCTTTATATTTTATTTTTTTTCACAAGTTCATAACCCACATCAATATTGTATGTTTCACAAGAGATCATACGTTGGTGTGATCAATGCCTATTGCAATTAGGTCTCTTTTGGCAATAAGCTTATAAGTCAACTTATTGATTTATTGACTTATTCTGGTCACATCACCTCTTTATTTTTTATATATTTTTTCATAATAAATTAAAAAATCAATTTATAAGCCACTTTTCAAGACAAACCTAAGTATATATTTTATCCTTTGTGTTGGATAGTTTTGCGATTTGGACCACTTGGCCTTTTGTTAGCCAAAATGAATCATTTTTTCTTTTTTCTTTTTTGGTTTCTTTTTTAGGTACTTAATTGCAAATACTATTGATAAAATTATCATTGTTGGGAAAAATAATTTGGCATGAAATTGCAAATATTAACGACATAATTATTATTGTTATGAAAAAAAGAAGAAAAAAAAATACGTAAGTTGTCTTGTTCCGTGGCGATACTTTTTTGGGCATGAAAAAAATCATCATCACTTAATAATTTTCCCTTTGAAAGTTTTTTTTCTTTTTTTTGAAATTGCTTGAATGGTTGCCTCTTATCAATTGTTTTTTAGGAGAATTATTAGTAGTTCATATAGTTTGGGACTTGTGTGGGTAATTTTTTGACCACACTGCCCGCCTAGAAATCAGCTGGAAAAGCACTGGCAGAATAGATGGCCTCTAGATAACCTGCAACAGAAAGAAAAGGCTCCAGCGGTGGCTCTTCCACCCGGGGGCACTCCGACGATCAAGTCAGTATATCTCTCAAAGATAATCAAGTGTTAAACTTACAAACCTGAATATAAAACTGCGTACCTTAGACCCACGGGGGTGCCTCTCTTTTATAGTTTACTCAATCCAAGTCCTACTAGAAGCCTGACTTCTATGGATTCCAATTTAGTACTTACTTTGGATTCCTCAAGAGATAAAGATAAACTCCCTAAGAGCTTTATCCTTATCTTAGCAAAAGTCTTCTCTTTTCTCTAGGACTCTTGTCCATATCCAAGTTGAGTTCCCTCTTCATTCTAGGACTCTTGTCCCTTATCCGCTTATCTCGGATTCCGATATCTTCGGAGGCAACCTCCGCCTAGCCGAGATGACCTCGGCACAACGACCAAGACACGTGGCACCTCGGCTGACACGTCAGCGTCACCTTGACACATCGGCGTCTCCTTGCCACGTGTTGGTACTCAAAAAATATATCCCCACAACTGCCCCCTAGGTTCTATTACCTCGGCATTCTGAGGTGATGGAATCTATATCTGTATTTTCTTCCAGTACCTCGGCATGAGAACTCTTCGGCCGAGATCATTCATTTTAGACCGACATGCCTTCATCAGAGAACAAGAACTCAAACGAACTCCCCCACGCGCATGAGCTGTCATGCACCTCTTCTCAACCGTTTCTCTTACGCGTCTTTGCCTTATTGGTCCGTGCCTGCGACGCGCTAATTAGCCGTCTTAATCTGTCTGCGCCGTCTGACGCATGCGTTCCTCCAGGCGCAATAAATGCCCTATTTTGCCGCCGTTTCAAGTTTTTTGATAAAACTTTACTTTCTTTCTTCGCTTCTTTACCTTTGCACTTGATTTTCTGGTTTTCTCTCTCTCTTAAACTTTCCCAAATCCTCCATTACTCTAGCTTCAAGCTCTGCAACCGTCTTCATTCTTCCATTTCAACGAAGCTTTCGCTATTCCGTCGCGTCTGTAACCGTTGCCTTATCTCGGCGACTTTCATTCCGGCTTCATTTGTTCTGGTAAGCCTCTGTTCCTCTCATTCCTAATTCCTTCTATGTGTTTTTGTTTACTTATTGCCATTATTGCTCTGTTCAAACCCTTGATTTGCTGAACTATTCATCTGGATGCATCTATCCCATGAGTTCACTTACATTTTGAACAGTTGCATTGTTTCAACACTTTTCTTGCCACTGTTCTTGACCTTTTACTTCTGTATTTCTTTCGCTTCTGAGAACCATACCTCTGTTCTTTGATTCTAAAACGTCGTTCTTTGTTTCTTGTTTTCCTGATTTCTGCCTTTAATTTTTGCTTTCAATCTTTGCCTTTATAGATTTAGGTTTGGGTGTTGTCTATAGAACCTTCAATTTTTAGGGAAAACTGATACAACCCTTACCAGTAGATTCCTAGGGATTTGCCGAGGTCCTGATAACCCCTTAAGAACACTTTCTTTCTGAAACCTAGCCTTCTGTCTTTAGACCAACGTTATGGGTATGTGGAGACATAGGGTTGATACCCCGACCAAACTTGAGTACTTTAGGCAGGAGTTCTCCGTCCCTGCCGATGTCCACCTGAAATTGGCTGGGGATGATGACTCCATCATGCCTACCAAAAGCACCATGCCTCTCCCTATTGTAGCCTTTACTGAGTGTGGACTTCGGCTTCCACTTAACATTCTTTTTCGTGAGATTCTGCATTATTATAAGTTGAACCCTATGCAACTTGCCATAAACTCTTATCGAGTGATTTTTGGTATTATCGCCTTAGCCAGACAAGAAAACATTAGAATCACCCTAGCCGACATACAGTACTGTTACACCATGTGCCCCCTTAGCCTGAAGGAAAAAGGTTACGTCTACTACCTCAAGCCGAGGTCCACTAAATTCAAAATCGTAGCCGACCTCCCAGACTCCAACAAGGGGGCTAGAGATGACTACTTCATTGTCTCTGGAAATTGGGAATTTGCCCCAGACAAAGATGTCCATCTATACCCTCTTCCTCGAACGGTTAAAGAGGGCAAAGGTAAGAGCCCAGTGTTATTTACTTAGTTGTTTCTTTTCAAGTCTTCAAGATTTTATCTGTTTCTAATGTCTGTTTCTTCTTGCAGACGTCCGCAAGCTAGCGAAAGACTTTCGCCAATCTTACATTCCTAGCAAGGACCTGAAAAGGCTCCTGGACTTGCCTGTCCACAAAAGGAAAGCACCTCTTCTTCTGAACTTTATTCCTACGTACAAATCCACTCTGCTTGACGTCCCAAAGAAGAAGAAGAAGAGTCTTTCTCCACCTTCTGCTACAACTCTTCCCACAGCTTCCACATCACGGGCAGACCAAGGATCCACTTCTGACCCAGCAGATCTGCCATCTACTTCAGCCCTACACTTAATCCCAATACCAAAAAGAAAACGTCGGCGACATCTTGTCAAGACTGCTGAGATGGGTCGCCCGAAGCTTGTCGCTGTTGATCTCTTAGCAGACCTACCTGCCGACGTTGATGCTGTACCAGCTCAATCCATGCCCCCATCAAAGCCAAAAAGAATAAAAAAGGCTCAGCCCAAGGCCAAAGCTACTGAGGTTGAGGCTGAGGATGCTTTGCCCATCTCACAATTGGCTGAGAGTAAAAAGAGTACTTCTGCTTCTGCCAAGAGGTCTGCTGAGGCCCAACCGTCAGAGTCCAGTCAATCGAAGAAGCCGAGGTCATCGTCTGTGACGACCTCGGGTTCCAAAGTACCAAGAGTCCCCTGGGTGCCTGAAATCACCCTGGAGGATAAGCCTGTTCTAGCTTCTGACAGTGCCGAAGACATAAACGTCAGCGTGGCACTCAGTACTGCTGTTCTCCTTCCTGGTGATCTTGAGCGAAATGCCAAGATGAGCGAGTATGAGAACTACGCCCTCATGCTCCAACGCTCTGTACAAGTAAGTTCCCCCATTTGGTAATTTGTCTTTTTGTCCCTTTTTTCTATACTTGCAAGGTTTGTGTAATAACTTTTCCCTTGGGTTCTTTCAGGCCATTCAACATGCCCATTCTCTCTCCATGCAAGCTTTTGAAACAAGGGAGAAGTTGGCCGATATGAGGCGGGAGGTTTCTGCCTTGAAAAAGGAAAACAAAACTGTTCTGACAAAGATGAAGAAGCTGGAAGATCAGGCCGCGGCTGCCACTAAGGCCCAACAGATGGCCGAAGAAAAAGCGGAGTCTACTGAGGCTATCAGAAAAGTTATCGAGGCCGAGAAAAAAGAGGCCGAGGTAAAAAAGGCCCAAGCCGAAAAAGAGCTTCAGAAGGGTCTGGCCACCAAAAAAGCCGAGATCAAGGAAGCTGATGAGAAGGCTTACGCCCAGGGCATGGCCGACGTCACTGAGGAATATAAACTTCAAGTCAGGCAGGCATGCAACAGGGGCTTCTCCCTTGGTTGGATGTCCCTGATAAAGAAACTTGATCTTCCTGCTGACTCACCCTACCGCAATGCCGATGCTATTCCTCTGTCGTTCCCCCTTCCTCCTCCATCAAGTCAACCTGGAGGAGAATCTGAATCTGAGTCTGAGGATGCCGATGAGGAAGAGGATGAGGCTTTGGTCAGAAAACCAAAGGATGCTGATGGGGCGAAGTCCCCTCCTCAGAATGAGAAGTCTTTGACTTGACTCAAGATGAAGAAGGTGATAAGGTTATCCCTGAAGCTGTTCTTGACACTGTTCCAGCCGACATCCCTTCCGAGGTTAAGACTGTCGAACAAACTCTTCAGGAAATTGACGCCGAAATAGCGGCAGAGAAGAAGGCCGAGGTTGTATTTGATCTCCAAATCCAACAATCTGGAGGAGAAGACCCTTAGCTTTATGTTCTTCTTTTGCTTACTTGTATTTTGTTTTTTCCTTTATCTTTTTCTGAACAATGTAAGCTTTTGCGTGGCTGACGTGTCTCCCAATTTTGTAAATGTTAACTCAGCTTTCCTTTTCTTAACACTCGAATCTTTGTCTTTTCTTTGATTGCTTCTGCGTGGTTTCTATACTTAGAATATTTTGCATGATTTACATACTTCTTTCTTTCCTTGTGCAATCTTCTGGGGGTTACATATCTCGGGTGTAATAACTACAAGCTTTACTTCGGCAAGATACTGACCTGCAATCTTTTCATAAGTTTCAACAAGTGTAAAACATGTACTATTCAATGTCAACTTTGCAAACTTTTTCTTAAGTTTCAACAAGTATTTTCAACAAGTGAAGTATTTTCTTAAGTTATGACAATGATCTACTTGTAAATTGCTACAAATTTCAACAAGTGTTTAAACAATATACTTAGCTTTTACCTCAACCTATAAATTGCTGCAAATTTCAACAGATGATCATATGTCGGCTTAACATTATCTTGTAAATTGCTACAAATTTCAACAAGTGAAGATAAGGAATCAGCTTAATTCCAACTTGTAAATTGCTACAAATTTCAACAAGTGAATTAAGGAATAATCTCGGCTTAACTTCGACTTGTAAATTGCTACAAATTTCAACAAGTGAAGATAAGGAATCAGCTTAATTCCAACTTGTAAATTGTTACAAATTTCAATAAGTGAATTAAGGAATAATATCGGCTTAACTTCGACTTATAAATTGCTACAAATTTCAACAAGTGAAGATAATGAATCAGCTTAATTCCAACTTGTAAATTGCTACAAATTTCAACAAGTAAAGATAAGGAATAATCTCGGCTTAACTTCGACTTGTAAATTGCTACAAATTTCAACAAGTGAAGATAAAGAATCAGCTTAATTCCAACTTGTAAATTGCTACAAATTTCAACAAGTGAATTAAGGAATAATCTCGGCTTAACTTCGACTTGTAAATTGCTACAAATTTCAACAAGTGAAGCTAAGGAATTAACTTAATTCCAACTTGTAAATTGCTACAAATTTCAACAAGTGAATTAAGTATCTCTGTCTTCTCTCTGCCCCTAATGTGAACCTGAGTTCTACTTGGGTTCTCATTATTCATGTCTCAAAAACACCAATATGTAACTTTATCAATCGTATGTGTTTTAAAGAAAAAGGGAAAAGATTTTATTGATGACATCGGCCAAAAATTCTGCACATCTAATGATAGAAGAATTTCAAATTACAAGTGTTCCAAGGTCTTGGCAGTGCTTTGCCTTCGTTATCTTCAAGTCGATAAGCTCCAGTGCCAATACCGAAGTAATTCTGTAGGGTCCTTCCCAGTTTGGGCCAAGCTTGCCCTCTCTGGGATCTTTCTTGTTACCGACGACTTTTCTCAGGACTAGGTCGCCGACTTGAAAATCTCTTGGATTGACCTTCTTGTTGTAAGCTCTAGCAAGCTATTGCTGGTATACTGCGAGCTGAATTGCAGCTTTCTCTCTGCGTTCTTCCAAAAGATCCAGATCTCGAGCTAAGATTATATCATTGGTGCCATTCTCTACTCCCTGGGTTCTGATCCCTAGGATACCGATCTCCAATGGGATGGCTGCTTCTGTGCCATAAGCCATGGCAAAGGGGGATTCCCCTGTTGATCTTCTCGGCGTAGTCCGATATGCCCAAAGTACGTTGGGCAATTCGTCTACCCACTTTCCTTTTGCTGCCTGCAGCCTCTTCTTTATTCCATCCAAAATTACTTTGTTGGATGCTTCTGCTTGCCCATTGCTTTGGGGAAAACTTGGTGTTGAAAAGTAATTCTTGATCTTGAATTTCGCACAAAAGTTCTTGATGAGTTTGCTATCAAACTGTGTTCCGTTGTCGGCAACTATTGCTCTTGGAATCCCAAATCTGGTGATGATGTTTCTCCATATAAAGTTCTTGACATCTACATCTCGGATTTTGGAAAGAGGTTCTGCCTCTATCCACTTCGTAAAATAATTTGTTGCTACCAGCAAGTATTTTCTCTGCCCAGTTGCCTGGGGAAGTTGCCCAACAAGGTCCATGCCCCATTGGGCAAACGGCCAAGGGCTGGATACTGGGTTTAGGTCAGCAGCTGGCTGATGTATCAAAGGTGCAAACCTTTGGCATTGTTCACATTTCTTCACGTAGGCTTCAGCATCCTTTTGCATGTAGGGCCACCAATACCCCTAGGTAATGGCCCTATGGGCTAATGATCTGCCCCCAGCATGGTTTCCACAAATTCCTTCATGAATTTCATACAGGAAATCTTCAACCTGCAAAGGGTGTAAGCACCTTAAAAGTGGTCCAGTGAAGGACCTTCTGTAGAGGTGTCCGTCTTCTGTCAGACAGAATCTTGCCGATTTCAGTCTGACTTTGTGTGCCTCCTTACGATCTTCTAGCAGCTTTCCTTCTTTCAGGAATGCGACAATTGCATCCATCCAGCTTGGCCCCATGTCTACACACATTGCTTCCTATCCTGTGTTCCATGGTTCTATGCTCGGGCCCGACATATAGTTGATCATAATTGTCCTTGTTTTGCCAGTTTGTATGGAACTTGCCAGGTTAGCCAACGCGTCGGCGTGGGTGTTGTCATCTCGGCTAACTTGGAGTAATCTGCAGTTCTGAAATAGGGCTGCTAATCTGATGACCTCTTTTGCATATGCCGACATCCTTTCGTCTCTGGCTGCAAATTCACCTGTTGATTGGTTAACAATAAGTTGTGAATCACAAAAAACTATTACCTCATCTGCTTCTGCTGCTGCTGCCAGCTTTAGTCCTACAATTAATGCTTCGTATTCCGTTTCATTGTTTGAGGCCTTGAACCCCAAACGGATGGACTGTTCTATTATTTCTCCATCTGGAGATATCAGCAGCACTCCTGCCCCCGCTCTTTGTCGGTTCGAACTTCCATCGATGAATAGTCTGAATGAGTCGCCGATGTAGATGCTGCAGGGTTTGAGCTTTTCCTTCTTTTGCTCTTTTACCTTTGGCTGGGATTCTCCTTGCTTGCTGGGACAATACTCATCCTGGCTCAACGGAGCCCAATGTTCGATGGTTTCGGGGGTGAATTCTGCCACGAAGTCGGCCAAAACTTGGCCTTTAACTGCTGTTCTAGGCCTGAACTCCAGGTCATACTGACCTAGGGCTACGGCCCATCTTGCTATCCTTCCTGTTAAGTCTCCTTGCTGCAACAAGGACTTCAGTGGATGCTCTGTTAAGACCACAATCTTGTGTGCCTGAAAGTAATGGTTCAAATTTTTTGAAGCCATTACTAAGGCTAGCATTAATTTCTCCAGTGGTAGATACCTTGTTTCTGCATCGGCCAAGGTTTTACTTACATAATAAACAGCCTTTTGCTCCCCTTTTTCTTCTCGGATTAGTACTGCACTGCGTGTTCTGAAACTGCCAAGTACAAAAACAGTTCTTCCCCTGGTTCTGGATTGGAAAGAATCGGAGTTGTGGTCAAGTACTTCTTTAGGTCGGTTAAAGCGGCTTCGCATTTTTCTGTCCACAGAAAGTCTGTGGCTTTTTTCACTAAGTTGAAGAAGGGTCTGCATTTATCTAAGCTTCTGCTGATGGATCTGTTTAGGGCTGCGGCCCTTCCAGTAAGCATCTGAACCTGTTTTGCCGACGTCGGGCTCTGCAGCTCTAGGATGGCCTTGATTTGGTCTGGGCTGGCCTCAATGTCCTTTCTCGTTACCAGATACCCTAAAAACTTACCTGATCCAACTCCAAACGCGCACTTTGATGCGTTGAGTCGGAGCCGGTATGTTTTAAGTATATCAAAGACTTCTTTTAGGTGGGCAAGATGACCCTTAGATTCCTTGGTCTTCACGACCATGTCATCGATGTAGACTTCTACCGTTTTGCCAATCAGGTGCTTGAACATCTTTGTTACTAACCTTTGGTAAGTTGCTCCTGCATTTTTCAACCCAAAAGGCATTACCTTGTAACAGTACAAGCCTTTAGGGGTGATGAACGCGGTCTTCTCCTCGTCTGGAGGGTACATGGCAATCTGGTGGTACCCTCTGTATGCATCCAAAAAACTCATCCTTTCGTGCCCTGAAGTTGCATCTACTAGCTGGTCAATCTTGGGCAGAGGAAAGCTGTCTTTGGGGCAGAATTTGTTGAGGCTGGTAAAGTCTACACAGACCCTCCATTTGCCGTTCTTCTTTTTCACTACTACTGTGTTGGACAGCCATGTCAGGTAGTGAACTTCTCGGATGGCCCTGGCCTCCAGAAGTTTGTCTACTTCTTCTTCTACTGCTTCGACGTGCATCAACGTCAATCTTCTAGCTCGTTGAATCACAGGTTTTGCCGACCTGTCGACATTCAGTCTGTGGCAAGTGACCTCGGGGTCAATGCCAGGCATTTCATAAGGTGTCCAGGCGAACACCTCAATGTTGGCTCTCAAAAAATCTTCCAGTTCTCTTTCCTCTTCTTCGGCTAAGCCTGAACCGAGAAGAAAGAAGCGTCCTTCGTCGCCCTCATAGACAAGGATTTTCTTTAGTGTTTCTTCACTCTTTTCGGTTGGCTCGTTGCCGACATCATCTAGGACCTCCATGTCCTCGTCTTCAATCTCTGCCTCTTTTGGCTTTCGAATGCTGCAAGTAGTCTTCATTGCTGCCATGGAGCAAGTTTTTGCCTACAGTTGATCTCCTCTGACTTCTTCAATCCCATGCTCTGTTGGGAACCGTAGTAGTTGATACAGTGTTGAGGGAACTGCCCCCATTGCATGCGACCATGGTCTTCCCAAGATGATGTTATATGGCGAGGGTGTGTCAATCACCATAAATTCTGTCTTGATCTTTTTAGTACCAGCTTGTACTTCCACGCTTGCTGCGCCCAGTGGCCATGTCGGCGTTCCATTGAAGCCGACCATAGGGCTGCTGGATTGTTCCAGGTCGTCAGGATGAAGGCCCAGCTCCTTGTAACATCTGACGTACATGATGTCACAAGAGCTGCCTTGATCTATTAGGATGCGTTTTACTTGGCATTCCCTAACCTGGAGGGATACTACCAAGGCATCATTATGCGGATGCTGGACCATCTCTAGGTCGGATTCAGTGAAGGTTATCATCGGTCCTTGGCTTTCTTCAGGTCGAGGTCTTTTGTGTCCGACCTGGTTTACGTGCTGCATGTGTTTTACTCTTTGGGTTTCTCCCCAAATGTCGTTTTCGCTCACTCTTGAGTGGATGACATTAACCACCCATGGTCCCCCTACCTGTGGTTGTTGTGCTGGGGGAGGCGGTGCTGCTGGTGCTTGAGGCAATCTTGCCTGTTCTTCTCTTGTCCTGGCCTCATCAACAAGGTCCCTCAGATGGCCTTGCCTTACTAGGTCTTCTAAGTGTACTTTTAAGGCTCTGCAACCCTGAGTTGGGTGTCCTTCTTCATTATGGTAAGCACAGCGCCTACCAACGTTTCTTCCCATAAATTCCCCTGGTGCTCTTGCCGGTGCCTTGAAATAGGGTTGATTTCGTATTTGGTCCAGGACTTTATGGATAGGGATTCGGAACACCGTCGTCACTGCCTGTTTGCCCTTCAATTCTGTTTCTTGTTTGGTCGGCCCGTTGCTACCTCGGCCTCGCTTCGGCGAGTCGTTTCCCTTCTCCTACTTTATCTCTTTGTTTCCCAACATATCTTCCTCGGCTCTGGCGTACTTCTCGATTCTCGCCATGAGTTCTTCCATGCTTTTTGGCAATGTTTTTGCCAAAGACTTCCGTAGTGGGCAGCCATCTTTTAGGCCATTCTTGAAAGACACGACCGCCACTTCTTGGTTGCATTCGGGTATTCGATTGAATACCTCGTAGTACCTCTTCGCGTAGGCCCTAAGGCTTTCTTCCTTGGTGATTCTTAAAGCCATCAGGGCGTCGACCCTCAAGGGCTGTAGTTTGTTCGTCACAAACCTGGCCACAAACATCTCGGCCAGGCCTTCCCACGTCTTTACGCTTTCCTTCGGTAGTTTATGGAACCAATCGGATGCAATTTCCCCAAAGGATGAGGGGAATACTTTGCAGAGCAATGGCTCATGCCCACTATACAACGCCATGGAATTTAGGTATAGTCCAACATGAAAGTTGGGATCTGATTTACCATCATAAATTTGGAATCTTGGCATACTGAATCTCTTTGGTGCTTCGAATTTGTCCAGTGCCACCGAGAACGGTGTTCTCGGCTTAACTGGGGATGTCACCTCGGCTTCAACATTCTGCTGCCTCCTTTTGAGGTAATCCCTCAAGTCTTCCTTACTCCTACCTGGAGCTCGGCTATCTCTGGACTTCAATCTTTTTGGCACACTACTTTCGGCCTCGTGGTGGGCCCGTTTCGATCTTTCTCCATGGGTTGTGTCAAAGCAGGGTGCCTGCCCTTGAACATGCCGATGTTCTTTGGGCCCTGGATCCTTCATTCGATGTGTCCTTCGGGACTCTTCTTGCCTCGGCTCCTCTCGTCCGACTTCCCTGGAAGGTCGGTGTGAGTGCCTTCCGCTCCTGGTGTGCTGAAGGACTTTGGGGATTATTCATCTTCCTCCATTCTGGGCATTGGTTGCTGGCATTGGTGTATCTTGCAGCGGGTATGGTGGCTGCATGACATTATTTTGCATCATGAAGTTGACGACCGACTGTAGGTCCGCCAACTTGTTTGCCAAGTCTTTTACTTCCTCATCCCTCCGTAGGCACCTATCCCTCTATACCTGAAGGTTATCTTCGTTATAGTACTTGCCTTGGTCTGTCTTCTTTGAAGTGTTGCCCTCCTGGCCGACGTCTTTCTCTCCGTGGCCCTGGCCATGAGTTTCTGTGTTGTGGTTGTCTCCTTCAAAGTCAAGATCAATTGGTCTGCCACTCCCAGCAGGGGTGTCGCCCCCAATGTTTTCCCTCTGTCCGTCACTGGCCATCTATTCTTCTAGGTTCCCACAGACGGCGCCAAATTGTGTGGGTAATTTTCTGACCACACTGCCCGCCTAGAAATCAGCTGGAAAAGCACTGGCAGAATAGATGGCCTCTAGATAACCTGCAACAGAAAGAAAAGGCTTCGGCGGTGGCTCTTCCACCCGGGGGCACTCTGACGATCAAGTCAGTATATCTCTCAAAGATAATCAAGTGCTAAACTCAAAAGCTTGAATATAAAACTGCGTACCTTAGACCCACGGGGGTGCCTCTCTTTTATAGTTTACTCAATCCAAGTCCTACTAGAAGCCTGACTTCTATGGACTTCAATTTAGTACTTACTTTGGATTCCTCAAGAGATAAAGATAAACTCCCTAAGAACTTTATCCTTATCTTAGCAAAAGTCTTCACTTTTCTCTAAGACTCTTGTCCATATCCAAGTTGAGTTCCTTTTTCATTCTAGGACTCTTGTCTCTTGTCCCTTATCCGCTTATCTCGGATTCCGATATCTTCGGAGGCAACCTCGGCCTAGCCGAGGTGACCTCGGCACAATGACCAAGACACGTGGCACCTCGGCTGACACGTCGGCGTCACCTTGCCACGTGTTGGTACTCAGAAAATATATCCCCACAGGACTTATATTATTTTAATTTTTGACTTTTTAATTATGATACATTTGATCATGAATTTTGAATTTTATTTCAAATAAAGACAATTGAAGATACCATTGCTTAATTTCAAAAGAAAAAATGTCAATTTAATAAAATATAAACTAATTTGACAAAAATAAACGTCAAACAAATATTTTAAATTTTTTAAAATTATTTTCACCCACCATAAATAAAATTATGTAAAATTGATAAATTTTTTAGACATTTATTTACTAAATTAATTTTTATTATGTGTTTAAATGATAATTGAGAGGGTAATTTATAACTGGGCCGAGCTAAGGGCTTCCTTGTAAGTTGGGTCGCACAATGGACCGGGGTAAGGTTTGACGTAGCCCGGTCTTAGAGTTAGCAAGCTTGACCCAGGAGAAATTCGGACCGAGCTATGGATTGAGGAGCTTGGGCCTTGCGTAATAGACCTCATCCTGGTTAGCCCGGTGAGGGATTGTTGTAGTTTGTTCGATTCGAACAACTAGAACCGAGGTGTACTTGGACGGGGACCGAGCTAGGCACTGCGTACAGAATTACCGAATTGGGTATGTCAAAAGGTAAGTGTTAGCTCGATCATCCTGTCATCCAACCGTGATAAAACCATCTCACTTGGTTTTAGCAGTGAGGGGGGTGTTGAAGGATGAGCATTATCTTTCAGGAGTGTGATTCCTAGGAGGACTCTAATTGGAGGAATAAGAGTCCTATTAGGATTGTGCTATGCGGAACCTATAAAAGCTCACAACATAACTGTAGACACCCCATTTTGACTGGCCCTAAGACTTGGGCGCTTTCTTTTGATTACCCGATGATGACAATTAGAATGTGTTTCTCACAAAATTCTCAGTAAGAAAGATGGAATTTAAGTTTTAATCCCAACCTTCACCCATTTTTTGGCCAAACTATTTTAGACCTTAAAACCCTCTTTTCAAAATATGTTTTTTTTTTTAAAATGTTTCTACGATGTCCTGAGGCTCCCATTTCGATTAAAACATTGCACTTTTCAGTAAACCGAGTAAGGGCAAAGTGGAAATGAATGGAAGGGAGGTGAACTTTTTGAAAAATATTTAAAAATATCTTCTTTTAGGTTTGGAGTTGAAGGAAATAGGAGGGGATGAAAGAAAGCTGGTTTAGGAAAAGGATGAGTATCAAATCATTAAGAAGGAAATAAGCAGCCTTCACTAAATTAGGCATTTCTCTTTGTACACTTGGAATTTAAATGTGAAGCCACCACCATTGGAAAGTAGACTTCTAGGGGTTCAATTTAGACCCAAGAACCACCTTAGGCCAAGTCTAAACAAGGGAGATATGCACATTTAAAGTTAAGCTTAAGAGCATATTTTGTTGACCCAGTCTGAGACAGCCTTCATTAAATTAGGCATATCTCTTTGTACACTTGGAATTTAAATGTGAGGACACCACCATTGGAAAGTAGACTTCTGGGGCTTCAATTTGGACCAAATAACTGCCTAAAACCAAGTCCATATGGGAGAGATATGCCCATTTGAAGTTGGGCTTAAAAGTAGATTTTGTTGATTCGACCCAAAACAGCAATAGCCCATTTTTCTTGGTTTTGGTTCGGTTGGGACAACCCATTTACCTATTTTTTGAGCCATTCAAGTGCATCCACTCATCCTCCATTATACCTAATCATCCTCCATAGTCAAAAAGATGTTTTGTTTGCATCCATAAAGGAGTATCCCATGCAACCACCTTGAAAATTTGCACTCCTATCACATTCTTGTCTCCCACCCTGTCTCCCACCTTCTTTTTGACCTGTACTCTCCCTATTGCCTATATAGAATGATCATATTGTAAGAGAGGGGGAGGACCACGAAATTGAAGAGAAATGAGTGAGAAAAGAGTGAAAAAATGGAGAAAATTTGAGTTTTTGAGCAAAAAATATTCTTATCTTCCATATACACCCCATACCTTCCATAGCTACTGAAATTCCTCATTTCCATACACCAAAACCACTCCAAAAATTCTGATATAGCCAAAGATCAATCGCCTCGATCATAAGGAAGAATGTTTAGTGATTGAAAGTGAGAAAAACTAGAGAGTTAGCCACTTTCCATACCACAAACTCCATAATTTCGCATTGAAGATTTGAGAACACACTTCCTACACTTGAGGGTGATCAAGAGGAAGTTTGGAAATCAAGAAGTTCAATATTTCTTTGGAAGGTGAATTTTTAATCTTTCATTTTCTTATATTTTATATCTTATATTTATATTCTTACTTCTTATTTCATTGTGTTTTGTTATAATCCAAGTGGTTTGTTTATCTCATATTTATTTTCTTACTTTATATTTCATAGTGTGTTGTTATAATCCTAGTGGTTTGTTTAGCTCATAATTATTTATTTATTTATTTTTATTCACATACTTTAATTTCATATTAGTTTTGTTGTAATCTTGCATGTTTTACCTCATATTTATTTTTTTCGTGTATTAGTCTCCTATTAGTTTTGTTGTAATTTTGCATGTTCTATCTTATATTTGTTTTATTGCTTTAGGTTTATGTTGTGAGTTTGCACTTTTTTTATTTTATTTTATATTTATTTTCGTTTTTTTTAATCTAACCGGTAGTGGTTAGTTGAGCCACCTACATATTTTTTGTTTGTTCCTTTTCTTGGTTTCGCAACAAGACAGGTTTTGCTTGGCCTAGTTCACCAGCCGGCCTATTTGGCCGGTCGGTTAGCTTCTTCCGAACAAGATGGCATAATCTCCCAATATTGACCAATTTCCGCCGGCGGTTCTAAAGAACGTGAAGCTTTTATTTTATTTATTTATTTTATTTTGAGTGTATTGTGAGGTTTTTATTTTGTTGTAATATTCTCCTCATCTCTCTCTAATTTGGTTTGTAATTATTCTTTAAAATGTTGCAATAATTCCCCGCCCCGCTTCTTTCTATCCCGTTCTTTTACTTGCTTTCTTTATTTGTACATAAACATCATATTTATTTTTTATCATAGTTATGCTTTGCATCCATGTTTCATGCATCTTGATTCGGCTAAGTTTGTATTTGTGGATTTAATCAATTCCAATGTGATTATGTGCGCTGCCTCATGTTCTTGAGATGATTCACATATCATATTTTAGAAGCCGAATCTTTAGTTGCATCTCATGAGTGAATTGCATTAGGGTTTTGTATATAAGATCATGCATATTTTACTAACTTTGTTTTGCAGCTTGTTCGTGGGACATCAAACATGTGAGTTTTTATGCTTTAGCATCCCGTGTGTGTGTGTTTTTCTTACTATGTCTAGCATTCTACCATGAGGCTAGTTGATTATGTGATATAACTCTATGAATGCCAGTGGATGGAGGTTGTGTCGCTTAATTTGGAATGATGTTGATTTTTCATGCTTGTAAACTCAATTTATTTGGGTTGTACATCGTCAAAACTCTTTCAAAATGCATGATATCAAATTGTTCCAAAATGAATGGCATAGTCTGTACTTGTATGCTTCACATAATAAATTTTAGGATTTATTAACTAATCAGAACATGAACATACAAATAAAATAAAATTCATATCATGGTTAGTAAAGGCCGATCTTTGATCGGGTGGGCGGGGGTGCTCATTATTGACCTTCCCCTCTCATACCTACGGTTCCGAGCCAAGCATCCTTGGTTACGACGAACAGTGGCCTTGGCACGAGTCATGGGTTTCCTAATTTTCCCAAAATAAATATTAGGTGGTGACTCTGAGATCTGATGACGCAGTCCATTTTTGACAAAATTGCAATAAAATGGATTTTCAATAAAAGTTGCCAAATCTGGACTCTCATCTATGTTTCACATTGCACTCGTGAAAATAGATCAAAGAGATCTCGGGGGTCCAAACTGTTTAGCGCGCGAGTACCCCCCGGGCATGTTACAATAACCTATGTAAAGGTAACATAACTTTGATTCTCGAATACACAGAGTTTTTGTCTATTTGTCTATTTTGCTGACTTAGGCATCAGAGAGGTATCCGGCACACACCCGCCGGCTAGCTCACGTTTGTGTTTTCAGGGAGTAAAGTGATGACGTTTGGAGGAGCGCAGATTTGATCAATAGGATTATACGAGAACATTAATTCTTGCTTGTACAATTGGCGCCGTCTGTGGGAATTCCAGAAAGAACAAAATCTCTTGATCAAGTTTTTCCTCTCTAATTAGAAGTAATGGCGCACAATGAAGACTTGCCGCAATCAACCATTGATGGGCAAACCTCGGAGGGGGTGGGAGGCGCGAAGGTCTGCCCTCTATCCCTCCCATGGCGGATTTAGAGCCCCAGCGACAGAACCCCCAGAGGGATGCAAGGGGGAGGCGGGCTAACAGCCCCGTCGCTCTCAAAGTCCTGAAAGACAGAGGCGAATGATGGACCCCCAAGTTCTGGAGGATCGGGTGAATGAGCAGGACGAGTTAATAAGGAAGATAGCGGCAGACATGGAGTTGATGAAACGCCAGATAAAAGGAAAATGGGTGGCGACAAGAGAGGGGCGCAAAAGCAACACGCCTCCTCGCCACTCGGAGGATCGTCATAGGCATACCACACCATCGCAAGCAGAAAGTAGGAGCCTTAGAATAGGCGACACTCAATCAAGGACTTCCAAGACTCATTACTCCAGGTCTGAGAGAACGAGAACTGAGAGGTCATGTACTGAGGGAAGCACCTATCGACCCTCGCACACACACCAGATGTCATCTCGGCACACAGAGTTGCCTAGATCATCTGACTTGCGAATTGTGCTTGAAGAAAGGGCACAGTGGAAAGAGGATACTAGGGCACGCGACCCGCGCAGAGTTTCTACCCTTCAGCGGTTGGCCCCTCGGACGTATGGGAGCGTCGAGGTAGGAATGCCAATGCCACGCCTTGCTTATGAACCAACAGACAAAGCATTAAGAAGGTTACAGAGCTCGCCGTTCATTCCAGAAATAGAGAACGCACCACTACCTTCAAGCTTCCACCAGCCTAAATTCACCACTTATGAGGGGAAGACAGACCCCTACATGCATTTGAGTCACTTTCGCCAGATTATGGCAGTATATCGGCGAAACGAGGCTTTAATGTGCATCATGTTTCTATCCAGCCTTGGTGACCTAGGTCTAACCTGGTTCGAAAGGCTACTAGAAGGTAGCATCACCTCCTGGGCACAATTGGCAGAGGCGTTCGACTAGGTTCAGAACGAACACCAAGACACCAGTGGAGATCGATCAGTTACTCTCCATTGACATGGGCGACAAGGAGACGTTAAGATCCTACAACAGTCGCTACTGGGAAACCTTCAACCAGATTAAGGATTGCCCTACAAACCTCGCCATAGCACAATACAAACGGGGCCTACCAATTGGCAATAAATTAAGGGACTCAATTACAATGACGCCGTCCCTCACAATGGAGGCCTTAATGGAGAGAGTGCACCAACATATTCGCGTGGATGAAGACAACGCCCATGCTAAAGTGAAATCTGGCATAACAGCAATACCAGATAAAAAGACTTCAGCAAAAGTCAACACGGTAGAACAACCCAGCAGGAATGGGTGAGGCTGGCGGGCTAACAGAGAAGACCCAGACAAAAAAAAGTTAAGAGTTCGCACTGCCATTACCACAGTATTCAAAAAACCAATCTACCGAATCTTAAGTGAGATACGTGACGAACCTTTCGTCCGATGGCCAGCTAAGTTGGGAGAAGCACAAAAGGACTATGACGAGAGGTCCCGGTGCACCTTCCATGATGAAAAGGGGCACCGCACTGAAAATTGCACACCACTGAGGCAACATTTGGAGGAATTAGTGACAGTTGGGCACCTGGACCAGTACATAGAATGAGGGACGCATCCAGCCCCCCAAAACCACAACAACCCAAACGAGATGCTGGTCGACGCTCCACCTCAAGGCGTAATTAACGTAATACATGGGGTATTCAAACCTGAGCGGGTATGTGAGCTCAGGGGAATGATCAAAAAGGCTGAGCACTTGAGGGAGGTATTAAGTGCACAACCTGCCATCAAAAAGTGGAGAACAGAGGCAACAAATGTCATATCTTTTTTAGACAAAGATTTAGCAAGGATATACTGCCCTCACAATGATGCATTGGTTATCACTCTACGCGTCAAGAATTTCGACATCAAGCGGATTCTGATTGACCAAGAAAATTCATGTGAGATAATGTATTACGAAACCTTCAAATAACTGAAACTAGAGGACAAAGACATGGCACTTACAACATCTCCTCTAATCGGATTCAACTTAATGCCAGAGTGGCCAGTGGGCAAGATAATCTTCCCAATCAAGACAGGAACCATGACGAAACAGGTGGAATTCTGGGTATTGAAAGTCCCTTCCACTTACAATATAATTTTGGGGAGGACATGATTGTATGCCATGCGATTGGTAGCGTCAACCTACCATCAAGTATTGTGGTTCCCCAACGAAGTCGGAGTGATAGAAGAGGTCTTTGGAGACCAAATTATGTCAAAACAGTGCTTCGTCACAGTAAATGGCAATCGTGTTGCCAAAGGCTATGTACAGATGATGCAAGAACCTGAAAGCAATGAACTGTTTGCTAACGTTGGCAAGGCAGCTGAACAAAAGGCAGTAGAAGACTTGGTACAGGTAATGATAGATGAAAAAGACCCAGAAAAGTTCTTTTTGCTCGGCTCGTCTTTGTCTAGCACTGAGAGAATAGAGGTCATGGAATTCTTAACCTCTAACATTGAAGTGTTTGCCTGGACACCGTATGACATGCCTGGCATTGACCCAAACTTTATCTGTCACCAACTGAACGTCCACCCAACTGCCCGACCAGTTATACAGCGCACTCGCAGATCAGCTGTAATGACCCCAAAATGCGTATAAGAAATCATCTTTATTTAACTATGAGATGCGTTTTAATTTAATTATATCTATTGGAATTTAAGCATTATCTGTTGAGTTACGGATTTAAAATTGAAATTACCGACTTTTATGGGTTCAGAAATCAAAATTGAGTAATTGGATATGTTAATGGGAATTTTTAGAACTATTTGGGAAAATTAATTGGAAATCTAATTTGTCTGATTCGTTAATGCACGTTTGGGTGGTTAACTTTATACTGCAAATTGAAGGCCTTAGGGGCTTCAGAAACCACAACAGGAGACATATTTATGATTAGCACAATTTTTAGAGTCATCTGGGAAGTTTAATTGAAATTTAATTTTGTGCGATTCGTAAGGGCATGTTTGGCCCTTCCTATTTGTGGAAGCTTATATATATATAGATAGGTATGCTATAGGAGTGGTTCAACTCAATCTTTGAGCCAAGAAAATATCTAAGGAAAGAAAAATTTGGAGAGAGAGCAAGAGAAGAAGAGAAACCTTGAGGATGATGAAGAAATCAAGGATTTGGCTTGAATTCATCATGGTTACGCAAGAATAGGTGGTGGTGAAGGCTTAAGGTAAGATCCTCCCTCTCAATACTTGAAGATTATAGACTAAAGAATGAGTTCTTGGGTTATTTATGATTATATGTAAGGGTTTTGTTTCTTCAAGCAATAAAATGTTGAATCCTTGTCCATAACATGAATTTATGTTACAACTTAATTTCTTGTAGGGGTTTTATGGTTCTTAAAGAGGTTAAAGAGGGTTCCCCCATGTAAATGAGTTTTAAACCCCAAACCATGGTTACTTTATGTTTTTGTGTTCTAATTCATAATCTTGTTCTTGTGATTGAGAAATTGAGTAGTATTGTGGAGATATAAATTGGAATAGAAGCTAAGGATGTGAAATTTATCATGTATTAAAGAGTTTTGGGCCTTGAATTACATGTAATTAGGGTTTGATTTTGAAAATGAGAAGTCCCAAATTTTCAGCCATTTTCGGATTGCAAACTGCCTAGGGCCGCACGTGCGGCTCTGTTTCCCGCACGTGCGGGAGACAGCTTTGTCCAGCCAACTTTGAATAAGCATATCTTTTGCCTCGAGACTCCGTTTTGAGTGATTCTTGAGCCTAAAATCAAGCCCTGGAAGTCTAGTTTCCAATGGTGGTGGTTTCACTCCCAAATTCTAAATAAAAAAATAGTTATGACCAAATTAGTGACGACTGTTCACTTTCTGTCAACCAATTTTGTACCATTTCTTCACCTAAACCATTTCCTATTGATTTCTTCTATTTTCTGAGACATGGATTATAACTTATTAAGGAATAATGAGCTTTGGTACCACTATGGCTAATTGATTGAATGATCAAAGAGAATAAGCAAAGGATTGAGTATAATTTCATATTATGTGCTGTGCACTATACTTATAGGTCGAGACAAGGACATTGTCCCATTACTACTGGGAGCCAATCACTGTGAGTAATAGTAGAGTAACGTTACGTTTTACTTACTTCTATGATTATGATTTATGTATTGTTGTTTGTGAATGGCCTATTCCATTGATATTGTACTTTAATTAAATTAATAAATATGTTTGAATAATGGCATTGACATGAACTAAAGGTCATTCTGTCCTTATTAATAGAAGTGAGCCCGAGGCCATTATGATGTGAATGGTTCTGTCACTATCAATAGTACTGTAGTGATACATGTGCCTTTTGGTAATAGTTATTATTAATGTTTTGTTATTCACAAGACAACTATGTCTGTAATAAACCATGGGGAAATGTATGTGCATTATTGTGTAATGGTATTCTGATGAATCTGGAGTATTCTGTTCTGTTTATTCGTTCTGTTTATGCTATGACATGATATGAATTGTTCAGTTTTTAAGACCTAATGATTTCTGGTTTGGAACAAAGTATTATACGGAACTAAATGCTGCAGTGCGAGTCACCTCTAGAATCCATGCGAGACACCTCTTGAGTCTATACATATGTGAACTGGGCTATGGCTAATCTGTGACATCTGGGCCTATGGTTGTTCTGTACCTGTTAGGCCTATGGCCGTTTTGTATTTGTTAGGCCAGAGGCCGTTCTGTATTATCTGTGGGCCAGAGGCCATTCTGTAAGATCTGCGGGTTTAAAGTCGTTCTGTATCACATTAGGGCTTAAAGCCGATCTATATCATATCTGTAGGCTTAAAGCTAATCTGTATCATATCTGTGGACTTAAAGCCGTTCTGTATTATATATGAGCCCAAGGCCGTTCTGTATTATATGTGAACCTGAGACCGTATTGAAATATAGTTATGGATAAGACCAGTATATGGTTGGTATGTGTCTATTTATTTTATCCAAGGTTTTGCTTATTCAATTAACCTTCTTAAGTTGCTATTATTCACTGAGCCTTGTTCATTCTGTTTTATGTATATTTCTGTAGGTGAGCCATCGGGGATTGACACTAGAGTTGTATTGAGGTTCGCTTGTCTGCCAAGTCACCTAGGGTATGACTCCACATGGAGGCCATAATTTATTGTTGGGAGTTTTATAAATTATTAAGTCTTATGTAAGAGTGTGTGAGATCTATATAAAATCTGTGATTGTATAGGTATATTTGGAATGTATTTAAATGCTTAAATCCAATTAAACCATCATGTATGCACAAGCTCAATGGATGTTATCTTTTATTGATATTGTTTCCGCCTAAGGCCCCATATATGGTTAAATATTATTCTAAAATTCTGTTTTGAGGCCTATATACAGGCCGGTCATGGACCAAACTTTTAGGGGCGGGTTTGGGTCGTGACATCAGCATTTCACCATGTCGAGATAGTGGCGGAAGAAGTGGGAAACTTGCTGGAGGCAGGAGCTATCAGAGAAGTGCACTACCCCAAGTGGATCTCCAATAACGTAGTAGTGCCAAAGAAGAACGACAAATGGCGTGTTTGCGTGGACTACAAAACAGTCAACAAGGCATGCCCAAAGGACAACTTTTCCCTACCACGGATAGACCAACTGGTAGACCTAACGGTAGGACACAATCGACTTAGCTTCCTCGATGCGTACAGAGGTTACCATCAGATCGCTATATATAAATCAGACTAAGAGGTCACATCCTTTATAACGCCAAGAGGATTGTATTGTTACAAGGTCATGCCCTTTGGCCTAAAGAATGCAGGGGCAACATTCCAACGGATGGTCACCAAGATGTTTGAGCCATTGTTAGGTAGAACAATGGAGGCTTACATAGACAACATGGTGGTCAAGAGCAAGGATGAGAAGGACCATCTCAGGGACCTATGTGAGATGTTCCAGATTCTAAAGAAGAACAAGTTGCGTCTAAATGCATCCAAGTGTGCGTTCGGCGTAGGATCGGGCAAATTCCTAGGCTTTCTGGTGACCAACCGAGGTATTGAAGCAGATCCGACTCAAATCAAAGCAATCCAAGATCTGGAGAGGCCCAACACTGTCACGACCCGAACCCGTCCCTATGGGTTAAGGCCATAACCGGCCAGTAATCACGAGATTACCTACGGCCTCAAACCAAATAAGACAAGACTCATCAGAGTAAAAAGGGCCAAACGGAAGCAAATTTAAAACTTTGTCCATAGAGCCGTGCTTATATGCACACCATAACATTCCATATGTACATATGTTAATAACTCACAACAGAAAGTGTAATGACATAAGATTCTATACAGATAGGATCATCCAAACTAAGTCAACCCATGAAAACTATATACAGACGTATTCAAAACTTCGCCAACCTGACAAAATGTAAATACATAACAAAAGGGCGAAGAAGGGTCTCGTGCGTGAGACACAAGGGCTGGCTCTCTCAAAACCTTAGTTGTTCCATACAGACTTCACTGAGGCTGGGTCTGGACTTCTCTTGGCTCACCTACAAACACATGAATGAGCGTAAGCGAAAACCCAGTGAATAATATCAAATCAAATACAAAAGTTACATAACAATGTAGAACAACATGTTCCAAATGGCCTTGGGCCCAATTCATATTTCTATTTAGCAGATATATAATTATACGAAATTCAAATCAAGTGACTGTAGTTCTAAACGTTCTGGCCTTTGGCCCATTCAGATTTCCATTCATGTCAAAACGGCCTTCGGCCCATACATTCGTGTCAAAACGGCCTTCGGCCCACTCATTCATCTCTAAACGTCCTTAGGTTCATTCATACATGTCCAAACGACCTTTGGTCCACACATTTCTATCAAAACGACCTTCGGTCCATTCATTTCTGTCAAAACGACCTTTGGTCCATTCGTTTACGTCAAAATGGCCTTCAGCCCATACACTCGTGTCAAAACGGCCTTCGACCCACTCATTCATGTCAAAACGACCTTAGGTCCATTTATTCATATCGAAATGACCTTCGGTCCATTCATTCGTTCATGTCAAACTTTTATCCACAATCCCAATTAGCAACTCATAAAGCTTATAAGGGAATAAACAGTTGGACATTGCTAAGCTTTCAAATATCGATATTACTCACAGTGATCGGCTTGTGGATTTGCCCTGGAGCTTGACCCTACACATTTCATGAACATAAAAGGGTCACTAACAGTTCAATCCGTTCTTTAATTCACATATTCCTCTTTAGGCTTTATTCTTATCTCGTTAACTCATTTACAATGTTCAATGCATGCCTAAGAGTGCTTACAAGTGAAAGAGAACGGAAAACAGTACACAGAATGCAATTTTAGAATTTCAGAAAATAAGGTCCCCGCTCGAGCGTGGACTTCCCCGCTCGAGCGGACACTTAAGACCTGCAAAAATACTAGTTACATCAAAATCACACTCGGGCGTTAACTCTGTCGCTCGAGCGGATGGCCTATCTACATAGCTCTCCACTCGAGCGTCAACTTCCCCGCTCGAGTGGGAACCATGTCTGCAAAAAGTGCTGGGAGCACGATTTTCCCGCTCGAGCGACACTTAACCCGCTCGAGCGGACATCAAAAATCTGGGTTTTCCAGATTGAGTTCTTGAGCTCCAATTCGATTTTCAACCAACAAATCATGTATGTTATGGCTCAATTCTCAAATATAAGTATACTAATATGATGTAAACCCAAAATCTCAACCCAATGGAGCTCAATTCACAATTAATTCACATGCATGCCCCAATCTCCCATCAAACTCATTCTAACATAACAAATTTATACATTCAAGCTCATATCTTCATAAATTGTACATGCATGTGATGAATTAGCTACATTCTCAAACTTAGACAACACAAATGGTGATCAAAACATGAGTTTCAACCAAAACTCTACTTGAATCATGTATTTCAAGCTTATACATGCTATTTCAACACAATTTCTTACATGCATGCATATGTCAAGCTTTAATTCAACAAAACCAACCCAATTTCATTTTAATCTTACTCTTGCTCACCCAATTAGCTTGAACACACAAAATTACAAACTATAATCCAAGAATTACTCACCCAGAAGCTTGGATTCTCACAATCTATAACAATTCTTGGATTATCTTCAAGGTTTCCAAGCTTTAAGCTACAATTTGCACAATTCTCTCATCTCTCCCTCTCTACAGCCGACCCCTCTAATTTGAGTCCCAAATCAGTCAAATGAACCAAGAAGGGAGAATAGAGGGTGTAGTGCCCTTACCCAACAGAACCCACTATTGGCATTATAATAATAATAATAAGGTAATGGGGCACTAATTAATCATTTTGAATCTAATTATTTTGATCCGAATCAATTTCCAATTAAATTTCACCGTAGGTTCTAAAAATTATGCCAATCACAATGGCGTAATCGATTTCGGGTTTTGTGGCCGATAAGGCCTCCGATTTAATTTCCAAAGCAGATTATTCAAACAGATATTCCTACGGTGAACAGATAGAACTTCGAAATCACATATATTTACAAAATGGCACATAAAATCATATTAAACACATCATCATACTCGTATTAAGGACCAATTAGCATACTACAGAACAGGGGTATTACAAACACAGTCAAGGAGGGTGCAGTATCTCACTGGCCTAACAGCCGCGCTCAACCGGTTCATAAGTCGGTCGTCAAACAGATGTCGACCATTCTTCCAAGCACTAAAGGCCAAGTTTGAGTGGGATGAAGAATGCGACCGCGCCCTAGAAAGCCTGAAAGAGTACATGTCTTCTCCACCGTTGCTAGTAACCTCAATACCTGGAGAAGCACTCTTTTTGTACTTGGCAGTTTCACAGCACGCAGTCAGCACGGTGTTGGTCAGAGCGGATGAAATCCAACACCTGCCCATCTTTTATGTTAGCAAGACCTTGCTGGGCGCAGAAACTAGGTACTTACCATTGGAAAAACTGGCCTTAGCATTGATGATGGCCTCTAGGAAGCTGTCGCATTACTTCCACGCCCACACTGTAATCGTTCTAACAACCTTTTCCCTAAAAGCTTTGTTTGAGATGATGAACTTTTCTGGGCGAATCTTGAAATGGGCAGTGGAATTGGGACAGTTTGATATCAAGTTTCATCCCAGAACCGCAATAAAAGCCCAAGCTTTGGCAAACTTTGTAGCAAAGTTCACACTAGGAAGTCATCACATATGCCCAGTTGACTTGACTGGTACAACCGAAATAGGGACGGAAAGTGCCGCAGGAAGTGCCAAACCCCTAATACAAGACACCCCGCCACATTGCAAACCATACAGGCTTGAGGATCAGAAAGAAGGAATAAACCATGCCATTCCTAGTGAGGATTCATCCACAAGTAAAAACTTGGGGCAGATAGACAGTGAAGAGCAAACCCCAGCAGCAGGCAGGGACTTGGAAGAAAACATAAGCAACACACACGACCCTAAGACATCATCCGACCCCTCCACTTGTTGGAAGCTATTTGTTGGAGAGATGTGGAAACTCTTCGTGGATGGAGCATCCAATAGGCACGGTGCAGGACTTGGCATAGTTCTCATCTCACCAGATGGCCTAGTAGTGGAACAAGCAGTGAACCTTGGCTTTCCAACATCAAACAATGAGGCGGAGTATGAAGCACTCTTAGTAGGCCTAAAATCAACACTCTTCATACAGGCCACCGAGCTAATGGTTTACAGTGACTCCCAGCTAGTAGTAAACCAAATTTCAGGCAACTATGAAGCAAAAGATGATAGGGTGGCGAAGTATCAAGAGTTAGTCAGAAGGGAAATCATGAAATTCGAAGTAGTGTGGATAGAGCAGATCGGCCGGGAAAAAAATAGTAGAGCAGACGAACTAGCAGGCTTTGCTTTGATGGCAGATACATCCATCCCATATCCATTACTGATCGACTTCCTACCAAGACCAAGCATTGAAGAACCCGAAGTAACTGAGGTATGTTGCGCCGAATTAGGCCTTTCATGGATGGATCCCATTATCGTATTCTTAAAAGACGGCATCTTACCTGAAGAGAAGAAAGAAGCCAACAAGATTAGAGCAAAGTCACAACGATTTTGGCTCTCTTCATCAATGGCCTTGTACAAAAAATCTTTCACAGGACCTTACCTGAAATGTATTCATCCCAGCAAGGTCGAAGCATTTTTGTTCGAGATACACGAAGGTGTATGTGGAAGCCACCAAAGAGGAAGATCATTGGTTTACAGAGCAATTTCGCAAGAATATTGGTGGCCATACATGCAAGCAGATTCAGAGAAGTATGTCAAGAAGTACGAGAAATGTCAAAAGTTCGCACACCAAATACATCAACCAGCTAGAGAGCTTCTACCATTAACTAGCCCATGACTCTTCGCAATGTGGGGCTTGGACATAGTGGGGCCACTTCCAACGGCGCCCGGCAACAGAAAGTTCTTTCTTGCAGCAACAGACTACTTTACAAAATGGGTGGAAGCAGAAGCACTCACCTCAATAAAAGAGAAAGATGTGAAGAAGTTCGTCTGGCAGAATATCATCACCCGATTCAGCATACCCAAGGCTTTAATATCAGACAACGGCACTTGGTTCGATGGCAAAACTTTTAGAGGCTTTTGTGAGGAGTACACGATAGAATTCTACAATTCTACACCAGCATACCGCCAAGCAAATGGCCAGGCGGAAGCATCAAACAAAGTTGTCTTAGATGGATTGAAGAAAAGGCTGGAGAAAGCAAAAGGCAAGTGGGCTGAGGAGCTCCCGCGTGTTTTATGGGCTTACCATGCCACACCTCGGCGGTCTACTGGAGAAACACCTTTCTCCTTGGCCTATGGTATGAAAGCAGTAATCCCACTGGAAGTTGGCCTCCCCACTATTAGAAGTGAAAATTTTGACCCAAACTTAAATGGAGAAGCCATAGCATTGGAGCTCGACCTTGCAGAAGAAATAAGAGAAAGCGTACTGGTTCACATCGCCTCATACCAGCAAGAGTTATCCAGAAAATATAACAAGACAGTACATCCGAGGCAATTCAAGATTGGAGATTGGGTGCTGCGCAAAGTAATAGGAAACACCCTGGTACTCGAAGATGGCAAGTTAGGGCCTAATTGGGAAGGACCTTACAAAGTGGTTAGATTAGCAGGCAAAGGGCCATACCACTTGGAAGATAGAGACAACAAGGTCATTCCCAGGCCATGGAACACTGCCAATTTCAAACTATTTTATTTTTAGCTTTTCTTTAAACATACTTGTAGTTTTTCTTTTTTCAATAAAACAAGTAGTTTCCTTTTCAGCATAAATCGTTTTCTTTTGTAAAAGTAGTTTAGTGAGCTAGGGGCTCTGAAATCAGAGTTGGCCGGAATAATCAACTTTGAGCTCTCTTCAGCCGAGATTAGGACCTAGACTGAAGAGGTTGGCTAGAAAAACCAACACTTACTTCTCCTAAACCGAGATAAGGATCTGGGTTGCAGGAAGTTTAGCCGGAATAACCAAACACTTTACTCTAAATTGGCAGGAATAACCAACTTTAAGCTCTCTTTAACCGAAATCAGGATCTAGACTGAAGAGGTTGGCCGGAAAAACCAACACTTACTTCTCCTAAGCCGAGATAAGGATCTGGGCTGTAGGAAGTTTGGCCAGAATAACCAAACACTTTACTCTAAGTTGGCAGGAATAACCAGCTTTGAGCTCTCTTTAACCCAGATCAGGATCTAAGCTGAAAAGGTTGGCTGGAAAAATCAACACTTACTTTTCCTAAGCTGAGATAAGGATCTGGGCTGCAGGAAGTTTGGCAGGATTAAACCAAACACTTCACTCTAGTTTGGCAGGAATAACCAACTTTGAGCTCTCTTTAGCCGAGATCAGGATCTAAGCTAAAGAGGTTGGCTGGAAAAACCAACACTTAGTACTCTTCAGCTGAGATAAGGATCTAGGCTAAAGAGTGGTTGGCTGGAATAACCAACTTTTAGTACTCTTCAGCCGAGATAAGGATCTAGGCTAAAGAGTGGTTGGCTGGAATAACCAACTTTTAATACTTTTCAGCCAAGATAAGGATCTAGGCTAAAGAGTGGTTGGCTGAAATAACCAACTTTTAATATTCTTCAGCCGAGATAAGGATCTAGGCTGAAGAGTGGTTGGCTGGAATAACCAACTTTTAGTACTCTTCAGCCGAGATAAGGATCTAGGCTGAAGAGTGGTTGGCTGGAATAGCCAACTTTAAGTACTCTTCAGCCGAGATAAGGATTTAGGCTGAAGAGGTTGGTAGGTATGGCCAAAACAGAATACAAGGTCAAGACCGAGATAGGTATCTTGGCCAGAAAATGTTATACTTCATGCATTCATGGTAAGAAAAGAAGCGCAAGCATAGAGTTAACCGAACAAACAGTTGAACAAAAGAATATTTCATTGAAAATTCAGACCAAAGGTACAAAAGATAGGGCTTCAGCCCGGTTACACATTCTTTCCAAAGAAGTAAAAAGAAGAAAATACGGGATCAAGCAAAAAGGTCGTCAAGATTCGCATCCAGATCAACTCGAAGCCCGGTTTCAGTAGGTAGCTCGGTCACATTTTCAACCAAGTCTTCCACCGGAGGCTCCACCCGAGCTGACTGAACAGCGGGATCATTGACGATGACCAGGGCATTGTTGGGCTCTGATGTTTCTTCTTCTTCCTCAACTTGAAGAAATTTTTGTTGAATGACGTTAGCATACTCCGCCATATAGCTCGGGATATAGTGAGGAGGGGGATTCTGGAAAACCTCGGTCTCATTCCCTTGACCGAGCTTCAAGACCGCTGCTTTCCACCCACATTTGAAGAATATATCCTTAGCAGCTTCGCACTGTAGGATATAGGTGGCTTTACCTTCTTTGTAACTGCGGTCTTCCGCGTCCTCCATCTTCTTCTCAAGCTCCGTTATCTTGGCGTTCCTCTTCTTCTCGACTTTAGCAAGCTCGAGCAGATAACGGTCCTTCAGCTCGGTCAAGGCCTTTTGTTTGTCCGCCTCTGCCGAATCTACTAGCCCGGTGAGTTGGCCGACTTCTGATTAAAGCTCGGCCATTTTTTGTTTGGCTTCGTTTAGCTCAGTTGTCTTGCTATCGGCCTCAGCCACGGCCAGCCCTGTCATCTTGCGCAGCTCCAGCACACGCTTGTGTGCAATATGGTTTTTCTGCATGGCCTGTAAAAAGGCAGTAAGCAATTTTGAGTGAAAACCGAGCGAACAGATGTCCAAAATTGGGAAACAACGAAAAAATACTCAACAACACTATCGATTTGGTGGCCGAGCGGATGGCTTTCAGCTCGGTGAGATGATCATGGTGTTCTATGTCAGGGGGCAAGCACACGCTCTTAGCCAGGTTGAAGGTGAGCGTGTGGTCTTTGTCTGCCACCACTGAATCGGTGTCTCGAATGGCTCGGTTCCGGTATGATAACTTCGGGGCCCACTCAGAGGAGTTAGCCCGGTCAGAACGCTCAAGCTGTGGGCTCGGTGGCGTGGTTTGGGGAAGCACGGATTCATCCTCGTCGACAAGGCGGGGCTCGGTGGTGGAAGTCCGAGCACGCTGGCTTGGCCGAGATAAGGACGGCTGAGCGGTTAGAAGGGCTACCACGGCCTTTTGTGTCTGGTCGGCTAGTGGTTCCTCGGGTTGATTTGTTTTAGTGATGAGGGCTCTTACTGCTCTCTTTTTGGCCATTTCTTATTCTGCAATCAATGGGATAAGGTTGATTTGTGGAAGGGTTGGATCAGGTTCAGGAGAGGGTTCTAGAAGAAAATCTGTTACCCTGGTCTTCCTTCTACTACTGTATCTATATGTCGGCTTAAAGTTGAGTAGCTCGGCCCAACCTCGGTCGCGATATCTTAGTGCGGCGCAGAGTGCGTCTAGGTTGGGATAACTATACTGCGACTTTAGATGGTCCAAATCTGCATAAGGAAAAAAGCTAACGATTAGTACGGTGCCAAACTTATAGACAGAGTAAAGAAAGCAGAAAACTAGGCCGAGGTAATTATACCGGTTACTCCTTTGTTCCAATTGATGCGGTCTCCTGGTATTTGGGCTTCCTGGTCCTCAAAGTTACCAGAAACCCAGAAAAAATCGTCGTCATTTACATCTTTGTCTGGGGTGTTCTTTATTATCTTTTCTCAGCGACGACTTATTCTTAGGTAATATACCCAGCCATCTTCATTCTGGCCAAGGGAGTATTGGTGGAATAGTTTGGCTAAACCGAGGTTAAGGCCAAGTCGGAGATTTAGCTCGGCGATGCCGTTTATTATTCTGTATGAATTAGTGCTAAGTTGGGTAGGGCAAAGTCTTGTTTGCCTGAGGAATTCATAAAGAAGAGGCTGTACAGGGAATCGGAGTCCGTTTTCTACAATAGAAAGGAGGGTGAAGGGAACGAAGCCTGGTTTACCCCAGGGAGTGGTGTTTAGTTCGGCTAAACTAAGGTGAACATCATCAGGGATGTTGTAGTCCCTTCGGAACTCGGCCATAGCCCCTGGAGAGTTTACTAAGAATCTATACTTCCCCATGTGGACTTAAATTATGTATAATTTAGCTCGGTGTTGAGATGACCTTCAGTATCTCGGTTGAGCATGCAAAGGTGTGCCTGGCCAACCTAGTCAGTCTGCAAAGTGAAAAGGAAAAGTGTTAAGCACAGATCATTGGACCGTGTTAAAAGAAACAAAGGCAAAATAAATGGAGTCATAGCATGGCTACGTACTATACAATCTGTTCTTAGCTCGGTTGAGACGAAGGATTTCAGCTCGGTTAAGTGGAACGAGAGATTCCTAGCCCGGTTGAAGCTTAGGGTGTGGCATTCTTGGTTCAGTTTTGACTAAATCAGAGAGCTGGTTTGGTTCCAAGTGATAGCCCTATCATTGGTTAAGGCTTTCTAGTTCGGTAATGCACACACCTAATACAGTCCCTTAGTGCGGCTAAATGAAACAGAAGGTAAGTTCTATTGGAACTTAATCTAGTTCGGCTAGGTGCACATCTTAAGTACAAACAGGTTCCTAGCTCGGTTGGAATTCTATTTTGGATCAAACGCATCATTCTTCAGATTATTCATGAATACAGAGGTTCTATTACATGGTTTTTTCCTAGAAAAATGAAAACCAAAGTAGTGTGTTTTGAGAAACATGTGAATAGTATGCTACATACTACAGAAACTAAACAAACAAAAAGGAAGTGGGGTTGAGTTACTTACAGTTTGAAGACAAGAGGATGAAGATCGAGATCGCAAGGAAGAGCTTCACAGGCACTGTGTTTGGAAAAATAGAGGCTGCGAGAGAGAGAGAAAATGATGAATAGTAGAACTGGTGGATTCAAAACATAGGGTTTTTTTGTTTAAGGCATATGGAAAAGACGGGATTGTTCAAAATACGCGAAGTACGAAGACGCCTGGGACAGCTATGCTTGACCAATGGGGGTCAGCCACGTGTCCGTGGAATAGAAAGTGATTCAGTTTTGCAGAAACTAAAAAAACATTTTTTTGACCGAACTGTTCGGTAGCCCGACGGCGTTTTGGCTAGGTTGAAAGGCTAAAGTTTTTAGCTCGGCTGGTGACAAGTAATCCCAATCATGCTATGCAGGTGGAATTAAGGGGCAATTGAGAGGGTAATTTATAATTGGGCCGAGTTAAGGGCTTCTTTGTAAGTTGGGCCGCACAATGGACCGGGGTAAGGTTTGACGTAGCCTGGTCTTAGAGTTAGCAAGCTTGACCCAGGCGAAGTTCGGACCGAGCTACGGATTGAGGAGCTTGGGCCTTACGTGATAGACCTCATCTTGGTTAGCCCAATGAGGGATTACTGCAGTTAGCTCGGTTCGAACAACTAGAATCGAGGTGTACTTGGACAGGAACTGAGCGAGGCACTGCGTACAGAATCACCGAATTGGGTATGTCAAAGGGTAAGTGTTAGCTCGGTCATCCTGTCATCCAACCGTGGTAAAACCATCTCACTTGGTTTAAGCAGTGAAGGGGGTGTTGAAGGATAAACATTATCTTTCAAGAGTGTGATTCCTAGGAGGACTCTACTTGGAGGAATAAGAGTCCTACTAGGATTGTGCTATGCGGAACCTATAAAAGCTCACAACATAACCTATGTAAAGATAACACAACTTTGATTCTCGAATACACGGAGCTTTTGTCTATTTGTCTATTTTGCTGACTTAGGTATCGGAGAGGTATCCGGCACACACCCGCCGGCTAGCTCACGTTTGTGTTTTCAGGGAGTAAAACGACGACGTTTGGAGGAGCGCAGACTTGATCAACAGGATTATACGAGAACATTATTTCTTACTCGTACAATAATCATGTAATGAGTGGTTGTTAGGATTTTAATGTGTAATCGATATATTTAATATATGAAATATTTTTAGTTTTGAATTTTTTGATTTAATAGATTGGTTTAATAATGATATCGAAATTATCACCATATTTGACTTTTAGAAAAATAGAAACTAATTTAATGAAAATAAAAATAACCACCTATTACATGATCATCATCCAAAAACATATTAAAAATTAACTTAGTAAAGTAAATAAATAATTAAATGTCTAAATGATTTATCAATTTTACTTAATTTTATCTTTAGTGGGTAGAAATAATTTTTAAAAGTTCAAAAATATGTTTTTTAGTTTATATTTTATCAAATTGATGATTTTGTCCTTGAAATTAAGTAATAATATCTTTAATTGTCCTTATTTGAAACAAGATTCAAAATTTAAAGTCAAATATTTCATAATTGAAAAGTTAAGAACCAAAATAATATAAATCTCAAACTATAGAGATCGTTAGTATAATTTATCCTTATTTTTGTGTGCACAAGTAATTATATGATTTTTCAGGAATTCTAAGGTGACAAAGTGCCCGTATAATAGTAATGAAGGTGTACTTACATGGCCACAAAAAATAAAAACATATGAAAAAAATAATAAAATATGATTGATTGAACACACAATCATGTGGTGTTTGCCGAATTTATGGTGTATATCGGGCTCTAAAATATTACAAATTATCATACATGTAACACTACATTATTATAACCAATGATATTTTGTCATTGTCTATATTATTCTTATTTTTGGGATCATGTATACTTGTTATTTGGCAGGACACTGCCAATCCAATGTTCCATTTAGATGTACTTAAAAAGAAAAGTATTTGTGAATATTTTTTTAAAATTTACTAAATACAAAAACACAAAAAAAATAAAAATAGTACATTTTTGTATTTAGTAATTTTTTAGATTTATTTATAAAAAAATATTATTTTTTAAGTGCATCTACACGAGATAAAAAAAAAATATAAAAATATAAATAAAAAAAAAAAAGTAATACAAATGGAAATTTTTCATGAAAGACAAAAAAAAAAAAAAAAAACTAAACAGATTGGGCCAAACTTTAAAACCGGTAGTATACTTGTAAAGCCCATAGATCGTGCGGGGAGCCTGGGCCTGGGCTATTAGCCCAAACCGTACTCAACATGTTGGCGGGAAATCTCTGTAGACCAATTTTCCAGTCGAAATGTTCGGCTGAATCGCAAATGTTGCCCTACTTCAAGTCTGTCACTAATATAAACCGTTTGATAGATTTTACTTTCAAGAAGAAAACCGTGTGCGTACGATTGGATGATTATATGTATAAGGCCGCACCAACGACGATATAAACAGGTCTGCATGAACACCGACTCTACTATGTAGATGAAACACCATAGCCTTGCCTTCCAGTTCCAAGCCCTAGTTTTCTCTCTGTGATTTCTTCTCAGTCTTCGAAAATACAAACCCTAGCTTCTTCTTCAGGTCGACAATGGAGAGTGAAAGTCCAATCGAAACCAAGAAAGGCAAATCCAAGACCCCTCGAAAACCCAAAGATAGCGTTCTCAAGCAGAGTCTCTCTCTCTCTCTCTCTCTCTCTCTCTCTCTATATATATATATAAAACTGTGTGAACTTTGAATTCTGATGGTTTTGTGTTTTGGTGCTGTGATGTAGAATCTCCGGCTGAGTTCTTTGCAGAGAACAAGAACATAGCTGGGTTTGACAATGTGAGTATGAAACCGATCTTGTGTAATTAATTTCTACTTATTCTAATTTCGATGTTGTGAGCTTTGATTTGAAGTTTGTGAACTTTGTAGTGTTAATGATAACTTAATTCATTCCTACTCAATTTTGTTGATTTTAAATGTTTATAGTTCTGGATTTGTTGAAAACATTCTGATATGAATTGGAAATTGACAACAGTTTCTGAAATCATTTTTGTTCCTGAAGTTGCAAAATTTTGTTATTCCATATAGACATATATTGTTGTCAAATCCCGAATCGAATTGCGAATTCATTTTTTTTAATATAATATATAATTCTATATATTTATGTACATATAAAAATACATACAGGGTTTAAAATAAATTAAATTATTAATATGATTAAATTATATATTTATATGTATGTATGTACATATAAAATCACATATATCAATATAACTAATAATCTCTTTTATGTATCTTCATAGGTTGGGCGAAAATGACTTTGTTTCATGCATTATGTAAACAAAAATAGAATAGAATTGAATTGCAATGAATTGTAGTGAATCCCAACGAATCGTTTCACTTAATTTCCAATTCAACAACATGATTTGAATTGTGTTTTTTTGAAACTCGCATCAAATCGTGAATCTTACAGTTCTAACAACCATGGGTACATACATGTTTTGATAAATTGTTAATTCTTGGAGCTTTATATATATATATATATATATTATTGATTTCAGCCAGGAAAAAGCCTTTACACAACTGTGAGAGAACTTGTTGAAAATGCTCTGGATTCAGCAGAGACGATCTCTGAGCTTCCCGTAGTAGAAATAACAATGTAAGTTCTCACACTTATGGATACTCAGAAATGTGCATAGATACATTTTTGATCGGCAAATGTTAGTCGTTAGTTGTTAGATTAGCAAATGTGCATAGATACATAATAGCTTGCTCCTATTATACAATACTAAAGATATATTGCTATTCTTGATACATCAGTGAAGAGATTGTAAGAAGCAAGTTTAATTCCATGATTGGTCTTGTTGATCGTGAACGCATTGATGAGGAATTATATGATGATTTTGAGACGGCCAAGGCTCGTGAGGTTTGTTTGCTTGTGATGTAAATTCCTGTTGTGTGGCATAATTATATGAAGGTTGATCAAAGTTTGTGATTGCTTAAAATCGAGTTCAGGTTCTGGTAAGCTGTCTGTCTAGCTTGGTTGTCACATGATTTGGTTTGTCTAGTTGTTTCAGTTCAAATATTTTCCGTATTTACTTTCCGGATAATGTTTTTTTCCTCATGAGATGTCCTAAAGCTTAGCCCACAGATTGAATATGAAGTCCCTTGTTCATGGGTTAAGTGGGTCAATCAATTGGTTCAATTGGTAAGCTATCTTGGGAAGGGTGCAAGAACCTCAAAAAATAAAACTAATATTAAAATTAGTAAATAATAAATGACTTGTTGCCTAAAAATTTGGAAGTAATAATCTTATAAAGTTAAATCCTCAAACAAGCCGGAAAAAGATCAATCTAGTATGTCCCTTCACTATTGTAGGTGGTTTGTGAAACTGGGGCCCGAAATTCCTTGAACAATGACTGTCTGGTAATTACAGATGTTCAACCATTGAGTACTTGGGCTTGAAAAGAGTGAACTGATGTGAGCAATCAAGATTACAAACTTTTTCTAGCTCTGATAAATATGGTTTTTGCAAGTTGTGTAAATTTATTAAATTTTTATCTCTTTTTGCTTTTAGAAACGACTTGCAAAGGAAGCTCGTAATCTAGAAATTCAGGCAAAGAATGCTTCTCTTGGGAAGAAAGTAAAAGACCCAGCAGCTCCAAAGGCCATTAGGGGTCGAGGTGAGGCCTCATTTTACAGGGTGACTTGTAAGGTGTGATTTATTTCCATTTAAAAATTCACCCCTCTACTACCTTGCTCTCTCAAATATAAGGGAGCATTCTAATATTTTTTCTTACTCTACTCAGCTAATTTTGATTTAATTGAACACAAAAAAAGTGTGAAGTGTGAAATATTCTCTGTAGGTTGACTCTATTTACTATGCTTTGCTTTTAATGTAGGACAATGGAAGAGGAATGCCACATGATGATATTCCCAATATGTTTGGACGAGGTTTGATACTACTTGCAAGATACCGTTTCCATTTGATACAATTTATTGTTGGCACATGGACTGGAATATTTGTTTGATCATGGACATTCAATGTGTTTATATTACATTGATAATTGCTAGGATTAATATGTTTCAACTCTATAATGATATTGTAATATTGACTTATTGTGAGAATATTTATATTTGTGTAGTTTTGTCCGGGACAAAATATGGCTTGAAGCAGACACGCGGAAAGTTTGGACTTGGTGCAAAGATGGTAATGTTTGATATCATTTAATCAATTTATGCAGCTTCAGGTCTTATTGTGAGAATATATATTTGTGCCCCTCCATTAGGCTTTATTTGTATATTTTAGTTCCTATGGTTCTTTGTTTGATAATCGTGATAAAATATGAATGGGAATTTGGTCAACCATATTCTTATGCTTATAATATAATATGGTTAACAATTTGACCTTTGTCCTTACGTAGGCATTAATTTGGTCCAAGATGAGTACTGGGCTTCCTATTGAGATCTCATCATCAATGAAGGGCCAAAATTATAGTTCATTCTGCAGGCTTGATATAGACATTCATCGGTATGATTTATATAAGGCATAACTTATAAACCTATGACTATTGTTACATTGTGAATATGCATAGTTGTAAGTCTCCGGTTTAATTTTGTTGTACTTTTCGTTTCTTTCTTTATAGTTTATAAATGGAGCTTCTTTCAATCATTAGGAACATTCCTCACATTTACTTGCATGAAAAACGGGACAACAAGGAACGATGGCATGGAGCTGAAATCCAAGTTGTTATTGAGGGGAATTGGACAACTTACCGTGTATGTAGTACTCAATTTGGCCCATGTCATGTGATTCCGTTGTACTTTTAGCCGTGCACATAAATAACAGAGCAAAACATTTATGTGATGTGTTTTGGAATCGTGTTTGATGGACATGTAGGGATAACATTGCATTTCTTTCTTGACTACTAACTCCTTTATTTTGTGTTTGCACTTTGCAGTCTAAAATCTTGCACTATATGCGTCAAATGGCTGTCATCACACCCTATGCCCAATTTCTTTTTAAATTTGTGTCAGATACATCGGAGTATGCTCTCTGTCTCTCTCTGTCTTTCTCTCACATCATGTAATTATTTTACTTGTAACCTGATTGGAGCTTTTTATTCTTTTTTCCCTCTTTGAAGTAAGAATGTCACTGTAAGATTTGCAAGGAGGACAGATATAATGCCTCCAGTTCCTCCTGAGACAAAGTACCATCCATCAGCTGTTGATTTGCTTCTCATTAAACGCCTTATTGCAGAAACTTCAAAGCAGAACCTTTTACAGTTTCTTCAGCATGAATTTGTAAATATAGGGAAACCTTATGCTGAACGTTTAATTGGTAAGGATTGTGACTGATTGTTATCTGTAAGTTGGGGGCTTGCTGGAAAGGAAATGAATTTTAGACCTATCTGTTTTGCTGAGTAACATTATTTGTTATTTAAAGTTTACAAATTCACGAATTATTTGTGAATTTCACATTGAACTATTGAATTCATGAACTAGACTCAGATGTGTGCATCTGTCAGCTGGATTGGGTATTGTAGGCCGCCCCCCCCCCCCCCCCCCCCCCCGAGAGAGAGAAGAAAATTTCCTCTTCAATTGAAAGAAATTCGCAAAGATGGAAGTTGAACAGCAAAAATATTATGATATGGTTGGCATGGGCAATGAGTAGTCAATAATGTCATCTAGTTTTTACAGAAGCATTTATATGGCTGTGTTCTGGATATCGGGATGGTTAATGATATTGTTAATATTTTTTAATGTTGTTTTTTATTAAATGTTGTTAAATTTGTGCAGTCCATTACTTCTATCACTACAACCTGCATCCATTAATTCCTTCCAAAATGCTGTTCTAATGTTTTAGGTGAAATGGGGCCAGATTTTAGCCCCAAAATGCCTGTTAAATCACTAAACTCTCAGCAAATTGTTCGCATCCATCAATTGTTCCGTCAAGCAAAGTTTGATGACCCTAGTGGTGATGTAAGCTGCCCTTTGTGTTCATTATTTTGTTCTGTATAATTGTGTTTTCAATAGCAATCCATTTTGTTCCTCTATTATTTATTCCTTGAATTTTAAAAGGTATAGCTCTGCAAAAAATAATAAACTTTTTTGTTGTTGTAGTGTCTTAGTCCTGCTGGGGAATACAATCTTCGTCTTGGAATTATAAAGGAGCTGCACCCAGATATGGTTGCAACTTATTCAGGAAGGTTGTATCTGCTATGAAAGTTGGCTGGATCTAACATTTAGATGGGGTTGTAGGTGGATTCTATGCAAGTACAACTGAACATTTTTGTTTCTAAGTTGCACTATTTTTTTGTGCAGTGCTCAAGTTTTTGAAGGTCACCCATTTATTGTAGAAGCTGGGGTCAGTGTGGGTGGAAAAGATGTTAAGCAAGTAAGTACTTTTTTGTTTTCTAGCTACGTAGTACGTAGTCCACATAAACACATAACAAGTTTGGGCCCAGAACAACTTTTTTTGTATGTTTCATTCTTTCATGATTTTTCAAACAAATCCTCTGCACTATAAATTAGTGAACGGAAAGGGAAAGGGAAATTAACAATCTCTGCTTTTTTGGGGGGGCTGTTATATTGCCCAGTGGACTTTTGCTTAGAGACATTAGTGTACGTATGTGTGAAGTATGGTTTTTTATGTTTTTGGAGTCCCTTGCTTTTCACGAGAGGGCCATGTCACATATGGCATGTACACTGTCCTTGGACATTGTAAATGTGGAATAGTTGAATTTACTCATCTGCATTCACACACATTCTAAATATTCATATTGCTAAGTTTTGCTCCTTTTTTTTTCACTTTTTATCTTCTAGGGCAAAATGATGTTTACAATGTATTGTAGAGCATTTTATGCATGACATGATATGAGAGTTTTTTGTATTGACTTATTGTAAACTCAATTACTAGACATTCTTACTGTGTAAATGATCAACTAGATATGTCGGACACACATCTCATACTTTTGTCAAGTTTTGAGTTACTAGTGTTTGACCCAAAGACTTAACACATTTAGAAGAGCCACATACAGGTTTTGGGGATGACTGATCCAAAATAGGAAATTTGTTGTTGAAAGCATGCCGTATTGCTTGACTAGTTTTGACTTTTGAGGGCTGTAGAAAGCTGGTATTGATTCCCCATTTTCTTCAATTATTTTTTTCTAGTGACTCAAAATTAATTGAATCATATTGTGGCTGCTTAAATTTAGGGTTTGAATATTTTCCGATTTGCAAACCGAATTCCCCTTCTATTTGAGCAAGGTGCTGATGTTGTCGCCAGGACTGCACTGAAGAGAATCAAGTAAGATGTGTGTGTATTTGGGGGACTGGGCGAGGTTGGGATTTTTCATAGCACTTTCTGATTTTGTTTAAAATTTTTTGTTTTCAAGAAAAGAACTTATTTCAATAACCAGAAATCTAATTGAAGCACATTCTTTCAGTTGGAATAGTTACAAGATCAACCAGACTCAAGATAAGATTGGTGTCTTTGTGAGCATTGTAAGCACAAAAATCCCCTTTAAAGGGACTGGAAAGGAATATATTGGAGATGATATAAGTGAGATAGCATCTGCTGTGAAGGTGAGTATTTGTCAATTAAACTATGGGTTTCAGTAATGAAAATAGTTGCCAACTCAATAGTGTATTTCTCTAGACTTCTATTCAGCAGTGCTGCATCCAGCTAAAAGCCAAAATAGTGAGGAAAATTCAGGCTCGTGAGCAGCAAGAGAGAAAACGAAATTTGAGCAAGTAAATCCAATAACCCTATTGTCTTGTATATCAATGAGCTTTAAAAGCGATATTCTTGTTCTGTTACAGAGACACAAATCAAATGTCTGTGTTGGCAGGTACATTCCAGATGCCACAGGTGCGATATATGATGTCTTGAAAGAAATGGCACTCTCGCATGCATCAAAGAAGAAATGTTATCAGGATGAGGATGCTGATTTACTAAAGAAAGTGTCAGCTCGTTTAATAACAAAAAACACACTGGCAGAAAAGCTTGCTCAACATGTTGAACAGGTGAACTTTCCTGTTAATATGTGCATCTTTGCTTAATACTTAAAACTTGATGTCACTTCTGATTAAAAGTTTAGAATGAGTTTTCTAGGGAGACTAGTGTGTGGAAGAGCTCTGGATGAATTGGGTATGAAACAAGTGCGACAGTGATTCTTGATTATTTTTGTTCCTTGATAGTTCCATTGAATGAATATCAGCATGTGCACTAGAACAAAATAAAGTGTTTTATGGAATGTGCCCCAACTTCTTCTAGAACAGCCTGTGAACTTGGTCTGATGCAATAAATAGATGATGCCATTTCATACATTATGCAAACATAAATGAATCACAATAAATCGTGAATTGCATGATTCTAGCAACCATGTGTTTGACTCTCTTTGCGGCCGTAACTTGTATAATATTAAGGTGAAGTGAAAATTCAGGCATTTAATATTTGCTTCCATTTTGAATGTACATTTGCAGGTAGACTATGAAATGGCGATGGAATATGCGACGCAAAGTGGAGTGAAGGAGGAACCCAGAGAACCTATATATATACAGTCACTGGAAGCTGGAAAACAATTCATTGATCTCCATAGTCCCGTCTTTGTCTTCAGGCTGTTTCAATAAGAATTTCTCAGGTGTCTCTAACTTACTGTAGAAAGAAATAAAGAATTGCTTTCATACTGTCTATTTTTATGATTGTATTTTAAAGTCTTCCCTGCATCAACTAAAGAACACTTAAAGGTCATTGTATAACATACAATTTTTTTTTTTTAGGAGGAAAACATACAATTATAAATAGGAGAGATTATGTTTGTTATCTTATCCTTGTTAAAACATTGGTTATGTAATCCAATTTGTGTCGGTTCATTTTCAACTGGTGGTTTTGTATTTGAGGAAGGGTTGTGGGACTTGAATTGAAGTTTAACCCAAGGTCAACTTAAAAGCTCATTTGAGATGAGTTTGGTTGTAAACAAGTCAAACTTGAGCCTCTTAAAGTTCCTTAATTTTTTAACCTAAGCTTAAATAACTTACTATAAAAAATCAAAGTGCACTAGCTTGGCTTTTAATTGGTTCGTTTCAAGTTCATTTGAGATACGTTCAAAAGATAAACAAGTCAAGTTTAAACACATTTAGAAATTCGTTAAGATTTTAAATCAAGTTTGAACGATATATTACTCTGCCCGATTGAGCCTTTTACAGCTCTAATTTTATCATTGTTGAGCCATAAATATGAACTAATTGAGCTAGCTCAGTTGGTTACTCTTGTACACTTGTATCTAGAAGATCCGGGAGATAATCCTTGCTAAAATGCAAGGATTGATGATTTCGTTCCTATTGTAGGACTCTTTGTTGTTATTATTCAGTTCTTCTCTCTTATGGGGCTTTTACTTATGTCTGATCAGCTCAATATTTTGTATGCCTATTCTTTTTAGCTTGTCATATGAAATTGACATTATTACATCCTAGTCTCATAATATGACAATTTCACTTATAAAGTTGAGATATCAAACTTTAGCAAATTCAAAGTCTGTTGGGCAAATTGCTTCTTCCTCATTAAGCAGGGATTCTTTTTAGGCTGGTTGGGCTTCTATAGTTGTTGGGCTGTAATTGTCGGGATGTATTTTTTTTTATTGTAAATAGTCTCTTACCGGTTGATAAAAAAAATAACTGTAAGTATGATAGCTGAATCATATGCCCAATACAATTCCAACCTACCAAATCTGGACATAGAGAGTAAATTAATCACCTAGAAGCCACAGAGGGATCAAGCAAGTCAAGATCTCTTGGTTTACGGTTGGTTTCAGCGACAACTTTAAACTGCTGGGGTTACCTTGATGGGTTCATAAGAACCTTTTTTTTTAAAAAAAAAAATTTGTCCCCAAGCTATGGAAGATAAGATAGCAAGTTGATAGGAATAAGATTGATTCACTTTGTGAAACCAACCTCACCTAACACCAATTCTTTCTCATTATTTTCTCAACCGTTTTTTGAAGGTGGATTGGGACATCCATACATACGAGTTTTTTTGCAAAAAAAATTTTCTCACCAGAAGCTGAAAACTATTGATGAGAGAGAGAGAGAGAGAGAGAGTCTTAACACGTTACCAATTGAGTCTAGTAGTTGGAATTGGGCCCATGAAAGGCACACAATATTAATAACAAGCCCAATGATTTTATTGAGAGCGTGGACCGTTTCAAAGTCTTTCAGAGAAAATGAAATTAGTTGTCTCCACAGTTGCTCTCTCAACAGCTGTTCTTCTATGAGTTTAATTATTTTTTCACTAACAAACACACTCACTCCACTGTAAAAGAAGTGGCTTAGTCTAACCACACTTTGCTTATTATTCTTTTTTCCTTTCGATTGGTAGAGGATCAATTATAAATTGTAAATATTGTGAAAATTATTTTGAATTAGATGTTTAAATGGAAAGAAATTCACGAGTACCAAGAGTCAAATCCTAACTTCTTAAATAGTATTTGATTTACTGGAATGAAATAGAATGATTGTTTTTTAGTCTCCTTAGAGCAATTTCAATGAAATAGAATGGTCAGTTTGTGTATTTGTCTAATAAAAATAATTAATATATATATATATATATATATGATTATATTTGAAAAATAATAGTATTTATCGAAGAGATGGCAAATTTAGTGACATAAATCATTTTTAATTTTTAAAATCATAATTACCATATTATTATTTATAAATTATCATTTTGTATAAAAATTGAAAGTTAATTTTTTATTATTTTTATATCAATCGATAGAAGATTAATTAGAAATATGAAAAAAAATTATAACAAATTAGACAATTAGCATTCAACGCATAATTGGAAGTCAAGCAATTACCCAGCTCAACTACCACAGGGAAATATTTTGAACTAAAAAAAATAAACTAATCTCAAGACTGGAGAAACCCAGTTCGGCCCACCTTGGGCACAGTCATATCATGCAGAATTTGTCGAGTATATTATTGATATAAAAAATTAAGTTAATCGGTTGTTTGGATTTTGATCTAATAATTATTGATATCTAAATAATTTAATTTTTGATAGGACTAACGTGTTTTACAAATATAAAGGGTTGTTTTGAAAAGTTAATTAAAAGTTAATTTTTTAATTTTTTTAAAAAATAGTGTAAAAAAATAGAAAAATAATATGATTCAAAATAGATTAAAAGTCATTTGGCTTTTAGCCATCTTCCCAAAGAGCTCAAAATGAACTATTCCAATCATTAAAATAAATTTAACTTAATTTTTTTTATAAATAATATGTTTAACAAATTTTACAATATAAATAATTTGAATTATCAAAATAAGTTTGGAACAAATTCTAAGTAGACCTCACAGCATGCTTCCCCCAGTCAACGGCAAACCAAACTAGACCTCTAGTCGGATGAAGAAGGTTGTAGAAAAGAAAATGTTATAAGCTTTAAAAATTTTATTAAATGAATGATTAAATAGCGTGGGGTTCATAAGTGTGAATGTCACATCCAGGCGTGGGGTTATAATAGTGTGGACTCTATATTTACATGAGATATTTAGTCATTTATTTAGATTTAGTTTGGGGTATATTAAATAATATAAAAAGTTAAAAAGTCACTATCTTATTTAAGTCACATCATCTTATTTAAATTACATTATCTCTCTAACACATCACATCAAACTCAAACCAAACCCAACCTATATAAGTTAATAAGTCAAAAAGTGCACTTTTTTAGAACATTCCAAACCAACCCTTAGTAGAAAATTTTGTATTCTTAATATTATCATGAAAGGAAATATACTTTATTTAAGCTACGCAGAGCTGCTAGGGACCCCCAGTTGGGGGCACCCCCAGCACCCAGCTCATTTTCATTGGCCAGTTTCCTTTTTTTTTTTTTTTTTTTTCTTTCCTTCCAATCACCCAGTGCCACGTGGCACTGGGGGTCACTGCGGTGGGTTTTGTTGGGGGTCTGCCGCATTTTTCTTAAGCTACGTTTGGTTTTGGCTTTTTGACTAAAAAAACACAAAAGACAAAATTTGCTACATAATCCAATAAAATAAAATGTCACATTTAAATCATAATCACTATATTTTTTCTTTCACAAAACAAAAAAAAAAAAAACAAAACAAAAACCAAACAAAACTAAAAAAATCAGACTAAAATAGCCGAAAAAACTAAAAAGTCAGGCTATTTTAGCCCTTTCCGAACGAAGACTTATGCCTTACTTGGTAACATCACTTTTTAGCCTAAAAATTAAAAAGTCACTAAAAAAATAAAAAAACTAACAACTTATACTAAAAAGTCAAAAAAAATTTATTTTCTCTTTACATTTTGTACATATTTTCGTAAAAAATTAAAAAAAATTTCAAATATACTATTTTTTTACGCTATATTTTAACTAAAAAATTATTTAAAAAAAATATTCCAGGCTTTAGAGTAACTTGTGGGCAAACGTAGTGCATTAATTTGGTGTTGGGTGTTTCCATGTTCAATGGCGAGAGCTAGGGCTTCAGTATTCAGCTTAGAGACGACACGCGTCACTTAGTGGGGGCCAGCTATGAGAGAGCTAGGCTTTTCGAGTTTTTTTTTTTTTAATATTTAAAAAATAATAATTTAGACAATTGACTCACTTTTCAAATTATTTAAAAAAATAATTTATTTTTTAAAATTATATTTTAAAAATGTAATTTTGAAATTAAAATTACATTTACAGCGTATAATTTTATCTTGAAATCGCATGTTAAAAATATAATTTCAAAAAATGAAATTCATGTCATTATAAATTGCATTTTCAATGTACAATTTTAAAATGAAATTACATGTTGAAAATGTAATTTTAATTTAAAATTATATTTTCAAAATACGATCTTAAAAAGTAGGTTAACTTCCCAAATAATTTGAAAAGTGAATCAATTTTCTAAGTTGTTTTTTTAAAAAAAAATATTTTAAAAAAAAAAAAACTCTAGGCTTTACGGCCTGTTTGATTGAATTTTCATAATACATTTGGAAAATAATATAAACCTACTTTTTTTAATCTAATGATATATAAATGATATAATTAAGGAAAATGTTTGGTGACCACAAATTCTGTGGCTCAAATGGCCCGAAAATGCCAAAACGACTGTTTTGACATTTTCGGGCCATTTGAGCCATAGAATTTGTGGCCACCAATCATTGCCCTATAATTAATTATTGATTAGAGAAGATATGAGAGAATGTGTTGTTTTAGATATTCTAATTAATTATCACATCATTAAACTTGTGAGTCTAATTTTTATACTTATATAGCAATATTCATATATTTATGGCTTAATTTGGAACATCCCAAAAAGAAAATTAAAAAGTCAAACAATCATACAAAAAAAATTAAAAAATTTTATTTTTTCTCAAATTTTTTGTATTTTTTTAATAAAAAGTTAAAAAATTATCAGACAAAGTCAAAATGTTATTAAAATAATCTATTCCCAAACCAATATATATATATATATATATATATGTTAAAATTGAAATATTCTTGATAGATTGAGAATTTATTAATATGTTATGGATTTCTTTATTTTTAGGGAGAATTATACATCAGGTTAGAAAAAATATAAACAAAAAAATTGTAAAAATTATAAATATCAATAATTAAAATTATAAAACTTTTCACTTTTGTAATAGTAATTTTTAAAAAATCTACCCTAAATAGCAATTTCTTCTCATTTTGCAATAAGGCCCTATTTGGCAAGTTGGATTTTAGCTTTTTTTTGGGTTAAAATTTACAAGAAAACAAAATAAATTAAGATAGCTAATAAGACAAAATATCACATCAAATCTATAATCATTTCACTTTCTCTCACAAACATTACATCCAACTATAAAAAAATTCAACCATCTTCTCAAATACAAAAATTTTAATTTACTAAAATAGTCAAAAATAAACTATTAAAATAACCAACTTTTCAAATAAAGCCTAAGTATGTTGTTGATTAAAACCTAACAACTAATAACTAAAGCCTACTACATAAGCTGAACCGCAGCCCAACAAACGCTCTACTATTACATACAACTACATAATGGGTGAAAATTGATGATGTTGCTGATCTAAGTGGGGGGGGGGAGTCGGGCAAACCCACGCTTTCTACACCTTTCATCGGTCGCTGAGGTTACTGGTGTACTTGCAAAAATGCCCAACAGGGAACAGAAGTCCCCCAACGGACCCTCCGACGATCAAGTTAGGAGATTGATGATGTAGAGAGGGAGAGAGAATAAGAATAGATTTTGATGTGTCTTGGAAGCCTCCTTATATCCTTTGTCCATCATTTCCTTGTCCACTCCGACTTGTTGTGTTAGCCGAAACACTATACTCTAGCTTGCATTGTTCACGGTGAGACTGCCTGTTTCGACGTGAAGGGGTTGTCGCATTTAATGCTGTGGAAGCCTTATTAATGGTTGATGTGTGGTGCAATAACTCTACAGAATCTTTGCCTGCTTACGTGGTTGGTTCCCTGCTTGACAAGTGTTTAGATACCATTGGTTCTTAGTTTAACATTGGGTCCTCAAGGGTGTTGGGCTTTAGTACTTGAGCAGTGAATTGGGCTCTAGGTGGTGGGCCAAAACCTTTTGTGGGTCCACCGATGTTAGTAGTCCCCCATTCCCAAGTGCAGCTTTAGTCCAACAAAGGGAATAAGAAAAGAGATAGGGAGTGTGTGGGGCCGAGCGTGAGGACCGACCAAGAAGAGAGTCGACCGCGAAGGGGGGTCGAGCGCGGAGACCTACCAAGAGATGGGCCGACCGTGAAGAGGGGTCAAGCGCAGAGACCGATCGAGAGATGGGCCAACCGCGAAAAGGGGTCGAGCGAGAAGACCGACCGAGAGATGGGTTGACCACGAAAGGGGGTCAAGCGAGAAGACCGACCAAAAGGAGAGTCGACCAGGAAAGAGGGTCGAATACGGTGACTGACCGAAAGGTGGGCCGACCGCGAAAGGGAGGTCGAGCAAGAAAACCGACCAAGAGGAGAGCCAACCTCAAAAAGGAGGGTCAAGTGAGAGGTGGTGGCGACACACGGGGCTCGAGGAGTGATGAGGCACATGATGATGTGAAGTGGAATAGACGGAAAAGAAGAAAGGGGGGAAATCATGGTTGTACGCGTGATAAGATCTAAACCAATAGTGATGGAGGTAATACGTTAGTAAGAAGCGAAAGGTTAGGACTAAGATTGGACGTGTAAAAGGCGGGGGTTGTAAAATTTTTGAAAATTTGAAACTGGCGAATTTTAACCTTGATCCTATGGCAAATAGGCAAACCGTGGGCATTTAAAGTTATTCGTTTTACATACCTCATTGCAAAAACCAACATATCCCAGACCTGACCTCATTTGTTTTGTGTGACACTCCTCTCCAACAGTTCGCGAACTTCCTCGCGCCTACGTCTAAAGCAATATACAGAAACATAAAAGAGATGGCTCGAGATGAAGCGTCAGCCATGAGGTTAGAAGCGCCGGGTGAAGAAGACGCGGTGGATTTGGCGGAGCAATATATGATGGAGAGGTGGGAGGAAAGAACAGCGGAGCAAACAATGTGACCACGTCTGTCCACAATGATCGTGTCCACGAGGCCGATTAGCCAAGTGGGACCTGACCACTGGCACACTAAGGCTGACAAATTGACGTTTATAGCAGAGGAGTTGGAGAAGGTGTGTAAAAAGTACCAAATTCCTGCGGAGATAGAGTTGAAGTTGCAGAAGGCCAAGGAGAGAACGTCGGATACGCGTCGGATAGAGTTCACGCTGTACAAGAAGGCGTTGCGGGGGGTATGAGGTTGCCGCTCCCACAAATTGGGGTGGACGTGTTGAACCGGTTAGAGGTGGCGCCAGGTCAGCTTATGCCTAACGCATGGAAAATACTACTGGCCTGCGCGATCGCATGGCCACAAGCGACCGGTGGGGTGGCGATGGCGGTGGACAAGTTCTTTTCTTCCTACAAGGCCTCTGGTCAACAAGAAACATGAGTGACCCTGCAGGAGGTGGTAGGTAGAGGATTAGTGGCGGGTTTGCCATCGTCGGTGAAGGGGTGGAGACCAATGTGGTTTTATGTGTCTACAAATGGCTGGAGGGGGGTGCGCACAATGTGGAAGATTCCCATTAAGTCGGTGGAGCCAATATTGGAGGCAGATGCGGAGGATAAGGTTAAACGGGTGAACGAGTGGAGGGATAAGGAGGGGGTGAAGTGGGATGACCTTGTCTAGCCGTGAAGCTTGTTTTGCCTTAAGCTTGGGGCCATCGCCGATCGAAGGGGATCCTGCGCCCGAAGAGTTGGAGACGAGAAAGAAGATGTAAGAGGCGGAGGATAAAAGGACATTTGCCAAGGCGGACAAGTGTAAAGAGGCGCAGTTAGGCAGAGCGCCGAAGCTGGTCATAAGGGAACGAGTCCAACCACACCCTAAGCCTCTGTGCGATAAGGATCTGATTGATTTTGCATCGTTGCCACCTCTAATGGATTCGCTGAAGGAGATCAGCAAAAAAGAGGCGAAGGCGGTGTTGATGAAGAAGAATAAGAAGAAGAGAAGAGCGGTAGTAGAGGAGGGTGAAGAGAGGTCAGTTTTGAAGAAGGTGAAGGAAGGAGTGGCAGAGGCAACCTCAGAAGTAGAGGTGGAGAAGATAAGGATGGGGGAGGCCATGGGCCCAAGTGCCCAAGGGGTGAGTAGCGCAGCTGAGCCAAAGCCGTTGGCAGAAGGCGTGATGTTGGGAGAGCAAGCGCCCAAGATAGAGCCTGTGCCAGAAGCGTCCCCAAGTCCTGGGGAAAGGAAAAGGGGAATGAGTTAATCGGAGATGAGCGCCGCGTTGAAGATTGCCACGTATCATGTGCGCGCGGTGGCTGGTCGATCGGTGGAAGAAGGTGGGGAAACCAAGGTTGCCGCCAATCGTCTCCTAGGGGTAGTGGAGGATGCGGCCGTGCGGTTGATGGCGCGATTTATAGAGGCCGACCTCCCGAGAGGGTTCTGCTCAGCGCAGATGGAGACTACGACCTTGGCGGCGGCCCTGCTGAATAAGGCGGTGCGCGCGGAGGTGGAGGCAGAGTCGCTAAAGGCCCAGCTAGAAGGGGTGAAAACACAGCTGCAAAACCTAAGGGTCAAGACGGCAGGCTGGAGAAAAGCCGCGTGGAGTGCCTGTGAAAAAGGCCTGGATTATGTTCAAAGGGCGAAGAAGATGGAAGTACTGGCAGTGGTGCAGAGCTACTTGGCGGAACGTGCTGCCTCCGAGCTCGCCATGACCAAATCAGAGCTTGAAGTGGTGCGCCGTAAGGCAGTGTCGCTGGAGTTTGAGTTAGTGGGTGAGTAGAGGAAGATAGGCGAAGTCCAAGAAGCCTGTACCACTGCCAAGGAAAGGTTGGAAGAGGCCCTTGCCAACAACGAAGATTTACGCGACCAAGCGCTTAAAGACAAGGAAGAAGTAGATGGGCGCATTGCGGAGTTGGAGAAGACGTTAAAAGAATAGAGGGCCAAAATGGCCCTTGAGAGGGCGGCGTACCTCGACCTATGTGTAGCGGCTGTGGAGCAATTTAAAGGGTCTGTTGAATTCCAGATGGCCATTGACGCGGCGGTCGCCAGGAGTTTGGCTAAGGAGGGGAAATGGGGTGCTGGGCCGTCGGGAGTGCCCGCTGGAGGTAGGAGCGAAGAAGAAGTGATCCAAAACTTTCAGCGGTCAGACTTCTACAAGCGTGAGATGAGCCAGTACTGGGATAGCAGCTGGATGAGCTTTAAGTATAAGGCGCAAGAGCTGTTCCTAGATATGGACTTCAATCTGGTGAAAGTAGAAGAAGATGATGTTACCCAGACTCCCTTGGACGAGGGGATAGAAGATGAAGATCTTGCGTCAAGAAAAGGGGATTATGGGCAGGGTGTTTTGTTTGCTTGTTTGTTTGTTTTTGTAATGAAGTAAATGTAGTTTTCTGTAATGAAGTGTATAATTGTGCAAATTGTTAATAAAAGTACCAGTTCTGTTATTGTTGTTGTTTTTGAATGGTAAAGTTATCAAGAAAGTATATGAATGAATTGGATAAGTAACCTAACTTGTATAAGTGGTAAAAATGGATAAGTAAGCTAATTTGTATGAATGGTAAAAACAAATTGAGATTTAACTAAGTTTGGTTGAGACTAGTTTTAACTGCATGCTTTGTCTGGGTGAGATTAGTGTTGACTGTCTGGCTGAGCTCTTCGTGCTCAGTCTGGTTGAGGCTCGGAGGGCTCAGTCGGGTTAAGGCTTTAGTTGTCTTAGTCTAGCTGAGCTCTTCATACTCAGTCTGGTTGAGGCTTGGAGGGCTCAGTCGGGCTGCGGCTTTGGTTAACTCAGTCTGGCTGAGCTCTTCATGCTCAGTCTGGCTGAGGCCTAGCTTAACTCAATCTGGCTGAGCTTTTCATGCTCAGTTTGGCTAAGGCTTGGAGGGCTTAGTCGGGCTAAGGCTTTGGTTAACCCAGTTTGGCTGAGCTCTTCATGCTCAGTCTGGCTGAGGCCTGGCTTAACTCAGTCTAGCTGAGCTCTTCGTGCTCAGTCTGGCTGAGGCTTGGAGGACTCAATCAGGCTGAGGCTTTAGTTATCTCAGTCTAGTTGAGCTCTTCATGCTCAATTTGGCTGAGGCTCGAAGGGCTCAGTCGGGCTAAGGCTTTGTCCAAAACTTGTCATTGACGACGCAACACAGATAAATGAAGATGTGAAATTGTTGTCATTAAAGCACAATCTGTCGATCACAAATTTACACCGTGTATAGGAAGGGTAAAAATGAACAATTGCGCAGATTAGCAAAAAAAAAAAAAAATATAACAATTGAATGATACAAAAATAGGAGATGCCATTTACTGGAAATAACGCTTCAAGTGCTTGGCATTCCATGGATGGGGAAGGTTTCTACTTTCTACATCTTGGAGACGGTAAGTACCTGGGTGGGGTCTGCTCTTGACAACATAAGGTCCTTCCCATTTGGCTACTAGCTTGCCCTCAGTCGGATTTTTAGTGGCAAGGGTTGCTTCGCGTAAGACTGGGTCTCCCACTGCGAACTCTCTCGATCGGACTTTGCGGTTATAATGTGTTCTCATTTTCTGCTGATATGATGCCCGTCTGATCCAAGTGGGTATGAGTCGGGCAGACCCACGCTTTCTACGCCTTTCACCGGTCACTGCACTTACTGGTGTACCTACAAAAATGCCTAACGGGAACGGAAGTCCCCCAGTAAACCCTCCGACGATCAAGTTAGGAGATTGACGATGTAGAGAGGAAGAAAGAACAAGAATAGAGAACTTAACCTTTTGATGTGTCTTGGAAGCCTCCTTATATCCTTTGTCCATCATTTCATTGTTCACTCCGATCTGTCGTGTTAGCCGAAAGTCTATACTCTAGCTTGTATTGTTTACGGTGATGCTACCTGTTTCGACGTGAAGGGGTTATCGCATTTAATGCTGTGGGAGCCTCATTAATGGCTGATGTGTGGTGCAATAACTCTGCAGGATCTTTGTCTGCTTACGTGACTGGTTCCCTGCTTGACACGTGCTTAGATACCATTGGTTCTTGGTTCAACATTGGGTCCTCAAGGGTGTTGAGCTTTAGTACTTGAGCTGTGAATTGGGCTCTAGGTGGTAGGCCCACCGATGTCAAAAATTATAATTCATTTTAATACAAAACCCATAAATTAATTAAATGTGTGATGTTATTCAAATTATTTTTTACAAATCAATATACAAAATAACAAAATTTTAAAAATATATTCCATTAAAATGAAGGATGTGGATTTTGGTTAATGGCTTAAAGTTAAGGAGAGATTATTCATCCGAAAAAGAGTTAAGGAGAGATTTGGTATAAACAATGTAAGTTGAGTTAATTTGTAAGGGCTATTTCATAAAAATGGTTAAAAGTTATGTTCTAGCTTTTAATTTATTTTAAATCATATCATCTTTCACATTTTTTATACGTAATTTCAAAAAAAATCAAAAAAAAATTAATAATTAACTTTTAATCATTTTTCCAAAATAACTAAGTAAGTTTTAATTGTAAGTCAACTTATTCATCTATTTGTATAATCTGAACAACTCGACCCTACCTGCCTGTAAAAAATTTTACAAAAAATAAAAAAAAATGAAGAACCTGACTTTGACAAAGGATATGAAGTTGAAAAGCAAATTCAAAAAAGTAACTTGTATTTGAGAAATATGATTTAAAGGAAACCAATTTTAGTAATTTAAAAAAAAAAATCCAAGACATGTATTTTGATTGAATAAGTCTAGGGCTTCGTTCGACAATATCACTTTTTAACTTAAAAATTAAAAAATACTAAAAAAAATCAAAAAGCTAACAATTTATACTAAAAAGTCAAATATTTTATTTTCTTTCTATTTTTTGTACATATTTTCGTAAAAAATCAAAAAGTTATCTCAAATATACTAGTTTTTTTTACCTCATATTTTAGCTAAAAAGTTAAAAAATTACTAAAAAAGTATATTCTCAAACAAAGCCTAAGTGTACAAATAAATCTCTTATAATGAGTTTTTTTAATCACATTCATAATTTATTATGTAAATTTCATCTGTATTTATGATACTGCAGATATATTATTGGCGTAATTACATCCTAATAGATGCAAGAATAAAAAAATTTGTGAAAAAATTATAATTATAATTATTAATATTTATAATTTTTTTTTACTGATTTATAATTATTTTCTCAAAACTCTACTAATGCGATATTTCTTCAATATTATTTCAACCATATGTATAGTGGTTATGTGTATGACGCATAGAGTGGGTGGTAGTTATTGGTTTGGTAATTTGCTTTTGTCTATGATGGTTCATGGACTCAGGTACAAAAAAAAAAAAAAAAAAAAAGATGGTATATGGACTCAAGTCACTCCCTTAGTTTATATATTTTTCTCTCTTCTTTAATTTTTTTTTCTTTTTGTTAGGATAAGGTTTTTATTTTTATTTTTATTTTTTTAAGGAACATAATTAATTAAAATAAAAAGCATTTTATAAAGTTGTAGATTCCGAAAATGCAATTAATTCATTTAGGTTTTGAATCTTGAATTTGTGAAAAAAAGGAGAAATAACATTTTAATGTAAATTTAAAAGAATCAAATTTGTGGTAAAATTTATGAACTTTAACAATTAAAGTGTTAAACTTTATCATTGATCTGATTTTTTTTTAATTTTTTAAAAATGGACCACAAATGTATAATTCCCCCCCCCCCAAAAAAAAAAAGAAGATAAAAAGCAAAAAGTGATTTTTATTTTTATTTTTTATAATACAAATCTGTTTGTAAATTTAAAAATGAAACATGACATGAATATTTAATATGAGAATATTATACAGAACAATTTTCATCCTGGACTAGAGAAAGGCTGAGTAGGATCTGATAGAAAACTTTGCGGATCATAAACTAAAAATCATTAAGGATTCAATTCCATATATGAAAATTATATGAATTTCTAATATACAAAATAAGTGAATACATACCTTGATCCATGATAGTATGAAATCCTCTTTTAAGAAAGAGAAATCTTGAATGGAAGATCTTTTGCGGAACATAAACTAAAAACCATTAAGGGTTCAATTCCATACATGAAAACTATATGAATTTCTAATATACAAAATAAGTGAATACATACCTTGATCCATGATAGTATGAAATCCTCTTTTAAGAAAGACAAATCTTGAATGGAAGATCTTGATCTTTAAGTTATTGACTTGTCTAAGATCTTCAAACCACTTCTCTCTCTAGGCGATGGGAGCCTTCATGTGGTGACAACTTAAGGTTTTTGATGGAGAGTATGGTTTGGGACCTTACACTATTTATACTAATATTCTTCCAACCATTCATTCAATGAACTTCATTAAATAGATTAATGTATCTTATACACTTATGATACATAATGTATCTTTTATATTTAATGAATTCATTAGATAAGACTAATGTATCTTACATATTCATAATAGATACAATGTGCATCTCTAAGATTCATTCATAATGAATCCATCACATTCAATGTGCATCTCTAAGATTCATTCATAATGAATTCATCACATTCAATGTGCATTAGCATTAGTCTTCTATACATTGTATATATAGGTGCATTCATCAATAATTAGTCACCATCTAATTGATGTACATGTATTTTACTTAATGAGATGAATCTAGTATAATTATGCATAAGTCACATTAAGCCATATTTAGGAAAAATTCTTACAGGATCAATTTTCAAATATTTAATAAAAATTTAGTTCCAAGGATGATGCATTATTGTCATTGGCTTATTTTAAAATTATAATTTTGTTAGGGTTATATTAACAAGTGTCTTTATGACCACGACGACGACAAAGAAAAAAAAAGATGAAAAGATTAAAAAAGAAAAATTGAAGAATGCAGAACACTTTTCACTTATTTTAAAACATTCATCACTAATAAATTCATAACTCTTTTATTCTTTTTATCTTTTTCAAAAAACTTTTTATCATTGAGTATGTATTAAAAATATGTTGTGTGTTGTTTTAAGTAAAGATAAAATATTGAGTGCATTTATAAAATATAAGAGTGCCAATAGTTATTTTTTAATATTAAATTGACAACTATACTTAGGCCCCGTTTGGGGACTTATCTTTTTAGTCAAAAAGTTAAAAAGTTACATTTTTAACCAAAAAGTCAACAATTCATACCAAAAAGTCAAAGATTCTCTTTTCTCTCTACCTTTTGCATATCTTTTCGTAATTAGCCAAAAAGTCATTCCAAACATATAAGTTTTTTTTACCTACTTTTTTAGCTAAATAGCCAAAAATTTACTAAATTAACCTGTTCCCAAACGAGGCCTTAAGTTGCATGTTAAAAGAAATAAAAAAATATATATATGACAAATACTTTTACGGAGAATTTACAAATTTCTAACTATTATCAAAATTATATTTATATTTTAAAATATAAATTAACTAAATTACAAAATAAATTAATTCTCATCCTACCTTGGATTTGGATCTCAACAAAATATAAAATATTTACAAAGTAAAAGTTAACCCTTGGTATCAGTTAAAATGAGAGTGGAGGCTGAAATAGTTATAAAAAATAAATTAAATTAAAAATTAATAAAATAAAATATTATATTTAAATTATAATTATAATTATTTTTTTTTTTATAAAAGTTAAAAAGTCAAAAAATCTAATTCAAATAAGACTTTTTAATCCCAAACTAAATAGTCAAAAAACTAAAAAATAAAAATTTAAAAAGTCGACTCACATTTCACGTGGAGCCTTAGGCCTCTGACCAAGGAGTTTTTTTTTTTTTTTTTTTTTTTTTTTTTTTTTTTATATTCTAAAAAAAAAACAATTTAGAAAATTGATCAATTTTTCAAATTATTTGGGAAATTAACTTTCTTTTTGAAATCGCATTTTGAAAATGCAATTTTGAAATTGAAATTACATTTTCAATATGCAATTTCATCTAGAAATTGTATGTTGAAAATGTAATTTCAAAAAGTGAAGTCCATATCATCACAAATTGCACTTTCAACATGCGATTTTAATATGAAATTACATAATTTCAATTTAAAATTATATTTTCAAAATGCGATTTTAAAAAGTAGGTTAGTTTCTCAAATAATTTGAAAAGTGGGTCAATTCTCTAAATTTTTTTTTTAAAAAAATATTTAAAAAAAAAACTCTGGGAATAAACTAATTTAATATTCTTTAAAAATTTTATGAAAAAATATGTAAAAAAAATATAAAAAATAAGATAATAATTTATAATAATCTTTAATTTTTTAATTAAAAGATATAATTGCCAAACAAAACGTTTAACGCGTTCAAGCACTGTGAAAAAGTGAAAGCCTTTTTACTCTCGGATTTGGGATCTCAATAAAAAATAAAATTTTACAAAGTAAAAGTTAGATGATTTAATGGGTTCATATATTGTACAACTCGCTAAATAAGTTAGTCATATAAAAAATTATTTAAAAAGATTTAGAATTGGATTCTTATAATAAAATAAAATTTTAATTTTATTAATTTAAATTTAAATACTTTAATTTTTTTAGTTTAAATTATTTTCTATTTTCATTAAGTAAGATCAATGAAAATTAAACTCAATAAAAAAAATATTTTAGATATTTTATGTACATTTAGGTTTCGTTTGGGATGTGAATTGACTTTTTAGTTTTTTGACTATTTTAACCTCGGGCTAAAAAGTCTCGTTTGTGATAGACTCTTTGATTTTTTTGACTTTTGTGAAAAAAAAATTAAATGATTATAGTTTACATGTGTTATTTTGTCTTATTAAACTAAAAAGTTTATTTTATCTTTTTGTGACTAAAATAGTCCCAACCTCACCCAAACCCACATGCCAAACTATTTAATGATTAAAATATATTTTTTTCATCAATTTTACTTCACGGAAATAAACAAATAGTTTAGATTAAAAATAAATTAAAAGATTATGATTTTAAATTGATAAAATTAAAAATTCAAACTTTATTCTGTTAGAATTGTCGAATTTTTTAAAAATTATTCCAAAATTAAATTGGTTGAATAGTATTAGATTATTCATATCCAAAAAATAAAATAAAATAAAGTGGGTCAGTATTAATAATTGGGAAACACTCGTATGCACTTTAGTTATAAAAATAGAATAATTTTAATTTTTTAAGTCATAATTTTTTTAAAAAAATATCATAAGTAAACTCAATATAAGACATAACTAAAGAATTTATGGGTGATAATTAAAATAATATCTTAACTAAATAAAAATAATAATTATAACTAAAAAAGAAAATGATATAGGTGCATATAGTACATCCTTTATAAAGGGATGTATATTAGAATTTTCTTTAATAATTATAATATGATAATTTTTTTATTTTTTATTTGTTAATTGGTCATAGAGAGGATCCTCAACGAAATAAAAATATACAGGGTGGATAACTAAGCTAATCCAGTTAATAACTAGTATGTATATGCACCTTATAATTATAGAAGAAAATTATATAAATTTATATTTTTTGAGTCATAATTAAAAAAAAAAAATTATAACCAAATACAAAAAAATTATAATTAAATATCTCAAAATAATATCATAATTAAAAAAAATTACTCATAACTAAAGAATAAAATAGCATAATTAAAAATGCATATGATATGGAGATGTGTATAATAGAATTCTCCACCAAAAAAAGCTAAATTCTCCCAAGATAGTAGGGGACATCAGGGCACCAAGGATCTTCTAGAGTGTTTTTTTCCTAAAGTTTCCTAAAGTGGTGTATTGTGTGGTTGAGATTTAATGCTGAAAAATTGATGTAACTTGTCATTAAATCTCAACCACACAATGCACCACTATAGGAAACTTTAGGAAAAAAAAACTCTAGAGGATCCTTGCTCACATCAGGGTCGGCTGTGAGATTTTCGGGCCCCAAAGCCAATAATCAACTAATAAATTTTTTGGGCTCTTCACATTTTTTTTTTCATTGAATGAAAAAAATGGAAAAAAAAAATAAGATAAAAGACAAAAGATTTGTGCCAAAATTACAAAAAAAACTTAGTATTACTTTACAATAATTAATAAGTGTCACTTGATCCTCGCTCTTCTTGCATTTTTAGAAGCAAATAAATCAATCATACTTGCATAATCTAGTTTTTTTGCAAAATCATTTTCAATGGATAACAATACTAATTATTTTAAATGGGTCTTTCAATTTTTTAATGAGTCAATTTATTTTAAGTTAGTTTGAGTCTTCTTTAATTTTTTTTTAGATTTAAAATATACCTAATATATTACAATAAACTATAATAGGAGGAGATCTTTTTTTTTGGATCTATTTTCAATAGATAACAATATTAATTTTTTTAAATGGCCCTTTTAATTTTTTAATGGATCAATTTATTTTAAATTAGTTTGGACCTTCTCTATTTTTTTTAACTTAAAACATACCTAATATATTACATTAAATCATAATAGAAGAAGCTCTTGTTTTGAATCTATTTCAAGGGGTGTAGGCCATGGGCCTTCTTGCCCCGTGCCGAGGGGCGGCACTGGGTGACATTTCTTATATAGTGCTCCAGTCAAATAATGAATAGCAAAATACATTAAGTTATTTATTTTTAAATTACTTAATAAAACTGAATCAATAAATGATATGAAACTAATAAACAAAAAAAATTAAATGGTCACAAAATTAGATCACACCAGAGAGTTATAACTGATTATGTGTGATTGAATTCTGTACAAACAGACGAATTGACTGGTAACTACCCCCCACTGCAAGTCTCATGAGGATTTTTGGTTCATCACCTTCATTCTCTCTCTCTCTCTCTCTCAAACATTCTCTGTATCTAAACACCAGTGTCTTCAGTGCATGTAAGTAGAAAAATGCCTTAAAGTTCTTGCCAACCCTTGCCACTCTTCAGTTTAGTACACTCCCAAACTTTGATATTTACATTTTCTTGTCTATATAAGTGCTCGTTCAATCCCACAAAGTACACTATGAGAAACCCATGATTTTTTTTAATTTTTTTTTTTTATCGTTTCTGTTCTTTCCCCAGCTGTTTGGGTGCTGAGAACATGTGTGGAAACTGAAAGAAAACTGTTACTTGGGTATAGTTTCAAACAATATAAATTTTTTGAAAGTACTTTTTAGGTGCAAACATTGCAATCAAATATGCTTCTTGAGAAAGAAAGAAAAAGCACTTCCTAAAATGTACCAACACAGTACCTAACCCTATTATTTTTTAAATTTCCTTTTCTTCCTTTCTGCCTCTGTTTTCTCACCAACCAAACAAAGAAATGTTGAATTGGTTGGTTTTCTTGCTTGACACTCAATTATTTTGATTTGGTTTTGGATTTGCAGGGTTTTTTCATTCATTGTGATGCAAAGCTTTCAGAGAGGTGCCTAATATTTCTCTGCTACAAATTCATGAGGTTCTTACTTCCTCTTTGATCTCTGCTCATGTCGTTTATTTCTTGGAATCATTGGCCTATTTCCAATTTTATTTCAGTTTTTTTTGTTTTCGTGTGAGTTGTTTTTTTAAAAAAATTCATGAAAACAGATTTCCGAAACAATTTGCCAAATAAATTTTTTTCTTTGATGAAAGAAGAAAACAAAAAAAGAATAGCTGATACGCATGATTTGTGAGTGATTACACATATTTGGTAAGATGTACCGAATGATAGTGGTTAGTGTAAAAAAAATAAAAATAGAAAAGAAGAAGAAATTGTGCTCTCTTTTACTCTAATTAGTGCAACAACAAAAATACATATGTTTTGGGTAAAAAAAAAAAACTCATATTGGAAATGGAAATGGAATTCATAGTTCTGAACTCTGTTTTGCTTTTGCTTTTGCTTATCAACTTTGTTGCTCTGAGAAATTTAGCCCTGCAATTACAATTGAAAGAATTAAATTTTTGTTGGCAATTGGATCAAAAAGACCTCAATCATGGAATGAAAACAAAAGCACAAATTTTCATTTTCAGAGGTTTTTTGGAGCTCAATGTTGGTTTTTAAATCCATGTTCTTGTTTTGAATCTCTTATCTGAACTCTGTTTTTGCTTTTGTTTTTGTTGCTAAATTCAGCCCCAATCAGTATATAAATCTTAGAGAACATTTCCAATTTGATAGAATTGTATTGTGTCAAATTTGTATCGAAAATACCTTAAAAAAACCATGAAATGAAAACAAAATCACAATTTTTTTCAAATGTTACATTTTAAATCAATATTTATGTTTCTGAATCTGTGTTCTTTTCGCAGATTGTGACTTCTTGTGAGTGTTGTACAACAAAAGTCCCCACTTTTTCATTCACTTCAGTTTCCTCAGTGAAAACAAGAAGAAAAAGAAAATGCAGCGACCTCCGGTACCAGGAGAGTTTGCAATAAAGCAGACCGCCCCCAAAATAGCCGGGGCAGGGGTCACTGGAGGAGACAAGCTAACGTGCGCGTATGACCTTGTCGAGCAAATGGATTACCTTTATGTTCGGGTTGTCAAAGCAAAAGAATTACCTGCGAAAGATGTGACCGGGGGTTGTGATCCATATGTTGAAGTAAAGGTGGGTAACTACAAAGGAGTCACCCGGCATTTTGAGAAAAAGTCCAACCCCGAATGGAACCACGTCTTCGCTTTCTCCCAGGACCGGTTGCAAGCCTCTTTCCTGGAAGTCGTGGTGAAAGATAAAGATGTGGTGTTGGATGATTTCATAGGAAAAATTCAATTTGATCTCTCTGAAGTCCCTAAACGTGTGCCACCGGATAGCCCATTGGCGCCACAGTGGTATAGACTTGAGGATAGAAAGGGGGATAAGATAAAATCAGGGGAGATTATGCTAGCGGTTTGGAAGGGGACTCAAGCGGATGAGGCGTTTCCTGATGCATGGCATTCAGATGCAGCAACTGTTAGTCGCGAAGGGGTTACGAATATCCGAGGGAAGGTATACTTAGCCCCTAAGCTTTGGTATGTTAGGGTTAATGTGATTGAATGTCAAGATTTGCTACCAAGTGACAAGGCTAGGCTGCCTGAAGTTTCGGTTAGGGTTACTCTCGGAAACCAAGTAGGGAGGACTAAAATTCACTCGAAGACAGTTAATCCGATGTGGAATGAGGATTTGGTGTTTGTAACTGCCGAGCCATTTGAGGAACCTTTGGTTATAAATGTGGAAGATAGAGTTGGGTCCAACAAAGATGAGATTTTGGGGAGGTGTGTGATTCCATTGTCCAATATTCCAAGGAGGTTCGACAACAAGGCAGTGCCACCACGGTGGCATAATCTTGAGAAACACCATATTGTCGAGGGAGAGAAGAAAGAGACTAAATTTGCAAGTAAGATTCATTTGCGGATCTGTTTAGAAGGCGGGTACCACGTGCTTGATGAATCAACTCAATACAGTAGTGATGTCAGGCCTACCTCAAAGCAGTTGTGGAAGTCCAGCATAGGGCTATTGGAATTGGGTATCATAAGTGCCACCGGTTTGTCGCCAATGAAGTCGAGGGATGGTTTAGGAACCACAGATGCGTATTGTGTGGCCAAGTACGGGCCTAAATGGGTGCGAACAAGGACAATCATTGGCAGCACTGCTCCAAAATGGAATGAGCAGTACAGTTGGGAGGTTTATGATCCGTGCACTGTAATCACAATAGGCGTGTTTGACAACGGTCATTGGCAAGGGGGTGGAAAAGATACAAAAATCGGGAAGGTCAGGATTCGACTGTCGACACTCGAAACTGACCGTGTTTACACACACTCGTACCCTCTCATTGTCCTTCAAACTTCCGGGGTGAAGAAAACAGGCGAGGTTCAGCTAGCAGTGAGGTTTTCGTGCACGTCTTTTGTCAACATGTTGCACAAATATACACAACCATTGTTGCCCAAAATGCACTATGTTCATCCCTTGTCTATAAGCCAGACCGATAATTTAAGGCACCAAGCAACACAACTAGTGTCGATGAGGCTGAACAGGGCTGAGCCGCCACTTAAAAAGGAGGTTGTCGAGTATATGCTCGATATGGGTATTCATATATGGAGTGTGAGGAGGAGCAAAGCTAATTTTTTCCGAATCATGAATGTTCTAAGCGGTTTGATCGCGGTTGGAAAATGGTTTGATCAAATTTGCCACTGGAAAAACCCTCTCACAACCATTCTAATTCATGTCCTTTTCGTCATTCTGGTCCTTTACCCGGAACTGATTCTCCCCACTATTTTCCTCTACTTGTTCTTCATTGGGATTTGGCAATACCGGTGGAAGCCACGTCACCCTCCTCACATGGATATCCGACTATCCCACGCTGATGCAATCGGTCCTGATGAATTAGACGAAGAATTTGATAGCTTTCCGACTAGTAAAGGAAGTGACGTGGTTCGGATGAGGTATGATCGGCTGAGGAGTATAGGAGGGAGGATTCAGACCGTGGTCGGGGACTTGGCGACTCAAGGGGAGAGGCTTCAATCTCTTATTAGTTGGAGAGACCCGAGAGCCTCAGCTTTGTTTGTCACATTATGTTTGGTTATGGCTTTCGTGCTTTACGTTACGCCTTTTCAAGCCGTGGCACTTGTGTTGGGATTTTACATGCTGAGGCATCCAAGGTTTCGACACAAGCTTCCATCGTTGCCTCTCAATTTCTTTCGAAGATTGCCTGCAAGGAATGACTCATTGTTATAGGCACGATTCGCCGATTCTTCCATATGAATTACTATTATTATTATTATTATTTTTTCCTTTTTTTTTGAGGGGAACAAGAAGCTTAAAGAATGTGTAATTTTTCTTCTCCTGTATGCTGATAAACTTTCTGTTTATGTTCAATGTTGTTTATATTTGAATTCTGCTTTAATTATTGAAATAAATGTATGTTGATTTGTAGATCCATGAAGACTAAGATCATCAGATTAAATTATTTTCGTTAGATTTTAAACCTGTGTAGCTTAGATTAGATCACAAACTGTGGAGTTTTTGCTTACCAAAAAACAGAATGGAACCGAAACCATTCCATTTCGTTTAAATTGAAACAAAACGACCTGTTTTATTTATTTTAAAGCTCTTTACTTTCAGTACAAAATTACTAAAATACATTTAATGAAATAAATATCAAGCTCAATTTTATTTGCAAATTAAACAGGACTTTTAATTTAAGGTTCACAAGTTGAAATATCATCATAATATTTAGTATGAAATCCCATCCATTGTGGAATGGATTAGTTGAACAATATTCCAGAAATTTTGATAAGCTAATTTTTGACTCTCCATAATTCTAGTGAAGTTTGATTTCATATGTTAAAAAACACACACATATCTATAATGACAATTAACTCAAAATTACAAGAATTATACTCTTAAAAATATTAAAAATCAACAGCCATGATTATGACTACGATTTTACATAAAATAAAAAATACTAAAAAATAGATAGAAACTGTTTGGGAATTCTTATAAAAAAAAAGGTCATTTTTTGTTAGTGAAATGATTTATTCACCAAATATATTGTCGCTGAATCACTTAAATTTGTGCTAGTTTGAATGATTGTTCGGATGACTGGCTCCCATCTACCACGATTGTCACCTTGTTATTCGGATGACTCACATGAACAAATTCGGACAATTGGAATGACATCAAATTCGGTGGATGTAACATTGTTAAAAAAAATTAAAAAATCCAAAATCCAAAAGCTAGCTTGCAATCGGTAAAAAAAAAAAAAATTAAAATTAAATATTACATCAATTTTTTCACTAATTTTTTTTTTATTTTAGCAATTTCTCAAACATATTATTAATTTTTGGGTGAATTATAAATACAAATATTGAGATTTATTTAAAATACGAATTGTTTCATGTGGTTTTAAAAATTACATCTTATCTTTTTAAGTTTCTAATGACATAACAAATGACATTTTTATTAATAAATTATAAAATTAATTAATAATTTTGAATATTATTAGGTACATACTTCAATTGTAATTTTATTATTATATAAAAGAGTAATTAAAATTTTTATTTATTTATTTATTAATTTTATTAAATAAAAAATTTTGACAATGAATATTTATAATGTCAAGTAATCCGTATTTTAAGTAAAATTCCTGTGTTTGTAATTTGTTTTTTTTATTTTTTAAAAAACTAAGAAGTTGGAAAAAAAGAAAAAGAAAAAATGAAATTCAGTCCAAACGACCGCCCAAGCTGATATTGATAATTAACAAATAAAAAACGCTGAGGTGCTTTCTTGTCCGATTAGAATCGAGCTCAACTAGGTGTTTTTTTCTCCCCCCAAATCCTTATTTTCTCTGATAGATTTCTTAGTTTTTGTTTCTTTAAAAAAATTAGGGTTTTCAGGTGCCGATCGAAATTGATGGGTGCGTTTGAAGAGATTGCAGCTGATATCAGGTAACGATTCAAATTCTTCGCCCACCGATAACCTTCAATTTTCTTGGGTCTCTCTTTTTTCTGTCTTCTCGATTTTTTCAATTTGTTTTCTCTAAATTCTCGATGTATGTCTGAAGAACTGTATTTACGATGATTGTTGTAATTCTACAGAATTGATGATTTGGTTTTGTTAATTTATTTATTTTATATGAAACCCACTTTATGATTAGTTTGTTAGATTGCCAAAGATTTGAAAGTAGGTTTTTTTTTTTAAATTTTTTTTTTGATGTATTAGTTTATGTTTGTAATATCTATTCAAAGTATTGGAATTGATTGGTAGGTTTGCTTTGATACCCAATTAGAGTGTTTTGTTATTGTGCAACATGTTGGTTAACCTTTGTTTCAATCTAAGGCCAGATAAGGGTACTGTTTATATTAGTTTATGTCTTGTTTTTTTTACTCATCCAAACATGATAATGAGAAAACACAATTTTTTATTTTCTTTTCTCACCTAGATGACAATGGACCACGATCATTTCTTTTCTTTTCTCACTTCAGTTTTCTATTACACTTTGATTTGAATGGACCATTTTATGATTCATGCCAATGGGTTGGGTGACAGTTCGGATGTAGAAATGGATGAGATAAGGTGTGAGAATATAGCAGAGAAAGATGTCAGTGATGAAGAGATCAAAGCAGAAGATTTGGAGAAGCGAATGTGGAAGGACCATATCAAACTTAGGAGGATCAAGGAAAGACAAAAGCTTGCAGCCCTACAAGCTGCAGAGAAGCAGGAGCCCAAGAAGATGCGACTAGATCATGCTCGGCGGAAGAAAATGGCAAGAGCTCATGATGGGATATTGAAGTACATGCTGAAGCTTATGGAAGTGTGCAAAGCCCGAGGATTTGTGTATGGGATAATTCCCGAGAAGGGTAAGCCGGTGAGTGGTGCATCAGATAATATAAGGGCTTGGTGGAAGGAGAAGGTGAAGTTTGATAAGAATGGGCCAGCTGCCATAGCAAAATATGAAGCGGAGTGTCTTACAAAGGAAAAGGAAGATGGTTTTCAAAAGAGAAACTCCCAAAACATTCTTCAAGAGTTGCAAGATGCAACGTTAGGGTCTCTCTTGTCTTCGTTGATGCAACATTGTAATCCACCTCAGAGGAAGTACCCCTTAGAGAAAGGTATTCCTCCGCCTTGGTGGCCAACAGGGAGCGAAGAATGGTGGGTGAAATTGGGGCTACCCAAAGGTCAGAGTCCTCTGTATAAGAAGCCTCATGATTTGAAGAAGTTGTGGAAAGTTGGAGTTTTAACTGCTGTGATAAAGCACATGTCACCTGATGTTGCAAAGATCAGGAGGCTAGTCCGGAAATCAAAGTGCTTACAGGATAAGATGACTGCTAAGGAGAGCTCAATTTGGTTGGGGGTTTTGAGTCGAGAGGAATCCCTCTTCCAGCTGCCTAGCAGTGACAATGGGGCATCTGGCATGTCTGAGCCACCTTCAAGTGGCCATGGAGAAAAGAAGAAACCTTCTGTCAGTAGTAACAGTGACTATGATGTTGATGGCATTGATGATGGTGTGAGTTCTGTTTCATCTAAAGATGACTTGAGAGATCAACCAGTGGAAGTGGAACCATCTAGTCAACCTCAAAATACTACACCCCATCATTTCAAGGATAATGAGAGACTAGAGGAGCAACCTAGAAGAAAAAGACGACGTGTGCGATCAAGTTCAGCTGCTCAACAGGCTGCACCATCTTCTAGTGAGCATCTACATCATGAACCGCGAAACACGCTGCCTGATATAAACCAAACTGATGTACCTTCCCCTATGTGTGGCGGCCGACACAAAAATGATACAACTGAAACTATGAGGCCTGTGGAGAAAGGTCTTCAGGACCCTAGATTGCACATTGAAATTCAAAATACCAGGTTGCTTAATGGTCGAAATTCTGGGTTGCATCAAGATCAAAGATCAAAAGATTCTCGGATGCATCATGGCCCTACTCATGATTTTCATAGTCTATCACTGGAATTTGGGTCCAGTAGTGTTGGACAGCAGACCCAGATGGGATTTAGTGAACCGTGGGTTAGACCAGAGGATTCTGGAGTCAATGTACCACCACTGCATGAAAATGAAAATGCTATTTTTGAAGGAGATATGCACCAGTATTTGAAAGACACCTTTCAGAATGATCAAGATAAACCTCTTGCAAATCACTTTGGATCTCCAATCAATAGCCTGTCGCTAGATTATGGAGGATTTGACAGCCTATTTCATCTTGGAATCAATGACTCAGGTTCATTAGATACCAGTGATATAGACTATTTGCTTAAAGATGATTGGATGCTCGATTGCTTTGGAGCGTAGATTGTCAGATTTTGTGAGCGACATTTTACAGTAACACCTTCCTTTAATACTCCGATCCCTCAATGTAGTGCAGATGTAATGAATAGGTTCAAAAAAAATTGTCTGGTGGTGTAAATAAGTCAAATTTGTTTGATTGGCAAAAACAGCATGGTTATAGTGTCTTGTTCTTTTTTCCTTGACCAAGCTTGAAATTAATAACAATTTTTCATGTCTTCTGTTTGTCTATTGGTTATATATGTTGCAGAAAGAAACTATATATTTATTTCTGGAATTCGATTGTCAAATAGGTTTTGATTCTGAACCTTTGTTTGCTTTGATTGTGCTATGTTATTCATTCCAAGCAAGTTGAAGCATGTCTCATGACAGTCCATATTATACTAATGTTAGGAAAGCATTGAAAACATACTATTGTATGCGACATTCCTTAGCTGAGGCAAGCTAATACAGATAGCTACATAACTAGATTAAACATTTAGAAACTGAATTCTGTTAAGTATTATTGTATAAGGGTAGTTAAGGATAGTTATGTCTTTTGTTCCTTTAGTCTTTTATTATAAGTATGTGTAACCCTAATAGGTTTATGAGTGTGAATAATATACAGTTCTCTTCCTTTTCTTTCTTTTATGCAAATCTAACATGGTATCAGAGCATCATCTTCCTTCTTGAAGATTCATTTCTTTTTCTTGTTTCTTTCGTTCTTCCTTGTACACAGAAAAAATCAGGAAAAAAAAAAAAAAAATCGAAAAAAAAAAAAAAAAATCCTTTATGGTCGAAATTTGATGGGTTTTCACCCTAGATTTTTATTTTAATTTTAATTTTTTGATGAGTTTTTGAGTGTTTTTCCAATTTTTGTTGATTTTTGGAAAAAACGATTGATTTTTTTTGGAAGCCCCTGCTGCGGCCTGTTTTTGGCTGTTTTTTCCCTTCCTCCCTCTACCTTGGGAGCCGACTGGGACTGATCTAGGGTTGGGAGGACTGGTTTTGATGATTTGGCAAGCTTTCACTCTATTTTTGTCAATTTTTCTCAGTTTCAGCACGTTTTCTCTCAGTTTCTGACTGGTTTTGGTCTCTCCAGCCCCTGTTTCGGCTCTGTTTTTGTCTCTAGAGGTAACTATTGTCCCTAAGTTGAGTTGGTGGATTGCCTCTGTTGGTTTTTGCTGTTTTTCGACTGGTATTTGCTTTTTTCCTATTGTGGGCATTTAATTTTCAATGGCTGAGGGTGAGACTAAGGATACAATTAGTGATGAGGGTGGCCTCCGTCGTGTTATGACTCTTACCGACAATCCCTCTCTTCAAATTAGTCCTGTTAAATTGGATGGTTCCAACTATTTGATTTGGTCCCGCTCATGTGGTCTTGCTATTGCTGCTCGCCGTTTGACTAGCTACATTACTGGTTCTCTTCCCCTACCGGATGGTGATGCCTCACTCCATACTCAATGGATTTCTGAAAATGCTCTTGTTATGACTTGGCTCATCAACTCTATGCAGCCCACTATTAGTCGGAGTTTCCTTTTATTAGATACTGCTCATAAGATTTGGATAGCTGCAGCCCAAATGTACTCCCAACAAGGTAATGATGCACAGGCGTATGAGTTGAGGAAGAAGCTTCGGAGCTTAGATCAGAAAGATAGATCACTCGCAGTCTACTATGCTGAGTTGAGTAGTTTGTGGCAGGAACTAGACTATTACCAAAGCTTCCAGGCTGTTTGTTCTCAGGATGCCACGTTGTTTCAACAAACCGTTGAGAAAGAGCGTGTGTATGACTTCCTTGCTGGCTTGAACTTGGAGTATGATCAGATTCGCGTCCAGGTGTTGGGTCGTTCACCTTTTCCCACCCTACGCGAGGCTTATGCCCTTGTCCAGCAAGAGGAGAGTCGCCGTAGTGCTATGGTACATTCCTCTATTCAGGATCGTTCTGCTTTAGCTGTTGCTCCTCCTCCTCGGGCTCCTCGGCCTAGTCCAGTTCAGTCTGGGAGTCAGGGTACACTGGTTGATCGAGATCGCTTGAAGTGTGATTATTGTGGGAAAGACAGACATGATCGAGAGCATTGTTGGAAACTGAATGGTCGCCGTACTCGGGGTCGAGGTCGTGGTAGTACAGCTCGACCCCAAGCACATGTGTCCGAGATTGCTGTGAGTCCTTCTGAGCCCAACACTCTTTCCCAGGATGAGTTACACACTCTCAGACGTTTGATGGCTCGACTTGACTCTCCTTCTACCACAGTTTCTTCTACTTCTGCTTCTTCCAATTTTGCCAACACAGGTATTCCTGCTAGTGCTCTTAGTACCTTATCATCGCCTTCTTGGATTATTGATTCCGGTGCCACCGATCACATGACAGGTGCCTCTAGTCTTTTCTATTCTTATTCTCCTTGTTCCGGCCGAGACAAGGTTCGAGTGGCTGATGGCACTTTATCCTCTGTCTCTGGCAAGGGTTCAGTTCATTGTTCATCTTTGCTTTCTCTTTCCTCTGTGCTTCATGTTCCTACTTTTTCCACTAATCTGCTTTCTGTTAGTAGTCTTACTACTTCTCTAAATTGCTCAGTGACATTTTTTCCTACTCATTGTGTCTTTCAGGACCTGGCTACGGGGAAAACGATTGGCAATGGTAGAGCACAAGGTGGGCTGTACTTTCTGGATGCCGTTCCTCCTGTCGTCCCATCTCAAGCTCTCAAGTGCACTATTGGCTCCTCTCTTTCTCTCCTTCATCAGTGGCATCGCCGTTTGGGTCATCCTTCCTTTAATGTTTTAGAGAAACTTTTTCCTTCTTTAGTTCGTGATTGTCCTAGGAGTATTTTTGGTTGTGATGCTTGTGAACTTGCAAAGCATAAACGTACTTGTTACCCTTCAATTAATAAAAGAAGTACTTTTCCTTTTATGCTTATTCATACTGATGTGTGGGGCCCTTCCCCTGTGGTTTCTACTTCTGGGTATCGATGGTTTGTTACTTTTATTGATTGTTTTTCCCGTGTGACTTGGATTTACTTGCTTCGAACTAAGAGTGAAGTTTTTTCTTGTTTCCAAACTTTTCATAAAATGGTGACCAATCTTTTTAATGCTCAAATCAAAATTCTTCGTAGTGATAATGGGACTGAGTATGTTGATGGAGTTTTTCGGGCATACTTAGAGGAGCATGGCATTCTTTATCAGACTAGTTGTGTTGGTACTCCTCAACAGAATGGGGTTGCCGAACGCAAGAATGGCCATCTTCTTGAAGTTGCTCGCTCTCTCTTGTTTACCATGAATGTCCCTAAGTCTTTTTGGGGTGATGCTGTTCTTACCGCTGCTTACCTTATCAACCGTATGCCTTCCAGTGTCCTCCAATTCCAGATTCCTCTTCAACTGCTTCCTGTCGCATATCCCACCTCGTCTCTTCCTCCTCGGGTGTTTGGGTGTGTCTGTTTTGTTCATTTGCAACCTCGTACTCGTGGGAAACTCGATCCTAAGGCTGTGCGTTGTGTCTTTATTGGTTATTCTGCTACTCAGAAGGGTTACAAATGTTATGATCCTCACACTCGCAAAGTGTATGTCAGTATGGATGTCACTTTCCGTGAAGCTGTGTCCTTCTTTCCTTCTCCTCCGCCATCTCCTCCGGGGGAGAGTAGTGGTATGGATGAGATTGCGGATGAGGAGATGGCCTATCAACACGAGTTGTCTTTTTTCCTTCCTAGTCAGCGGACTATTATTTGTGGTGAGGGGGAGCCTAATAGTTCTCTTGATGTGGAGCCTGACATTAGTGGTCGTTTGGACAGGGCTGATTTTAAGACTTATTCTCGACGTCCGAAAGAGCAAGCATCTCTTGTGCCACCAAACCCATCATCATCCCTCATGCCAGTTCCAGGTAATGCATCTCAGTCTATCCCTCTACCTGTAGTTGAGAGTCCTGTTGTCAATGATTCGAGTCTTCCTATTGCTCTTAGAAAGGGGGTTAGGGCATGTACTCAACACCCCATTTCTAAATTTGTGTCATACGATTCATTGTCTTCTACATATCGTGCTTTTGTTTCGTCTTTGTCTTCTGCATGTATTCCCCAGGGTTGGACAGAAGCTATCAATGATCCTAAGTGGAAAGTAGCTATGGTAGAAGAGATGCAAGCTCTAAGCAAGAATAACACTTGGGAGTTGGTTTCTCTTCCTAGTGGAAAAAAGCCTGTAGGGTGTAAATGGGTGTTCACCATCAAGCAGAAAGCAGATGGAACAATTGAACGGTACAAAGCACGGTTAGTGGCCAAGGGATTTACTCAGACATATGGAATTGATTACCAAGAAACCTTTGCTCCTGTGGCGAAGATGAATTCCATTCGAGCTATTCTCTCATGTGCAGCTAATTTGGGATGGCCTTTACAGCAGTTAGACGTGAAGAATGCATTTCTCCATGGTGATTTGGAGGAGGAGGTATATATGGATATACCACCAGGATTCTCATCTCAGTCTACAGTTGGGAAAGTTTGTAGGTTGAAAAAGGCGTTATATGGTTTAAAACAATCTCCTCGGGCTTGGTTTGACAGATTCCTAAAGGCTATGTTGAGGTTCGGGTATAAGCAAAGCAATGCAGATCACACAATGTTTGTCAAACGTCACGCAAATAAGGTAACTGTGCTTATAGTGTATGTGGATGACATAGTTGTGACAGGTAATGATGAGGAAGAAGTGACACATCTTAAGATGCTGTTGGCCAAGGAATTTGAGATCAAAGACCTTGGTTCATTGCGGTACTTTCTTGGGATTGAAGTTGCCAGATCTGACAAAGGCATCTTTCTTTCTCAGCGAAAGTATATTCTAGATCTTCTTGAGGAAACTGGCATGTTAGGCTGCCGACCTGCTGATTCTCCAATTGAGGCTAATCACCATCTTTGTAGTGGTGTTGGTGATCTTGTGGAGAAGGAAAGGTACCAGCGACTTGTTGGAAGACTTATATATTTATCCCACACTCGTCCAGATATTGCCTATGCGGTTGGGATAGTGAGTCAATTTATGCATGAGCCTCGTGCCCCTCATTTGGATGCAGTGTATCGTATTTTGAGGTATCTTAAATCTGCTCCTGGAAAAGGGATTTTATTTTCCAATCATGGTCACTTGAGGTTGGAGGCATTCACAGATGCTGATTGGGTTGGTTCTATAGATGACAGGCGATCTACCTCCGGTTATTGTGCATTTGTGGGGGGAAATTTAGTGACATGGCGTAGTAAGAAACAAACAGTGGTGTCCAGATCTAGTGCAGAGGCAGAATACAGGGCTATGGCGCATGGTACATGTGAATTGATGTGGCTCCAGTCCTTGTTGAATGATATTGGGTTTGTTTGTAGTGAACCATTGACACTGTACTGTGACAACAAAGCTGCCATTAGTATTGCTCACAATCCTGTTCAGCATGATAGAACCAAGCATATTGAGATTGACAGACATTTCATCAAGGAGAAATTGAATAAGGGTTTCATATGTATGCCTTTTGTGAAGTCTGCAAATCAATTGGCTGATGTCTTTACTAAGGGTCTTAGTAGTAAAGTTTTCCATCCTATTTGCTGCAAGTTGGGCATGAGAGATATCTTTGCACCAACTTGAGGGGGAGTGTTAAGTATTATTGTATAAGGGTAGTTAAGGATAGTTATGTCTTTTGTTCCTTTAGTCTTTTATTATAAGCATGTGTAACCCTAATAGGTTTATGAGTGTGAATAATATACAGTTCTCTTCCTTTTCTTTCTTTTATGCAAATCTAACAAATTCCTTGAAGACCCTTTCAAATTTGAATCTCACAAGTGTCTCCAGAAATGTCTGCATGGTACCTGTGCAAAAGTAACCTGTTTGATTGAAAATATTGTTGGGCTTGGGCAATGTAAATAGATAATTATACATTGGTGTTTCTTTCTGTTTTTTCGAGCTTAGTAGAAGTTGAAAAGTTGATAATTAGAAGGCAAAAGTCAAAATCACATATTTCCCGAATCCCCTTGCTCAAAATTTTTCAGCTTGTTTAAGGTGTTTTTACTTAGGCCTGTTTGTTTTGGGGTGTACTAGATGAGAGGAGATTACGATGAAGGTGAGATTATTTAGTGTTGTGTTTGTTTGTAGAGTTGCGGAAGGGATTAGGATGGAGGAGGGGATTAAGATGGAGGTTGGAAGGGGGATTGGGATGGAGGAGGTGGAGGTGGTATTAGAAAAATAGTGAGGGGATTGGAAATTTTTTTATTTTTTACATATTGGAATTTTTTTTTTAAACATTAATGTTTAATTTTTTATATTTTTTTTATTTGTTTTATTATTTTATATAAAAATAATTGAACAATTCTTACACTAACAACTATCATCAAAACAAACATAATTTTACTATATTTTATTACACATCTTTTCATAAAAAGTCAAAAAGTCATTTTGATTTTACTATAATATTTTATTACACATCTTTTTATAAAAAGTCAAAAAATTATTCTAAACATTTTTTTTCCTCTATTTTTTTAGCCAAAAAGTGTACTTATATATCAAATCTTAAACAACTCATAATCGTTTCACTTTTTCTTTTACAATTATCAAATTAATTACAAAAAAAATCAACTATCTTCTCAAAAACAACTATGGCTAAAATAGTTAAATAGCTAACTTTTCAAACAAGGCATTAATAAACTGAAAGTCAACCAATAACGCTTAGGGTTCGTTTGGGATGCGGGTTGGTTTTTAAAATTTTTTTTTATTATTTTAACCTGTGGTTAAAAAATCTCGTTTAGAATAAGTTTTTTAGGTTTTTTGACTTTTATGAGAAAAAAAATAAAATGATTATAATTTAGATGTGATAATTTATTTTATTTGACTAAAATGTTTATTTTGTTTTTTTATGATTATTTTAAACAAAATATTTTATTTTAATTTATGCGAAACGAAGACTGGTGCACTAAAATGGATTACTCACCGCCTGTCTATTAATTCAAACTTTCCCAACTATTACTTTCTTTGCTACACTATCTTTGTAGTTGGAATTTTGAGCAAATTATAGTAACGGCCTTTATAGTTTGTAGTTAAAATTTTGGGCGAATTATAGTAACAGTCTTTATAGTTTAGATTTTGTGTTATTTTAATTTCTAATTTTTTAGTTGTGTTACATTTGATTCTTAATTTTGAAACTTGTTCTAAATAAGGACAATTGAAGATACCATTGTTTAATTTCAAGGGAAAAATTATCAATTTGATAAAATATAAATTAATTTAACAAAAATAAATGTCAATATTTTTGAATTTTTAAAAATTATTTTTACTCATTAAAGATAAAATTATATAAAATTGATAAATCTTTTAGATATTTATTTATTTACTAAATTAATTTTTATTATGTGTAATCAGGTAATGGGTAGTTGTTTTAATTTGCATTAATTAGTTTCTATTTTTTTAAAAGTCAAATATGACGATAACTTTGATTATTAAACTAATCTATTAAATCAAAAAATTCAAAACTAAAAATATTTCATATATTAAATAAATTGATCATATATTAAAATCTTAACAACCACCCATTACATGATCATCATTTAAACACATAATAAAAATTAATTTGGTAAAAAAAATAAAATAAATGTCTAAATAATTTATTAATTTTATATAATTTTACTTTGGTGGGTAGAAATAATTTTTAAAAATTAAAAAATATTTTTTTGACATTTATTTTTGCCAAATTAGTTTATATTTATCAAATTGATGATTTTGCTCTTGAAATTAAGCAATTGTATTTTCAATTGTCCTTATTTGAAACAAAATTCAAAATTCAGGGTCAAATGTATCCCAATTAAAAAATTAGGGTTCAAAGTGATATGAGTCCCAAACTATAGGGACTGTTAGTGTAATTCACCCTAAAATTTTTGTTAAGGTGAAAGGAAATCTTATTATATGATTGTTTTTTTAATTTAAAATTTGACAAAAGAGATTGGAAAAATAAATACAAATGGTTAAAACATAAGAATAATACAAAATAGTTAATGGTCAAATTAAAGATAGAGAAATGTTATATATAATTTTTTAAAATTGGAAAAGAGTAAGGTGACTAGAAAAGGGAAATGAATGGGTTAGGATGGATGGCACTGGAACAACACGAGGGCGGGCGTAAGGTGGTGTGGCACAATGATATCATCTTAAATTATAATCTTTTCATATATTCGCCATGTTCGTAAAGTTGACTATTTTAATAAATTATTTTAATTTTTGATTTTGTTACATAGCTCGAAAGTCTTTGGCTCAAACAGCTTCAAAGTATGTTTTACTCAACTTGGTGCTGCTGTAGTTGTGTATACAGAAACACCCACCTTGCATTTCGTTTCCAAAAAAAAAATAAAAAAAAGAAAAAGAAGAAGAAGAAGAAAAGAACAGAGTAGAGAGAGAGAAGCACCGTCTAGGCTGTGCCGCCACTGCTGCTGTTTCATCGGAGTGGAAAAGGAGGAAGTTTGTGTGCCGCAGAGCAATCGGAGTTGTGCTTGAGTTGTGAATAAGGTATTTCCCCTTCAAACATTGCTCTGTAATCTACTTTGTCATTGTGGATGCCATGGCTGCTAGTTAAGATGATTATGGCTGCCATGATTGCTCTTCCATTGCTCTATCATAAGATTATTGTTAAGATGATTGTGAAAATAACAATATTGTTAAGATGATTATGAAAATAAGAGGTACCCCCCAAAAATTAGTGGATTGGATTTATTTGTGGCTGCCATGGCTGCTCTTCCATTGCACTATTAGTTGAAGATTTTTTTTTTTTTTTTTTTTTTTTTTTTTTTTCCGATTCGATTCATTGTCTATTATTATTAATAAATAAATAAATAAATAAATTGGATTTATTTATTGTTTCACATGCATAATAACATTTTTGTCTGAGCAAAATTTGATTAATTTAATCAGAAGTACCCCCAAAAAATTAGCAGATTGGATTTATTTATGGCTGCCATGGCTGCTCTTCCATTGCTCTATTAGTTGAGGATTTTTTTTCAAATTCATTGTCTATTATTATTTTTTTTTTAAAAAAAAATTGGATTTATTTATTGTTTCACATGCATAATAGCATTTTTGTCAGAGCAAAATTTGATCAATTTAATCAGACGTACCCCCGATTAAAAAATTAGTATATTGAATTTATTTGTGGCTGTCATGGCTGCTCTTCCATTGCTCTGTTACTTGAGGATTTATTTCAAATTCATTGTCTACTATTATTAAAAAAAAATGAATTTATTTATTGTTTCACGTGCATGGTCTGAGATTCATTGTCTAAGATTCACATGCATTTGCTCAGATTCATTGTGTGAGCAAAATTTGATCAAGTTAATCATTCCACAGATACCTTAATAGTATAATAGCAATTTTAATCATTTTCGCAATATGTTAACATTTTAATCATTTTAACAGTATTTAACAGTATTCTATTTAACTTTGAAGCTACAATGAATATTGATTCAAATAATAATTTATTTAATGGGAGTGAGGAAGTTAAAGAACAGGATAATAATCTTTCATTTAACGAGAGTGAGGAAGTTGAAGAATCTAAGAAGGGGATGCATTTTACCTCAAAACAAGAAGTGTACACATTTCATGCAAAAAATGCGAAACACTGTGGATTTGCTATAACTTTTAAATCACAAAATCTAACAAGTGATGGGGAAGTAAAGTACTTTGGAATTGAATGTACTCGGGCGCGGATCCAAACAAAAAGATCAGAAGTAAATCCCTTAGAACCATCTTTGTTATCAAAAATTGATTGTAAAGCAAGGGTAAGAGCCAGTCTACAAAATGATGGAAAATATAAGTTAACCATAGTTGTGCTTGAGCACACTCATGATTTGATTCCTACTAACTCACGACATTTTGCAATGAATAAGAGGATTCTTACTCCGGTGAAGAGGAGACTAGAAGTGAACGATGCAGCAGGGATTGAGGTGAGGAGGAATTCTAATTCCATAGTTGTTGAAGCAGGGGGGATATGAGATATTGACGGTTGATGAATGAGATGCAAGGAATTATATTGGGAATACTAGAAGATTGAGACTTGGGATAAGAGATGCCAAATCAGTTACACTTTATTTCTATAAAATGCAACAACAAAATTTAAACTTCTATTTGGCAATTGACCTTGATGAAGATGGTCGCCTGCAAAACTTGTTTTGGGCAGATGCAAGGAGTAGGGCTGCTTATAAAGCATTTGGCAATGTTGTCTCATTTGACAAACATATATGATATGTCGTTTGTTCCGTTTGTAGGAGTTAATCATCATGGACACTCAATTTTGTTTGGTTGTGGGTTGTTATCTAATGAGAACATTGAGACATTTGTTTGGCTATTCAAAAAATGGTTAAGTTGCATGTCAGATGCTCTCCCAAAAGTTATAATAACTGACTAGTGTAGAGTTATGTAAAATGCCATAGAAATTGTTTTCCCACAGGCTCGACGTCGTTGGTGCTTATGGCATGTAATGAAGAAAATTTTGAAGAAACTAAGAGGATATTCGCAATATGAATCCATTAAGGTTGCTTTGCAAAATGCAGTTTGTGATTCATTTACAAAAGATGAATTTGAGGAATATTGGCTTGCAATGGTTGCAAAATTCAATCTGAATGAAAATGAGTGGTTGAGGGTATTATACCGTGAGCGACATAGGAGGATTCATGCCTATGTTAAAGACATATTTTGGGCTGGCATGTCAACTACCGGTAGAAGTGAGAGCATGAATGTATTTTTTGATAGATATGTGAACTCGAAGACTACCTTAAAGCAATTTGTTGAGCAATATGACAATGCCTTGAGAAGTAAGGTGGAGAAGGAGACAAAAGCAGATTTTAAATCTCGTAACCAATTGTATGATTGCTTAACGGTGTATCATCTTGAGAAGCAATTTCGTGTAGCGTACACAAATTCAAAATTTAAAGAAGTTCAAGTCGAAATGAAGCGTCTAGTGTACTGTTGTCCGAATCTTATGAAAGAGAAGGGATCAATTTGTACCTATCATGTGAGGGAGGCTATTCTTCTAGGTGACGGTACGAAGAAAGTGGAATTTATTGTGTATTGTAATTCAACTGAATGTGAGCTCCAATGTATGTGTCGGTTGTTTGAGTTTAGAGGTATTATGTGTGCCCATTCACTTAGTGTGCTCATTGAGAGGTCCATATATGAGGTACCAAATAAATACATTGTTTTGCGACGGAGAAAAGATTGGAAAGAGGATATACATGCATTCCAACAACATATACTAACTTTGGGGTTGCTATAAATACAAAGTTGCATGATACCTATCATAAGACGTTGGATGAGATCCTAGAACTTGCCACCAATGATAATGGTAAACACAAAGTGATTCAACTTGGGTTGAGGGAAATCAAGGATCGAACAATTGAATCGGGTACTGCGAGTAATGTGCCATGTACTAGTACTATACCACCTTCTACTAGTATTGTACCACCTTTCCAAACTTCACCGAAAAGTTTAACTAGTCTCAATACTAAAACAAGCAGAACTCGCAAGGTACTCAATCCTTTGGTTGCTCGTCGAAGAGGCCGTCCATGTACGAAGCGGAAGGTTAGCAAGGTTGATGTGGGTGTTGATTTTTGACTACACAACCAAACAGGAAACTCAGTTGGAGAGCACCGGTAGAATAGATTAAGTCCAAACAAATTGTAATAAGAAAGTAGGAATTCGACGGTGGTTCGTTCACCTGGGGGCACTCCGACGATTAAGTCAGTACTCAAATATCTTTCACAGATAGCAAATAATGTTTAACTCACAAGAAAAAACATCCCTTTGACCCACGAGGGCGCCTTACTTTTATAACCAACAGTGACCTGGTCCCATCAAAAGTCCCACTACAGTGGACTCAGGCTCAATGCTCATCCTAGACCTTCATTTTGATTGAGATAAACTCTTATTGAGCCTTATCTTTATCCAAAATAAGGCCCTCCCTTGTTCTAGGACTTTTTTCCCTTATCTGTTTATCTCGGATTCCGGTATCTCCACAGATTACCTCGGCCTAGCAGAGATCATCTTGGCAACATGACTAGGCCATGCGGCACTTCGGCTGACACTTTGGCGTCACCTTAGCCACGTGCTGTTATCCATAAAATACTTCCCCACATTTGCCCCCTAGGTTCTATTACCTCGGCAACCTGAGGTGATGGAACCTACATTGCTTCTTCATATAGAACATCAGCTAAAATTTCATTCCTTCTCCCCGACCGAGATCATTTCTCGTTGGCGTCATGTACCCAGGACTCAACTATCCACTTCCATCAAGGATCAAGAACCAAGAACCCTATTTTTTAAGCATCTCAGTCAGGATTGCTCCTGTAGCCGAGGTCCTCGCCTTATTACTTCAAGAATTTCAAGAGTTCTAAATGTGCATGAGTTGTCACGCACAGTTTCTTCAACCGTTTCCTCCACGTGTCATGCCCCTACTGGCTCGTACCGGTCACACGTCATTAAGCCATGTTGGTCTGTCTCACGCCGCCTGACAGGCACGTCATCTAAGGCCTATTCATTTCATTTTGCTGCCTTTTCTGTTTTGACAAAACTTTTTCTTCTCTCTCTCTCTCTCTCTCTCTCTTTCTCTTCGTCTCTTCATCTTTGCAAAATCGATTTCCTTTGACTTTTAGAGTTTCTCTCTCTAAAGATTTCCCAAACCGCCATTTTCATACCTTTGAAGTTTTGCAACTACCTCTTCCGTCTCCGCCGACACATCTTTCATCATTCGACTCTGATCGTTTGAGTCATCTGATTCCGACGTACCTCACTCTAGTGTCATCTTCTTCGGCTCTAATCGGTAAGTCCCTGATTTCTATTCGTACCTCTGTTCATACTTTTGAATAACTTGTACTGTTTTTAGCCATATGGTTTTTCATTGTGTCTGTTTACATGCCCCATATGTCGCCATTGAATATGTTTTTTTGTTTTTCGTCTATTCTCATATTGTGGTTATCATTGAGTCATTTCTGGTTTCTTGAATCTTCGTTGTGCTTTGAACCTCATGCTTGTCTGTGATTTGGGCTGTTCAATTTATCCTTGTGTCTATACACACTGTTTATGGTTCTTGCACACACGTACGTTGTGTTCATAAATTTGACGCTTTAACAATTTGTCACTGCTCTTGACTTTTGCACATCTGCACACACCTACTCAGTGTTTCTTGAATTCCTGTTGCCTTCTTGATTCAGAATCATAAACAGTGTGTGTAGACACAAGGATAAATTGAACAGCCCAAATCACAGACAAGCATGAGGTTCAAAGCACAACGAAGATTCAAGAAACCAGAAATGACTCAATGATAACCAGATCTTCTTTTTGTTTTTCTTGCTTATTTCCAGATCTTATCCTTGCAAGCCTGTTTTCGTGCTTAGTTATTAGGTTTGGGATTTGCCCAGAAATCAAATACTTAGGAAAAATTTAGACAAATTCCCCTTAGATCTGCAAAAACCCTAGCTTTAGTGCCTGTTTAGGGTTTAGCCGAGATTTTTAAACCGATACCAATCATTCTTTTCTGAAATCTTGCACCAGTCTTAATTTAAGCCGACACCATGGGTATGTTTAGGTAGAAGGTAGACTCCCCAGAAAAACTTGAGTACTTTAGGAGAGAGTTCTTTATTCTAGCTGACGTTTAGATTAGGTTAGCTGGGGAGGAGGACTCTATCATGCCTGATAGAGACTCCATGCCCTTCTCCGTTGTTGCATTCATTGAGTGTGGACTTCGGTTTCCTTTAGACATTATCTTTAGGGAAGTCCTCCACTACTACAAACTCAACCCTATACAGCTAGCCATCAATTCCTATAGGGTTATCAATGGTATAATCGCCCTAGCTTGACGAGAAAAAGCTAGGATAATATTAGCCGACATCCAATTTTGTTATACCATGTGTGGCCTAAAGTCTGAAAAATGCTACATTTATTACCTTAAGCCCAAATCCACTGCCTACAAAATCATGGCTGACCTCCCAGACTCTAACAAGGGTGCTGGAGATGATTACCTGATCGTCTCGGGCAACTAGAAGTTTGTTCCTGATGATGATCTTCATCTCTTCCCTTTACGCTGATCGGTGTTTAAAGAGGGTAATGGTAAGAACTGAGTCATCCTCTTAATCCTATTTCTGCTAGGACTTGTTAACTCGTATATCTGTTTTTGAATATTTTTCTTCTTGGTCTCTTTTGCAGCTCTTCCCCAGCCAGCAAAGTATTTCTGACAAACTTTCTTCAGTAGCCCCCGATCTAAAAAGGCTTCTAGGTTTGAATATTTATAAGCACAAAGCCCCTTTGCTGCTTAATTATATCCCGACCTACAAGTCTACTTTGCCTGACGTTCCTCGCCGAAGCAAGACTTTCCCATCAGTAACAACTCCAACAGTCGCTTCATTGCCAAGGCCAAACTAGGCCTCTTCATCAGACCCAGTAGAGCAACCATCTATTTCTACTCTAGCTTAACTAATCCCATCATCTCAGTGCCGACGTCGACACTGACGTCGACGCCGACGTCGACATCGAGCTGTACCAAACGTCCCTGCCAGCAGAACTAGAAGTAGAAGACGCTGAGGTCTTGACTTCTCAGAGACCGACCCTCCAATTGCCTTGCCAGCCATTCATTTTGGTCCCAGAGTTACCATTGTCGTTATTGCCGACGAAATGGATCGCGCAAAAATTGTTCCCGACAACCTGCTAGCCGACATCCCTGGCGTGGTATCGGTTCATTCTTTTTCCCCATCCCAATCCCAACCAAAGCCTAAGGCAAAGAGGGTAAAAAAGGCTAAGGCCAAAGTGCAGCCATAGAAGTTGAGTCAGAAGATGCAGTGCCAATTTCTAAATTGGCTGAAATAGAGAAGAGCTTTATTGCCGCTGAAAAGAGGCCTGCCGAGGCAGAGACGTTTGATCAGCTGTGATCCAAGAAGCCGAGGTCCGAGAACGCTTCTGAGCCCAGTGTTTTTCTTGCCGACAAGCCCTGGACCCCATTTGTCAAGGTCAAAGAGCAAAAATTGTTCCCGACAACCTGCTAGCCGACATCCCTGGCGTGGTATCGATTCATTCTTTTTCCCCATCCCAATCCCAACCAAAGCCTAAGGCAAAGAGGGTAAAAAAGGCTAAGGCCAAAGTGCAGCCATAGAAGTTGAGTCAGAAGATGCAGTGCCAATTTCTAAATTGGCTGAAATATAGAAGAGCTTTATTGCCGCTGAAAAGAGGCCTGCCGAGGCAGAGACGTTTGATCAGCTGTGATCCAAGAAGCCGAGGTCCGAGAACGCTTCTGAGCCCAGTGTTTTTCTTGCTGACAAGCCCTGGACCCCATTTGTCAAGGTCAAAGACCGACCTCTTCTAGCTGGGGACAGTGCGCTCGATAGTGTGAAAGTTGGTGCCGCCCTTTCCACCACCGTTCTCCTTCCGACCGACATCAATCGGATGGCTGAGCTCTCTGAGTATGAAAACTATGCATTGATGATGCAGTACTGCGTTTTGGTAAATTTCAGCACTTGTAACTTTTTGTTTAATTTCAGCTCTGGTTCTTATACTTAACGAATTTTCTTTCCATTCTTGCAGGCTATCCAGCAGGGCCACTCATTCGCAGTCAAAGTCGAGGAGTTTAAGAAAAAATTGACCAACAAGACAAAGAAGGCAACCAAGTTCCTGTCTTCACTAAAGAAGGCCGAGGCTCGCATTCGAGGCTTGCAGGACCAGGCGAAAGTTGCCAACTGGCCCAAAGCAAAGCCGAGGATCACACCGAAGCCATTGAAAATGTCGCCAAGGTTGCCAAGGCTGAGGTAAAAGAAGCTAAAGAGAAGGAGTCTCAAGCCTAAACTGAGCTCCAAATGGCACTTGCCACCAAAGCGGCCGAAATAAAGGCGGCCGACGAGAAGGCGTACGCCGAAGGGGTGGCCGACGTCCTTGATGCATGTAAGAAACAAGTCAACAAGGCATGCAACAAGGGTTTCACCCTTGGATGGATGTCTGCATTGAAGGAATTGGCCATCCCCAACAACTCGCCTCTCTGCGATGCTAGCCGACTTACTCTTCCATTTCCATCCACTCCAAGCCAATTCGAGGATGAGGCTGAGGAGGAAGAAGAAGTTGAGGCCGACAAGGACACAGTTGTCGATGTTGCTCAAAAGGTTGAAGCTGCTAGGGCCAAGTCCCCAACTCTAAATGATTAAGTCCTGGACTTGACCTAGGATGACGATGACGAGGTTCCCAAGACCACTTCTGAAGCTGAGGTTGAGATTGCCGAGAAGAGCCTTGACGAGACTCTTCTTAAGATCGATATTGAGATCCAGGCTGAAAAGGCAGCCGAGAAGACTACTTAGCTGTGTGCCGAGGTTGAGATACCATCAATCGGCGAGGCAGGGCAGTCTATAGAGAATCCCCAATGATCCTAGCATTCAGAATTTTTTCCTTTACTTGTTATTTTGAACTGTCATAAACAATGTAATCTTCTGTCTTGTTTTGAACAATGTTGGTTTTCATTGGCCGACGTGCCTTCTTTTGTCTTTGTAAATGAACAAGTTTTCTTTGAATGCATGCCTTCCTTTCTTTTGAATGTCCTCTTAATTTTTTGCTTTCCATTTCTTGCACGTTTCCACATTTAGAATATTATTGCGATTTCTTCCAAGTACACCTTAACTGTGTAATCACTTCGGAGTAGAGTACCTCGGATATAAACCTTGACTGTTTGTCTCAGCCAACAATTGAAATACCTCGGCTAACACTTAAAAATATTTCGAAATATTTTTACAAGTGTTGTTTCTTAAATTTATTCAGTTAAGTATTGCTTCTTTACTTCCACTTGTTATCTTCTATCAAGACTTCACCCTTCAAACCATTCCAAGCTTGACAACCTGGTTGGTCATCTCGAGTAATATGTACCTCAGACACATCTTTTCCCATTACCTCGGCTAACTTCAACTTGTAAATTATTCTGAAATTTCAATAAGTGTCAAGCCCATTCTAATTTGTAAATTTTTTTGAAAATTTCAACAAGTGTGTAATAACCCTGTTCCGTATTATGCTAATTGACCGTAATTATGATTGTGATTATGTGTTTAATATAATTTTGAGTGCCATATATATGATTATATATGGTTTTGAATTTCTATCTGTTCACCGTAGGAAAATCTATTCAACTTACTGTTATAAATTGAAAATTGAAAGTCATATCGGCCACAGAAACTGAAATTGACTATATTATTGTGATTGGCATAATTTTTAAAGCCTATGGTGAAAATTAATTAGAAATTAATTCGAGTCAAAATAATTAGACTCAGAACGATTAAATTAAGCTCAATTACTTAGCCTTAATCAATTTAATTAGCCAAGCCTATAAATAGGCTTATGTACACTCAATTCCTCTCTTTTGAACTCATCTTTGTTGAGATTACACTCTAGAGAGAGAGAGAGTGTGCCGGTTAGAGAGAGATAGGGAGCTCAAGTTGGAGAGTTGCTCAAGAAGCTTGAAGATCTTGGAGTTTAACTCAAGAATTAACTATATTTTGGAAGAATTGGGGCTCCTAGGTGAGTAGATTCATGATTAAAACTATAATAATTTTATGAATTCAAGTCATATTGTAATCAAGAATGTGAATTGTGGTGAATTTGATGAGTTTGAAGTCAATATGCACCTGCATGTATAGAATTATTATAGTTTTACACACTCAAGCATGAAGCATGTTGAATATGAAGAATTGAGCACCAAACTTTCCATGCATGAAGACTTTTGTGTAGCTTCATGATTTTGAACACCACTTGTGCCATGTGAAATGGAATTAAGTTAGCATTTGACATGCATGCAAGATTCATGTAATTAAGGAGCAAGATTCATGTAATTAAGGAGCTTGATTATTTGAGTTTTTGAACCAATAAGAAGAATTTGAAGTGATTTGAGAAATGAACCATGACTTTAGTCAATTGGTTCCAAATTAATTATGTCCTTGTGCTATATGATGTCCTTCCATGCTTTTGCATCAAAAATATGAGTTTTGGAGCCTTTGAGGTTGAGTTTGAAGTTTAATAAGAGTTCTGGAATACCCAAAATTCGACCTGTCCACTCGAGTGGGGAAATCGCCGCTCGAGCGTGAATTTCTAGCTCTCAGAACTTTTGCAGACATTATTGTCCGCTCGAGCGGAGAGAATCACGCTCGAGCATCAGTCACATGTTTCGACTCTCAGCTCAAGGGTCCAAGGTTACGCCCGAGCGTAAAAATAAGGCAACCAGCACTTTTGCAGACCAAAGGGGTTCGCTCGAGCGGGGAACCCTGTTTCAGAAATTTTGTAAAGACGATTTTATGTTTTGTTTCCATTCTCTTTTACTCCTAAGCACTCTTAGGCATACATTGAGCATTGTAAATGGCCTAAGAGGATAAGAAAGAGGCCTAAGAGGAATGCATGAGTTGAGAATGGATTGAATCGTTTGTGACCCGATAAATGTTATGTATTATGTAGGGTCGAGCACAAGGACGAATCCACCGGCAGAACACTGTGAGTAATATCTTAGTAAAGATATTTTGAAGTATGCTATTTGTCCAATTACTCACTTTTATTTGAATTTCATAAGTCTGTTAATTTGAGTTATGGACAATTATTCGTTATGCCAAATGATTAGGCCAAAGGCTGTTTGACATGAACGAATGGGCCAAAGGCCGTCGAACATAAATGATTGGGCCAAAGGCTGTTGGACATGAATGATTAGGCCAAAGGCCGTTGGATATGAATGATTGGGCCAAAAGCCGTTGGATATGAATGATTGGGCCAAAGGCCATTTGACATGAATGATTGGGCCAAAGGCCGTCAGACATGAGTGATTGGGCCAAAGGCTGTTTGATATGAATGAATGGGCCAAAGGCCGTTTGATATGAATGAATTGGGCTCGAGGCCGTTCGATACGTTTGGATTTGTAGTCGTTTTATACACTAGATAGAGACATGAATTAGGCCCAGGGCTGTCCGATGCATCTATTTCAAATTTCATTCATGTATCTTCTTTATTTGATATTATTCACTGGGGTTTCGCTCACTCTTATTCATGTGTCTGTAGGTGAGCCAAGAGATGTCCAAACCCAGCCCCAGTGAAGTATGTGAGAAACAGTCAAAGTTTTGAGGAGTCAGCCCATACGTCTCACGCACGAGACTTGTTTTCGCCCTTTTGATCTTTTGTTATATTTTTGCTATGTTGGCGAAAACTTTGGATCACCTTTGTGCATAAGCTTTTGGTTTGGTTGACTATGCCTTGAATGATCCTGTTGTGTAAAGCTTATATGTTAACTCCCTTTGATGTGGGTTATTAATGAATATATGTGAAATGTTATGATGTGTCATGTAAGCATAACTCTATGAACAAAAGTTTTAAGTTTGCTTCCGTTTTGGCCCCTTAACTCTGTTGAAATATATCTAATATGGTTTGAGGCCGTAGGTAATCTCTCGATTACTTGCCGGTTATGACCTTAATCCATGGGGGCGGGTTTGGGTCATGACAAAGTGCCAAGCTCTCAAGTTTATTTATCATTCCTGCTCCCTGCCCCCCTAATGTGAACCTAAGTATCACTTATGTTCACATTAAGCATGCATCTTTGACTTTTGCCCCAGTCTGAATCCAACAGTTTTTAGTCGAGGTCCTCTACCTCAATATCTCTGTCAATCCAACCAGTTTGGACTTAGTTCGACTCTGCCACCGTGGCAAGTCTAAGTTAATTCAACTCTATCATATGCAAGTGTAATTCAACTTTGCCATATAATAAGTCTAAGTCATGTTTCATTTAGAACCATCGCCAATTTAGTTTAACTTTATTATATGCAAGTATAATTCAACTCTTCCATATAATAAGTCTAAGTTATTCGTCATATTTCATTCAGAAATATCGCCAACTTAGTTCAACTCTATTATATGCAAGTATAATTCAACTCTATCATATAATAAGTCTAAGTTAGTCATCATGTCTCATTTAGAAACATCATCATAGGACTGGTCAGTCCTATTGCACAAATGTTGAATTCACAAAAATCAAACTAGCATTTTATTATTACTTCGGCTAATAAAATTATGACATAAACTTCGAGAAACAAAAAATTAATGATAAAAAAATTTCAAATTGCAAGCGTTCCAGGGTTTTGGCAACTCCTTGCCATTAGCGTCTTCAAGCCAATATGTCCCATTGCCAGTAGCTGAGATGATTCTATAAGGCCTCTCCGATTTTGGGCCAAGCTTGCCCTCTTTAGAATCCTTTTTGTTGCTGACAACTTTCCTTAGGACAAGGTCCCTAACTTTGAACTCTCTTGGGGTTGACCTTCTTGTTGTAAGACCTAGCAAGCTACTGCTGGTATGCCCCCAGCCGAATTGCTGCTCTTTCTCTTCTCTCCTCTAGTAGGTCTAGATCTTAGGCCAGGAATGCCTCGTTAGTCTCATTCTCTACTCCCTGGGTTATAATTCCAGGGATGCTGACTTCCAGTGGGACAATTGTTTCAGTGCCATAAGCCATGGCAAAAAGAGACTCCCTAGTTGATTTTCTCGGCGTAGTCTGATATTCCCAGAGCACATTGGGCAGCTCTTCCACCCACTTTCTTTTTACTGCTTCCAGCCTCTTCTTGATCCCATCCAAGATAGTCTTATTGGATGCTTATGCCTGGCCATTGCTCTGAAGGAAACTTGGAGTGGAGTAGTAGTTTTAAATTCTGTACTTTGCACAGAAGCTTTTGATTAGTTTACTATCAAACTGTGTACCATTATCTGTTATTATTGCCCTTAGGATCCCAAACCTGGTGATGATGTTCTTTCATATGAAGTTCTTTACATCAATATCTCGAATCTTCGTAAGGGGTTCAACCTCTACCCACTTTGTAAAGTGGTCAGTTGCTACCAGCAGAAACTTCCTTTGCCCAGTTGCTTGGGGCAGTTGTCCAACGAAATCCATGCCCTACTGGGCAAATGGCCAAAGGCTGGATACTAGGTTCAAATCTTCTGCTGGTTAATGTATCAAAGGTGTAAACCTTTGACACTTCTCGCACTTTCTAACGTAGGCTTCAACATCCTTCTGCATGTAGGGCCACCAGTACCCCTAAGTGATGGCCCTATGAGCAAGTGATTTGCCCCCAGCATGGCTTCTACAGACTTCTTCATGAATCTCATACAGAAAGTCTTCAACCTGGAAGGGATGCACGCATTTCAAAAGGGGTCCAGTGAAGGATCTCCTATAGAGATGGCCATCTGCAGTTAGGCTGAACCTGGCCGACTTCAATCTGGTCTTGTGTGCCTCTTTTTGGTCATCCGGCAGCTTACTATCCTTAAGGAACATCACTATTGCATCCATCCAATTTGGACCCATCTTCACACATATTGCCTTATATTCTGTTATTAGAGGTTCCACACTTGGTCCTGTCAAGTAATCAATTATGATTGTTCTTGGCTGCCCCGACTTTATTGCACTAGCTAGGTTGGCCAAGGTGTCGGCGTGACTATTGTTATCTCGGCCAACTTGCTGTAGCCGGAAATCTTGGAACAAGGAAAGCAATTTGACAACCTTTTTAACATAGGCTATCATTCATTCATCTTGGGCTACATACTCGCTTATTACCTGCTTCACAATAAGTTAGAAGTCACAAAAGACTACCACTTCATCGGTCTCCATTGCTGCTGCCAATTTTAACCCTACAATCAGTGCCTCATACTTTACTTCATTATTTGAGGTATTGAATCCCAAACAAATAGATTGCTCTATCATTCGCCCATTCGGCGATACTAATATTACTCCTGCTCTAACTCTCTGACGGTTTGAACTTTCATCAATAAACAGGTAGAAGGAGTAACTAATGTAGATATCGCAGGGCTTTGGTTTCTCTTCTTTCTTCTGTTTTGCTAGAGTTGGGTTCTTGGGCCCCGGTTAGGTTTCTTCCTGCTCCCCTGGGCATCCCAAGCAGTGGCTCACCGAAGTCCAACACGGGATGGCATCAGGGGTGAACTCGGCCAAAAAGTTAGCCAGAACCTGGCCCTTAATTGCTGTTCTGGGCCTAAACTCCAAGTCATATTGGCCCAACACTACTGTCCATCTGGCTACCCTTCTTGTTAGGTCTCCTTGCTACAATAAGGACTTCAAAGGATGCTCAGTCAGTACCAATCTTGTGGGCTTGGAAATAGTGATTCAGTTTTTTCGAAGCCATCACCAGGGCTAATGTAAATTCCTCCAGGGGTAAGTACCTGGTCTCTGCACTTACTAGGGTTTTACTCACATAGTATACTGCCCTTTGTTCTCCATTATCTTCTCTGATTACCACTGCACTCACTGCGTGTTCTAAAACAGCCAAGTATAAGAATAGTTCTTCTCTAGGTGTTGGGTTTGACAAAACTGGAGTAGTTGTCAGGTATTTTTTCAAGTCGGCCAAGGCGACTTTGTACTCCTCTGCCCACAAGAAATCTATGGCCTTCTTTAACAAATTAAAAAATGGTTTACACTTGTTGGAACTTTAGCTTATAAACCTGTTCAGGGCTGCAGCCCTTCCAGTCAACATCTGCACTTGTTTTGCTGATGTTGGGCTCTTTAAATCAAGTATGGCCTTATCTGATCTGGGCATACCTCGATGCTCCTTCTGGTGACCAAGTACCCCCAAAACTTACCGGATCCGACTCCAAATGCACATTTAGAGGCATTGAGCTGAAGCCGATATCCTTTTAGGATATCAAAAACTGCCTGTAAGTCGGCCAAGTGATTCCCATGCTCTTTGGTCTTCAATGTACACCTCAATTGTCTTCCCAATCAGATGTTTGAACATCTTGGTCACTAGCCTTTGATAGGTTGCTCCTGCATTCTTCAACTCGAAAGGCATCACTCTGTAGCAGTATAACTTTTTTGGGGTGATGAAAGCAGTCTTCTCTTCGTCAGGGGGATACATCGCTATCAGGTGGTATCCCCTGTAAGCATCTAGAAAGCTCATCCTCTCATGCCCTGAAGTGGTATCCACCAGCCGATCAATTTTAGGCAGAGGGAAGTTGTCTTTGGGACAAGCCTTATTCAGGTTGGTGAAGTCCACGCAGATCCTCCACTTGCCGTTCTTCTTTTTTTACAACAATTATGTTGGACAGTCAGGATGGGTAGTTCACTTCCCGAATGCCTGGCTTCTAAAAGCTTGTCCACTTTCTCCTCAACTTCCTCAACATGCACTAATGTCGGCCTCCTTGCTCGCTGGATGATAGGTTTAGGCGACCTGTCTACATTGAGCATATGGCATGTGACCTCAGGGTCAATGCCTTGCTCTCATATAGTGTCCAGGAAAATACTTCTATGTTGGCCCGTAAGAAAGCCTCTAACTCCCTTTCCTCTTCCTCGGCCAAGCCTAAGCTGAGAAGGAAGAAGGGCTCTTCACCTCCTTCTTGGACTAGAATCTTTTTCAAGGCTTCCTCGCTCTTCTCGGCTAGTTCTTTGCCAACATCATCTAGGACTTTCATGTCCTCATCTTCGATTTCCACTTTTTCTGCCTCATTGCTGCCATGGTGCAATTCTTTGCCAGCACTTGATCCTCTCTGACTTCTTCAATCCTCTATTCAGTTGGAAATCATAACAACTAGTGCAGCGTTGAGGGAACAACCCTCATTGTGTGCAGCCACGGTCTTCCCAATATAGCATTGTAAGGGGAGAGGGTATCAATTACGGTAAATTCTGTGTTAACATTCCTGGTGCTTGCCTACACCCCCAAATTTATTACTCCCAGAGGCCATGTTAGCATTCCATTGAACCCAACCATTCGGCTGTCGGACTACTCCAAATCATCTCGATTAAGGCCAAGCTCTTTGTAACATCTGACATATATGATGTCACAAGAGCTGCCTTAGTCAATCAGTTAGCGCCTTACCTGGCATTCTTCAATCTTGAGGGTCACTACCAGAGCATCGTTTTATGGATGCTACACCATGTCTAGGCCTGCCTTAGTAAAGGACACCATGGGTCCCTGGCACTTGTTTGTCCTTGGCCTCTTTTACTGGACTTGATACACATGCTGTAAGTGCCTCACCTTTTGGGTCTCTCATCGCATATCATTCTCATTAACCTTCGAATGAACCACGTTGATCACTCGAGGTTCTACTTGGTGTGGTTGTGGCGGTGGTGGTACCGGTGCCGCTGGTGCCAGGGGAAGCCTTGCATGCTTTTCTCTTGTTTTGGTCTCGTCTGCTAGGTCTCTCAAGTGACCCTGTCTGACCAGATTTTCCAAGTGCATATTCAAGGCTCTGCACCCCTGAGTCAGGTGTCCATCCTCATTGTGGTAAGCGTAGTACTTCCCAAGGCTCCTTCCCATGAACTCACCAGGAACCTTCTCCAGCATTTTATAATACGGCTGGTTCCTGATCCTTTCTAGAACATTATAAATCGGGATCTGGAACACTATGGTGACTGTCTGGGCGGCCCTCAACCCTGTTTCTTGCCTGTTAAAACCAATATTATGTCGGCCTCGCTTCGGCAAGCCATTTCTTTTCTCTTGCTTCGGCGCCTTCGTCCCGGTGTATCCTTTTCTGCTCTGGCATATTTCTTAATCCGTGCCATGAGCTCCTCTATAATTTTTGGTAGAGTTTTTGCCAATGACTTTCGAAGTGGGCATTCATCCTCCAGGTCATTCTTTAAAGAAACGACCGCCAACTTCTGGTTGCATCCTGGTATTTGGTTAAACACCTCATAATACCTTTTGGCATAAGCCCTAAGGCTTTCACCCTCACTAATTTTTTGAGCCATCAGGGAGTTTACCCTTAGTGGGTGCAACTTGTTTGTCACAAACCTGGCCACAAACATCTCAGTCAGGCCTTCCCAACTCTTCATAATTCCTTTCAGCAACTTGTGAAACCAATTTGATGTGATTTTCCCAAAGGATGAGGGGAACACCTTGCACAACAACTGTTCATTCCCGGTATACAAAGCCATTGAATTCAGATATAAATCGACATGAAACTTCGGGTCGGACTTACCGTCATAAATCTGGAACCTCGGCATATGGAACCTTTTTGGGGCCTCAAACCTATCCAACTCCATTGAGAATGGTGTTGTCGGCTTGACGGGGGATGTGACCTTGGTATTCTGTTACTTCCTCTGGAGGTAGTCCTTCAAATCCTCCTTAGTCCGACCAGAAGCTCGGCTGTCAATGGATTTTAGTCTTTTTGGTGTGCTGCTTCCTGTGTCGTTATGTGTCCTCTTGGATTTCTCTTCATTCACCATATCAAAACACAATCCCTTTTCCTTGGGTATGCCGGGGTTCTTTAACAGAAGTTCCCTTGGTATGAGGAGTCATTTGTGAATCGTCTTTGATCGACTCTCCTTGCTCGACATCCCATGAAGGCCAAAATGAGGGCTCCTTTTCCTTACCATGCTGCGGGACTGTTAGGATTGTTTCTTGCCCCCCCTTTTTGGGCATCAGTCTTGACCCTTGGCATCAGTGTGTCCTGCAACAAAAATGATGGTGCATGACGTTGTTCTACGTCATGAAGTTGACAATCGATTGTAGATCTGCCAACTTGTTGGCCATTCCCTTCATCTCGTCGTCCCTCCTCAGGTACCTATCCTTCCATACCTAAAGGTCGTTTTCGTTGTAATACTCATCTCAGCCTGATTTCTTTGGGGTGTCTCCCTCTTTGCCAACGTCGTTATCCCCTGGATTCTGATCCCATGCTCCTTCATTATGATTTTTTTCCTCGATGTTAGGATCGGCTTGTTTACCACTCCCGCTTGGGACATTGTCCCTAATCTTTTCTTCTTGCCCGTTGTTGGCCATCTATTCTTCCTAAGTTTCCATAGACGGCGCCAAATTATGGGTGTTGATTTTTGACCACACAACCAAACGAGGAACTTAGCTAGAGAGCACTGGCAAAATAGATTAAACCTGAACAACCTGTAACAAGAAAGTAGGAATCCGGCAGTGGTTCATCCACCTGGGGGCACTTCGACGATCAAGTCAGTACTTAAATATCTCTCACAGATAGCAAATAGTGCTTAACTCACAAGAAATAACATCCCTTTGACCCACGAGGGTGCCTTACTTTTATAACCAACAGTGATCTGGTCCCATTAGAAGTCCCACTGTAGTGGACTTAGGCTCAATACTTATCCTGGACCCTCATCTAGATTGAGATAAACTCTTATTGAGCCTTTATCTTTATCCAGAATGAGGCCCTTCCCTGTTCTAAGACTCTTGTCCCTTATCTGTTTATCTTGGATTCCGGTATCTCCGCAGATTACCTCGGTGTAGCCAAGATCATCTCGGCAACATGACCAAGCCATGCGGCACCTCGGCTGACACTTTGGCGTCACCTTAGCTACGTGCTGTTATCCATAAAATACTTCCCCACAGTTAACCAAATAGTTAATCGGTTAAAGGAAAAGAATAAGAAGACTACTCTCGCACAAGTAAATGCTTTGGGTAGGTTATTTCATAAGGTTTTTTTGTATTGATAGTTTAATGCTTGAAACTAATAATGAAATTGTGTTACTATTTCATGATAAGGTGCTGCAAGATCAACCTTACTATTTTCCTTCTATGGTTGGCACACAAGACAGTATGTATATACCGATATGTGTTGAATGGACTTAATTTATTGCTCTTTGTTTGTTGTGGGGTTTTATTTTAAAGCTTAAAATTACTACTAACTTTGTCCCCCTATATAATGATAAGGTGTCGCACGATCAACCTTATTATTTTCCTTCTATGGTGGGCACACAAGACAATATGTATGTATCGGTACGTGTTCAGTATATGAGTACACATATTTTAATGATGAAATAAATTTTAGATTGGTCTATATGCTTGTGGTTACTATTTGTAATATGTACTTTGTTTTTATAGCCACGGGTTAGCACAATGCAAATAACAGACAATATTGGAAGCACCTCTCATACTCAAGCAGGAATGGTTAACAATATAAGCAGTCAAAGTTCGACAGTAGCATCAGAATTTGTTGACTTCAATATAGATGCGGATCCAATTGCCCAATTATTTTTTTAGTTTTGCACTAGTAATTGTATGACATTCGTATGTAACAATGTATGTATTATGGCTAGAATATGTTTTGCACTAGTAGTTGTTGGCCATTGTCTGCCTGATTGTGTTTTTAGTTAATCATGGAAGATTTGTAATTTGTGGTTTAGTAAAGAAAATTTGTAATCCTTTTGGGCATTCATTTTTGGTATTATGTGTGAGATCAAGTCCTTTATTTTGCATGAAAATTCTGTCTGTCTTTGGTTTACATAGGGTTGTTATAGACAATTGCTGAGAGGACGAACAAAACAAACCCAAGATTTGATTTTTTTTTTAATGAGAAATTGATATTCCATTTGATTTTAATTGACTACTATAAATCTTTGCACATGATATGAAAAATATGGATGAGATTTTGTGTATTGATTTGTGAAGTTGTGAACTTTTGTGTAGTTTGTATGATCAAATGCTGATTTTCATTTGTTCAAAGCTGGGATTGAGCCCAAATAAGAAGATCCTAAGTGTGCTAATAGGGTCAAGTGGACTGTTACTAGCAACAAATAAGTTTTTTGATCCTTCTTAGTATTAGTTTATAACAATTTGATGAGAAAACTTATTAATTTAGAAAACTTATTTGCGTGTTTGGTGACTAATGGCAAGACAAACTTGCATTGTGGACTAAGACATCATCCAATTAACGGGTATCAAATGTGGCACATTAGCACTAAGACAACAAAAACACAAACAAGAATACAAATGTGGCACATTACAGCACTAAGACAACAGAAATTAGTTCATGTCAAAAAAACCAAGTTTAGGTTACATACTCTGAAGCACAGACCAAAAACCATTGATGAAATTCCATACAAACTCATCCAAATACACAACACAACACATTCATGAAATTCCCCAAAGCGTCAAACAACTCAGTAATTTACATCATTAAGTACAAAAAGATACAAAATACAAATGAAGTTATTGGTTGCATTCATGAAATTTACATGATAAAGAGCGAAAAGACACAAAAAAGAATGACACAAATCATAATTTTGAAGTTCTTCTCCATCCTTTGCAGCCTTGCACCATACTCATTGTCTATTTCACAAAGCCTTGTCCTTATATCGTTTAATTCTTCTGTTCTTATAGCTTTCCGAGGTCCAACATTGGAACGAATTGTGGAGCTACTATTGTCATTATCTTAATTCGCAAATTTGAAGTAATAATAGTGTTCTTTATGACTCTACAATGCACAAAAATTAGTTATTCAAATCACATAAATAACTTTTTACACAGTAAAACATCAAATTGTATAATCGATACTTATATATTTCGATGGGCAAACAAAGAACAAATGTCCTTGGTTTTCGTTGTCATTCGTGCGTACTATATATATCGCTGCAGTTCTCCCACAATCACACAATCTTGGTTTTAATCTTATGTTATAATCTTATGTTACTATTATTAGTAAAAGAAGAAGCCATAGTTCTATAATCTGCTATTATTAGTAGAAGAAGAAGCCAACAACAACCAATTTTCAACACATATTTGAAATCAGATTTACATATTTCAACACATTTACAGATTTATATACCAGATTTATAATAACTTTGTAACAGATTTACAGATTTACATATAGCGATCCCGGTTTTCCCTCCATTGTTTATTGTATTCCGAACTTAGGTTCCGTGGTGTTGGTTGTTGTATAAATTTTATTTTCGTCCTTTAATTCTTTGTATATGAGTTTTAGGATATGTTGGGCAGGTTTGTTATAGGTTGGTAGCGAGTTTGAACCAATAGTTGCTGCCTAGATTTTTGCTTTTGTCGCTCGAGCGAGCTTTGTGTTCTAGATCCTTCACTCGAGCCAGGGTTCCTTCGCTCGAGCGAGAGTTGGGTGATGAGTCTAGTGGCTCGAGGGAGAAGTCTTGCGCTCGAGCTTGTGTCTGCGTCTGGTTCTGGACCTGAGAGTTGCATTTCTTGGCTCGAGCGAGCGAGGTCTATGTTTTGGGTTTCTTCGCTCAAGCGAGCTTTTCTTCGCTCGAGCATGCTTCTGGGTTGCAGACCTGAAGCTTTGATTTGTTGGCTCGAACGAGGCTTTCTACGCTCGAGCGAGGTTTCCTCGTGTCTGGTCGCTCGAGCGAGCCTTGAATATATCAGTTGACAACAGCTTCTTCTTCTTCACTTCTTCATCTCCTTTTTCTCTCAAACCCTAGAACGGCTGCCTCTCTCTCTAAACCACCACTTCTCTTTACAAATCCATCTAGTTCTAGTGTGTTTCTACCCTAGTCCTTTTGTTAAAAGTGTGGAGCTTGGTGTGGGCTACATTTCAATCCGAAAATTTGTGGATTTGGAACATCTTGGGTTTTCTTCATCTTTTCCATTGGGTCTCTTCTTTTGGGTAGGGATAACCTACTCCATTTTATGAGTTTTAACATAAATTTTAGTCATTTTGATTAGATGGTGTTGTTGGGTAATTTCGGAAAAAGTTAGGGTTTGGTGTGTAATTTATAAAAAGGGGGTTTTCAAATGTTAAACTCCATGTGTATGTGAGACCTTGGAAAATGGGATTATTATTGTTTAATTGATGAAATTGAACCTTAGGGTTGATAATGAGAAAAGGGGAAAAATGCCCTAATTATGTTGAATAATTAATTTGAATAATTAATTTGGGAAAATGTGAAATTGAAGTGAAATTCATGAAATTGGAAAATTGTGGGAGTAAGTAGTGTAGTTGGATAATTTAATCACTCACCTATGAAAATGTCAATATTTTATCTGTTGATAAATTTATTATCTGTTTAGAGATAACTGCTTTGGGCTATCGGTGGAGGATAGTCTTGATTGTTGTAGACATTGTATGATGATTAGGGAAAACTGAGACTAATCACATTGAATATGTCATTGAATATGACGGTTGAAATAATACAGTAAATGTGTGTATTGGTTGATCATTGTATATGATAAGTGCTTATATACATTGTATATGTATATTGTTTGGGAGGAGATAGGGGATCGACTCTCAAACCTGTTTGGGAGGAGATAGGGGATGGACTCCACTGATACAATAAATCTGTGTATCACTTGAAATATGAAAGTGTTGAAGTATAGAAGTGTTTTAATATGAGTTATATTCTCATGTGAATTGTGAAGTATGGAAGTGTTTTAATATGTGTTATAGTCTCATTGAATTGTTTGGCCTGGTTCTGAGCCATAATTATGAATCGAAACTGTATAAGTGAAGGAAACTGAAATGAAAAATAAATGTACTTGATGTTGAATTGAAAAGTGTTGTAAGTTGGTTTATAAGTGTCAACCATATATCAAATGCTATTGTTTTAGTTATTTTTCATACTTGGTTTAGTATATCTCTACTGGGTATTGGCTCACCCTATATGGGACATCATTTTCAAGTTCAGGTGATATGCCACCTCCAAGGACATAGCTTGGGAGGCATAGAGGCTGACGATCACTTTTTGTTGTTTACCTTTTTGTGTATTACATGTAAATTCAGGCCGAGGGCTAAATGTGTATGAGTTAGTACTCTCTTTTTGTAACCAAGTGTTGGCTTGGAAAGTTGTAAGCCCGTAGAGTATTTACTTTTGTTGTCAACATGTAATACTTTTGTGATGAATACTCTGATAAATAGGTGTACACTTTATTCTCTTGAATATATTGTCAATTTCTTATATCATGAATGTATGAATTATGGGGCGTTACAACTTGGTATCAGAGTATACCGGGTTCGAATACTTTGGGTACGCGGGAAATAGTTAGTACTACAATGAGTTTGTCTCGCTTGTTAGAGACTTATACATAATGTTATATGTTTATTTGATAACATGTTTATGTGACTATATGGGTATGAGATTTAGTTTCTAGGATGTCGATTGGATCTTTGGGTTTCTGGGAGTCCTGTTGGAAAAGCACCTGATCAATGTTGTTTCTAACTGGAACTCTAGCAACGCCTCGGGACTGTCATTATCTGGAAATGAAATTCGTAAGTGCTTATGTGATTATGTACTTACGTGGAATGAATTACTGTTGTCCAATGCACTAGGACGTGAGTGTTGTAGCTTCAGCACATTTATGAATGTGCTATTGATCTTCGTTACCTTTATTAGGATATCAAGACGAGGACGTGGTGGTAGGTGAGGTAGGCCTAGGGGACAGGAGATGCCTATATCGGATGAGGTTCTGGCACAGCAAGAGGTTGTTGGTCAGGCCAATGTGATCGAGCCAGTAGGTCAGCAGGCCATGAGCGCCTTAGCTCGCGAGATGGCAGGAGCAATGAGGGAATCCATGGACATTCTCAGAGCTGAGAATCAAGTCCAGGCCCATGTGGTTAATGCAGGGCCTTCTTTTCTGAAGAAGAAGTTTTTCTGGTCCAATCCGGATGGGTTTGTGGAGGATCCTAAAGAGCCACTGAAGGCTGATGAATGGCTTGAGCAGATGACGAAGACGTTTGAGATGCTTGGCATCGAAGACGGGGCATTGAAGGTGACCTTAGCGTCTTTCCAGTTGAAGGGAGACGTAGGTCAGTGGTGGAAGTTCGTGCGAGGTCGTATTGGAGGGACTTGGGAGGCTTTCGTTGATGCCTTTCAGGAGAAGTTTCTATCTCCCGCTGTCAGGGAGAAGCTGAGGGATCAGTTTTGTCAGCTTAAGCAGCTGAGTACACCAATGGCCGAGTTTGAGGCTGCATTTACCAGTTTGTCTAGGTTTGCACCTTAACTAGTGGCGTTTGAGGAACACCATTGTCTAGAGTTCGAAAGGAAGTTGAGGTACGGACTCAAGGTTAGGGTTGCTGGGTCCATGACTCGGGAGTATGGACGCCTTGTGGATACTGCGGCCCATATGGAGATTATTATGCACGAGGATGAGGAAAGGTTGAGGGGCTCAAAGAGGATTCAGGATTGCCATGGGGATGGCAGGAGGCAGAGGGTACTAACCCTCAGCAGTCATAGGGTGCTTTTGTGAGATCTACCTTTCCAGTGCCGAGTTTAGGTTCTAGGAGAGGCAGTCAGGGAGACGTTACTTGTTACAAATGTGGTCAGCTGGGCCACAAGTCTCTAGCTTGCCTGCAGAGGGGAGGAGGGCAGAGAGCAGTTTCATCTTCAACTCGTCTTTAAAGCCAGAGTCAGGGCAAAGGTCAGCCGATTTCTTGTTACTAGTGTGGTCAGGCAGGGCACCTGAAGAGGTTTTGCCCGCAGTTGAGTGGCACATCTGGTGCATCTAGTTCGAGGCAGACTCAGAGCCATCAGCCAGCTCGTCAGTTCAGGCCTCGAGGGCCAATTAGGGAGCCTCATCGTCTCAGTCTATACAGCAGACTTATGCTTCGAGAGGTGAGCAGGTAAATCAGAGACCTTCAGGGCATGTGTATGCTGTTACCGTGCAGGATCTTGTACCGGTTCCATCTGTTGTGAGAGGTACCTTTTTGTTTTACAACTCGGTTGCTAATGTGTTGATTGATACGGGTGCATCCATTCCTTTATATCTGCTACATTTGCATCTGTTTTGGGGTTGGAGTTGGCACAGTTAGCATCTCCTATTTGTGTTGTATCACCTGTTGGGGGTGAGTTGATTTTGAAGCAGGGGTGTAGAGGTTGTGATATTGAGGTTGCCGACTGCCGGCTTCCATTTTCTTTTGTAGTTATGGCTATGTCGGGTTTTGATTTGATTTTGGATATGGACTGGCTATCATCATACCGGGCTGTTATTGATTGCTACAGCCAGCAGGTTACTGTGTATACCTTGAGTAGGGATTATTTCCACTTCTTGGGAGATCGGGTTGGTTGTGTTTTGCCACCAGTGTATGATCCGCGAGGGCGGAGTGAGTTTAGTTGTCTTCTCGCTAGCTGTATGAGTAGTGAGTGTGATGAGACCCAGACTGTATTGCCGAGAGTGGTTTATGAGTACTCGAACGTCTTTCTTGAGAATCTTGTTAGTTTGCCACCCCATCGAGAGGTGGAGTTTTCTATTGATTTAGTGCCTGGCACAGCACCGATTTCCATGGCACCTTACCGTTTTGCCCCAGCCGAGTTCAATGAGTTGAAGATTCAACTCAGGAATTGCTAGATAAGGGCTTTATTCACCCTAATACTTCGCCGTGGGGAGCACCAGCCCTCTTTGCTAAGAAGAAAGATGTGCTTTGAGACTTTGCATTGATTACCGAAAATTTAATCGGGCTACGGTTAAGAACAAGTACCCTATGCCCCGTATTGATGATTTGTTTGACCAATTGAAAGGGTCCTGTTGTTTCTCTAAGATCGACTTGCGATCGGGTTACCATCAGTTGAGGGTCAGGGAGGAAGATGTTTCGAAGACGGCATTCCGTATGCGGTATGGCCATTACGAGTTTCTGGTGATGCTTTTTGGGCTCACCAATGCACCAGCAGTGGTTATGGATTTGATGAACCGGATATTCCAGGAATTCTTAGATCGTTTTGTAGTCGTTTTCGTGGATGATATCCTGATTTATTCACCTTCTGAGGAGGAGCACAAGGAACACTTAAGAGTGGTACTTGAGTTGCTTAGAGCCCATAGGCTGTATGCCAAGTTTGGAAAGTGTGAGTTTTGGCTAACAGAGGTTAAGTTCTTAGGCCATGTAGTCTCCGGGGAAGAGGTGTCTGTTGATACATCCAAAATTGAGGCAGTGCAAGATTGGGCACAACCTAAGAGTGTTTTTGAGATCCCCAGTTTTCTGAGATTAGCTGGGTATTACCGCCGGTTTGTGAAAGATTTCTCCAGGCTAGCGTCACCATTGACTAGATTGACGCGGAAAGGGGTCAAGTTTGTATGGAGTGAGACTTGTGAAAAGTCGTTCCAAGAGCTGAAAGTTAGACTTACCACCGCTCTGGTCTTGATTTTTCCGGAGAGAGGTTTGGACTATGCGGTTTATTATGATACCTCACGAGAGGGTCTGGGTTGTGTGTTGATGCAAGAGGGGAAAGTGGTAGCCTATGGCTCGCGGCAATTGAAAATACACGAGAGGAATTACCCTACACGTGACCTAGAGTTGGCAACTGTGATTTTTGCCTTGAAGATTTGGAGGCATTACCTATATGGTGAGAGGTTCGAGGTGTTCTCGGATTATAAGAGTCTGAAGTATCTGTTTATATAGAAAGACTTGAACTTGAGGCAAAGGAGATGGATGGAATTTATTGAGGATTACGACTTCGAGTTGCATTATCATCCGGGGAAGGCCAACGTTGTGGCCGATGCCCTTAGTAGGAAATCCATTAGTGATGTAGCTTGTATAGCCATCCAGGAGTGGGAGATGTTGGGTGCACTTGGCGAGTTTGATTTGCTTCTGGGTGAATCTGTTGAGTCTGTAGCTTTGTTTTCAATAGTTGCGCAGCCTACACTGGTGAATCGAGTGTTAGAGGCACAGAGAGGTGATCTTGAGGTAGAATCCCTCAGGGAGAAGATCTCCAGTGGGAAGGTTGAGAAGGGTTTGACTGTGTATCCTGACCTGAGTGTGAGATACCGAGACCGTTTGTTTGTGCCAGAGTCTTGCCGAGAGGAGGTACTCCGAGAGTTTCACCATTCACGTCTTGCGGTGCATCCGGGAGGCACTAAGATGTATCGTGATTTGGGTCGCCAGTTTTGGTGGCGAGGTATGAAGAAAGATGTAACAGTTTTTGTATCTAAGTGCCTTACTTGTCAACAAGTGAAGGCCGAGCATCAGAGGCCAGCAGGTTTGTTGCAATCCTTGCCTATAGCCGAGTGGAAGTGGGAGCATGTCACTATGGACTTCGTTGTAGGTCTTCCGAGGACTCAACGGGGTAGTGATGCTATTTGGGTGGTTGTAGACCGGTTGACTAAGTCGGCGCACTTTATCCTTATACACGTGAGAGATTCGGTAGATCATCTTACCGACTTATATAATCGGGACATAGTGAGATTGCACGGGGTCCCAGTGTCGATCGTCTCAGATAGAGATCCATGTTTTACTGCTAGGTTGTGGTAGAGTTTGCAGAGTGCCTTGGGCACTAGGTTGACCTTTAGCACGGCTTATCATTCTCAAACTGACGGGCAGTCCAAGCATACTATTTAGATCCTTGAGGATATGCTTCGAGGTTATGTCCTTGACTTTAGTGGGTCATGGGAGAGGCACTTGCCCTAGGTGGAGTTTGCCTACAACAACAGTTTCCAATCGAGTATTGGTATGGCACCGTTTGAGGCCTTGTATGGCCGACCATGTAAGTCTCCAGTTTGTTGGACCGAGGCGGGTGATGCACCTTTGTTGGGCCCAGAGTTGGTTTGGGAGACGGCGGAGAAAGTTGAGCTTATCTGTAAGAGACTTGTTACAGCCCAGAGTCGTCAAAAGTGTTATGCCTACCGTAGGAGGAGGCCTTTGGTATTTGGGGTAGGTGATCATGTTTTCTTGAAAATATCACCTAGACGGGGATTGATGAGGTTTAGTAAGAGTGGAAAATTGTCCCCTCGATTTATTGGCCCTTTTGAGATCCTTGAAAGGATTGGCGAGGTTGCCTATCGTTTAGCTTTGCCGCCGCAGTTGTTCGGAGTGCATGATGTGTTTCATGTTAGTATGCTTCGGAAATACGAGCCGGATCCATCGCATGTATTAGATTGGACTGACTTAGAGGTAGATAAGGATGCCTTGTATGAGGAGAGACCGGTTTAGGTCTTGGATAGGCGGGATCAAGTCTTGCGAGACAAGACGATACCCTTGGTGAAAGTTTTGTGGAAACATCACGGGGTTGAGGAAGCCACTTGGGAACGCGATTTGGAGGTCCGAGAGAAGTATCCGGATCTATTTGCGGATGTATGATCGTATGTTGAATATTTTGTTGTATTGGTAAACTTTAAGAACATTGAATATGTCTTAAGTTATAAAACATTGTACATGATTCGATTTATGGGAGTATTATGGTAATGCCTTGAAAGTGAAAGTTAATGTAGCATTGTAAATGTTGAATGTACTGTGGCAATGCAATTATATCTTTAACATTGAATATGTTATGAAATTGTGGAATATGATATTGGAAATTTTTGAATTTCAAAGAAAGGCATGTTGTTAATGCATATTGAATTATATTGTGAATTGCCTCTTGAATAGAAATGAGATAACTGGTAATGGGTCAAGATGTTGGTTATTGAATTGCAATATTGTTGGGAATTGAGAAATCATGTTTTTGAAACTTATATCTAATTTCGGGGATGAAATTCTTTAAGGGGGGGAGGTTATAGCGATCCCAGTTTTCCCTTCATTGTTTACTGTATTCCGGACTTAGGCTCCGTGGTGTTGGTTGTTGTATAAGTTTCATTTTCGTCCTTTAATTCTTTGTATATGAGTTTTAGGATATGTTGGGCAGGTTTGTTACAGGTTGGTAGCGAGTTTGAACCAATAGTTGCTGCCCAGATTTTTACTTCTTCGCTTGAGCGAGGCTTTTGTCGCTTGAGCGAGCTCTGTGTTCTAGATCCTTCGCTCGAGCCAGGGTTCGTTCGTTCAAGCGAGAGTTAGGTGATGTGTCTGGTGGCTCGAGCGAGAAGTCTTGCGCTCGAGCTTGCATCTGCGTCTGGTTCTGGACCTAAGAGTTGCATTTCTTGGCTCGAGCGAGCGAGGTCTATGTTTTGGGTTTCTTCGCTCAAGCGAGATTTTCTTCGCTCGAGCATGCTTCTGGGTTGCAGACCTGAAGCTTTGATTTGTTGGCTCGAACGAGGCTTTCTACGCTCGAGCGAGGTTTCCTCGTGTCTGGTCGCTCGAGCGAGCCTTGAATATATCAGTTGACAACAGCTTCTTCTTCTTCACTTCTTCATCTCCTTTTTCTCTCAAACCCTAGAACGGCTGCCTCTCTCTCTAAACCACCACTTCTCTTTACAAATCCATCTAGTTCTAGTGTGTTTCTACCCTAGTCCCTTTGTTAAAAGTGTGGAGCTTGGTGTGGGTTACATTTCAATCCGAAAATTTGTGGATTTGGAACATCTTGGGTTTTCTTCATCTTCTCCATTGGGTCTCTTCTTTTGAGGTAAGGATAACCTACTCCATTCTATGAGTTTTAATATAAATTTTAGTCATTTTGATTAGATGGTGTTGTTGGGTAATTTCGGAAAAAGTTAGGGTTTGGTGTGTAATTTATAAAAAAGGGATTTTCAAATGTTAAACTCCGTGTGTATGTGAGACCTTGGAAAATGAGATTATTGTTGTTAAATTGATGAAATTAAACCTTAGGGTTGATAATGAGAAAAGGGAAAAAATGCCCTAATTATGTTGAATAATTAATTTGAATAATTAATTTGGAGAAATGTGAAATTGAAGTGAAATTCATGAAGTTGAAAAATTGTGGGAGTAAGTGGTGTAGTTGGATAATTTAATCACTCACCTATGAAAATGTCAATATTTTATCTGTTGATAAATCTATTATCTGTTTAGAGATAACTGCTTTAGGCTATCGGTGGAGGATAGTCTTGATTGTTGTAGACATTGTATGATGATTAGGAAAAACTGAGACTAATCATATTGAATATGTCATTGAATATGACGGTTTGAATAATACAGCAAATGTGTGTATTGGTTGATCATTGTATATGATAAGTGTTTAAATACATTATATATGTATATTGTTTGGGAGGAGATAGGGGATGTATTCCATGGTTTGGGAGGAGATAGGGGATCGACTCTCAAACCTGTTTGGGAGGAGATAGGGGATGGACTCCACTGATACAACAAATATGTGTATCACTTGAAATATGGAAGTGTTGAAGTATAGAAGTGTTTTAATATGAGTTATATTCTAATGTGAATTGTGAAGTATGGAAGTGTTTTAATATGTGTTATAGTCTCATTGAATTGTTTGGCCTGGTTCTGAGCCATAATTATGAATCGAAACTGTATAAGTGAAGGAAACTGAAATGAAAAATGGATGTACTTGATGTTGAATTGAAAAGTGTTGTAAGTTGGTTTATAAGTGTCAACCATATATCAAATGCTATTGTTTTAGTTATTTCTCATACTTGGTTTAGTATATCTCTACTAGGCATTGACTCACCTTATATGGGATATCATTTTCAGGTTCAGGTGATATGCCACCTCCAAAGACATAGCTTGGGAGGCTTAGGGGCTGACGATCACTTTTTGTTGTTTACCTTTTTGTGTATTACATGTAAATTCAGGCCAAGGGCTAAATGTGTATGAGTTAGTACTCTCTTTTTGTAACCAAGTGTTGGCTTGGAAAGTTGTAAGCCCGCATGGCATTTACTTTTGTTGTCAACATGTAATACTTTTGTGATGAATACTCTGATAAATAGGTGTACACTTTATTCTCTTGAATATATTGTCAATTTCTTGTATCATGAATGTATGAATTATGGGTTTATTTTGAGGGCGTTACATATAACAAATTTTGACACAGATTTATAAGTTATTATAACAGATTTACAATTTTGAAGACAGATTTCAACATAGATTTTCAAATTTATACATTTGAAGACAAAGTTAATTGTTTATCATTTTACATATTTGAAGCTTTAATGAACATAGATATATGAACTTTAACCAAACACGTGTATTCCACCATCAAACAGATATATTGGTTGGATAACTATTCAAGCACAACCAAATTAAAGCCAAAACCAAGCTGATAGCTCAGATTGCAACACAGATTAGATTGTTCATATTTTACAAATTTCAAGCAAATCTAAAAACAGATGTATGAACTTCAAACCAAACACGTGTGTATTTTACCATCAAACAGATGTATTTTACCATCAATGCAAAACTAAATTAAAGCAAAAAAAAAAAAAAAAATAGACGTGTGCCGCACAGATGTGTATTTTACCAAACAGATGTTTATTTTACCACACAAATGTGTATTTCAAGCAAAACCAATTTCAAGTCACAACCAAACTGATGTATAAAGAGGACAACAGATTCAAGGCAAATCCCAAACCCTAACACATCACAAATTAAAGCCAAATCCCAAACCCTAACACAAATTGCAACCAAAATCCAAACCCAAATAGTCCCAATCGACTAATTTCTACACAAATTGAAGCCAAACATAAACCCTAGCTTTGCAATTTTAGGTTTACCTTTGATTCATTTTCTTCCGTCGTTCTTCGTTATCGGTCGTCGTTCGTCCTACGTCGTCCTTCATTTTGCTTCGTCGTTGTTCGTACTCCTTTCGCGACTAGAGAGCAATCGGAAGGTAATGACAAAGGTCTCTTGAATAAGAGAGATAAATAGAGAGAGTAGAGAGAGAGGTGAGACTGATCCCTCCTTCCGCGACCAGAGATTGGAGGAATGAGAGATATGATAGGGATGAGAGAGAGAGAGAAAGAGGTGGGAATGACTTTTTTCTTTTTCTTTTTCTTTTTCTGTTTAGAGAATATAGAGGCGGAGAGGAGAACGAGAATTGAGATATATATATATATATAGAGAGAGAGAGAGAGTTGTACTTTTGAGCCTCTCGTGCCCAACATTTTCAAGCTACGAATAATTTTCCTTTAGTTTTTGATTATTTTAGTAGGTTAAAAATTTTATGTTTAGGAAAATAATTAATTTTTTTGTAGTTAGATGTAATGTTTGTGAAAGAAAAAGTGAAATGATTGTAGGTTTGATATAACATTTTATTTTATTAGTTATTTTAGCCTATTTTATCTTTTTGTGAATTTTAGCCTAAAAAGCCCAATTTTAGCCTTTGCCAAACAAGGCCAATGATGATTGACAAAAAGTTGTTTTGGGAAGATAGTTAAAAATTATCTTTTAACTTATAATTTATTTTGGGTCATATCATCTCTTATATTTTTTTACACATTTTTTCAAAAAAAAGTAAAACAAAAATCAAAAAATTTAGTTTTTAACCATCTTCCCAAGACAACCCAAAATTGTTCTTAAAGATTAAATATGAAAAGATTATTTTTTTGAAAAAATTTCAAAAGTTTGATTCATATAACAAAATATATTTTTAATTTTGTTAATTTAAATTCTAATATTTTGATTTGTTTTTACCATTTGCTTATTTTTATTAAATAAAATTGAAGGAAAAAGTTTATTTAGTTATTAAACTCAATGTAAGTGTACAAAAAATATCTAAAATATTTATTTTTAATGAGTTTAATGATTAAAATATTATTTTCAGTCAGTTTTAGTTAATGAAGAATAGACAAATAGATAAATGATTTAGATTCAAAATAAATCAAAATATTAAAATTTAAATTGATAAAATTCAAAATTAATTTTGTCACAAGGGTTAAACATAATTTTTTTTTGGAGGGATAATTTTTCCTATTTTTTCATTAAATTACTTAGCATGATTGGATGAAATGTTGTTAGTAGCAATAAATTACTCTATTTGGTTTGGACTTTTTAAAAAACAGTTTTATGACATTTTTAATTTTTTTTTAAATTTTTAGTAATTTTTTAAAATATTTTAATTAATTTTTTATTACATTTTCTTATTTAAAAATTTTACACAAATTTTTTATTTTTTAAATATATTTAGATTGAATATGTTTAAAAAATAAAAAATATATATAAAATATTAAAATTTTTAACAATTAAAAATTAAAAACTCAATATAAAAAAAAAAAAAATTGATAACCAGGATATTTGGTGATAAATTTTTTTATTTTTTATTTTTTAGGTTAAAATAGCATTAAAAGATAAAATATATTAAACTAGTCAATAAGATAAATTATTACATCAAAGTCATAATTATTTCAGTTTCTCTCTCACAAATATCACATCAAACTACAAAAAAATTCAATACTCTTCTTAAACACAACTAATTTACGGGTTGTTGGTATAATTTAAATAAGTGTAGTTTTTAACTTTTTAGGAAAAGATATACAGAAGTAAAGAGGTAATGTGACTCCAAAAAATAAAAAGATAAAAAGTATATTTTTTTAATAAGGGTTTTTGTTGATAAATCCATTTTAGAGTTGTTGTAACCTATTAGGTCCACAAATGATTAGTATAGTCTGATTAGTCTCATGTATTTATCTTTTTATTCCATGAGATCCTTTTTTCTCATTTTATTATTTTTAATGGACTATTATGCCTTTATATATATTATTGATACGCATAACAGATATAGACATTTTCTTGTTTTTTGTTCATTCTGTTTTGGTAAGTTGCTGTATTCACGCTTTTTCGTTCTGATTCTGATTTTGTGGAATATGTTTCAATTTTGTTGGCTCGTTTGAAATCTGGTGTGTGCTAGGGTTTCATTGTTGTTGTTGTGGCTCTTTCGATCGGTGTTCGGTTTTGACATTGTTTGGAGTATGACTAGTTCAAATCAGTCGTTTTCAAGGTAGAGGATGAGTGCAGGATTCGATGATCAAGGTTAGTATCATTTTGGTGTTGCATGCATGTTTAGTTTATGTTTTGATTTATGTGATGGATTGGATGCAATGGAGTTTGAAGTATGTAGATCGGATGCTCTGTTTTTTTTTTCTTTTCTTTTTATTTATATGCGTTTTACGTGGCTCTGTGATGGGGAGTAATTCGGATTAAATGTGGAAGTTCACATTTTATTTGTAATGATGATGGTGATATTTTAAGTTTGGATTTAGCAATGTAAAATGTACATATAGGCGTATACATTGTGTATGAATGTATGTTCATTTTATGTTATATTTTGATGTATGTGCTAATGCAAGTGCTTTTTTTATGATTTTTTTATGCGTGCTTAATGTGGATGTTCACATCTTATTAATATGAGGTTATGAATGGTTGTATACATGTTGTGTACTATAACAACATTCTGGTCGTGTGATTTTGAATTTGTAAAATATTTAATGTTATGCAAGGATGGTGGTGGTAGTTTTCATTATGGATTTAATAGTGGAACTATACACATAGGCCTTTAATGTGAATGTTCATATAGTATGAATTATTCTATGCATTGTTGTTCTTATGGTTGTTACGTGGTTGTTGACTTTTGTTTTGTTGTGTTTTTGCAGGATATGGATTCCTTTATGATGTTGGTGTGCACATATGGTTGTAGTTCAATTGTAATATGTAACGCCCCCAAAATATAGTACAATAAATATACTCCAAAGCATACATAACAACTACATAAATTGAAGTACAAGTCCTTCCATTTCATAACATTGGTAGTACAAAATGTTTAATAGAAATAAATGCCCTTAGGGCTTACATCTTTCCAAGCCTCAACTTGGTTACAACAAAAGTGGGCTTCGCTCAATACATATTAAGTCCTTGGCTTTGCAAAAGAAATAATCAAACGTAAATAAGTTCTTGCTTCCAAAAAGTCCCTCCAACTACTACCTTGGTGGAGGCATGCCATCATTACCTGAAAATGTTATTCCCAAATAAGTTGAGCCACAGCCCAATAGAAATCATCTAACACAGTATAAGAAATTTAGCAAAGGTATAAGTACAAGGAGTGTATACAATGTCTATAATAAAACATCTATGATTTATATTCTCATAAGTCATCAAATCCCGAATCATAACCCGGTTTTTCTCTAATTCATTCTCAATTCATTTACTATTCTCAATTCATGAGTCAATTTCATAATTTCTTTAATAATCCAAATGAGACTACAACTCAATGATTTAACAATTACATCATCAACATACAAACATTTCAAAACTATCATTTCACGGATATTTCGTCCACGGGAAACCGTCAAACGGGACTCATGTAAACGTAGGCTATACAAGCACTATCATAGCTATTTTACCAATATTTTGTCCGCGGGATCGGCACTCATATATAATTTCGGGACTTTCACCCAGGACACTCCGGCCAACTTAATTATAATAGAGTCTATCCCCTTTCTCCTCCCAAACAATCATTCCCTTTTCTACTCCCAAATAACCATACATATACAATGTATATAAACATAGTCCTATTCAATAACAACCACAAGCGATTAGTTTCAATTTACCTAATCTGCATGCAATTTCTACAACAATCATGGCTATTCTCCACTAATAGCCCAATACAGATATTTAATCTCATGACAGATAAACTATTCAAAATTTCCAAATATTAAGATAATACATAACCAATCTCACCATTCATACCAATACCCTTCTAATCCCATATTTTCAATGTCAACTTCAACTATTTATACAAAATAATAGGGGTAAATTACATTGACACCCCCTGAGATTTATATTTATTACAGTTCCCCCCTCACATTTTGAAAATTACATCCCCCTCCCTAAGGTTTAAAGTTTCATTACAGATTGTCTCCTGATGTTTAAAGTTTCATAACAGTTCCCCCCTCATCGTAATGATCATCATACATAAAATTAAATTAACAGGGGGGGTCAGTGTAATTTCCTAAATGTGAGGGAGAGAACTACAATAAACATAAACCTCAGAGGGTGTCAGTGTAATTTACACAAAATAATAGATTGATCTCATTAGGGCAAACTCCCTCCCCCCTCCCTTTTTTTCCCAAACATTAACCTAGTGCCAAAATTATCAAATTAGCCACAACACAACATCATTTTCAAACCCTATAACCATTTTCATCTTATTCACCAAAAACTCCTCTTTCCAGTTATACCCAAACCCTAGGTTTGTTCAAAATTTCCCCAAATCACACCATTGTTACACAGATGACAAATATCTAAGCTAAATAACATATGAATGTGTAGAAAATCAATACCTCAAAGGAGAAAGATGAGCCACGCAAGAGAGAAAGTCCAAGAACACCGAAACCCACTTCTATTCGGATCAAAATGTAGATCTTGACGAGCTCTACCTTTTTCTCAAAGGCACTAGGGTGGAAATCCCAATGAATCTAGATGAAATCTAGGAGAGAAGGTGAATTGTAGAGAGAGAGGCTCAAGAACAAGCTTTTTGGAATGTTTTAGACAGAGAGAGATATGAAAAAGTGATTCAAAATATCATCTTCTCAGACTGTTATACGCGTAGTCCGCTCGAGCATGGAAAGTGACGCTCAAGCGTCAGACACAAAGTTTCGCTCGAATGTGAGAAGTTACGCTCGAGCGTGGAATACACATTTCCAGAAGTTCTGTAGACGAAGGTCCCCATTCGCGCGTGAAAGTGGACGCTCGAGCGTCTAATGCACTCTCCTAGTATTTGCAAATCTATAAAAATACTGAGAGTTGGCAATTCCCGCTCAAGTGCAAGAATGATCGCTCGAGCGAAGGAGCAAATTTGTGATGCCCGCTCGAGTGGAAAAGCCAAAATCTGGGCAGCACAGGTTTTGAAATACAAGCAACCAACCTGTTCCAAGCGCACAATTACAACCCAATAACCAAAATAAGGGGAAGACAAGGGAAACAAGATATGAATAGCCATTCTAAACCATACCAACCCGAGTCCAGAATACTATAAATAACGGGTCAAAACTGGAATCGCTATAACCTCCCCCCTTAAGGAATTTCATCTCCGGAATTACAAATAAAGCTTAAAAACATAATTACACCGTTCATAACAATATTACTCTCACAACTTTATCACCATGATCCATTCTCCGGTCATCCATTCTCACCGACTTGATGCACAAGTCCCATATTAACATGAGAGTACATTTTATAATTTCCAAACATTTGCAATGTTTAAATCAAGATTCAAGTTTCCAAAACTTTACATAGCATATACAATGCTTCCAAAAGTGATATAATACGTAAGACATTCCACATTCTCAAACATATGCAATGTTTTTATTTTATTTTATTTTAAATAACTCATATTTCCAAAAGTAAACAACATATACAATGCTTCTACCTTTTCAAACATGTACAATGTTCTTATATTCTATTAATCATGGTCACAAAACGATACATGTTTAAACATCAACAAATAAGTCCGGATACTTCTCTCGGACTTCTAATTCACGCTCCCAAGTTGCTTGCTCAACCCCGTGGTGTTTCCACAATACCTTAACCAAGGGAATCGTTTTGCCTCATAGAACTTGATCCCGAATATCCAAGACCCTCACCGGTCTCTCCTCATACGAGGCATCCTCATCTACCTCTAAGTCGGTCTAATCCAACACATGTGATGGATCTGGCTCGTATTTCTGAAGCATACTAATATGAAACACGTCATGAACCCCAGAAAGCTGTGGCGGTAACGCCAAACAGTAAGCAACCTCCCCGATTCGCTCAAGGATCTCAAAAGGGCCAATAAACCGAGGGGACAACTTCCCATTCTTCCTGAATCTCATCAAATCCCGTCTAGGTGATATTTTCAAAAAGACATAATCTCCCTCCTCAAATGACACGGGTCTCCTGCTACGGTCGACATAACTTTTCTAGCGACTCTGGGTCGTGACTAATCTCTTACGGATGAGTGCTACTTTCTCTGTCATCTCCCGAACCAACTCTGGACCCAACAAAGGTGCATCACCCACCTCGGCCCAACACAACGGGGATCTACACGGTCGGCCATACAAGGCCTCAAATGGTGCCATGACAATACTCGATTGGAAACTATTATTGTAGGCAAACTGCACTAAGGGCAAGCGCCTCTCCCATGACCCCTTAAAATCAAGCACACAACCTCGAACCATATCCTCAAGGATCTGAATAGTACGCTCGGACTGCCCGTTAGTCTGACGATGATACGCAGTACAAAAGGCCAATCTAGTGCCCAAGGCACTCTGTAAGCTCTGCCACAACCGAGCTTTGAAACGCGGATCTTGATCTGAAACAATTGTCACAGGGATCCCGTGCAACCTCACTATGTCCTTGATATACAAGTCGGCAAGATAGTCTACCGAATCACTCACGCGCATAGGTATGAGTGCGCAGACTTGGCCAACCGGTCAACTACTACTCAAATGGCATCACTGCCTCGTTAAGTTCTCAGAAGGCTCACAATAAAATCTATCATGATGTGCTCCCACTTCCACTCGACTATCGGCAAGGGTTGCAACAAACCCGCTGGCCTCTGATGCTCGGCCTTCACTTGCTGACAAGTAAGGCACTTTAATACAAACACCGCCACATCCTTCTTCATACCTCTCTACCAAAACTAGCGATTAAGGTCATGATACATCTTTGTGCCTCCCAGATGCACTACAAGGCGCGAATGGTTAAATTTCTCAGAGTACTTCCTCTCGGCAAGACTCTGGCACAAACAAACGGCCCTAGTATCTAACACTCAAGTCAGGATACACACTCAAGCCCCATTCTACTTTCCCACTGGAGATATTTTCCTAGAGGGTTTCTACTTCAAGGTCACTCTTCTACTTTTCTAACACTCGGTTCACAAGTGTAGGTTGGGCAACTACCGTAAACAAAGCCGCAGATTCAACGAAGTCGCCAAGATGAAAATCAAACTCCCTAAGAGTACCCAACATCCCCCATTACCGAATGGTGATACAAGCCACACTGCTAATTGATTTCCTACTCAAAGCATCGGCCACTACATTGGCCTTTCCAAGATGATAATGTAACTTGAAGTCATAGTCCTTTATGAACTCCATCCACTTTCTCTGACTCAAATTTAAGTCTTTTGGGTAAAAAGGTACTTCAAACTCTTGTGATCGGAGAATACTTCAAATTTCTCACCATACAAATAATGCCTCCAAATCTTCAAGGCAATTATCATTGTTGCTAACTCTAGGTCATGGGTGGGGGTAGTTTTTCTCGTGGGTCTTCAACAGCTGTGAGCTATAGGCCACTACTTTTCCCTCTTGCATCAAAATGCAACCCAAACCTTCTTGTGAAGCATCATAATATACAGAATAACCCAAATCCCTCTCCGGAATAAACAAGACCGGAGCAGTGGTGTAACAACCTCGATCCCTAATTTACGTTAATCCATGGTTAATTATGCCTAAATAGTAATTAAGGTGAAATTCTAAATTAAATTGCATGTGTGTGTTGCATTAATTGTGTCTATATCTGTTTAACGTAGGAATATCTGTTCAAGTTTTTCTTTCGATTTGCAAAATGAAGGCCTTATTGGCATCCGAATCAGAAATTGGCTTGATTTACGTATTAATTAGGATTTTTAGAATTTTATGGTAGGCTTAATTGAAATTCGATTTGGAACGATTAAATTAGAATAATTAATACTCAATTAAGCCTAACTAATGATATTTTGATCTAAGCCTATATAAAACACTTTTTTTTTTATCCCCACTCACTCTTTTCTTCATCTTACATGCATCTTTGAGCTCTTTAAGACCCAAAAACGTGAGAGGGAAAGAGAGTAGGAAGATTTAGTTCTAAGTTTGAGAATTTATTGAGACTTAAGCTCAATTAAGTGGAATTGTTGACATTTGAAGAGGATTTGAGAGTTTCATCTTCAACATTAGTGAATTCAAGCCTCTAGGTAAGGAATCGAACTCTTAGTTGTGTAATTGAGTTAGACCTTACAAGATTTCAAGCAAATTAGATGAGTTTATGTAGGATTTGAGTTGGTGTTGGAGAGAATTGGGCCATACCATGCATGCATGTCCATTTATTCACAAAATGAGCTTGATTTCAAAGAATTCTTCCATGCATGTGTTCATCTCATTTATGTTTTGAGAATTCATCATGTTTCCCACCAAATTGCCAAATTTGATCATGTTTTGAAGTGTTTGAGTTCAAGAGAATTCATGCATGTTATGCTCTTGAAACATTCATAAGTTTGAGTTGAAATTTTGTACAATTGGCATGCCATTGGGCCATGATTTCTTGAAATGATCCTTAAACATGTTGTTTTATGAGTTTTTATGAGTTTTTATGAGTTTCCTAAAGTTTTGGCCCCAAAATGTTGAGTTTGAGGTGTTTGGATTTGAGCTTGAAGATTGGAAATCAAATTTGGAAATTTAAGATTTTGCATCCACGCTCGAGCGAGCACTCTGAATGCGTGCACTTTTGCTTGAGCGATCGGAAGCTTGCTCGAGCGTGAAATGCATGTACCCAAAAGTTCATATGTTTTGCAGCACGCTCGAGCGAGGGAAGTCACGCTCGAGCAAGGGTCTGAGTCTCACGCTCGAGCGGGGATCGAGCGTCCGTCGAACGTGAAAAACATGGAACCAGTACTTTTTTCCAAAGTTTACAATCCGCTCGAGTGAGGTAAGTCACGCTCGAGCGAACCTTCACATTTTGCATATCCGCTCGAGCAAGGAAAGCCACGCTCAAGCGTGGACCCTATTTTCAGCAAGTTTTGAAAAATGGTTTCAAGTGCATTTTTGCATCCTCATTTCATCCTAGGCATCCCTAGACCATGATTAAAACTCCATAATGAGGTTAAAGGCTAGAAACACACTAAGAACAAATTAAGTAAGTTATGTGCAATTCGAACGTGTGTTTCAGGTGTGTGTTTGTTATGTGTTATTGTAGGTTACGTGCCGTAGACCGTTTGATTAGTTTGCTCTGTCTGTTTGCACTCGAAGCCAACTGTGAGTAATAACTTAGTAAGGCTATGTTCAACTTTATTTATTTTCTGTATGATGAATTAAGATCTATTTTTTGAAATACTATGTTCTGTACAATGAATGATTGTTCAATTTCTGACAATATATTTGTGGCATCCTTAGCATCATGTGATATCTATTAGCTGTTACCCGGTATCGAAGGTTCCATTATGGAACTTATTATGTCTGTCATCTATTACCCATACCGGAGGCTCCATCATGGAGCTCAGCATGTATATTCTCTGTTACCCGGATCTAGAGGTTCTTTTATAGAACTGATTATTTATAACCACCATATGTTCTGTATCTATCTATTAGCGCTAATGGATGTACCACATATGATTAAGCATGAATTATGATTTCTGTATATCATCTAAACAAGAATACGAATATGAATCTGAATTATGATTTCTAAATTTGTATGGACTTCATTCATTAAACCCTGCACTCCGTTATTATTCACTAGGCTTCTGCTCACTATTTATATTATGTATGTAGGCGAGCAAGTACGTGACCAAGCCCAGAGTTGACGGCCTATGTTTCGATTTTGTCAGCCAACCTTTGCGCCTCCCAGGGAGGTTCCAGATGAAGTCAAGCTTTGTGGCTGTTTTTTTTGTAATCATATTAGACTATGTTTGTGTGTTAAGTTGTGGGCGAGACTTTTGGCTTGTACGCCTAAGTGTGATATGTAAATATTATATTTTTTGACTTTGTTTAGGTCTATAAAAGTTTTAAACTCTTCTGTCCCATGTATTTCATCACAGCTCATTGGACCTTGTATATTTTGTATATTTGCTTCCTCAGCCCCTATCTTTATGTTAATCTGTCAAGAGGCCTTTGGTAATCCATGGATTACTAGCCGGTTACGACACTAAACCTATAGAGGCGGGTTTGGGTCGTGACAAGTGGTAAGTCTAACCTTATGTTCTTGGAATGACTTCTCACAAGTTTCACTCCACACAAATTTAACTCCCTTCCTCGTCAGTCTAGTTAACGGTGAAACTAATCTGGAGAAATCCTTTACAAATCTCCGATAAAACCCGGCCAACCCCAAGAAACTACGGATCTCAAAAGCGTTCTTAGGATGTGTCTAATCTGGCACTGCCTCAACTTTGGATGAATCTATATTCACTTCTTCCCCGGATACTACATGGCCTAAGAACTTAACTTTTCTTAGCCAAAATTCACACTTCCTGAACTTAGCATACAGCTTGTGGGCTCTAAGTAACTCAAGTACTACCCGCAAATGTTCCTCGTGCTCCTCCTCATAAGGTGAATAAATCAGAATGTTGTTCACAAAGACAACTACGAAATGATCTAGGAATTCACGAAAGATCCGGTTCATTAAATCCATAAACACCGTTGGATCATTGGTCAGCCCAAAAAACATCACAAGAAACTCATAATGGCCATACTGCATGCGGAATGCCATCTTCAGGATATCCTCCTCCTTTACCCTTAACTGATAGTAACCCGATCTCAAGTCTATCTCAGTACAATGGATGATCGTCTAATTTCTGAAAATGTATTCATGGCATCCTTAGCATCATGTGATATCTATTAGCTGTACATGGTATCAAAGGTTCCATTATGGCTTAATATGTCTACCATCTGTTACTCATACCGGAGGTTCTATTATGGAGCTCAACATATTTGTCATCTGTTACCTGGATCCGGAGGTTCCTTTATGGAACTGGTTACTCATAACCACTTTATGTTCTGTATCTATTCTGTATCTTTTCTGTTAGCGCTAATAGATGTACCACGTATGATTAAACATGAACTCTGATTTCTGTATATGATTTGAACAAGAATATGAATATGAATATGAATCTGTTTATGAATTTGATTTATGATTTCTGAATCTAGTATGGACATCATTCATTAAAACCTTTTACTCTGTTATTATTCACTGGGCTCTAACTCACTGTATTATTTATGTATGTAGGTTATCAAGCGCATGACCAGGTTTAGAGGTGTCTACCTGAAATCTGTTTTTGTCAGCCAACCTATGTGCCTCCTGTGGAGGTTCCGGATATGTCAAGTGGTTTTGGCTATGTGATTAAAGTTTAAGTTTTGTTTTCTTGTTTAGTTAAACAAATCTTTGTTTATTTTGTAAATAGGGCCAAGTCCCTTTTTGTCTAGTTTGTATATATACGATGACGCAATGATGATGTATAGATATGTACATAAAAGTTTTAAAAATTTTTTGTCTCATATAAGTCTGCACAGCTCAATGGACGTTGTATATTTGTTATTTGCTTCTACTAGCCGCCAATATTATGTTTATCTAGCTCAAAGGCCTTCAATAATCCCAAGATTACTGGCCAGTTACAATGCTAAACCTATAGGGGCAAGTTTCGGTCCTGATAGAGGCCCTCTATATATAGAAAACATGAATTCCCCTCAAGAACATCCAGCCCTACACGTGGGGGAAAATGCATGCATCTGTGCAAACAGCTGGCACAGCTGTCACAAAATATCTGCAAAAGAAACTAGTGGCCGGCCGGCCATCACTGGTGGCTGGTAACTAAAAAGTGATGGCTGGCAGCCCAAAAAGGCCACCAGAAGTTGCAGGCTTGAAGAACCAAGGCTTGGTCCAAGAATGGGGCAACAAGAGTGTAGGTTTTGAAGAGCTCAAAGCTGTGGCATTCCGTTGAGGACTTTGAGCACTTGACGAGCATATAGACTCATCATCAGGTGTGCATGCGATGACGTCCAACTCGTAAGGGCCGTCAAAAATGGGGTGTCTACAGTTGCCCCTTTTTTACAGAACTCAGAGTCATGAAATGACCTGAGTGAATGCCAAAGCCTGGAGATAACCCATTTTGACAAGGCCATAAGACTTGGACAAACAATCAAGACAGAAACAAATGGTTGTGCTCATAGGTTGCCAACGTATCTTTTTGCAAGGAATCAAACCAGCGTAGTTCATTGGGCAAAATGCAAATGATATACACAATGCAACTTTGAAAGCTGGACTAACACGCTTCGCGAAGCCGGCTATTTTGAAAACTCATGATCATGCGAGATGATGCAATAAGCAATAACAAGTGCGATAAGCAAGACAATGAGATAACAAAATGAATGAGCAGCTTCAAGCTTAAAACCAACACAGGCTCCATACCAAAAGATAAATCCACACTCCGACCACGCCAAAACAAGAGACGAGGAAAGAAAATACCGCTCAAGGTTTTGTTTCATGCATCCTGAGAAACTAAGAAACAAAAAATTGCTCGGGATCCAGTGTCTCATGTCCCGAGAAACAAGAACGAGAACTGCTCAGGGTCGCGTTTCATGCATCCTGAAAAACAAGAAAAATTGCTCGGGCTCGCGCTTCACGCGTCCTGAGATACAAGAAAACCGCTCGGGCTCGCGTTTCCCGCGTCCCAAGAAATAAGAAAAATCCCTCGAGCTCGCGTTTCACGCGTTCTGAGATACAAGAAAAATTGCTTGAGCTCATGCTTCGCATGTCCCAAGATAGAAGAAAAATAGCTCAAGCTCGTGTTTCACGCGTCCCAAGATGAAACCCGCCTAGGGTCGCTCGTCACGCGTCCTGAGATACTAGAAAAATTGCTCGAGCTCGCATTTCACGCATCCCGAGATACAAGAAAAATAGCTTGGGCTCGCGCTTCGCACGTCCTGACATAGAAGAAAAATTTCTCAGGCTCGCGCTTCGCATGTCCCAAGAAACGAGAAAAACTACTCCGGTTCGCGCTTCACGCGTTCCAAGATAGAAGAAAAATCGCTCGAGCTCGCACTTCATGCATCCCAAGATAGAAGAAAAATCGCTTGGGCTAGCATTTCACGCGTTCCAAAATGAAACATGCTCAGGGCCACACGTCACGCGTCCTGAGATACAAGAAAAATCGCTCGAGCTTGCGTTTCACGCTTCCCAAGATGAAACCCGCCCAAGGCTTCGCTTCACGCATCCTGAGATACAAGACAAACCGCTCGAGCTCGTGTTTCACGTGTCCCGAGAAACAAGAAAAACCACTTAAGCTTGCGCTTCACGCGTCCTAAGATATAAGACAATTGCTTAGGCTTCCCCGAGAAACAAAAAAAACCACTCGAGCTTACTTTTTACGCGTCCCGAGATACAAGAAAAATAGCTCTAGCTCGGGCTCGCACTTCGGACGTCCTGAGATAGAAGAAAAATCGCTCGAGCTCGTGCATCGCACGTCCTGAGAAACAAGAAAAATTGCTCGAGTTCACACTTCACGCGTTTCGAGATAGAAGAAAAATTGCTCAGGCTCACGTTTTACGCATCCCGAGATGAAACCCGTCTAGGGCCACGCATCACACATCCTGAGATATAAAAAAAATTTCTCAGGCTCATATTTTACGCGTTCCGAGATGAAATCCGCCCAGGGTCGCGCGTCACACGTCCTGAGATACAAGAGAAATCGCTCGAGCTCGCATTTTATGCGTCTCGAGATAAAACACGCCTAAAGCCGCATGTCACGCATCCTAAGATACAAAGAAAATCGCTTGGGCTAGCATTTCACGCGTCCCGAGATAAAACACGCTCAGGGCCGCACTTCAAGTGTCTTGAGATATAAAGAAAACTGCTCAGCTTGCGTTTCACCCATCCTGAGATAAAATAGAGTGGTGTGCGATAAATGCACAAAGTGAACACGTGCAATAGATGCACAAAGTGAACAAGTGCGACAGATGCACAAAACATATTCCATGCAAGATAGGCAACCGACGTATGATGTTAATTGAAAGCATATTCTATGCAAGAAACAAATGCATATTCTATGTGAAATATAAATGATGCGAGACATTCATACAATATGTGATGCACATTCTATGCAACGGAAAATAACAAAAGCTTAAATTGAATCAAACAATACTCGGTGGCACCACCAAATTACCTCTCGGAGGAATTACAATATGTTCAAAAGGATACACCTCATTCATGTTGACAAGTGATGAACATCGTGCATCAAAACGCAGTCTTGAGCCTCCTTTGAAACAATCTGAACCCAACAATAAACCTTCCTTACACTTCTTGGGAAATAAAGACACAAAACAGCACCAGGACTCAGAGGAAAGCCACCGGCCACTTGCCGGTCACAACGGGAGGCTGTTGGCCACCTGTCGGCCATCAAGAGGTCTCGCAAGCCACCAATGTGGCCTGCCGACCACTGATGGCAATTCAGGGGTTTTTTCGACATTTCACCCATGGGTCTTTAAGTATAGACCAAGAGACCTCATTTCCACACACCCACACTTCCGAAATTGCTTTCCCTCTCTTTCTAAGTGCTCTTTCTCTCAGATCCGAGCTTTTTATGCGTTTTCCAATGCTCCACGCACACCTTATTCACTAAACCCTCTTAATTCTCTTCACTTTGAGCCAATTGGATTTTGATTTCGACGTTTTTTTTCTCTTTTTCACCTTTCTAGGCTTATTCCCCTCGAGTTTCTCTCAGGTTTCATGAACTTTTCCGGGCTTTGACTCTTTCTTCCATTTTCTCTCTCATAAGGTTGACTTTTTCCAAGTTTACCCTCTTTGCTTCATTTTTCTTCACTTTTCACCCATTTTCCAGATGACAGATGATTTCCCACATGACGGGGCTCCTCCACAGATTCCCCCTATATTCCCACTTGTTGCCGAGGCAGAAGAGCCGGTCGCTACCAAGGCTTGCGAGGCGACTCAGGGTATTGAGGTCGACCTCAAGGTAGAGTTTGAGCCTAAGGTTGAGCTAGAGCCACCATTAAGGGTACGGCCTTTTGATCCAGCGAGGTACCATCCTCGCACACATATCTTGCTATTCAGAGGTATCAAACGCTTCAGCGACTTTGCTCGTGGTGTACCAGAGGACCTTTTGCTGAGGGAGTCGGTCTCCCACCTTTCATCCAGCGCCACTAAGGTATGAACTTTGTTCTTATGCATTCCTACCTTTCTTTAAACTACATTTCTTGCACTACCTTTCATCTTACTATACTTTCATCACTACCTTATCTGATTCATTTATTCTTTGCCATAGGGGAAGTCTCATACCTTTAGAGGGTACGGAGCTACAACTGCGAGAGATGGATACAACGAGCTCCCTGTTGGGGTTCGTGACATTGTGGACGAGACTGGCTTTGGCCTCTTCTGCTCTGGCCTAACAGGGGTCATTGCGAGTCGTCTTCTTCTAGAAGCACTAGTGGAAAGGTGGTGGGACACCACCAACTCCTTCCACTTCTCCACTACCGAGGAGATGACGACGACTCCCTACGACTTTGCCATGATTACCGGCTTAAGAGTAGGGACGATCCGATCCCGTTCGACATCGACATGGGAGAGTGGAAAACCGCTTGGATCAAGTTGTTGGGACTGAATCCACCCTTGTACCGGACAGCTATGGTCAGATATAGCTGGTTTGCTGAGCAGTTCAGAGGGAGCGAGCCCGAGACATTAGAGGAGATGGAGCAGTACGCCAGAGGCTTCCTGATGTTTGTCCTCGGTACCACCTCGTTCTCGAATAGGTGGAACACCATGGGCTTATATCTGTTGAGTACCCTGGTGACTCTCCCCTGAGTACGCTCTTATAGTTGGGGCGGAGCTGGCCTCGCTACCCTGTACGGATATATGAGTTCTATCTCCCGCCTGAGAAGATAGTTGATCAGAGGCTATTGGCGAGCTTGGGAGGTATGCATTTCAGTTCCCTCTTTGCACTTTACATTTTCTGCTTTATATTTGTTCAACACCTGTGTTTTCTGCTTTGCACTTTCTGCATCTGTTCATGTTGTATGCTTTCTACTTTACACTTTCTGCATCTGTTCATACATTATTGATCACATATTACTGCACTTCCTTGTAGTTGTGGGTTTATGCTTATTTTCCAGCTCTTGCCCAAGAGCCTATGGAGGAGCTCCCTCTGGTAGTTCCCTACTTGAGGCGGTATGATGGTAGGTGCCAGCACAGGAGCCGTGAGTCCTTCGCCTTCTTCCGGCACTACTTCGACACAGTGGCCACCCACGAGGTAACCCAAAACATTGTCATTTTTGCTTTAACACTGTTCTGATTCACTATAGCACCCTGTCTCACATCAGAAGTTTGCATGGGTGATCTTGGGCATAAAAAACACCGCTACCTTGCTACTAAATAACTTGGACTTAAGCTTTTGGGTATTATTAGTCGACTCATAAGTTACTTGGGCCAGCAAGTAGTGGGGCGTTACAAATGGTATCAAAGCCAACCTATGCACACAACCATGTGGGCCACTTATTCTGGGCTGGCCACGAGCTTGTCATGGTATTCTGATTGATTATAGACCCTTGCGAGATGCGAGGATTTATAAGTGGGGGAGTTTGTAACACCCTATCCCATATTGGAAGTTTGCATGAGTGATTTTGGGCATATAAAGCACCACTTCCTTGCTACTAAATAACTTAGACTTAAGCTTTTGGGTATTGTTAGTCGACCCACAAGTTACTTGGGCCAGTAAGTAGTGGGGCGTTACATTTACATCTTAGCAACTGACAGCAAGTAACAATCTGTACACTCTCTGTTTGCAGATCATGTGGCAGCCTTGGGCCATGATGCCGACTGGGGTACGGGACCAGTACGCCGGGCCTGGGCCACTTCTCGCTTCTATATTCTACTTGAGGGCCCAGTCTGCAGGGCCTGGTTTTTGAGTGAATGGTTCGTCCATTAGACTATGGGCTTGTTGGATCCGATCGTTCCGATGCCACCTCCAGAGTCCATGAGATCAGCAGATAGCCTATCCATTGATGCAGTTACTCAGTTCATGGTGGGCTTGGAAGCTGATTACTTCAGAGCAGAGGGCGACTACATGACCTTTATTCAGACCCACCTCATGCCATCTCTGATAGGTGCTTGTGGAGGCAAGAGGGCGAGGGCTCTTGCTGTAAGAGAGGCACCTAGGGTGACTAGGACGACCAGGGCTAGTGCTAGAAGGGCTCCCCTTGTGGAGCAGAGCACCCATTGGCTAGAGCTTCCCACCGTGCTTACATGCTGGTGGCATATTGGGGCAGCTTACCAGATCCCAATTGAGCCTGCAGAGGCTGGTCACGAGCTTGTCGGAGTTCGGGGTTTGTCTCGAGTATGGACCATACTTTACAATTTGCACCCCGTACTTCAGTTCAGGTATATTTATTGCAGACACTAATCATCCAAATGCATTTGTAGGCATCCGCAGAGTACACGAGAAGCGCTCTCGAGCTAATAGCCTCATTGGTGGGCATGGTACAGAGGAAGGAGACCCTGCTTGGTTTCCATGGTATCCCAATAATTTTTTTTAGTTTGCACTTCATGTTATCAAATATATACTGATACATTGGCATTTCAACTGTAGTTTTTCCCAAACTGCATTTGACACACTATAGCTAATACGCTACACTCACACACTGTACTCATACACTGTGTCTGACTTCTATGTACACTCATTCTGCATACTATGCTTGCATCTGATACACGTACTGTAGTTGATACTTTGATACATGTCCTTTTTAAATCCTAACTATACCGATTGCACTGGCAGCAGCACCGGCAGTACCTCCTCCAGCAGCAGGGATGAAAGGCAAAGATAGGGGTACCAGGGGCTAGAGCAGTCCTCTAGAGCCCATCTTAAGCAATGACGATGCTGAGACCAGTGACTCTAAGGAGGCAGCGAGTCAGCATTCTGAGTCATTCGAGAGTGAAGACAATGCCGGCTCTGGTTCTGAGAGCAGAGGTGACGATGCCAAGGCGGGTTCTAAAGCAGAGAGTGGAGACAATTGCAGCTCGGGTTCAAAGACTGATTCAGGTAATAGAGCTGATAGAGACAGTACCCCAGAGTCCTCTCCTCCGAGGAAAAGGATGAAGAGGGCCTCTCGAGCATGAGGCGACCGGTGTGTAGACACCCCATTTTTGACCGACCTTGAGACTCAGACGTCACCGATTGAGCGCTTGGTGATGTTGCATAATGTGCTCGTTCAGAAGTTTCAGAGTCGCGGCCGTGAGCCCTGCCTCCGGACTTCCGAACCTTCTTCTGTGCCTTGTCTCGGTTTGCGAACCAGACTCGGTTTTCTCTGTTTCTTTTCCTGAGGGGAGGGAGAGGTCCCGTAGACCATCTCTCAATGTCCGTAGGCTACATTTGGTGGCCGTAGGCCATTTTTCCCATTTCGGAGTCCGGTTTCCGGTTTTCGGAGCCGTCAGGCCGTGTGCCTCGGTTCGGGACCGCTTAACCATCTCCTATTGCTCTATTTTTTGGCATACTTCCTATTTTCCCCCTTTTGAGGGACACTGGGGGCTGAGAAACCCACTTCGTGGCCGAACGCCACTTTCGGTGTTTAACAGCCCATTTTCGGGACCCCGAACTGCGTGTTTTGGCTCCCGAACATTCGTTTTGCAACGGTTTCCGTTCATTTTTGGCAGGTACCTCTGTTTTATCACTGGAAAGGTCACTGAAGGGTGGGAGGCCAGTAATTGTTGTAGCAGCCAGTTATCTCTCCTCCGAAGCCTCTCGGCGCCCGTTTTTCCAACTTCCGGGCTAATGTTGAACACCCTAGGGTTAGTGTTGCCAACTTTCAACCACATATCTGTGATCTACACACATGGGAGGCCCCTAAAAGTTGGTGGCCGGCCATTAAGGTTACCTGACCCTTTTGACCCCTTTCTTCCGGGTTAATGTTGAACCCCTTGGACTTTTTTTCTTGAACTTTGAACCACATATCTGTGATCTACACACATGAGAGGCCCCTAAAATTTCATGGCCGGCCAGTAATTCAAATTGACCCTTTTGACCCCCTCTTTCCGAGCCAATGTTGAACCCCTTAGACCCACTTTCTTGGAATTTTAACCACATGGTTGTGTTGTACACACATAGGAGTACCTCCCCAGTAGCTGGCCGGCCAGAAAATCTCATTGAACCTTTTGACCCCTAGCCGGCCGGCTAGGGGGTGTGGCCGGCCGGCCACCTCCAACAAAAGTGAGAGGCCGGCCGTGTTCCTCGCACTGTGCACTTTACAGCTGTGGGGCAATATCCCCCAGACAAGATATTTATCCGGGGGATAGTTTGTGGGGGAATTTTGCTCTCCTTTTCCCCCACCTTTACACCCCCTTTTGAACCCTTTTAACCAGCTGGTGGCTTCACTTACAAGGGTTAGAAAAATTGCTCTTCAAGTCTTCATACTCAACTCCATCTCCATAGCTCTCAATTCTTCAAAAAACCCTAAGTCCCTAACCATCATTCCTTCTACACCACCAAGCTCTACCATCACCAACTCATTTCCAGAAACAAGGAAGGATTCTTAAAGGTCAAAGAAGCTGCAAATTCATCCAAGAAGTAACAAAAGTTTGAGTCTTCAAGGGTAAGTAATGATTTTACCCTTTTGACCCTTTTTCTTGATCTATTTCTATGCCCCACTTCCTTTTTGTTTCAAGCTCCGGCCCTAACTGAAAATGGCCCTATTTTGAGCTCATCTTCACTTTTCATTAAGGGCTCAACCCTGTTTGAGCCCTCTATGACACACTTGCTTCATTGATCCTCTTGTATGTCATAATTTTGCATATTATTTTTGACCCATGAGCAATTTATTTTCGAGCATGTTGTAAACTGATATGAGGCTTATTTTGAGCCCCTCTTCAACATTGAAGAAGGGCACAACACCATTTGGGACTTCCATGTTGTACCTACCTTTATACTCCTCTTTTCTTCCCCATTCTTGCATGTTTAGTTAGCCTACCATGCTTTTGTTTTTTGCCATTTTACAGTTCTGAAAAAGTTCTTATTTTGGTCCATACTTCATGTTTCATTTAGGTCCTTTCATGGTTTGGGGCCTCCATAGGTCACTTCATGTTATATCCCTCTTTTATTCCCCATTCTTGCATGTTTAGTTAGCCTACCATTATTTTATTTTTGGCCATTTTACAGTTCTAGAAAAGTGCTTATTTTGGTCCATTATACATGTTTTATTAAGGGTGTTTGGCTGTTTGGTGATTATTTTGTACACTTCATGTTGTAGCCACTTTTGAGCCTAATTTTGTATCACATTTTTAGCATGTTTGTATACTGATTTGAGGTCTGCCATATACTGTAAATATTCATGTTTTTGGTCCCTCTTCAGTGTTGTAGAAGGAAATTTTTCAGTTTGGGTTTTGGTTATATCACTTGCTTCATTACCCCTCTTTTGGCCCCTATTCTTGCATGCTATTTTTCCCTTGCCTGTACTTGCTGTTTGGCCATGTTTATAACTGTGAAAGTGCATCTTTTGGGACTGTCTAGCTTCTGTCTTTGCATTGCATGTCCATGTTGTGCATGTTTGGCATAGCTATAGGCCATTTCGGGTGCCTAAATTCGCATTTCGGGACATTTCCTTGCATTTCATGTCATTTCGCTTCATTTCGGGACTGTTTTCCCCCATATTTTAATGCTGAAATTCCATTAGTATGCTTGCATATCATTTTTGCCTTATTTCATCGCATTCCGTCATTGCCTCGGTTTGCGCGCCCGTGTGCACGCATTTCGAGGCACTCTTTTTTTATCCGACGGCATCCTATGTGAGTGTGGCTGAGGCTCACTCATGTTGGTATAAGTCCATTTGTCATTTCTATATCATTTCATCGCATTCCGTCATTGCCTCGGTTTGCGTGCCCGTGTGCACGCATTTCGAGGCACCTCTTTTTTATCCGACGGCAACCTATGTGAGTGTGGCTGAGGCTCACTCATGTTGGTATAAGTCCATTTGTCATTTCTATATCATTGTATCGCATTTTGCCATTGCCTCGGTTTGCGTGCCCGTGTGCACGCATTTCGAGGCACCTCTTTTTTATCCGTCGGCATCCTATGTGAGTGTGGCTGAGGCTCACTCATGTTGGTATAAGTCCATTTGTCATTTCTATGTCATTTCATCGTATTTTGTCATCGCCTCGGTTTGCGTGCCCGTGTGCACGCATTTCGAGGCACTTCTTTTTTATCCGACGGCATCCTATGTGAGTGTGGCTGAGGCTCACTCATGTTGGTATAAGTCCATTTGTCATTTCTATATCATTTCATCGCATTCCGTCATTGCCTCGGTTTGCGTGCCCGTGTGCACGCATTTCGAGGCACCTCTTTTTTATCCGACGGCAACCTATGTGAGTGTGGCTGAGGCTCACTCATGTTGGTATAAGTCCATTTGCCATTTCTATATCATTGTATCGCATTTTGCCATTGCCTCGGTTTGCGTGCCCGTGTGCACGCATTTCGAGGCAATTCTCTTTTATCCGTCGGCATCCTATGTGAGTGTGGCTGAGGCTCACTCATGTTGGTATAAGTCCATTTGTCATTTCTATGTCATTTCATCGTATTTTGTCATCGCCTCGGTTTGCGTGCCCGTGTGCACGCATTTCGAGGCACTTCTTTTTTATCCGACGGCATCCTATGTGAGTGTGCTGAGGCTCACTCATGTTGGTATAAGTCCATTTGTCATTTCTATGTCATTTCATCGTATTTTGTCATCGCCTCGGTTTGTGTGCCCGTGTGCACGCATTTCGAGGCACTTCTTTTTTATCCGACGACATCCTATGTGAGTGTGGCTGAGGCTCACTCATGTTGGTATAAGCCCATTTGTCATTTCCATGTCATTTCATTACATTCTGCCATCGCCTCGGTTTGCGTGCCCGTGTGCACACATTTCAAGGCATCTCATTTTCATTGCATTCATGTATCATCTCGGTTTGCGTGCCCGTGTGCACGCATTTTGAGGCACCTCATTTTCATTGCATTCCGTCATTGCCTCGGTTTGCATTCCCGTGTGCACGCATTTCGAGGCACTTCATTTTCATCAACCGACTTCTTATGTGAGTGTGGCTGAGGTTCCCTCATGTTAGTATAAGTCCATGTTGTGTTTTCATAGCATTTTATCATTGCCTCGGTTTGCGTGCCCGTGTGCACACATTTCGAGGCACCTCATTTTCATTGCATTTACCATTGCCTCGGTTTACGTGCCCGTGTGCACGCATTTCAAGGCATCTCATTTTCATTGCATTTACCATTGCCTCGGTTTGCGTGCCCGTGTGCACGCATTTCAAGGCACCTCATTTTCATTGTATTTACCATTGCCTCGGTTTGCGTGCCCGTGTGCACACATTTCAAGGCATCTCATCTTCATTGCATTCATGTATCATCTCGGTTTGCGTGCCCGTGTGCACGCATTTCGAGGCATCTGGGTTTGCGTGCCCGTGTGCACGTATTTTGAGGCGTTTCATTTCCATAGCATTGTATATGTTAGGATTGTATCTTAGTTGCATTTCACGCATATCATGCATACTGCATCATGTCCGGAATAAGAGTTAGCCCGGGCACGGGAAACGAGGTACATTTCGTACTCCGAGTGACGGAATGTGTCTCAATTCCCCAGTCGCCGACACTCCGGATTATCCATGATGGAGTTAGGTTTTAGCTGTAGTTTCATGTGCATTCATCCTATATTGAGTTGTGCATTTCGATTCCTCGGCCATCATGCCTCGGTATACGTGATTGGCGGCACAAGGATCGAGACATGCATATATCTGTGCAAATACATTGCTATGCCCCTTTCCTGCTCTCTGTTGCAGCAAAATCAGGAATCAACAACTTTTCGGGGCTTGGCACGCATTTCAAGAACAGATGTAAACAGAGGCTAATTGGGGCATTCCGGTGGATTTCCGCGCAAGACAATCCGGACATGCATCATCCATCAGAAGCAAGGCAGTCCCTGGCTTGCACGCCAGTTTTATTTGCTTTCTTAGTTAATTTGTTAATTAATTAGGATTCTGTAATATTTTGGACTGTAATATTCTTTTATTCGGGAATGTAATATTTGGACTGTATTATTTATTCGGACCCTCCAAGTGAGGGCACAACTGTAATAAGTGTGCGTGAGTGTGATGTATGTCTTCCAACCCCACGTCTTTCTCCCTTTTATTTATCCGCTTATGATGGTTAGATTAGGGCATATTTCAATTAGCATACAGTATGATAGCATGTTTGCATTCATTCATCTGTTTTGCATGCACCGGGCTCGGCGCATCATACTAACTGCATTGTACTTTCAATTCCAAATTGAATACATGTTAGTTGTAGCATTTCATATGACATGTTTAGAATAGCCGAGCCTGCTATAGTTTGCATTTTTGCATGTGTTACATTAGGCATTACTGTATACTTAGGATCATACATGATTTCTAATGTAGTTTCTGTTTTGGCTTGGAGTACTCGGTAAGTTTTATGCTTTAGCATCTTCACATGTGTGTGAATGATTGCCATGATAGCATGCTTGCCATGAGGCTAATTGCTTATGTGAAATATCTGCCTGAATGCCTGTGGGTGAAGGTTGGGTTATTTGAATTGGGACAATTCATCAAATGTTTGTTTTAAGCCCACTAGATAGTGGCAAAACCATCCTTTCTCAAAGCCCACCTGAGGGTGGCAAATCCGCGTCTTAGCCTACCTGCGGGTAGCACCATCAAACCATTTTCAAATAAACAAGCATGAAATATTTTGTTCCAATTCGGACGACCCAGTCTATACTTATATGCTGTGAGCATCACATAGTAACCTAGGCTAATAACCGGAATAAGAACTCACAATATTTTCAAAAATTGATATCATGGTTAGTAGAGACCGGTCTATGACCGGGCGAGCGGGGGTGCTCACGAAGTGACCTTCCCCAATCGTACCCAAGTTCCCGAGCCGAGGCAACTTTGGTGATGACGGACACGTGGCCTTTTGGCACCGAGTCAGGGTTTCCTAAATTTCCCAAAATAAAATATTTAGGTGGCGACTCTGTATCTGGCAAAGCAGTCCATGTTTGGCACTACTTTTTCAAAAATCAGTTTCTCAAAACGATTTGTCGGATTTGGACTCTTTGGTTCAGATTAGGAACCGTGACATTCAAGAGTCCGAGCTGTAGTGACCCCAAATGAACAGAACGGGAGCTAACCCTCCCGGGGCGTTCGGGGGACGTCTACAGTTTCTGGCGACTCTGCTGGGGATTTAGAGAACTTGACTCGAACTCATGATATCTATTTTTGAATACACTTGTGTGTTTCTTTGCATTGCATTTGCATTGGTGCGCCTAGGACACCGTGTTTGCCATCTGCTATTCCTGAACGGTTTGCCAGAGGCTTGTCTTGTCAAGGCATGACCATAAGGCTGACCGGTTGTGGGCTCTGCCAGTATGGGAACACAAACCCCGATTTTACCGGGGCACCCTCTTTGACCATTCGGCCTAGTGCATATTCGAATCCATAGTGACCATTCCAAATTAGGACAGGTTGCTTACCCGTTTATAGGTTGTTTGAAACCGCTGTGTGCGTAATGAAACCCTAGCTCCTGACACAATAGGACAGGGAAATCCTACCCCAACATAGGGGTGTTTTGGCTCTCACTTATCTGTTATGTGCTTTAGAGTGCGTCTCTACAGGAATGCATGTATCAGTATATGAGTTCAGTATCACGCCTGCGGGCATCAGTTCAGTATTGTCAGTATCAAGCCTGCGGGCATCAGATCAGTATATGAGTTTGAACATCAAGCCTGCGGGCATCAGTTCAGTATTGTTAACATCAGGCCTGCGGGCATCAGTTCAGCATTATGGGTATCAGGCCTGCGGGCATCAACCAGTATTTGAGAACGAGTTATCTGCGGATATCAGATTCTGTTTTAAGGAACAGTGATACAGGAATGATAATCAGTGTTTGAGGACAGTGTGTATTTCAGCTTATTGACTGTGTGTTGATTATGCTCGACTGTGTGTCTTGCATTTTATTTTAAGCTGTTGTGCTGTCCGTTTATCTGTTTATTTATTTCCTTTTCGCTTTATTTATCTTTTGCTAGGTCAGTTTTAGCACGATTGCTTCCAACCCGACAGGCATTCCCCAAGCACCTTGGACACGAGGTCGTCGACTCCATCGATCTGAGGATCTAATCGACGGACAGCCAGTGTTCCATTCTCTACCCCCTGTTACCAGAAGGAAGCCGAAAAGGCGCAGTGTGTCAGAACAGAGGTTGTCAGAGCAGTGGGTTACTTTATCAGAGGACTATAGGACTGGGGTCTCAATTACTGCTGTAGAAATAGACATACCAGTTAGACAGATGGATCAACAGAATACATCAGGGATGGAGGCTTTAATGCGCCAGATGCAGGAGAGCATGAGACAGATGCATGATGATGCCACCCGTCAATCGGAGTTTTCCAAACAGTAGGCCGCGATTATGGCCCAACAGGCCGAACTAATCACCAGGCTGCAACAACAGAATACAGCGTCTGCTTCACAACAAATTCCTCCTCCGGCAGGAGCCCCATTACCTGAGCAGGCGCCTGCTGTTCAGAACGCTCCTCCAAACACCCAGAATACTGTACCGACTATCCAAAATCTGCAAGAAGACACAAATCTTCCAACGGGGCCAGCTCCGCCCCCGCTTCCACCACAACTGTCCAAGGTCCATACATCCAATCACCCGGACTCTCCATTCGAGGTCGAGGTTGATCATACAGCTCTGAAATTGAGCAAACTGGAGAAGCTTTTCAAGAAATCCCAAGGGGTCAAGGCTATGCCGGATATCGGAGATGGATATACCGAGGAGGCCGTAACACTCCCCGATAGGTTCAAAATGCCACAAATCGACCGCTTTGACGGAACCGGAGACCCCATGGTCCATATCCGACTGTTTGCAGATGTCTTGCAGCCAATGGGCCTAACACGACCACAGAAGCTCTCACTATTCGGCCGAACCCTGTCGGGTGTGGCCTCCCATTGGTACGCAAGATTACAAGATGAAGTGAAAAAGAATTGGGATGAAATGGCTGAGGCCTTTGTCACACAATATTCATACAACACTCAGATCGAGATCACAACCCGCGATCTTGAAACGACAAGGCAAGAACCCAAGGAATCTTTCTCGGACTTTGTGATCCGATGGAGGGCGAAGGCGTCAACAATGACTTTAAGGCCCACAGACAAAGATCAAATCCGGATGATTGTGCGCAATCTCCACCCAAAACTGATGTTGAGAATGATTGTAGTCCCCTTCCCTACTTTCGCAGATTTACATGATATGGGGGTGCAAATCGAAGACGCAATGAAACAAGGTCTGTTTGACCACAACAGGGAACAACCGAGGAGGGCCTTTAACCGTAACAACAATGCGGGCCCGAGTGGCGCTGCAAATACGAGAGCCTCGGAAGTTGGTATGGTCACCACCACTCCCCCTCCCCCTCCAAGGCCCATGACTGCCACACCCTTCTCCGGCGCGTCCGGAAACAACACACAAGCCAGCAGATTCCAACCACGAGGCCAAAGAACCTTTACCCCATTCTATATGCCTCTGACCAAAGTTCTGGGGATACTGATCAGAAAGAATCATTTAAAACCCCTGGAACCAAAGCCATTACCGAATCCACTCCCCCCCTCATACGACCCATCAAAATACTGTGCATACCACCAACAACACGGTCATGACACCGACCGTTGTTACAGATTGCGTCATGAGATCCAAGATCTTATTGACAAACAAGTGATCGCACCTCCTGATAAACCCAATGTCACCACCAGCCCTCTCCCACCACATAACCAAGCTCCTCCTCCCAAAAGAATTAACTTTATCCAGACTGGGGTCGCATCTTACGATCCTAGCATCTATATTACCCCCACCCACCTACCCAAGCCGAAGGTGTTCCTGCCCGATCGCACTGATTTCTTGTGCATGGTGGACATCTCCAAAACCCGACCAGAACCAATGGTGGTGACCGTCGAAGACAGGGCAGGGCAGATTTTGGGAGAGAATGAGATTGTTGAATCTGAGACTGGACAGAATTTTGCTGGGGGAGCCTATGATCCAAGCAAGCACATCCTATCAACGAGCCGAATTGGGCTAGGCGTAGAATTGCCAGAGACAGGAGAGCTATGCATGATCCGGGGGGATGGATCTGGGCTATGGGCAGATAATCTGACAACCATCGAGGAGGATTTTGCCAACCTGCAATTTCTCGAGGACCAGGAACTGGGGGATGCGTCGATTAATTAGTATGATTACGAGGGATCAGAGGAGGCCACGGGATGGCTCGAAGATCAACCGGATGCAGTGGGGGAAACCCAACCAGAACAGAGCCCGGCAGGGGCAGAAATATCAGTTGTGGCCGGAATGGCCGAAAACCAAGTTGTATCGCCGGAGAGCGCCGGTGTTAAGAATTCCGCTCGAGATATGGGCATTACAGATACGGGAATTATTGAACAAACAGCTGTACTGACGCAGCTGGAGCAAGAAAAGTTTGAGGCTACTGAGAGAGCCAGGAAGGCAAAGGGCCCTGAGGGGACTGAAAGTGCTGTGCGCACGAAGACAGACAATGCTGCGAGCATATGGACAGAGAGCACTGAGAGTGCGAGTGGACCAGAGCCAGACAGGTGTCTGTTGGCTGCCAGTGGAATGTGGTGGGAAGATGACGACTTGTGTCTTGCCCACACGGATGAAGACTGGGGGAATAACCAGCCGGATGATACTTGGTATCTTGATGAAGTGGATCATATGACAAGAAGTGGGCGGTACTTCAAACCCCCACACCTGGACCAACCCGAGGCATCCGGGAAGGATAGAGAAGTGGAGAGACAGAAGGAGAAGCAGATTGAAGATGAAGCTGTGCTGAAACAGTTAAAGAAAATACAAGCAGACATCTCCATTTGGGGACTGCTAATGGCATCACGAGTACACAGAGAAGCTGTTCTATCTGCTATGGACAAGTCCAAACTCTCCATAGACACCACGCCTGAACAGCTGGTTGGGCTGGTTTTTCCAGGAGGAGGTTCCCCGACATTAACCTTTTCGGACAAGGAGCTACCGCCTGAGGGCACAAACCATAACAAACCTCTCTATATTTCTGTGGAATGTAGAGATAAGTGGATACCGGTGGTACTTGTTGATACCGGGTCTGCAATTAATGTCTGCCCAACCAGAACGGCATATGCGATCGGGTTGAAGCCCGTGGATTTCGTCCCAACCACCCAAGTGATCAGAGCATACGATAATACCAGCAGAGAGGTGATGGGGACTGTTAAAATTCAAACCAAGGTTGGTCCAGGACAACACAGCATTGAATTTCATATCTTGGACGTTCCCGCAACCTTTAACCTACTTTTGGGGCGACCGTGGTTGCACCAGGTCAAAGCAGTCTCTTCCACTCTATATCAAATGCTAAAGTACCCTCACGGGAAAGGGGTAGCATTAGTTTTTGGGAATTCATCAATCCATCCGCCGCCGGAGGTATCTACACCTGTCTTGGAGATTGAGCACGGCACGGAGGATGTGTTTTTGTCGGGGTTCACTTTGGCCGAGGCTCAAGTGGTGCAGAATGTCATGGCTGCGAATGAGGGCATGTATGTTAGTGCACAATCCATATACCTCATGAACAAGCTAAAGCATACCCCTGGGATGGGATTGGGGAGAAGCGGCCGGAAGGGCGTCTCAGTGTTGGCCGAAGTGCCACACAACCCTCACGCCTTTGGACTGTGTTATCTGCCCACCAAGGAGGATTGGGTAAGGAAAGGAAAGGAAATGGCCGGCAGGGCCAGAGCGAAGAAGGCCGGGAAGCCATTTGATTTAATGCACAGGCCCATCTGGGGTACCCTAAACGGACGTTTCGTCCGGGAGGGGGAAGATTTTCCATTCTGCGGCTTCCCGGAGCCATGGCTAAATGTGGAGGGGACGCGCGTGCCTGGTTTTGAAATCTTCTTCGACATACAATTATCTGGGGATGACGTTGCCGAAGCGCAGACAGACCCACCAACTGAGGTTGAGCAATGTGAAGCAGTGGATCCTGAGAGCACAGAGCTTGAAATGGGGGTAGCACTGGTGAGTCTACTATCAGATCCTCCGATCGGCCAAGAGTGCTTGGGGGATAACTCTTCGGTTTCTGCGATTGGAGATGAAATAGCTGCGGGCTTTCCAGCGCCGATCTTGGATGCATCTATCGCACCTTCTCTCATCTGGCAATATGAAGAAGGCTTTTTATCTAGCAGTTCCGGGTCAGGTAGTGAGCCGGAATCTGATTCTACCGAATCTTGTGCGTCAGAATCAGATTCCAGCTCGACTGAGTCTGAGTCCGGTATTCTTGGGGGTGATAACCCGGATGCCACAGTCCTGTCTAGGTCGTCTTTTTCATTTTCTTTTGAGTCTGTTGTAACAGAGGAATCTGACGGCTTGGAAGTATTTAATGAGAATGATGTGGATGTGGTTTCCGAGTATTTTTCTGTGCCTTTGATTTATTGCTTAAATCAGGATTTTCAAAATTTTGATGAAAACAGCGAGGAAGAAATTCCCCCAGTTTTGCAACGATTTGATCAAGAGCAGGAAAGATTTGTTAAACCTTTAATGGATGAAATCACTACTGTGAATGTTGGTACTGAGAAAGACCCGCGGCTGGTCCAGATCGGGTCCACGTTGTCTTCAGAGGAGCGTGAGCGCTTAGTCGCTTTATTAAAAGATTTCAAAGATGTTTTCGCGTGGTCCTACGAAGACATGCCTGGAATCGATCCTGAGATTGTACAGCACCGGATCCCTCTTGACCCCGAGGCCCGTCCTGTCAAACAGAAACTCAGAAGGATTCGCCCGGACTGGGCTCTCAAAATTAAGGAAGAGGTCACCAAACAAATTGACGCAGGGTTCCTGCTGGTATCTGAATATCCAACTTGGTTGGCCAACATAGTTCCGGTGCCAAAGAAGGACGGCAGAATTCGGGTCTGTGTAGACTTCAGAGATTTGAACAGGGCCAGTCCGAAGGATGACTTTCCCTTACCGCACATCGATGAATTGGTGGATTTCACGGCAGGGCACGCCTTGCTTTCGTTTATGGATGGTTTCTCAGGCTATAACCAGATAGTAATGGCACCCGAAGACCGAGAGAAGACTGCGTTCACTACCCCGTGGGGGACATATTGTTATCGAGTGATGCCATTCGGGTTGAAAAATGCTGGAGCTACGTATCAACGGGCAGCAACTACAATATTGCATGATATGATCCATAAGGAGGTCGAGGTGTATGTGGACGACATGATTGTCAAGTCCAAAGATAGAGAGGGCCACTACACCGCTTTACAAAAATTCTTTCAAAGGATCAAAGAGTTTCGGCTGCGACTGAATCCCCAGAAATGTACGTTTGGTGTTACAGCAGGGAAGATGCTAGGGTTTCTGATCACACAAAGGGGCATCGAGGTCGACCCTTCCAAAATCAAGGCCATCTTGGAAATGCCACACCAAGGACTGAAAAGGAGGTGCGAGGCTTTCTGGGTAAAGTGCAATTCATAAGACGGTTTATTTCTAAATTAACCTTGACTTGTGAACCACTTTTTGGTCTCCTGAAGAAAGGAAAGAAATTCCAATGGGACGGCCGATGTCAAGCAGCTTTTGAGCAGATCAAAGAGTATCTACAGAACCCACCCGTGTTGTCACCGCCAGAACCGGGGAGACCGTTGATATTGTACCTTTCGGTAACTGAGACTACCATGGGCTGCATGCTCGCGCAGGAGTCAGGAGACAAAGTGGAAAGGGCCATATACTATCTGAGCAAAAAGATGCTGGATTACGAGACCCGCTATACACCGCTGGAGAAGGCTTGTTTGGCCTTGGTATGGGCGACCAGGAAGCTGCGGCATTACCTGTTAGCCCACTCTGTAATGTTGGTTTCGCGTTTGGATCCCATCAAATATCTCTTCGAGAAACCAGCACTTACGGGTAGGCTAGCTCGATGGCTGCTGTTGCTCTCCGAATTTGATTTGAAGTATGTAACGCGCAAGTCAGTAAAAGGCAGAGCGGTAGCGGAGTTCCTTGCCGACCACCCGGTTGAGGGGGATGAAGCGATTGAGTATCTATTCCCAGATGAAGCCATTCTGCACGTCGAAGATGAAACCTGGACAATGTACTTTGACGGAGCGTCAAACCAGTATGGGTATGGGATAGGGTTGTTGCTAATAGCGCCTGATGATTCCCGTATCCCTTTAGCATTCAAGCTCCAGTTCAAAGTTTCTAACAATGAAGCAGAGTATGAGGCATGTATTGCTGGCCTGGAAGCAGCCCTAGAACTAGGGACGAGACGAGTGGACGTCATTGGGGACTCGAACCTCGTTGTGTCTCAAGCAAAAGGAGATTGGAAAGTCAAGGAGGAAAGGATGATAATCTACCACCAAACCTTGGATCTGCTAATTCCTCGGTTTGAAAAGCTAAATTTCACCCACCTCGTAAGAGAGAACAACAGGTTTGCAGATTCATTAGCAACTCTATCTTCTATGATAGACATTCCGTCCGGAGTCCGGATGCGTCCAGTCATTATTGATCAGAAGTTCACGCCAGCATACGAGTCGATTTCCGCCATAGATGAGGTTCAAGACGGCAACCCCTGGTATTACGACATCTGGAACTTCTTGGAAAAGGAGACGTATCCACTAGGGGCAAATGCCAAGGATAAGAGGGCCATCAGAAGAATGGCTGTTCAGTTCATCATCTGCGGGGGTAAGCTGTACAAAAGGGGTCATCTGGGAATGCATAAGCTCTGTGTAGAAGCTGAAGAGTCGAAACGCCTGATGGAAGCCATCCATGGGGGAGAGTGCGGTGCACACATGAATGGAGTAATGCTGGCCAGAAAAATCCTCAGACAGGGCTACTACTGGTCAACCATGGAGGAGGATTGTATTAGCTTTGTTCGGCGATGCCACAAGTGTCAAATTCATGCAAACCGCATGAACATCCCGCCGTCAAAACTGTACAACATGACTTCGCCATGGCCTTTTTCAGTCTGGGGAATTGATGTGATCGGAGCTGTTACCCCGAAGGGGTCAAACGGGCATGAGTTTATCCTGGTAGCGATAGATTATTTCACAAAGTGGGTCGAGGCCCAATCATACGCGGTGTTGAAAGCGTCGCATGTCGCAAAGTTCATCAGGAACAACATCATCTGTCGCTACGGGGTGCCAAACGAGATAATTTCAGATAATGGTTCCCACTTCAAGAAAGAAGTGATAGACTTGTTGGAGAAATACAATGTGGCTTTCCATAAGTCATCTATATACCGACCGCAGACCAACGGAGCGGTTGAGGCCGCCAACAAGAATGTCAAGCATATACTACAGAAGATGGTGGAAACCTATCGGGATTGGCCAGACAAGCTGCCATTTGCTCTGTGGGGCTACAGGACTTCAATCAGAACTTCTACTGGAGCAACTCCATATTCATTGGTCTATGGAATGGAGGCTGTTCTACCCATTGAGATTGAGGTTCCGTCGTTACGAGTATTGGCTGAATGCCAGATAGCCGAGGCAGATTGGCAGCAAAGCAGATTCGAAGAACTCATGCTCTTTGATGAAAGAAGGCTGAAAGCACTGTACCACATCCAAGGCTATCAACGCAGAATTGCCCGGGCTTTCAACAAGAAGGTTAAGTCCAGGAATCTGAAAGAAGGAGATTTGGTGCTCAAAGACAACCGAGCTCCCATCCACGACCCAAGGGGCAAGTTCAAACCTAATTGGACCGGTCCTTACATTATCAAAGCTATCTGGTCAGGTGGGGCTGTGGTTCTGATGGATCTAGATGGCTTGGAGTTCTCACAACCGATCAATATGGACAAGTTGAAGAAATACTATCCTTGAGAGGCTCGCTAGGCCGAAAACCCGAAAGGGCGACCTAGGCAAAATTCAGAGCACAAAAAAATAGAAAATATAAAAACTGAGCTCGCAAGGTTGAAAACCCGCAAAGGGCGGCCCTGGCAAAAGTTAGAGCGCAAAAGGAGAGTGAAAATACTCGAGTGAACTTTTAGCCTGAACTACGTAAGGCTTGATTCCCATCTTTGGGATACGTAGGCAACTTCGCCTTGAAGTTCAGCCATAAACTTTTCCCCGATCAACTCTGTCCACGTTGATCATCTCAGCCATCTCTATCCATCAGCATTTTTCGTGATCTCCGGTACAGTGCTGTTCAAACTAGGGGCAACTTTCCGTTGCCGCGACGGTGCAAAGTTACTCAGACTAGGGGCAACTTTCCGTTGCTATGGAGTGCCGCATTGTTCTTCAGACTAGGGGCAACTTTCCAGTTGCAGGGATCTGGGGTTGTGCATTTCAGTGACAGATTTTCGGCGTGTCCAATTTTGATCCACATCGAAAATAGTTTTGAAAAGTTTTAATAAAAGTTGACTTTGTTCAAATCAATCTTTTTACGACTAAGACCATTTTTGGACCAAAAGCGGAAAATTTTCAGTACCATAACTTTCAATTTCATTGATTTCAAAACTGAGTTCTCCTGCTCTTGCATTACAATCAAGGTTGCTTTGTAGTACATTCATAAAGAAAACTTGAAAATACTAAATAAGCAATAAATTTGGGGCATAGTTGAATCAAGTATCTCTGCGTCCCCCCCCAGAGCTGGACGGAGCATCTGATGCCAAGCTGGGCCCAATCTGTGCCTCCTCATTGAGCCAATCCACGCACTCATCAGACAAAGTACAACTGAAAGTGGAAGCAGGGGCCAGGAGCTCTCTAGTCCTCCATGCCGTGGCATATCGGGCAAGCTGTGCCCCCCGGATCGGGAAAGCGGCTGGTACTCAATCCCCTCCGGTGGACAAGTCTGATCATGACCAAACTGACGCAAGAACCGGAACGGAAAATAGAATACGCAGTGGGTCAGACCAACCAATTGGATCCCAATCAGCCGGGACATACTATAGCTCATTGCCGGGAGGTTGAGCCAAGGACAACGCCAAGCAAGGCCGTCTGCAGGCAAATTGCACATCCAATCGAACCACCACCTTTCGTCAAGAGCATTGACTAGGCGCTGCCGAAAGAAGTAGCCTCGAGCTGAATAGGCCGGGCAAGAGTCCACAACCTGCAACTTATCCATTAACCATACCTAGGGGAGGGATGGAAAATGAGAGAATAAAGAACAGAGAGATGTATGATGAGAGAAAAGTGAGACAAGGGTTTTGTGAGAAAAACCGAGCCTGAGGGCCGAGTGATGTGAGCAAATATATATGTGAGGTCGGGTGGGAAACATTACCTGCAGCAGCAGTGGACTCCCAGCAAACCTAGTCGCCTCCCGGCGATAGACAGAATCTAAGCCCATCAGTGTCTCGGCCAAGGTCATGGCAATACAGCTCTTTCCTTCTCTCAAACCTTGGGCGACTTCAATCAGGCGAATGCTAGCCCCACCAAAGCCCGAGGAAAGCAGAAAGTGAGATAACAAACATAAGCAGAGGGCGTGTTGCCGGAAACCCTGCCAATAATGGTTGCTGCGGTCACCAGCGTCGGAAAAACGATGGATCAAGCCGAGGATGTCCAGTTCCCCACTACAGATCAGAGACCGAGCGTCATGCGCCGTGAGCCCACACATCCGCCCTAAAGCCTGAGCGTGACCAAAACGGAGCTGGGGCAAGATCACTTCAGAGCATTCAGACTCCATCAAAACCTGAAAATCTTCGAAAGTGGGGCACATCTCTTGGCCGCCGAAGCTAAAAACATGCGTCACTGGATTCCAGAACCTTGCCGCGGCATGGAGAAAAGGAAGCTGTAGCGGAGTACGACTTAGCGTGAATAGTGCATTCAAGCCGAAACCCCGGAAATTCAGCTTTTCCGAGCCGTCTAGAGAAGAGATCCAAGATGTGATATTTTCTGCGAGAAACGCCTCCATCTTTGCCTAAAACTAAGATGAAATGAATGTTCCCGAAGTTGAGGCTTTTATAGAAGGAAAAACACTATTCACGGGGACACGTGTCAAAAATCTGGTGGCTGCAGGACTGAATGGCCGGCCAGCCACTTTTTCTGGCTGGCCAGCCATTTACTTTTTCAGAAATGGCCGGCCAGCTGTCTCTCTCCACCAAAAATGGCCGGCCGGCTCCCAGGGATGGCTGGCAATGCTGCGGTATATCTCCTTGGCCCTGTTTTTACTCTTCGAGGGAGAGTTCCAAGCATTTCCATACAACGGGAGAGTCAAAGGCCTTCATTCCGGATGCATTCCGATGCCCAGATCATCAGAAGTACACTTTGTTTTGTTGTTGTGTTTTGTTTATCAAGTTGTTGTTTTGCTTATCGAGTTGTTTGTCGAGCGGACGTGTTTCGTGTTTTTGAGTCATTGCTCTCTGTTTAAGCAATCTTTGTTTAAGTCTTGTTTATTTGCGTCGTCAACGTTGTTGCATTTTGCTTATCGAGTTGTAAACTTTCTAAGGTCCTGTTATTCTTAGTAAGTTGAGTTGTTTAGTTTGTTGCGTCGGTTCACTACCTGACTTGGTGATTACACAATGCGCATTACCATTCAATTTCAATTTTGTGCAAAATAAAATGATGTGATACGATGCTAAAGTTTAAAATACAAACATCTCTTCAAAAGCTATTTCATTTCATCATGCTTTACAACAAACAAAGGTACAAGTTTTACAAAAAATAAAACTGCCTAACAATGTGCAAAGTGCTATAAACTACTAGCAAAAAGAAAAATAAAGCAGGAAATAGCAGCATCAAAGTCCTCGGGAGCGGGAACGAGAAGCACTCCTCATCCTCTTCTGCGGGACAATCTCCGCATCATCATCATCATCTGAGTCGGAGCCTCCCTCCTCAGCAGATGTCTCTGACTGACGATCGGTAGCCTCCTCCTCCTCAGCATCCTCCTCCTCCTCATCAGGCTCCACCTCCACAACGTGAGCCCTACGTCTACGGACAGGCCCCCATCGAGCTCCTCGAAAAGGCCTAGATGGCCCGGCTCCTCGGGAAGGCCGAGATGGTCCCGCTCCCTGAAAAGGCCCAGATGGACCAGCTCCCCAATGAGGCCCAGGTGGCCTGGTCTGCGGCTGACCGGACCATGAAGGCATCTGAAAACAAAGAGTTCAGTTCAAATACATCAGTCCAAATATATACATCAAATGCAGATACAAGCAAAGGCTACATGAAGTGGGTGCATGTAAATACAATGTACAAGTGGGGTGTGTGTCAGATGTGCTCTACACAAATAGTCTATCGATGCAGTAGAAATCAGCATGTCATCAGAGGTATGATAAATGCCAGAAAACTGAAGGGTATCTGGATGCCCGCGACAGACAACTGTGCCTCCCTGCGTAGGACCATGCCCTCGAGTGTGGCCACCAGTCCAACCACATTCTCCATGTACCCTCGCGATGGCTGCAAAATGAACTCATAATCATCAGTGAACAGAAAAGTGTCTAAACATCTGAATGATGAATGAAAGCAAATGGAGCATACCGGCGGTGAGTCCGGATCAATGGCGTATCGATCACTGGGCATCGGAGGCTCTAGCGGAATCAGAGTCGGAGAGCTAGCCCCATACTGCCACGCCATCAACTCAGTAGGCATATCTGGCCATCCGGGATGAGGATGAATCGACGGAGCCGGAGGAACCGGTCTGCTCCCACCTCTAGATGTACCGGCCCTGCTAGTAGAAGGGGCGTCTGCAGCCCGAGCCCGAGCCTGGTCCGAGGATGACATACCGGCAGGCCTCATCATCGGGATACGAGCTTCCGTCAATGGAGGCATCAAATATATGTGACGGTAAGTGGCGTAGTCCCCCTCCTCAATATATAGCAAAGCATCAGTACCCAGCATGGCGCCGACTACCTCCGAGTAAGAGAGTCTGTCAGCGGTCCGCATACTGGCTGGAGGTACTGCGGGAATATCCTGAGAAAGATACCCCCATACCTGACGCAGAAAGCGCTCCCCCAGGAACCATACCCTGCCAACCGGCCCTTCGAGCAGGACCCTATACTGGGAGATGTCCGATGCTCCGGTATACTGAAGTCGGAGACCATCACCCAGAGACACCCAGGGCTGCCATGTAATCTGCGGATGATGAATGCCTAAACCAATCAGAAATCGAGAATATACAGAGCAAATCAAAGATGAAAATGAAAAGAACTGAAAAGTTCTGAGGTACCTCTGAATGTCGCACAGTGTCGAAATACTGTCGCAGGCGAATGAGGGTCTCTCGAGGCCTCGGCCGGTGCGGGCCCTCGAATATCAATGAATATGGGGTCACGGGAATCCCTACCACCTCCAGCTCTGGGGCTAATGATGGGAAGTATACATAGACCCATAACTGAGAAAAGCAATGCAGAATGTAAGTACAAAATGCTGAGAGCGAAATACAGACTGTAAAAGTGCGCTGTGTGTGCAATGTACAAGTAATGAGAAGCAGAAATGTAAATCAAGGGGACAGAAAGTACCTCCCAGGCTCTCCAGTAGCCGCCAAGCAAATCACCCCGCCCGCGGGAGGTCGCGCTCATATAAAAGTAAAGGGTAGCCAGGCCGGCGCCACCCCAATCGTATCGATGGACCTGTGATAGGTCGACTAGAGCGCTCAGCAGGTATAGCCCAATGGTGTTCCCTCTGTCGGCGAACAGGGTAGTCCCGAAGAGGAACATCAGGAAACCACGGGCATACTGCTCTGTCTCCTTGGGAGTCTCGGGCACCATCTCCGCCCGCCGAAAATGGGAAGAGAACCAAGTGTATCGGACTCTCCCTGAAACCCTGTCAACAGGTGGGTGAGCCCCCAATAGATATGTCCAGGCGGCCTCCCACTCGCCCATATCCTCATCGTAGGGGATGGACCAACCTCCAACGTCAAGGCCGGTCAATACAGCGAAGTCAAAAGGGGTCATGGTCATATCCCCGGTAGCAGAGAAATGAAAGGAATTGGTGGTGTCCCACCATCTCTCTACCAAAGCTGCCATCAATGTCCTCCTGGCAGGACAACGTGACAACCCGACGCAGAAGGGCCCGAACCCTGCCAAGTCGACTAAGTCTCGAACACCCTCCGGGAGCTCGGCATACCAATCCCGCGCACTGGTGGAACCATATCCCCGCACACTGCGGGAGCAAACCTGCATTCAAAATGAATACATGTATCAACAATGAAATGAAATGGGCTGTGTGCCAGTGAGATGAATGGGCTGTGTGCCAATGGGATGAATGGACTGTATGCCGATGAAGTGAAATAAACTACATGCAAATCTATCTGGGCTGCGTGTTCAGAAAATTTGAAGTTTGGGCTGCGTGTTCAACTTTCAGTTAAAATTGTGGGCTGAGTGTTCACTATCTATCTGGGCTGCGTGTTCAGAAAATTTGAAGTTTGGGCTGCGTGTTCAACTTTCAGTTAAAATCGTGGGCTGCGTGTTCACTATCTATCTGGGCTGCGTGTTTAGAAAATTTGAAGTTTGGGCTGCGTGTTCAACTTTCAGTTAAAATCGTGGGCTGCGTGTTCACTATCTATCTGGGCTGCGTGTTCAGAAAATTTGAAGTTTGGGCTGCGTGTTCAACTTTCAGTTAACTTGTGGGCTGCATGTTCACTATCTATCTAGGCTGCGTGTTTAGAAAATTTGAAGTTTGGGCTGCGTGTTCAACTTTCAGTTAAAATTGTGGGCTGCGTGTTCACTATCTATCTGGGCTGCGTGTTCAGAAAATTTGAAGTTTGGGCTGCGTGTTCAACTTTCAGTTAACTTGTGGGCTGCGTGTTCACTATCTATCTAGGCTGCGTGTTCAGAAAATTTGAAGTTTGGGCTGCGTGTTCAACTTTCAGTTAAAATTGTGGGCTGCGTGTTCATTATCTATCTGGGCTGCGTGTTCAGAAAATTTGAAGTTTGGGCTGCGTGTTCAACTTTCAGTTAAAATCGTGGGCTGCGTGTTCACTATCTATCTGGGCTGCGTGTTCAAAAAATTTGAAGTTTGGGTTACGTGTTCAACTTTCAGTTAACTTGTGGGCTGCGTGTTCACTATCTATCTGGGCTGCGTGTTCAGAAAATTTGCAGTTTGGGCTGCGTGTTCAACTTTCAGGTAAAATTGTGGGCTACGTGTTCACTATCTATCTGGGCTGCGTGTTCAGAAAATTTGAAGTTTGGGCTGCGTGTTCAAATTTCAGTTAAAATTGTGGGCTGCGTATTCACTATCTATCTGGGCTGCGTGTTCAGAAAATTTGAAGTTTGGGCTGCGTGTTCAACTTTCAGTTAACTTGTGGGCTGCGTGTTCACTATCTATCTAGGCTGCGTGTTCAGAAAATTTGAAGTTTGGGCTGCGTGTTCAACTTTCAGTTAACTTGTGGGCTGCGTGTTCACTATCTATCTGGGCTGCATGTTCAGAAAATTTGAAGTTTGGGCTGCGTGTTCAGCTTTCAGTTAAAATTGTGGGCTGCGTGTTCACTATCTATCTGGGCTGCGTGTTCAGAAAATTTGAAGTTTGGGCTGCGTGTTCAACTTTCAGTTAAAATTGTGGGCTGCGTGTTCACTATCTATCTGGGCTGCGTGTTCAGAAAATTTGAAGTTTGGGCTGCGTGTTCAACTTTTAGTTAAAATTGTGGGCTGCGTGTTCACTATCTATCTGGGCTGCGTGTTCAGAAAATTTGAAGTTTGGGCTGCGTGTTCAACTTTCAGTTAAAATTGTAGGCTGCGTGTTCACTATCTATCTGGGCTGCGTGTTCAGAAAATTTGAAGTTTGGGCTGCGTGTTCAAATTTCAGTTAAAATTGTGGGCTGCGTGTTCAGAAAATTTGAAGTTTGGGCTGCGTGTTCAACTTTCAGTTAAACTTGTGGGCTGCGTGTTCACTATCTATCTGGGCTGCGTGTTCAGAAAATTTAAAGCGTGGGCTGTGTCTTCACTTTCGAATTCGGGCTGTGTGTTCGACAAATCAGTGTTTGAGCCGTGTGTTCTAATGTGGGCTGTGTGTTCGCAATTAATTAATGAGCCGAGTGTTCAGAAATTCAAGTGTTGAAACTACATATTCAAGATGCAAGCAAAGTACTATGTCATAAGCTAAACTGTGTGTTCAAGCATGGCAAAGGTGCAAAATCTATGTAAAATACAGAAGATGAGGTAAATACCTCTCGGGCCTCATGAGAGAGATGCTGCTCCGGCTCTCTGAGAAGCAGATCCCCGGGTGCTCCCTCGTCAAAACTGGTAAAATGACGGAAGACAGCGCGCGGAAGAACGTGTGCTGGCGGACGGTACCTCCCGGGAATGAAAGGCCGGGTCCTCGGAGGTAGAGTCATGGGATCGAAATCATCGCCGGCACCTGGAAAACCTCCGCCGCGAGGAGAATTGCCTGCCATTTCCAAAGAATCTGCAAAGGGGAGCAAAAATGAGTAAAATGAGCCAAAATTGGAAAAAGTCAACAAAAGTCAAACTCTCGGGAAATAAAAAGTCAACAAAAGTCAACTCCCGAGAAAATATTCCAAACACTGAGACAAACTTACCTCGAGTGGCAAAAATGCAAAAAGAAGCTCCGAAACCGGAATTTAATCGCTTCAAAGGGCTTAAAACTGAATATTTTTGCGGAAACAATTTGCGCGGGGCGTTGGAAAACGCGCGTGAAACTCAGATCTGGAGAGAAAAGTGTTGTAGAATGCAAGAAAAGAAGGGGGGCTCGGCTGCCTTTTATAGGCCTTAAGCCTTGATTGAAGAAGCATGCAAAAAGGAGAGAAAAAGACCAAAATACCCCCGGATAAGGCAAATGGCCGGCCGGCCTCTATTTATAGCCGGCCAGCTATCTGCTTTTTGCAGAAATGGCCGGCCAGCCATTAGCTTTAATGGAAACCGGTTGGCCACCTCCCCTTGGGAAGATAAATGGCCGGCCATGCTCCTCACATGCTCACCTAGCTCTCTGCAAATTTTGAGGAAGATCGGAGTTCCCGGGACCTGAAAAAGTTCAAGAAAAGTACACTTCCGGTCGCGAAATAGCTCCGTCGGGACTTCAGCTTCAAGTTCTGACATAGGTCTCATCATCATTCATCAAAATCAAAGTGTATCCTTTTTGAATGAGTTGTAACCTTTCAGGGAAGTGAATCGGAGGCCGCGATTGAGTTACCTTCGCCGAAACACGTGTTTCCGTACTCGTTGTTTCATGACGAATTAGCACCCTGATTTATGCTAGTTTTGTACTATCGTGCGCATAACTTGCATTCTCATGAGCATACTCACATTGTCATGTACATTTCTTGATGTTGGCATACCTCTGTGATTTGAACATGCGTTGTCACGCATGTTCCATTCTTGCATTGCGATGCATTCACTCACCGACACTGCGTGTGTCGAACTTTCGGAATCACATTAAATATATGTTGTTAGCATATTGTGCTTGTTGCAATTTCTCTCTTTTGCAGGCACGATATTGTATGTACGGTTCAATTGAGGCTGGTGCGACCAGACGAATCGCGCAGGTATTGTATCTTCTCCGTGTGAGACGTGGCGGGGATCGGATGATCCTCCGCATTCTTAACTGCATGAAATGTAGTTGTTGCTTTGCATTCTTGCTTAAAACTGTTGCATCTATTTGCGAATACTTGCTTCATTACAGCTTGCTGCATTTGCATGATCATTGGGTTACCTTCGGCTTCTTGCATATCATTTGCATTTTACCCCCTGCCTGCGGGCATGCCTGCGGGCGCATCTCTGTTTATCTTGTATGTTTGTCTAAGTCTTCGGCCTTGTCAAAAATGGATCGTCTCTGGGCTTTGACATTCACTCCCGTCACTTGTGACTTCCGAGTTCTGTCAAAGAGGGGCAACTGTAGACACCCCATTTTTGACCGACCTTGAGACTCAGACGTCACCGATTGAGCGCTTGGTGATGTTGCATAATGTGCTCGTTCAGAAGTTTCAGAGTCGCGGCCGTGAGCCCTGCCTCCGGACTTCCGAACCTTCTTCTGTGCCTTGTCTCGGTTTGCGAACCAGACTCGGTTTTCTCTGTTTCTTTTCCTGAGGGGAGGGAGAGGTCCCGTAGACCATCTCTCAATGTCCATAGGCTACATTTGGTGGCCGTAGGCCATTTTTCCCATTTCGGAGTCCGGTTTCCGGTTTTCGGAGCCGTCAGGCCGTGTGCCTCGGTTCGGGACCGCTTAACCATCTCCTATTGCTCTATTTTTTGTCATACTTCCTATTTGCTCCCTTTTGAGGGACACTAGGGGCTGAGAAACCCACTTCGTGGCCGAACGCCACTTTCGGTGTTTAACAGCCCATTTTCGAGACCCCGAACTGCGTGTTTTGGCTCCCGAACATTCGTTTTGCAACGGTTTCCATTCATTTTTGGCAGGTACCTCTGTTTTATCACTGGAAAGGTCACTGAAGGGTGGGAGGCCAGCAATTGTTGCAGCAGCCAGTTATCTCTCCTCCGAAGCCTCCCGGCGCCCGTTTTTCCAACTTCCGGGCTAATGTTGAACACCCTAGGGTTAGTGTTGCCAACTTTCAACCACATATCTGTGATCTACACACATGGGAGGCCCCTAAAAGTTGGTGGCCGGCCATTAAGGTTACCTGACCCTTTTGACCCCTTTCTTCCGGGCTAATGTTGAACCCCTTGGACTTTTTTTTCTTGAACTTTGAACCACATATCTGTGATCTACACACATGAGAGGCCCCTAAAAGTTCATGGCCGGCCAGTAATTCAAATTGACCCTTTTGACCCCCTCTTTCCGAGCCAATGTTGAACCCCTTAGACCCACTTTCTTGGAATTTTAACCACATGGTTGTGTTGTACACACATAGGAGTACCTCCCCAGTAGCTGGCCGGCCAGAAAATCTCATTGAACCTTTTGACCCCTAGCCGGCCGGCTAGGGGGTGTGGCCGGCCGGCCACCTCCAACAAAAGTGAGAGGCCGGCCGTGTTCCTCGCACTGTGCACTTTACAGCTGTGGGGCAATATCCCCCAGACAAGATATTTATCCGGGGGATATTTTGTGGGGGAATTTTGCTCTCCTTTTCCCCCACCTTTACACCCCCTTTTGAACCCTTTTAACCAGCTGGTGGCTTCACTTACAAGGGTTAGAAAAATTGCTCTTCAAGTCTCCATACTCAACTTCATCTCCATAGCTCTCAATTCTTCAAAAAACCCTAAGTCCCTAACCATCATTCCTTCTACACCACCAAGCTCTACCATCACCAACTCATTTCCAGCAACAAGGAAGGATTCTTAAAGGTCAAAGAAGCTGCAAATTCATCCAAGAAGCAACAAAAGTTTGAGTCTTCAAGGGTAAGTAATGATTTTACCCTTTTGACCCTTTTTCTTGATCTATTTCTAAGCCCCACTTCCTTTTTGTTTCAAGCTCCAGCCCTAACTGAAAAGGGCCCTATTTTGAGCTCATCTTCACTTTTCATTAAGGGCTCAACCCTGTTTGAGCCCTCTATGACACACTTGCTTCATTGATCCTCTTGTATGTCATAATTTTGCATGCTATTTTTGACCCATGAGAAATTTATTTTCGAGCATGTTGTAAACTGATATGAGGCTTATTTTGAGCCCCTCTTCAACATTGAAGAAGGGCACAACACCATTTGGGACTTCCATGTTGTACCTACCTTTATACTCCTCTTTTCTTCCCCATTCTTGCATGTTTAGTTAGCCTACCATGCTTTTGTTTTTTGCCATTTTACAGTTCTGAAAAAGTTCTTATTTTGGTCCATACTTCATATTTCATTTAGGTCCTTTCATGGTTTGGGGCCTCCATAGGTCACTTCATGTTATATCCCTCTTTTATTCCCCATTCTTGCATGTTTAGTTAGCCTACCATTCTTTTATTTTTGGCCATTTTACAGTTCTAGAAAAGTGCTTATTTTGGTCCATTCTACATGTTTTATTAAGGGTCTTTGGCTGTTTGGTGATTATTTTGTACACTTCATGTTGTAGCCACTTTTGAGCCTAATTTTGTATCACATTTTTAGCATGTTTGTATACTGATTTGAGGTCTGCCATATACTTTAAATATTCATATTTTTGGTCCCTCTTCAGTGTTGTAGAAGGAAATTTTTCAGTTTGGGTTTTGCTTATATCACTTGCTTCATTACCCCTCTTTTGGCCCCTATTCTTGCATGCTATTTTTCCCTTGCCTGTACTTGCTGTTTGGCCATGTTTATAACTGTGAAAGTGCATCTTTTGGGACTGTCTAGCTTCTGTATTTGCATTGCATGTCCATGTTGTGCATGTTTGGCATAGCTATAGGCCATTTCGGGTGCCTAAATTCGCATTTCGGGACATTTCCTTGCATTTCATGTCATTTCGCTTCATTTCGGGACTGTTTTCCCCCATATTTTAATGCTGAAATTCCATTAGTATGCTTGCATATCATTTTTGCCTTATTTCATCGCATTCCGTCATTGCCTCGGTTTGCGCGCCCGTGTGCATGCATTTCGAGGCACTCCTTTTTTATCCGACGGCATCCTATGTGAGTGTGGCTGAGGCTCACTCATGTTGGTATAAGTCCATTTGTCATTTCTATATCATTTCATCGCATTCCGTCATTGCCTCGGTTTGCGTGCCCGTGTGCACGCATTTCGAGGCACCTCTTTTTTATCCGACGGAAACCTATGTGAGTGTGGCTGAGGCTCACTCATGTTGGTATAAGTCCATTTGTCATTTCTATATCATTGTATCGCATTTTGCCATTGCCTCAGTTTGCGTGCCCGTGTGCACGCATTTCGAGGCACCTCTTTTTTATCCGTCGGCATCCTATGTGAGTGTGGCTGGGGCTCACTTATGTTGGTATAAGTCCATTTGTCATTTCTATGTCATTTCATCGTATTTTGTCATCGCCTCGGTTTGCGTGCCCGTGTGCACGCATTTCGAGGCACTTCTTTTTTATCCGACGGCATCCTATGTGAGTGTGGCTGAGGCTCACTCATGTTGGTATAAGTCCATTTGTCATTTCTATGTCATTTCATCGTATTTTGTCATCGCCTCGGTTTGCGTGCCCGTGTGCACGTATTTCGAGGCACTTATTTTTTATCCGACGGCATCCTATGTGAGTGTGGCTGAGGCTCACTCATGTTGGTATAAGCCCATTTGTCATTTCCATGTCATTTCTTTGCATTCCGCCATCGCCTCGGTTTGCGTGTCCGTGTGCACACATTTCAAGGCATCTCATTTTCATTGCATTCCGCCATTGCCTCGGTTTGCGTGCCCGTGTGCACGCATTTCGAGGCACTTCATTTTCATCAACCGACTTCTTATGTGAGTGTGGCTGAGGTTCCCTCATGTTAGTATAAGTCCATGTTGTGTTTTCATAGCATTTTACCATTGCCTCGGTTTGCGTGCCCGTGTGCACGCATTTCGAGGCACCTCATTTTCATTGCATTTACCATTGCCTCGGTTTGCGTGCCCGTGTGCATGCATTTCGAGGCACTTCATTTTCATCAACCGACTTCTTATGTGAGTGTGGCTGAGGTTCCCTCATGTTAGTATAAGTCCATGTTGTGTTTTCGTAGCATTTTACCATTGCCTCAGTTTGCGTGCCCGTGTGCACGCATTTCGAGGCACCTCATTTTCATTACATTTACCATTGCCTCGGTTTACGTGCCCGTGTGCACGCATTTCAAGGCATCTCATTTTCATTGCATTTACCATTGCCTCGGTTTGCGTGCCCGTGTGCACGCATTTCAAGGCACCTCATTTTCATTGCATTTACCATTGCCTCGGTTTGCGTGCCCGTGTGCACACATTTCAAGGCATCTCATCTTCATTGCATTCATGTATCATCTCGGTTTGCGTGCCCATGTGCACGCATTTCGAGGCATCTGGGTTTGCGTGCCCGTGTGCACGTATTTTGAGGCGTTTCATTTCCATAGCATTGTATATGTTAGGATTGTATCTTAGTTGCATTTCACGCATATCATGCATACTGCATCATGTCCGGAATAAGAGTTAGCCCGGGCACGGGAAATGAGGTACATTTCGTACTCCGAGTGACGGAATGTGTCTCAATTCCCCAGTCGCCGACACTCCGGATTATCCATGATGGAGTTAGGTTTTAGCTGTAGTTTCATGTGCATTCATCCTATATTGAGTTGTGCATTTCGATTCCTCGGCCATCATGCCTCGGTATACGTGATTGGCGGCACGAGGATCGAGACATGCATATATCTGTGCAAATACATTGCTATGCCCCTTTCCTGCTCTCTGTTGCAGCAAAATCAGGAATCAACAACTTTCGGGGCTTGGCACGCATTTCAAGAACAGATGTAAACAGAGGCTAATTGGGGCATTCCGGTGGATTTCCGCGCAAGACAATCCGGACATGCATCATCCATCAGAAGCAAGGCAGTCCCTGGCTTGCACGCCAGTTTTATTTGCTTTCTTAGTTAATTTGTTAATTAATTAGGATTCTGTAATATTTTGGACTGTAATATTCTTTTATTCGGGAATGTAATATTTGGACTGTATTATTTATTCGGACCCTCCAAGTGAGGGCACAACTGTAATAAGTGTGCGTGAGTGTGATGTATGTCTTCCAACCCCACGTCTTTCTCCCTTTTATTTATCCGCTTATGATGGTTAGATTAGGGCATATTTCAATTAGCATACAGTATGATAGCATGTTTGCATTCATTCATCTGTTTTGCATGCACCGGGCTCGGCGCATCATACTAACTGCATTGTACTTTCAATTCCAAATTGAATACATGTTAGTTGTAGCATTTCATATGACATGTTTAGAATAGCCGAGCCTGCTATAGTTTGCATTTTTGCATGTGTTACATTAGGCATTACTGTATACTTAGGATCATACATGATTTCTAATGTAGTTTCTGTTTTGGCTTGGAGTACTCGGTAAGTTTTATGCTTTAGCATCTTCACATGTGTGTGAATGATTGCCATGATAGCATGCTTGCCATGAGGCTAATTGCTTATGTGAAATATCTGCCTGAATGCCTGTGGGTGAAGGTTGGGTTATTTGAATTGGGACAATTCATCAAATGTTTGTTTTAAGCCCACTAGATAGTGGCAAAACCATCCTTTCTCAAAGCCCACCTGAGGGTGGCAAATCCGCGTCTTAGCCTACCTACGGGTAGCACCATCAAACCATTTTCAAATAAACAAACATGAAATATTTTGTTCCAATTCGGACGACCCAGTCTATACTTATATGCTGTGAGCATCACATAGTAACCTAGGCTAATAACCGGAATAAGAACTCACAATATTTTCAAAAATTGATATCATGGTTAGTAGAGGCCGGTCTATGACCGGGCGAGCGGGGGTGCTCACGAAGTGACCTTCCCCAATCGTACCCAAGTTCCCGAGCCGAGGCAACTTTGGTGATGACGGACACGTGGCCTTTTGGCACCGAGTCAGGGTTTCCTAAATTTCCCAAAATAAAATATTTAGGTGGCGACTCTGTATCTGGCAAAGCAGTCCATGTTTGGCACTACTTTTTCAAAAATCAGTTTCTCAAAACGATTTGTCGGATTTGGACTCTTTGGTTCAGATTAGGAACCGTGACATTCAAGAGTCCGAGCTGTAGTGACCCCAAATGAACAGAACGGGAGCTAACCCTCCCAGGGCGTTCGGGGGACGTCTACAGGTGCTGATTTTTTTGTACTTTTGTTTAGTTTCTTTTTGTTTGGTAGCATTAGCACATGTATAGCTTCAGATAGATTTATTTTGCTTCGAAACTTGTACTCTTGTTTTGTAAAACAAAACATGATCGGAATAAAACCTCGCAGTTTTTGTAAAAAGTGTTGTTATTTTTGCATCATGAGCACCATATTTGCATGAAATGGACATAGAATCGAATTGGCCAAGAGCACTCGATTGAAACAATGTTCTTAATCCGGTAATGAGCCAACCAACAACCAAAATACAAAAAATAAAATACAACTCGATAAGCAAAGCAAAAACAACTCAAGTACAAATAAACAAACTTGCTAAAATCAAAAGGATTCAAAACAAGACCTTAAAACACTCAAAGATCAAAACAAAACACATACTTCCAGTATTGCACAGCACACAGGTGGACAGCAAGGTTGATAGAAAGGCTACCGGCCATCAAATGTGAGAATCACCAGATTGTTCGTAGCTGGCTTCCACTCACAACCTTATCTTCTACAAAAGGTTCAACTTTGTGAATTCTCCTCCAGAATTTCATTTCAGCTACAATCTCTTCACAAATGGAGCCATTTTTCGCCGAAAAGCTCTCGGATTGGATTGCGACTTTAGACGGCACGAAAAAGGTAAATTTTCAGGATTTCAGCATAAATGTACTTTTTTCATTGAGTTGTACTCCACTTTGTATTCTGTTTCTTCATGTTACGGCACGATGTTGGGATCCGATTACACATGTCTTTAGCTTCGAGGGATAAGAAATATGCCCGGCAATTAAAGAATTGCAAGCATTAATGGAATCCCAGCTCGATGAGGAAATCATGCCTCAGCCTCGTTTTGGCCACATCCAAGCTTTGGGACAGATGTATAGGCTTACTCTACACGAGGCTTGATCTTTGGCCTACAACGAAGAGCTAGACATTCCCAGTTTAATCCATCAATTTTCTGACATCGGTGACAGAGGTGACCTTCTCTGATAAGGTTTTCGACAACAAGCCCTCTACTTATGTATGTTGGCTCATTTCTTTTTTCCCCCTAGCTTTGGCAGGTCCAGCATTCAATTGGTTGAAGTGGCCCAAGGTTTGAAAGAATGCAAGCGTTGTATTGGTTTGGCACTGGCCGAGACTTTGATGGGCTTAGACGCCTTTCATCGACAAGAAAATACCAGTCACGGGGAGTCCACTACTTCTTCAGGTAATGTTTCCCACCCTTTCTCATATGTGTTTTTCACATCGCTTGCCATTCATGATCTATTTTTCTCTCAAAACCCTTTTCTCACTTTTCTCTTAACATACATCTCTCTATTCTTTAATCTCTCTTTTCTTTAATCCCTCCCCAAGTGTGGCTCATGGATAAGCAAAAGGTAGTGGACTCTTGCCCGGAGTACATAGATCGATGTTATTTCTTCTGTCATCGACTAGTGGGTTTCCCGAATGAGAGATGGTGGTGCAACTAGATGTACAACAGGTCTGCTGCTGACATAGCTTGGCATTGCCCCTGGCTTAATCTGACCAAGATGAGCTACAACATGGCTCAGCAGCCTGGCATACAATTGATCGGCCTTACGCACTGTGTGTTCTACTTCCCCTTCCGGTTCAAACGTCAGTTTGGACATGATCAGATTCGCCCAGAGGAAGGGGTAAAGTACACGGTTTCATTCCTCATCTATACTTGGCTAGGTACCTCACTGCTTGGAGGACGAGAGAGCTTCTGACCCTTGCCCGTAGTTTCAGTTGCACCCTTTCTGGCGAATGCTTGGCTTGGCTCAAGAATGAGGCACAAACCGGGCCCACTTTGGCTTCAGAAGCTTCCACAAGCATGAGTGAGGGTCGCAGGAGCACCTGACTCACCTGCGCCCCTAGTTTATTGCTTTGACCTTTCTTTTCAAGTTTTTTTGAATATAATAAAAGCAACTTTGATTTGTATCAGAGTGTTGGAGAACTTTAAGTTGAAATCAATGAAATTAAAGTTGTGAGCATTGAAAATTTTTCTTTTGGTCCAAAAATGGTCTAAGTTGTAAAAGGTAAAATTTGAACAAAATCAACTTTTATTAAAACTTTTCAAAACCATTTTTGAAAAAAATCACCACTTGACAAGCATGGAATCAATCCTCAAGATGTATAACCCCGAATCAAAATATCATAACTGCCTCTTGATTGAACACCACTGCTCAACATTGTAACCAGCTCTTCTTTCAGAGTGAAGATCACAATCGAACCCTCAGGTAAAGAATAGACAAAAATGACTTGATCGATCACATGGACAGGACAGTTGAGTTGGAGGTGATTACGGCCGAACTTCAGGATGAAGTTGCCTACGTATCCCAAAAATGGGAATCAGGCCTTACGTAGTTCGGTGCAGGTTCACTCGAGTATTAACTCTCTCTTTTTACGCTCTAACTTTTGCCAAAGTCGCCCTTTAGGGTTTTTAACTTTGCGAGCTCAGTTTTTCTTTATTTCAAATTTTTCATACTCTAACTTTTGCCTAGGTCGCCCTTCCGGGTTTTCAGCTTAGCGAGCCTCTTAGGGATAGTATTTCTTCAACTTGTCCATGTTGATCAGTTGTGAAAATTCTAAGCCATCTAAGTCCATTAGAATAACAGTTTCACCCGACCAAATAGTTTTGATGATATAAGGACCAGTCCAATTGGGTTTGAACTTGCCCCAGGGTCATAAATGGGGGCTCGATTGTCTTTCAGCACCATATCTCCCTTCTTAAGATTCCGGGACTTAACTTTCTTGTTAAAAGCCCTAGCAATTCTGCGTTGATATCCCTAAACATGATACAAAGCTTTCAACCTTCTCTCATCAAATAGTATCAACTCCTCGAATCTGCTCTGTTGCCAGTCCGCATCTGCTATCTGACACTCAGCCATAACTTACAGTAATAGGACTTCTATGTCAATTGGTAGAATAACTTCCATCCCGTAGACGAGAGAATAAGGAGTTGCCCTTGTAGACGTCCGAATTAAAGTTCTATAGCCCCAGAGTGCGAATGGTAACTTATCTGGACAATCCTTGTAGGTCTCAACCATCTTCTGCAAAATATTCTTGATGTTCTTGTTGGCAGCTTCAACGACTCCGTTGGTTTGCGGCCGGTATGTAGATGACTTATAAAAAGCCACATTGTATTTCTTCAACAAGTCTATCACCTCTTTCTTGAAGTGGGAGCTATTATCTGATATGATCTCGTTTGGGACTCCATATCGGCAAATGATGTTGTTTCTGATGAACTTAGCCACATGCGATGCTTTCAACACTGCATAGGACCGAGCTTCTACCCACTTTGTAAAGTAATCAATTGCCACCAGAATGTATTCATGCCCATTCAACCCTTTTGGTGTGACCGCGCCGATGACTTCGATTTCCCAGACCAAGAAAGGCCATGGCGAAGTCATGTTATACAGTTTTGACGATGGGATATTCATGCGATTAGCATGAATTTGGCATTCGTGGCATCGCCGAATAAAACCAATACAATCCTCCTCCATAGTGGGCCAGTAGTAACCTTGCCTAAGAATCTTCCAGGCTAACATTACTCCGTTCATGTGCGTTCTGTACTCTCCCCCATGGATGGCCTTCATCAGGCACTTTGATTCCTCTTCTTCGACACACAACTTGTGCATTCCCAGATGACCTCGTTTGCACAGTTTACCTCCGCAGATGATAAATTGGATGGTTATCTGCCGTATTCCTTTTTTGTCCTTGGCATTTGCCCCTGGTGGATAAATCTCATTTTCCAAGAAGTTCCAAATATTGTAGTACCAAGGGTTTTTGTCTTGCGCTTCATCTATTACGGCAATAGTTTTGTAGGCCGGCGTGTATCTCTGCTCAATGATAATCGGACACATCCGAACTCCAAGTGAGATGTCTACCATAGAAGATAGAGTTGCTAAAGCGTCAGCGAACCTATTATTCTCTCTCAGTAAATGTGTGAAAGTCAGCTTTTCAAACCTAGGAATCAGAGCATCCAAGGTCTGGTGGTAAGTTTTCATCTTTTCTTCTTTGACCTTCTAGTCTCCATTTGTTTAAGACACAACTAGGTTCGAGTCCCCGATAACATCCAATCTTTTTACCCTTAGTTCCAGGGCGGCTTCTAAACCAGCGATACACGCTTCATATTCTGCTTCGTTATTGGGCACCTTGAATCGGAGTTTGAAGGCTAAAGGTATATGGGAGTCGTCGGGTGCTATCAGCAACACACCTATCCCATATCCATACTGATTGGACGTTCCGTCAAAGTACATTGTCCAAGTCTCCTCCTCAACTTGTAGAACGGCTTGATCTGGGAACAGGTACTCCATCGCCTCATCCCCCTCTACTAGGTGATCTGCTAGGAACTCCGTTACAACTCTTCGCTTGACCGACTTGTGGATAACATACTTGAGATCAAATTTGAAGAGGAGAAGCAACCAACGAGCTAGCCTACCCATAAGCACTAGTTTCTCAAAGAGATATTTGATGGGATCTAATTTCAAAATCAGAATTACAGAGTGAGCTAACAAGTAGTGCCTCAACTTCCAAGTAGCCCATACCAAAGCTAGGCAAGTTTTCTCCAAAAGAGTGTAGCGGGTCTCGTAATCCAGTATTTTCTTGCTCAAATAGTATATGGCTTTCTCCACCCTATCTTCAGATTCCTGAGCAAGCATGTATCTCATAGTCGTGTCTGTTACAGATAGGTACAGAATCAAAGGCTTCCTCGGCTCTGGTGGTGACAACACAAGTGGATTCTAAAGGTGCTGCTTAATCTGCTCAAAAGTGAATTGACATTGATCATCCCATTAGAATTTTTTTCCTTTCTTCAGGAGACCAAATAGTGGTTCACAAGTCAAGGTTAATTTGGAAATAAACCGTCTTATGAATTGCACTTTACCCAGAAAGCCTTGCACCTCCTTTTCAATCCTTGGTGGTGGCATTTCTAGGATAGCCTTGATTTTGGAAGGATCTACTTAGATGCCCCTCTGTGTGATCAAAAAGCCTAGCATTTTTCCTGCTGTTACACGGAAAATACGTTTCTGCGGGTTCAACCTCAACTTGTATTCTCTGATCCGTTGAAAGAATTTCTTTAAGGCGATGTAGTGACCCTCTCTTTCTTTGGACTTGACAATCATGTCGTCCACATGCACCTCAACCTCTTTGTGGATCATATCGTACAGAATAGTAGTCGTAGCCCTTTGATAGGTAGCCTCGACATTCTTCAACCCAAACGGCATAAACCAATAGCAGTAGATACCCCACGGCGTAGTAAATGCAGATTTCTCTCTGTCCTCAGGAACTATCAAAATCTGGTTATACCTGGAAAACCTGTCCATGAAGGATAGTAATGCATGACCCGCGGTGAAGTCCACTAATTCATCGATGTGCGGCAAAAGGAAGTCGTCCTTTGGACTGGCTCTATTTAAATCCCGGAAGTCTACACACACTCGGATTCTACCATCCTTTTTCGACACTGGGACGATATTGGCCAACCAAGTCGGATATTCAGATACTAACAAGAAACCTGCCTCGATCTGCTTGGTGACCTCTTTTTTTATTTTTAACGCCCAATTCGAATGGATTCTTCACAACTTCTGTTTGACGGGTCGGGCCTCGGGGTCAAGAGGGATCAGATGCTGTACAATCTCAGGATCGATTCCAGGCATGTCTTCGTAGGACTACGCAAAAACATCTTTGAAATCTTTTAATAAAGCAACTAAGCGCTCACGCTCGTGCTCTTCTGAAGACAACGTGGACCCGATCTGGACCAGACGCGGATCCTTCTCAGTACCTACATTAATGGTAATGATTTCATCAGCGCAGGGTTTTGCAAACCTCTTCTCTTCTCGATTAATCAAGTTTTTCAAAAACAGAATTCCTTCCTCTTTATTTTCATTAAAATTCTGAAAATCTTAGTCAATGTAATAAATAAGCGGCACCGAGAATTACTCAGAATCAGCAGCAGCGTTCTCTTTCATAAGGTCCAACTCTTCAGTTACAACCGACTCAAAAGCAAAAGAAAAAGAGGACCTGGACAAGACCTTGGCATCTAGGTTATCACCCCCAGGAATACCGGACTCGGACTCAGAAAAACCAAAATCTGATTCTGACTCCATAGACTCTGTGGAATCAGATTCTGGCTCATCACCTAACTCAGAACTAGATAGATAGCCCTCCTCCAGCTGCCTGACAAGAGATGGTGCTTCAGATGCATCCAAAATGCTGCTGGATGGGTTCACACCTAGTTGGTCCCCGATCATGGAGATGGTAAGGTTGTCCCCCAAGTTTTCTGAGTCAACTGGAGGATCTGTAAGAAGACATGCCAGTGCGGCGCCTACTCCAACTCACTATTGTCCGAGTCACTTTCCATGCTTTGTTCAGCTTCAGTACTTGGCTCAGCATTTTCCTTGGCATCACCATCTTGCAATTGTAGACTGAAGAAGATTTCGAATCCAAGAACATGCTGCTTCGCAGAATTCATCCAGGGTTCGGGAAAGCCACAAAAGGGGAAATCTTCACCCTCCCGAACGAAGCGGCCATTCAGCATTCCCCAGATTGGCCTATGAATGAGCTCATAGTGTTTCCTGACCTGCTTGGCTCTAGCTCTGCCTGTCATCTCTTCTCTTTTCTTGATCCAGTCCTCTTTGGTGGGTACATATCCTAGACTAAAGGCATGTGGATTATGCGGCACATCGGCTAATGCTGTGACAGCCACTTCTTCGAAGTCCCATTCCTGGCACATGTTACAGTTTATTCATGAAATAAACAGACTGGGTGCTGATATACATGCCCTCATCTGCTACTAAGATGGGCTGCACTACTCGGGCCTCAGCCAGCGTAAACCCTGAGAGGAATACGTCCTTCTCGCCATGAACGATCTTCAGCACACTAGTATGGTTACCTCCAGCGGGGGATGGATAAATGAATTCCTAAAAACAATCGCCACTCCTTTCCCATGAGGGTATTTCAGCATTTGGTGAAGGGTAGAGGAGACTGTTTTCACAAGGTGTAACCAGGGCCTTCCTAGCAGTAAGTTGAAGGTGGCCGGGACATCCAGGAGATGGAACTCGACATCCTACTGAGATGGGCCTACCTGGACTTTGATTTGCATCGTGCCCATAACCTCTTTGCTTGTATTATCATATGCCCGAATTACTTGGGCAGTGGGCACAAAGTCTGCCGGTCTAAGGCCAATGGCATAAGCTGTGCGGGAAGGACATACATTGATAGCCGAACCGGTGTTGACCAACACCACTGGTACCCATTTTTCTCTGTACTCAACAGATATGTACAAGGATTTGTTGTGAGCTGAGCCTTCCAGCGGCAGTTCTTTATCAGAAAAGGTTAGGGTTGGCCTGGCACCACCTAAGAAGACTAATCCCACAAGCTGTTCAGGGGTAATGTCAATGGACAATTTAGCTTTGTCCATTGCTGATAATACAGCCTGTCGATGTAACTGGGAGGCTATAAGAAGACCCCAGATTAAGATGTTGGCTTGGATTTTCTTCAGTTGCTTCAACACTGCCTTTTCTTTCAACTGCTTCTTTTTTTGTTTCTCAACCTCTCTATCTTTCCCAAAGGCTTCAGCTTGGTCTAAGTGCGGTGGCTTGAAATACCGTCCACTTCTTGTCATGTGGTCTATCTCTTCTGCGTACCACGTGTTGTATGGAAGGCACTCATCCCAGTCCTCGTCGATGTAAGCACTACAACAAAAAACACATTTTATAACATTCTTTTGAAAATGCTATAAAATGTGATGCATTTGTAGCATTTTGTAATAAAATAGCATCTGGTGAGAACATTTCAATTTTTATAACATTTAATAGCTTTTCATACATGTTGTGAAATATTCCGTATTTTTAAGATGTTAATTACTACGTATAAATGCTATAAATAAAAATATAATGCTATCATAAATATTAAAATGAAAAGACCTAGAATTTGAGCGCTAAAGATCTAGCGCCCTTATTTTTCAGCAAACCCACTCCCAAATCAGTTTCCTATTTTTTCTCTTATTGTGATCAACAACAATACTTCTAGGACTACTTCTAACTTTGCGATTCTGTGAAGCTTCGCCATTTTCATTGTTTAGTTGTTTTAAAGGTAATGTTCTCTCTCCCTTATGATTTCCTTCATCAATTATTATTATATATATATATATATATATATATATTTATTGATTATAGTTTCTGATTTTTCTTTTTTTTTTTTGATATGAAATCCTCTAAATTAATCTCAAGTACAGCAGACAGAGAGGACTTTGGGAACAGATTGTAAGTATTATATCTCTAATTTTTTATAGTGATTGATACATGCATGTTTTTTGTGTATAATTTATGGGCTAGATTGATTTTGCTTTTGCATATACATATGTGGATTGTGTTTTGATTTTGTTGATTGTATGGATTGGGTTTTGATTTTGTTGATTGTATGGATTGGGTTTTGATTTTGTTGATTTTGTTGATTGTAATGATGCTCGTGGAGACCCCAAAGTGTAGTCACGCAGTCCCCAAAACCATCCACCGCCGTTGCTAAGAATATATGTCCCTCTCTCTCTCTCTCTCTCTCTCTCTCTCTCTCTCTCTCTCTCTCTCTCTCTCTCTCTCTATTCTAAAACAGAGATGAGATACAAATCTAGATGACCCAACAACCAAAACAAACTACACACAAGAGAACAGCTCTACACTAAGAGTCCATAATTGCAATTTGGAAGTTACTGTCTTCTTGGTTTTGCTTCTGGGTTGTTTGTTTGGTTGGTGGTTGTTCTGGTCGATTGACTTGATGGTGTCCTGCTTTGGTGCCTTGTTGGTGCTCTATTTTGTCCTTGTGTGTATTGCCTGTTGTTTTGCTTTTGTGTGCTTATTTAGATGCCTTTTGGGTTTATCTTCTGGTGCATTTTATGGGGCTTGGTTGGAGTCATATATGTAGGCTGCTATGTTAACTTATTTAGGTGGCTAGTGGGTGTTTTTTTTTTGTGTATTTTGTTTGGTCTTGGATGTTTCTTTATTGTTAATCATGGTGTTTGCAACTTGCATATATAATAAATAGCAAGTCAAATAAATAAATACGTAAATAAATAAATAAAATATTTTTTATATATTGTATGTAATTCAAATGGTAAGAGTTTAGTTTATCAAATTTATAGTCTTAAGTTCAAGTCAGGCCCTCTTCCCTATTGTTTTTCTTTTTATTTTTGGGAATAGAAAATTGGACATTTGGTATAAATAAAAAAAAGTTTCAAGACACCAAATAGATGCTCACATATACAATACTATATAATATATACATATATATATATATATGGATTGGGTTTTGATTTTGTTGATTGTATGTATTTATAATTTTCAATCTCATCTATTAGACTACCAATCATGGCTAAAGCTATAACTGCAATTATTTGGATTGAAACAAGTAATGAATGTTATATGGAATTTGGTTTTGTGTATTTGGATCAGTGATTTTGGTAGTAATTTGAGAAGGAAAAAAGAAAATGTAGGTGAAATGTTCATACATTCCATTCATATTTCACCCACATTTTCTATTTTCAAATTCCTATCTAAATCAATGATTCAAACACAACCTAAAAATTGAACTTTGAAGTGATTTATGTGGGTTTTTCTTTTGGTGAGGGGCTTTGCAAGGCGTTTAGATACAACTACATAACATACTAATAATAAAAACAAAAAGATACAGCTTTGACAGTTGTAGCCTAATTATAATTCTTGGATATGTATATTTAAAAACTCATAGCAAGTTAACCACGATCAAAGTTTCCCAATCTAGAATACTAAAGCGATTTTTATTTATTTATTTATTTTTATCAAAGAGCTAGTAATAAACCTCTTTGTTATTGGTCCATAATAAATAAATAAAATTAAAAAAAAACCTCTACTATTTTGGTAATTTTCCAATTGTAAATGTTAAATGTGTATGTATATATATATATATATTATCGGTAATGCTATGTACTATAAATAAGTTATGACATTTGTGTGATTGATTATCACAAATGTCATAACTAAACCCTTTTCAGTCATAACTATAAAAAATAAAAAATGAGTCATAACCAAACACCATAAAAGGTGTAATTAAAGATTTTTTTTTGGTATCATAATCAAAATAATGTCATAACTAATATTATAATGAATCATAACTAAGAACACAATGTGCATAACCAAGTCATAACCTAATTATAACTAACACTATAATTTGTCATAACTAAAACCACAAAGGTTGTAATTGGGACATATGGTATACACCCCAAAAAAAACTTCCATATATTATTGTACATTGTTGTCTATAATAAAGCCTATGATTAAGAAAGTTTCAGCCCCAATATAGCCAGGTCTACAAAAATGATTAGCTATCCATCTTTATATTCCTATACTAATAACTGATTGTGTTAGCCAAATAAACATATAAAGATACATAAAAATTCTAATTTAAATATCAAGAGGAAAGCAAGAAATCTAAGTGGTAAATTATATCAGTTACATTATGACATCATTTCATATATAAATTTAGTAAATATAGAAACAAAAAATTGTCGATGAAGAATATGCTAGTGAGGGTTTTAAAAAATTAATATAAGATTGCTCCTTATCAAGCATTTAATGTACTCCATCATGCACTATAGGAGAGTTTTTTTTTTTTTTTTTCTCTATGGGAGGGGAGGGGAGGGATTGTTTAGCTTATTCAAATTATGTGGTTGATATTTCGTCAAACCATATTAGTTTAGTTATTTATTTATTATGTGTATTTTTATTTGATTTGGATATTGCTTTGCTGTTTATTAGAACTATATTTAGTTTTTTGAAAATTCTTGTATATTATGATTCTCGTTCTTTATTGCATTCTTTTTTTACTCTAATAATATGATCTTCTCATTATAGATGACCATTATAAGATCCAATCTAACTTGAATAGCTTTCTAGTTTTCGTGCCTTCTACTCCCACATTTCAAGACTAGCAATCATCAATGCTGAAAAATAATATCTTTTGTGTTGCCTTCACCAAAAAGTTGCACAAACTTTTACCATCTCCTTAAGTTCATAACAGTCACATCTATGTCTAAATGAAAACAGGGTAATTCATTGAGAACCAAATAATTGACAAAATAGCATAAAATAAAGATTTTCAAATACTTTTTATCATCATATCCATTACAAGCCACCATGTTGCCAATTCTAAAAATGTTTTGGACGTATCTGTGACACCCCACCATTTTAGAATATTTAAGAAATTTTTCAGCTTCTATCACAGAATTGCAATTAGTGAGTACATGTTTGAACCTTTTGTAGAAAACTAAATATAAAAATATGTACACACACACACAAACATAAAGCTTGCATGTATTGGTAAAACATTAATTTTTTTTCAAAAAATTCTTAATGACAATTCTCCTTTGCATTCACTGTGTCACTTTGTATTTCCTTACATGCTTTTAAAAGGGAAAGAGAGTAGACATATAACCATTAGGTACAAAATACTTTGTTTATTGATATAATTTTCTTTCTATTTTTCCTTTTTAATGATATACATTTTATTTTTAAACTGAGTATACTTAATGTGACGTGTTGATTATTGTTTTGTAGTTATTAGCTTTGGAAAGAAAATGGGACCAATAGAAGTTAGCTTGGAAGTTTGTGGATGCAGAAAAAGGAATTTGAATGTGTTATTATGTCTTGTACATATCGACATTATGGCTTTAAGTTTTTGTTTTTATTTTTCTGAACATAGTGAGAGATTGTGTTTTGGTACTTTATTAAAACAATGTTATGACAATTTTATTATTTCTTGAAATTTGTGGCGATGAGTTATCTTTCAATGATGATATTGTTTTGTATGTGATGGATGAAAATGTGTTTGCTGCATTTACAGGATTTAGGTTTCCAATATTGGTGTTGGAATGGATTTTTATTACATTTATAACTACTATATGATAGCATTTAAAATTGCTATCATAATGAGGAATTTATAGCATTAAAAAAATGTTATCAAAAATTTTGTTGACATGCTTTATTATAACATTCGTAGTTAGTTATGATATGGTAAATTGTAACATTACTAGATTGCTATAAAAACAATTTGATAACATTAACAAACTGTTATCCTTCTGTATTTTTAGTAACTTTTAACTATTTCATAGCATTCAAAAATTGTTATAATATATTTAGGATAGCGCTCAACGATAACATTCAATAAATGTTATTAAAAATGACACACTTTTAATAACATGGGCAAACATAGCATTCCAATGAATGCTACTGTTTACTTTTGATAACATTCATCGAATGCTATAAAATGTGTTTTTTCTTGTAGTGAATCCAGAAGTAGATCGTCATCCTCCCACCATATACCTCCGGCAATCGACAAACAGTTGTCCGGCTCCATTTGTATCACTTTCATATCACAAGTTTCCCCCATAGGGTGTTAGGCAATTATAGCTTTCTGGTTGTCTTCAACCCTCTCTTGTGCAAATTGCTTCAGCGCAGCTTCCTATTCTATGTCCACAGTACTCACAATGCCCCGTTCTTGAGCTGAATTTTCCACGCCGACGTTCTCCGACAGTTTTCCCTTTTCGTCAACCATTCCAGCCACTACAACAATTCCTGCTTTCTTTTCTTCTGGCTTTGTTTCAATTCCTTCCTCCTTGTTTGGTTTGTCACTCAACTACCCAAAATTGGCCGTTGATCCATTCAAATCAAACCAGTCAATCTGCGCATCCCCTTGATCTTGTTCGTTAAAGAACTGTAGGTTGCCTAGATCCTCTTCTAGCTCCGCCAGATCATCCAAACGTTGGCTTGGGCCATCTTCCCTAACCACATTGACCTCCACTACAGTTGGCAATACCACTTCCGACTTGACTTGATCAATCGGCACAATGTAGCAGCTTGGATTATACATCCCCGTAGGCAAGTCCTCAGAGCACTCAGGCAACGGACTCACACTCTCCTCTAAGGCTAGCCTCCCTTCTTCTGCCATTGTCACCACCACAAGTTTAGGTTGAAGTGTGGATGTGTCCATCATGCACAAATCTATGTTTTTAGAAATGAACATCGTCGGTCTAGGTAGGTGGGAAGGGGTAATATATACGTTTGGGTCATAGGGGATGGCCAGTGTATGGATTAGATTTAGATCGTGAGGTAGGGGAACCTGATTGTGGGCCGAGAGAGGGTTAGTAGTGGCATTTGCTTTCTGGGGTAGTGCAATCACCTTGTTGTCAATGAGGTCTTGAATCTTATGACGCAGCTTGAAGCATTGGTCGGTGTCGTGACCGTGCTGCTGGTGAAATACATAGTACTTGGCTGGGTTGTGTTTTGGTAAAAGAGGATCAGGTAGCGGGCGAGACTCTAATGGCTTGAGGTGTCCCTTTTTTATCAACACCTTCATGGCTTGAGATGAAGGCATGTAGAGTTAGGTAAAGGTCCTCTAGAATCGGGCAGGGTTGGTTGAAGTTTATGGAGTTGTGTTGGCAAAGGGATTGGCAGTCTTAGTTGTGGTGGTGACAACGCTCACATCCGACGGCCACGCAGCTATAGCATTGGTACTGCGCAAAAAAGGCCTCTTGGCCTGCTCTTTCTCATCAATAATCAACCCTTGTTTCATGGCGTCTTTAATCTGAACCCCTATCTCATAGAGCTTGGTGAATGTGAACAAAGGTAGGACAATCATTTTCTGCAACAATTTCCTGTGCAGATTACGGGCTACCATCCTTATCTAATCTTTCTCGAAAGGTCGTGTAGTCATCATTGAAGCCTTGGCCCTCCACCTCGTCATGAATTCTAAGAAGCCCTCCTTAGGCTCCTGGCGCATTGCCTCAAGATCACAGGTTGTGACCTTGATTTGTGTGTTGTACGAGTATTGTGCAACGAAGGCCTCAGCCATTTCCTCCCAACTTTGCATACCATATGGCGGCTATACCAGACATAGTACTACCAAAGAGTGAGAACTTCTGCAACCTGGTCAAGTCCATCGGCCGTAGGATGTCTGAAAACAGCCAAAAATGAACCATAAGGTCTCCAGAGCCATCGAACTGATCATTTTGAACCGATATGGAAATATCACTGTAGAATCGGTATGCCCATCTTCTATGTCGGGGATAGAGTTAACGCCCTGCACTCTCTTGAAGAGCTTTTCCAACTTGTTGACTTTAAACACAGTTGGGTCAACCTCAAACTCAAATGGAGCCTCGGTCTGACACACAGGTTCTTTGGAGGCTTGTGGTGGGATTGGCTCTGTTGGATTGCCTTGATTCTCAACATGGGCAGTGGCTCCGAATGTTGGGATATCCGTAGGAGGTGCATGAGATGCAGAAGCTACTGCCGGCTGTGGCTGTTGTTGTTACAGCCTGTTTATTACCTCAGCCTAACGTGCTGTGACCTCAGCTTGACGAGCCGCATCTTGTTGCATAGTTTCAACTGTTTGTTGAAGATAATGGATTAGGTCCTCCATGATGACTGAGGGATACTGTGCCATCAGAATGGGCGAGTGATCTCGTACTGGACTAGATGTAGAAAACTGTGCCTGACTAAATGCAGGTGAAATGACGGGTGACTGTTGTAGAAATTGAACCGGTGAACTCTGTCTGACTCTCCTTCGTCTAGTAACCGGCGGGAGTGAAGTAAACACGAGCTGTCCCCCAACAAGATCTCCGGTTTTGCAAAGCCTCCTGACATAGGTCCAGAGTACTTGGGGGATATCCGAACTTTCTGAAGCTATGGTGTTATACTACCTAGCAAAAAGAAATAAAGCAAAAAGTAAACAGTAATCAGTAATCAGAAACCGCACAGCACCTCAGCTCAGATGTTAACAACACACGGATGTAATCAAAGCTGTAGGACTGCACTCAACACTGAATTTTGCCCCCAAAATTGATACCTAACTTGCAACTGATACACACATTCCTGTACAGTTTCACTGTAAAGCACATACCAGTTAAATAAGAGCCAAAACACCCCTATGAGGGAGTAGAGTTACCATGTCCTAGTTTTGTCAGGAATTAGGGTTCACTATTCAAACAAAGTGGTTTCATGCAATCCTATATTTAGGTGAGCAACCTATCCTAGTTTGGAACAGTCTCTATGGCTTTCAATATGCAACTAGGCCAAATGGTCAATAGGGTACCTCAGAAAGACTACCTAATATACCTCTCACACCTGACACCGAGAAGTGAAAGGAGGATCAAACGGTATAGTGGTAGTCCAGATCTAAGGGTTGTGTTCCCATCATGGCAGAGCCCGTGACCGGTCAGCCTTTTGGCAAGCTTTAGGCAAGCCTCCAGCAAACCGTCCAAGAATAGCAGATAGCAAACACAGTGACTTAAACGCATCAATGCAAATGCAATGCAAATAAACATATAAGTGTAGATAAAATTTCATATCATGAATTTCAAGTCAAGTTCTCTAATCTCCCCAGTAGAGTCACCAAAAACTATAGCTCGGCTTTTTCGTGTCCCCTTTCGGAAGTCGAAATAAGCCCTACAGTATCGGACTCCCGCAGTTCTGAATCTGATCTCACAAGTGCAATGTGAAATAGATAATCACCAAAGAATCCAAATCCGACAAATCTTTTAAAAAAATTAATTTTGAATCAAATTGCCAAAAATGGATTGCTTTTCCAAATACAGAGTCGACACCTAAATATTTTAGTTTTGGGAAAATTTAGGAAACCCATGACTCGTGCCAAAGGCCACGTGTCTGTCATCACCAAGATTGTCTCGGCTCGGGAACTTAGGCACAAGAGAGGAAGGTTATGAATGAATTTGAGCACCCCCCGCTCGCCTGATCAAAGATCGGTCTCTACTAATCATAATAGGAATCTTATGTACATTATATGCTCTTATTTCGGTTATTAGGCTAGCATTACTATGCGATGCGCACACACACAAATATAGACTAGTTTTGCAAGAATTGGAACACTTGATTCATGTTGGTTTTTGAAAATTGTTTCGAAATATATACCACTTGAAAAAGTGATTGCATATAAACATTATTCAAATTATTCCAATTCAAGCAATTAGCCTTCATCCACAGGCATTTCAAGCAATTTATCACTTAAGCACTTAGTCTCATGGCAAGCATGCTAACATGGCAATAATCACACGCATGCGATATGCTAAAGCGAGTAAAGGCTTACCTAGTACTCCAATCCAAAAGAGAAACTAGTTAGAAAAATGCATGATTCCTAACTATACAATATGACTAATGCAACACATGCAACATGCAATCTAAATAGGCTCAGCTACTAAGATGGCATATGAATCAATTAAATAGCATGCAGTCTAAGCACGTATTCAAAGAATGTATTTAAACTAACAATGCAAATTAGAATGATGAATCGAGCCTCGGTGCATGCAATACAAGTGGACGCAAACATGAAGTATGCTAAATAAAACATGATGTCCCTAAACTAACCATCATAAGTAGTAAATAAAATGGAGAAAGACGTAGGGTTGGAAGACATACACATTATTACATTGCGCTCTCACGAAAGAGAGTCTGAATAAACTAACTAGCTAATTAACTAACTAAGGCTAAGCTAATTAATCAACTATTACAAAATGAAATGAACAAATAGCTAAACTACTTAACTAATTATTATAACAACATATGAATTAACTAATTATTCTAGTTAATTAATGATTACAACATCACAACTAGTTAACTACTTTAGCTAATTAAATAATTACAACACAAATGTAATTAAAAGAAGTAGGTAAGCTAAACAATTAAGTACTAAGCTAAATACTCCACCTCGGGAAGTGAGGGATGTTCATGCGCATGCTCGGTTTCCACTCGAAAAGGCCACTGTTTTTCTTCCGGAGAGCCTTTGTTGCACAGAGAACACATACACTATTGCCCACTTCCAAAATAACTATGCTTTGCCTTAAAAACACACTACTAAATTTTGCATTGGTGGTCAGCCGGCCACAAGTGATAGCCTACCGGCCATCAAAGGTGGCCTGCCAGCCACTGTTGCCCAGTTCATCTTGCTGCAACAGAAAACAAACAGAGTATGCACAAGATATTTTCGAGGGTTTGTTTGCACAACTCACCCCTCCTTTTCATGAACAATTCAAAGAAGAGATAAGACTTGGTCCACAAACCATCAACTCAAGCAATTTCATTGCGTGATGGCTCATGAACCAAGGTGTGCAATTTCAATAAATACAACAAAATAAGACTCTAACCTCCTCCCTTTCATGAGTTGATCAAGGAAAGTGGTGACCTTGGAAACTTGAATCATTTCATCACTAATGAGTATGAAATGCATCAAGTTTCCATGTGTTCAATTAACGTCCAATTAAACACAAACAAATTATTATCTTACACCTTTTTAGTCCCAAGTTTTAATTACTCCATTTTAGATTATCAATCATCATTTAATTCATTAAGTCCAATGGTGAGTTTTAGTCCTCTAATGGAAAGAGGGCTCAAACCAAGTGCTGTTTTAGGCATGAAAGAGACATCATACCGTTGGTAACGAACCCTACAATGATTAAACCATTAAGCATGACACCTCAATCTCATGCTTTAAACAAACAAGTTGTTTGAACCATTTTCAAAGCAAAACAAAGCCAAGAAAGGAGGGAGATTACAGAGATGATTAAGTGTGATTATAAGTATGGAAAGCCATAAATAAATGCAATCAACTTAAACCAGATGGTGTCTAAGGCCTAGAACATCAAACTCATGAGGACTATTACACTATAAGCATGCAAAACAAAGCTCAAATGCAACTATCAACCCAAAATAGTGCTAAAAATGTCTAAAAAAAGTCCTAAAACATACTGGAATTAAGACAAAAATAGCTAAATTAATATGGTAAAACATGGCACAAGCTAGGCTAGTAAGCAAGACACAAGAAGGGGAGGCTAACCCCTCCAAATTTGGACTTCAAAACATGATTTTGGCCACTGAAATAACTCTGAAAATCAGTATTTAAAAGCTCAAAAATAGATAGTAAAAGGGTGGGAAACACAGGGGAAAAGGCTTTCAAAGCAACGTACAAAGAAGGGTGGAACACCACTCAACCTTTAATGGCCTTAGAACCCAAGTTTCAACTAAAAAATACAGAGTTTTTACAGCCCCAAAACAGTTGGAAAATTGCAAGAAAAAGAGTAGACAAAGCAAGCAAATAGGCAAAGCCTTATACCTTTGAAGAGAAAATCAACTCCAAGCAACAAAACTAAGAAAACAACACCCTCAAGAGCTAAAACAAGCCTAAAAGACACCTCAGCTCAAAGATGAGAAGGTTTGGTTAAGGGTGTATAGGCAAAGGTTGAAGATTTGTAAGCAAAAATGTAAAAATTTGCTAGAGAGAGAGAATTGTATAGAGAGAGGAAAAATTTTGCTCTAAAATGTTTCTAACCTTAAAACATGAGAGGGAGGCCTTCTATATATAGAAAACATGAATTCTCCTCAAGAAAATCCAGCCCTACACATGCAGGCAAATGCATGCATCTGTACAAACAGTTGACACAGCTATCACAAAATATCTGTAAAAGAAATTGGTGGTCGGCAGGCCATCACTGGTGACCGGCAACCAAAAAGTGATGGCCGAGCCACCAGAAGCTACAGGCTTAAAGAACCAAGACTTAGTCTAAGAATGAAGCAACAAGAGTGTAGGGTTTGAAGGGCTCAAAGCTGTGGCATTTCGCTGAGAACTTCAAGCACTTGACGAGCATATAGACTAATCATCAGGTATGCATGCAATGACGTCCAAGTCGTAAAGGCCGATAGAAATAGGGTGTCTACAGTATGGTTGGACATAAAGAAAGCAAAGACTATTATTCATGGAGATCACTCATTATCGTTTGACCAGCTACAGTGGTATTCGGATGCTGTGATGCGTTACAATTCAGGGAGTTATGTCAATATTGTGTGTATTTCTGGGTACAATTCTTGTCGGCCTTTGTTATTCCTGGATGGAACATTTCTCAAAGGAAAGTACAAAGGTCAGTTACTTGTGACAATGGCTAAGGATGGAAACAATGGTAAGTATTTTTTTTAATTGTGTAGCCATGTTAATATTCACATTGAGTGGCATAGTGTGGATATATGGCTAACCATTACACAGTGTAAACATTCACATGCCTTGTTTGCTTTATAGTGTTTTTGTAAACTACTTTTGTTAATATTCACATTGGAATATTGTGATTAGTTATTTAATGGTATTGTGTTGTGGGCCTATTCCCTGTTGCATTTGTGATTGTTGATTCAGAGACCACGGCCAATTGGTCGTGGTTCTTGCACGAACTTGGGAAGGTTGTTAATGGTAAGTGTCAGATTACTTTTATTTCGGACCGTAATCTTGGTCTGTTAGAAGCGATGCTGAAGGTGTTCCCAGTAGCACATCACGGTTATTGCTTACAACACTTGAAGAACAATTTAAGAGACCGGATGAAGGGAATTGATAATAGATTTAGGGACCACCTGGTTAGTAGTTTGGGTGACTATGCTTACGAGCCAACTGTGGTAGGGTTCTATGAAAAACTTGAGAAATTAAAAGATGAGGGTAAGCAACGAGCACATTGTTTTTTTAAGGAGTTGGCACCTAAGCACTGGACGAATTCATACTTCAAGTAATAGTAGTTTCCTAATGTATTTCATTTGTCAAGCTTAGAATGGTAGTGATGTGAAATTTCAATTATGTTCTGTGGCGATGTGAAATTTCATATTCAGTTTCGAAGAAATTAAATTCAGTATTGTACAATGTTTGTGATGTTGTGCAGAGGCATTTGTTATGGGGAAATGACATCCAATGCAGCGGAGTCATTTAATATTTGGATTAAAGAAGCACGCAATCTTCCTATCGCTCAGATGGTGGACACAATTCATACTCAGTTGATGCAGCAAATGTCTGCGCGGCGTGACTAAGCAAACAAGTGGAATGAGTTTATTTGTCCTACATTCGAAACATTGCTTCTTGATTCGTTCAACGATAGCATGTCTTGGCAGGTTAGCAAAGCCAATGAGGATGTGTTTAAGGTTCATTCGATATCATCTGTTATAGTTAATATTGCAAGGTGTATGTGTTCTTGCTTCAAATGGCAAATCAACGGATTCCTATGTGACCATGTTGTTATTGCTATTCACAAGAGCCGCTACAATCTCAATGATTATGTAGAGCATTACTTTCATATAGAAACATATCGTGCAGCCTATTCGGGTGCCATATTTCCTATACTGTCAGTGGAAAAGCCACTTTTTGATCCCACGGACTTTACTATATATCCACTAACTGTGAAAAGACCACCTGGCAGGCCGAAAAAGAATAAAATCGCATCAAGGGGTGAGAAACTGAAGCAAATAAGGTGCGGGAGATATGATAAGTTGGGAAGCCACAATCGAAAATCATGCAAGAAGCCAATATAGGGTGTACATTTTTCATTTCAACATTGTGTTTCACATGGGATTCTTATATTGATTTTTGAAATAAGATTGTGTTGTGTTGGCAAACATTGTGTTGCAATAAGATTACGTTGTGTTGGGCAAACATAATAATGCATTGGCAAAATTAGTGTTTGATTTTTTTTTTTTTCGGCAACAAACTGACATTTTGTTGGTGTGTTAATGATGAACACATGATGTGAACATTCACACTTGTGTAAAATAATCATATTATATGAATACTCGCACATGGGTTGAACTTTTAACATTATTGTTGTCAACGTTGACATGAATATAATCTGGGATGTGAACTTTCACATGCATACAGATTGACATGGTGTGAATATTCATAACTGTTGTGAATAAGAACAAATGTGAATATTCACACCTGTGTATGTCATTCGTAATAATGCCGTGTAGACAATGTGAACATTCCTACATAAAATATAACATTTGGAATAAGATTACGTTTTGTGTGGCAATAGGTATAAAGTGTGTTTGAATAACATTCATATATTTGCCAAGTATAATACTGTATTTTTTTTTAATTTCTGTAGTATTGATTTGTTTATCTTTTTGGTTTGTAGTACCTAAAACAGTGACATTGTGAGTGGGTTTGGTTAGCAAAATGAAATTTTGTTGTGTATATTGTGATGCATGTATGTGTGTGGTGTGAATATTCACATCATCAAATTATTTGCTGTGAATATTGACCTATGTGTTAAAAAATATCATATTCACACCTATCATATTGTGTTATAATAATACTTTAAGCAATATTCACATCCATGGAGCGGGGCTTTAAATATAAGAATGTGTCTGATCCTTCCATGATGTGGAAATTCACATCATGTCATGTGCCAAAAAATAAATGCAATCTCAATGTGAATGATCAAAACGAAATAGGCTTCAAAATGCATATACATATATTGAATAAAAAATAGCAGTACAAGTAATGATATAGAATTGATTTACAATCATGCTAGTCTGCTCCAATATGTCAAAGATATTGATACTAAATTGTCTTAAATGTGAATAACAGTTATAGGTGGACACCCTCCACCTATAGGTTTTCATATTGCACTGCCTTTCTGTGATTCAGAAAAATGTGTATTAATGAGTCTCTTATTTGACACCATTTAAAGCGATTAAGGCTGTCAACAATTTCCTCGCAGTATACATGCGCCCTCATGATGTAACACACTGCGAGTCCGCAATCCACCTTGAAAATGCAAAGTTGTTATTGTTAGAATTTGAAATTTAGGTGTGTATAATGATTGTGGAAGATGTGTACAAATTGATGTGAGGCTTATGATTCGGATGCTTGCTGAGGATAGACGTCTACTAATATGATTGGTTACGATGGATCTTGGCCGGATAATTTGGTCCATAGTGGTGGTAATGGTCAAATATTGTGCACCACTGCCTCAATGTAGTCCCTCTGTCATGAAGGGAAGAATGAAATTTCATATTAGGCATAAAGCAACATAGTGTATACATCCAAGTTCAAATATTACACATCATGACAAGTATTATATGTGTCAACCACTTACGACTATTTGTGCTTTGTCAATATATGGGTCATGTATACTGGGTCTTGGTCGTGGTGAGTTATAATGCCTCCATAGATTATCTTTGACGTCGTAGACAATGATCTTCCAGTGGAAGTCGTGGTGTATTGGGAAGATCAAGTATCTCTGACCTTAATAGTCATTGATATGTACATTAGTTAGTTTATTGCTCTTATGAGAGGATACTCTTGCAGGACTTTTCGTACACAATGGACATATAATTATGTACCAAGTATTTATATCAATGTTCATTGTGAATGATGTGAATGTTCACATCTGTTAATTTACCAATCAGTCCTATAATGTATTATAGATGCGAATGTTTACATCTGTTAACTTCTCAATCAATCATATAATGTTGTTGTTAACATTCACATCTTTCTAGCATGTCATATAATGTTCAGATGAGCATTCACATCTATTCAACATGCAAATCAAATATTGTTCATGTGAACATTCACATCAACATCAAACATAAACAAACCAATAGTCTAGTTGTTACCAAACATGTGCTTGTAGAGATGAATGTCGAATCTTCCAAAGTTGGGTTGACCAACTCTTATAGTTTGAGTAGTATTTTGCCATATGCATCTATCACCTACACAAATAGAGAGGTAGCAATACATTATTTCTAGTGTCTTTACAGTGTGTGTGTGTGTGTGTGTGTTTTGTATACATTTGCGAGTGCCATACGTTGTTGTGTATTGATTCTTCCTTAATGATGTATATGATGTCATCAAAATACACGTTTCTAAACTTTGAGTCCCTTCACCCACAAGCAACTTGTGCCTTGTGATTACGGAAAATGTGAATGTTAACATTGCACAATTATAAAATGATCTAATCTATTAAGTACATATGTGAAACTTAACATCATCATAAAAATAAATTCAATTTCAATGTGTATAATCACTTACTCATCACCGTCGTTCTTGTGCTAATTTTGGACCTTTTGCTTGTTGAGTTTGCTCATGTTGGTGTAGACGTGCCCAAGGACTCCCGAGCTCCGCGAGCGAAGGCGCGGAATTCATTTGCTCTCTATCTACTACAAGTTCGGACTCATGTCACAGTTCTGAATCTAATCTCACAATGTGCGATGTAAGATCGATAAATCACCAAAGAGTCTAAATCTGGAAAATCGTTTTGGAAAACTGATTTTTAATAAAGAAGTGTCAAACATGAACTATTTTGCCAGATACAGAGTCGCCACCTAAATATCTTATTTTGGGAGAATTTAGGAAACCCTGACTCGTGCCTAAGGCCACGTGTCCGTCATCATCAAAGTTGCCTCGGCTTGGGAACTTGGGTACGAAAGGGGAAGTTCATGCAATGAGCACCCCCGCTCGCCCGATCAAAGATCGGCATGTACTAAGCATGATATTTTATTTTTTGAAAACATATATATTCTTATTCCGGTTATTAACTTAGAATTACTATGTGATGCGCACAGCATACAAGTATAGACTAGATCGCCTAATTTGGAACAAAACATTGCATGTACGTTTGTGAGAATGGTTTGAAGTTTGCTACTCACGAGTGGACTAAAACGCAAATTTTGATGAATTGTTCCAATTCAAGCAATCCAACCTTCACCCACAGGCATTCAGGCAGTTATAGCAAATAAGCAATTAGCCTCATGGCAAGCATGCTTTCACGGCAGCATTAACACATATGCAGTATGCTAAAGCATAAACACTCACAGTGGACTCCGAGCCAAAACAGAGAACTAGTTAGAAATCATGTATGATCCTAGCTCATGTTAAGATGGCTAATACAACACATGCAAAAATTCAACTAAGATAGGCTCGGCTATCTAGAATGACATATGAATGCAACTTGGTACACGTATTCAACTTAGAATTGAAATACAAAGCAGTTAGTATGATGTGCCGAGCCTGGTGCATGCAATACAGATAAATGGATGCACGCATGCAAAGATAAGGTATGCTAAATGAAATATGCCCTAAAACTAACTATCATAAGCGGTTAAGTAAAAGGGAGAAAGAAATGGGGGTTGGAAGACATGCATCGCACACACGCACGCTTATTACAACAGTTGGCCCTCTCAAGAGAGGAACCGAATAAGAAGCTAACTAGCTAATCTAAGCTAATTAAACTAATTATTACAAAACAAATTGAAATAGCTAAACGCATTAACTATTAAAGTATAAAACGAATGCCTAATCTAGCCAAGTAAAGAAACTAAATAAAGCAGTAAAACAGGAGGTTCTCAAAGGGAAAAGACTGGGCGCATGCTTGATCGCCTCGTTCAGAAATCCGTCGCGATGCCCCAATTTGCCTCTGTTTGCAATTGTCCTCAGAACCTTGCACTAAGCTCCAGAAAGCTTCCAACTCACCTTGGAGACCTGTGGGAGCTTGGCCGACCACCTAGGGATCTCACCAGCCACTGGCCGACCACTTTCTCTGCTGAAAACCAGAAAAAGTGGTCGGCCAACTAGTTTTTCTGTCTGGCTGACCAGTTGTTGCTGCATTTCTCCAGTTTGCTGCAACAGAGAGCAAGAAAGGGCATGGCAATGTATTTGAAAGATATGTGTGCGCAACCACTCTCCCTATCATTTCATGAGCTCAAGGGAGTGTAGTTCTCGACCCTCGGGCCACCAATCGCGCATTTCAATGCGTGATGGCCGAGAAGTCAAATTGCATAATTCAATATAAAATGAATGCACAAGTAAACACATAAAGTCTAAAACTCTATCATGCTTGGTCAAGAGCGTCGGCGACCGAGAATTGAGGCACGTTTCATCACTTCAAGTATGAAACGTCCCTCGTTTCTCATGCTCGGATTAACACTTAATCCAAACAACGATGTAACAACATGGTATACACAACGCAAACAACAACATGGCATACTCAATACAATGTGACATGATCAACTTAACAAAGCTAATGACATGCGAATAATTCTAATGCATGCACAATGCAATGCTACAAAGGCAACTTAGCAAAGTTAGGAACATGCATACTCAATGCAAAGAAACAACTTGGCATACATAATGCAAATAACCACATGGCATGCACGATGCAATGTAAGATGACATACTTAATGCTATGAACAATAACCATGCGAACAACATGTAAACAAACATGCTAAATGGACTTAAACCAAAAGGGTAAACCTTAGTCATGCCCAAATCAGTGGCCATAACACCAAAATAAAAGGCACAAAATACAAAGCATGCATGTACAATGCATTGGCCTATCAACTAGGCCTAAGAGCACAACCCTCAAGAAAGCTCAAGGAGTGACAAATGCAGAAGTGTAACAACACTAAATGCACTGAAATTAAATAAGAAATGATGCCAAATCATTCAAACAAAGCAAGCATGGCATGCAAAGGTCCTAAAGCATGAAAGCTAATAAAGAGGACCACAAAGGGGAGGATGCAATACGTGGCACAAACGCAAGAACCAAACATGGACAGAGCTTAAATAGGTCAAAACAAAGACCTAAACATGCTGAGATAGGGGCTCAAAGACTTAGGCATGCAAGCATATAAGCTAAGCCATAAAAGAGGCAACAACACACAACACTCAAAGGCACTTAAAGAGTGAATGAAGTGGGAACATGGCAATGTGATAAGCTCTGAAATGTCATGAAAAATGATGCCAAATCAAGTACATGATACAAATGAAGCATGTTATGAAGCCCAAAGCTTGAAGCTAGCAAAAGCACTTGTACTATAACTATGCGAAACATGAAGCATATGGAAAAGGCAACCCAAAACAGTCCTAGAACATGTCAAAATGATACTAAAATATGCATGGAAGGAAGCCAAAACAAGCTAGCATGAAGGGCATAAGGCATGATACATACAAGGCAAATAAGGTGGATTATACTACACCTATTAAGACCAAGCATGGAATGACTTAAGCAACAAAAATCAAAGTTATATCATGGCAAAATAACCCCAAATAAGCACTGAAATGATAGCTCGCAAGCTTTGACATGAAGGTATACGCAATAACCTATTCTTAAGGCATAAAAGACCAACCCTCCAACGCATTGAATGAGTGATAAATGCAAGTACATGAGCATGAAACATGGACTGAAATTACATAATAAATTATGCCAAATCATTCAAATAGTCCAAATAAAGCATGCTAGTAGACTTGGTGTACAAAGCTAATAAGCTAGATTGAACCATGGCTATACAAAGCAAGTCATGCATGGCCAAAACAACCTAAATCAGAGGTAGAGCATGCTAAAACATGGACAAAAGCTTCTTGAAGTTAAGCCAAAAGCATGCTAGAATGACATGTCAAAGCATGAGGCATGTTAGGCTAATTCATGGAAATGCACTACAAGTGCATGGAGCATGCAAGAGGTGACCAAACCAAACCCTAACAGAGGCATGACATGGCAAAACATCACCAAAAACATGCTGATATGGACTCAAATGAAGCTAGAATGACATGCTACTTCATGAAGCATACAAAGCTAGTTTGTGTGATTTACACTACAAGTGTATTAACCATGCATGAAGTGACCAAACCAAGTAAAAATAGTGGTATGCCACAGCAAAACAACCACAAATACATACTAAGATATGGCCAACATAAACAAACATGCTCACACATGAGGCATTCAAGACAAGTATTGCAGACACAAGGAGAGGGGATGACACTCTCCTATTTGGGACCTCAAAACACCACTTCCACCACTGAAAATCCTCTGGATTTCAGTGGTGAGAAGGCCAAAGCCAGGTGGTCCCAAAAGCTCACAAAGAATGCACAAAAGCTAGGCCAAACAAGGCCTAAGAAGGGGTAAACAACCCCAAACACAAAAGTGACCTTAAACAAAGATCTAAAGCATGCAAAAAAAGAACTCTTTGTAGTAGGAAGTTAAGCTTAAATTAGCATGCAAATAAGGCTAAAAGCTTAAGTAAAAATGGGGGATTTAAGGGTTAGAAACTCACCCTTAAAGACCACCTTTAAAGCTGCAACTCCAGTAGGTTTTTCAAGCTTAAACCAACCCAAGAACACCAAAACCAGCTCCTAAGCACCTCAGTAACAAAAAGATGGTGTTTGAGTGTGTGTTTGTGTGCAAAAGTGAGACAAAATGACACTTTAAGGCACAAAACAAGAGCAAAAAAGAGATATAGATACAAGTGTGTATGTATATCTCAAACCACCAATCTCTGAACCTGGAGGAGGGAGGAGGAGCCTCCCTCTTATAGAGAACAAAAGCTAAACCTTCTCAAGGAAGTTAAGCTTCAAGGCCATCCCTCTATATGGAGGATGGTTCTAGTGCTCTCCAGTTGTGCCAGCTGGCTAGCTACTTAAAATGGTCGGCCAACCACTTTAAGTGGTCTCCCACAATAAAGACTGGTCAACCAGGGGTAGGAGAAGTCTACACACTGAAAACAAGCAAGTGGTGTGGTGGCCGACCAGAAAAGGTGGCCCAAAAACCGAGAAAGTCAGTTATCCGACCAGAAAATTAGCTGGCAGGAGGAAAAGTGGTCTTCAAGGGGAAAAATTGGTCTCCCACCCTTGTACCACCTTCCAAACAAGGAAAACAAGGTTTGTACCAAAAACAAACCAAAACGGATGCAAGACAAGAGATCAAGAGGCAAACCACGCGGCCGAAAGCCTCGAAAACTAGTCTACTTGCATCAAAAGTGGTCTCCCGAACCACAGTGTTCCTCTAGGCAAAAGCAACAAGGCATGGTTCAAAAACCACGCCAAACGGAGAACGTTAAGCGGTCCTGAGACAAGGCGCGCGACCGAAGGCTCCAAAAATCGAAAACTAGTCTCCAAATGAAAAAAGTGGCCTACGACCATGAAAAGTGGTCTACGACCACAAAGAGATGATCTACAAGACCTCTCCCTCCCTCCGAGAAAACAAGATTCGGTCCACAAATCGAGCCAAAACACAAAGAGTTCAGAGGCCCGGAGGCAAGGCTCTCAGCCAAAACTCCGAAACCTCGAAACGAGCGCAACATGCACTATCACCGAGCGCTCAATCGATGACGTCTGAGTCTTAAGGTAGGTCAAAAATGAGGTGTCTACAGTTGGCCCAAACTTTCAGTTTGTTGGTCAATGTTAACTTCTTGTATTTTGTTGGGTGCTTTGTTTATAGATGTTTGTCTACATCTTGTACAATGTGGACTGTATGGGATTGCTCTTCAGCTCCCACTTTCCCTTTCTTTTGGCCAGGCAAGTCGGGGTATTGAAAGTCATCCAAGCGGTGCTCTCTTCTTACCTTCTGCTTGATGCGTTTTATCTTAGATGGTGGGCTAAGAATGTCTTTTAGTGCTGCAATGGGATGCTTCTTAAGGCTGTCATGAACCTTTTGTACTTCGGCTTGCGTAATAATGTGGATGGACTGATCATCGTAAAGGTCTTGAAGAATTATTTTTTCGCATTCTAGGTTAATGACCAAATTTGTCAACCGCTAAATTTTTGCATCTCAGCTCCAAGCAATTTTTGATCTCCATGTCCATATTAGATGGGCCCGATTGGTCGAATAATTTGGCTTCAAGTGCAGCGATCACCCTTGCCCTCAATTCCCATGGTTCTTCCAACTGTTTATTTTTTGTTTCCCACTGTCGTACGAGACCCCGAGCTTTTTGGTTTTCTTTTATAAGTATATCCACAATGTCCGGTTCACTTGGTTGTGCTACGATGATACCTCTCTCAACATTGGGGTTATTAAAGCTGGTGTTGATGTCATCTTTAATATCATTTAGGTCAATTGAATCCCCATAAATTCCATCGCTGTTGTCACTACCTTCATTGTCTTTGCTTTCATCGTCATTGTTTTTATCTTGCTTTGATGCTACACTCAACTAAACCTCGTGTTTAGGCTCCACATTCAAATTGATACGGTGGTACATCTTTACTTCTGTTGGGAATGCCATCAGCTCGCCACCATATACCTGGAGTTGGAAACATTGTGTTAGTTACATAGTTCCTTGTCTCAGTATGTTAATGTTCACAACATTTTTAGGTGTACTTTTACCTCATTTAAACCAAGCTTCAGCAAAGATATGGACTTTATGTTGGTATGCAAGGCTGTGAGGTCCTACTTCACATACTGCAGAATGGCATTAGGTTTACGAGGTTGTAAGATGGTTGTATACTCACACAACCAGTACTGAAACAAATAACAAACATCAATGTTGATTTCAACATATTTAACACAACCATGAATGTTTATATCAGTAAGCACTGTTGTCAATATTCACATGAGTAGCACACTGAATGTTCACACCATTGTCTATTAGTGTGACTTTTTCCATTAATAAACAGTTATGTGAATGTTCACATCATTGATGTCAACTTCCACACCATTTCCATATTTGTTTAGGTGCCAACATGAGCAAAACACTGGTGTCAATGTTTACATCAGTATACACTAATGTGAATGTTCCTAACATTCCATACTGTCGTAAACATTCACATCAGTGTGTACTGATGTGTGTGTCACATTTGTTTTGCTACCAACATGAGTGGATAAACCCTATGAATGTTCATATTAAATATAGCATAAGATTTATGGGATTTACCACTAACAACATAACATATTTGGTGACTCGTCCTGATTTTTTCCAGTTTTGGCCCATTGACCCCGTGAGCGTTGCTCAAATGCTCTTAACCCAGTCATACTCGATCATTTTGTCTAATGGGTCCATGTATGAATATAATGTCCATCCAATTGTTTCTCTGGACGTGGAAAAGAATAGTTTCACGCATGCATGCATACTAATCTTGCAACCTCTTCATTGTCTAGTTTCTTTATGCCCTTTAATGCTTCATTCAGAATTTCACATATTTTGGCTACACTTAACCAATTGACATCCTTGCACATTCGGTGTATGATGCCAGCCATTGGTTTTGCACCATAAGAGAGGTCCATTGGCTTGGTGCCGCAGTCCACCCCAAAAATAAATGATACATCACTTCTAAAAATCTAATGCTCTTGTCCCCGATGTAAAACCTCCCACTGGATGGCTTGAATGTCTGCACTATACGTACAATAACTTCATTGTATTTCATGTAATGGTTGAGGTCGACTTCATTATTGATCAAACAATCAAATAAGGGCCAAAGTGGTGTTTTCCTAAGGCATTTCAATTGACCATTTGTAAATTTTGTAGCCTTCAATAGTTTCACCAATCCAGTGATATTAGACCAGTAGTTGACCTTTTTCATGTTCACTTGTTCAGGACTAGCTATTTGATCGGGTTTGCCTTTGATATGGGATTCCTCTCTCTTTCTTTTGTCATCAAATTTATGGGAAAGACCTGTTTGTTCAAATACAAACAAATTTAATATCACTGTTCACAAATGAATAGTGATAATAAATGTAAATTATTATGTCATGTGAATAATGGGATGGTGATGGTGAAATAGTATGTGAATAGCTGGTGTAAATGTTCACATGAAGAGGTGATAGCACATGACAAACCAACATTGACATAAAAAGGGGAGAACAGTCACACATTACAACAACAAACCTGCAAGAACAAAACATGATGTAAATGTTTGTGAAGGTTACGGTCTTATGTTGTTAATATTGTCATCGGTTTGGAGTCATTACCAATATGTAACAATCTGATGTAAATATTGACATTATATATAATGGAATTCATTTTGAACTAAAAGATGTTACAATGTGAATATTAACATTATGTTCAGAATGTAATTATTAGCATTATGTTCAGAATGTGCATATTGACATTGATGTCACTCAATAACAAGTGAAACAATAAGATATTATTATTTACAATATGTCTACAAGAATTCACATGTAACCAAAATAGGGTTGATAACCATCCAAAGTTTGGTCTATGATTATTTCATGACCATGAACAACCAACCACAACAAGAAGTTTGACATTGGCACAAGGGAGGAAATAAGGAGTGCTTCACAAAATAATAACACATGACAATTTAAAACAAATAAGTCATTACCAATATTTGACAATCTGATACAAATATTGACATTATGTATAATGGGATTCACATTGAACTAAAAGAGGGTTAACAACCATCAAAGATTAGGGGCTCTAATTTTTTTCATAACTATTAACAAACAACAATACCAACAGCTCCGTAAATATTTAAATCATATTTCATTGATGTCATAATGTGAATATTGTCATTGATGTCACAATGTGAATATTAATATTATGTTTAGAATGTACATATTGATATTGATGTTAATCAATAACAAGTGAAACAATATGATGTTATTATTTACAGCATGCCTACAAGAATTCACATGTAACCAAAACAGAATTGACAACCATCCAAAGTTTGGACTGTAATCATTTCATGACCACCAACAACCAACAAGTCTGACATTGACACAAGGGATGAGATAAGGAGTGTATTACAAAACAATATTACATGACAATTTAAGACAAATAAGTCATTACCAATATTTAACAATCTGATGTAAATATTGACGTTATGTATAATAGAATTCACATTGACCCAAAAGAGGATTGACAACCATAATGTGAATATTGACATTGATGTTCATAATGTAAATATTGCTATTGATGTTACAATGTGAATATTTACATCATATTCTATCATATTTTTTGATGAAAATTGGGGGTTCTATGGACATCAACAATCAACAATATCAACATTGACAGAAGGAAAAAATAGAAAGTTCATTATCAAATCACAACCACAAACAACATTAATAACAAATGAATGTAATATTCAACAAAAAATTCAACATCACCAACATGGATAAAGAGCGAAACTAAGGAGTTCATTATAAAATCAAATTCAAAAACAACAATAATAACAGAGCAATGTAGATATATACATTAGTGATTATATTATATTATCATTGACTGAAAAACAAAGAGTGGAAAGGAATGTAAATTGTACATTTGTTTGTTAATGCTATTCATATTCAACAAAAAAATCAAAATCACCAACATGGACAAATAATGAAAATAGTGAGTTCATTATAAAATCAAATCCAAAAACAACAATAATAATAGGGCAATGTAATACATTGGTAATTACATTATGTTATCATTGATTAAAAAACAAAGGGTGGAATGATTGTGCTTACCTTTGCTTCTCATATAGAAATCGACGGACCATATTCAGTCGACTGATAGGAAACACGGAAGAACGAATCACCCCCCTTCCGATGTAAACCTTCGAATGGAATAGCAGTGGCCGACGATAGTAGGCAGTGGAGAATGACAGTGGTGAGGCGATGTGAATCTACGGTTATGGTTTGGGAGTTTTCTAGGGCCAACGATGAGTTTTTTTTTTGGGAAATCAGTATTTTGTGGAGTGAAAAGATGGGATAAGAATGGTTTGTTTTCAGAATGGAATGTTCGCGGGAGAAATGAAGGGAGGTTACTTTGGTCTTACTACACTAAATGGAATCTAATGGAATAATAAAAAACATTTGAGTTTTATGATATAAACCTGGTAGGAATGAAATTTATGAAAAAAAGCTCCTTTTTTAATACACCCCTAACCAATCATAAAATCTATTAAAATAACTAAAAATTAAAATAACCGAACATAAAATATGGAGTTTAAGACTTCGTTTGGGAACAGGCTAATTTAGTAACTTTTTGATTATTTGACTAAAATATGAGCTAAAAAAAACTAGTATGTTTGGGATGACTTTTTGGGTTTTTACGAAAAAGATATATAAAAAGTAGAAGGAAAAAAAAAGAATCTTTAACTTTTTGGTATGAGTTATTGACTTTTTAATTTTTTTAGTGACTTTTTAATTTTCTGGCTAAACAGATCACTTCCCAAACGAGGCCTAAATGGGAAAATATCTGCTGCTCAGATATTTCCGTATCTTCAAAGAAAAATATCTCAGGCTATTGGTATATCTGAATCCGACTCCATTGTGAAGCGTGAACAGTACGGGTGCCTCTATTTACACACCATATTTAATCTCAAGGCACACCATTAATTGATTATTTTTTATTACAATAATAACATTATCTAAAATGACCAAAATGACTACAACTGAATACACACCTTAGTTGAACATACATCCAAACCCTAACCCTAACCCTAAATCATAGTCAGTGCCGTCGTTTCCATCGCCGGCTCCGAAGTCAAAATAAAATTCAAAACAGTTTTGTTTCTCATTTTTGTCTACCTTTTCCTAGCACCAAACAGGGATGCTTGTTTCTGCATGCACATAACTACACAATTAGTTCTTGGTGATACATATATTTAGTGGAAGTTCTTGTATGTTTGGGGTTGTTCTGTCATTTATGCATCCAAACTGCTTGTACCTGGTTCTATTATCTTTTCCAGTTTCAATGGCTATGCAAGTGCTCGCTTTTTTATTTATTTATTTTTAGATTCAATATATAAAGATTGGTTTCATTGACTAAATTGACATTGTAACTTGAAAATATTCAATTATTTGATGCTGGAGCTGACAGGACTTCGCTTTGGTTTGATTTGGGTTATTTTGCCTGGCATTTTTGTTTCTCCCAATTGCAAGGGAATCAGTTTTTCTCCAACTAATAGATATCCCTTTTGAACATGCAACTCGATATCATGTATGGTTGGGACATCTTACTATAGCACTCTTTACTCTCATGGACTATTCTATGGGGGTGTTTGTTTCAGCTTTTCAGAGCCAACTTATAGCTTTTAGCTTTGAAAAAGTTATTTTGGACTGTTTGGTTAAACTTATTTCAAACAACTTTTGATTCTAACAACTTATTTTAACTCAAAAAAGCTGATTCTGAGAAGCTGCTCACCCCTTGCTACTGATTATCAGCTTCTGTTGTGGACATGTTAATTTATGGTTATACTCTTAAATTTTTTTATTTTTTATTTTTTTAAAAATAGAAAAAGACTCAAATGGACTATAGATTATTATTATTGTTTTTTATGAGAAATGTAGACAAACAAAAAATAAAAATTAATTAAAAAAGTTATTTCACAGCTTATTTAACAAACACTACTCAGCAACTTAAATTTATAATCCAACAGTTACACGAAACAGATTAACAACTTCTGATTAAAGTCATAATTTATAATCTGTTAAGTTATAATCTATAAGTTGTTTTAACAGCTACACCAAACAGGGCCTACATAAGGAAGAAGTGCAGTGAAATGGTTGGCCTTGATGGTGATTGTTGGTGATGTCTGCTGTTGCTGTTGTCGGTGGTAAGTGTCTAACAGTTTTTATTTTTTATTTTTTACTTATTATTATTATTATTATTATTATTTTAATTTGAGATGGGTACCGGGTGATGTGGACTAAGGACAAAAATGAAATATTAAATTATTAAAGATATGAACTACTTTATAAATGGAGACACCCGAACAGTACGGTATCGAAGTTTCTTTACTCCCCTCCTCCACCGCCATCAATGACAGACATCGCCGGCGAGCTCTCCGAAACCCTAAAAACCCCACTCATGGACTCAGAGGGTCCGAACATACTCCACAAAATCTCCGAACAAGGCGGCTACGCCTACGTCGGCATGTCAGCCCTAGCCTCCGCCGGCGACTTCAGGGCGGCGGAGGCGGCGCGTGAGATGGCGTGGGAGCAACTCCACTCCGGTCCTTGGCACTCCGTGCTTCCAATCTGGAGAGACGCGTACTCGATGGCTTGCCTTAATGTCGCTAAATTTCATTACTCCAACTCTGATTTCAGGGAGGCACTTAGTGTTCTTGATATGGGCTTGATTATGGGAGGATTGTCTCTTCGTAATGATTTGGAATCGGCTGTCCAGTTTGCTTCGGCGAAGATGACTGCTCTTAGGGTTTCTGATGAAGCAACACCGCAATGTCCTGTAGAATTAAACGACGCGGAGGTGAGGTTTGTTTTCTCTTTCTTTGTTTTTGTTTTATTTTTATATGCATTTGTTGAATCAAAACAATGTTATTCAATATATACAGGGAAATTTTTGGAGGAGCCAAGCCAATTTCAAGACCAATTTAACAAAATTATAGCAAAAACCTTCTGCTGTTAATAGAACTATTAAAAATTACCAAATTTGCCGGTTATAAGATTGAATTTTCACTTAAAAAATGTAAATTGATTCCTTGTTCATACTCCTCCATTCAACCAACTTGGCATGAGTAACTATTAAAAATTGTCAATTTAAAAGATAATATTTATTTTCTATGATTATACTCATTTTTGGTTTTACTCTTGTAATAAACTATTCACTATCTTTAATTGGACTTCAAAAGATGTGTTTCAAATTTGTGATTGTGCAATTGATTAAGATTCCTTGATCAATGTTTTAAATGATATGTGCATAGAGAAGGAAAATAAGGTATTGACTTTTGCACTGTTATATTACATTTGAACCTGTAGGTGCTTCAGGCTTTACCCATGAAGTCCCTGTCTTGTAAGATGGTTGTGAAACGGTCTGCTCTATCCTTTGAGGCATTCCTGCGTGACTATTTCTTGTCAGGTTCTCCAGTTATTATCAGTGATTGTATGGCTCATTGGCCAGCTAGGACAAAGTGGAACGACATGGATTACCTAAAAAGGGTAGCTGGCTGTCGCACAGTTCCCGTTGAGGTGATTATTTTCCTAGTTGTTAGCATCGGGTTCTTATTTGTCTTTTTTTTTTTTTATAAAAAAAATGTCCTATCCTATGCATCCATTAGATGATGTGTCATTCATTAGTTACTTCTAACTTTGTTCCTTTTTATTTTTTTGGCATTATAAGGGTTTCTAAGATTATCTGGATATTTTATATTTTGAATATTGAATTTGTCATAATGTGTGAAAGTGATTCGGCAAAGAGAGCACATTAAGAACTTGTCTGGCTAAGCTGTGGTAACTGGTAAGGACAGCATCATCCTTTTGTCAACTTTGTGCCCTAGGAGATATTAATATTTTGTTCTAGAAGTTTTGAGCACTACTACTCATGGTAAGTGTACACACATGAAGTAAGAAAGGCGTATTAAAAAAATTACACCCAATTTAGTCTCCATTTGATGGAGGTCTGAGAGAGGTAGATTGGGTAACCCACTGATAAATAAACTACTTATAGAAAAATATACAAAGGGTGCGAAAATCCAGAAGAAGTGACATCCTCCTCACCTTGGTACAATCAGAGTAGTACCGCCCATCTGCCTTGCCCTCCTCTTGGCACCATTCCCCGGCCAGGAGTCAAGACGCAATCAGGTAAACCACTGTTCCTGGCATTATTTACTCCCCCAATACTCAATTCAATAAAGTCTTTGTCCCAACTGCGTAGAGTCAGCTGTGTGAATCCTCTTGATCAGTTAACAGGTGAAGCAATCTATCTCAAATAGGAGAAAAAATATGCCTGACAAGTCCCAAGTTAATCCACAATGCAATGAAAGATGATGACTAGCACTCTCTCCTGAATCTTTAGTCATTAAAGACCAGAGATCGATGTGGTGAAGATCCAAGACTACTTTCGGTGGGAAAAGGTGGCTTCTCCACTGCTCAAGAAAGATATAAAGAAGAGTTTAAGAATTTTTGTTTTGTTTTTGAGTTGTGTGGTTTAATTAGCATTTTCAGATTTTGATAATTATTGTAGGTTCATTTTTCTGCTTCGTAGGGCTTAGTTGTGAGTGTCATAGCTTGGGGAAGCCTAGCCTTGCTTTCTAGATTTTGCATAATCAATCCTAACTTCTGATCCTTTGCAGAGTGTGGGCTTGATCCAAGTGTTTTTTAGGTCCACCTTCAGTTATACTTGCTGGAAGCTCCAATTAACCCAATTAGAGGATAAGTACTTTGCCTCTTATCAAAGATCAAAATGGGATCCAAAGCTATTAACACACAAAAATAGCTACTCCAGGGGAGCCTATGCACACCAAATTGCCTTCCAAGGGAAGATATGAAGATGAGCCCACTTAATTGACGATCTAGATGAGAAGTATCACATGAACCACTTAGTTGGAAATGTCACTTTTTGCATTGAATTACTTTTAGATGAATTACTTCTAATCCTATTGATTACGCAAGAAAGATTTATGTTGATAAACCTGTACTTAAGTAAGAGTGGTTCTGCTGATCTCATTTTAAATTCAGTAGGTCACAAGCTGGCAGAGTTTTAAACTTAATGCACAAAAAACCATGAAAATACTATTTAGAAATGGGAATCATTTTAGTTAAGCTTCAGATCTATAGCAGTGGTTGTTAATCACCTATTCTAAAAGGGCCTGTGCTTGGTGGAGTCAGGTTACCCACAAAGATGGGATTCACTTTGGAGATTGCCTTTATAGCATCTTTCAAACTGTGTTGTGCCTCCTTTAAAATTAAATGGCAACATTGAAGTAGATGCTACAAGTTGTGCTTATCTTCAATCCTCCCTTAACATATCACCAATGAGATTCTCTATTGCTTAAAGAGCTCATAGATCTTTGAGTTCCTATAATAAAGGTTCTCCATGTAGAAATGTAAATCATCATGGTGTTTACAGGAAAAAGGCTCCTTAAACCTTCTTTTACCCATTTGACAGCCAGTTCATTAAAATATTAATGCGTATTCATTTTGTTAAACTGATAATTGGTTTTTTTTTTTACACAATATAAGTTGGTCCAAATGTGTAAAAAATTCATTTTTTTCATATCTTTCTCTTTTATGCCTTTTTTGAATGCCTATGAAGCTCTTGTATGTTCTGATTGTCAATTAACAGAAAATATTCTATGCACGTGAATGACTTCTTGATCTTAAAACTGGTAAAGTTGATTCGTCTCACAGGTTGGGAAGAACTACATATGCTCAGAGTGGAAACAAGAATTAATCACATTTTCGCAATTCCTTGAGAGGATTCAGTCGAATGACAGTAGTTCTACTGGTCCAACATATTTAGCCCAGCATCCATTGTTTGATCAGGCATGCATAACCTTTTACGAGGACGCTATATGATGGAATTGTAGCAACACATTAGGATTTTGTATTAATGCCTTCCAGTCATTGACTTGATATTTAAATGGCAGATACAAGAGCTACGAAAGGACATTCTCATACCTGATTACTGTTTTGCTGGTGGCGGGGAGCTCAGATCACTTAATGCTTGGTTTGGTCCTGCTGGGACAGTAACACCATTGCACCATGATCCTCACCATAATATACTTGCTCAGGTATTTCAGACTAATTCTAATCACTGAAGAATCATGACATGGTGTCTTCTCCAAGTTTGTCTACCATTTACAACCTTCAGATGACTGTTTCCTGACTGCTTTATGTTATTTTTTCATTGAAGCTTTCAAAATGGTTTCTTATTTTGCCTTAAGTTCTCGTATTGCGGTTAGAGTTAATGCTTTTTCTTACAAGAAACTGGATAGAGTTCATTATCTCACTTTGTACTTCTCCAGCATGTTAAGAAATTTACACATAAAACTGCTTTGAATTGTATCTGCAAGTAACATTCAACTTTCTTTTACTGAACAAGTTGAGAGGTTTTGGTTAAAAATAAAATAAAATAAAATATTTTGTTGAAAAAAAGAAAAGAAATGTAGAGAGCACTCTTCATAGTGGTTGAAATTGTGCATACTGATTAATATAAGAAGTTGATTTAATGAAGTATTTGTGCTTTGGAAACCCCTCCTGGTCTTATCACTCTAGCATCTGGTTTGGTGTTATGATGACATTACGTTTGTAGTCCCTTTTTTTTTTTAATTATAACAAATAAAATAAAATAAGAAGAAGAAGAAGAAGAAGAAAGATACTACATTTGTTCATTGGTTTGTTGAGAATGATCCTGCCTGTCTGTTTCAGGTGGTTGGAAAAAAGTATGTAAGGCTTTACCCGGCTTCATTGTCAGAGGAACTTTACCCACACAAGGAAACCATGCTTAGCAATTCAAGCCAGGTAGCTGTGCTTGTGAACCCTACATTAGTCTGGATTAAATCATCTCTAGGAAGTTGCTATTATTTTTCTAAAAAGTTTTTCTTAGTATTTAATGTTAAGAAAACAAAGCCCAACTCCCTAGCTAGTTGCTATACTGTCTTGTTTCTTCTTTAATATAATTTTATTGACTTGTATCCTTGTGCATCTTCTGCATGATAGAGTTAAATCACCTGGTCCCTGGTAGAGTTAGCCTTGAATATCTGATCACGTTGAATAGCAGAATTTCACAATACCTGAACATAAGAACCTATGTAGCACGGACACGTCTCCTAAGGCAACGTTTGGGTGTCGGACACGGACACGTGGTGGACACGTGTCCGACACTCTACCCAACGTGTCCCTTTTTTTTTTTTTGAATTTTTGCAACCGGACACTCGTTTGGACACTGTTGGACACGCTATGGACACGTTATGGACAGAGAGGGAGAGAAACCCTAACCTGTTGCAGACAGAGAGAGAGAGAGAGAAAGGGTGAAGAACCTGTTGAAATGGAGCCCTAGATCAGGTATGTTCTTCGATTCTTCAAATCTCTTCTTCGATCTTCTTCTTTTCTTCTGTTTTTCTTCATTTTTCTTCTTCTTTCTTCATTTCGTCTGCATCGTCTGTGTCGTCTTCCTCGTCTATGTCGTCTTCATCGTCTGTGTCGTCTCCCTCTCTGCTCTCTCTCTCTCTCTCTCTCTCTCTCTCTCTCTCTCTCTCGTTATGGTGTTTCGGTGCCCTCGTTTGACCATCGATTGCTGTATACATTATATACTAATAATATATATACATATATATATTTATATACTAATAATATATACATATTTATATTTATATACTAATAATAATAGTATATATATTATATACTGGATATATATTTGAACAAACATCTTTTTTTTCTTTTTTTTTTCTTTTCCTTTTTTCTATTTTTTAGATATTATTATTTGTTTAAATAAATTATTTTTATTTATAAGAAAATTTTAATTTGTGAATAATATTTGATATTAAAATAAATAAATAATATTTATATTTTTTAATTTTACATATAATAAATAAATAAAATTATATATATTGAATGTGTCCCCTGCGTGTCGTGTCCCTTATTTTTTGAAAATTTGCGTTTTTCCGTGTCCGTGTCGTGTCCGTGTCATGTCCCGTGTCCGTGTCCGTGTCCGTGTCCGTGCATCATAGATAAGAACCTTAGAATAACTTCATAATTACTTTCCAATACCATAGAACATGGGACCAAGTTCTTAGTTGTGCTCATAATCCATGGTTGATGGTACCAAATCGCTCTAAGCATATATAGCTATATGTGCATATATTATATCATTTTTGTTTGAGATAGCTTCGTCTTCTTAATATCAAAGTATGCTTAAATTGTTTAAAATTCTCATACCGTTCTGTTTTAGGATCATTACATAAATGTTGAAGTTTGCTAGTGGCTATCTGTTTTCAGGGAGACTGAATGAATGTAGACAAATGGAAAGAAAAAATGAAAAAAAAAAATAAAAAGGACTAATGGCCTATGTTTTAATCTTAACAGAGTTGCTTCAATTTAATACCTTCTACCTTACGATTAGTTTCTTTGTTCTATACTTGTTTTAAGTGGTAACTTTCTTTTGGCATTAAGGTAACCTAGTAACCCTGAAATGGTTTCAGATTTTGTGATTACTTTCTCAAGTAATTAAACTCTCTATTTTATGGACTTTGGAGTTTGGCAATTGCCTTTTTAGTTTTTTTTTACTTTTTTAAGAATCTAAAATATTTGATGTGTCTGATAATTGCTTTAAAAATATTTGATGTGTCTAATAATTGCTAAAAAAATTGCTTTTTTGTTTATGGGAGTTTTTCTTAGCTTTTTTAGCTCAAGACAAACATGTTGCTTTTTGGCTTATTTTAAGCCAAAAGAGTAGCTTTTTAGCCCATGCCAAACGGGAATTCGTGCACAATTTCCCCAGACTGTCTTTTTAGTAGTTGCCTATCTTTTGTTGTCTCTGATGTAGGTAACAAGATCAGAATTAATGCTAAATAAATGGAATGTTTGGAGTCGTGTCATTAATTCTTCAATTTTAATGCCGACTAAAAATACAAAAAAAAATTGATTGAAGGTTGATCTGGACAGCATAGACGTGAATGAGTTTCCGAAGGTGCAGGACCTGGAATTTATGGACTGCATTTTAGAGGAAGGCGAAATGCTCTATATACCTCCGAAATGGTGGCATTATGTTCGATCTCTTACCAAAAGCTTTTCGGTTAGCTTTTGGTGGAGTGACAGTTGAAAAGTTCTCCAGGTTCCTGATTTTCTGGTATCGTTTTTGCTTCTCTCTCTGTTGGTTTCATACCCATTACCAGGCAAATTTCTAGGCATTTTAGCCAATATTTTTAGAGACTGTAGATAGTTATTATAGACTGACACTTTTGGATTTAGTGATTGATCATAATATAAAGTTATAAGGAAAAGAATTGTTGACATTCTTATGGACCTCTATCTCTCTAGGAAACCAAACTCTTGTCAAAGTTTTCTACGCTATGTTTGGATAAATGAGATTTATCGGAAAAGGGAAATAAAATATAATAAATTTGACTTTTTTCAATTTATTTTGTGTTTGTTTTCCTCTGCTTTTTTTTTTTTTTTTTTTCCCTTCTTTACCTCTATAAATTCGTCAATCCAAAATCTCGCATAATGTTGAAGACATGCATTTGATTCGTGTTTAGGAAATTTTAGGCTCTGTTTGGATGGAAGGATTTCAAATGAAGAGATTAAGTTATTTTAAGTGGATTGAGGAATTTGAGGGAAAGATAAATTAGAGAGAGAAAATATGTATTTTATTACGATCCTTGCAAATTAAAACTCTTAAGGTGAAGAATTTTAATGTTCCTATTTTTACATTGTTTTTTTCAAATTCATCATACCTGAGTTCTGAAATTCAATCTTGATTTATCCATCTTAAATGAATTGTGTCAAATATTTTCATTTTTACTTTAAAGATTCAGACACAACTTTATTTTTGTCAAAAAGTTCCCATCATTTATGCGCATGCATATCGCAAGATTAAGCCCCTATATATATATATATATATATATTAGCGGCCGCGCACACGCGATGCGCGTGCAATTTAAATAAATAGGAATAAAATAAAATAAAAATGAAATTAATATTATAATGTGTACTTAAATAAATAAGAATAAAAATAATAATAATAAAATTAATATTATAATGTATACTTAGCTTAAGTAGTATGAGTCCTCATACTTAAACGCATGGTCATGGGTTCAAACCTTTCCATCTCTTTGTTTAACTTTTTTTAAAAAAATAAAAACACTGCCTCATGGCATGAGGAGAGTAAAACTTCAGGACACCATAAGAGGTGTTCACTTTATAATAGTATAGATATATATACACTATTACACAGGGAATTTATTTTTAAAATGAAAATTTGATTTTAAATTTTAATATTTTATGTGTAAAAAATTTTAGCAATTGAAAGTTAAATATATACAAATTTGCTAATAGTTAATAAATTTTTTTTATCATGTGTGTGATCCTATGTAAAAAGTTTATAAAAATAATTTCTTTTGAAATTGAAAAAAAAGTGTATTCTTAATCTGAAATTAAATCTTCATTTGTGCTAATTAAATTTATCAAAAATTATGAATTCTACTTGTATTAACATATTTTTTCTAAAAAAAAAATAAAAACAACAGAAAGTTCTATTATATACAAATTATGACTTAGTGTATTATTTTGGTTATTAATCGAAAAGTTCCTTACTAATTTCTTATATTTTTTTATTATGTCTAAAGTGATGTATCAGGTCTTTAATTATATTTCAAATGGTGCTTGATTATAATCTATTATAATATTTTTATATAAGTGTTTGATTATGATCTATTTTAATGTTTTTATATGACAATATTTAATTATTTTATTACACGAAAAAAATGCTTAAGGTGGGTTCACTCAAATGTGAGATTTATGCTTATATCAATAAGATCGTAAGAGTTATTTACGTTAATGTATAAAAAATTTATCAAATCAAGCCTCCGTTTAGGAAGTGGGTTGACTTTTTAGCTTTTTGACTATTTTAGCCTGGGGCTAAAAAGCCTGGTTTGAGAAGGCCTTTTGACTTTTTGACTTTTTGACTTTTTTGACTTTTTTTGTGAGAGAGGAGTGTAATGATTATGGGTTGGATTTGATGTTTTGTTTTTTGTGGCTAAAATAGCCTATTTTATTTTTTATAGCTATTTTAGCCCCTAACCCACCAAAACTAACTTCCCAAACTTACTCCAACTCATAAACAGTGTTCTCAAAAAGACTCATGCACAAAATCTCTATAACCATAATAATTCAGTTCTCAAAGAGGTTTTGATTAATTATCTGACGTATCATAATAACTGCAAAATTTTTATTCCAGCTAAATTATTTTTGCATATCTTTTTTAGTAGAGATCATGAATGTGCATTATCAGTAATACTATAAATTCAAAATTTTTATTTAGAAATTATTCAAAAAACATTAATAGGTGCCGTAAATATACACAATCATTTTTGATGAATCATTATTCTTTAAAATAATACTCCACACTATTTATCATTTGCCATTTGTCAATTTATCTTTTAAAAACTTAACCAAAAAAATTTGAGTTTCATTATTTTAATCCATCAATATCAAATTGAACGCTATACATGTATGTAACTCACTTTTAGAAATATGATATCTAACATAAAATCATAATAGAGTTAACTTTAATTAATGTAATGATATTTTATATTATGATATGTATTACAAAAAGAATAATATTAATTTTAGTTTAAAATAAAAAATTTAATTATTTATTTTAAATCTTAGCCTTATCGTCGTATAAAAGTATTACTTAAATACTTATATATAATAAGTTTAGTTAAATTATTTGTTTATTTTGATAATTTTAGTTCTATTGTGCTATAAAAATATAATTATTATATAATAATTTTGTATGATATATATTAAATTATAAGATAATAAAATAAATGTTCATTTTGATATTAAAAATAATAGCTAAATTAGAATGAGAATTAATAATATAAAACCAAAAGTGATTCTAATTATTTAATGTTATTTTTAATTTTAATTTTATTTTTATATTTATTTGGGTAATAAAGATATGTAGAAATAGAACTATATAAAATTTATTTAAAAGATTAAATATAAATATGTTGTGATTGGATTAAGAAAAAAATACATAAATTAATTATGTAAAGTATTGATTTTTTCTTTAATATTCTTTTTGAATTATTCACACGTTAAATAAAAAATTAATATTAAGACATCAATAAAATAGGCAAAAAATATAAAATATAAAAAAATTTAATTTGATTCATGCAATACACATAATTAAGCACATTCTGCTTTTTTTATTTATTATTTGTATATCGAGATAATTTATTTTATTTTTTTGAAATATCATAGTAATTAAATTATAATTATATATATAGAAAATAAGTATTTCTCAAATAGGATTCATATAAAATTGATTATTATAATTGAAATTAAATTTATGCAGAACTTTATATGTTAATGGAAAAGACATGCAAATGTGTCTTTTTTAAAAAAAATAAACTTTTAAAATGTGTCATCTAAGTAAGAAAAAAATACTGCTTTTAAAAATATATATGATGATATAGCTAGAGTTTTTATATTTTTAAAATTGTGTGCAAGCACAACATATATTTTGAAGAATTAGAGTGGTTGCTATGCATCTCGCACATCAATTATAATTATTATTAGGCGTTTGATGGGACTCTTTCCGGATTCCACTTCAATAATGCAAATCATTTATATGTTAAGATACATCAGGTAAAATATACCTTTCAAAAAAATTAATTTTCCGGAAAGACTTTCCAGCCTTCTATCCTTTTCAAATAAGGGCAAACCTGGAAATTTTCATTTTACCATTTTCTCAAATATTTCCCTCTTCCATCTTTTTCAAGGAATCTCAGTGGATAAAATGTTGTATACCTCTCACAGATATATTTTTGTTTAAAAAGTGCTCCCATCTCTCCTTTTGAATTTGTTGGTGGGTATGTAGAAATTTGTTTACATATTAATAAAATCTTCCTAGTCATGTATTTAGGGTTTAGGAAAAACTTTAGCTTTGTAAAATATAGCAATGTTAGGTGTCCACAAATTCTGTGACTCGAATGGCTCGAAACATCCAAAACGACGTCATTTTGAGTGGAAAACGACGCAAAACGACGTCGTTTTGACAATTTCAGACCATTTGAGCCACAGAATTTGTGGTCCTCAAACATTTTTTTTTAAAATATTCATTAATTTGTTATAGAAAACTATTTCGTATATAATTGTTAAGGTTGATTTTGTCTCTACTCCACAAAATTTTGACTCCGCCCTCAGCCCCTAAAGACAAAGATTAAACAATGCCAATCTTGACTTTACATTGCAACTAACCTATTTTCTTCACCAAACACCACCTTTTAGGTCAAGTGTCTATTCTTTTTACATTACACAAAGATGGTCCATCATCACAAGATATTGCAAATTTATGTTAAATGTATGAAAGCCTTAGGACATTGGTTTGCAGAAGGTTGAAAAGTGTTTTGAAAATAGTTAAATAGTAAATTTAAAACTGTTATAAGATTAGTGAAAAATGTTTTGAAATTAGTGTAAAGTGTCTCTTGTTCTTACTATTTTCTCTCTTCTTCTTGTACACATGGTGTTTCTTGTATGTAAATTTATCCTTACAACATAGTACCCTCTTGTTTTCTTAACAATCCGTTAGCAGAGAATTAAGGAAAAGAAAAAATGCATCGCACAACGATGAGACTCGAGTCCGACATCATGAATGGAAAAAGTGTCTCATCCAGCAGACCAAACCAACCTCATATTTTGTGTCATAAGACTCCGTCATACTATGTTTGGCAACATGTAGTTGCCAACAAAGTATTATTCAATTTCACCACTCATCCTTCCAAGGCTTCAAACTAGTTGTACCAACCCATTCCATTAAGCAATTGAAGAAACCATTTTGAACAATTATCAAAACTAGATTAAACCCAGGAAAAAAACAAAAACTTAGGCTAGAGATTTGTACCTGCAAAGAACCTTGCACCTAAGTACTCTGTCCTGCACATAAAACCCAGGCATTACCATAATTTTAACCCGGCTTGGACCCTGTGACAACCTTTGTCGATCCATGAAAATATCATCCATGTATTGGGAATCAAACTTCGTGTTTTCTTCAATCCTCAGGATCCTGAGTGGCGGGTTGAATGCAAATGCAAGCAAATGGAGCAACCATATGCATTTGGCGGCGACAAAAAACGATTGAAGGAGTTGTTGAGGCCATGCCCTCGTCCAATTCAGAACACTAACGATACTACTCATCTTCTGATCACAAAACTTGCTAAAATCTTCGCTGTAATGCTTGGTTCCTTTCTTCAACACTTGATTCCAACTCAAATTTCTCAACGCGACAAACGATGAAAACTGCGATTGGCGGTCTTCACGTGGGTCTAAGAGCTTCGGAGAGCCATTCTTTTGAAAAACAGAGTTCTCAAAGTCTTGATAGAGTGATTGGTTTATGATCGCCTCCAAATGATACAAAACCGCCTTTGAGTACCTCGAATTTATAGACAGCTTATGTGGTTTTAGAAGCAAATTTAAGTTTTCCATCAAAATGATATCGGTATCTTCTTCTATTTGGCTGACAAGGCTCTTGCAGAATTGCTTTACTGACAACCTGGCTTCGGATACTATCTGCAAGAAACCCTCCACCATCACTTCCTCACTAACCGGCATCAAATCTTCAACATTCCCAACAACAATCCCATCATCAGATTTCCATTTCCCTCTCTTGGAAAGATTTCCAATTAGCCTTTCAGGCACTGCTTGCTTCAAAGCGTTTTTAAGTTCTTCACAGTATGTTTCCAAGTACTCCAACTTGTGTTTTAGCTCTCCTAACGAAGATTTCATCATTGCAACCTCCATCAGAGCTGCTTCACGACTCTCATTTGCTTCCATGAGCTCTTTCTTTAATTTCTCAACCGACATTAAAATTCCCATTTCTCTAAAAACTTGTTGTGAAACCTCATCTGATTCTGGCCTACTTGGCGAATTTTCGTTCTTGTTCTTCTTCTTTATCCGAGGGAACAACCACGAAAGACTCCGATTCAGCCCCCGGTTTTTCGTTTGTTGGGATTGAAGAGAAGAATGGATGTCTGTCAATGGCACCACAATGTTGAAATTCTTGCAACTATTGCAAGAAGATACAGATTTGGTGTCGCTCATAGTACTTTTTCGCGTGCTTGACTTGAAGAAATCTGTTCTAGGCGATGATTTTCTGAGCACGGTGGTGTTGTAAGCACACAATCCGGTGACAGACTTTTGATCTTCAGCCAATTCAGAGGGAATTTCTTTCCTTGAAGATGCATTAGATGTTTTGTAATCTGTTAAGTTGGTTTTTTGATCATCATCATCATTTTCTGATATAGTTCGATTGTCTAATTGAATTTGTTGAAATCCCGCTAACGGTTGATCTTCATAACTCTATATCAAAAATTTGCTCTACTCAGCGTTTAGTGAAATTTGCCAAAATAAGAGAGTGAATGCATGAATATACAACCTCATAACAAGTAAAGAATTTAACTTTCTAAGCTTAATTATTATTCAGTTGCTTTAACTAGAAATGAAACTAAAAAAAAATGGAAAGTGTAATTCATTTTGTTCCATCCATGACTCTCATTAAAGTTGTGTTTCAATCATGAATTTATGTACAGATTTGTGTAAAAAAAAAGTCTAAACCATTAACATAATGGACACAAAGTTGACTCGAGTCATGATTGTCACAAGAACTTGAACAACCATCATAATCATTTCAATAAATGACTAAAGTTCTGATAAATACAAAAATCATTCACAGAATTAGATCCAAAATACATATGAACGGATAAAATTTTACAAAGTTCATTACTAGAGTTCATTTTTTTAAAAAAAAATCTTATTTGTCTCTCTATATACATTCTGTGATCAATTTTTGTAAGCTTATTCAATGACTAAAGTTATGATTTTAATTCAATTAAAAAAAAAAATCACTGATGAAATATTTTATATAATATTCAAGACAAGTCATTGATGAAAACACCTCAGTTTCAGTTATGAAGAAGAATTGAAATAATAGAGAGAGAGAGAGAGAGAGAGAGAGAGAGAGAACTCACAGGTGTAAAAACAGGGTAATCTTGGGCAGAGGAGTGAGAAGCATGATGGTGTGGAAGAGAAACAGGGGAAGCAGAGGAAAGGTATCTGAGATTGGGTGCAGAAGGGTTGTTGCCTTGCATCAGAGCAGCATGGAGGGCTCTCAGCTCCACAGCTTTGTCAATGGCAGCCTTAATTTCCTCCCTGCTAACTTCATTGCTGGTTTTGCTATGGTTTCTCTCATGGTTTTCAAGGATTTGAACTCCACTCGTAGCAGCCATGAACAGAGCGAAAAACAGAGTACAATCTAATGTGTGTGTAAGTATAAGCAAAGAAATTATTCAGTGAGTGAAAAGAACAAAGAGGATGAACTAGTGGGTATCTACTGGTTGGATTTGATTTGTAGAGAAGTAGATGGTATCATAATGGAGAGAGAGAGAGAGAGAGAGAGAGAGAGAGAGAGAAGGGTATAAGAATACTCAAATCCAAATAACTTTTGTCTCTGTTCTGTCAATGGGATTAATGGAAATGAGCGCATGTGAAGCAGAGAGAGATCAGTGGGGGAGTGTAGTAGTCTTTTCACTTTATGTAGTAGGCATGAGCAAGTTCCAATTTACCAAAATGCCCATGGTTTTTTGAAACAATAAAGTATACATACAACCACATTCAAACTTATATAGCTAATAATCCACTCATAGGGGGTGTTTGGTAAGAAAAAAAATAACTTAGTTTAGGTTAAAATTCACAAAAAGATAAAATAGGCTAAAATAGCTAATAAGACAAAATATCACATCAAACCCATAATCATTTCACTTTTTCTCTCACAAACATCACATCCAATCACAAAAAAAATCTAATCATCTTCCCAAACACAAAAATTTTAACCTACTAAAATAACCAAAAACTAAAATAGCCTACTAAAATAGCAACTTCCCAAACGAAGCCATAATGTATCCCACATAACATGCTTTACTATCATTTCATTTGTGTATCATCAACAAAATTTTAAATCCTAAATTCTTAGTAATTGGTGTTTTGGGACAGTGATAATGTGAAAGATTGTGCAACAAAACTCAACATTTGAATTCTATCAATTAAAATAAAACTATTGAAATCATGTTGATTTTTTGATCATGATAGATTTAAGTTTAATGTAGTAAACAAAGAAAGTAAGCTTTTTGTCACTGTAACCAAAAAAATAGGCATCGTAATATACTAAGAAAAAGGAAATCTGAACAATTGATATATAATCTAAATTGCATAACAGATATTAGTCCTTTTGTCATGTTTTACTTTAAAAATGAACACAAGATTTTGAGAAATTATTTTGAATATAATTTATGTGAGATAAGATAGGTTGGATATCAACTAAATTAGTGACTTATGATATGTCTCACATTTCTTTAATTTGAAATGTGAAGTAATAATTTGTTAGGATGACAATATCTAAAAATTATTGCACTTGATCTTACAACGAAAAGTTATTGTTTAGTCTTGGGATATTGTTACGTAATGTTTTAATGGTGTTATAATTGGTGAAAAATATAAAATTCATAAATTTGTATTGAGTGATTAAATAATATGATGATTGATGTGGGGTATGACCACATGACGCACTAAGACCAACCAATAATTTTTCCTTCCAATAGAGACAACATAAAAGCAAAGCAAATGCTCATTGCATACTGGTTCATGTTGGGTTACATCAATGCACCGCCGCACACAAAAAATGGTTAAAGTTTACCAAAAAAATACATTATCACACAATGTCCACAGGTGAGGAATAGAATAAATTGCCTTTTTTTCCTTTTTCTTTATTGCACCAACCAAATTGGATAATATATATTTTTCTTATTTGAAATGTTATATACTTAGATAAAATAACTAGAAAAATAGTCAAAATTTGAATATATAGTGGCTTATGTTTGGCATAGGTTACTTTGGCTATTTTAGTCACAAAAATATAAAATAGGTTAAAAAGTCAATAAAATAAAATGTCACATTCAAACCATAATTATTTTATTTTTTCTCTCATAAAAATCAAAAAAACCAAAAAAATCATTTCAAACCAGACTTTTTAACCTTAGGCTAAAATAATTAAAAAGCCAACACACATCCCAAACGAAGACAATGTATTATTTAAAAGGGTCCAGCTTGTCTCAAGTTGAGATCAAGACTGAACCCGTCTAGTTCGGCCCACGGGGCCCAATTTTTGGACCTGTTTTGATAATCCGAACCGTTCAATGTGTAGAACTCGTCGAGTACTGCATGCCTATAAAAAATCACGTTGATCGGATATCAATAGCTATGTGATCAAATCAATTTTGTATAAAAAAAATGGACGGTGAAACAATTAACGGTTGATAAAAAACTGTTTTGTTCACGTAACTATCGATATTCGATCAATGTAATTTTTTATAGGCATATAGTACTCGACGAGTTCTAGACATTAAACGATTCGAATTATCAAAATAGACTCGTAATGAACCCCACAGGCCCAACAACACCGTCCAATCCGATCTTAAAAGATCGGACTGGACTAAAGCACTACAAAAAAATTGACTTTTTGCGACGGTAAAATACCGTCGCTAATACTCCTAATGCCGTCGCTAATACTTTTTGCGACGGCAAAATGACTTTTTGCGACGACAAGAGGGGGTCGCAATTGCAGGGGTTGCAAAAGAGTTTTTGCGACGGTAAGTGCCGTCGCTAATGTTTTGCGACGGCATTTTTTACCTTTTTGCGACGGCACCGTGCAGTCGCTAATAACGTTTGAAATTTCTTAACTTTTTTGCGACGGCCCTATTTTACCGTCGCTAAAAATGTTATTTGAGACGGCAAAAAATACCGTCGCTAATAGTCTTTTTCTTCAAAAAAAACACTATTTTTGCGACGGTGTGGTACCGTCGCAAAAAGTATAAAAAATATAAAATTTTCTATTTTTTGCGACAGTGTAATGCCGTCGCAAAAAATATTAAAAAATAATAAAATTTTTATTTTAAATAATAAAATTTCTATTTTTTGCGACAGTATAATATCGTCGCAAAAAGTAAAACCTATAACAAAATTAATAAAAATATTAAAAATTTCTATTTTTTCCGACGGTGAAAAGAGCTGATTATTTACATTCCATTCACAAAAACATCATAACAGAAAATAAAAATAAAAATTGATCAAACCATCAAATTCAATATTTTACAAAGAATAATTAAACTGTACATGTTCATAAAAGCATATTTAAATTATAAAATTCACCCAAATCCTAAAAAAATAATAATAATAAAATAAAATCTAAAATTCAATCAGCACATTGGATATTTAAATGCTCTTACAAAAAATAAAAAAATAACGACGGCAATCTTTTCTGTGACATCACTATCTCCTGAACATCACAAAGAACAAACCAAAGTTAACACCAATAACGACGGCAATCTTTTCCCCCTGGTACAAAACCAATAGCAATGTTAAACAATTATATCCACAAAAACACTATTTTAGAGTATACAATTGATTCTAAAAATAAATAACAATACATGAATTTAATTCTAAAGCTCCGTTGAACAACAAAGAGAATTATGTTTAGAAACAAATGGTCAAGAAATGGCACAATCTTTCTATAACGGAAATGAAGCAACTTGGAAAAGCATTTTGAGTCATTTTTCCACTTTCTGTCCATGACAGATTCACAATGAGATATAAATAGACCTAAATCTTCAGTTTCTGATTATTTGGGATATGACCAAAAAAAAAAGGGGGAGTTTCTACTAGTCAGAGCCATTGCCATTTGCATGTGGTTGGGTTACCAACCAGCATCCAGGAACCATCCATCAAGTGGAACTATGTTCAGGTGGCTGCAGGGTTAGATCAGAGAGAGAGAGAGAGAGAGAATTGTTCACAAGAAAATTTCTTGCTTGTGGTTTTACAAAAGTGGACCATAAAAACTATAAATATGACAACTATCCAAGGGGACAATTGTGGAATTATGCATTCAATGAGGACAATTGTGGAATTATACATAAAAAATCCTACACATACAAATTTCTCATCTAATTTTCTTACTATTAAATACAAAGATATGAGCCTACGATTACTTATTGTGTAATGATATTCAAATAACAAATTCTTGTGTACAAACATCACACTTCTCAGTTGCAACCATTGTGTAGGCTAGTTCTGCACAAAATAAACATTCACTAAACTGAATAAAAAACTAGAATAAACCATACACTATCTGGGATTATATATCAGCCTCACCTAATTTTCGTCCATGGAATTATATATCTCCTGATTCATCAGCTCCCACATTGTAATGCCTGCAGAGGCTTTGGTAACAGTGGTCTGTGAACAAGAAACACTCAAGACACCTGCAGCATTGTAGGCTGAGATCTCGGATTGGGACTTAAGCATGCCATTGCCATTGTTGCTAAGAGAACCAAATTTTGAGCAATCAGTTGATTGACAGCAGACAACAGGCAGGGATCTAATAGGTCCTTCAGCAGACTATTTTGAGCAGATGATGATGACACTGAACAGAGTAGTTCGCTTGGATACCTTCCCATTATTGTTTCTAGAACCACCACCCCAAAGCTATAAACATCCCACTGCTCAGTCACGGCCATGGTGTACGCAAGCTCTGCACCAATAAGAGGAGTTCAGAATTTTTGTTTTCTACCCTGCCTTCACTGGCATAAATTAGATTTTGTGATTACATTGCATAACATATTTAATAATACCATAGAAAATACTATATCAGCTGCATTTTCTTACATAATTCTTTTCCCACTCTTGCAGCTAAGGAAATGCAGAGTGGGGCGAGTGTCTAGCGGGTACAAAGCCTCGTGAATAAACTCAAACTCTGAATACGCATAATAACCTGCAAATCACACGAGCTTGAATTTTTTTGCACCCATTGAGAATGTAACATGAGAGATTCAAAATTATCCTATAATGAAGCTTCTATGTATCTAACATGAGACTTTCAAAAATTATCCTATAATGAAGCTTCTATGTTCAGCCCTTACGCTGTGTTTAGGTCATGGATTTTGGGGAGGGATTTAGAAATGAAAAGAGAAAATGTGTGCAAAACTATGTTATTTCACCTATATTTTCCCTTTTCCTTTCCTTTTCCTTTTTCCAAATCCCTCCACAAATTCTTACAAAGTTTTTGTACAAAATAATGCGACTACCTTTCACTTTGAAACAAAATGCAAATGAAGATTTTTTTTTTTTTACAGGAATATCATTCTTCACATAATTTCTTGTACAATTTTTATATATGAATAGAGTTTTCTTTTTTCTTTTTTTATTTATTTACTAATATGAACACCTTTGGATCTAGTAGAGACCATACGCAAATGATTTTTTCACTAGTTTTATAAAAAATTGTAAACCAGCTTTACCTACATACAAGGTCAAGATATTGGGATTTTTTTTCTTTAAAAACAACTCATTTTTTAAGAAACACCATGAGCAGGGGATTGATCGCACAGCGTAACAAGCCTTCTAACCCATGCAGCCGGGGCCAAGTCAGGCTTCCCAATGATTTGGGCAACCTAAACCAAACCCCATCCCATAAAGTAAATTAATCTCCACCATAAACATCATTAAACAGAAACTATCAATCAATATCAAGTATCACAAGTAACCAAATCAAATATCAAAACAACCTAAATAGTGAACCCAATTGGAGAATTAAAATAAGAATAGCCAAATTCAATAAATAGTGCATAATTCAACAAATCCCTTGGCATTAATTTATACCCATTCAAAACCAAAAAACGAGCACAAAATTAAATATTCAAAACAACCTAAATCTACAGTTTTGACATTTTTATGGATGAATAGTCTATGGTAGTTTATACAAGTCCCAAGTGAACCCTGCATGAAATTGTAGAACATACCCATTAAGCTAGATTTTATGGTGAGTTAAATAGCACCCCTACCTACCCGATTTTAGACCACATAAAAATATCAAAAACAAAAACATATGCCTGTCAGTTTCACCCCTACATAAATAATTTGAGCATTTTCTTTGATTTTATTTTTATTTTTTACTCTTTTTTTTTCATCTCACACAAACTATGTTGAGATGTGAGAGAGAGAGAGAGAGGCTTATCCGTGAAGTCGATCGGTGAGGAGTCGATCTTGCGAGGTTGATCGGTGAGGAGTTGATCTTGCGAGGTCGATCTGTGCAGACGAAAATGAGAGAGTGAGAGAGAGACTGATGAGATGAAGTGAGAGAGAGACTGATGAGATGAGAGAGAGAGAGAGAGAGAGAGAGAGAGAGAAGCTTACCTATGAGATCGATCGGTGTAATGAGAGAGTGAGGTCGATCGGTGAGGAGTCGATCTTGCGAGTTTGATCGGTGTGGAGTCGATCTGTGCAGATGAAAATGAGAGTGAGAAAGAGACTGATGAGATGAGATGAAATGAGAGGAATGAGAGGGCTGTGTGCATATTAGGGTTTTTTTTGGGGATTTTTGGTTGAGGGGGGAAAAACCAGCGGGAATGGAAAAGGGGGAAGGGATTAGGGATTTTTGACATTGGGGATTTTGGGTTTGGGGTAGGAGAATGGAAAAAAGGGGGGGGGATTGGAAATGTTTTTTGGAATTTTTTTTATTTTTATTATAAATGAATATTTAAATAATAAAATGATTTTTTTTTTTTTTTTTGGCAACGGAAGAATTGTTAAAAAAACTATTTTTTATTAAAATAAATTTTTTTTATAGTTGATGAATTTTATTTTTTTTTACATTTAGTAAGGTTGAAAATTTATTTGTTTCATATTTATTTTAATGAATAAAAAATTATTATTTTTTTTATTTGGTAGAAGTAGGGATAATATTTTCCATTAAAATAAAGTTAATTTTTTGTGATCAATGATTTTTTTGTGACTCATTTTTTTTTTTTATACTAAAAATCAAGAACTAATTTTTTGTGGTAGAGGATAGAAATGGCAGTAGTGGTGAAAGTGGTGGATAAGAGGTGATAGTGGTGGTGGTAGTGATGGTGAATGAGATAAGTGGTGAAGTTGTGGTAGTGGTAGAGGAGATAGAATAGCGGTGGTAGATGAGAGGTAATGGTAGTAGTAGTGGTGGTAGTGGAGTGGTAGCGATGATGGTAGTAATGATAGTTGTAGAGATGGAGTGACAACAGTGGTAGTAGTGGAATGGCATTTGCAGTAGTGGTGAATATGGTAGATAAAGAGAAGAGAGATGAGTGAGAGAGGCAGAGAGAGAAGACAGATGAGAGAGATAGAGAGAAGAGATATGAGCGAGAGACAACGAGAGAAAGAGAGAAAGACAGAGACAGAGACAGACAGACAAACAGAGAAGAGTGATGAGTTAGAGAGAGAGAGACAAAGAGAGAAAAAGATAGAGAGTGAGAGACAGAAAAAGAGACAGAGAGAGAAGAGAGATGAACGAGAGAGATAGAGAGAAGAGAGATGAACAAAAGAGACAGAGAGAGAAAAGAGATGAGAGAAGAGATAGATAAATAGAGAATATGAGAAGGAGAGAGTGAGCAAGGCGAACATAATGAGGGAGAAATAGACAAATAGACAAGCATATAGAGAGAGAGATGAGTGATGAGTGAGAGAGAGACAAAGAGAAAGAGAAAGAGATAGACAGAAAAAGAGACAGAGAGAGAAAAAGAGAGAGAGAGAGATAGAATAAGAGATAGAAAATGAGAGAGAAACAAGAGATGAGCGAAAGATAGACAAAAAGAGAGAGAAATAAGGCGAAAAGAGATGAGCGAGAGAGAGACACAGAAAAAGAGAGAGACATAGAGAGAAGAGAGACAGATAGACAAACAGACAGAGAGAGAATAGTGATGAGTGAGAGAGAGAAAGAGAAGAGAGAAAGGAAGATGAAAAAATGAATGAAAAGATATAGACAAAGAGAGAAAGAGCGAAAAGAGATAAATGAGAAAGAGATAGAGAGAGATGAGCGAGAGAGATAAAGAGAAGAGAGATGAGTGAGAGAGGCAGAGAGAGAAGACAGATGAGAGAGATAGAGAGAAGAGATATAAGCGAGAGACAACGAGAGAAAGAGAGACAGAGACAGACAGACAGACAAACAGAGAAGAGTGATGAGTTAGAAAGAGAGAGAGAGACAAAGAGAGAAACAGATAGAGAGTGAGAGACAGAAAAAGAGACAGAGAGAGAAAAGAGATGAACGAGAGAGATAGAGAGATAGAGAGATGAACGAAAGAGACAGAGACAGAAAAGAGATGAGAGAAAAGATAGATAAATCGAGGAGAAGCTCAATAAATAGAGAATATGAGACGGAGAGAGTGAACAAGACGAATATAATGAGGGAGAAATACACAAATAGACAAGCATACAGAGAGAGAGATGAGTGATGAGTGAGAGAGAGTGAGAGAGAGAGAGAGACAGAGAGAGAGAGATAAACAGAAAAAAAGACAGAGAGAGAGAATGAGAGATAGAAAAAGAGAGAGAAACAAGAGATGAGCGAAAGATAGACAAAAAGAGAGAAATAGAGCGAAAAGAGATGAGCGAGAGAGGGACACAGAAAAAGAGAGATGGGCGAGAGAGATAGAGAGAGATATAAATAAGAAAGAGAGAGAGAAAAAAAAATAAATGAGAGAGATAGAGAGAAGAAAGATGAGTGAGAGAGATAAAGAGAGAAGACATAAGAGATAGAGAGAAGAAAGATATGCGAGAGACACAGAGAGAAAATGAGAGAGATACACAGACAGACAGAGAAAGAAGAGTGATGAGTGAAAGAGATAAAGAGAACAGAGAGAGATAAATACAAAGAGACAGGAAGATGAAAAAATGAATGAAAAGAGATGTTATATTAAAAAAGTAAGACGATATCGTTTTTTTTATTTTTTTTGTGACAGAAAAATACCATTGAATTTATTCAAACTATTTTGTGACTGTATATATATGAAGCTGTCTCAAAACCACAATCACTATGTTAGGTTAGAGTTTTTCAAAAACTCTTTTGAGAAAATTATACTTTCTTATTTTCCGTGTTATATTATTTTTACTGAATTTTTTTAATATTTAATTTTTTTAATTTTTAGACACACCTAACATAAATACACCTAAAAAGTAAAAAAATCTTTTAAAAATTCACTAAATACCAAAAATACAAAAGAAATACAATAATTCAATACATTTTTTTTTATATTTGTATGTATTTATTAATTTTTAAAAATATTTTTTCATAAATATTTTTTTTTAGATACATTTAAGTAAAGTGCATCTAAAAAAAATATTTAAAAATTTAAAAATATTCACTTAAAAAAAAAAACCACAAAAGTGACTTTTTGCGACGGTAAAAAATACCGTCTCAAAAAATCAGAGTATTTGCGACGGTAAAAAATACCGTCTCAAAAAACAGAGTATTTGCGACGGTAGAAAAATATCGTCTCAAAAAAGAATAGTATTTGCGACGGCAGAAAATACCGTCGCAAATACTTTCTTTTTTTGCGACGGTATTTTTCTACCGTCGTAAATACTCTGTTTTTTGAGACGGCATTTTTTACCGTCGCAAATACTCTATTTTTTGAGACGGTATTTTTTACCGTCGCAAAAAGTCACTTTAATACAGTAAGTGTACCGTCGCAAATAGTTCCGTCTTTTAAGCCCCATTTTCTTGTAGTGAAGCCACTGCCTATTTAAAAATGGATTTTAGTGGTAAGTCTCGTAAATAGAGTTTACAGTAGATTTTGTCTTGTGACTTTTTAGTTAACCCAATAAATCATGTCAACTTTATTTGTCAATAGGTTTAGTCATAATTTTAAATTTTATTGAAAATTCAAATTAATTAATCCCTTAGTGAAGTACACATTAATACTGTGTCGAGTTGTCGAATTAGTTATTTTCATATTATGGAATTTGTAAAAAGAACTATATGAGTCGCATCAAAATAAATTTAATTTACATATTTAAAATTCTAGGCACTTTCTCAATATTTTCTAGCATTAGTTGTTATTTTCATATAAAAAGAAATATGAAACTAACTGAAGCATGGAAGGGCAATTTAGTCCATTGGAAAGAGGTCTAGGTGGGGGACACAAGTATCCAATTCCTTCCAAACACTCTTCATTGCCTTCGCTTTTCTCCAAACAAACAGTGTATCTTTGTGAGATACATACTGATTATTGAATACTGACATTGTGGGGGACCAAACAGGCCTTTACAAAAATGCTTGTAAGTTACAATATTGCCCTTTCAAGTCCTATGAATTGGAAATATCCAGGGACAGAAGAAGAATGTGTTAAATGAAAATTAATTGTAATTCGAGAAAAATACCTTTCAAAGAATGTAGCTTTTTCTCCATAAGTATTGCTAGAGATTCTAAATAATTTATCAAATATTTTATCAAACTTATCACATAGGTGCGGGACTCACACACATGTAAATTTGTGTGAGTCCCACACCTATGCGAGAGATTTTGTAAAATATTTAATAAATTATTTAGGATACCTAATATTTTTCTTTTCTTAAGTCATTAAGGGACTGTTTGAATTCTCAAATCATGCCACCTCAGCACGTTTTATAAATCAAATTTATAGATTTTTATTTATCAACTAACTCATTAAATATTGAATTGAATTGAATTTTTTAAAAATTAAGGTCAAGTTTGGGAAAACTAAATAAGTGCACTTTTTGTCTTTTTGGACTAAAAAATTGAGGTTGAAAATATGAATGTTTGGGTTAACTTTTTGACTTTTTATTGGAAAATGTGTAATAAAAAATTGTAAAAATTGATTTGTAGGGAAAAATTTGAATTGGGAGTTGTGCAGCCGTAATTGTTGACTTTTGGTGAATAGTGTTAACTTTTTAACTTTTTGAGTAACTTTTTGACTTTTTGACTTTTTTGGAACATCCCAAACTTGGCCTAAATCTAGCATTGGGGTTTGTAAATAAGCAAATAAAAATCTGACTATTAATTTACAAAAAGTGTGGATAGCAGGCTCGGCCTTATGTTAAATTGAGGGGGGTTTTTTAATAAATATTGTTTTAAATATGTGAAATAGAATTCCATGTAGGATTATGGATATGTTTAAAGTATTGTTTGTTTTCCATAACTACTTTTCATGGACACTACCTTATTTTTTAGTGAAACCAACCACTCCCCCAAAAAAAGCACCTCAAAAAGCAAGTGAGTTTGTCAACCTCCACATGCAAAAAGTTTGTTGGTTTTTGTTTTTTTTTTTTAAATTGTGGTTAGAAAATGATCACACAAACCTCTTTCCTCATGGAAATTTGAAGCTTAGGCAAGCACACTCCTTGTCAATCAGTTTACATTGATATGACTAGCAAGTCACGAGTTGAAGGTTTCCAAAAGGGATAATTATTGAGAGTTTTATAGCGTAGTTTGAATTTGAGTTTGATTTGAATGGTTTGAATTTTATTTTGTATATTGTTTGATGAAAAAGTTGACAATCGTAGTTAACAAAATAACAATTACAATAGATAAATATTTCATCTGATCGTCTGAATGATCGCTTGACTAATTATCTAATCAATCGATTGATAAATAGTAATTTGAGCTATTTGATCCAACTCAATTTGAACTATCAAAATTTTCATTAGTGAAATGCTTCAAGAACTCAATTAGATCAAACTAAATTTCCAATGATCAAGAATTATTCAATCCAAAACAAGAAGGGCAAAAATTAAAGTCAACAGTGGGGCTTCTTAATTTTTGGCACTGATTCTAATGTGAGCCAAGTGGGCCCAATATAATGTGGCCATAATGTTCTTATTAATTAGGATTAATCATTCACCCTCTTGCTTTTCCTTTTGCTTTTTTATTGTATATTAACGGCGCAATTGTCTAACCTAATTTCCTACTAAGATATGTTTAGTCACATGGGGATCACTATTATCGTTTGTAAGGTTCACGCTTAAAAAGAAATGGTGGTGTTATACGTATTAATTAATATATTAATTAGTGTATTAATTAATGTATCAATATTAATTATGATATTATTATTGACTTCACCTATTATACAAATCATAAATATCAAAAACCTCTTAAATTATGATACATAATCAATTGGTACACTAGTTAACACACTAATTAGTACATATAATATTATTTTTTAAAAAATAACTTTGTTTTTTAAAAAGAATTTTTTTTTTAAAAAAAAAAACTTGGACAAATTACACTAACGGTCCCTATAGTTTGAGACTTGTGTCACTTTAGTCCCTAACTTTTCAATTGTGACGCATTTGACCCTGAATTTTGAATCTTGTTCCAAATAAAAATAATTGAATATACTTAACTTCAACAACAAAATCGTCAATTTGATAAAATATAAACTAATTTGTTAAAAATAAATGTCAAAAAATATTTTTGAATATTTAAAAATTATTTCTACCTACTAAAAATAAAATTATGTAAAATTAATAAATCTTTTAGGCATTTATTTATTTATTTATATCAAATTAATTTTTATTATGTGTTTAGATGATGATCATGTAAAGTTAAGTAAAATCTTCAATATTTTATTAAATATTTTATTTTTGTTAAGTTAGTTTATATTTTATGTAAAATAAATGACATTTATTAGATGATGATCATATAATTTTTCGTGAGATTTATTAGAGATAATTTTTTAAAATTTTAAATTATGTTTTTGACATTTATTTTTGTTAAGTTAATTTATATTTTATCAAATTGAAGATTTTACCCTTAAAATTAAGTAATGGTATCTTAAATTGTCCTTATTTGAAACAAGATTCAAAATTCAGAGTCAAATGTGTCACAATTAAAAAGTCAAGAACCAAAAAATATTTTAAAATTTTTAAAAATTATTTCTACTCATCAAAGATAAAATTATATAAAATTGATAAATTTTTTAGACATTTATTTATTTTACAAAATTAATCTTTATTATGTGCTTGGATGATGACCATGTAATGGGTGATTGTTAAGATTATAATATATAATCGATATATTTAATATATGAAATGTTTTTAGTTTTGGATTTTTGATTTAATGGATTGGTTTAATAATGATATTAAAGTTGTCACCATATTTGACATTTGAAAAAATAGAAACTAATTTAATGAAAATAAAAACTACCCATTACATGATCATCATCTAAACACATTATAAAAATTAATTTGATATAAATAAATAAATGTCTATAAGATTTATCAATTTTACATAATTTTATCTTTAGTGGATAGAAATAATTTTTAAATATTCAAAAATATTTTTTGACATTTATTTTTATCAAAATAGTTTATATTTTATCAAATTGACGATTTTGCCCTTGAAATTAAGCAATAATATATTCAATTGTTCTTATTTGGAACAAGATTCAAAATTCAGGATCAAATGTGTCACAATTGAAAAGTCAGGAACTGCAGTGACACAAGCCCCAAACTATAGGGACCGTTAGTGTAATTTGCCCAAAAAACTTTGTTTTAAGCTAAGGCCTCATTTGGAAACAAACTTTTTTAGTAATTTTTTGGCTTTTTGGCCAAATGATGTAAAAAAACTAATATGTTTAAAATGACTTTTTGATTTTTTACGAAAAGTTGTGCAAAAGTAGAGAGAAAAGAGAATTTTTGACTTTTTAGTATAAGTTGTTGGGTTTTTGATTTTTTTTAGTAATTTTTTGACTAAAAAAGTCACTTGCCAAACGAGGCCTAAATAACTTCTTTTTTTTTTCAAGCGCTCCAAAAAAAAAAAAAAAAAAAGAGAAAAAAAAATGGTGAAATTACATTTAATGTAGCCTAAAAATGCATCCTATGGTTTAAACGTGAATACAGAAGCCTCATATGCTTTAAAGTGAAGTGCAAACATAACAGATGTAATAAAATGTCAAAAAAAATCTTAAACATGTTAATTGATGTGAACCACTATTTGCAAGGCAAAATTGTCTTTTCGGGCTGTCTTAAGAATATTAGTCAATTGGATTGTGTATTACACTACCAATTAATTCAAATGATTTTCATTTATTTTGTAGTTCGTTTCAAATCATGAAAGAGTTACATTTTTTCCTTATGTATTTTAAGACAAACCCCAAAGGGTAAAACGTAATTTACCTTCAAAAATCATATAATGTTACAACCTTTGTTTGTATGACAAATCTCATAATTTTAACTAGTTGGTAGTTATATACAACAAAAACTCCCATACAAATGTATCTCTTTTTTTTTTTCTTTTTTCTTTTTTTGAACAACCATAAAAATGTATCTATATGACTCTTGTTTTTGTTCATGTAGGTAATGTCACTTTCAATTCCCTTGAAGCCTAAGCCAAAAGAATATTGGTGCCCCTGTAGTTGTGCAACAAGGAACAAAAAAACAAAGGAATGGCAAAGAAAAGTGTTGGGACATAAATGATGAAATTTTACTCTCTAGAAATATCTCCAATAGTTCAATAGTTAAGTGGTCAATTATTATTATTATTATTATTATTATTATTATTATTATTGTTATTATTATATATTAATAATGAGTAGTGATAAAATATTATATTTTAATAATTTTGTTCTAATGGTGCAAGTAATGTTCCTTTTTATATGTAGCTCCAACAATGAACTCAAAAAAAATAGCTAAAATTTACCAATAGTTAAACTTTATGCCAAATTTACGCAAGGTATAACAATGCTAAAATACTTTAACAAGAGTAATTTTAAAAAATTTTGAATTTTGAATTTACCTATAGTTAAACTTTTTCATAGTAATTTTTAAAAAAATAGTCATTGAAAAAACTCTGATAACTTAAATTTTCAAGTACTTGCATATGTTTAACTCGTTTATAGAAAAGAATACGATCACACATAAAAAAAAATGTTAAAAAACATAATAATAATAAAATAATAATAATAAAGATAACACTTGCTCTAACGGTGTAACGTTTTAAATAGTTGATAGTGAACAATTCAAAAAAGGACCAAAGCACAAGCAACATTATTATTAAGGGCAAAGCAAAGCAAAGCTTATAAGCTCTCTTTAAAAGTGAAATGGCCCAAGCACCAACAGTAATGCTTTTGTGGTACAACACAAATACAATATTTGCCATATTCTATAATCCTTTCCAAACCAAAAAGTAGAAAGACATGGTTGTTTTCTTGCTGGCTTCCTCGTATATTGGTTTCTCCTTTTTTTTGTCTTGTTTTGATTGGTTTATGCAATGAAGAACATATTCCATTTAAGGTTGTCTGCATCTTAAGGACCCTAACCGAGCTGATTTTTACTCGAGGAGGAAGTTGTGCTTCCACAAATTTGAATTGGCTAAGTCCATCAAGCGCAAAGTTATTTCACATTTGTATTGTCTTACCCGAGCAGATATTAGCTCGGCATGACAAAATACATTTAACATTTGGACCCTGCGAGCAATTTTCATCTTGGCAATATGCAAAATTAACTTGACAACAAGTTGAAGCGAGCAGTTCTTGTTGAAAAAAATGATTTTTGGGGACTTTAACTTAATATTAAAGTGTGGTGACTTTAATTAAAGATTAAAGTAGGTCCCAACCATCTATTGTGTTGGGTCTAAGTGGGTCTAGATACTTTGCATTGAGATCTTTACACCACAGATAGAATGGCCAAAAACCATTGAGATTTGAATGAGAAATTACCTCATGAAGTTAGCTTCATGGAAAAAAATGTAATGAAGTTTGTAACTCCTGCATTAATGGGGTTTGTAACTCCTGCCTTTATTGCAGAGGTTAATGGTGCATTATGAACAGCCATAAAGGTTGGAGGCTCTTCCTCTCTCCCCTATACATGTATAAATTGAGACCCTACTGTCAAGTCTCAAACACAGAAATTTTTACTTCCATTTCACAAGTCAGTTTGCCTGAAAGTTCCTACAGTGAGAGAGTGCTGCCACTGTTTGTTCGCTAAGCTAGACAGAGAGTGCTTCTGTCGTAGCTGGTTTTGACCGTCGTATCCTGGGAGACAGACGCCGGGATTCCTCAAGCACTCGACCAGTGTGGCGGCGAAATCTGTTTTAAGGAAACTGCTTCCGTGCAGGCTTCGGTTTCGTCTCTTTACCCTTTTATTGTTTTGTGTATTTCTGTTGAAATTTAATTGTAATTATTAGCATGTGTTCTTACTATATATATAATTTGATTTCTTCATAAATCTATTTATTTAATTTCAAAATTTGAACAACAAGCTTAAAACAGATTTCTCATATATATTTTTCCTATGAAATTGATTGAATAGATTTATATAGACATTTGTATAATGTTACTAGGAACTGTTGCGGAATTGCTCCCTATTTCAATGATTGTAAATTATGCAATGTGATACTCTAATTGTTTAGTTTAATTAGAATGCTCTATCATAATTTGTATACTGAATTGTATTACTCTGATCTTATTTTATGAGTATGGTTCATCATTTCCCTTCTATGATTTGCATGAATTTTAAGGTTATAAAATATAATTTATTGATGTTGCAATTTGACATGCTAATTCTATTCTATTCTAGGTTTTAATTTGTTACATGCTTATTATTTTCTAGACTAGATTACATGATTTAATCTTTAGAATTTTTGCATGTTAATGGTTGAATGGTTATATACTTGAAGTGCTTGGTTATTAGTTTATTACATATAAACAATTCAAATTATTTACATAAACTGCATGCTACTTATTTGGTTTCATCCTATTTGTCTAATGTTGCATATGTATATTTTGATTTTGCATGCTTCTAGCTTTACTATCTAATTTGCATGTGAAATTGCTTCTAGTTTTCTAGAGTTATACACATAAGTTATTTCCATGAATAGTGTGTGATTTAATTGGATGAATTAAAGTTTGAATTAAATGTAGTTCTTTGGAGTTATAAAATTTGTGTAACTTGCCTATATTTATTTACATGGTTATTGTGAATTAAATTCTTATATCATTTATGGCAATTAATTTTTTAATTTAATGTAGAAGTTATAAGGTTTTGTAACTTGTATGGTATCTTAATTCCTTAGTTATTTTGCTATTCTATGATTTGTTAGAAGGTTAAATAATATTTGATTGTATGTACAATTGCTTTATATTATGTTGTCGTTTTCTACTAACTCTCTTTGTAGACATACCTAAGCGAAGAAAGGAATTGTATGGACTACTTATAATCTTCAATTGGATTGGTTATTTTTCTTTATGTTTGAAGAAATTTTTTACTTGAGATTTAGTTGGTTTGTTTACCAATTTGTAGTAGCAAGTTTTATTTGCTTATTAGACGCATTTTATATGCATGTATTTGGTTGTAGCAATTTTAAATTGTTTGCAAGTTTAAATTGCTTGTAAGTTTGGATTTTGGTTTGGTTTTCTAGAATAGAAACCAAAGTGTTTAGCCTTAGCTAAAAAGGAGGTTTTATTTGTTCAGAAATGGCAACTATCACTGATGCTACTGCTAATGTTGGTGGGGATCTGAACCCCTACCAACCCCTACTGGTGTGACCTCTGTGGTCAACCATGGCGTTACTCCGGCTGTTCCGGGAGGAACGCTCAGTCATCATGAGCGCCTAGAGAAATTTGCTGGGGTGAACTTCAAGAGATAGCAGCAAAAGATGCTGTTCTACTTGACTACGCTAAACCTTGCAAAGGTTCTGAGCGAGGATCCTCCAGCCGTGGCAGAGAATGAGCCTGATAGGCAGAAAGTCATGGCGCTTGACACATGGAAGCAGACAGACTATCTTTGCCGGAACTATGTGTTCAACAGCTTGGCAGACTCACTCTATAGTGTGTTTTGTTCCAAGAGCTCAGTAAAAGAGTTATGGAAAGGCGTTAAGCCTTCGTATAAATTCTTACGAATGTGGGGCTGTCTTGCAAAAGTGACAATTCCTACACCCAAACGGGTTAGGATAGGCCCGAAATCCGTGGATTGTATATTCATTGGTTATGCACATAATAGTAGTGCATATCGATTTCTTGTACATAAGTTTGAAATTCCAAACATACACAGGAATACCATTATGGAGTCAAGGAATGCATGTTTCTTTGAAGACATTTTTCCTTGCCGAACCCATGAAAGGGTTCCAAGGTCTTTGGAGAAATTTGATGAGCTTGCTAGTGAGGATGATCATATTGATGATTCAGGTGATGATCAAATTGAGGTTTTAGATGAGCCCAGAAGGAGTAAAAGGGCTAGGATATCCAAATCTTTTGGTCCAGACTTCTTAACTTATATGGTTGAGAACGAACCTCAAACTTTCTACGAAGTTGTGACTTCTCCTGAGAGTCCATTATGGAAAGAAGCAATCAAAAGTGAGATTGACTCCATCTTACAGAACCACACCTGGGAGTTGGTAGATTTACCTCCAGGTTGTAAGCCTTTAGGCTGCAAATGGATTTTTAAAAGAAAGATGAAGGCCGATGGGTCTATTGACAAGTATAAAGTGAGGCTCGTTATCAAAGGATACAGGCAACGAGAAGGCCTGGATTACTTTGATACGTACTCACCTGTTACTAGGATAACATCCATTCGGATGGTGATTGCGATTGCTGCTTTGCGCAATCTAGAAATTCACCAGATGGATGTAAAGACAGCTTTCTTAAATGGAGATTTGAATGAAGAAATCTACATGGAGCAACCTGAAGGATTTTCAGCTCCAGGGCAAAGCAGGAAAGTTTGTAAACTTGTCAAATCTTTGTATGGTTTGAAGCAAGCGCCTAAACAATGGCATGAGAAGTTTGACAACGCAATGTTGTCAAATGGGTTTAGAATCAACGAATGTGACGAGTGTGTTTATGTCAAAAACACTGACAGAGGTTATGTCATTTTGTGTCTATATGTTGATGATATTCTCATTATAGGTAGTAACGATGAAATGATCAAAACTACCAAGAAGTTGTTAAACTCTAAGTTTGACATGAAGGATATGGGCATTGCAGATGTTATTCTGGGAATTAAGATTACCAGAATCTCTGACGGAATTGTACTATCTCAGTCTCATTATGTTGATAAGATACTTGAGAAGTTTAGTGGATCAAATACGAGTGTGTCATCGACACCTGTAGACTTAAGTCTACATTTTACCAAGAATAATAATGAAAGTGTCTCGCAGTTAGAATATTCTCGGGTAATTGGAAGTTTAATGTATCTGATGAGTTGTACTAGGCCGGATATAGCTTACTCGGTTAGCAGGCTTAGTAGATACACAAGTAATCCCGATGCTTCTCATTGGAAAGGTATTGTGCGGGTGTTAAGGTATTTACGCTACACTCGGGATTATGGGCTGCATTATACTCGATATTCAGCGGTGCTTGAAGGCTATAGTGACGCAAATTGGATATCAGATATAAAGGACTCAAAGTCCACTAGTGGATATGTGTTCACTCTTGGTGGAGCAGCGGTGTCTTGGAAATCTTCCAAGCAAACGTGTATATCTAGATCAACGATGGAATCAGAGTTTATTGCTTTGGATAAAGCAATGGAAGAAGCTGAATGGCTTTGCCATTTCCTTGAAGATATTCCAAGTTGGTCCAAACCTGTGCCTGCTATTTGTATTCATTGTGATAGTCAATCTGCAATTGGTAGGGCACAGAGTAATATGTATAATGGAAAGTCTAGACATATCCGTCGTAGACATAATTCCATACGACAACTACTCTCGAATGGAGTTGTCTCTATAGACTATGTAAAGCCTAAGGACAACATTGCGGATCCGCTAACCAAAGGGTTAAATCGAGTGTTAGTCGAAACGTCGTCAAAAGGAATGGGGTTGAGGCCTTTGGAAGTTACTGGAATAGAAACCCAACCTAGTTGACTGGAGATCCCAAGATCTAGGTTCAATGGGACAACCTAATTGCGTGTAACGGTGGTATGTCACTGAGGAGGTTAAACCTCCAGCCATTCCTTATATCAGTGATACCTGCAAGTGTAGAGGTTAAGCTGAGCTTTTAATGACTCTAGTGTGTTAAGCTATTGAGCTGAGTATAGCAGGATACTCAAGTAGAGTCACCTATGTGAGTGTGAAGTGGGGCCGCTTCTAGAAGAATTGGGCAGGCCAAGATTCTTTGAAACCACTCGCTGAACCAGGCTAGTGTCCAGGGCCACACAGGGCACACCAGTAAGAACAGAATGGTGGTAGGAGTAATTCCCGTGTGAGATCTATTGTCTTAGTTTACATAAACGGCAGAACAGTTCAAGATGTCATATTCACTGATCAGCCAGTAAACTCGATAGGTTTTCACTGTGAGAGGTTCAAAACCAAAAGCTACCTTCTCTGATGTCGGGGTTAGTCCGTTGTACTCTCTCTCCGAGTCATTATTGTTGAACGGTGTTCGTTTGTTGAGTCATTCGGTCAATTTTTATTCATGTGGGGAATTGTTGGAAAAAATGATTTTTGAGGACTTTAATTTAATATTAAAGTGTGGTGACTTTAATTAAAGATTAAAGTGGGTCCCAACCATCTATTGTGTTGGGTCCAAGTGGGTCTAGATACTTTGCATTGAGATCTTTACACCACAGATAGAATGGCCAAAAACCATTGAGATTTGAATGAGAAATTACCTCATGAAGTTAGCTTCATGGAAAAAAAGGTAATGAAGTTTGTAACTCCTGCATTAATGAGGTTTGTAACACCTACATTAATGAGGTTTGTAACTCCTGCTTTTATTGCAGAGGTTAATGGTGCATTATGAACAGCCATAAAGGCTGGAGGCTCTTCCTCTCTCCCCTATACATGTATAAATTGAGACCCTCCTGTCAAGTCTCAAACACAGAAATTTTTACTTCCATTTCACAAGTCAATTTGTCTAAAAGTTCCTACAGTGAGAGAGTGTTGCCACTGTTTTGTTCGCTAAGCTAGACAGAGAGTGCTTCTGCCGTAGCGGGTTTTGACCATCGTATCCTGGGAGACAGACGCCGGGATTCCTCAAGCACTCGACCAGTGAGGCGGCGAAATCTGTTTTAAGGAAACTGCTTCCGTGCAGGCTTTGGTTTCGTCTCTTTACCCTTTTATTGTTTTGTGTATTTCTGTTAAAATTTAGTTGTAATTATTAGCATGTGTTCTTAGTATATATATAATTTGATTTCTTCATAAATCTATTTATTTAATTTCAAAATTTGAACAACAGTTCTATCTCTGTGAAATAAAAGATGACGTTGCAATCATTCAGACACAGCAGTAAAGTCGAAGAAGACAAATGCATGAAGCGAGCAAAAAGTTCAAGATTTTTTCATTCATAATATTGTTCAGTTACAAAACAAGGGGCATGTAGCTCGGTTACAAAAAAAAAAAAAAAAAAAAAGGTCCCAACTGCACCCCTAATCCAGATTTACGGCTTCATCTCGCTCGGTCGCTTCTCCCCGACAACATCCTACCCGGTCACTTCCATCGCATCCTCTACACCAGAATCAAGGCCTAGCACGGTTTCTAGATCGAACTGGCTATCGCTTGGAAACTATTCTTCAAGTATAGCCTGTAGTGGCGCATTATTGGTCGGTGGTGGCAGTGACTGCACTAGCTGCATTGGCCGCCTCTATCATCTTTTGTTGTACAACTGCGGCGTAGGCTTGCATATGCGACGGGATGAAGGCAATGGGAGGATTCTTAAAGAAGTTAGAGTCTGGCCCATTGCTAAGTTTTTCTACAGCAACTTTCCAGCCGTAATGGAAAAATATATCCTTGGTCCCCTCCACTTGCCGTTCATAGACCCTTTCTCCTTCAGCAAAGTCACGGTCTTCCGCTTCGTCAACCTTTTTCTTCAACTCGACCTGGTGAGCAGCTCAATGTTTCTGCAGCTCGACCAGATACCTCGCCTTCTTGGCTTGCAAAACCTTTTGCTTGTCCTCCTCGGCCTTCGACAGTCTCTCGGCCAACTAGTCCCATTCGGCCATCACTGCCTCGTGAGCGACCTTCAGTTTCTCCAGTTCAGCCGTCTTGGCCTTCTTGTCAGCTATGGCCTCACGAAGACTCTGCTGCACATAAATCATACGTTCATGGGCGAGGTAGTTTTTCTATGCAACCTACAACAAAGAAGCAGTTAATACATGAAACTAAGCAATAACTTGGCAATAGAGAAACTCTCTTATTTACCAGCACAATGGACTTTCCAGCCATACCTGAGGACCTTCAAGTCGGATAGTTCTTTATGTTTCTTCATATCCGTTGGAAGGAGCAGACCCTTGGTCATATTGATCCACATAGACAGAGTCAGTGGTGGTCACCACTCGGCCTTTATACTTTAGATCGGGCGACCACACTGAAAGGGAAGTAGTGCAGACAACTTGCTCGGTGACGGTTCGATCGGTCTGCTCTCCCTGCTCAGTGGCAGCCAACTCAACAAAATCCTCATCCACAAGGCGCTACTCGGTCGAAGGCTGCCTGGCTCTCTTCCTCGAGCAAGAAGAACCGCGCTCGCTAGCCAAGTCCAACACCGGTCCAGTTTCTTGAACGGTTAGTTGTGTGGATTGACCTTCACCTACCTCGGCCAATTGCGAAGACTCGCTCGGCCCAGCAATGATCATTGATTTGATGGCTTTGATTTTGGCCATCTCTTGCTCGGCAGTTAACAGCACTAGGTTGATCTCGGGAAATGTTGGATCAGGCTTTGGAGAGAGGGCACAAAGAATATAATAACCCCATCGTGTAATACTTTATATTTAATTAATGACGGAGATTTGAATTTTAATTGCCTACTATGTGGATTTAATTTGGGAATTATGAAAATTATGAAGATTAATTTGTATACAATTCTATTAAAGATTTATTTGGAAATAAAAATTGAAAGTCTAATTGGCTTAAGAAAGAATAAGTAGTGAGTCAAATTATTTTAATTTCGAGTATCGGATCATATGGGAGTTTAATTAAATATTCGATTCAGATTTGTAAAATTGAGATTTGATTAATTTGGTCCAAATTGGAGTTAATTACGTCATAAGGAGTGAAAATTAAGATTATTGCGAATTAAATTTATTTATGAGGTATTCAATTTGAGTATGTAATTTATTGAGAGTGACCTTGAATTTGACCTGAAATTGAGGGCCTTACTGATTTGAGAAATCAAAATTAATGTTGGAAATAAGCTTAATTTGATATTTGGAACCTTTTGGGAATATGATTAAAAATCTGATTCTGACTGATAATTTAACTATAATTAATTGGGATCTAAAGGAAGTCAAATTAAGTTAATTAAATTTTGTCAAACTTTTGATTAGTCATGATTAGTTTAATTATGTTGTTGATGTGAAATTGCACGTCTAAGGATGAGAATTATAAAGATTTGAAGTTATATTTGTTGATTGGAGAAAAATCTATTGAAATTACAACTTTAAATAGAAAATTGAGGACCTTAGAGGTGCTAGAAAACAAAACTGATTACATAATTGTGATTAGCATGATTGTTAGAGTCATCTGGAAAATTTAATTGAAATTTTATTTCGTCTAATTCGTTAAGTCATGTTTGGCTCTTATTATTGGAGTAAACTTTTGGATATAGATTTTTATGAGACAAGTTATAGATATAAGTGTATTGAGCTCTTATTTTGCTCATTCTTATCCCCTAGGAAGCAAAATCTAGGGGAAAGAAAGGGAGAGTTCTAGAAGGAGAGATTGAGAGCTCTAAAGAACTCAAAGAGAAGAAAAGGAAAGTGTAAAGATTGAAGGGAGAACTCAAGATTTAGCTTGGATTCTCCAAGAATGTACAAGAATAAGGGTTAATGAAGGCTTTAGGTAAGATTTTACCTCTTAGACCTTGAAGATTATGAATTAAGAGTTAGATTTACGGATTTTATGGAAACTTTCACATGTATTTTGTCATATAAGGCAAGAACATAGCATGATCTCATAAGATTCATGGTTATAACTTGTTTTTTTTTTGCATGATTTCGAAGACTCATAAAGATTTCAAGAGACTTCCTCCGTGGATTTTGGAATTAGAACTCATCACATGCATAGCTTTTGTTTTTGTTCTTGACTTCAAGTCTTTGAGCTTATAAATGGAATTTTGGTTTTTGCCACGACCCGCTCCCCATACCCAAGGGTTAAGCATCGTGATGGCCAATAACTAAGGTTACCTCCGGCCAAATCTTAAACAAATCAATAAACACAAGCGGAAGTAAAATTTAAGTAAGAGTATCAAAATAATCATTGGAGCTTCTATTTTTATTACAAAATGTACTGACCAAAAAGGCCAATTTACATATAAAAAATATCATAAAAGTGTTGTGTGTGTCTATTCCGTAGCCCCACGTCTAAGACTTTCCAGAAGCTATTTATGAATTGCATGTTTCCTGAAAATTGGTAAACAACTATAAGCACATGACAGAGTGAGAAATATTATACTAAGAGTATAAACGACACGAAATAATCATAGATAGTTAGTTAGACCAAAACATTTACATAACTCAGTTTGGTAAAATAATCCTTTAAGTAGCAAAACCTGGTAAACAAATCATTTAAGTAGCAGAAACTGAAATATAGAAATTATATAAGTAAATGACCATAACCACAGTACAGAACAGAGGTCACAGGTGTGACAATCAGAATAGAGGTACGGATTCAAGAGGTGACTCGTACGGATTCTAGAGGTGACTCCCACAATAGTGTAGCACTTAGCTCCGCACAGCACTTTGGTCCGTACGAAACAGAGATCAATGGATCTATGACAAACAGAGGACCACAAAGTGGTCAAACAGAAGCCAATGGTTATTTAAGTCCCCCAAGGTATGGGACTCCTATGGCGGTACTTAAAAAACATAATTGTTTATAAGGTCATAGTCAAATATTTTTTAAAATATAAACAAACATATCCATGGGTTTTCTTTTAAGCAAATAGGGTTCAGGAGATAAACCACGTAACTGAAACCTTTATAAAACATAACTTTTATTAATATACTAATAAAATATGACTTGTATAAAACTGATTTTGGTAAGTTAAAACATACGTAAAATATATTTTGATAACTCAAGATATAATATAACTCACTTTAACTTTAATACCTTACTCTTTCTTTCCACTATCAGAGACCCTTTCAACTTCCACTTTCCTTCCTTTATTCTTTCTTTCCTTTTCTTTTTTCCTTCTTTCTTTTCTTTCCTTACTTCAGGTGAAACGCCTTCTCCCTTTTATAGGGAGGAGAGACGCGTACGTAGCCTCCACGTGGCTAGATGTCGCTTTCGCTTAGATTTAATTCATAATTATATAGATTCATTCTTGATATTTAAGATAATTACCCTTTGACCTAATATTTTGATGTAATTATATAAATAATTTAATTTCTAATTAAATTACACTTTATCGTATACTAATAGAAAATTAATTATTTATTTTACTACCACACCCATTATTATTATTATTATCATTATTTATATTTTGACCCCTAAACTTTTAATAATTATATTATTTTACAAAATTACACATAATAATATATAATAAATTATATATTTTCCTAACTGTGATTAAATAATATTAGTATAAATTCTATAGAATAATTAAAAATCTGAGTTGTTACAGTTTTGCTTTGAAATCATGATTTTTACTGAAGTAAGAATTGTTTAATTCAACATGGTTTTGAAAAGTTTTGATGCCTTTGATTTGGAAAACAACCTTATTCCCATGTTTATTAATGAATTTATAAGGTTTATGATGAGTTTCACTAAGACCTAGCTCAAGAACTTACAAAGAAACCATTTTTGAACATACGGAAATTTCGAACCTGCTGCTGGAAGCCCAGAACCCCACGTGCGGCTTGGATTTCTGCACATGCAGATTGTCCTGTTTCAGCCAACTTTAAATAGGCATATCTCCCTTATCCGAACTCTGTTTTAAGTAATTCTTGAGCCTAAATTCAAGCCCCAGAAGTTTAGTTTCCAGTGGTGGTGGTCTGACATCAAAATTCTAAGCACACAAATAGATATATTCAAATTAGTGAAGGCTATTCACTTTCTTTCTAATCGTTTCATGCTGTTTCATCTCCTAACCCAGTTTCCTTTCGTTTCTTCCTATTTTCCTAGATACAGATTATGACCCATTGAAGACTAAAGAGTTTAGAACCAACATAAATAATTGGTTAAGGCAAAGTAAGGGATCGGTTTATTTGATAAAGAAAAGATTAAGAGAAGTAAATTTGATCAAGAGAATAATTCTATGATTCGATATGTTGTGTTATGTAATTGTGTTTGTAGATCAAGACGAGGACATCGCCCAACTCCTACCAGAAGCCTATCACTGTGAGTAATAGTATATAGTAAAGATATGTTTTTCATTATCTATTTTGATTTATGTATGACATGATTCTTTAAATATCATATTTTGTCAAAATGCACAAGTTTTTAAGAAATGTGAAATGAGTTATGAACAATAAATGTGAATTGTTTGTAATATGACATGGTGGGCCCAAGGCCGTTCCATTTATGCTATGGCATGATATGAATTGTTCGGTCTTTAAGATCTATTGATTTCTGGCATGAAATAAAGTGTTGTACGAAACTAAGTGCTACAATAGGAGTCACCTCTAGAGTCCGTACGAGTCACCTCTTGGATCCATACATGCATGAATTGGGCCCGAGAGAGGTGGAGGCATGCGGATGTTTCATCTACTCTATGATAAGATACAGTGATACAATATGATATGTTTAGACCTAAGGTCGTTTTGATATATGATTGGGCTAGAGGCCATTTTGTTATACGTGGACCCAAGGTCGTTCAGAAAATATGATATGAACACAAATATTTTTACATCGCTACATGATTCATGTTACAAAATATTATTTTATATGAATGAATGGATGTCCTATTTTAAAATGTGATTCTGACCCTTTGTATAAGCAGGCGTACCATATACCACGTAAAATGTTTGTAATGATTTCAAATATGTATTCCATATGAAAAAACATAGATTTTGATACGATGAATGTTTGTTTTAAAATGATTTAAGATACGTTTCAGAATTGTGAAATATGTTTTCCTAATGTTAAGGACATCATTCATTAACCTCTTTACTTTATTATTACCCATTGGGCGTTAGCTCACCCTTTTACTTTATATATATGTAGGTGAGCTGTCGAAGGATCAACATTAGAGTTTGTACCGAAGTTTGCCTCTCTGTCAAGCCTCCCAAGAAGTGCATTCGTGTAGAGGCGTAGTGTTATTTTGTCAAGCCTAGTTTTGTTTCAAGTCTTTCATATAGTATGTGAGGTCTGTATAAGCTCTATTATTGTATATGCAAATATGGAGAGTGTAGTTAAATAGCTTAATTATTTCAGGTCATCATGTATGCACAGCTCCATGGACATTTATTATTTTTGTTTTGCTTCCGCTTTAGGCCCTGATATGATTTGAATATTTTGAAATTTTGTCTCTGAGGCTTGAGTACAGGCCAGTCATGACCTAAACTTTTAGAAGCGGGTTTGGGCCGTGACAAAGAAAATCAGCGACCCTACTTTTACGTGATGCTATACCGATAGCTCGGTTCGTATTCGAGTAGCTTATGGCACTCGCGATTGGGATGTCGCAGTGCAGTTCAGATAACTTGTTGATCAGCGCGGGAGTAGTTGTCAACCAAGAGACTATAATCTGAAAAAAAGAAAAAAGTATTAGCTTGAAAAAACAGTAAATGACAACAAAAGAAGAACTGCACTATTATGCTCACCGGTGCTCCCAAAATCCTTACGTATCTACCAACCCAGTATGGGTGCCTCGGCATCTTCATAATTCCCAAACACCCATAGAAAATCGTCTTCATTTAACTCTTTGTCAAGGTTATCCTCTACAAGTTTTGTTTGGCCTTTTCTAACCTTGAGGTACCAGCTGAAACCTCCTTTATTTTTGCTCAGTACATACTAATGGAATATCTTGGTTAGACCGAGGTTCAGACCGATGATACGATTTAGCGTACGTCATTTATTAGTTTGTAAGTATTGTTGGATACTTAGGTTGGACACAGCCTAATCTGCCTCAAAAACTAACAAATTAGGGGTTGGATCGGGAGGCGAAGGCCACCCTCTATAATGGACACGACCGTGAAAGGACAGGCATCCAATCTGCCCCAAGGAGTATCTTCTTTCTTGGCTAGCTCAAATTGTACGTCATCAGGGATGCCAAACTCTCTGTAGAACTTGGCAATAGCCCCAGGTGAACTGACCATAAATTGGTACTTCCCCATTTATCCCGGTTTATTATGTCCACTAAGTTTAATTTATTGCTCAACCGGATGTTTGCTCGGTCTTTGAGCGTCACCAATTTGTGATGTTAAGGGGTGTCTGGTCAATCCTAGTTCAATCTGCATTAGTACAAAGGAAGTGCAAGTATTAGCACAGCAATTGTGCGCGGCAAGTGTATCCTAGCTCGACTAACAGATTGCAACTGCTCTTTACTCAGTTATAGATCCAGAACTTGGGAATAGGCTAGTTTTGCGCCTAAAGCCTAGATATTATGTCCTGGTTTGAGCTAAACAACCCCACTTCTTATTTAGCATGGTCCAGTTACTTAAAAGGGCTACAAACAAGGCTTAGCCCGGTTTGATCCTTATTGTGGATCGAAAATCAATATTTTGTTCAGTTTTTCCCAAATTTCATAATCCTTCATCCTAAGTACTAGCGTGTGTCCTGACACAAAGGAAAATGAAGGGCAAGAAAGCCCCTCATTTCATTTAGGATTCGATTTCACCTAGTTTTTGCAAATATCTACTCATTTGGCGCCTAAATAAGGTATTTATAAAGGTTGTGCAATCAAAAATAAGAAGAAAAAAAATCGAAGAGCACGAAGAACAAATGAAAAGGGAAATAGTAATATTCGAGGAACTTACCAAAGACGGCGTAGGAACTCAATCCAAATGGAGGAAAAGCTTCGGGCAAAGAATGGAAAGTCCAACGAGGTAAGAAAAATGGCTTGAAGCGTGAAAGACAGTAACTGCAGCGACGGTAAGAGCTCGGAAAAATTAGGGTTTTGTTCTGAGAAAAGAGATGAACAGTAAAAGGACCTTGAATGCATATATGACGTATATAAGTAGAGGCCAAGAGACGCCAACTTTTCAAATTCTAGGAGATCATGTTAACCGCTGTACTGAGCCACTGAGAAAATGCCACATGGTACAGAGATGACAGTTTGTTAGTACGGTCGACTGATGGGTGACAAGACAATGGACGCGAATCTCCAGGACTAGTCTAAATAAACAGCTCAGATGGGATTAAGGGGCAATTGAGAGAGGGATTTGTACCGAACAGCATGTTGAGCTATACCAACACAGAATATGGTGTTGGGTCGTACCTAACAAACACGAAATGTAATGTTGGGCCAATCTGAGCTAGCACGGAGTTTGGTGTTGTGGTGGGCTACCTCAACTGGGTTACCTTAGCACGGGCCCTAATTATGGACCGGGCCATCTTTTAGCACCACGGTTACAAAGGTCGCAACAACGTCACAAGATCGACCAAATTAGGCATGGCGTAGTGCGAGCACGGAGAACATGCAGTGCACCGTAGTCGCGTTTTACAACCAAGATGATTGACTCTGTGCCCATGGTTGACTAACTTGAGGGAACGCCGCCAAAGTATTGACCAAGCGCAACTTTGACTCAAAGGCTGACCTAGCATAGCTCAGTATTGGAATGACGAAAAACAATATCCTAGATGCAACCCAAGTAATAGAGCGGTTACGAATTCCACGTGAACCAATGGCGAGGAAACCTTTCTAAGTGCACGTCAATACCGTTTGGCAATTTAGCAAACATCTACATATAAGGAATAGAGAAGGTAGTACAGCCATGCGTCCAACATAGGACAGCAGAAGTAGTGCACGCACTACTGGGGCTTCATGGCCAGTCTAGAAAAGGAGGCGAGAGCAAACTCAAATGGCAAGAAAACTTTTAGCAACTCACTCTCTCTACAATGCTCTGCCTTCTCTCTTCTTCAAGAAAGCTAACTTGGCTATTGAAGGGATTTTTCAGGCAAAACTACACGCCAAGTAGCTCACCTTTGTTTTGTCTACAGTATGATAGAGTCCTAACGGAGTGAGATGAGTTTGGCAACAAGGAAATACGAAGTGATGCAAATATTTCTCTTCCATACAATCACCATTCATCAAATAATAATTAAGAATGATATTATTTAGTGCAATATATTATACGTTGAAAGTTAATCATTCAAAATCAAAAGTCAAAAACATTACTCACTCAATTTTTAAAAATCAATTTTTTCAACTTATTTAATTTATTTATATCTAATAAGTTACAAGTAAAAATTATATCAAAAAATTCAATACTTCCAAAATAAAAAATAAATAACTCAAATAAATTGCACCAAACAACTCCAATACTATTTTTAACTTCTCCATGATGATACATCCTTTTTGTTTGTTAGTTTGTTTCAAAAGATAAATTTAAAAAACATGTTTTTTCGCCATCTTGAATGTTTCAAATTTTAATTTTGTTTTTGGTTCATAAAAAGTCTTCAATTTTAGTCAAGTTTCATGCCTCCTTATAAAATCAATAATTAAACAATAATAAATAAATAGTATATAATGTGTTTGTTTTTTGCAATTTTAGTCAATATTTTTTTTTTTTAAATGTTCACTTAGACTTCACAATTTTTGTTCCCTAAAATTATATGGTAATCGTTGTTCAAAAAAAATTATATGGTAATCTTTAATAGACATGGGAGTGTGCTTTGGTGGAGCTCTTAGATTCAACAAGATGATTCTAACTACACATCAAGATCATTCATATAACTAAAAAAAAAAAAATCATATAAAATCAATAATTTCATGATCAAATCATAATTTATTTTTTTAAATGATTGTTCTATTCTTAGAATCATAATCTTGTTTCTAAAATAATCTATTTAACATGCCATACGAAATAAACGATTAAAATTGATGATGCAGTTTTTGTTGATAGGACAGGTTGGACTGATTCACGCTCCTCAAGCCTAATGTCCGAATGACCAAGCCCACCAAAGAACTTGCACAAGAGTTCAACAGGGAATAGGGAGTCCCCTAGAGAACCCTCCGACGAGCAAGTTAGAGAGAGAGAGTGGAATACGTAGATAGATTAGAGATAGAAAAGCTTAACCTTCTTCTTGTCTTTAACGTTTGCTTATATCCTTTGGTAATTATTTCGTTGTCCCTTCCGACCTGTCACCTTGGCCAAAAGTCTATGTTGTAGCTTACCTTGTTCAGGGTGAGGGCGTGCTGTCCCGACGGAGAGGTGTTGTCATAAGAAATGCAGTGAGGGGGTGCATTAATGGCGATGTGCAGTGGCAATAACTTTACAGATCTTTGTCTGCTGATGTGGCTTGTCCATTACCTGCTACGTGTTTGAATATCATTGGTTCTTTATGCCATGTTGACTTCCAGATGGTGCTGGGCCTTATCAGTTGGGTTATGTATTGGGCCCTAAGTGGTAGGCTTGGGTTGTTCATAGTGGGTTATGGCCTTTATGGGCCTACCCATGTCAGTAGTCCCCCATTCCCAAGTGCAGCTTTAGTCCAACGAAGGAAATAAGGAGGAAGATAGGGGTTAAAGGTCGAGGGGAAGGAACGACCGACCAAAAGTGGCCAAGTGAAAGGACCGACCGTGAGAAGGGTCGACCGACCAGAAGTGGCCGAGTGAAGGGACCGACCGTGAGGAGGGCCGACCGCGAAGGGTGACCGAATACAGGGACCGATTATGAGAAGGACCAACCGCGAAAGGTAGCCGAGTGGAGGGACCGACCATGAGGAGGGCCGACCACAAAGGGTAGCCGAGTGGAAGGACCGACCATAAGGAGGGCCAACAGCGAAGGGTAGCCGAGTGGAGGGACCGATCATGAGGAGGGCCGACCACAATGGGTGAGGTGGCGAGGTGCGAGGCTCGAGAGGCGACGCGTCACGTGATGACTAAAAAGGGAAAAGACAAGGTAGGGGAAAGGGGCAATGAATCGTGGTCGTACATGTGGCAGTATCTCGTGGTGGGAGAGGTTAAGCGTTGGGCCAAAAGTGAAACGATAGGTCATTTTAGAGTGTTGAAAGGACAATTTTGGCGGTGTTTTGAAAAAATTTCAAACTGGCGAAATTTAATAGGGACCCTTGGAATACGGGCAAACCTTGGGCCTTTGGGATTATTTGCTTTACCTATCTTTGTGCAAAACATCAAAACATTCCAAGCGTAAACTCCTTCGTTGCTAACGATACGCCCTTGCAACACTTCTTGAATTTTCTTACACCTGCATCCGAAGCTATTTGAAGATATACGAGAGAGATGGCACAAGAGGAAACAACCACCGCAAGGGTTGATCCCCTAGGGGATGATGACGCGGTTGAACTGGCGGAACAATATAGGAGGGAGAGGCAAGTGGAGAAGTTAGGGAATTACCTCGTCCGTTGACAATGATAGCGGCTCCGAAACTAATTAGCCAGGCGAGGCCAGATCACTAGCATACGACGACCGACAAGTCAACCGTTACGGCGGAGGAGTTGGAGTGTATGCGGAAAAAATACCAGGTGCCTGAAGAGATAGAGTTAATGTTACCGACAGCAACGGAGAGGCCATCTAACGCCCGACCGGGGGAGTTTACCCTCTACGATGAGGCGTTGAAGGGAGGGTTGAGGTTGCCGCTTCCACAGATGGTAGTGGATGTCCTCAACCGACTGGAAGTGGCGTCTGGCCAACAAATGCCCAACTTATGGAAGATTGTACTAGCCTGTGCAAGTGCATGGCCAAAGGCGAACGAGGGGGCAGCCATGACGATAGACGAGTTTTTTGCCTACTATAAGGCCTCGGGCCAGCAAAAAACTTGGGTCACTTTGCAGGCGGCGGCAAGAAGGGGTCTGATGGCGGGGTTGCCGTCATCAATTAAGAGATGGAGGTCGCGGTGGTTCTACGTATCCGCGAACGACGGAGTTAGAGTACGCACGGTGTGGAGAGTACCCACCAGGTCTATGGAGCCAAAACTGGGGGTGGCCGCGGAAGAAAGGGTGAAGAAGGTGAAGGCATAGCGGGAGAAGGAGGGCGTCAGATGGGACGACCTCGTTCAGCCGTCAGCTTTGTTTGCTGCAGGATTGGGTACTCAGCCGACCGGTGGCGATCTGGCACCGGCAGAGCTTGAGGCGAAAAGGAGAGCGCAAGAGGCGAAAGACCAGACCATTTTTGCCAAAGCCAATAAGTTCAAAGAAGCACAGTTAGGCGCGCCACCAAAACCGATCGCGAAGGAAAGAATTCGACCGCGCCCCAAGCCGCTGGGCGAAAAAGACTTGGGCAGTTTTGAGCCACGACCGCCCCCCGTTAATCCAGTGAAAGAAAGGGCAAACAAGGAGGGAGAGGTCTTGAAGAAGAAGAGGAAGAGGGTTGCCCCTGAGGGGGCTTCAGATGCGCCTGGATCAAAAAAGGCCAGGGTGGGTGGTGAGGGCACTCCGATGGCGGAGGAGAAAGGGGAGAAAATGATGAAGGCTGCTCCAGAGATAGTGGTTGCCCTAGAGGCGCAGGGGGAGAAGAGTCAAGGAATCCCAGAAAAAGAAAGGCACATAAATTCCCTCGACCCCAAGATGCAATTGGAGAGTGGGTCAGTTGACCCTAAGGAAGCGATGGAGCAGCAGCCCAAGGGGGCCCGATGCCCCAAGGATAAGGGGCCAAACTGACCACTGCTATCTACCACGATCGCACAGTGTCTGGGCAATTGGGGAGAAGAAGACACAGCTAGGGCAGCTGCAGATCGCCTTGTGGGGATTGTAAACAAGGTAGCCGTGTGCTCGGTGGCCAGGTTCAATGAGGCTGAGCTACTAAAGGGGTTATGCTCTGCCCAAATTGAGGCAACCACCTTAGCAAGGGCTCTGCTGAGAAAGGCGGCGGCTGCGAAGGTCAAGTCGGAGGAGGCGAAGGCCCAACTTGCAAGTTTCAAAAAGGAGAGTGCAAGCTGGAAGAAGGCTGCGCGAGACGTGTGTGCCAGGGTTTGGCAAGAAGCTGAGAAGGCGAAGAAAACGGAAGTGTTGGCAATCATTCAGTGTAATGTCGCCACTCGAGTCCAAGCTGAGCTGCTTGCGGTCAAGTTGAAGCTAGAGGACGAACGTCGCAAGGTAGTGTCGCTCGAGTTCCAGCTGGCTAGCGAGTAGAAAAAGCTAGGGAATGCTCAGAATGCCTACACGGTCGCCACCGAGCGGTTTGAAGAGGCTGTGATCAACAATGAAGAACTGCGCGCCCAGCAGATCAAAAAGAAGGATGAAGCAGACGTGAAGATTGCTGGGCTGCAGAAGGAGCTAGAGGATGAGCATGCTAGGAAAATGGAAGAGAGGGCAAGATTGCAGAAGGAGTTGGAGGAAGAAAAAACCAAGGCAACCTCTGAAAAGGCGGCATACCCTGATCTGTGCGTTGCAGCAGTAGAGCAATTCAAGGGGTCTGCCCGTCGAGAACGACCGCTAGAGGCAGGACTGAAGCAGAAGTTATCGAGAGCTTCCAACGGTCGGACTTCTACAAACACGAAATGGCTGAGTTTTGGGACAGTGGCTGGAAGATGTTCAAGAGGAAGGCTGAAGAACTGTTCCCAGGCTTGGACCTTAGCGGTGTTAGAATCGACGAAGACAACGTAGCCCAGACCCCTTTGGATGAGGGCATTGAAGAGGAGGATCTTGCCTCAAGTGAAGAAGAGGAGTGAGTGGAGCAGAGAGAATATGTAAAAGTTTGTGTTGTTGTTTGGTTTTGTTTTTTGTTTTTTTTTTTTTTTTTTTGAATGGCTGTAATAAACTTATGTACAAGTTTGTGAATAAATAAGATGGTGAGTCGTGTTTTTCATGCTATTGTATTTGTTTGTGCATCTCAATGCAGAGTAACTGTAAGGAAGGGGTTTGACTTGTAAAAAAAGTTCAATGCATAGTAAATGTAAGAAAAACTCAATGCAAAGTGAAGTTGAACTTGTAATAAAAACTCCATGCAAAGTGAAGTTGAAAATGTAATAAAATTATAAATTTGTATTTGCCACACTGCTGTCTTTACTTAAGTTAGGCTTAATTCGTAAGGAAAGAGGCTGACTTGCAAAAGTTGAAGAGTAAGAAAATAATCTGACTTGTAAAGGAAGTATGTAAGAATGTCCAAGATGTGAAGTTTCACATTATGCCAAAAAATGGAGTTGTAAATCATGTTGCAAAAGTGTTGGTAAATAAAAGATGAATTTGGAATTTGACTAAGTAAAAGGTGGTGTAAAAACATGGACTTGAAATTTTGACTGAGTGTGCCTACTAGCACCACGAGCATGAAGTTTGCATAAGAGACCTTGACCAAGCTCTGTATGCGTGCTCAGTTAGGGTTAAGCTATGATTAACTAACTCTGCAAGTAATTCAATAGCTTGAAGTAACTCAGTCTAGCTGAGGCTGTGTAGGCTCGGTCTACGGAGTCCTTTACGCTCAGTCTGGCTGAAACATGTCATGCTCGGTCTGGATGAGGCATTGATGCTCGGTTTGGTTGAGGCTTTATATGCTCGGTCTGGCTGAGGCTTTGTATGCTCGGTCTGGCCGAGGCATTGATGCTCGGTTTAGCCGAGGCTTTTACGCTCAGTCTGGCTGAGGCTTTGTATGCTCGGTCTGGCCAAGGCTTTTATGCTCAGTCTGGCTAAGGCTTTGTATGCTCGGTCTGGCCGAGGCTTTTATGCTCAATCTGGGCGAGGCTTTGTATGCTCGGTTTGGCCGAGGCTTTTATGCTCAGTCTGGCTGAGGCTTTGTATACTCGGTCTGGCTGAGGCTTTTACGCTCAGTCTGGCTGAGGCTTTGTATGCTCGGTCTGGCCGAGGCTTCTATGCTCAGTTTGGCTGAGGCTTTTATGCTCAGTCTAGCTGAGGCTTTGTATGCTCGGTCTGGCCGAGGCTTTTATGCTCAGTTTGGCTGAGGCTTTGTATGCTCGGTTTGGCCGAGGCTTTTACGCTCAGTCTGGCTAAGACTTTGTATGCTCGGTCTGGCTGAGGCTGCAATCAAACGTTATTTGAAAGATCACACATATATTTTGAATGTAAGCTTGCTGTCATATAAAGCGTATCCCATTGGAACATAAGTTTACACCATATGAGAAGAAAACGAGAACATTCAAGCGTGCAGATTGTCAAAAAGAACATACAGCAAATGGGCAATAAGAATACAACTTTTACTGAAAATAGCGCTTCAAATGCTCAGCGTTCTAAAGATGGGGGAGGTCTCGACCTTCTATGTCCTGAAGTCAGTAAGTGCATGGTCGTGGTCTGGATTTCACAACGTAAGGTCCCTCCCACTTGGCTGCCAGTTTGCCCTTAGTCGGATTTTTGGTGGCAAGAGTTACTTCTCGCAAAACAAGGTCCCCCACGGCGAATTCCTTCTGTCTGACCCGCGATTGTAGTGTGTTCTTATTTTATGTTGGTATGAGGCCCGTCTGACCGCAGTGGTTTCTCAGAGCTCTTCAATTAGGTCTAGGCCTGCCCGACGCAGTTCTTCAATCAGTTCTGGATTCGGATGTAGAACCCTTGGGGTAGGAAGACCGACTTCCACTGGAATGACTGCCTCAGCGCCATATGTTAAGCGAAAGGGGGTCTCCCCAGTGGGAGTTCGGGCAGTGGTGCATTAGGCCCAAAGTGCATTCAGTAATTCCTTAGCCCAGAGTCCCTTAGCAGCTTCCGGTTTAGTTTTGATGATCTTCAGAAGAGAACGGTTGGTGACCTCAACTTGGCCATTGGCTTGGGGATGGCCTGGAGAGGAGAAGCACTGCTAAATTTAGAGCTTTGCACAAAATTTCCTAAACTTGGCATTGTCAAATTGTTTACCGTTGTCAGAGACGATGGCTTGAGAAATGCCAAATCTGCAGATGATCGATTGCCAGATAAATCTGGTTGTGTTCCGCTCGGTAATTGTGGCAAGGGGTTCTGCTTCCACCCATGTAGTGAAGTAATCGATGGCGACAATGGCGAATTTGGTTTGGCCTCTGCCCGTGGGCAATGGGTCGACCAGGTCGATTGCCCACTTGGCGAACGAGTAGGGACTGCAGAGTATGATCAATTCTGTAGGAGGAGTATAGGGGATGTTGGCAAAACGTTAGCACTTATTATATTTGAGCACAAGTCTGTCGCATCTTGATTAACAGTGGGCCAGAAATAACCAGTGCAAAGTATTTTGTAGACTAGGGACCTGCCACCCGAATGATTACCACATACACCTTCATGGATTTCTCTCATCACGTAAGTCGCCTGAGCAGGATTGAGGCATCTGAGGTATGGTCGTGAAAAACCCCTCTTGTATAGAAGACCATCGACAAGGATGTAGTTAGACGACCGGACCCTAACTTTGGTGGCTTGTTGTTGGTCATCTGATAGTTCTCATGTTGTCAAAAATAGAAAGATGTCAGATGCCCAAGGGATAGGGTCATTTTGGAAGAAGTAGACCGCTTGCTGGTCTAGGGATATGGCAGGGTGGGTTAGGTATTCGAGGCGGACACCGCGGTTGAGATCTGACTGGTCTGCAGAGGCTAATTGAGCTATCCCATCTGCTTGCTGGTCTAGGGATATGGCAGGGTGAGTTTTCCTCCCTATAAGCCCGCATCGTGTCGTCCTTGGCATCGAATTCTCCCATAATTTCTCCGATAATGAGCTGGGAGTCGTTGAACACCCGGATGTGGCTGACACCAATATCCCTAGCTAGGCGAAGACCTGCTATCAATGCCTCATATTCGGCCTCGTTACTAGCCTCGAACAAGAAACGGAGAGCACATTTGAAATAACCACCCTCAAAGGCAGTGAGTATGAGACCGGCCCCACTACCTTCCCTGCGGGATGATCCGTCGACGTTAAGAGTCTAAAAGTGAGGGTCTTCTGGGTTGGTAGGGGTTGATGGGGGTGGAAAGGCCGTGGTTGGGCTAGGATTAGTGAATTCCAAGATGAAATCGGCGACAACCTGCCCCTTAATCACTGTTCAAGACCGGTAGGAGATGTCGAACTGGCTAAGTTCCACTGACCACTGCATGAGTCTGCCGGAGAGTTCTGGTTACTGCATTACCTTCTTCAAGGATTGGTCGGTGAGGACCACTATTAAATGGGCTTAGAAGTAAGGACGGAGTCGTCTGGAGGCGGTAACCAAAGCTAAGGACAATTTTTCTAACAGTGGGTAATTCTGCTCCGCTCCCCTGAGAGCCTGACTAATGTAGTAAACCGGCTGTTGGACAAAGCTATCTTCCCTGATAAGAGCGGCACTGACTGCGGTGCTTGACATAGCTAAATAGAGGAAGAGGGGTTCGCCCGTGATTGCTTGTGAAAGGAAGAGGGGTTGGCCATGCACTGTTTCAACTGCTGAAAAGCCTCTTCAGATTCGATAGTCCATTCAAAAGTTTGTCGAAGAATTTTGAAGAAGGGGAGGCACTTATCTGTTGCGCGAGAAATGAAGCGATTGAGGGCGGCAACTCGGCCAGTGAGTCTTTGAACCTCCTTAACTGTTCAAGGTGATTGCATTTTTCAATACCTCGCTGACTGACCATGAAACCCAAAACCTTCCCAGATCCTACGCCGAAAGCGCACTTCTCCGAGTTGAGCTTCATTTGGTACTTTCATAGGGTGGCGAAGGTCTCTCACAGGTCGGTCAGATGATCAGCGGAGAATTTGGTCTTGACTAGCATGTCGTCAACATATACTTCCATATTCCGACCTATTTGATGATGGAAGACAACATTGACCAAACATTAATAGGTAGCCCCAGCATTTTTCAATCCAAACAGCATCACACAGTAATGGAAGGTACCTCAGTCGGTAATGAAGGAGGTGTGTTCACGATCAAATAGGTGCATAAGAATTTGGTTGTACCCAAAGAAGGCATCCATAAAACTGAGCATTTGATAACCAGCCGTGGCGCGTCAACCAACAGATCTATGCGAGAAAGAGGATAGCTATCTTTGGGACAAGCTCGATTGAGGTCGGAATAGTCGACTCAAAGTCACCATTTACCATTGTTCTTACGGACTAGGACGACGTTTGACAACCATCTAGGGTAGTCTACATTTTTTATAAATTGTGCCTCAATGAGCTTGTTGACCTCTGCAACAATGAGAATGTAGTGCTCCGGATGAAAAATACGCTGCTTCTGGCGGTAAGGTCGAAAATAAGGTTCAATGCTGAGGCGATGGGTTATGAATAAGGGGTCAATACCCGGCATATCTAAGTGGGTCCAGGCAAATACATCGTTGTGCTCGATCAGGAGGGCAGTAAGGTCAGCCTTCGCTTGGGGAGATAATTGACTGCCCATCTTGGCAGTTTTTGCTGGGTTGGTGGGATCGATAGGGACTTCAATAAATTCTTTCACTGGTTCCCCCCTAACCAACTCGTCTTCGTCTCTAACATCGAGTCCTTCGATGATCATAGCCTCCTTCAGCTTCACTTCTTTGAGTGAGGCGACATAACATTCCTTGGCCACGATTTGCTCCCCCCTCACTATCCCGTCCCCCATATCGATGGGGAACTTGATAGCAAGGTGATAAGTTGATGTAATAACTTGAAAGGCATTTAGGGCGGTGCGACCAAGGATGATGTTATAGGCAGAGGGGCAGTCGACAACAAAGAAGGTGAGCAACTTGGTGGTCTGGCGCGGGTACTCGTTGATTATGATAAGGAGATCAATAGAGCCGATGAAGGTCACCCGGTCACCAGTGAAGCCGACCAAGGGGGTTTAGAAAGGGGACAGACTTTTTTTTCCAATCTTGAGTTGGCAAAAATAGTTGAGAAAGATGATGTCTGAAGAGCTGCCGTTGTCTATGAGGACTCGTCCGACCTTGTAGTTAGAGAGGAGAGCCGAAATGACGAGGGGGTCATCATGGGGATAACAAATGCCTATGCAGTCGGCGTCCGTAAAGGTGATAAGCTCAGTCCACTGCCTGTGCTGTTTGGAAGGCCGATCCAATGTGACAACCTCTTTGTTTGAGCCTTGCCTTATTTTCTTGAGTTCTGCTCGCTAAGCCGAGCGGAATGGTCCTCCACAAGCAAGCCAGCCAAAAATAACTCTGATTTCTCTAACAGGTGGGGCGAGATTACCCTGTGCCCGAGTTTGCTGTGGAGGGCAATCATGGCCTTGATTTGGTTGGGTTGGCTGCCGGAGAGAACTGCGCTGGCGGGTGTTTTTGATGGGCTCAGTCTTGTCTCTACTGGGGGCGGGTGTCCGTGAACCGGCTAAGACGTCCCTGACGTATTAAAGTCTCAACCTAGTCCTTGAGGTTAATACACTCATCAATATTATGGCCATGGTCCTGGTGAAAACGGCAATATTTGGATTAGTCTTTCCGATTAAAAGGGGTTCTTGATGGTTAGAGCCATTTGAGGGGGTAATCCCGCAGGATCTGGTTGAAGACTTGTTCCATAGGGGAATTAAAGGATGTGCACCGCTCGAATCGACCGCGCGGTCAGACTGGTGCCGACCGATCGGCTCGGGGGGTCAATCGGTATAATGTGGTGTTTGGGTATTGTACTGGGTGTTTTTGACTTTTGAGTCTTTTCGCTTTTCTCAGGGGCCCGGGTTTTTTGCTGTAGGGTCTTGACAGGCGACTAGGAAATCTTCAACGTTCATGTATTTTTAGGCTTTAGAGAGTAGGGCTGCCATGGAAGTCAGGGGATTTTTTAAGAGGAAAAAAAGGAAATCAAATGACCGTAGACCGGCCATGAAAGCCATAAAGATGACCTTGTCATCGTTTTCTGCTACCAGCAAGGCTTCAGTGTTAAAGCGGGTAACGAAACTGCACAGCGACTCCCCCTCAGTCTGATGGATATTGAGGAGTTGGGTTACTAGACGTCGCTGGCATTGGACTCCTATAAAATGGTTGAGGAAGGAGTCACTGAGGTGCTGGAAAATGAAGACAGAGTCTACTGTCAGTTGACTAAGCCAAAGTCAGGCCGACCTCTTGAGTGTTACGGGGAAAGCCCGATACATGATCTCGTTGGAAAATACATGGAGGATCATGAGAGTTCTGTAAGTCTCCAAGCAAGGTTTTAAAAAGCGGTTGCAACCGTTACGTAACGCCGTTACGTAACAGTTGTGGTAATTACGGCCACCCGTTACGACCGCTTTTGCAGTGTGATTGAAATTCACAGATGTATCGGCCGTAGCGGCTGATATAGCGGTCGTAACAGGGCCGTAACGGCCGTAACGGCCTGTTACCCACCGTTACGTAACGATTCCGAATTGCTTCTTTCAAAAAAACACCAAAAAAAAAAGTTGAAAAATGGGGAAGAAAGATAAAGAGAGAGAAGGGAAAATGGAGAAATAAGAGATAGAGAGAAAAAAATAGGAAAGATGAAGAACATATTATTGATTTGTTGAAATTGTAAAACCTATGCTATTCTATTCAACTGCTATCATTCAACTATTTTGTTTGTGTGTGTCTATCTATATATTGTTTGAAAATAATAATAATAATAATAATAAGTGTGGTCATTATCTATTTGGCTTAATTAATATATATATATAGACTTTTATTTATTCTCTTACTTTTGTCATTGTTTGTCTTATATATAATAATTAGTAATTGATTTTTTGTATAATGTAAAGTCATTAATTATTAAAATAAAATATAAAAAACTCAGTTTATAGTTATTTAAAAATATGAAATATATTGGATCAAACTTAAAAATTTATAAAAATTGATCAATATTTATTTTAAAACCCAATAAATATGATCATGGAAAAAAATATACGTATCGGTAAATTTTTTTCAAATTGTGCGAAGAATAAAAAAATTCACGGTTCCAATTACCGCAACCGTTACGTTACGGCCTTTACACCCCGCAACCGCAACCGCACCACCGCCACCGTTACGGCGACCGCAACTGCTTTTCAAAAGCTTGTCTCCAAGTGATCGACTGGGTCTGTTGTACCGTTGAAAGAGTCGATGGCGGGCATTTTGAACTTCGGAGGGAGAGGTTTGTCTCGAATAGAAGCGACAAATGGTGAGTTTGCTGTGGTAAAGAGTTTTTGCTGGATGTTCTGCATAACCCCTTGGAGTTGGAGCTTCAGAGGTCGGAGTTCTGCATCCCAAAGAGAGATGTTGTCACCACCGGAAGGCAGCGAGGGTTGGACGCTACTGGTTTTCCCTTCAGGGGTTGGTACCAGGACCGATGGATGCGGGGGTCGGGGTGGTGGGTTTATATTAAGAGGAAGATGTTACAAGCCTTCCTAGTTAGGTGGATAGGGCTGCAGGATAGTATGGCTCAAGACTCGTTCTTGGTTAGGCAAAATATCTAGAGGTAGTAGATGAGACATAGTAAGGTTTCTTTAGAATAGGGCATTTATCAGGACTTGGTTTTGCTTGGACGTGCAATTAATGCTGTTAGTAAGCTCGATAAAATATTATGGTGGGTTGTTTGGATTGAAAGGGTCAGTTTGGTGATCGGCAGCATTTTGGTAAAAAACCATGAATTTAGTCGTGACCATATACTTTGATGGGTTACAGGAAAAGGTTATTGGAATAGAATCTACAGCGACAATAAGCACAACTGGCACATGGAGCAGAAGATTCCCACAAACGACGCCAACTAATCATGCAATTTTTGTTAGTAGGACAAGTTAGACTGATCCACACTTCTCAAGCCTAATGTCCGAATGACCAAACCCACCAAAAAATCTGCACAAAAGTTCAACGAAGAACAGAAAGTCCCCTAGCAAACCCTCCAACAAACAAGTTAAAGAGAGAGAATAAAATACGTAAATAGATTAGAGATAAAAAAAAATTTAATATTTTTCTTGTCTTCAACGTTTACACGTTTACTTATATCCTTTAATAATCATTTCATTATCCCTTCCGACCTATCACCTTAGTCAAAAGTCTATGTTGCAACTTACTTTACTCAGGATAAGGACATACTGTTCCAACGAAAAGATATTATCGTAATAAATGCAGTGAGGGGTACATTAATAACAATGTAAAATAACAATAACTTTACAAATCTTTGCCTACTGATATGACTTGCCCTTTACCTATCACGTGTCTAAATATCATTAATTCTTTATACCATGTTGACTTCAAATGGTACTAAGCCTTATCAGTTGAGTTATATATTAAACCCTAAATGGTAGGCTTAGGTTATTCATAGTAAATTATGACCTTTGTAGGCCTACTCACGTCAAAAATCATCTCAAAGAACCAAGAGTAAAACAAACCAAACATCACTGCACAAAGCAAGTGATACTTTAGATATAATAGATGCCACAAATTCAGTAGACCACAACTTATCGGAGAACAGACCACAAGGTCTCATAACGTAACTGCTGATTTAAGATATAAGAGACAAAAAAGCCAAGTTCTAAGAAAATTTAATTACAAATCTACAGAAAATAGTGAATTATAGGTAAGATTCAATTAATGTAATGTGAAATTCATAACTTGAATGGAAAAAAAAAAAAAAAAAAAAAAAAAAAAAAAAAAAACTTACGATAATGTCTATAAATAAAATTTATGGACGTGAGCCATACCTCACAAACAAACAGCAGACAAAATCGGAAACCACCAATCAAAATGTCAAAATCTTCATTAAAATTCTAAAATCTCCATTAATCACAAGTCAGAAAACATAAATTGAAAATCAGATCATACATAGAGAAGCTAGAAAGAGAGAAACATCAACTGCAACTGCAGAAACAGAGAGACTATAGAATATAGATATATAGGATTTCAAAATTCTAAGCCCTCTCGCCACGAATTCTGCGAGCGAGCTGGATATCCTTGGGCATAATAGTGACACGCTTAGCGTGAATGGCACAGAGGTTAGTATCCTCAAAGAGCCCTACTAGATAGGCCTCGGCGGCCTCCTGAAGGGCGGCGACGGCGGAGCTCTGGAATCGGAGATCGGTCTTGAAGTCCTGAGCGATCTCTCTCACCAATCTCTGGAACGGAAGCTTCCTTATCAAAAGCTCCGTGCTCTTCTGGTACTTCCTGATCTCCCTCAGCGCCACCGTCCCTGGCCTGAATCTGTGCGGCTTCTTCACTCCTCCGGTCGCCGGCGCTGACTTCCGTGCCGCCTTCGTCGCTAGCTGCTTCCGTGGTGCCTTCCCTCCCGTCGACTTCCTAGCCGTCTGCTTTGTCCTTGCCATTTCTCTGGTTTTAGAGAGAGAAAATGTAGAATTCCAGAGAGAGAAAATGAAAATTGCAAAGGAATGGTGACTGACGGATTGCGTTTTTTAGAGTATTTATAGGTTTTACCGGAAAAGAGCGGGAGGTTTGAAATTTTTGAAAATTTGAGTTGGAAGGGTAAGGATCGTTCGATTGCTGTGATAATGGACGGTTGGGTTTAGTTAATCTGGGTTGCGATCCGCGTGAGGTGTTAAATGACCAATAGAATTTTTTGTTAAGGAATAAATTTGGATCGTCCGATAAGGCACGATTCTTTGAGCTGAGGTGGCATAGATGCCGATCCGTGTATGATTCTAATCGACCAATGGGGATCGTTGCTCAGGTGAGCGAACCTGGACGTCGGGTTTTCATTCTTTTTCGGTGTTCACTGTAAACAAAAATGTTTTGGAGGTCTGAACTCTAATCAAATCAGTGTTTTTTATTTGAATTTTTTAAATTAAATTTTTTGAAAATTAAGGGTTTGTTTGGTTTGTATTTCTGAAAAAATTTTGAGAAATTTTCTCTACAAATAAGTTTTTAAAAGTAATCAAATCAAACAAATTTTCTCAAAAAAATTTCTCAAAACTTGTAAACCAAACAAGTTTTCCAAACAAATCTCTCTCTCACACACATCAAATCAATCACTTTTTCCAAAACTCTCTCTCAAAATAATTTTTCAAAACATCTTTTGAAAAAAACCAAACCAAACAACTTTTCGTACTTTTTATCTCTAAAACACATCTCCCAAACACAAACCAAACATACCCTAAATTTTTTTATTTTTTTTATTTTTAATAAATATTTTTAAAATTTTAAATATTTTTTTCTTTTTTTAGATGTATTTTACTTAGATATATGTAAAAAATAAAAAATTTGTGAAAAAATATTTTTAATAATTAATAAATACATAAAAATATAAAAAATGTACTGAATTCTCATGTTTTTTTATATTTTTGGTATTTAGTGAATTTTTAAAAGATTTTTTTCAAATTTTTTTTACTTTTTAAGTATATTTATGTTAGGTATGTCTAAAAATTTAAAAAAATTCTCAAAATATTAAAAAAAATTCAATAAAAACAAAAAAACATGAAAAATAAGAAAGTAGAATTTTCTGAAAAGTGTTTTTGAAAAATGATAACCAAGCACAACAAATAATTTTAATGCGTGTGTAGGTTTCATCTGATGTAATATTTTGGTTATATATATATATTTTTTTTTGTAATTTTCTATTTTACTAGAGTTCAATTAGGTCCTGTTTTTTTAGAGAGTTAGAGGGGGGATTGGGATTAATAGTGAGGTGGGATCCACTAATATTGTGTTTGTTTTGAGAGATAGGGAGGGGATTGATAGTGAGCTCTGGATTAGGATGGACCTTCCCAAAGAGATTTAGATGGGCTTCCAGGACTTTGAATTAGAAAAATAATCCGGCGGACTACAAATTTTTTATTTTTATTTATTTTTTATTTTATTTTTTACATGTCGGACATTTTTTTTAAAACACTAATATTTAATTTTTTATATTTTTTTGTTAAGTAAAAATTATTATTTTATTTGTTTTATTTTTTCTGAAAATTTTTTATTTTATTTTTATTTTTTTAAATTTTTTACATGTTGGGTATTTTTATTAAAACATTAATTTTTAAATTTTTTGTATTTTTTTATTTTTTTATTATTTTATATTTATTTTATATAAAAATAATTTGACAATCCCTACACTAACAACTATTATCAAAACAAACACAATTTACTTAATCCCCTCACTATCAATCCCCTCACTATCAATTCCCTCCATTCTATCTCTGAAAACAAACAGGGCTTAGAGTTTTGATTTTGGAGGAATGTATCATTGTTGAACTTTAAAATAAAATAAAAGGTAAATTACAAACACAACTCTTAGGGTGTGTTTGGTAACATTTACGTTTTCAGTTTATATTTACAAAAATTTTATAAACTGGTTTTTGTTTATTTTTAGAAAAACATAAACTACAAACGCGTTTGGTAATTGACAAAATATTTTAAAAAATTTAAAAATTTAAAAAAGAGTGAGAAATAGCAAGTGGCGGCGGAAGATAGTGGTAGAAAGTGGTGACGGTGGGTGGTGGGTAGCTGGTGGTAGTAGGTGGTGGCGGATGGATGTGGGTGGTGGCGGTGGGTGGATGGGTGGATGACGGTGGCGGGTGGTGGGTAGTGGTGGTGGCAGGTGGGTGGCTGATAGCGGGTGGTGGCGGGTGAGTGGTGGTGGTTGTGGGTGGGTGGGTGACGGTGGCGGGTGGTGGCTGGTAGCGAGTGGGTGGTGGTGACGAGTGGGTGGCGGATGGCAGGTGGTGGTGGGTGGTGACGGGTGGGTGGTGGGTGGTGATAATGGGTGACGGTGGCGGGTGGTAGGTGGTAGCGAGTGGGTGGTGGTGGTGGCAGGTAGGTGGCTGGTGACAAGTAGGTGGCTGGTGACAGGTGGTGGCGGGTAGGTGGCAGGTGGTGGTGGTGGTGGTGGTGGGTAGATGGGTGACGGTGGCGGGTGGTAGGTGGTAACGAGTGGGTGGTGGTGGTAGTGGTGGTGATGGGTGGTAGTGGCAGGTGGGTGGTGGGTGGTGGTGGCAGGTGGGTGGCAGGTGGCTGGTGGTGGATGGTAGTAGCAGGTGGGTGGTGAGTGGTGGTGGCAAGTAGGTGGCGGGCGGTGGATAGTAGTGGCGGGTGGTGGGTGATGTGGTGGTGGCGAAGGTGGCGGCAAGGGGTGGGTGGTGGTGGCAAGTGGGTGGTGGGCGGTGGTGGAAAATAGTGGCGGGTGGTGGCTAGTGTTGGGTGGTAAAAAAAAAAAAAAAAACTGAAAACTCAAAATGGAAACATATTTTTTGTGTTTTCATTTTTTGGCCAAGTTTATAAACTGAGACCACTGATTTATAAATCAAAAATTTTACCAAACAAGTTTTTATTTGAGTTTTTAAAATTTTTGTAAATATAAACAGATAACTGAAAACGTAAATGTTACCAAACAGCACCTTAAAGTTTACTTAAATTATAAATTACCCTATGTGGTTCTATAAATTATATTATACCCTTTAAGATTTTTAATTTCATAACAAATAGGTCATATTATTAATAAATCATCAAATTAATTAATAGTTTTTAATAATGTTAAAATGTTATTTCAATTAAGAATTCAGATAATTTTATTATTGTATAAATGAACAGTTAAAAATTTCACTTTTTCAATTAATTCTAATAAATAAAAACTTCTGTCAGGGAGGTATTTGTAATTTTTTAAACCACAGAAGAAAATTCGTATTTTAAACAAATCTCGAGGTGTATTTATAATTACCATAAAATAAGATAAAAAAACATTTTTAGCTTTCCAAACAAAAAAAAAAAAACAAAAAAAATATGAGTAATTTGGACTTTATAATTAAAAAATAATTATTGGCAATGAAGAAACAAAATCCTAATATAACTAATTCTTAAATAAAAGGGTAAATTACACTTTAACCCCTGTGATTTACCTAAAAATTACGGAGTCTCCCTATAATTTCATTTGTAACACCCCTGAACTTTATATCAAAGTACAATTTTGGATGGGATCGTTTGTTTCAACAGAGCGTGTGTTGCATGACTATAAAATTAAAATTCCCCCCCCCCTCAATCACATTGAATAATTCCTTACCTTTTTCTTCTTCCGAAGTTTTTTGAAAATCTAAGACACTGGTGCTCTCTCTAAAATGCTTCCCTCTCTTTCTAGTTTATCTCCCTCATTTCTTCATCTTTACCTTTCATTTTTGTTTCATTATTCTAATAAAATCTATATATATCATTCCCTTAACTCAAATAAAGTTAACTAAATTTATGTCTATCATTCTCTACCATGACAACCACCATAATCCTTCATCTACTCTTTACCCGAGACAACAAGGTTCGTTTGGGAAGTGAGTTAATTTTTTGACTTTTTAGTTTTTTTGGCTATTTTAGCCTAGGGCTAAAAAATCTGGTTTGGGAAGAGCTTTAGGCTTTTTTGACTTTTTTGTTAGAGAAAGAATGTAATAATTATGGGTTGAATGTGATATTTTGTCTTATTAGACTAAAAAGCTCCAACTTTTGCTTCCCAAACGAAGCCTAAGAGTGGAATAGAAATGGTGGGGGAATTCATGGGAAATAATTTAAGAAATGGGGAACTTCCACCTCAAAGGAGGTCATTTGGGTTTGGAAACTTCCACCTCAAAGAAAGAAAAGTGTTTTTTCATTATGTTTCATTATTTGAATAAAAAATGAAATTGACAAATAAAGCATTGATCTGCGGTGGCCTCCATGGATTTGGTGTATTTTGCTTTGTTATTATACTATGCAGGGTTGTTTTTGAAGATTCTCAACGTCACTGGGAGTGCATTTATGATCTTATTAAGGTTAAAGTGGCGATATGGGTCACGGCCAAGCCTAATTTGAGGATTACTCCATAAACGATGTGGTTAATCATTTACAGCAGATTAGAGATTGTTTTTAGTTGTCTTGAGCCGGTATAGAGTGCAAATTTTATTCTGTTGCTTCCTTTCTGGTTTAGTAATCGTTTGGGTTGCTGCTTGGTATATTCCGAAGTTTCATTTACGATTCAAAGTTGCTTAGATATGTATTTGATGATAGTATGAGAGATGTGTAGTTTGCTATAAGATGATAAAGAAATGAGAGAATAATACTCTCATAAATAAATAAAATTATAAGGGGACTCAGTATTTTTTAGATAAATCACACGGGATTGAAGTGTAATTTATCCTAAATAAAAATACTCTTATAAATAAAAAATTATAAATTAATTAAAATTCCAAAAAAATTATCATAATTGTCATTTATTCTTAATGTAATGCCTTCAGAATCCTCATCAATTATCATATCAAAATAATGATTCTGAGTTTTGGTGAGGAATTGCATTCATAACATATACTCTCATCCTAGGTTCAGTTAATGAATTCAAATTAGTAATTCTAAAGATCAAGAATAGACATGAAAAAGTAACCAAAAAAACAGTGTGATTCAAACTAAACCTTACATATTGGAGCTCGCATTTAGAATGAATCTATACCACGCAACATTTTTTCATGCTATTCTTCTATGTCTAAGCACTCACTTCAAGCCTGCTATCTACAAAAAAATAAAATAAAAATAAAATAAAAAACGCAAATCACATTTTCAAACAAGCTGGTTATGTCTAAGTGCAGGAAAAAGAAAAACTAGTTAATTTTTCACCTAGGCACAATCCATAAAGAAGTACTTGTAGAACTAAATGAATACTGTTTAAAAGTATCTTTAAATCTACCGAACTTAAAAAACTCTTGTTCTGAAAATGCTACAATTTGCAACAAAGAACAACATTACACAACAATAATGCTCAGCAACTAAGTCATGTACTGGCCTCAACAACTTCCAGAAGTGCACACACATCCCCATCCGGTCTTCACATAGGCATTTCAACGCTCCCATGGATCATCTTTATAGAGTTTTTGTACCAAGACTATTTTATACTATGAAAACAACAAGTAGCAGAAAAGAAACAGCAAAATAAGAAAACGTCGTATAGCTATTAACGGTTTTTAATCATTCCATGTATTCAACTCAATAGAAACTCAAATACAAATGACAGAGAACCTAAAGCACACATACACGCTGTGTGCAATGTGTTGCAGGGGAAGGCATTGTTTCATTTGAGCACAAATTCATAAATTTCACTACCTAAATTCTTGCAATGAGTGTAGGAGAAACGCATGAATCCTCAAACAAATAGGTGATTCACGCCCCATGAATCCTTAAACAATCAACGTCCATTTTTCTTATTTATCACATGTTACATTGTTTCGCATATAAAAAATATAGGTGGTCTTTGTGCCGTGGATGTCAGGACATCATAATGGCCCAACCATGAGGTGTGAAACTTAGGATGCAGATGCAGCAATTTCAACAAAGAGCCAAACTTCAAAGTGATGTTATATAAAATAATAATAATTTTTTTTTAACAAGAAAGTTTTGTCATTTGATTTAGATTTCTAGGCATTACTCATTAAAATCTAGAGCAAACTTTCCATAAATTTCCATAAATTTTGATCAAATAAACAAAGTTAATCAATCCAGTAAATTTTTCAGATAAAGCAAACTTTCAAGATCCCATTTTGGTTCTAAAAGGATGGAGCAAATCAAAATCTAGAACCTTCTTGTACGGCATCATCAAGCATACAATCTTATAATACTTACTAAACCCATCTCTTCTGTGGCGGTACAGCCCTAGATCCAGTTTGAGCTCGCCTCCTATTTTTAAGATCTCCAGTAGCTGATAGTGGCTGCATTGGTCTCAAAGAAGAGACTGAATCAGATTTCTGGTTGATTGATATCTCTTTCAGAGGACTTACAGGTCGGGATTTTTGCTTCCTGTCTGTTGGTTTCACTAACGAACCAGAGCCTTTTGGAACATCACTATTCGGAACATAATTTTCTTGGCTTTTAACAACAGAAGCTTGTGATCGTTTCCTGTTGGGGCAATCGGAATCAGAAGATGAAGAGCCAGTGGTACTATCCATATCATACACAAGGTTATCTGCCATTAATGGTAGCTTCGTCATGTCTGAGCTCAAAGCAGAGGAGGGTCTCCGGAGTCTTGTTAGTTGCACCACCTGTTATTTACATACATTCAGTATGTGAGTTCGATAAGATTCACTAACAGACATACTACATGATAATCACATGCAACTTGCACACAAAATCCAGTAAATCTAATTTTGTTTTGTATGTATGTTCTTGAATTCATAAAAAATCATCTATAGGATTCCACAAAAAATTTCCATATGATTCACAATATTCAGAAACCTAAAAATAGTTTTCAAAATACGTGAGATCCTTAAACGTATTTGAATACAAAATGTTTTTGAAATATATTTTCAAGTTTTTGAGATAGTAATTCTGAACTATGCTTTGATCTAAACCCTAAGAGAATTATTATGGCCAGGCTCTTTAAAACTTAGAATTCTGTGCTTGCTGTTGAATGCAACTACTCCAAAGAGATAGTGACAACATATCACTATTCTTGACTTCAGTTAAAAGACAAATGAATGCAACATATCACTATTCTTCAACTGCCCTATTTCCCAAATGGTTGAGTAATTCAGTTAAAAGACAAGACAAATTCTCTCAACATAAATCGTTTGTTACAGAAGTGCAAAAATATCCTAAGCGAGAAAATAAAGAAAAACAACTGGGAGTTTAACTTTTCTTCAAAACTATTCCATAATTCTTGCTAGCCCCTTACTCACCTTCTGTTCAAGGACCAACATGTCCTTCTTAAGTTTTGTAATTCTCATGTTCTTTCTGCGGACAATGTCTTCCAACTCTGTAATCCTCTGTTAGCAAGTGAAAAATAAAAACATGATCAGTTTAATCAAACAATAAAAGTTCTTTAATGAAGAAATGCACATAAAGATAAGGGAAGTATTACCTTAGAGCCAGAAACTTCGGATGAGTGGAGAAAAGTGGATAGCTCCTTTATGGTTGCATCCTTTTCTTCACATTCCTTCTTGAGATTATAGATATCTTGTTCAATTGCCAGTGTGTTTAGCTGTGAAAGAGTCACAATGCAGCATTTGTCTCAAAAACTGAATTAGGTGTTTAGTAATTTACTTTCTTCTCTCCAGTTTGCTAATTCGACCACCACCAAAATAGTTTAAAATGTCTTTCATGTCTGAAAGTTGTTTGTGGTGTATGTGAAAACGAGCGTATTTCACATTGTGTCAATATGCGCCAAATGTTGATGAGCCACAAGCCCGTTTTCTCACAAATCATAAAGAAATGAAAAGATGCAGACAGTTTTTTTTTTTTTTTTGCATTCGAGATGTTTTAGCACTGCTATAATATTAAAGCAAATTCTACAATAAAAGCAAAAGTGATTAAAATTAAGTATACCCAAGTAAGTATGCAATTTTATATTGCCCTTTTTTCCATAGACCACCAATTCTTGTTTGAAAGAAAGGGTGATGCTTCTTTAAGATCACTAATAAGAGCAGAATCAGGTAAATTCCTCCTAATATTTTTAAAAGATTACAAAATTGGTCCGGAACTAGGTAGGTGAAAAATGTTTTAATGGGAATTTGTACAGAACAAAAGAATGATAAAGAGAATAAAAGAAATGAATGGTAGATGAGCTACCAAATTAGTTTACTATATATGGGTTCCAATTGTGAAAAATGTACTGAGACTTTCTAGTACTAGGATGGAGGTTTGTTTTTAAAGGATTGAGATAATCAGAGCTCGCATCCCAAAAGCCAACACACATCAGACAAAAAAAAATGGCTCAACCTGAATGAGATGTTGATGATGACAAGCTTGCAAATAGTTTACCAAAACCAAACTGCTAATATATAAAGCTCAACTGAAAGGCTTATTTGGTAATGCAATTTGCATGTGCAACTAAAATTTTAAGTAAAACTTATTCTATTACCTGTATATCAACAGAAGAAGTGACACTGGAACCCCAATCCGACAAATCAGACATGCGACGCTCTTCTGGTTCTGCCATTTTAGAGCAAGGTATTTTGTACTTGTCATCACCACTTGAAGCTTTGACCACAGAAATATCCTAATAGCACAATACAATAAAGTAAGCACCCAATTTTAGGCTTCACATCTTTGGCAATCAGCTCAAATACCAACAACTCAAGGGAAGGTAAGTGATACAAAAATATGTTCACACCGTTGGATCATTTTTGAATGGAGTCTGATGCTGATCACAAAGCTGACAGCCACAGCCAACAGATTTAGCTTTTTCAGAGCCAAATGGTTCATTAAACAGGAATTCAACATTTTTGGGAAACGAGATGTCGGCCCATGTCCCTGGCTGATCTTTAATATAATTCACTTGCTCACATAAATTATCGAGCTTCTGTTGCATGCTTAAAAGCACCTGATCCTGAAAATAATTTACAGAATATAACTAAGTTCAGTGACAGCTTATTCAAAGATATAATAACTGCTCATAATTCCATTTCTTTTGGTTTAGAATTCATTTTAATTCACTGACCATAATGACCAGAGTTCAAAAAAGTTCTTTGAAGAATTAGAAGAAAAAAAAAAGAAACTAGGACATGAATAAAAATGTATTTCACAAATAAATAAATAAAACAAGACCCAATCTATCTATCTATCTATATATATTATATAAGCAAAATGGGGTTTTTAGTGAGAAGAAATATGAGAGTTCCAAGTGTTCAATCTAAATTTCTTGATCTTCAATTTTAAAAAAAAATTAATAAATCACACACTCAAACACTTTCTTTTTTAAACAAAGAATGCTTTTTTCATTCCTAAAAGCATTCCTTCCTTACAATCAAACAAACAAAGAGTTTTCTAATTAAAAAATAATAATTAATAAATCATACACTCGAAGAGTTTTCCAAGTAAAAAATAATAATTAATAAATCACACACTCAAAAAATATTTCTCCGTAAAATATTTTTTGTTCAGAAAATATTTTGAATTCTTCACCATAAAGTATAAAATGATTTATATAATTAAAATTTGGCAACATATTTTTTTTTCACCATGGCCATTATTACTTAACGGACATATCAGAACTCATTATTTTCATACACACTAAACGGTTATATATATGTAGGGATTTACATATATTATGATTGAGTAACTTATATTTTTCAATTTTAAATAATCTATGTCTATATTATATATAATTACAATTCAATAGGGTTTTTTTAAGGTTCAAACTCTCAACTAATTTTTTTTTTAATTTTAATCTTTTTAATAATGAAAATACTAAAACATTAGTATATTAACAATTGAAATTTACTACTATCATATGGTAAACTAAAATTACAAAACTTATAAAACAAAATGTATTTATATTTTATCATAAATATAACTTTTGTAATTTATTATTTAATTTTTATTAATTAAATTATGACATGTATTTAATTGATTATAAATCATTTTTACTACATATTTTAGGTAAATTTTATATTATTATTTAATTTTAAAAAATAAATTTTGATTATTTATTTATAGCCGTGGCCATAGCATATTACCTATGCTAGTTAAAGAAGAATCAAAAGGACTGAAGAATACCCATGTAAAGAAAATCTTTCTGTGCAAACCCTTAGTTCTATAAAATCAAAATTAAAATTTACCTAAAAACAACAATTAAAAGGACTTCTTTTTTTTTCCCCCAATTAAAATCTAAGCTGAAAATGTGGACAAAGTAATGGAAAGTCTAATTACAAACCCTTAGTTTTAGAAAATCAAAATTGAAAATTAGAAAGGAAAGGTAACTAAATTGAATAATTAAAATTTACCAAAAAACAATAATTAAAAAGACTTTTTTTTTTTTCCCCCCAATTAAACTCTAAACTGAAAAAGTGGACAAAGTAAAGGAAAGTCTAATTACATACACATTAAATACAGCCCAGAATCAAAACCACAAAATGATTAATTAGTGTTGTATCAAAGTACCTAATTGGATAATCTAATGTTTTGTATTCTTAATTGGATGTGTAAAACTCTAAATGATCAATGCCAAAACTATTAATTAATAACAACAGATGTATTAAACAAAACCCAAACCCTAATTTGCACAAACTTAACAATAAATAAAAATTAATCACAAAACACTTAAATTACTAACCCTGAGTTGAACAGATTTTCTGAGCTGACAAATCTGCTTGTTCTTCTTTGAATTTGCGGCCGCAACGGCGACAACCGCCACTACGAGAATCCGATGAATGGGGCTAAATAGCTCCCAAGAAACTGCTTCCGCTGGGCTCAATCCACCGCCTATGGTTCTAGCCGAGCTGGCTTCTTCGGCGCCGACCAGCCGACCCTGGAGAGACACCCATGCAAGCTGTCTCGCTGCTCTCACGGGCCGATTCGGCCTTGTAAAATGGCTCGAGAGCCGGCGCGGGGAGGGAGAGACTGAAGGCGAGAATGGCGTCAGAGTGACGATAGATGGCGCCGCAAAAGCAGCCCCGAAGCCGCTCTCCGGCTCTTCTTCATCCATGGACACACACACAGAGAGAGAGAGAGAGGGGAAGGGAAACAGTGGGCGTGATTGAAGTGAGTTTATTTGTATTGAATTGATTTATTTATTTATTTATTTTGTTAAACAGGGGCTGTGTGTATTCAAATTTGTATTCGAGAGGGAAATAGGAAAAATATTTTATTTCTATGTGAACCGTTGAAGCACAACTGGGATTGTGACACGTGTAGTCTGTTCAGCTCAAAAATTTAGTTGGCATTTTGCTAGCCGTTGTATTTGAAAATTATTTGAAATTTAATGGTTATTACTTACCAACTATGAAATTGTTGTGGAACATTAATCGGTCAATGTAAATATTATTAAGCTATTGTGTGATGAGAACTTTTATGTGAGCGTATATTTTTCATCACACAGTATAATTACATGTACAAGTCATTCTTTTAGTTTTGGGGTAACCTTAAGAAATTTTCACTTCACCTTTACAATTTATGGGTTACAAATTACACTTACACCCATATATATTTAAAACAATTGCATTTCAGTGGAGCAGTGATAAAAAAAAAAATTACATTTTTATAATAATGCAACTCTTCTATATGCATAGTGTAAATTATTACTATTTTTTTTTGCTTGATTCAACTTTTACTCTGTGTTAAAGTTGTACAAAAAAAAATACTCATTTATAATATAACTAGCGTATGCCCGTGCCTAAAGGCACGGTGTAAATAATATTAAGATTAAAATGCAGTTATAAAAATATATTTAACAGACTATACTCTATAATTCCAAACAAATCAAATCTAACACTATAAAATGAAAATAAATCATGACTGGTGAAACTGAATGTGCATGCCCAAGCTTGATATTGAATTTTTATTACGTGTGATTGGGATGAATATGTTTTCCATGTTTTTCTAGGCAGCCTACAGGAACCTAAAAATTCAATGTCAAACTTGGACATGAAATGTCCTCCAGGTCTTTCTAGGCATTATATATTGTAATGAAAAACATTAACAGTAAGAATATGTGAATCGTAAGTGTATATTATTGTAAATATTGCTTTTACTGTAGGGATGACCCGTGCCTGAAGGCACTGCTAATAATTTTTTTAGTATCACGTGCTACGAAACTCAATGGTAATAAATCAAATTCAAAATGGTAATATCATTCCGACTTAAAACTTCACATGTAAGAAACTGAAATTGCTTCTACATATTGAATAAGCGAAAGCATTTATAAATTTCAAAATGAAAGTCCAAAAAATGAATTATATATTTGAATGTAACATATGCAAAGAATTTAGAAATATTTGCTAAATTTAAAGTCCAAATAACAAATTTTAGATTTTTATCCACATCATAATGGGATAACTTTCAATAAAAGAATGTTATTGAATTAGTATCATAACTGGTAAACCTTTTGCTTTATCAGGTTTAAATTCCTTCAAATGCAGGTCAGTGAACATTTTGATACAAAAGAATCACTCTAGCTAACCCAAAAATAAAAAAATAAATAAATAATTTAACATGAGAGAGCCAACCAACGACACACCGGTAGAAGCAACGTAATCCAATGTTTCTAATATGGATCAATGATCTGCAACAAAATCACTCGCTTAAATTCGCTTCAAAAAACCAATAGCTATGAAAAATCACATCAAAATGCATATGAGAAATCGGAAGAAATTGTAATGAAGAATAATTGCATCAAAAGAAACTGTAACATGAAAAATCACATCAAAATACATATGAGAAATAGGAAAATCAATAGCTATGAATTAAGAAGAATTGAACATAATTATTATGGTCAATTGAATTATGTCATTCAATGGCGAAGTGAGAATAGACATATGTATGCATTACTAAAGTAAACAAATGAATAGAAAAGCAAATAATAGTATAGATAGATCAATTGAGAATGCCGATAGATCATACAAACCTCCAAATAGAATTAAACTCAAATTTTGTAAGGGGAGCGAATAATTTTCTTTATTAAGACTTAGAGAGTCTTGTTATAAGGAAGAAGAATTTTTGAAGGCTATAAAACCAAACAAAATTAAAATTTTAAACAATTAAAGCTTACCTTGTGTGAAGTATCCATTTTTGGATGATCATGCTCCTTTGAGTTTCCATCCCTGTGATAATACATAACTCATTTTCTAGTTGAAGCATTATGTATAACAATTAGTAGGCAACAAAAAAATAATCAAATTTGAAACCAATGTTAATGGGCATGAATCTAACTAAAATTAAACCCAAGGTTCATTAAATAAAATTAAGTGTACTATTTTTTTAAGCAAAGATTACAACCAAATACTTATAAAAGATACTTACCACAACTGAAAAACGAAAGAGAGAGAATGAAACTGAATTAAACATAATTAAGTAGAGAAACGGAACAGTTAAAAATATAATGAGAAACACATAATTAATACTCCAAATGATATAAACAAAATAGTTACATAGGGGAACTAAATTAAACAAAATAAAGATAAGTTTCTGAAATTCAATACATGAAAATTGATTTTAGAACCCATTCAAAAACCCATTTTAATAATTGTGCTGGTTCATTTATCATTTTAATATTTTTGGAATCAAAACCATTCATAAACACATTCAAAACCATTCATTTTCGGAGGCGACGGGACAGGGCGTCAGCGAAGGAGGGTGAGAAAAGAGAGTCTGTAATTTAACAAAAAATTTAACAAAAAGCTAGGGTCTGTAAGTTAAAATACTATTAAATTTTTTTGTTAAATTGCAGACCCTAGCTTCAGGCCTCGATATTACATCAAGATGAGTTTCGGACGATGGTGGCAGGCCATGGGCATCCTGTGCCAAGTCCCCTGATGAATTCAATTCATGTAAAAAGTGATTTAAAGCAAGCTTACAATTATCAAAAATAACTTCCCGCACCAAATTTTTCCAGACACCCTTGAGTGTAGAAGTCCACTCCACAAGGTTCTGAAAAGCCTTCTTTACCCTCACTTCATACCAAATTTGCCTCACAGAAACTTGAAGTGGCCACTCTTGCTCAAATTTATGCATGCATGGTATCATCTGCAAATTTATAAATAAAATAAAATAAAAAACCAATTTTCTATTGCATGTCATCTTATAGCTCTAGTATTTTTACATTGGCGGGTTACTTTTTACCAGTATCTTTATTTATAGCACACCTATATCTGAAATATTATGATTGCACGTCATCTTATAGAGCTCTAGTAGTTAAACATAGGTGGGTTACTTTTTAGCATATCTCTGTTATAGCACCTATAGCTAAAATATTAAGGTGCTCAAACAATCCCAATGCAAATTCACTTTGACAGGAATTTCATCTTAACATGGTCATCTGTTGAAAATCTGAATCACTCCAGGAGAAGTGAGAGCATACACAGTATATTTACTGGGAACCACAAAAAAAAAAAAAAAAAAAAAAAAAGGAAAAAAAGAAAAAAGGGCATACCAAAAGGATTCCCAAGTTATGTTCTGGATAAGCTTGCTGCTCACTGAGGCTCTGCATAATCAAATGTATCATAAGGGAAGCAACAAATCGAGAAAACAAAATAAAATTAATAAAAATACAGATTTAGTAAAACAGTTAGTATTAAGCATTATTTGATCAACACAGTATTTACTTTGAGACAATGCAAATAACAACACATCTCTTGATAACAGGTAATAGAATAAATAAATAAAACCCTTTAGATCAACTGAGTAACAATATGAGGTTTCCTCTATAACATGCTACAGTCATTTGACAACTGAAATGATAATTTTAGATGATAATTCAATACAAATGTGCAAGAATATGGTAGTTATAAACTCATGGTTATAATAGTTCATTTTGGTCCTTTAATCAAATTGTGGTTGATACTTGATTGATCTGATTCCCACATCATAACATTCTACATGCTAAAACAGATTCCAATAATTACCCGCAACATTGCTATGAGCATTGCAAGGAGTGCATAAGAACCAATTCCACCAGTATACACCTGTATATTGAAGACTCTAAAATTAGTCAAATCAGAAGAAAAAGTTAGTAGTAAAACTGATCACAATAAAATAAATAAATCCACACCTCATTTAACTCTCTTTGCTGCAGAAAAACTTTTAAGATCAAACACAATGGCCGTAATGGGGGCATCTTAGATACAACATTCTGAAAAGAGAACCACATATATATTAGAAATTGCAAAAACCAAATCAAAGGAACTCGTGCATTTACATTTACTATGTGTTCATAACTAATCAACTATTTACCCAACTATTATGTGTGGGTGTCTATATACATCAATCATGAGAATAATCAAAAGATTATATCATAGGGAGAGACATCAAAACAAACCTTTATGAACTCAGCAGCTTTTGGTCCGTTTTGCAAATCAAAACTATAACAAAAAAGATACAACAAATATATAATAAGATCAACATTTACTGTCAAAAGAACATAGATTAAAAAGTGCCAAGGGAAAAACTTAAGAAACGTCCTAGCAGGCTGCCTAAAGACCTTTCTAAGCTACATGGCATTCAAGAAATCACCAATATAGTATTTGTCGAAACTTGAAATACCCACACAGAACCCTTCAATGATTTTATATATCCAATCAATTCGGTGCATACAAAAATGTTAAGACAGAAAAAATAAATTGTAAAGACAAAAAATAATAATAATAATAATAATAATAATAATAATAATAATAATAATAATAATAATAATAATAAAACAAAATAAACAAAAAAATGGGTGAAGTAAATGGGTAGCCTAAATGCAAACACACTCATGAATGCTTTAGCAGGAAATTTGTTGAATACAATGAAAATGATAAATTTTGATTGAACCTTATATCAAATGCAACGCCACTTCTCTTCTCTACAAATTTGACGATTGGCACACGTGCCTTAGCAATAACCTGAAAAGTTAAACAAAACACATGTTAGATATTAATAGTTAATAATAATTATTTTTTAATTGTCAAATGAGGCACACCTGTATCTTCTTTGCGATGCCTCTTTGAGATAGGGCCCTAGCAAGGGCTTGCAAACCAATTTGTGGAGTTTTAATATCTGACCCCAGAATCACAACCTACAGTTTGGCAATTAGGTAGCCTAGTTATGGTGACAATATTTAATCATCAAATTTGTTCATCAACAAACAAATCACACCTCAACAATCCAGAACTGGATAAGAAAAAGAAAATTATCATTCTCAAAGGAATATTCATCTGAATACAGTTTGGCATTATAATAGACGTCAACACACTGTCCGTAGTGGAAAGACCATTTCGTAAAATCAATCGGTGGTGGCAATGGCCTTATCAAACCCCGATGGTTACACATTACCCTGATGGCCGGAACAATGCCATCAATGACAGGAGGGACTTTTATACAATCAATGAGAGGTTGCAAACCGTCGTCGCACAAAAGATGGTCGTATTGGACTCTTCGAGCCTGATTTTCACAGGCAATCACAGTTCCAGAGTGCCATGACCCCCGAAACCCGTCTTCAACACTCCTTACCTGGACCAATTTCACATTTTAATGCAAAATCAAAGAAACCCAACTGAAGAACAAACCAGTAAACAAAAACAACTATGAGCAGAGTTCTCTTATTAAACCCCGATAAACAATCATTGATCAAAAAAAGAAAGCATTGATGAAACACAAACTTGTTTATCTAATGGATTCCCAAATTAAACTTGTGACAGAAATATAAATACTAAAGAAAAAGCCCAGGTTTGCTCACCTGAACCGTATGTAACGCCATTGTTCCCTTTTGCCTCATCATCTCATCATCTCATCATCTTCTTTGCAGCCCCCTTGTTCCTCTTTTGCAACGGCTCCGTCGTCAATGGGGTTTGGGGCTGCCATTGCTGATGAAGATTGGGAGAGAGAGGGAGGAAGAGAGAAGATGAAGAGAGAAGATGATGAGAGGGAATGGGCTCCGACAGGGAAGGTTGGGCTCTGATGGAGAAGAGAGAGAGAGAGAGAGAGAGAGAGAGAGAGAGAGAGAAAGAGGGGCTGCGTGTTTTCAAAATTTGAAATCAAAAACAGATGAATGGGAGAGACAAATGGGAGTGAGTGAGACTGAGAGGCTGTCTGTCCAAAATGAGAGACAAATGGTGTGGGATATTTTGAGCCCTTAGATTAACTCAATCTAATGATCCAAATTTTGACACAGGGATAAGAGTCACGTCAAAATTCAAAAACTGAGCTGCCTTATTATATAGATTATTTTATGGCTATCCTGTGTATTTGTAATTTGCCCTTTATATTCCATTTGTATTGAGTAAATATCGGCTTCGTTTGGGAAGAGTTATTTGGGACTTTTTTGACTATTTTAATCATAGAAGACAAAATATGCTATTTTAGTCACAAAAAATAAAATATCACATTCAATCCATAATCATTACACTATTCTCTCACAAAAAAAGTCAAAAAAGTCAAAAAGTCAAAAAGCCCTTTCCAAATCAAGCTTTTTAACCCAAGCTAAAATAGCCAAAAAAAGCAAAAAAATCAAAAAGTCAACCCACTTCTCAAACGGAGGCATCATACTTGCAATTGAATTTTCTTTCACAATAGTAAGGGTGTTTTGAGAAGTTGGTAAAAAGCTGACTCTTTTACTTTTTAATTTTTTTAGTAACTTTTTTAACAAAAAAACTGATTTTTTTAGTTAAAAAAATTAAAAAACCAAATAGCTAGCTTTTTTAATTTTTGCCAAAAGAGTCCCTAGAATTAGGGGTTTTGAGTTATGACAATGAGAGGTTAGTGAGATGTATAGTGGTTGCAATGGCTAGTTTTTGGTGAAAGGGTTGTCTGATGTAGAGTGGTCAAAAAATCAATGAAAATAATATAAAGGAATGTCAATAATGGTAGCTATAGCGAGAGATTTGAGACAACAAAGAATGATGGCAATGATGGTAAAGCCAATTGGAGGGCGGAAAAGGTAGAGGATGGGTTGGAGATGGTGGGAGAGTGGTGGTCAATAGTCCGTGATTGACTACCAAAAAAAAAAGCAAAAAGAAAGGGAAATAAGAGGGGAAAAAAATAGACAATTTTGTAAATTAAAAAAAAAATGAAGGACCTTTTATTTCAATTTAATTCTCAATAAAGTAAATTCCACATATTAGCTACCTTTTAGTAACATTTTTATTTATTTGCATATATTTTTAATCCCTTTCTCTCTCTCTCTCTCTCTCTCTCTCTCTCTCTCTCTCTCTCTCTCTCTCTCTCTCTCTCTCTTCCCTCATAATTTATTTGCAATTTTCTCATAAGTAAATTGATATAATCATCTTATCATTCTTATAAAATATCGGACAACGATAATATAACCCCTCTTTCTTTAATATTAAACATGGAGTTGGAAAAAATAAAGTGAGAATTAAGAAATAGAATGAAAAAAAAAAAGAGTTGTGGGAGTGTAAATGTGACTAGCTAAGATAAAAAAATGGATTTTTAATCAAAATTTTACTAAATATTTAACAGTAAAATTATGGATGTTATTTGGCAATTGAATTTTTTTTAGTTGGCAAAATTTAATACATCACGACTAAAACAAATTTCAGTAGCCTAAAAATTAGACTGACGACGACTAATATTTTTTTTAGTCGCCTATTGTGGAATATTTAGCAGTTAAATTTTTTTTAGTCGCCAATAAATAATATTCCTTGACTAAAATAGTTTAGTAGCTAAACTCTAAACCAACTCCAACCAATATCATTTTTAGTTGCCAAAAACTGCACTTTTGGCGACTAAGTTCCTTTTAATTGTCAAATTTAATCGCCAAAAATATAAATTGTTGTAATGTGTAATAGCGATACTCTAGTAACAAGGAACAGCATGCCCATTCAAAAGCAGGCCTTGATTTGGCTAATTCAAATATATGATTTCATAAAATCTGTGAGAAGTTGTGAACTATAATTTGTTGAGGCTAAAGCTCACAATTATATGCTCTCTTTTTCGCTTTTTCTTTTTTCTTAATGATCCTTACTAAAATTAATGTTTTGCGGTATTTGTACCATTTTCATCAAAATCCTTGTAGGGGATAGATAAGTTCTAAAATATGATCAAATTATGTGTTTCATTTTATACTTGTAAAGTCAAAAGAAAATGATAGATAAAATATAAGAACAAAAAAAAAAAAAAAAAAACAAAACAAAACAAAACAAATAATTTCATCAAAGAACCACAACGTGAGGTCCAAGTCCAAGCTAATTTTATTTCATGAAAAAAAAAATATCCTTAAACCTCGAGACCAATCCTTTATATTTGCCCACAACTACTACCCTCCTTTTTTTTTAATGTATTTCTTGACACTATCTTTCTCTTTGCTAGCCCATCTTTCTTTTCTCCACCAATTCTCCCAAAACACTAATTGAGTCACCATGAAACAGGGTTCTATTGTAGACTTTGTATGATTTTTCATTGCACTAGCTCCTCCATCTTTCTTTCACCAAACTAGTTGACCAACCATCTCTATCAAATTGCAAACCTTTTTCTCCATTTTTTTTCTTTTTATAAATATTTTATACTTCTAGCTCAACTTGTGTACATCAACAATGGAGGTTGCAAGCCTCTTGATTTTGGTAACACGGCTATATGAAAGGTGGTTTGAATAATAAATATATACTCAAGCAATTGGTAAAGATTAGACATGGAATCCAAGATGTTGGGTTTGATGGGTGATGACTATTAGTAGCGTGGTAGTTAGGGAGACAATGGGAAAAAGATATTGTTGCCATGGTGAAGTTCACGAAACTTTCAGTGTTCCATCAACCACATCAAATTGCTCTTTTTACACTTCCATGGCACGACCACATTAGCTATATATTTTAGCACTTAGACCGGACATTTTGGGAAATTTCGTAGATGTAGTCCACATTTAATGGAGAATGGTTAAAAAGTAAAATTTTTAGCTTCCCAAGTAACACAAAACCATCACTTTGTTGTAGTTGGATGATTATCGGATTTGTTAATAGAGATGAAAGAGAGAGTGCACATATGGAATTAAGAGAAATAAAAAAAAAAGAAGAAGAAGAAGAAGATAGAGAACACATAAAGGGAGTAAGAAAGAAAGAGAGAAGGGGAGTGTGTCGTTGACCGAGATTATTTTTGTTTGTGTTGTGTGGTAAAATATGTATAGATTTAAATTTATTAAAAGAGTAAGTTATATTATTATTTACGTCATTGCTATAAATTAATAAAAAAAAATGAGACATAAAAGATTTATATATTAAAACTAACGAGATATAAACAATTAGCTTGTGTCATTATTCATATCATATTATTGTAACTAATTATTAAACGACTTAATAACACTGTCATCTTCTTTTAATTTAACATCGATAATTTATTAGAATTTAAAATTCAACAATAATAACTAATACGAAAGAACCCAACACTTTATGAGTTATAACACGAGCTGACAACAGCCATGCACACCACCACGCGTGTATTCACATTCTCAAATGCAACCCACCCTTTGAAGAGAATTCACACCACATCAAACTTTTCATTTTGCATCAAAGTAAACCACGTGTTTGCTTTTGAGTTCACCCACAACTAATAGTAAAGTAAATTCGACCCGTTTCATCAACTATTTTAACCCGAAAGCGCGACCCGGTTACCCACCTAGCCAGCCACCACCATCACCCACCCAACGCACCCTTTAGATTTTCACGATCTCTTTCTGTTTCCCCCGTTCTCCGTAATCACGGTCCGGAGAGCATCTCACCACCGCTACTCCACCGCCAACACTTCCCCTCCTTCGCGCTGTGTGTGTGTGTGTAATCAGCGACTCACCATCTCACGATTCTCACCGGAGGATTCGAATTCGCACTCCGGATAAGATTCATTACTCTCCAGAGAGGCACATCAACCAATGATCGTCATTGAATTCACCGGAAGAACCGAGGAAGTTTTTTTTGGCCAAGCTACATATATAGAGCAGCAGAGGGAGGTAGGGTTTTGAAATTTGCTCCAAAATTTCCAATCTTCGTTGGATTTTTTCTGACATGAAATTCTCTGGATATTTTCTCTGTTTGAAATGTCGTTGTTATGTGATCTTTTTTTTTTTTTTTCAAGTACTTTTGCTCCAAAATTTCCACCTTAAAGATTGCCCTTGTTTTTTTGTTTTTTGTTTTGGGAGTGAAATTATATTGCAACTAATTGTTAATTATGCTTTTTTGTTAAATTCTTAAATTCTGCTGAAATTCCTGACAAAAGGTACAATGGCCTCAAAACTACACATCACACACTGGTCTCCAATATGTAGAAATAAAAAAGAAAGGAATCCTCTTATTATTTATTTATTTTGTCAAAATTAGCATTAGTATGTTAGTGTAGTTAGATTACAACTGGAGAGTTTGTCGTGCTCCATTAGCTTGAATCCCTGACTCACCACACCCAAAGTTATGGCTACAAGACCATTGGGCCACACCCCAATGTCAAAAAGGAATCCCTTTAACTGGAGAGGAAATGGATGCCAAAAGGTGGCAGCCTACAAATTCTTTCCCATAACGACTCTCTATTCTTGAATTTGTGTTAAAAAAATCCTAGCATTTTGTTCCAACCACACCACTCAAAAAAGAGAAAATCGCTTTCTTGTTACAACCAAAACCCCAAAAGTCGATCCAAAGCATTTGGGCACAAGTAGTCGGAGCCACCCAAAAAACACCCGCCAACCAAAAAAAGTGATGTCAAAAAACTGAAACGACGTGACAATGATGGAATAAATGATCTGACGATTCCTCATTTCTCTTATACATGATACACCATTGAGGACAAAGATTGCAATTAGGTCTCCTTTTTTTAAAAGAGTCATTAATCATGATACTCCTATGAACCAAAGTCCACTTGAAAATCTTAACTTTTAGAGGCACAACTAGTTTTGAAATTCTTTTAAATTGAAAGACAAGAGAAAACCAATGGGATAATCTATGATTTTGTCAAAAAATGATTTATTTGAAAAAATTCCTGAAGAACGAAGAGACCACACCCACTTGTCATTGACATTCGGTCTCAAGGAAAAGTCATCAAGTTTGGCCGTCAAAGATCAACTCAAGAGTCACAAGATCATTGAGATTTCTAAAAAAATTGATGTCCCTAAAATTCAAAGCTAAAAAAGAATTGAGTCATAGACACCATGGAAACATAATGAGAATGTGCCAATCGATACAAATGTGAAAACAATATATTGAATGGAGAGTCACCATCCAAACATCTTGCAAAAATTGAACGTACTTACGTTTCGGGGGTTACCGCCACCCTACAAAGCATGGACACTTCTCCAGAGGCAGTGTATAGGCCTCCGACACGTGTCGGATACGGATATGCATCCGACACACGGTGGACACATGTCGGACATGCTACCTAGCGTATATCCTTTTTTTTTTTTTTTGAATTTTTGCAGTCAAACACGTTTGGGACACTCTTGGACATGTTATGGACTCGTTGGAGATAGAGAGAGAGAGAAACCCTAACCCATTGAAGATAAAGAGAGAGAAAGAGAAAGGGTGAAGAAGAACCCGTTGAAGCTCTAGATCGAGGCTAGATTGAGGTATGCTTCTTCGATCTTTGAAGAAGAACCTGTTCTTTGTTCTACTTCTTTTCTTCGTTTTTCTTCTCCTTTCATCGTTTCTTCTGTTCGTCTCTCTCTCTCTCTCTCTCGCTGTGTGTTTGACTCTTTCTCTTTTGTTTTCTCTTTGTCTGTTCGACTCTTTCTCTTTCTTTGTGTCTGTTCATCTCTCTCTCTTTTGCGTGTTTGACTCTCTCTCTATTCTATTCATTTTTTCTTTTCTTTTTTTTCCTCTCTCTCTGATTAATGAATCATTTTTTTATAGTACCTTTTTTTTTGGCAACAAAAACTTTTTTTCCCTTCTTTCCTTTTTTTGTTTGTTTGTTTGTTTTGGATATTCTTGTTTGTTAAACATTAACATACATAGAATAAATTATTTTTATTTATAGAAAAAATTAATTTGTGAATGATATTTGATATTAAGGCCCTGTTTGGGGACTTACCTTTTTAGCCAAAAAGTCAAAAAGTTACCATTTTAGCCAAAAAGCCAACAACTCATACCAAAAAGTCAAAGATTCTCTTTTCTCTCTACTTTTTGCACATCTTTTCGTAATTAGCCAAAAAGTCATCCCAAACATATAAGTTTTTTTTACCTACCTTTTTAGCCAAAAAGCCAAAAAGTTACTAAATTAACCTGTTCCCAAACGAGGCCTAAAGTAAATAAATAAATACTTATAATATATATATATATATATATTTTTAATTTCACATATAATAAATAAAAAAAATTATATATATTGAGCGTGTTCCTAGCTTGTCGTGTCCCCTATTTTTTGAAATGGTGCATGTCTGCGTATCCGTGTTGTGTCCCTTGTCCGTGTCCGTGCTTCATAGCTGCCACCTATTATGGTTGCTAGCATTTTAAGATTATGAACTTATTTTCAAGAGACTATCATTTTAGTATTAAATAAACTTCATTTTGAATCTCAATAAATGTGATTATGAAATAAAAACATGCGTATCGGTAAGTTTTATTGAATTTGTGTGAAGAAATAAAAAATCCATGGCTCTGGTTGCTGCCATCGTTACGCTGCAACCATTACTTTCTACAACCACGTCATCGCCACCGTTACTGTTACAGTGGCCGTCACCGTTGCTTAAAATCTTGCTTTCAATGAAAGGAATCTAGAAAAAAGAGGAAAGACTTTAGATATAGATTTCCACCTATTAACCACAGAAAGATCCCTACCATTTGCTTGAACCCCATATTTACTCTAATAATTGAATGCTATAATGAATTATCCTAAGGGAAATCTCCATAATCACTTCCCTAGTAATGCAATATTCTTTGCCACTATGTTTCCAGTGGCAAGACCCTTTTTCTCTTTTGGGAGAGAAATAATTTCCCAATTCACCAAATAATAAATGGGAATGCTACATAACATGGACTGCACCAAAGTGAACCTACCTCCTCTAGAAAACAAGGCTTTTTCCAACCTTCGGACCTCTTACCGATCTTTTCCACCACAGGCCCAAAAAGACTCTGCTTGATGGTTATCCCCAATGGGAGTCCCAAATACTTAATTAGAAATATCTCAATGGGGCAACCTAGAACCCCTCCAACCCTTGTAGTTGTCTTGTTGAATGTTAATTCCCACAATGCTATTTTTATTTAGATTAATTTTAAGACTCGAGACAATCTAAAAAATTCTTAGGTATGCTATGTGACTGCATATAGTTTGATATGTTGTATTGTTAATCTTTTGTCTCAATTCTTGTATTTCCAGTCTCTCTCTAATTTGAGAGATAATAATTTTAGGTTTTTAATAAACAAATGTTGTCATGTAAGAATTGGCACATTTGTCTCAATTTGTTAAGAATCTCTATCTTTTAGAATCAGGTTGTGATTCTGAACTTTTTTTTGCAATCATCATTTGTGGTGAATGTTGAATTTTATTCATAACCCCTTTCTTGTTTTCCTCAAATTTTAGGTAAGACAGTGATGGAATTGTTGAGACAAAAATAATTTCTTACACCAGTGGGGATACTGAATGTTATGTAGGAAAGTTATATGAAATGCAGTAAGCCAAAAGTGAACATAATTTTGAGGCGAAGTGTATAGTGGATTCCTGGTGAGTGTTTGTTTTCCCTCCTAAGCAATGGATTCCAATGTCATCACTGGGAATATAAACTTAGAGCCTCAAGATGATATGGAATTTGAATCAAATGAGGCAGCATATGCATACTATAAAGAATATGCCAAGTCTGTTGGTTTTGGTACTGCCAAATTGAGCAGTCGTCGTTCAAGGGCATCAAAGGAATTTATTGATGCAAAATTTTCATGCATTAGATACGGAAACAAGCAACAGTCTGATGATGCTATTAATCCACGACCTTCACCAAAGATAGGTTGTAAAGCAAGCATGCATGTAAAGAGAAGGCCAAATGGAAAATGGTATATTCATAGTTTTGTAAAAGAGCATAATCACGATCTTCTACCAGCTCAAGCACATTTGTTCCGGAGCCATAGGAATGTTGATCTACTTAACAATGATTCTAAAATACGAAGAAAGAAGATCTTGGCTGCGGTGTCCAAACAGTACAGTGCATATCAATATACTGGTTCTTTGGAGAACTACATCCGAAATCAGCATGATAAAGGGCGCAATTTGACTTTAGAAGAGGGAGATGCTCAAGCGTTGCTTGAACTTTTTGTTCATATGCAGGAAGAGAACCCTAAATTCTTCTATGCTGTAGACTTAAATGAAGAACATCGATTGAGGAATGTGTTTTGGGTTGATGCCAAAGGCATGGATGATTATACTAACTTTGGCGATGTTGTTTCTTTTGATACTACCTATGTCACGAACAAGTATAAGATACCATTAGTTCTATTTGTTGGGGTGAACCATCACATTCAGCCCACGTTGCTTGGTTGTGCATTGATTGCAGATGAGACGGTATACACATATGTTTGGCTATTACAAACATGGTGTTTATCAATGGGGGGGCGAGCTCCACGAGTGATACTAACTGACCAAAATAATGCCTTAAAAGCAGCAGTTGCAGCAGTCCTTCCAGACTCACGGCATTGTTTCTCCCTGTGGCATGTAGTGGAAAAGATCCCTCAACAACTCAATTATTTGAGTCCTTGGCATGATACCTTTATGGAAAAATTTAATAAATGCATACTTAGGTCATGGACCGAAGAACAATTTGAAAAGAGATGGTGGAAATTGCTTGACGGATTCAATCTTAGAGAGGGTGAATGGATGCAATCCTTGTATGAAGATCGTAAACTATGGGTGCCCACTTTCATGAGAGATATATCTTTTGCTGGACTGTCTACAGCCTCACGATCTGAAAGTTTGAGCTCTTTTTTTGACAAGTATGTCCATGGAGAAACTAATTTGAGAGGCTTTATTGAACGATACAAAGTGATCCTCGAAGATAGGTATGAAGAAGAAGCCAAGGCAGATTTTGATGCATGGCATGAAACTCCGGAATTGAAGTCTCCTTCACCTTTTGAAAAACAAATGTCACTAGTATATACTCATGAAATTTTCAAGAAGTTTCAAGTCGAGGTTTTGGGAGCAGCTGCATGTCATCTCAACAAAGAAAAAGAAGATGAGGCTACAATTACATATGCTGTTACAGACTTGGAAGATAATCAAGATTTCATAGTGGAATGGAATGAATCAAAATCAAATATTTGTTGTTCATGCCGTTTGTTTGAATATAATGGTTATCTCTGTCGACATGCTATTGTGGTTCTCCAAATGTCTGGTGTTTTCAGCATCCCATTTAAATATATACTGCAAAGATGGACAAATGCTGCTACAAGCAGGCATGCAATTAGCGAGAGATTGGATGACATACAATGTAAGGTTCGTCATTACAATGATCTATGTCGACGAGCTATAATTTTGGGTGAAGAAGGGTCACTTTCTCAAGAGAGTTACAATATTGCACTAGGGGCCATAAAAGAAGCACTGAAGCAATGTGCAAGTGTTAATAACTCTACTGAGAATGATTTGAGACTGAGCACCTCAGTGCCACTTGCAATTCATGGCAGTGAGGAGGATAATCAAGGTAGCGCTACATGTAAAGAGCAGACACCTAATCTGAAAATGACGAAATCAAACAAGGCTTCTAAGAGAGTGGAGGCTGGGAAAGAGAAGGCAAATGATGAAAATAAACGAAAGAAGGTTAGTGATGTTGATGGTTGATTGATTGATCCATGTTATTTGTTTTACTTTTAAAACTTTTCAGAATCATAAAAAACAAAAGATAAATTTTATGCTTATTAACATTTTAGGTATCTTTCGAACTGGACAATGTTGATAATGTTGGGACACAAGGAGGCTTTCACCAAATGGTTTGTTCTTCTTTCATTTAAGTTCAGATTTGTTTTATTGGGGCATGTGCATGTTTGAACCCTACTTTGATTCTGTACATTCATTCTAATTCTAGTGAATCTAAATAGAATGTATTCAAAAAATCACTTTGGTTGTCTAACTAAATATGCTATCACAAGATAAGAGATTATGTTTCTTGAAACCTTTACCTTGCCATTGATACAGATTAAGTTGAAGGTCACCAACCCAAGTGCTTACTGTTAAAATCCACCTACTCTCCACCTACTTCACCCACTTAAACCTACTCCACTAAACCTAACCCACTACACCACTACCACCTCACCTACTCCACTAAACCTAACCCACTACACCACTACCACCTCACCTACTCCACTAAACCTAACCCACTACACCACTACCACCTCCACTTCACCTACTCCTTACCTACTACACACTCACCCTCTTCTATATATAGGAATCATGAATCATTGTAATAGAAATCAATATATCAATCAATAATAATACATACAATTTATTCTCTCTCTTTCTCTATACATTATTTCTTACATGGTATCAGAGCTGGTTTAAAACCTAGTATTTTCGCTTCTCCGGCGGGCGGCAACCTCACCTTAGCCGCCCGCCGGACCTCAACCTATTCCGCTGATAAAATCAACAAAGATTTGTGCAACTGTAGTCATGTGTGAGGCTGATGGAGAAGAATTCTTCACCTCATATGACGAGACAGTCTGGAACTGGAAACATTGCAACATTCTGCTCTGGAATTCTGCAGCAGCTAGATTATAGCTTGGTTGAGTGCCAAGCTTTGGTTCTTCCACCCACTCTTGAACTTGCCCAGCAAAGTGTGAAGGTTCATGCTTGTGTTGGAGGGACTAGTGTGCGCGAAGATCAGCGCATTCTCTCCAGTGGGGTTCATGTTGTTGTTGGTACTCCTGGTCGTGTGTTTGACATGTTGCGGAGACAATCACTTCGCCCTGTTTACATCAAAATGTTTGTCTTGGATGAAGCTGATGAAATGCTGTCACGAGGTTTTTAAAAATCAGATCTATGATATTTTCCAGTTGCTGCCACCCAAAATCCAGGTTGGGGTGTTCTCAGTTGCTGTCACCCAAAATCCAGGTTGGGGTGTTCTCTGCCACAATGCCACCAGAGGCTCTTGAAATCACCAGGAAATTCATGAATAAGCCTGGAAAAAGAAAAAGCTCATGCTAGGATTTGCGAAGTGATTCGCTGCAGGAATTTTGGCTTTGGATGAAACCCTTACCATACTCCACTCATTCTCTCCAACTGTTCTAACTTTTTATTTTTATTATTATTATTATTATATCAAATAATCAATGCACTCATGTTCCCCACTAACAGTGTCCACTTTTGACCCAAACCATTTTCAATCCATCATTTCTCCTTCACCTTTTGCACCCCACTCACCGACTCTCTCTCCACTTTATCACATGGGTTTGTCCCTCTCTCTCCTCCATTTGATTTCAAAAATCACTTATTTTTATTTATTTTTTCCAAGTCACTTTTCCTCTTTTTTAAATACCCTACTTTATTTTGAAACAATCGCACTGATGTTTTTCATATAATCCATCTATAAATATTTTTTATCTATTTTCTTTCTCCCTTGTTTTCTTTCATTTTATTTTTATTTTTTCAACAAAACACTCCCAAAACAAAAAAAACAAAAAAACAAAAAAAAAAAAACAACATTTTACAAACTTGTTATTTCTTCATGCCGGGGATCAACCCCGATCAGCATTTTACACCATAAAAAAAAAATAAAAATAAAAAAAATAAAAATAAAAAAACACAAAACAAAACAAAACACAACCAACACAAATCGGAACAGTGGGATTTTTCTTCTCGCCTATTCTGCCGGTCTTTTCTTCTTGCCTCCGTCCTGGGCGGTCCTTGACGGTGTTGCCTCCGTGCTTCCTCGACCACCAAGCAAGTTGCCTCCTCCCTGCTCCTCCACTGCAGCATATGGTGGACCTCCAAATCGGAACATCACGGTGGCCTTCCGCTTCAGCTCCTTGTTTTCTGCCTTTAGCACACTTATCTCTGCTCGCGCATCCTTATACATGCGTTGGAGCAGAGCCAGTTGGGCGTTTAGCTGCTGCACCTCATTTGTCCTACTCTGCAGCCGGTTCGACAAATTTGTGACCGCCGTCATGCTTTCCACACATGCCTTCAGAGTAAACTGATTGGCCTCCACATCCGACTGCGCTGCCATTCTTTGCTCCACCGACCGCATCGGAAAGTTCAACGGAGCAAACTCCGGGGCGCTTGGTTGAGGTTCCAGTGCCACCGCACCAGTTCTCTCTCTTGTTGACTCGTTGAGGTCGGGAAAGAGGGTGAGCAGTCCACGGGAAGACGAAGACGAAGCCATTTTCTGGGCCACAGAGTGTTATACAGAATCTCTCTCAGAAATCTCTCTCAGAATATCTCTCACAGGTGTTTTTGCCTCAGCCTCAGCCTCTGTCTTATAGCCGAGGCAGCCACGCGCATCGCGCGCCTCTTACCGACAGACGACAAACGGGCGCGCAAGCCAAGGCGCCCACGTGCCTCGCCATCATCATGTCCGGCACACCTTTTTATGGATTGGGCACGCCTTTTGATGGCACGCCTTTTGAAAAATTGGGCACACCTTTTGAGGGTGCATTTTTTAAGGGTCCGACAAGACTCTGTAAACTGTCCCGACATTAATTTCGGTTAGTTCCTTTATGGGTCCGACAAGACTCTGTAAACTGTCCCGACATTGATTCCGGTTAGCTCCTTTACGGGTCCGACAAGACTCTGTAAACTGTCCCGACATTGATTCCGGTTAGCTCCTTTATGGGTCCGACAAGACTCTGTAAACTGTCCCGACATAGATTCCGGTTAGTTTCTACAAGGGTCCGACAAGACTCTGTAAACTGTCCCGACATTGATTCCGGTTAGTTTCTACAAGGGTCCAGCAAGACTCCGTAAACTGTCACAACATTGTCTTCTACAACGGTCCGACATGACCCCATAAACTGTCTTCTACAACGGTCCGACATGACCCCATAAACTGTCTTCTACATCGGTCTGACACCACCATACAGTGTCCTCTACAACGTTATGACACCCCATACAGTGTCTTCACCAACGGTCTGACACGACCATACAGTGTCTCCTATCCTTTTTTATTTTTATGTATTTTCTTGTTTTGTTACTCTCTCCAAACTCAAGTTGGTTAGTTCCTATCCCCCTTGAGTTTGCGGGGGGCTGTTAAAATCCACCTACTCTCCACCTACTTCACCCACTTAAACCTACTCCACTAAACCTAACCCACTACACCACTACCACCTCACCTACTCCACTAAACCTAACCCACTACACCACTACCACCTCACCTACTCCACTAAACCTAACCCACTACACCACTACCACCTCCACTTCACCTACTCCTTACCTACTACACACTCACCCTCTTCTATATATAGGAATCATGAATCATTGTAATAGAAATCAATATATCAATCAATAATAATACATACAATTTATTCTCTCTCTTTCTCTATACATTATTTCTTACACTTACTTAGGCTGTTGAGAAATTTTTTGTATGAGGCAGATGATATTGCATGTCAGCAGTATAACCATAGTGCATTTTTAATGTAGTTTGGTTTGGAATTCTAGCTAATATGTAAATATGTGTGATATGAAATGGTACTACATGTTTGGGGGAGTAGCGTCAAACTGATTGTTACATGGGCACCTTTCAACATAATTCAGTACAGCAGTGAATACTCTGCTCCCACGCCAATAACATACCGTCTATAAACGGAAAAAATAAAGTTGTTTGGGTTTGATTCTGATAAGTTTGTTTATCAAATTAAATCAATGTGGCAATGATAGTGGAACAGATTAAACTTCTTCAGTCATTAACTAGTCCTTTCTGTAATGGGTAGAATTAAAATTTTGAGCTACATTCTCACATTGTTTAGTTATGCTTGATAATGGCATGTATTGCTTATAATCCCAATGTTTTATTTTGCTTGTGGCAGGAACTCTCTTCGTTGAGGCCAACACAATTACATGATCTTGTGCCAGCACATTTGCATAATGTAGTGCCAACCATGTTTCATAATGTGGCATCAACACAGTTTCATAATGTAGCTTCTACACATGTTCATGACTCTAGGCTTCCGCATTAGCTTGAACTTTATTTTGTGGACGCTGGTTATAGCAGAATGGATCAGTTCCTTTCTTTTTGTTGTTATTTTTTTTCTTTTGCCTTTGTAAATTAGAAACAATAGTTAACAAAGGAAATGGTAACTTCTGCTTTTATGCTTCATATGCACCTATTCTTATCCAATTTATTTTTGCTTTCTTTTGTTTCTCATATTTTTGGCCTTAATTTCCGTTGATTTGAGTAGGGTTGATCTGGGAAATGGTGGGGCTGGATGGAATATCATACCACGTCATACTTGAGAGCTTTTATGATTTTGTTGAGGGGTGTGAATATTCCCAAATGACAAAAATAGATTTTACACAATTGTATGTTTCTGTCCCAACTTGCTGACCCACATGCAGAGACAGTTGGCACAAGGATGATCATCACTGATTTACCATTTTCTTAGTGGATGCAATTGGGTGACTTGTTCGTACTCGAATGGCAATGATCCTTTTAACCAGCTTTTCCCTGCAGGTCTTTAGCACTTGGAATTTAATTGAAGTTGCCAATGAAGTCTCCGTGTTGTCTGGTCTCCTGGTAAGGCTTCAACTAAAGCTTTTCACTACCTCTTAGATTGCTTTCCTAGGATAACTTTATATTAAGAGCCATTGTCTTAGTTTTACAGTGCAAGAGGTTTTGGTCCTGCACTTTCTTCGCCTTTGATGTTCGAATTGATCCTCCACTGTCCCATCTGGGCTAGATAGTGTTTTATGTCAGTGACTACTATTAATCGCAATATCTTGATTATTGCTGTCCTGTTTAGTTTGGCTTTCCAGGACAATTTGTTATTCATCTGGGTTAGACTTAGATATGCCCTGTTTGTTTAATTTTTATTTATTTTTTTGTTTTTTTGTTTTGCAGCTTATTTAGCTTAAAATTTGATTTAATGTGGTTAAACAGTGCACTTCTAAAACAGGGGGTTTGGTTCTTCTTTTTGGGTTTTCAGCATAAAAAACTCAAATAGTCTATTTTTTTTAAGCTGGATTTTAGATGTTTTTTTAATATATATATATATATATATTAATTGGAAACAAATGGAGCCTACTGTTGTTCGATTGTTATTGAAACCCCTCCTGGCTGATTCAATTGTTAATTCTCTGATTGCTCGACCCTGTTTGATCTCTTGCTATTGTTGTTGTTGTTGTTGTGTGTTTTTTTTTTTTTTTTTTTTTTTTTAGAAAGTAATTTGTAGACATTATATTGATCAAATTCAAATTGAAGCAAATGCCCTAGTAGTTTCATTGGAGTTTTTTTTTTTTTTTTTGGGCATTGAATTTATTTATTTATTATTTGCAGTATGCCAGTTAATCAAATATGTCCTCAGTTGTTGGGTAGCCCAGTTAATCAAAACAATCTACATGTGAAACAATTTTGATAATTGAGGAGTTTAAAGGTATGATTTTAACGTTGAAGAGAGTAAGGGTGATATTCGATAATAACTGATAGGGTGAAGTGTAATTAACCCTTCGGTTAAGGCCAGTAACATCTCAAAAATTAATAAAACACTGCTGAGTTTTTGGAGAGACAAAAACAGGAGAGAGAGAGAGAGAGAGAGAGAGGGGTCTGCAGAAGTAAAATGTAAAATAAAATTATTAAATAGCAGCAAAATGAAAGAAGAAATTATTGTTCCACAATTGCTCTACTCTACTTCTCCCTTACTACTCACCTTCAATAGTTTTCAAGATTAAATGAAGTTAAAATACACAGTATAAGATTCATCCCACAAGCTATGTAATGGATGTAGAATAAAATTCCTTCTCACCCCTTTTCCCACAAAACTGATCGGATGATACTTGCTAATCCCATCTTTCATTATAAAGCTAGCTGCCCCTTCAAATCCATTATCAGATGATCCAGATATGCAGCTCAGCTTGATGCTTGTACCTGATTTATAGTCCACGTCGCTATACACAAAGCAACCCTCCTGGCTTTCTGACTCTAACGAAACCGTCTCCACCTTCCCGTCCAATCCAGCAACCAAACGGAAAACCGAGCCGCTGTCAGCAGAATCTGCAACTCCAAGGGTTTCATCTATTCCTTGATGCGTCAAGAGCATACCGGGAAAATCGAACGGTTCGAGCATGACAAATTTCCCAATAGCATCTTTTGGATTTGAAAATTCTTCAGTGGAATTTGCGTCTTTTAGGATGAGTCTAAATGTGGATCGGATGGAAGAATCAGTACCGGGTTTAGGAAACTTCTCAATTGTGATTGACCGGTTCGAGTTTGCGAGGACGAATGTTGAGTTTCCAGATTCTTGGGAGAGAGAAATCAGATGAGAATTGTAAACTGCTGGAATTGGAGTAATAAAGTCTGAGAGGGAAGCAGTTGACTCTGTTTTGATGTCCCAGTCTCCGCTTGTCAGACCGGCAAGTAGGTAGGGCCCATAAAGAATTGCGTGAATCGAAGAGTACTTTGGCCGGTCATCTAAAGTTTCATCAAAACAATTCATCAGTTATTTCCTAACATGGAAAATGCTATATGTGTATATATCATAAACAAGTTCTAACCGGGAAAATAATTCAGAAAAAGGAAATCCTATGGTTCCTTGTTTCCCTTGGGATTGACATGCGCGGGTATTCATTTATCAAGAGTTTTTTTTTTTTTTTTTTTTTTTTTTTTGGGGGGGGGGGGGGGGGGGGGGGAGGGGGAGGGTGGGGTGGTTTCATTTGAGCTCATTTGACAGCTTCCATCATATCTACTCTTCAAACCTAGGAATGAAATGGGAGCTAGACCTTTTGTAAGGCAGTGTTGACAAAAGGGTTGTGCAATACAGGAGGAGCTACATATGAAGGAAGGAGAGAAAGGCGCTCTTGGAATAAGGATCCCCCTTTCCTTTGACCAACAGGTCCTCCCTCCAACCTGTGCTCGCTTTCTTGCTTGTTAGGGTTTTAGTTTTCAATAAGGGCATTTAGGGTTTACTAATAAGATAGAAAAGCCTTAGCTTATATATATATATATATATATCTATTCTATTATATAAAGCATACACCCAATTTGGGGTGAACACTGTCATGCCTCTTCTTTTTCCAAAAATGCCCCCCACTTCTAATAACTGCCACATTCAATATATGCAAAACAGTTTTCCTTATTTATCAAACAATCCAAAAATTTAAATGTAAAAACCACAGCTAATATATATATATATATATATATTCATCCGGGTTGTAGTCTAGGAGTCCTGTGGACCTTCTTAATAATATTATGAGAGCACTGCAATACCTTTAATGACTTCGGTCCGTAGACCTATCGGCAGTTCAAGAGTTATTTTGTCACCAGGGCCCCATTTTCTAGTGACTGATAAGAAGTTACCTGCATCATCAGGAGGAAATTATTAACTCCATGGTTTGCAAATTTGACAGTAGGCGGAAATTCAGTAAGGAGGTGAAGAGAGAGAGAGAGAGAGAGAGAGAGAGTTCACACCTGGAGTTGGAAGTGACAAATCCTGACCGTTTAATACTGCCTTTGCACCATTTGAGTATGTCCAGAACGGTACACGCAAATGCAAGGTGGATGTCAGACCTGCCCCTCCCTGCATAAAAGCAGAACTTTGCTAGGGACTAAAGTAAAATTCAGATGAAAGTTGAATGGTGAAAAATATAATTTTACCCAAAATAATATTAATGCAAATAAGATCTTAACAAAGCTCTTTTGGTTGCAAAGTCCAGAGAAATTTGTATCATATGACTCTTGGTTGCACAAAGCGGGGGTGAGGGAGCAGGGGCCAACAGAAGAGTTCAAGGTTTGCAGTGCCCAGGAAGAGTGTTTATGTATTTTACATATTAATATATTATAAATAAATAAAAAATTGTTTTTGTTGCTTAGTTGTATTATTTATGTTAAATGTCTACATTATACTTAAACTCATAAATATAGTAAATAAATTAGTAAATTCTTATTACAAAAATAACAATTCATCACCAATAACATATATCTTTACTCTTCAATCCTCACAAGTCCAAACTGAAATATCCATAAAAAAAATCTCAATCCTTTAATTCCTAAGAAGAGAACCAAATGCATATGTTTGAGTGGTCCCATCCCAGTTGAAATTGAATTCTATCTCGACGGGAACGAGGTACAAACAAAATTCTTACTCTGAACCACATAATTGGGGTTCTAGAGCTGCAACGTTGCCCCGGTAAAAGTTTCCTGCAACTAATGGCTTAATATATACATGTATATATATACAGTAGCTAAAATTTACCTCTGATGATGAAATTGTCAATGTCACTTGAAGGAGAGGATTCGATGCAACAACAGGCTCTACTTTCTGATTTAGCGAAATCTGTCCAGATTTCCAATTAAGTGAGCTTGATATGTACTGGATGATGTAAAGCCCTGCAACTTCGCCCGCTTCTTCGAAGTATATTGAATCTCCCAGTTTTGAGAAAGACTCAATTCCTAAAGAAGTCATGAAAAATGAACCATCACATTGATAGGATTGAACACCAAAGGGAAAAAAAACAAAAACAAAAACAAAAAGATCCACAAGTAAACATTAGAAATAAGAAACAACCAAGCGACTAGAAATTTCTAAGGTTTCATGATGCAGTTAGGTTTCTTCAGAATTTGGATTTTCTTATGAAAGAACCAAAGATTGTTTACATTTTCTGGGAAAATATAGAGGAAAAAAATAATTATTTAAATTAAATACCATACCTGTCCCATAGCAGCACCAAAAAGAATCGAACTGTGTTCCCCATCCATGGTAGCTTATGGCCTTGGAATTTCCACGGCCTAGTGGAAGCATGTAGATCATCACTCCAGGCTCCTTTCCTCTTTGGATGCCCAGCACACCATTCGTCAGGGCCCTCTCGTAATAATCTGCATATGCCATTTCTTTGGTCCATCTAAACAAGTTGCGGGAGACCTACAACACAAAACTCTTAGGCTTTGTTTGGTTTTGGCAAAAGAAAGCCAGTTTTTTAATAGAATCCATCATGTTCAGCAAAATGCAAAAAATCAAAATTTTCCAGAACTTTTTTTGTCTTAGTTTTTTTTTTAAAAATTTATTATTATTATTATTACCTTCTTACATTTTAGGTCTTTGTAGTCTAGAAGGATCTAAAAAGTTTTTTTTTTTTAAAAAAAATCAAAAAATTCACCATAATTATTGCAAAATCTAGATGTGGAAGAAAAATTCTTCCATTTGGTGCATTGTTTCAATATAATAGATTCAACTCCTAGAATAAATAGAAACCTTGTTTCCAGTTCTCACCCAAAAATTAAAAAGTAATTGGCATACCTTTAGCATATTATAAGTTGTACAGGATTCTTCATTCTCAGTTACTAAAGTGTTTGCTAGTCGCCTTGGGTCGGACCTGCACATAGGTTGAGAAAGGACAACAACACAGTTCAGGATAAAGATAAACATTTAAGGAAACCAGCAATAGGGTGGACATAAAAACTTTTCACTAGTTGTATGCATATTGCCAGCAAATGGACAATTAAGGTGAGATGACAAAGGAATGTATTTATCTATTATATTATATAAAGCATGCACCCCATTTGGTGTGAAAGATTATGTCTTTTTTATTTTTTGTTTCTCTTTCCAAGAATGCCCTCCACATCAATAACTGCTAAATGGTTTTTCTCATTCATCAAATTGCCCAAAACTACTAAATGGTTTTCCTCATTCAGCAAACCATCCAAAATTTTTAATGTAAATTTACAAACACATAGCATTTGAACCCACAACTAGTAGCTAAGATGTATGTATTATGTACATTCAAAATGTCAAGTGTTTGTACCAAAACTCACTGACTGAAGTGCCTCCTGTTGCATAGCTGTGAGAAGAATTGACAATATCCATGAAGAAAGTTCCTATTTCCTGGGAAAACAGCATTTTAATAATGATCATGGCAAAATTTTAAAACTTTACTGAGAAAACTACTGCACATGCACTTAATATAAGAAAACTCCAATCAAACAACAACTTTTGTTAATTATTGCAGCGCAGATGCCGTGAAGACTGATATTGAAAATAAATAACAGCTGTTTACCTTATAAAGTGAATCACCAGTAACTTCATATCGCATTTGAGATCCAATAACAACTGGAATATGAGTATTGGCATGAAACCCAGAAATATCATCAGCCTACAAGTGAAATACAGAAATGAAATATAAATAGGTTCCAGCAGTGGTTGCTTCATCCCAGACCCAGTAACCCACCCAAGTACAGCAGAAAGAAAGTCCAAACGAAAGAGTTCGTTTGGATGCAGCCAACAATTGGAGTCAATGATGCACCTTTTTGGTACGGGAAAAAAACAGTTCACCATATGGAATAGTCTTGTCTCTCAAAAGGAAAATATATATTCTTTGACACTACATTTTTGAGGTAAAATGGACCAAAAAATTAATAGAGATCAATAGCAAGTTAACATAAGTAAACAAAAGAAGCAATAATTACCTTTACCGCGAGCAATCCTAGAAAGCAGGGTTTATCAAAAAGGTGAGCCAACAATAAATGCCTCCAATCTCCCTACACACAAATAAATGAATGGTTGTCAAAAATAAGTTACAAAATATCATAGCATTTGCAGTCATGGAAGACTTATAAAATGATAAGCTACAAAGAAATAACAAAACCCATTTTTTTTTTAAAAAAAAAAAAGGAAAAAGAAAAAAAAAAAGGATGAATTAAATCAAATCCCGACCATTGTGACAATTTACAAAAACCTCATAATATGTGTTGCCATTTATCAAACTCAGAAGCTTTTACAGCCCAATATTGGGATTATAAAATGACACTAGCTTGTTCAATGCAGGATATGTTGCCGTTAAGAGCATTATCATACTATACATATTCAAAGCAAAATAAGTTGTCAAACTCTTTGCAGAATTTCAGATTGAATGAAACAACTTTTGCAGATTGCCTATTGCTATAAGGGAACCCGTACTATACTATGTATATGATTGACACAAAATTCCAGAAATAGCATATGCAGTGGAATTTTCTAAGGCCTTATGAACCCAGTCATTGGGGTTGATATTTGATAGAAAAAATCTAACAGATAATCAGATTACTAAAACATGTTGAAGAACCAAGAAGAACAGTTAAGGAGACTCCTAGATGAGTTGTACACACCGTTACTGCATAAAACTTATAAAGGACATCATTCATGCCACCAGTTTCTTCATTTAATGATAAATAGTGCCTTTCAACACTGTACTTTGTTATCACGTTCAGCACACGGTTGTAAAAGTAGTCAACCATCCATGTCAACATCTTTAAAGCTTGAACATTTTCGGCCAATATGTATTGATCCAAAAGACCTGCCATTATCTGTTTATCAAGAAAAGGTGAAAGTCAGTTATATACAATAAAAGTATGAGCTAAACTAAAAAACTAGAATTCTAATGCAGTTTTACCTTGTGAATGGTGTAATATGGTGCCCAAACAGGTTTTATAGCTTCGAAACGGTCAAATTGTTCAGAAGGGAAAGCAGAAAGATATCCTGTACCCATTTTATCTTGAGAGGCAGATAACGCAGAAACAACTGCAGACATTTTCTCTTTGAGACTGTCATTGTGAGTGCTAGCCCACATCTGTGCTGAGGCACTCAAATAATGCCCTTCAATACATAAAAAAGTAAAGTAGATTGTTAAAAATAGACAGGCCACAATTCTTATGACAAAAACAGAGGTCACAGATTGAAGTCATACAATTGCAACGAAACTGGAACCAAAAGCTAAGAAAAGCAGACTTGATCGTGTCATAATGGTCTAATAGTTCATGTACCAGCAGAATTTGAGAAAATCAATCCAAAGCAAAACACAAAGATAAAGATCTTGCGTTTATGGAACCGCAAACCAAGTGTCAATGTAAACTGTTGATTGCGCTACCAATGAATATATAAATCACAAGGAAAGATCACAACAATTTTATGCATTCTAGAAGAGTAATAAATTTAAACCAAAATATAACAAATAACAGAACCAATCGTTACAGGCGATGAGAATTAAATGCATAAGAAGTAGGATGTCAATTTCATGCATGACACAAAAATAAAATTTTCATTGGCAATGATGTTCTGTAAAAGACAATAAAAGAAATTAGAAATTTCCATTCACATAACGAAAACTAGCTAAGAACAAGGATATAAAAATAAACCAGAAAAGAGATGTGATCAAGGAGCCAAACCAACCTACAAAATGACCCCGAAGTTCACAAGTTGGGTCCTCCCAACCTCCATACCCCTTGCCAGGGGTTGGCAAACCAGCTGTCTTTCTAAAGCTCCAAACCAAGCTATCAACATCCAGCATCAACAAGTATTCCAAATTTGTCTGCTGAGCCTCCCCGTGCTTGGACTCTGGATCCAATCTCACGTCGTGAAGAGAGACCTCCTTGAGGAAATCCCCTTGCACATTAATCCCACCCAAATTTTTCATATTTCTATACATCATAACCCAACTGAATTCATCTTCCTCCCTCAAAATCTTTCTCGGAAGCAAATTCACCCACGCAGAGTCATCAGTGGGAATCAAATGGTAGTGTGAAAACATCTCTTCTTTCCATGTCTCATTATTTGAAGACAATAGCTCGTATCGAAGAGTATGCGACGATAATTCAGTAGGGATGTTAGTACACTCCTTGCCCAAAACACACCCACATAACATAAACACAATAACAATAACAATGAAAAACATGAAAGACTTCATATTTTTATCAAATTCAGAAATTAAGAAATTAAAAACCCCCCATTTGTGTTCAAATCAATTCAACAAGAATAAAGATCAACAGACTCAAAACCCCACATTTTGATCTCACACTCACTCAACCAATAAGTACACACAGAAAAACCCTCTTCTTTCTAAGTAGAAGAACACACCCACTCACCTATTTATAGCAACCGATCAGAGAATGAGACAATTCAATATAATCCCAAACAGTCCCGTGAAAGCCAAGAATGGTTTCTTGCCAAACAAATTTCCCAATTTGATTTAAAGCAAAAGGTAAACGCACGTTTATCCAGTGATATACATACTACATTTATAGAGAGAAAAAGTAGCCTTAAATTCGGAGAATTAGTGAATCATATTCACCTCAAATTCAGCTAAGAATTAAAAAGGAGATTGAATTATTCCCTCAAATTCAGCTAAGAATTAAAAAAGGAGATTGAATTATTCAATTACAACGGTGGAATTACACGTCAGCCCTCGTGAAAATGCATATGTATGAATATATATATATATATATATATATATGTAGCAATTAATCGAGGAGAAATGGGAAATTCAATATATACCAGGATAAGAATTGGGTTTGGTGCATGATAGATGAATAAATATATAGAAAATGATATGCAAATATACAAATGAGATATTTTTATGAATGAATATATACATATATATATATACAGATGTAGATGTAGATGTAGATGTAGATGTAGATTGAGAGAGAGAGCGAGAGAGACAGAGACGAATCACGGAATTGGTGTCGTTATTTTGGGGAGGTGGGTTTGGTTGCGAGAGAGACGGTAGATGGTGTACCGACTGGTCCTGCTACTGAGAGAGAGTGTGAGTGATCTTCACTTTCCTGAAAAAGCTGAAGTTGGGGTTTTTACGGGTGTTGGGTCGGGTTTTTTTGAGTCAATTTATGATTTTTGATTTTTGAAAAGTTATTTTGGATTATTTGGTTAAATTTATTTCAAACAGTTTCTGATTCTAACAACTTATTTTAAGTCAAAAAAACTGATTATGAGAAGCTGCTCACCTCTTACTTCTGATTATCAGCTTCTGTTGTGGACATGTTAATTTACGGTTATACTCTTAAATTTTTTTATTTTTATTTTTTTAAAAATAGAAAAAGATCCAAATGGACTATAAAATATTATTATTATTATTTATGAGAAATGTAGACAAATAGTGAATAATAAAAAATAAAAATTAATTGAAAAAGTTACTTCACAGCTTATTTAACAAACATTACTCAGCAACTTAAATCTATAATCCAACAGTTATACCAAACAGATTAACAGCTTCTAATTAAAGTCATAATCTATAATCTGTTAAACTATAATCTATAATCTGTAATCTGTTTTAACGGCAACACCAAACAGCACCAAAGTATTGTTTTTGGAGGCTGACTTTCCTCTAGGGTACTGTTGATCCGGTGAAAATTTATTACGGATTAAGTTTTGATGATTTAAATTATTTAATGGGTAAAATTTATCTAATACTCTATGTTAATGAGATATCGATAGTTATTTAATTAAATTAATTTTATATAAGAAAATAGATTGTGAAAAACAAATAATTGATAAAAATCTAATCTGATAAGATAATAAATTTTTACAAATATATAATATTTAACAATTTTTATAAATTAAATAGCAATAATGATAGAGACCACTAATTTTAGAGCTCTAAAGAGACCACTAATGACTTGGCACTCAATAAAAAAAGAAAAAAAATACAACACCAAGACCAAAACATCAAATCATTCATGGTGGGACCTACTACCACATCATTAGTGGGAGCACTAATTAGTAATTCACAAATTACCACATCCACATCATGGTGGGACCTACTACCACATCATTAAATAATTCAAATTATTAAAACGAAACCCTTAATAGACTCTCACAAATTCAATAATATCCTCGAATCCGTGACTGGAGGGAAGCCCAGCCATATTTTTTTTTTTTTTTTTTGTGAATTTGGTGACTTTCTGTGCTATCTTGCGCCGGAATTTTGTTCAGTGTGTGTGTAGTGGAGGCAAGCCCTTCTCTTCATCCACAAAGTGGACTGACGGTATTTTTGGGCCCGTGCAGTGCAACTCATTATGAGTCTTATTTTTGATAATTTAAATTATTTAATATATAGAGTTTATTTAATATTTTATTTTTATAAAATATTAAATTTATCAGGTATGTATAATTTTTTAATTGGAATATATTTTTATTAATAATTTATTTTAAAAATTATATTATTATTGATAAAAATATATTTTAATTAAAGAATTATTAATATCTGATTAAATTTAATTTTTACAAAGAAAAAATATTCCATAAATTTTACGTACCGAATAATTTACATCAATCAAAATGAATCCTTTGTGAGCCCTACACGTCTAATAGTTGTGGATTGGAGAGCAACCCCGTGTATTTATTTGTTTTATTTTTTATTATTATTAATAGACCCGTGTGTGTGTTATAATCACGGAGAAAAGTGACATAATAGAAATTCTTTTGGGAAGCACAAAAGGAATAAAGGGATTTATATTAGGAATTTTTTTTAAGTATTCGTATTTTAATTAGTTTATAATATATTTTTATATTTTAATAAGTGTTATTATTTGAATATTTAATTTACTAAATTTTAATTTTTATATTTAAAGTATTTTATGAATAATTTTATCTTTATAAATATTTATGAATAATTAGTAATTTAGTGATGTGAATATTTATATTTTACAATGTGACTATTCACATTAATATGTGTGAATGTTTATATTAACAGTGTGAATTTCATATCATGGAATATTTATACTGTCAATGTGAATATTAGTATTAAAGGTGTTTTGATAATAGGTCACACATAGGACTTATTAGAATATAAGAAAATAATTGAAGAGATTTTATTTACACACCATAAATTCTCCCCGTATACACTATTTAACCATTAAATTTATATGACAATAATACCTTCAAATAAAATGATTATTAAGGACAATATGGATGCACATGTACTCATTCAAGTAATTCACATATGAAACACACAAATCTCTTTTTACACACCATCACTTATACACTAGATCTTTTGGAACAAATCTCTTTTCCAACACTGTTCATCTTCACCATTATAATTTAACACACTCCACTAAACATTTTCACCATTATAATCTAACATACTACACTCACCATCTTTGCTATTATAATCTTCATTATTATTTTTCAAACTCAAAACATTATTACCTTTGAAGATTCAGGGTTTTAAGAACACTGAAATCAATTGATTTTAAAGATTTGCACACAATGGGTAACACTCAGATTATTGATTTGAAACAATACAATAATGAAAAAATTAGTTTACTTTTTTGTTTCGTTCGTATAGAAAATAGCATATTCATTTGTTACGTATTCGGATAACTAGAGTTGAACATTTATAAAATGTTCAATTATTTATAAATTATTAAGGTTGATCAAATATAAAATGTTCATACATAAAAAATAAAAAATAAAAATTGAACATTTTGGTTGTGATGTGTACCTGTTTATTAGCTTAAGATTAAAAAAGAAAAGTCATGGTGTGAACTGAGATATTTTTACAATTTAAAAATTATTATGTTTGTGTATTAAGAGATGTTTTGGGAAGATAGTTAAAAGCTATTTTTTGACTTTTTTAAACTTTTTTATGAGAGAGAGAAGTGAGTTAAAAGTTGGGAAGTGACTTTTAACCCACTTCTCAAAATAACCCTAAATGATGGTGTGTACTGAGAAGATCGATGATGTGTAAATAGAATTACCCAAAGGTGAAGAGGGATTTATGAATGAGTGCTGCTATTAGCACCTCATAAATTATTTTGGGCCCCAAATTTTTAGCTATTTTTTTATTACAATAATAATCTCAAATAAAATTACTACAAAGAACATCATTAATTTTGGAACACTCAATCTCACAATTAAACCTACACACTCATTACATCATGAATTAGGGTTTATGAGAGCACCCATCTCTATCATCACCCATCCATCTTTCCCAAATCTCACCTTCAAAATCTCCCCTTCAAAATCTCCCCATCCTCCCTCAAAACCTTGAAAACCCTTTGATGGCAATATTTTGGCAATAACGGTGGAAACTATTTGATTACCTACATTTCTCTGGTAATGCCAATGAGTGAAAATTTTTCTAACAATCACAACTCCATAAGACGAGAGAAGTACAACAATAAAAGCTTAGAGGAGATTCATAGCTTTGATGTTGCTCTTAGCTCAGAGGAGATAGATCTTTTAAGGGTAAGTTTCTTGAAAAAAAATGGCAAAAATAATAAAATATGTTTGTCATTTTTTCGGGACTGAACTCCCGAACATATGATCGAAATTTGAAAATACAAGCCCGAACATTGTTTATTTGTTCAGGAACCAGTAACCGAACATTTATTATTTGTTCGGGAACAGGTAACTGAACATTATTCTTAGGTTCAGACTTGTTTCATTGATAAAACTAAACCAATTATTATAATTTTTTTTTGCAAGAGAAGAAATTATTATGAGAAACTAAGAAATCATGTATATATATATATATAGAGAGAGAGAGAGAGAGCACACCAACTGTGATAATGGTGAATAAGACAACAAAGATAGTAATTACATTGCCTCTTCTTCGTCTTCATGGGCCTTGTTAGGATTTTTTTAGAAGTGGGGTTTCTTTGGGGTGGGGGGTGTACATTTAATGAGTGGAATGCTTTCACAAGAATAATTTTGGTATTATTTGGAGGAAAAAAGTAATTTTAAAGGTTTTAAAATTTATAAGTGAGGATCCAAAGAAATAAAGAATCCAAAATAATTCATGAGATTCTAATAGCACCACTCTTTATGAATAAGTGCTCCGAAAGAATAAATACATAAAAAGTCCAAAAAGAAAAGATTGTGAAAAAATTTTACTTCTTTCATTTTAAAATATTAGTTCATTTTTTATTATTTTAAAATATTAATCTCTTTTCAAAAATTAAAAATAAAAATAACATTAATTTTATATTTTGTCATTCTTTTAAAGTTATTAATAATTGATATTTTAAACTGTAATAATTATATTACTAAAAAAATTTAAATCCCTTAAAAATAACTAATATTTTGGACTGAGAGCGTATTTTCATTGGATGCTTTGTAAGAGAAAAATTCAGAATTCGGTGGTTGATTCTTTCTAAGCCGGAGAACACACCCACTCACCTATTTATAGCAACTAACAATGATTCATCCCACTAAAAACATCACCACTAATAGCACTAATGCATTAAAAAAGTAAAAAAAAAAAAAACACAACTTCAAAACCAAAATATCACATCATTAATGACGGGACCACTGCCACCTAATTAGTGGGAGCACTAATTAGTGCTCCCAAGCATTTTTCTTATAGCAACCAATCAGAGAATGAGACGTCCTTCAAAAAAATCAGAGAATGAGACAATCCAATGCAATCACAAACAGTCCTGTGAAAGTCTAGAATGGTGTCTTGCCAAACAAAAATTTCTCAACCTATCTATTATATAAGGGAAAGTGAGTTATTAACCCACAAATTTTGGGAGAGTTTTAATACTTTAATTTTTTATTTAAATTTTTTTTAATATTTATTGATTTCACTCGACTCATAAATTTTTTAACTTCTTTCATACTTATTACCTCACTATTTTCAACTTATTCCATACAGTATGGTTAGTAATGGAATTGTTAAATTATTTTTATAAAAAATCTAAAAAAATAATTTGTATATAAAAAATATCTAAAACAAATATAAATTTTTATTAAAAAATAACAGGTTGTAATTGCGAAAAAAAGAGAAAAAAATTACATTGTAAAAAATAATTTGTATATTAAAAAATATGTAAAACAAATATAAATTTTTATTAAAAAATAACAGGTTGCAATTGAGAGAAAAAAAAAATAAACTGTGCATTTCATTAAAATCTTTATAAAAAAAATCAATATTAAAAAAATATCTAAAACAAATCAATACCTATCCATACTATACTTACTATCTATATCTATATCTATCTTATATATATAACCAAATGTAGTTGTTAAGTCAAAAAGTTTCAAAAATTGAATCCTAAATTTTCATAATTTTGAAACAAAAAAATATTACGTAGTACTGTCTTTCACCTCTCTTTTCCCTCTTCAAGCCTTTTCACTCTCTCTCTCCCTATATAAAATATAGAATATTAAAATATTCATCCATACCCATCATCCATATCCATCACCAACAATAATATTTATCCTGAAATAATAAAATATTCATCCATATCCATCAGCTACAATAATATCTATCTCACTCTCAATCTCAATTTAATAAAAATAAAAAAACCCATAACTCCTATAACTTTCACACACACCTCTATTCAATTTATTCCAATCAAATTCAATCATTTTCTTATCTATCCATCTTTTATTTCTCAGAATAACTCTCTATTCAATTTATTCCAATCAAATTCAATCATTTTCTTATCTATCCATCTTTTATTTCTCAGAATAACTCATCTTCTTCATTGTTACATTTTGCAAGTTTGATGATCTGAAAAAAATTATTACAAGGTCAGTGTAATATTATTTCTTATTTTATATGTATTTTTTTAGTGTTTGTTACTTTGTGTGTATATATTTCTCTTTCTTAATATTTTTCAATTCATCTACACATCTTTTCATATTCTCCATTTTTATGCTCCTAATATTATTTCTTATTTTATATGCATTTTTTTAGTGTTTATTACTTTTGTATGTATATATATATTGCCAATATTTTTCAGTTTATCTACATATCTTTTCATCTTCTCCATTATTACATTCAATCATTCTCTCATCTACCTATCTTTTCTCAAAATAACTCATCTTCTCGATTGTTATATTTTGCAAGTTTGATGATATGTGAAAATCATTACAAGGTCAGTGCAATATTATTTTTTACTTTCTATGTATTTTTTTAGTGTTTGTTACTTTGTATGCATATATATTTTTTCTAATATTTTTCAATTCATCTACACATCTTTTCATTTTCTCCATTTTTATGATCCTAATATTATTTCCTACTTTATATGTATTTTTCCAATGTCTATTACTTTTATGTGTGTATATTTTTTCCCTAATATTTTTCAATTCATTTACACATCTTTTCATCATCTTCATTATTACATTTACATGATTTGGGCTTGCTTTTTTTTAAAATAAAAAATAAAAAATTGTGAATTGCGTTTGTTCTTCAATTTAATCAGATTTGAAACTCATCAAATCTTGAATTAAATTTTTTTTTTTTATGTCATATCTATCACACCATCACACCCATTAATAGTTTCAGATAAACTCTCGAAATCAAGAAGATCAGCTATGCATAGAGTTAATCTCACATTTGCTCCTTCAAGCTCTCTCAATCGTCTACAACCGATATACATCCAGTTAAATACACACACAAAAAACATCTTCAAAACCTTAAACACAATTTCTCAATTTAAAAATTTTAAAAATAAAAAATATATTTGGCTTAAAGTGATAGGTACAACTAACAATATTTAATTTTAAAATTTTAAAATGTTTAAATTCTATCTAAACATACCTAATTTAAATTTTTGAATTTTTTTAATAATATTTAAAAAAATGGTTCAAATCTATTAGTGTATTATCTAAATTTTGAATTAATCCACATGGCATAATCTTACTGGATTTAACATTTAAATTTTAAAATTAAATAAAATGACTAATTATATGATTAGAGGAATTCCAATACTTTGTTTTGAATTTTTCAATTTTTTTTTAATTTTTGCAAAATTTAAAGCTAAGTGTTGATTTTTTATTGGCTATCCATGATTTTATCCAAAGTTCTTTTTGTAGGCTATAATGATAACAATTGACTACCATCAATTTTAAAATTTTCTATCAATGGTTTTTTTTTCTTTTTTTTTTTTGAAAAAATCATCATCAAGCATGCAATTTAAAAATTAAATATATTTTATTCTATTACAACTTTATTAAAAAAGTAAATTTATTTTGCTACTATTCAATAAAATATATATGCCTTTATTTTAATATAACAAACAAAATTAAATTTTCTTTTACTCATACGTAATCTCTCATGAATATTTTATCTTTTTAAAATTTTGATTATCAACAACCGAATTTCTTCATTTCTCTCCTTTTTTTTTTTTTTGTAGGATGTTTATTTTACTTTTATCTTTACTTTTCAAATTATATTTGATATCTATCTTTTTACCTATGTATATATCTATACTATATATATAAGCAAATATAGTGTGTTCTCTAAAATTTTTAAAGTCTTTATACTCAATTTTTAAGCAGAGTTAAGATTCTATTTCTTACATGTTGTTCTCTCAAAGTTATGTTTTTAATTTTTCATCCTTATTTTTCTCCAATAAGAAATATTTTTTTTCTCTTACTATTGTTTTTATTTTAAATTTTTAACTTTTAAAATCTTTTTATTATCGAAGACTTCTTATCTCTTTTTATTGATTTTTTATTTATCTTATTCTTCTCCAATATTTTCATTTTTCTTTATTTCTTATTTCTTCCTTTTTAATTTTTTTTTTTTGTATCCCCAATCCTATCATCATCTCCAACTTTATTTTTATTATATTTTTCGTATGATCCTTTTTTTTAATTTATTTTAATCTCTAATCTAATAATTATCTTCAAATTCATTTCTATCTTATTTTTCAAATGCTTCACACTTTAGCTATATATTTTAACATGCCATCGAGTTTTTTTAGTGTTTGCATATTGGGTATAAAGTTTTGTTCAAACTCTATGTTTAAGATTCGAGTTACATTCAACCATCGACAACGTTATAATTGGTTAGGCAATTGTAGGATTTTAGGGTTTTGATGAATTTTATTCTCTTTGTATACCTATATGTATATATAGTGGGGGCATTTTTTTTTTGTTGTTTTCTTTAAAGGGGCCTTTGAACATTTTTACATTATTTGTAGTAGTATTCATTTTTACATTTTTATATTATTTGTAATGGCATCCACTTTTACATTATTTGTTTTCAAAGCTAGAATAATGTTCGATAGAAATATAGTTCATGCTGCTAAATGGCCTACTTGGACTAAGATAATTTTATAATCAATGTTTCAAATGACAAATTGATGGAAAAAATGAATGTATGAACTTAGGTATTAGATAGTTATCATATTCAAAATATTTGTTAGTTATAACTCCTTATTATATTTTAAATTTATAAGAATTTTATATTTTATAATACAAAAATAAGTATAATAAATTATTTAACTTATACATTCCCGATTTCCGTGCATAGCACGGGTTACCGCTAGTATCTATATAAGCAAATGTATGTAGTTTTATCTCAAATAGCTTCAAAAATTTATTCCTAAATTCTCATAATATTGAAAAGAAAAAAAAATTACGTGGCACCTCAATGCATCTCCCTTTTTACTTTTTAAGTCTTCTTACTCCCTCTCCCTATATAAAAAAATAAAAATAAAATAATAAAAAAATCGCATAATATCTTTATTTCCTGCCATTCAAATAAAAGGATAGAAATCCAATACAATTATCCTAACCTCTCTTCCACAAAAATATAAAAAGATAAAACCAAGTAAATAACCAAGAGATTAAAAAAAAAATTAAAAATTTTAAAAAATATCCTACACAGTATCCTTATTTCTTTTCTAAAAAAATCTAAAAAAACTAAATGTAATGTTATCTCAAAAAACTTAAAAAATTCATTCCTAAATTCTCATAATTTTGAAAAGAAAAAAAAAGAAAAGAAAGTGGTACCTCCATAAACCTCTCTTTTCACTTTTTCAAGTCTTCTTACTCTCTCTCCCTATATAAAAAAATAAAAATAAAAAGATCACATAATATCTTTATTTCCCACAATTCAAATAAAATGATAGAAATCCAATAGTTATCCTTATCTCTCTTCTGCAAAAAATCTACAAAAACAAAACCAACTAAATAACCAAGAGATAAAAAGAATTAAAAAAAAAAAACCTATATAGTTATCCTTATTTCTTTTTTAAAAAAATCTAAAAAACTTTTGTTATGTTGCACTCCAATCTTCATAAATAGTTGTACTATTTTCACTAAAATGAAACTAAAGATGATGAGAAAAAAAAAGAAGAAAAACTTACAACTCTTGATGGCATTCTTTCTTCTATGTTACAACAATACGAGTGCTTCTCTATATCTTTCTAAACAAACACTTGAGATTTTATTGTCTTTTGCTTTTGCTTTCATTAATTAATTCATAAATAAGTTTTGTTTGTACTCCAATCTCCATAAATAATTGTACTATTCTCACTAAAATGAAACTAAAGATGATGAAAAAACAAAAAAAAAAAACTTATAACTCTCGATGGCATTCTCTCTTCTCTATTATAATAATATGATTATTTCTCTATATCTTTCTAAATAAACACTTGCTCAAAACATGTTCATTGCAATTTACTTATAAAGATGTGGATATGTTACTAAAATTCTAAAGGTTTTATTATTTTTTGCTTTTGCTTTCATTAATTAATTCATAAATAAGTTAAAAGCTATTATTTTTGGGGTTTTTTTTTTCCTCTGACATTTTTCAGTTGTGTTTTTTATTTATTTATTTTTTTTAATATTGAATCAGAATAATGTTTGAGGGCCCGAAATTAGTGGCTCAAATTTGGCTCAAAACCCAAAACGACCAACGATTTTTTTTTTTTTTTCTTCTTCTTCCTTCCTCTTCTTTCTTTTCTTCTTCTTCTTCTTCGTTTTGAACCTGAGAAGCAGAGGCGAGAGAGAGGGAGGAGAGAAAGAGAGGGAGAGGGAGAGGCCGTCGCCGTCGTCGTCGCCGATAGCCGATCGCCGCGTCTCCGCCTTCGCCGCCTCGCTGCTCTGCTCTGATCGTCGCCGGCTCTGCCCCGATCGTCGCCTCCGCCCCTCGTCGGCTCTGCCCCGCTCGTCGCCTCCGCCTCCGCCGCCTCCTCCTCCATTTTTTAGGCCCCCTCCATTCCTTCCTCCCCCTCCCCCTCCCCCTCCTTCGTCTTCCTCCTTTCTCCGGCGGCTGAAAAGAAAAAAAAAAAAAAAATAGGAAAATTTTTTTTGAGCCATTCGAGCCGTTGCCCATTCAGGCTCTGTACCACCACTCTATTGAATCACTTTTTTAAAATTATTCAATTATTTTTTTTATTTTCATAGTGTTTTTCTTTTCAAATATCTTGGACAAACAAAAGAGCAATCACAGTATCGTGACTGAGAGTGATGGATATATCTTTGTAATCATCAACCCAAGATATGAAGTTGAGGGTAAGAAGAATGAGACGAAAAAACTATGAGGCCTTGAATTAACGTGCAAAATTGAAAACAAACTTAATAATAATAAAAAAAATAAATATTTTGTTTGTTTTTATCTTTCAATTTAAACATTTATTTGGTGATTGTTAGTCTGTGTTTGGGAAGACAATTTGAGGCTAAATTAACCACATACGGACGAAAGTGGCTAATTCAGCCACATGGAGACAAAAACATGGCAGGAGCTTGGCAACAACCATTTCACAGGTAAATTTACGAAACTACCCCCACATGAAAGAGGGGCTATTTTAACCACAGCGTCAGAAATATTCAAAGTAAAAAAAAAAAAACCTTTTTCGAAAAAACATCTTTTTTCAGAAAAAACAAAGAAAGTTGAAAAAAAAAATTAAAAACATTTTTTTTTGTTTTTTGTTAAAATGTTTTATAAAAATAAATTCAAACTCTATTTTATAAAAATATTTTTAAAATATTTTAATTTTTTTGTTATGTATTTGGTTATGATTTGAGTGTAGAGTTGTGAAAGTAGTATGGAGTTTTGAGTTATGTGTTTGGTTATGAGTTTTAAAAATAATTTATTAATTGAATTTTATTTTATGTGTTTGGTTACGATTTGATTGTAGAGTTGTTTTTAAATTTAAAATATTAACATTTTAAATTATTTAAATTTTTTGAATATTTAAATTATTTACATTTTTATGATTTAAATTTTTTGAATATTTATTTTAAATTTTTGCTTATTAAATTATTTAGATTATTTGCATTATTTAAATACTTAAAATAAAATAAAAATTAAAATAAAATTAACATTAAAATTTAAATTAAATTAAAATTAAATTATTTAAAATACACAGGACAATTAAATAAAATCTTACTTTTTATCATTTCACAAAAAATGAAAAAAAATAAAAATAAAAATAAAAGACACATGAAAAAACCATTTGCAAAAATAATAATAATAATAATTAAAATACATAAATTATTTTAAAAAAATACGCCTCATTCAAAAATATTTAAAAATATTTAAAAAATTACAAAAACATAAATTCAAAAAAAAAAAAAGAAAGGCAAAAATACGCCTCATCCAAAAAGATTAAAAAAAAAACAGAAATTACCATTTGCCATGTAATTTACAAATAAATAAAACACATGAAAACCCATTTTTGAAATATAAAAACAAATTAATGTGTACGAATTAAAAAATGACAAAAACGTAAATTAAAAAAAAATAACGAGAAAAATATGCCTCATTAAAAAATATTTTTAAAAAAAACATAAAAACATGAATTACCATTCGCGACATAATTTAAAAATAAATAAAACACATGAAAACTCATTTTTGAAAAATAAAAAAAAGTTATTGTATACCAATAAAAATAAAAAAGATAAAAAAATACGCCAAATCCAAACCCAAAATAAAAAAAAATAAAAAATTTCAGTAAAATACGCGAAATCCAAACCCAAAATAAATAAATAAAAAAAATTAAGCAAAATACGCCAAATCCAAACTCAAAATAAAAAAATAAAAAAATAAATTTAAAGGAAAATACATCAAATCTAAACCCAAAATAAAAATAATAAAAAAGAAAATTCAAACAATTTCGGTCCTATACATGGCGCTGACGTGGAGAACCATTTGAGTGTAAGTTGCCCTGAGAATCATGTGTCAAGGGTAATTTGGTAATTTACCATAAAGACACCTCACCAAAAAGTCAAAAAGCCCTTTTCTAAACCAAGCTTTTTAGCCCAGGCTAAAATATCCAAAAAAATCAAAAAGTCAAAAAGCTAACCCACTTTAAATTTTGTTTAATTATATGTATGCACTGGACTCTCCTAAATTAATGAATTTTTGTTTATTTTTTTAAAAATTTAATCAATGGGTTTTGGGAGCATCATAACATCAAGTTAATTTGTTAATTTCATTAATTTTTAATTAATTAAAAAAATATATTATTTAGTTCATTTGCTTCGTTATCTACTAGCGATAACCCGTGCGATGCACGGAAAAATAAACTATATACATTTTATGTGATATATAAATTATTCTAATCTTAAATTATATTTTAATATCAGAAAGCCATGATGTTAGGCCATCTTGGTTGATATTAACAATAATTAATCTACAAAATTTCACAATAAAAATTTGATATACATAAAAAATTGTTAATTATAAAGATTGTTGGGATAATAGTATTACAATCACTTGATAACATAAATAATTTGTATCAGACTATAGTGTCATGCAAAAAAAAAAAAAAAACAAAAACAAAAAAACAAAAACAAAAACAAAAACAAAGCATTAAAAGAAATAAATTTTATAAGTTATCATAAATTTACTTATTTTAAATCAATGATTTATATTATTATTGTGGGACCAAATTATGAATAAATCTCAACTTTTAATTATAATTTGTAAGTAATCATTCTCCATAACTTGAATAATACTTGCATAGTTTCTACAACATTAAAAAAAAAAAATCAAGATAAGAATTTCGTAGGATTATAAAAATTATATAAGAAAATAGTTTAATCCATTTTATTTATAAAAAAAATGATGACAAATTATTTGAATTGTATTTGAAGAAATATAACAAATGATAGCTTTAATCATTATATACCCAAAAAAAAAAATTATATAGGTTGCTCAACAACAAAATGGTCGAATAAAACTAAAGTTATGGACATATGGGCTCTAAATTGATAATATAATCTAATAAATCAACTAATAATAAAAAAGAGATATCAACAAATATGTAGTATTTCTCTACTATCTTTGTATTATATTCATTAATTTCATATATCATATGAAAGTTTTACTTGTCTCAATCTTTCAATAAAATAAGCACCAAGAAAACAAATTTGATAAGAAATTAGTTCTAAACTTTATTATTAAAAAAACAGAAATTTCAAAGAGAAAATTTCAAGATGGGATTGAAAAAATACTATAACAAATGACAATCTTATAAAAAAATAAAAAGAAAGAAAAAGAAAAAACACATAGCAATGATCTAATATAAACTATTTTTAAAAACAACCTTGCTTCATACACCCAGTGGGGGTCGCGCCCCCAATGACGTTGCGCGCCCCCACTGGTCAGAAATCAAAAAAAAAAAATAATAATAATAATTTTTTCCGGACCAACCCCCAGCTGACACCTCACTGGGTGTCACCCCCAGCTGGGGGTAGCAAGTATTTTTCTTTTAAAAATTAAAAGAAAGAATATCAAATTATTACCTTGGATAAATATAGTGACGGAAAATAATTTTGTGAGATTTTTGTATTACCTTCTCCTGTACAACTTTCATTATTTGATTATTAATGTTTTTCTTATTCATAGCCAACCATTCTTTTTTTATATATATCTTTTATCACTTGGTAGATAATAACAAATAATAAAAATTATGAGGAGTAGGTTAAGAGGAGATAAGAAGTTATAGATAAGAGTATTTCACAAGATAAAAAATTCAAAATAAAAAAAGATAATATGTGATAAAAGGAGAAAAAAAATATAAGTAAACCAAAATAAAGATTTAGATAGATATGTTTTTTATAGATATAGATTAACAAATCATATATTTATCTAAATTTTATTATTTTATTTTATTTTTTTGTAAATCAATTAGTTAATCTTTATCTTTATCTGTAGACCACGAAATTAATTTTTATAAATTATTTATCAATTCTTATATGTTTATTTATCTATAAGTCATGAAATTATTATTTTTCAAATAATTTTTAAAATTTTTATTTTTATCTAAATGTCATGAAATAAATTTGCATAAATTTTTTATGATTTTTTTATATATTTATTTATAATAAAATTAATTAAAGTACAAAATGAAGGGCAAAAAACATGAGTGATTTTTTTTAAATCAATTTTTTAACCTTTATTTTTATCAGTAGGCCATGAAATTAATTTTTATAAATTATTTATCAATTTTTATATGCTTATTTATGGGAAGAAATTTTAAATTATCTATAAGTTATGAAATTAATTATTTAATTTTTATCTTTATATGTATACCATGAAATTAATTTTCATAAATTATTTATAAATTTTTATATGTTTATCTACATGGAGGAATTTTGAAATTCAAATCTTTATCCATAAGCCATGAAATTAATTTTCATTTTAATTAATCAAACAAATAAAAAATGGAGGAAAATAAAAAACACGAAAGACAATCAAAGAGGATTGTCACGTAGGAAAGAGAGAATTTTAAAATTATGAGAATTTAGAAATGAATATTTACAGATTTTTGACAAAATCACTACATTTGATTATATATATAGTATAGATATGCAACAAATAATTTAAAAAATACATCTATTACTTTGAAGTCACATCATATATATATTATTAAAAGTAGTTTTTTTTCTCATATTTAGGTGGCACATTATAAGGGTTTATTTTTTTCTAAAATAGCCATATCAACATATATTTTCTTAATTACATATAGAGTTCTATATAAACCCAAACCTAATTCAAATTATACTAACTTTGAATTTACTGCTTGAATTATTTTTTTCAATTGTTGAACATGAAGTTCTTTTATATATTGACATTATAGATGATTATACACAGAGATGTATCTATCGTTTGGATATTTTCATTATTTTTTCTTTTTGGGTTTAGATTTTGTTATGTGATTCTTTCTTGTTTAATCGTTATTGAATTTTTTTATATAGTTGATATTTTAAATTAATTAAGAGTATTTATTTTACAATATTATAACTTTATATATATATATATATATCAATCATATAAAATCATTATATAACAATCCAACTATAACATATTTATATTTAATTTTTTTAATAAATTTTATATAATTTCTATTTCTACATTTTTTTATTTTCCAAATGAATATAAAGAAAATTAAATAGTTAGAATTACTTTTAATTTTATATTACTAATTCTTCTGATAATTTAACAATTATTTTTAACATCAAAATGAGTATTTATTTTATTATTTTATAATTTAATATATATTATACAAAATTATTATATAATAATTACACTTTTATAATATGATAGAACTAAGCTTATCAAAATACATAAATAATTTAACTAAAATTAATACATAAGTATTCAAGTAATAATTTTATAGAACCCAATATTATCAAAATAAATAATTAGAATCATATTTTAATTTTAAATTTAAATTATTCTTTTATAACACATACTGTAACATTAAATATTTTTTGAAAAAAAACGTAGTACGTGCATTGCACGAATCAACTGCTAGTCTATACTATATATTAAGCAAAAGGGAGTTTCTAACTCTCAAGGCCTGTGAGAGCTCTAATATGCCAATTTTAATTTTTAATTTTTTTATTTTTTTTAAAAAAAAATTAACCTCAGCATTTATTAACTTCTCTCATAATTATCGCAGTACCTTTTCCAAAACAAATAATTTGTATATTAAAAAAAATTAAAACAAATATAAATATCTATATCTATATCTATCTATTTATTTATATCTATCTCTAACCCACAAGTTTTGTGGGAGTTTCAATATCTGAACCTTAATTTCTTAATTTTTTTGATTTTTTTTGAAAAAAAAAAACTTAACACTTATTAAATTCTTCTAAGCCTTTCTAACTTCTCCAATACACACACTTTTTTTAACTTTTCACATACCTATTGCAAACAGTGAGTCTCATTTTTATTTTCTCTTGCTTGACTTATCACTTCTACACTTTCAACTTCATTGATCACGTATATAAACAGTAAGTCTTCTTTTTGTCTTCTCCTTCTTGACTTTTTCTTTTGTTTACTGTTTTAATATTGTAGATAGATAGCGCATAAAAATATTTGTGATTTGTCTAGCGAATAAAAAATTATAATTTGATTTTTAATATGATTGAAGTTAGACAAATAAAAACCCTCACAAAGAGAAAAATGTGATTATAATTAGTTGAATGATTCTTTTTTTTTAATGTGATTGTAGTTAGTTTAATAGTTCTTTTTTTTCATTTATTTATTTTATTATGGGAAAAATGTGATGTGATTGTAGTTTGTTCAATGACTCTTTTTTTTAATATGATTGTTGTAGTTAGTTCAATGGTTTTTTTTTAATGTTATTTAATCTTTTTATTTACTATTTTAATTTTATTTTTAATATGATTAAAGTTAAATAAACATAAACACTCACAAAGAAAAAAATGTGATTGTAATGTGATGTGATTTTAGTTTGTTCAATGGTTTTTTTTTTTAATATGATTGTTGTAGTTAGTTCAATGATTTTTTTTAGGGCAAATTACAAACACCTCCCTTGAGGTTTGATGAAAATACAGATTCCCCCCTGAGGTTTGAGAAATTACATCCCACCCCCTGAGGTTTATATTTCCATAACAAGTTGTCCCCTGAGGTTTTTATTTTCATACAGATTCCCCCCTAATTTCTCCTAATTTGTTATGAAAATTTGACCCTCAGGGGGGAATTTGTATTTTTACCAAACCTCGAGGGGGGTGTTTGTAATTTGCCCTTTTTTTTAATGTTATTTAATCTTTTTATTTACTATTTTAATTTTATTTTTAATATGATTTAAATTAGATAAACATAAACACTCACAAAGAAAAAAATGTGATTGTAGTTAGTTCAACGGTTCTTTTTTTTAAACGTGATTGTAGTTAGTCAATGGTTCTTTTTTTTATTTATATATTTTTTTTATTATGGAAAAAATGTGATGTCATTGTAGTTTGTTCAATGATTTTTTTTAATGTAATTTAATCTTTTATTTACTGTTTTTCTTTACAATTATTTATGAAAAAAATATGATTGTAGTTAGATAGCATAAAAATATTTGTGATTTGATTTAATTTTTTTCTGATTTGATTTTTAAAGTATCAATTATTGATAATGATAAGATTGTATTTTGAAAAAAAAATTGTAATTGATTTTTTTAACTCACTGTGTTTTTTGAAAAAAAATTATTGTGTTTTTTAACTATCAATTCACTTAATTTGTGATTTGATTTTTAACTCATTGTGTTTTTTGAAAAATAAAATGGATTGTACTCATTAGGTTCACATAATGCACCAATTATTGATGATAATTAGATTATATTTTGACCTCAAAAAAATTGTAATTGATCTTTTTAACTCACTATGTTTTTTGAAAAATAAATTATTGTGTTTTTTTAATTATTGATGATGATTAGATAGCATTAAAAAAATTGTGATTTGTATGATTGAAGTTATCTCCTTTTGTTTATAATTTTATTTTTTAATATGCTTGAAGTTAGATAAACATAAATACTCACAAAAAGAAAAATGTGATTGTAGTTTGTTCAATGGTTCTAAACAATCTTTTTTATTTACTATTTTAATGGTTATTTTTTTCAATTATTTTTTTTATTATGAGAAAAATGTCATTGTAGTTAGATAGCATTAAAAAAATTATGATTTGTATGATTGAAGTTATCTCATTTTGTTTATAATTTGATTTTTTAATATGATTGAAGTTAACTCACAAAAAGAAAAATGTGATTGCAGTTTGTTCAATGGTTCTAAATAATCTCAATCTAAATTTTATAAATTTTTTATTAAAAAAAAAAACACAGCATTTATTAATTTGGTCTAAATCTCCTTATTTGCATTTATTAACTTTTTTCAATCCACATGTCTTTCCACATGCCTCCATTTATTGATTTGGTCAAAATTTCTTAATCAGCATTTAAAATCCCCTCATACAAATAATTATAGATACAATCTGTGTATAGTTATTGCAGTACCTTTTTCAACTTCTCTCATACACTATGATTAGTGATAAGATTGTTAAATTATTTTTATAAAAAATCTTAAAAAAACATAATTTATATATGAAAAAAAATCTAAAAGAAATATAAATATATATAATTATCCCGTGCATAGCACGGGTGATAAGCTAGTATTATATAAGGAAAATGAGTTTTTAACCCACAAGCTTTGTGAGAATTTCAATATCTTATTCTTAATTTTTTTATTTTTTTATTTAAAAAAAAACTCAGCATTTAACCTTGGCATTTATTGGTTTCTCCCAACTCATAAGCCTTTTTGACTTCTCTCATACCTACTACTACACCCTTTTCAACTTTTCCCATACACTATGATTAGTAATGAGATTGTTAAATTATTTTCATAAAAAACAATTTTAAAAAATTATATATTAAAAAAATATATAAAACAAATATAAATTCTTGTTAAATCTATCTATGTATCTTTCTATCTATCTATATATCTATATCTATATATTATATAAGTAAAAGGGGCTTTCTAACCACAAGTTTTATGGAAGTTTCAATATTTCAAACTAAAATTTTTAATTTTTTAATTTTAAATCATTAAAAAAATCATTTATAACTCTCATTCACACAATAATAATAAAATAATAATAATAATAATAATAATAATAATAATATCTCTTGATTTATGACTTTCAAATGGAAAGTGATGATACAGTTCGTAATGATAGAATGGGTCGGACTGATCCACGCTCCTTAAGCCTATGTCTGAATGACCAAGCCCACCTGAAGACCTGCACAAGAGTTCAACGGGGAACGGGGAGTCCCCCTGCGAACCCTCTGACGAGCAAGTTAGAGAGAGAGAAGTGGAGTGTAGAGATGGAGTAGAGATAGAAAAGCTTAACTTTCTTCTTGTCTTCAACATCTGCTTATATCCTCTGGTAATCATTTCGTTGTCCCTTCCGACCTGTCACCTTGGCCGAAAGTCTATGTTGTAGCTTACCTTATTCAGGGTGAGGGCGTGCCGTCCCGACAGAGAGGGATTATCGCAATAAATGCTGTAAGGGGGCTTCATTAATGGCCATGTGGCGTAACAATAACTTTGCAGATCTTTGTTTGCTGATGTGGCTTACCCTTGCCTTTCTCTTGCCATGTGTCTTGATGCCATTGGTTCTTATTGCTATGTGGGGCTTCAGCGGTGCTGGGTTTCATTAATTGTATTATGTATTGGGCCCTAAGAGGTGGGCCTGAGTTGTTTATAGTGGGCTGTAACCTTTATGGGCCTACTCATGTCAGAAAGTATATCAAATATATAAAATAAAAAATAGAAAGTATATTAATCTATTTCAAAATTTAAATTTGAGAGGCACTAAATATGGAAAGCATTTCATTAATTTAAATTTAAATTTAAATTTATAATGATTTATCTCATAATATATAACTTTTATATAATGATCTATTCCATTATTTATATATATATCTATATATTATTATAATTGTAAAATATTGTCATTTCATTAAGGTTGAAAGTTGTAATTCTTTTTTCTTTCTTTTTTTTCTTTTTTTATTTTGTTTAATTTTTTATCAATACATGTTACAATATGATTGGCCTACAAATTAATTTTATATTCTTAAAATAAAATTTCAAATTTGGATTCTTACTTAAATTATGTTACTATAATTTGAATGAGATCAATATTCATTCCTTAAATTTTGCATCCTTTATTAAATTATAAAATAAAAATTTTAAATTCTTCTTCAAATTATATTATTACAATTATAATGAGATAAATATTCACATGTGTCATAATGATGTGTCATAATATTATTAGCCTAAATATAATTTGTTTTAAATACATGTGTTCAAATTATTAATCGCTACTAATTTTTATTTTATTTTTAATTTTATAAAAAAAATTATATCCTTCTAAACTATAAGGACTTGAATAATAATATTTTTTTAATATATATATATTTTTAACAAAAGAACAAAACATGACTTTTTTTTAATTCTTACCAAACATGGTGGATTTTGTTAGATTTTTTTTTTATCTCAATTGTCAATTAAAAAATTAAAATAAAGAATAAAGATATCATTGGTTCAAATTGTTAAAAAGTTACTTTAACTAAAATAAATTAGAAAGAAACGTTATTTTTTTTATTTAAAAAAAAAAGAATTATAGATGATAATTTATTGTTCATCCAGAATTATTTTCAGATTAAATGAAAATACCATGTTAAATTTTCTTCTTACCTTTTTTTATTCAAATGCTTTTATTTTGTAAGAATTTTTTTTATTATATTTAATATTTTATTGTAATTTTTAAATTAAAAAGAATTTCTAAAAAATCATATTTAAATTACTTATGCTATTATAAAAAGTAAATTTTTTTAATATCAACTTAGTGGTAGTTTGGGAAATACTAAATATATATATATATATTTTTACTTTTTACGAAAATATGTATAGAAAAGTAAAAATGTAATGTGACCCAAAAAATATAATTAAGTATACTTTTTACTTTTTACGAAAAGATGTGTAGAAAAATAGTGATGTGATTTGATCCAAAAAAGTTAAAAAGATAAAAAAGTAAGCTAATATGGCATTTTCCAAATAACCTTTTATTCGATGATCCCTCTCTAAAAAGTGTATTTTTTAAATATTTTCTAGAAAAATCTATTGAAAATCTTAAGTATATTGCTTTTTTCTTTTATTCATTAATATTAAATCTTTAATTAATTTTATTTATTATTAAAAAAAATAAATTAGCAAATAATTTATATATTTATATATATAATTTTGTTTTGGTTGCTCAGGTTATTTAGTGTTTCTGCCCAAATCTACCCAAATTTAATTTGAAATTTTGAATTTCTACATAGGTGCTCACTTAATTAAAAACTATGTTATTCAATATTTAAAAAAATTTAAGCTCGATTCAAGTTGTTTGGGTTGAGCTCACCTAAGTTTGCAATTCTAATAAGGTGGGTTGAAAGTTAATTATATGATTAAATTTGTGACAAATTAAAAAAATAATCAATAAATTGTGATAGAATTATGGGACTTAAATTGTAAATTTCAATTTTCTTTGTTTTCATAATTTGCATACAAAAATTTAACTGTTTATATTATTTTATATAAAAATATATTATTAATTGTTTTACATGACATGCATAGCACGAGTTACCACTAATTTGATTTAAAGCAAAAGGAAAACACACATTTATGCAATGATATACATATTATATATATATATATATAAGATAGATAGATAGATAGATAGAGAGAGAGAGAGAGAGAGAGAGAGAGAAGCCTTAAATTTGGAGAATAGTGAATCATATTCAGCTAAAATTCAACTAAGGCCTCGTTTGGAAAGCGACCGGTTTAGCCAAAAAGTCACTAAAAAAGTCAAAAAACCAACAACCTATACCAAAAAGTCAAAGATTCTATTTTTTCTCTACTTTTTGCACATCTTTTCGTAAAAAGCCAAAAAGTCATCCCAAACATATTACTTTTTTTTACATCATATTTTAGCCAAAAAGTTACTAAAAAAACCTTTTCTCAAACGAGGCCTAAGAATTAAAAAAGGAGATTGAATTATTCAACTACAATAATGAAATTACAAGTCAGCCCTTGTGTGAATATGTATGAATATATATATATATATTTATATAGCAATCAATCGAGGAGAAATGAAAAATTCAATATATACCAAGATAAGAATTTGGATTGGTGCATGATAGATAAATAAATATATAGAAAATGATACGTAGATATACAAATGAGATATTTTTATGAATGAATATATACATATATGCAGATGTAGATATAGTTGTAGATGTACATGTAGAGAGAAAGAAAGAGTAGTCTTAAATTTAGAGAATTAGTGAATCATATTCAGCTCAAATTCAAATAAGAATTAAAAAAGGAGATTGAATCATTCAACTACAACAGTGGAATTACAAGTCAGCTCTTGTGTAGATGCATATGTATGAATATATATATATATATATATATGTAGCAATCAATTGAGGAGAAATGGAAAATTCAATATATACCAAGACAAGAATTGGGTTTGGTACATGTTAGATAAATAAATATATAGAAAATAATATGCATATATACAAATAAGATATTTTTATGAATGAATATATACATATACATATACATAGATGTAGATGTAGATGTAGAGAGAGAGAGAGAGATAGTAACCTTAAATTTGGAGAATTAGTAAATCTTATTGAGCTCAAATTCAACTAAGCACTAAAAAAGGAGATTGAATTATTCAACTGCAACAGTGGAATTACAAGTTAGCCCTTGTGTGAATGCATATGTATGAATATATATATATATATATATATCGCAATCGATCGAGGAGAAATGGAAAAATCAATATATACCAAGATAAGAATTGGGTTTGGTGCATGATAGATGAATAAATATATAGAAAATGATATGCAAATATACAAATGAGATATTTTTATGAATGAATATATACATATATATATATACAGATGTAGATGTAGATGTAGATGTAGATTGAGAGAGAGAGAGCGAGAGAGACAGAGACGAATCACGGAATTGGTGTCGTTATTTTGGGGAGGTGGGTTTGGTTGCGAGAGAGACGGTAGATGGTGTACCGACTGGTCCTGTTACTGAGAGAGAGTGTGAGTGATCTTCACTTTCCTGAAAAAGCTGAAGTTGGGGTTTTTACGGGTGTTGGGTCGGGTTTTTTTGAGTCAATTTATGATTTTTGATTTTTGAAAAGTTATTTTGGATTATTTGGTTAAATTTATTTCAAACAGTTTCTGATTCTAACAACTTATTTTAAGTCAAAAAAACTGATATGCAAATATACAATAAGATATTTTTATGAATGAATATATACATATATACTGATGTAGATATAGATGCAGAGAGAGAGAGAGAGTAGCCTTAAATTCAGAGAATTAGTGAATGATATTCAGCTCAAATTCAACTAAGAATTAACAAAACAGATAAAATTATTCAACTACAACAGTAGAATTACAAGTCAGTCCTTGTGTAAATGCATATATTTGTAGCAATCAATCGAGGAGAAACGGGAAATTCAATATATACCAAGATAAGAATTAGGTTTGGTGCATGATAAATAAATAAATACATAGAAAATGATATGCAGATATATAAATAAGGTATTTTTATGAATGAATATGCCAAATAAATGAGTCGAGCAAAGGTGGGTTTAGGCCAAGCCAAAGCTACTCTGAGTCGTTGTCTAGAATCGCACAACCAAGCTAAGAGGATGGCCAAATGTTGCTTGGGCTAAGGACCAAACTCAGTCAAATTATGGCCACGCCTCCAACCGAGCTTAGGAATTGAACGAGATTCGTCTGAAATAAACCGGGGTGAACCGAGCTAAAGAACAGTTAAGGTCGACAATCCCGACCGAGCTAGTTACATTGGCCACACACTAAGGCCAAGCGGGGTTAACTTCGGCAAGTTGATTGTAACAACCCTCATACTGATTACTGATTAATGACTGATTGATTACCGATTACTGCTAAACGGAACTGATAATGACTGATAACTGACTGATAATTGAACTGATTAAAGTACTGAACTGACTGACCGAACTTTAAACTGAATTAAATGAATACATCTGTTTGAATTGCATTCTATCTGTTTGACTGTATGATTATCTGTTCATGCTTATATGTTTAGACTGCTAATTGAAGGCCTTATCGGCGGCCGAATCCGGAATCGATTGATGTTTAATGATCCTTAGAATTAATGTGATTTTATAGTATAATTATCTGAAAACTGATTAGGTATGATTAAATTAGATTAAATTAAGCTAATTAAAGAGTTGGACTTAATTACCGTTTTGACCTTGAGTGGGCCACTACCTCTATACCTTGAGCTCATTATACTTGAGCCAAGAACATTTCATCAGCCATTTCTCATTGTGCCTAGCCGACCTTAGAGAGAGAGAGACTTGAGGAGTTGATTTCATCTCAATTTTGCTTGTAGAATTGCTTGGTAATTGAAGAAATTGTTGAAGTGATTGCATATTGAGCTCCCTTCTTGAACTACAAGACTAAAGGTAGCTCCATTGTCTTCTTGTCCATGTTTTGTGTTGATTGTTGCATGATTCATGCTTCATTGTAGAACTAAGTCATGTTTTGGTTCATTGTGGTTGAATTGAAGCTCAATCTTTGCATGCATGTACATATATTGAAGTTTTGAGGTTGTGGTTCATCATACCTCACATGCATGTCCATCTTTTGGTCATACTCCATGAGTTCATCTTGGTTTTGACGGCTTGAGCTCTTTTGAAACAGCATTAAAGCTTTGAAAATGATTTAAGATCATGCATGTCATGTTTGAAGATTGTTCTTGAAAATGATTTGAAATTGGTTTGAAATTGGGTTTGAATTAAACACCCTTGGGCTTTGATTTCTCAAATTGCGCTTTGAAACATGATATCCTATGTGTTTTTAAATGTTTTCCAGAAAATGGGCCCAAGAGGATTGGTTTTGATGCTTTTGAGCTTGGTTTTGGACCTGGAGCTCGAATCTGGGATTTCCAGATTTCAGTCGTCCGCTCGAGCGGGGGAAGTGCCGCTCGAGCGGGAAAATCGAGCTTCCAGCATCTTGCACTGTTTTACAGTCCGCTCGAGCGGAGTATTGGGCGCTCGAGCGGAGTCATGTCTCAAGCTCGAGCGGGCGTCAAGCGGGGATTTCACCCATCCAGTACTTTTACAGTACGCTCGAGCGGGAAAGTTTGCGCTCGAGCGTGTACCTTTGTTTGCCTGTACGCTCGAGCGGGGAAACCTGAGCTCGAGCGGGACTCTGTTTTTCTGAAAATCCTGAAAATGCTTTTAAATGTGCATTTTTGCATCCTCATCCCATCCTAGGCATTCTTAGGCCTAGTTTAAGGCATTTAGATGAGGATATCGTTGTAGAACACACCAAGGCAAATTAGGGATTAAGTTATGATATTGCCCAACTGTGTAGCTTAGTGTGTGTTCAACCTGTGAACTGTGTAGGGTTGGCAACTGGGGAGACACGCTCTAGCATACTGTAGCCCAGAACTCTGTGAGTAACAATTGTGTAAAGATATGTTCAACTGATTATCTTTTGAATACTGAACTGAACTGTTTACTGAACTGGTATTATTTACTGAATGAATGTATGTCCTTTATTTCTGAACTGTACTGTGGCATCCTTAGTACCTACTGTTTACTGTTACTGTTACTGCGACAGAATTCTCTGTCGGTTCCCTCGTGGAACCACTACTGTTTACTGACTGATGGCCATCATTACTGTTCGGTCTTTTAAGACCTACTGTTACTGTTATGCTAATGGATGTACCACATATGACTGTTTACTGTACTGAACAACTGAAATACTGGTTGAATTGAACTGTTTTCATTACTGTAAGGACATTCATTCTAAACCCCTTTACGCATTATGTTATTCACTGGGCTTTAGCTCACTGCTCATATATATATGTAGGTGTACAGGCACCAGATCGGAGCTAGGAGCGTCAGGGTAACTCCAGTTTTGTCAAGCCAGCCTTTGTGCCTCACTGCGAGGTTCCGAGTTGCCATGCTATGGCTTGGGGGTGTTTTGTTTGTTTTTCCCCCGCCTGTCTCCATACTGTCTGACTGTTCTGTATAGACTGACTGTTACCGTACCGTTATCAAGGGATTAGGTCCCTGTACTGTGTGATTGTAAATTTTGTATAGACCGTACTGTTTTGTACAGACGGAATGCTTTCTGTACTGTTTATGTATGAATGCATGAAAAATCTTTTTGGCATACAGACTGTCACAGCTCATTGGACATTGTTTAATTACTGTATTGGCTTCCGCCAGGCCCTGTACTCTGTTTTACTGTATTACTGTTAAGCAGGCCTTCGGTAATCTCGGATTACTGGCCGGTTACGGTACTAAACCCATAGGGCCGGGTTTGGGTCGTGACATTGATCTGGCCTAACTGAATTAGAAGTAACTAGCTGAACGCCTCAGATCTAGACTGGCTGGGAACAATGCGGGGCAGATCAATAGGAATTGCTACGTTGCCCAATTAGGATGCAAAAAAGAGAACCCGTTGTCCATACGCGTCATGTAAAAACCTAAATTTTTAGACAACTAATTAATTTGTTAATAATAATATTAAGTCAATTAATAATGATTATTAAATTATAATGTTAATAGCATCATGATTAATACTAATATCAAACTCCTTTAAATAAATTTATTTATCTATCTATGATTAAGTTTATGTATCAAGTTTGGCATCTTCTAAAAAATCCAAAAAGTCAAAAAGTCACTATCTTATTTAAGTCACATCATCTCATTTAAGTCACATCACCTCTCTAATACATCACTTCAAATCCAATCCAAATCTAACCCATATTTCATAAAAAGTCAAAAAGTACACTTATTTAGTCTTCCCAAACTTAACCCTAGTTGTGGAAACTAAATGAGTTAAACAGATAATAACTAAGTTCGTCAGAGAATAGTAGAGAGCAAACATCTAGTAAATAAGTTATATATACATTGATTTTATTTTTGTACGCATAAAAGAAAAATGAAATCAGATTTTTTTGGGCAAAGGATTTGGCCACCTTTCTTCTCAGGGAGGCTGCAGGAGGCATGCTAAGGCATACATACAAACACACTCAAGGCCTATACCTTGTAGGTAATGTTTCCCAAGTCAAGAAGAAGAAAATAAATTATAAAAAATAAAAATAAAAAATGGGTCTACCTCCAAACTCCTACAAATATAACACTATTTCAACCATTCTATTGCTACACACACGGCTGAACAAGGGAAAACAAAAGAAGAGAAAATAAAGAAAAGAGAAAGAGGGGAGTGGGTGCTTGGTGGTCACTATTTTGAAACTAATCTTGAAAATAGTTTGCAAAAACTCTTGAAATAAGAATACATTACCTCTATCCTCCCTTAGATATTCTTAACTGAATTTATATATTAAATATATGCAAATGTATGCATTGTTAATATACACATAGCAAGAATAACTCAACGCATGTTTACATTTTGATAAAATGAGAATTTCATGATTATATGATTTCTATTCCTTCTTGGCAGCATAAATTAGATGGTTTAGCTACTGATTTTATCTTCTTATGTGTTCAAATATTTTCCATTGTTTGAAATAATCTTGCATGAGGGTAAAATGAGGTAAGGTTAGTTCACTTTTACTTGAAACTTATATTTTCTTCACTGTTTCAGATTTTATCGGATGAAAAATGCTCTAATAAATTGAAAAGAACTTGTGTATGTTTGTATTGGGAGTATATATAGGTGTTCTATACACGTGTAGATTTTTTTAAAAATCATTGGACACCATTTCCTTACCGAAGTAAATATTTGTCCTAAGTGTTGCTTACAATAAAGTAGAAACAGTGACTTCAAACAAGTCCCATTTTTTCTGCAAATGGTATTTTTATGCACGACCATTTGGGATAGTTAGATATAAGAGTTATCTTTCATTTTCCGCCAATTTCACAAAAAATGGATAAGTCTAAGAGGAGAAATTGCAGTTTTACTAAAATGCAACATGATCTGTCCAATTTTCTTAGCAAATTTATTTGACCATCTTCCATTGGTTTTCAGTCTTCAAGCTCCTCTGTAAATATGTTCTAAACTCAAATATCTAGCAATCCATTCTGACTATACCTCTTTTTCATATCGTTTGAGGCCCCTTTTTATTTTTCAAACACAGATCACCTGTGTTGGAAGTTGCTGTAGCTCACTGTCCCAGAAACCAATTATTTTCCAAATTTTATTTCTCTATTTTAAAATCTTTTTAGCCCTGGTATTCTTCTCAAAATATTTTCCTAACACAATGAACTAGCACCAGTTAAAATATTGTAATAATGAACTTCGTTTGGTATGGGTTTCATTATTTTTAGTCCAATAATTCAGTGCTAAAAATAAGAAGTGTGGAGAAGTCTAAGAAATTTTGTGATGACTCCTAAGACATTTCTATAATATTCTTTTTGGTTGCTATACATGGTGGTGTCATGCTATAAAAATTTTATGTCCCTGTGGTTTTCAAACTAAAATTTGCACATGTATCAAAATGTGAATTTGACGAAGTAAAGAAACGAACTTGAACCGATGCATTACAAGTTAAAAGTGATGGGGTGAGCTTGGTTTAGAGTGTTGCGCGAATGAGTTACGAACCCTAACATGGCACTGGAAAGTATTTTGGCTCTTATCAGTATAGGCGATATAAGGTTGGTAGTGCAAGCATCACAACATAGACCGTTCTCTTGGAACAGACCGTGATGTCACGACTTAGGTACGTAACCCTGGTACGTGGACATAATTGATAGTAATAGCAAATAACATTTGAATATTTGACCAAAGGGAGTCGGAATTGCTCGTGACTATTGCTTAACAGTTGAGTAGAAATGCTGCTTCGTGGGAAGTTACTTAAACTTACCTGATAAACTAAAGCTATGAGAATTTAAAAGAAAAGTTGGCATTTTCCTTATAATGAATTATTGCTTCCACTTGCCATTGTTCTTATTATCTATTGTTATTATTTCAACTGATATCATTCATGTTATGCTTATTAAACACTGCTTGTTACTCTGTTACTACATAGTATTCATTATTTGTGAGTATTATTATTGGAGTGAGTATTTTCGGGTTGTAATATCTTATTGAGCTCGTCGCTCATTGGTATTCCCGTTGCCTTGGCATTTTATGTCAGGTACCGAAGAAATGAAAGGAAACACCGAGGTCTTGGAAGGCGACGTTCCGCCTTGGTTAGTTTGAAGTGTGCCCAAGTCCCATGAACCCTTTTTCTTGAGTTATCTAGTTTTTCTCTAATTTTCTTTTTATATTTGTCTTTTTCTTTCATGAATGTACTAAGACTAAGCTTTAAGTTTGATCGGAGTTGTAATTTAAGAACTTTTAATTTATGTTTTGTTAATTAATGGATGATGGCAAACTTGGTAGCAACAATAATTAGAACTTTTTAATTAAGAAAATTAATTTTAAGTTTTAAATCTTATTATGATGTCTTCAAATTTTGGGGCGTCACACGTCAATATTGTTTGGCTGTTTTGTTAATGCTGTTTGGCAGTATTAATCCACACACGTGTCAGGTAAAGAGAAGATAGTACATCCACGCATCCAAGAAAGGACGAGTAAAGTAGTGCGCGCACAAACTATATAAACCCTATGGCGCCTCCATGCAACATGTTTGAAACTTTCCTCACACAAAATGACATTTGCTTTTGTCTTTCTTCTCTCTCTAAGGGTGCTAACTTGACTGTCAGGGGGATTTTTTGGCAACACACCTGCCGAGTAGCTCACAGTCGTCGTGTTTTTAGGTTAAACGACATCACTCGGAGTAACGCGAGGCTTGGATAAGAGAAGAATGAAATGGAGAAATATTTGAGTCCCATACAATTGGCGCCGTCTGTGGGAATTCTGACATATGAAAACCTTGTCTTCCAAGCTTTTTTGATCACTTTCCATGGCGAACAATGACGACATTTCGAAGTCCGTTGTCGACGACATTACGCCAGAGTCAGTCCGGCAGCGTGTTGACTTGTCTGCCGTTCCAACGATAGCTGGTTTGGAGACCTTCACGTAAGGGCCCCTTAGAGACACGCAAGACAAACGCATAAAGAGTTCTGGGAACTTATTGAGCCCAGAAGGGCGCCGTCGACGGCGAGAGTCACACACTCAGCACCTAGAGAGCAAGCTGAGGGACCAAGACGCCATCATTAGAAAGATAACAATGGAAACGAAGGCCATAAAGTGCCAGTTAAAGGGAACGTGTGTTGCTGGAGTGGGAAACCACAGTGAGCGCGCCTAGGGGTGTAATTTTGGCCCGTGGCCCGCGGGCGGCCCGAGGTGGGCCCGACCCGTTAAGACCTGAGCCCAAGCCCAACCCGATGCCTTGGGCTAGGGCTTGGGCCATCGTTTTGAAGCCCGACCCGGCTCGTGGCCAGGTCCATTGGCTTGCTCAAGGCCCGTCCAAAAGCCCGACCCGAGGCCCGGCCCACTCGATGCCCATTTTTTTTTAATGAAAAATAATAAAATTTTGGTGGGAAAAATTTTAAAAAATTGTTTAGGCCCGCTCAAAGCTCGAGACCAAGTCTAAGCCCATGGGCTCGGCCTGAGGCCAAGCCCATTAGCCCTCTCAAAGCCCGAATATCCCTGGGCCTGGGCTAGGGCCTGGCTTTCTGGCCCCTGGGCGGCGCGGCGCGGCCCAGTCCGATTATTTGGCCAGAGCCCGCAAGGCCCGACATGGGCCGGGCTGGGCCACAATTACACCCATGCGCCCAATCCCACCATTTTGGTAGTCGAATTAGGCGGTCAACTCCTTCACTTGATGACTCAGTTGTGCCGGTGGATGTTTTGTTGGTTTGTTTTACCAAGGTTGTCTATAAAACTAGTGCACATAGTCATGGTTTTGTGTGTACAACAAAAGGAGTGTTTCTTATGAAAGTGTTTCATTAATCTCACCAAAATTACACATAATAGGGAGAGGATTTGGTGTCAATGTTGTGTGTGATACACAACGATGACTATTGTGCAATTCGTAAGACTTATTCTAAGTCCTATTTTAATAATATATATTGTTCAAATTTTAAAAAATATCAAAAATAATATATTTATAATATATAGAGTTAATCGGATATTATTTTTTTTATCAAATCACATTATATAACATGTCTCTTTTCACAATGAATGCAAATCCATTTAAAAGGTAGTAATTTATAAGAATGTTTTGTCTCTAACTAGTTAATAAAATTTAAAATAATTATACATTCTGTACACCTTGTAAAATAATACGAAAAGTTTGTCCAATGAAAATTGAAAGGGGACACTACTGTTCAAAAGAAAAGGAAGGAAGGAAGGAAGGAGAGAGAGAGAGAGAGAGAGAGAGGCATCTGTCCAATGAAGTAGAAAGGGTGCACTCAACTATACACCTGGAGAGAGAAATAGAAGCATCTTATCATGTAATGTCTACGATGAATTGGTTAGTTTCTTGAGGTCTCTTCTTGAGGTCTCTTTTGGAAAAATAGTTTTAATAAAAATAAAATAAAATTAATCTATATTAAATTATATTATTACTCTATTTTTATATATATATATATTTTTTAAAATTAAAAAATTAAATTTTAACAAATTTTCCAAAAGCAACCTAGTCTTCAAAACTCCCACACTTGCTGTCTTTTTTGGAATTTTGGGAAAGTAGCTTCTTATCCACCTTTTAGTTTTTTATTCATTTTGTGTTACATCATCTCTCACATTTTTTATTCATAAAAAAATAAAATAGACTAAAAAAATTAAAAAATCAACTTTTTATCAATTTTTCAAAACACTCCTTTATATGAGCATGGCTAACATGACAGGGCTGTGATCATCACAGCATGATCATGGCCATCAATCTAAAATCTTGTGGTGGGCTTGATGATCAAGGTTTTTACCACGTTGAACTCCAAATTTTAACCATGGTGGTTATTTTAGTTTTTAGTAATAATAGGGACTTCACAAAACATAATATTCACAATTTCCACAATGATATGAATTATTCATATCACTGTCAAACATAATTTTTTAAAAAAATTTAAACAAATTAATAATTAATACATCAATAAAAATCATAAAAATCCTCCTTTATGGAGTGCCAAACATTTTCCTTTACGCTGTGTTTGGTTGGGGAATTTGGGAAGAGAAATGGAAAGGGAAATGGAAATGAAAGGAAAAGGAGAAAGAATTAATAGAATTCCAAATTCCAACTATATTTGATTGTGTTGGTTATAAAATAGAATTGATGTCCTAAAAAGTATCATATTTCTTTATTTATTTCTCACCCCTTTTCTTTTCCCATATATTTTTTATTATGACCAAACATAAATAAAATTACATTTCTCATTTCTTTTTCAAATCTCACCTCAAAAACTCCAACCACACACCGCATTAGTCTTTCACTCCTCCTCGTGCTTTCGTACTCCCAAAATATATTTTTATAAATTGATGATGGTGACAATAGTGTCGTATTGTAGTAGGTGATGGCATCAAGAATACAGCTGTTTTGTAGGCTTTTGAAATTTGTAACCAAGTTCTCCAACCTTTTTCTATAGTAGTTGGGATGTTACGTCTTGTGAGTACGTGTATATATATAACAACAATGATTCATCCCACTAAAAACATCATCATTAATAGTATTAATGTATTAAAAAAGTTAAAAAAAATAAAATAAAATACAACTTCAAGACCAAAACATCACATCATTAATGGCAGGACCCACTGCCACCTAATTAGTAAGAGCACTAATTAGTGCTCCCAAACATTTTTCTATATATAATGGGGGCAGCATGTCTCCAATTCTTAATCAAATTGAACGGTACTATTTAGTGTTATGAATCTCGTTTTAATAATTAAATTGTTTAATATATAAAATTTATTGAATATTATATGTTTGTAAAAAATTATATTAATCGAATATTGATAGTTATCTTATTTTATCAATTTTTTATTAATCGTTAATTTGTTCACCGTCTATTTTTTTATACAAAACTAATTTGATCACATAGCTATCAATATCAAATCAATATATTTTTTACAGACATATAATACTCGACTAGTTCTACACATTGAACGATTTAAATTATCAAAACAAGATTCATGATGGGCTCCTATAAGCCGAATAACTTTGTCCAGTCCAATTAAAAACCGGAGGCAAGGTGCTTCCATATATGATTTGTTTGTATTTAGAGTGCGCTTAAATTAAGAATTTGAAAAGGAATTTGTCAAAGGTAGAGATGGGAAGAGAATAATATATATATATATATATATATATATAAAAGGATTCATGTAGTTACGTGTGGAGAAGAAGGACTCAGGTAATCGATCTCATTTGATGGAACTTAAGACTTGATTTGATTATATAAATATATATATATATATATATCATGAAACTACATTTTCACCATCTATGCTCACTCCTTTTTTATTTATTTTTTCAAAAATAAAAACGTTACCAAGCAAGTCCGAAATTTTGAAAGCCAAAAATAGTTACCAAATGCATTGTCATATTTAATTTTCAAAAATAATAAATAAATAAATAAATATGTTGCCCTTTTAAGAAGTAGTGGATTACAATCCCCTTTTTCCAAGGTTGCAATAACTGTAATTAGTGGTGGCTAAAGGACAAACTTGTTGAAAGAGATTGAGAGGTAAAGACTATATCAAAGGTCCATCCCCACCATCCAAATCATATCCTTAATGAGGCCAGGGAAGGTAAATGAATGAACCCTAAACCATTCCTTGCATTAAAAGCATTTATGTTTTACGTTTATGCAGTTTTCAGGCAAGCTCATTTTGAACTGTGTAGGACTGCAATTGGAGGCTCAATTACAAGTGAACCAAATATATGAGCTAATCAAATAGTATCATCATCATCATCAATCTTTCCAGATAGCCCGCCTAAAACAACCAGATTCAAAGACGTCCATTTAATAACCAAGCAAGGTTAAATTGGGCATAGACTGGACAATTCAACTCGACCAACTAAGATTAAATTGGGTATAGTTTGAACAAATGAATCCGATCAACTCGTTTACATTATTCAACAATTTTTTTCCAATGGGATGGTGGTGGTGGGAAGGCAGTGGCAACATCGGTGGGGTGGCAATGATGGTGGTAAAGCATAGGCAATCTCTCTCTCTCTCTCTCTCTCTCCATATTTGGTTCTTGTAGCTTTCACATTAATGCCATGGCATCTTTAACACTTTTGTCTGGTAATTTTGATGATGCATCATCGTACATTTGGCAATAGGAAAAGGATGCGTGCTGTTTGGATGATGATGTATGACTCTACAAATGGAACAATGAACATTAAATGGAATAGGATGAGTTTAGTTGGACAATGAAGCGAACTTCAAACAATAATATGGAGGAAGATTGCAAGAATTAACGTAAGCCTTGTGCATTCATTCGATGTAGAAGAATACAAATATGTCCTCATCTCAACCACCTATCTTGTATAACCAACCATTTCAAAAGCACAAGATATGTAGATCACTAAAATGGGCAGTTTGAAAACACAGGATAATTCATACAATACAAAGATGAGTAGACAGATACTCATGTTCATTGCACAGGATTCTGTTATTCCAAACCTCTTTTCTACCGCATGATAAATCTCTCGGGTTCTAACTAAATCTCACGGGTTCTGATAGCGTGTCAGAAAGGGCAACAGAAAATCTGAATAGAGGATCCAATCTCCATATTTGTCTTCATTCACGTTAGTTGTTAATAAAAGAAGAATGACATTCTTTCTAACTAACCTCATGTGGCTTGACAAGCAAATAGGCATTCAATTTTTACCATCTCTAATCAACAATAACCCCCAACCTCCACCTTTTCCGGCGATAGAAGAGTTTACACTTGAATCTAAAATAAATCTGAAGACACTACTAACAAAAGACAAACCAAAACTGCAAAGCATGGTACACGAATTTCAAAATATACAAAAGATTGAGGTAACAAAGCATTACAGTAAAACTAGACTATAGAGTTTCGCCCAATCTGATTGACACAATATTCTACAAAGTAAGAACCAAACACCACAAACACCAGCTTCATCTGAGTGAAGGCATGAACTTTTCAATTGGCCTTTGTATTGGAGATGTTCCTCAGCCTCGCCTCCTCCGCTTCCTGTGTCTGTCATCACTTTCACTTTCACTTTCACTTCCACTTTCATCGTCCGAGATTGAGGACCCTGAATCTGCCTCAGAACTTGAAGCATCAGAATCATCAGAACCAGAATTCTCAGATTCAGACACGGGTTTCTGTTGTTGCATAATAAGACGCGGCATGTTCTTCAAGTACTCTCGCAAGTTCTCGGTAATGCCACCAAGCCCGATAGATGTGAAGAAATTGATGGCAAACCGTGTGTTCTTGGGATTATCCTTTGGGAAAATAGATTCAAAGGAGTCCTGCATAGTGGGATCAGAAAGCCGCTCATTCAACAAGCGAATTCCAAGGTGCTCCGACAATTCCTGCAACACAAACACACAAAGGTAAAATTAGCAGTCGGCTTCTGGAGACAAAATTCAAAGGAAATCTCCCTCTGGGATTTGCACCAAAGCCTACACTACAGGAATGGATTACATGGAGGTGGAAACATCCAGGAAAGAAAAGAAAAAGGGCAAACCATACAACTAACAATTTTAAGGGTAAATTACACTGACTGTCCTGAGGTTTGGAGAAAAAACAGTGAGCCCCACAAATTTGGCATAATTATATTGGAATCCCTTGAAGTTTTAATTCACACAACACTTTACCCATTTTTCATCAGTAATTCATTAGCCATACCATTAAAAAAAGGTAAACTACAAACACACCTCCTGAAATTTACTTAAATTACAAATTACCCCTGCGATTTTAGAAATTACATTATGCCCTCTAAGATTTCTAATTTCATAACAAATAGGTCATCTTACTAATAAATCAAGTTAATTAACAGTTTTTAATAATATTAAAATTTTATTTCAATTAATAATTCAGATAATTTTATTATTGTATAGGTGAACAGTTAGAAATTTCATTTTTTCAATTAATTCTGTTAAACAAAAAATTCTGACAGGGAGTTATTTGTCATTTTTCAAATTACAGGGGACAATTCGAATTTTAAGCAAACCTCAGATGGTGTATTTGTAATTTACCTTTAAAAAAATAATGTTTTCATATCTTTTACACTGAAATGTTATATTTTACCTTATTTATCTTTATATCTTCACACCATATGTATTAATTCTAGTCCCTTTAGCCATAAGAAAAGGGAGGTCAATGTAATTATGCTAAAATTGAGGGGTTGTTGTATTTTCTCCAAACCTCAAGTGAGGTCTGTGTAGTTTACCCTAATTTTCAAGAAAAAATCTCACGTATAAAATCACATCCATAGGGAGGGTCAGCAGCATTATCATTTATTACCTTACTAAAATAACTGTAGGTAAACAATTTTTAGGCCCAAAGGAAACAAAATAATCTTGAAGGTGTACTATTTAGTTACCTGAAAGAGAATCTTAATGAAAATACGGGAAGATGAGGTAGTGTCCTCTTCAGTTAATCGTATATAAGCTAAAACGTGCCAAGGAAGAGCAAATGTGCCAAGTAAATGGGCAAAAAACTTGGCGACATTACGCAGCTTATTTGTCTCAAGGCGATGGATCATAGAGTACTGTTGCACAAAGCATTTCTCAAAATTTTCCTGGTGGATCTTGTTGATCATGCAGAACCGCTGACCCAAAAGGCCATAATACCGCAGATAAGTTCTCTCTTGACTGCAGCATTCCAACAGCATGATGCACAGTTCCATCTGCATAAGCCAGATTAAGACCTCAGTAAGTGTCCATACCGTTAAAACTTGTTGTAGGTTAACAAAATGATCAGCTAATTATGCAAGATTGTGTCATCTTAATTAGTTCTTCATGTTGCTTATTTCCATGTACATAAACAAAATGTATGGTCATATACAAAGGACAACAAAGAGGATAAAGAAAGAAATAGAAGAGAATGCGAATAGTGAGATGACTATCTTCCTAGTATGCATTTTGTATGTAACAAGAAGAAGCACATTATTTACCTCAAAACAACTACACATATTCAAAAACCCCCCATGTCAATGCGTAAATATCACACGAGTAACTAGTTTAGTGCATTTAAAAAAAACAAACATTTTAGTCCAGCCCACCCATCAAAAGGAAATATTTACCACCATACAATTGACTTAAATCATGTAAGAGATTATATCATGTGGTCATCAATGCACACCTAGGCAACCAACAAGAATATCAACTAGGTATTTTCAGCACCGGGAACACGCATGAATCGATGCTTAAAATATGAATCTAGCATTGCTTTAATTATATGATAAAAACTTTGAGGGATCACTTATATTACTTACCTCCTGACCTGGCTCTAGTTTAATTTTCAATAGTTTGTGGCCAGCTTCCTCAAAATCAACACTAGACATAATTGTTAGATAAATTGTCCTCCGAAGGTTTACAAGATTCGTCTCTGTCTCATCTTTTATTTCCATCTTCTCTTCATCCTCTTCATCAGATTCTTCATCATCCTCATCATCTGAGCCTGCATCTGAATCTGCATCTGCATCATCCTCGGACTCCTCACCGAGTATAGTCTTTTTCACTTCTTCATAGCGCTTCTCATTCTCCAAGAACTGTGGATCCGGCTTGAAAATATCTGGATGTGGGCAATAACAAGCATTAGAATGATATATAACCAAAGTTAAAACGGATAAAGGATATACATATACCTAAAGCAATCTCTGAGTCTATTTCCTCTTCCTGAAGAGAGATTTCATGAGTTAGCTGATCTTCTTGCTCAACAAGATCCAACTCTGGACGAACAGCTGGATATCCCTACATATGTACATAGACATGAAGCAGTTTAGGTTAAGACCATTCTTCACTGCTAAATACTCACAGAAACTAATCTACTAATAATCTACAAAAACAAATAAGACCGCACCTGAAACTTGGCTTTTCTTATTGCAAATAAACCTTCAATCAGAAATTGAACTCTTTTGTCAATTTCTCCTTCATGGAGAATCCCACGAAAACGCTCAAATATACCTGTACACATTAGAAAAAATTAAGACAATAATAACCACAAGAGACACCATAAGGAATAGGAATGTATATGAGTCTGCCAGCATGACAGTATGTGTACGGTTACTAGTGGAAGCATATGTTCAAGGGGAAAAAGTGAAAAGACAAGACATCCTTTCCTATGAAACAATACAGCAGATGGAATCTAACTAGAAGAACCGCCCAAAGAGAGGAAATGCTCATAAAGGATAGATGAGACTTCAAAACTCTCCAATATATCATCCTGTACTTTGAACTATACTGTAGTCTCCTTTCATGATAAAATTCAAATATCTAAAACCCTAATAGGAGAGTTAGCCTAACAACCAAAACGTAAAAATCCCCATTAGATTCTTTATAAACAAGAATCCTAAAATGAATCTCAAAATAGCAAAAAAAAATGACTCACGTGGTCCACCCCATCTAAATGGAACACTTGGGCTTGATTTAGTTGGAGATCACATTAAGATTTTGGTTTGATTGAGAAACAACCAACCACATTGACTGGAGCACTAAGAATGTGTTAAATCTTTATTTTAACCATGAATCCATGATTATGAGATTAATTTGGGTGTGTAGAGTTTAATTTAAGGTAAAGCAAAATTTAGAAACCAGAACCTAAATGGCCAGAGTAAAGTTTACATACAGATAGTAATAACAATAATGGGGTGTATGGTGGTGGGAAGATATGATTTCACAAATGTCTTTACAGCAAACATTAACACTCTAAGTGACTTAATATATGTTTTCGTGCCACCGAATAATCTCATTGCTTTTGAATGTAAAACAAAGCTACGCCTTTACACCAAAAGGAAGGGAAAAAGCTTTTTTACATGAGTCTAACAATGGAAAACAAGTAAAACGAAATAATTAACAGTTGATAACAACATAATGCAAAACAAAGAATCCGTAATTTAAACCAGACTGCACTATCAACATCTAATGCTAAGCAAAAGCTCACCGTGCAAGCCTCGGGGACAAAGGTCTTGAAGTATTGACCCACATTCTGTCACGAAACCCACTGCCACCTCCACACTGTCATCAGTAGGTTTGTCCAACAAGAGCGTTAGTAGCTCCAAAGCCACAAGCTCATGAACCACTTGCTGGTTCACAAGATGTGCTATGAATTTAACAGCTGCTAATAATTGGGGCTGTCAACAGGAAAACACCAACAAAGCATAAAAATGAGATGCAAAACAAAGTTAAACAATTTGTTAAACTAATAGAAAGAACAGCAATACAAAAAAAAATAAAAATAAAATAAAATAAAATAAAATTAGAGTGTTTCCGCAACCTTGTCATTGCGTTTGTAAGCTCGTTTGAGCTGCAAAATTATCCTCCTCAACAAAAGCTCACCCACTTCTGGGAACTTAGTATTCACCACAGCAACCAATGCAGCAAACACGTCTGTGAAACCTGGAGATGCCATTTGAGACTTCATACATGACCGACAAAAGAGACCCCTCCCGCGGATCAAATTCTCAGCGAAAAGCTCGGGAATTATGTTCTTAATGTTGATTGCATTCACTTTATTGACCAGTCCATTTATACTCTTCCTCAGAGCATCCCATGTTAACCGCTGGTACTCAACACTGCTCTTATCCTCCACCTCTTTCATCATCCTAGCTAGCTTGAATGGTGGGATGTATACTCCCCCACTCCTCCCCAAATTCGCCCCGTCTCCATTCAAGTTTCCTCCTTGCAATGCTGCCGGTGGCACATCTCCCTCCTTCTTCTTCTCCCTCAAACTCCAATTATCTTCTCGACCCCCATTGCCATCCTTCTCTCTCCTGTGTTTTCTATTGCCATCATCACCATCCCTTTCATCGCTCCGTCCTTGTTCCAATCTCTTGCGCTGGCCTTCCTTATCATCCTCATTCAAATCCCGACGCGAATGCTGGGACTTACCTTTGTAATCCTCCTCAGCTTTCCTCCTCCTTCTATGCCCATTTTCATCACCACTATCATCACGCCCACTCCTCCTCCGCCTCCTCTCCCTCTCCGAATGCCGGTCCTTTCCTCTATACTCCTCATCTCTCTCTCTATCCCGCTTACCCCTTTCTCTCTCTACCTTCCCATCCTCTTCTTCGTCTGAGCCCTTTTCGTACCTATCGTTTCTCTCTCTATCGTAACCGTTCTGATACCTATCATTTATCTCTATAACTCGGTTACCTCTTTCTCTCTCTACTCTCCCCTCGTTTCCACTCGATTCCCTTCGATCTCGTCGTTTGCCATCTCTAACCCTAATTTGCCCCTCCTCCTCATCCGAATCCGATGATTTGTTATCGTCTTCTTTGGTTCGATGCTCGCGACGACGACTGTTCGATTGCGAATTCTTCCTGTCACTGTAACGACGACGATCATCTTCTTCGGCTTCATCACTCGATTCGGTTCTGCCTTTGCGAGTCATGCTTGTGTAAAACCCTAATTGACTCTCGAACCCACTATGTAAAGATCAGAAACTGCCAATTCTCTTCTGCTATACTCGAAGTTTACAAACCCTAACACAGAGAGAGAGAGAGAGATGAGGGGGAGGGGGGGTTCTCACCGCACCGAAAAATAACTCCAATATAACGCACCAACCATTGGGCTAGGTTCATATAGCCTACAACAATGAATTGGACTGGTATCACCTGAGAAAAGCCCAATATTGGCCCAGAATGAAGACAGCTAAGGCAGCTTCTTGAGCCTCAAAATTTTGAAACAAAAACAGGGCCCAATTAATTTAAGCCCTTATACTATACATAGGCCGAAAGAGGGTCCAATCATAAGTAGATTTATGTAAGTTTAATTACGCTCCGTTTGTTATTTTCTAATAGTAAACATTTTTTACAAAAAAAAAAAGACTTTTTCAGAATTTTTTCTTCTAATGTTTGGTGGTGGTGGTGGTGGTGGAACAAAGGAAGTGGTATAGTGGTGGGTGACGGCAACAGTGATAGCCACAGTGGTCGTGGTGATGGTGGTTTAGTGGTGAAGATGGGAGTGGTAATGGTAGTGTGGTGATATTTATAAAATTTTAGTTTAGAAAACGTTTTCTTCCTTTTAGAAATAGAAAACATTTTTTGCCTAAACAGACTTATTTTTCATTGACCAAGTAAAATGTTTTCATTGACTTTTGTTTTCCATAACACCAAATACCAGAAAATATGAAAAATATTTTTCAAAAAATATTTTATGCTTAAACAAATGGAACATTAATGACTAGCGATTGGCACACTTGATATTCAAACAAGTAAAAATAAAATTAAATACTTATTATATATCGTATATCACTTAAATGGTAAAAACTTTCTTTTATTAACTTAAGATCCAAGGTTTAAGTCTTATTTATTTTATCTATCTAGTTTTTTTAAAACAAAAAAATAATGACATGTGATATAAAGAGAAACAAACAAAGATTTTGACACTAGATTTTTCATTCATTTAATATAATGGTTATATGTTTTTCAATTAAAGATGTGAGAAAAATATTACTCGAGTAATACTTTATAACAGTTTGTTTACTTTTTATTTGATATTTTAATTTTAAATTTTGTTTGGTTTTTTTCTCTTATGAGTTTGTGCTACGTTTCGCTTTATTCTTCACAAATTATAATTCAGTTTGTTTATTTTCATTCTTCAAAACATATTTTTCAGAAAAATTTTACTTTCTTATTTTTCGTATTTTTTTGTTTTTATTGAATTTTTTTAATATTTTAAGCAATTTTTTACTTTTTAGACACACTTAACATAAATACATTTAAAAAGTGAAAAAATGTAAAAAAAATCTTTTAAAAATTCACTAAATACCAAAAATACAAAAAAAATACAAGAACTCAGTACATTTTTTATATTTTTATGTATTTATTAATTTTTAAAATATTTTTTCATAAATTTTTTACTTTTTAGATACATCTAAGTAAGGTGCATCTCAAAAAGTAAAAAAAAATGTTTAAAATTTTAAAAATATTCATTAAAAACAAAAAAATACGAAAATCAAAACACTCAGTTTTCAAAAAACTTAATTCAGAAAATTCAATCCAAATACACTGATTACTGTTTGGATTACACATTTAAATAAAAAATAGAAATAATATATATATTTTTTATTTCCCTCACTTTTTCTTTTTCAAAAGGTACGTGCCAGTACAGTCTCTAAAAAACCAAGCTAGTTAAACTTTTTTAGATCTACATTCTCTTAAAAAACCAAAGCTAGTTAGCTTTTCTAGATCTATGCAACTCCAAAGCTAGTAAATTTTTTCTCTGTTAACATACAATCATGTAGTTGTTGAAGCCCAGTCAATTTAATTTTTCGTAAGATTGAGGCATAGTTTGGGAAGTTGGTTTTGGTGGGTTAGGGGTTAAAATAGTCAAAAAAAAATAAAATAGGCTATTTTAGTTACAAAAAATAAAACATCAAATCTAACCCATAATTATTAAATTCCTCTCTCACAAAAAAAATTAAAAAAGTCAAAAAGTCCTTCCCAAATCAGGCTTTTTAGCCCCAGGCTAAAATAGCCAAAAATTCAAAAAACCAACCCACTTCCCAAACGGAGGCTGAGCAACTTGACAAGTTCTCCAATTTGTATGGTTTAAATAATCAAAATAGATTCATGATAGATCTAAAACAATGTAAATTAGACCTTATAAGAGCAACTCTAATGTTAATCTTTATTTTTCATTAGCTAAAGTATAAAATAGGTAAATTTTTAATTTTACCTAATTAATTTTTATCTATCTGTTCAAACGCTACTCTTTATTTGACATATGTATCCACACAAATTAGGGGTGAGCATGATCCGGATTGGACCGGATTGGGATAAAACCAGGACCAATCCGTTATTTACGGTTCCTAAAAAATTGGAACCAATCCAATCCGTTTAAATCATGGAACCAATCCGAACCAATCCATTTAAATACGGATTGGATCGGTTTAGGACCACGGATTCACATAATTAAATAACAAAAATATATATATAACACTTGAATTTCATAAAAATATAAACATAGCGCTATATTAGTTCCATAATAGAATATGTTTTTCTATAATAACGACATACTGTTCTAGAATTTAAACAACCATAAGATGGTTTCACCATAAGTATTTAGACCATTGCAAATTAAAACTTAAAACTAACAAACAAAAGTAATAAAAGAAGATATTATACGATTTTAGGTTTGAGTTTAGATTTTACATAGAATAAGAAAAGATACTATGGGGGAGGATGTATAATAAAAATATAGACTATTTGTATACGGTTCGGATCGGTTCCAATCCGGAACGGTGGGATTCAATCCGGAACCAATCCGTGAACTACGGATTTTTAATTATTCAATCCGGAACCGAACCACGGATTCAAAAAACCAATCCAAACCTATCGGATTGGACTGGACTGGATCGGATTACGGATTTCACGGATTCCTTGCTCAGCCCTAACACAAATTAGTATAAAAAATCTTCAAATACTCTCCAAATATAGCTAGTCTACAAAAAACTTGTTAAAAGAACTATAGTACTAATTAGCCTGTTGAAATAAGTAAAATAATATAAAACTAACTACAATAATTAATAAATCTCTTTTAAAAATGCTCTAATTCAAAATTTAGACTAAGGCCAAGTTTGGCCACAAATGAAAAAGTGCACTTATTTCATCTTTTTATCTTTTTTAGGTCACATCAATCAACATCTCCTCTCTACTTTTTTTACACATAATACAAAAAAAAAATCAAAAAATACACTTATTTAGTCTTTCCAAACTAGGCCTAAAAGGAACCCTAAACTTTATAGTAACCCTATCAAAATAGATTATTTTCTTTCCCCCTTTTCCAACTCTACCTATATTCTCTTCACTTTGTAAACAAAATGTTTATAAGGAAACGACCTTAGCTAAAGTTAAAAGTTAGGCAACAAGTAGAAAACTATACTTAGCCCCCGCAATTTGAGAACAATTTGTCTAGTAATCATGGAAGGCACAGCTTTTAATTTATTAAAAAATACAAATAAAAAATATGATTGAGAATTTGAGATGAGTGGACCCATCTTTGTTCTCAAAACCAGGAGACTAGTGGGACCATTTTGGGTAATTTAACATTGTTTAGCCACACCCACACGTGAAGACATCTATGGCCTGTTTGTCTCAACTTTAATCAATTTTTTTTTAATTTATTTTTATCTAATAAATTATAAATAACAATTATACCAAATAATCTAACATTAAATTTTCAAAATTAAAAAGATTATTAGTATTTCAAATAAATTATACTAAACAGTCCCGTAATGCAGTGTCTTAAATTTAAAACTGCAGATGTTGGGGTCCATTTGGTTTGATGCATTATTACTAGTGATAATTAAATAATTAATTAATATTATTATTTTGTGATTGAACTGAAATTTTTTCTAGTACAATCCAGTCAGGTCTATAGTGTCCATAATTTATTTTGTCTATTTTTTAAAGTTTGTGGGAAGATTATTAAAAAAAAAAAATTAAATCAATTTAATAATCGAATCATAGAATTTGATCAAATTTATTTATAAAAAAAAAATTAATGTCAAGTATGATATTAAAAGTAAGTCCTACACTTCTTTGAACACTATAATAATAAAATTATATAATTATAGTTTCAAATCATTTTTTTTTTTTCTCTAATGAATAAACATGCCCACTAACCCCTAAAAAAATAAGTAGAGTTGATGATTGAAACCCGCCGTACAGGCCGGACTGGATCATCCCTCCCACCCAAGATATTTGTTTTTATTTTAAAATATTTGCCAAATACTTGGTGCAAATTGTTGTTTATGTACCAAAATAATTAAATAAATTTTATAAAAAAAAAAAATTAAATAGCCAAACAACAATGATAGAGATCTTCAATTTTGGAGCTCCCATAACTCCAAAAATGATCTATACCACTAATGATATAAGCCTCACATATATACATGAATGACGTGAATTACTTTGAGAGTTGTGAAGATCCAAAGTATTGGCAAATCCGCCATAAACAGTTAACAAAAATGATTTGAACTCCCACAGGAGAGGCACTCCCATGACCTCCTCTGGCTATGACTGATTAGTTTTAGTTGTTTTTTTTTTTTTTTTCTCCTCCTCCTCCAATCACCAGCCGCACGTGTGTGGGGGTGGTGATTGGAGGAGTATCAATCACTTCTCAACGGTAAAATAGCAACAAATTTATTGATATTATTAAACTTATTTAAAAAAAATACTAATGGAAATTTTTTCACAATTACATCTCTAACAAACTATTTTGAACTAAACCCCATTTTTAACCTTCGGCCATTAATTTATGTACACCGATTTAAATGTGTAAAAATAAAATATTACATGGCCATTAGAACTCCGTAAATGAAATATTACTTAGACGCTCTTCTAATGATAGTGGAGATGACGGAAATGAGGTCAATACTGCTAATCTTTCAAAATATTCTCTCACATTAAATCCATTGGCCGTTAACTTTGCCGTTAGATAATCTTCTCCGTCTTCTTCTCGTGATGGCAAGAACGGTGTCCGTACAACCTCCGTTAATAAGTCCCACTTTACTCCACGAAAGAATTCGTGATGTTTGATCTCGGACGCGCCGTTAGAGAAGCCCATTCGCTTGATAGGATCCTTCTGTAACAGCCGTCCGATCAAATCCGTCAATGCTGACCTTTTCCCAGTGAACTCCGGTGATTTCATAACGACGTTGTGAAACGTTTCTTTTCGATTCTTTCCCTTAAACGGCGTCTTCCCATACATCATTTCGTACGCTAGTATTCCTAGGGCCCACCAATCGACGGCGAACTCGTGCCCCTCGCCGGAAACCATCTCCGGCGACACGTACTCGTCCGTACCCACAAACGAATTCGACCTCTCCCCTCTCTCAAAACTCATTTTCCGGCGACTCACCGGCGAAACACGAGCACTTTTTGCTTTCTTCAACGCCGAACCAGCCGGAAACTTCACCGGAACGAACCGGGCCAGATTCCGGCGGTGTTTACGGCGAGGTTTCTCATCCGGGTCGACCATAATTGGATTCGCAATTCTGGGTCCGAGGCTACGAGAGAGATCAAAGTCGGTTAGAGTTATATGACCCGACTGTTGAATCAAGACGTTCTCGGGTTTGAGGTCTCGGTAGACGATCCCCATGCTATGGAGGTGGTCGAGAGCGCAGATGATCTCAGCCAGGTAGAACCGGATGACCGCCGGAGAGAACACGTGGTCGGTCTGACGGTATCGGAGAACATTGAGATCGCCACCGTGGCAGTACGGTACTGCCCAACCCAGAAATTCCGGAGTCTCGAAAGATCCGAGTAAATTGGGGAGAAATGGGTGGGTGGGTTTGCTTAAACGGGTCAGGACGGAGAGCTCCCAGCGGGCACGGCGGTCAGCGGCGTGGAGAGAGCATTTCTCGACGACTTTGAGAGCGAACGGGCAGCGGGCAGACGGGTCGAGTGACTGGTCGTGGACAAGAAAGACCGTGCCCATGGCTCCTTTTCCGAGGACTTTGATGGCTCTGAGATTGTCCAGGTCTAATTCCGGCGAAAATGGCTCCATTTTAGAGAGAGAGAGAGAGAGAGAGTATGGGAAAGAAAGAGTGGTGGTGTTGAGGTTTTTTAGTTTGGATTATATACTTTTAAGCTATTTTTGTTTGTTTCCCAGGAAAATAGTGTTTTGTGTACAGATGATAGATACAGGTGCATGTATGTCTATATCATGTAGTATCATTACTGGAGGAGGTGGGACCTTTTCTTTTATTATTATTATTATTATTATTAGAAGTAGAATAGAAGTGATTTGTAATGAGAAAATTAATAATGAAATAATTGTTAGTAAAAAAATTAAATAAAAGTGTATTTATTTTGATAATAATTGTTTGTGTAGGGATTTTTAAATTATTTTTATATAAAATAATAAAATAAATAAAAAAAATACAAAAATATTAAACATTAATGTTCATAAAAAAAATGTTCAACATATAAAAAAATTTAAAAATATATATATAGAAAAAATAAAAATAAAAATAAATAAAACAAATAAAATTATCATTTTTATTTAACAAAAAATACAGTTCAAAAAAAATGTCTAGCATATAAAAAAAATTAAAAAAAAATCCGACAAACTATTTTTCTAATAACAAATCCCAAGCCTCCATCTTAAAATCCGCCCAAAGGCCTATATTATATTAGGAGTCATCTTTTCATCTCTCAAAACAAACATAACATACAATGGGTCTCGCCTCCATTTCAATCTGAATCCCAACTCTAACTCCCTAAACAAACAGGGCCATAAGGTATTAATTATTTATGTTTGGTTATTGAAGAATATGAGACATATAATAAATAGTAATTGATAAATAAATACAATCACGTAATACTTCGGGAGTATCTAAAATTTTTTCTGTCTTTTCGGGAATTTTGTTAGTGTACAATTCAATTATTAAATGGGGGGAATTATGAGTGAAAATATAAAATTATTTTAAAATATATATATAATAATTTTAATTATTATTATTTGTAATGTTTATCACTTTTTTATAAATATTTTTTTTATGTGTTTCCACTTGAATGTAATTGTCCCTTATTAAACTAGTAAAAATTATTAATTTATATTTATTACGATTAAATTTTATGTTTACATACTTATGTGATAAAATATGATCATATACTTGCATTTGTTAGAGAACCTTCAATGTAGAATCAAATATTTCATTAAATTTGAGTACAAAATTAATAATAAAAATTGATTTTATACTGTTCACTCTAATACTAAAATTAAAATTTTATCAAATTTTTTCACATCTCTGGTTGTTTAGGAGGATATCTGGGTGAATGTCTTGAAAGTCATCTAGACATGAACAAAAAAAACTGTCAAATAGCCTTAGGTGGACATCTGGCCCAACAGTAACAATTTAAATTTGATGAAGGATCAAACATCTCTACATTTGATGAAATATCTGCTTCTCTCTCCGTTTGATATCACTTTGGTGAAAACGTTGGAACTCATTTTTTAAAATTGTTTGATCAAATTTGAATTTGATGACATATTTGAGTAAATGTTGGAGATGATCTTACTTATCATAATTAATAGGGAGAGTTACGAGCCGATTCTATGGACCGGTCTTATTACCCAGCAGGTCCTACTTAAAAAAATTAAACAGTGTTTTTCATTTTTACCCCTAGACTCAACATTGCAAATTTATCACCGGTTTAAATAAATTTATCACTGGTTTAAATAGATTTATCACTGACTTGAATCCATTTGAACTGAAGAGAAGCCCATATGCCGATCAAGAAGTTAGCCTTGGCGCAGACGAAAGCGGAGAGGAGAGCGAGAGGAAGGGAATTGAAGGTGGAGATGAGAAAGAAGGTGGAGCTGAATAAGGCGATCTGAGCGGAGATGGGGAATAACCAGACGACGAAGAAAGAATCGGGCTTGAAGTCGAGGGAATCAAGGATGTAAGCAACCATGAGTCCCAATGTCAAGGCAACGACGACAGGCGTGCTGCTAAGGTCGAGGAGGAAGGCAGCGCAGGGTACTAGGGCGACAGCGATCCTAGCGTTGTGGGCAAACGAAGAAGTCTCTCCCAAACTCGCTTTTACATCACTGCCGATGCCGACACCGAACTACCATCACCGAGCGGTGACAACGATTCTTGATTCTCTTTCCGATGCAGTGACAACGATTTGCAACTGTGGAACAAATCTATATTCAAATGTGAATCGAAGGTCAATTAGAGATCAATTGAAGCTCAACCCAATCAGTTCAGAGCTTAATCGATGCTCAACCAATTCAAAGATGGGTTCAATGATATGGGTTTCCATGTTCATGGTTCAATGATTTGGGTTTTCATCTCCAGATCTGAGTATAAAAACATGAGGGTAAAAACGGAATAAAAAAAATGTTCAGGACCTATAGGTGAAAGTGTCTCCATTAAAAGACCTGTTGGGTAATAATCCTTGAAAATAGGGCTGGCCTGTAAAAATTACTAATTAATATTGGTAGTTGGTTGGTCCATAAGGGCCCGTTTGTTTTTAGACTTAGGTTTGATAGGATTGCCAGGGTAAGAATTGTTAGTAAGGAAATTGTTGGTGATGAGACTAAGAAAAATTGTATTTATTTGATGACCACCAAACTAACAATTATGATAGAATTAATTATATGAAATTCTATAAATACTCTTAAGACTCGTTTATTTTCAGATGTAAAATAAAGGGGATTGTTAGTGAGGGAATTAAGAAAAAAATGTGTTTATTTGATAACCAATAGATTAGTAATAGTTCATGTTTATTTTGAGAGATAGGAGTGAGATTAACCATGTAAAATTTCACAAATATTCTTTGCATTATTATCAAATTTAGGCTTATACCAACTAAAGAATAAATAAATTTTTACTCAATGTTATTCTTTTTCTTTTTACTTTTTTTTAAATATTAAAAAATCCAACTATCAAAACTTTTTTACTCAATGTTTTTTTTTTTTTTTAATTTTAATATTAATGAATCCAACTATCAATAAATTTTTACTCAATGTTATTCTCTCTTTTTATTTATTTATTTGCAAATATTAAAGAATCCAACTATCAATCAAATTTTACTCAATTATTTGTGTTTAATATTGCATGAGTCATATTATGAGTCTCATTCCAAGTATTATAACAAATTTAACAATAAACACAAGAGCAAAATAGTCAATTAACTCATAGTCCCAAGGAATTCATTTTTGAATACCACCTCCCTTAGGCCCTAGTCCACTATCCGAGGCCTTTCATAGTCCTGAGAGACTATGAATCTCGAGGTCCATTTTGAAAACAAACATGATAATTGTTATCCCCGCTTCATTATTAGTCCAACCTTGACACCTACCTCTCAAAACAAACAGGCTCTTAGTATTTTTTATATATTTTAATATTAAAAATTATATTTCATATATATATATATTGGATACTATATATTTTTTATATAATTTTTTTTGTTATAATTTTTTTATTATATTTTAATATTAAAAATTATTATGCTAGGAATTTAAACCGGGGTAATATCATCATTTAACATGTAATGCCTAGGCTTTATTTCCTATTACTATCTCCCCGACCTCACTTATAAACCCACAGGCCCCGTTTGTTTTCAGAGGTAAAATTGAGGAGATTCATAGTGAGAGGATTAATAGGGGATTAATAGTGAGAGGATTGTTAGTGAGGGGATTGATAGTGAGGGGATTAAGTAAAATTGCGTTTGTTTTGATGATAGTTGTTAGTGTAGGAATTGTTAAATTATTTTTATATAAAATAATAAAATAAATAAACAAATATAAAAAATTAAACATTAATGTTTAAAAAAAAATTCCCAACATGTAAAAAAGAAAAAAAATTATAATCCCCTCGCTATTTTTCCAATACCACCTCCACCTCCACCTCTACCTCCTCCATCTCAATCCCCCTTTCAACCTCCATCTTAATCTCCCTTTCAACCTCCATCTTAATCCCCTCTTTCATCTTAATCCCTTCCCCAACTCTATAAACAAACATAATACTAAATAACCTCATTTCCATCCTAATCTCCTCCCATCTATTACACTCCAAAACAAACGGGGCCATAGTAGAGAGTCTTATCGTATTGTGTGGGGACTATTGTCATGTTTGTTTCGTGATTTAAGTGGTCAGATTAGACTATCATGGCTATAGGTCTCACCCACAGTATATTTGATAGTGAAATAGGAGGGCAGATTGATAATCCAAGGAGCTTAGTAATCCTCCTCAGTATGAGGATTAGCTTGGCTGAGTTTTGGACGAGATTTGAAAAATAGTGAGAAGATTACGTCTATTTTATATAAATATTTTATTTTATTTTATTTTACCAATTGCACTTATTTGTTTTAATATTTATTTTAATTTTTTCAATATAAAAATAATTTATTTATTTATTTTATATAAAAAATAATTTAATAATCCCATCACTAACCATCTTCCATATTGTCATCAAAACAAACATATTTTTTCTTAATTTCCTCACTAATAATCCCCACATTAACAATATCTTCACTAACCATCATCTCGCTAATAATCACATCCAATCTAATCAGCCAAACAAACGTAGCCTATGAGTCCAATGCTATAATTTGAAAACAAATATGATATCAGCAAACTCAACACACCAGTAGTTACTAGGTCCATCTTCGAAAACAAATCACTCTGTTTGGTTTCAGTTTTTAAAATTCACTTTTTAGAAAATTTTACTTTTTCGTTTTTTGTATTTTATATTTTTACCAAATTTTTTTAATATTTTAAGCAAATTTTTTAATTTTTAGACACGCCTAATATAAATACAATAAAAAAGGTATAATATTTGTGAAAAAAATATTAAAAAAAATCACTTAATACCAAAAATACAAAAAAAGAAAAAAGAAAATTCAATAGATTTTTCATATTTTTGTGTATTTATTAGTTTTTTAAAATATTTTTTCACAAATATTTTACTATTTAGATATATCTAAATGAGGTGTATCTAAATAAGTAAAACAATTGCTTAAAATTTTAAAAAAATTCACTAAAAACAAAAAAAATATGAAAAATAAAAAATTTAATTTTCAAAAAACTGAAACCAAACACACTGAATAAGACCCCAGGGTTGTTTGGAAATAAAAATAATAAAAATAATCATAAACCTTTAACGTGATATATAATATTTAATGATATTGAATGCGAGCTCATATTCTCACCTTCAAATACACTTCTTTCTTTATTCTTATTATACCAAATTACATTAATATTTTTTTTTTATAAAATTTTGCACATATATCTCAATTGTCCTTTATTAAAAAAGATTAATGTAAACTATATATAATAAAAATAAAAAATAGAGTGTAGAATAAAGTGAAGTGGGAATAAATAAGAATTGTCATTTTAATCTTATTCGTGGGAACCGTCTTGAATGTGACAGATTTTTCCCACCCTGACACTTTTGTGAGGACGAGAGTGGATTATGTTTTGGTCATCACAACGAGATTAGGGTGGGGACGAGTATCGCATTTTTTGATTCAATCTCGACCTAATATAATTAATAATATATAAATAAATTATATATGTATATATGTATAATAATTAGATATAAGAAAAAAAATATTAAAAATCTATAGTTCTGTTTAAATATAAATAAATAATAATTTTAAAAATCTCACTATTTATATAGATAAAAATAAAAAAAAATATTTAATGCGCTAAAAATTTAAATTATTTTTATTTGTTTAATTATTTAAAATATAATTGGATATCGAAAGATATTGAGTATCCACAAATATCTACGAGAGCAGAAATATGAGACGGGGGTAGAAGCAATCGACAAGAACAAAACAAGGAATGACGAACCCGTCTTCAACCCGCCCAAAGTGGAAATAATGGTTCCCTACTGAATATGTGCGTGTGTATATTTTATATAGAGAGCCACACGTTGAGTTTGGTGTGGTTAAGGTACGGTGCGTGCGGTTATGAAAGGGAAACACTTGTGTGGAGGGTTAATAATTAGGAAAAATTGTATTTGTGCATGAATGATTTAAAATAGTAAGAAAAATGATTTACAAATTTAGTGTTGTGTAAAAAAAATAATTAATTAATAATTAAAAAATATATAAAAGAGATAATTGCTTTAAATATTTTAATTAATTATACTATCATTAAATTTAAAAAATGAGTCTAATTTTTAAACTTAAATAACAATGCTATATCTCATATCATAATTTTTATTTGCACTAGATACAAACTAACTTACATTTTAACGAAATTTATAATAATAGTACTATACAAATAGAAAAATATTAAAAATAACTCTTAGGATTATTGTTAGTATTAAAAAAAATATGTAAAATGTGTATTAAAAATTATCTTAAAAGTGTTTTAATTTATGTAAAATATGTATTGAGATTATAAATATTTTGTCATTTTATATTTCTTATTGACAGTCATTAATAGGACCCAAATGATATTGTCACATTATTTTGATATTAAAGTGATGTTTGGGAAGACTTAAATAAATGCACTTTTTGTCTTTTTACGAAAAGATGTGTAAAAAAGTAGAAAAGTGATGTAATAGAAAAAAGATAAAAAGATGAATTATATTTGAAGTGGGTAAAAATTGATCAAGTCTTGGTGCTAGGCCCAATGCGATACTCACTCCAAGGTGGAGCTAGGTCAGACCTCAGCCCTATTGCCAACACTTGCTCCGATGCAAGACAATCATAGGAGCTCGGCCCAATGTACGAATGTCACTCCAAAATGGGCCGAGCAGCACGTTGAACCTCCTGGACGGACAGACAACCACTCCGAAGTGGGATGAGCAACATGTTGGACCTCTTGGACGGACAGCCAACCACTCTGAAGTGGGTTGAGCAACATGTTGGACCTCCTGGTTGGACAACCGTCCTAGAGCAGACCAACTTAGAGAAGACCAATTCACTGAAGATCTTTCTTGGGCTCACAAGAGACAAACAACTCTGCTCCTCTCCCTCTGTATGAATAGAACGTGGAGACATGGAGGTGCAGAGGGACAAGGTGCATATATGACAAACCTGTGTCTGAATGGCAGGCGGAGTGGTCGTCCTCTTCCAATGAGAGATGTCCGCTAATGAGACAAACAAAACAAACCTGCACCCGAGTATCAGGCGGAGTGGTCGTCCTCCTCCAATAGGAGACGACTACGAATAAGACACGTTGGACAGATGGCGGAGAGAGAAGGACTTGAACGACAAACAACCTTCTCCTATAAAAGGTGAATACTATTCACTCTGAAGGGATCCGAAATCCACACACTTAACACATATACACTCTTTGTATTCTCTCTTCTCTCTTCTTCCTCTCCCTGAGTCCCTGACTTTACCATCGGAGGGGTTTCTGACCAAACCCCGGTCGGGCAGCCTCACTGTTTGTTACTCTGTGCAGATCTTTAATTCCCAAAGCACATTGTTCATCCACGAAGTTCAACCATTCTTCATAGTGCGAAAATCACCCCCGCACAATATTGAAGTTGCCAAACTTGGCCTAAGGTTTGATTTGGCATCTTCAAAAAAAATGAAAAAGTTAAAAAGTCACTATCCTATTTAAGTCACGTCATCCTATTTAAGTCACAACACCTCTCTATCACATCACTTCAAATCTAACCCATATTTCATAAAAAGTAAAAAGTGTACTTATTTAGGACATTTTAAAATTTATAAAAAATTTTTTTGTAAGAATATTATCATTATTTAATTGTAATTATTTAAAATTATTTCCATAAAATCCAATTTTTATTTATAAAAGGCATGAGAGAGTGCTTGCAGAAGAGACAAAAGATGGGTTGTATACAAAGTTATCACATGGCCCTTCCATAATCAAATGGAGTTGTGGGCAGCGGTGGGTATGTGAACGGGTTATGATTCTTCTATTTCTATGAAAATAGTGTGTTTTGTTTAAGTTTTTTGAATTAAATTTTTTAAAATTTAAGTTTTTTTATTTTTGTATTTTTTTTAGTGATTATTTTTAAAATTTCAATATTTTTTTTTATTTTTTTAGATGTACCTTATTTGTATGTATCTAAAAAGTAAAAAATTTGTGAAAAAATATTTTAAAAAATTAATAAATACATAAAAATATAAAAAATGTATTGAATTCTTGTATTTTTTTTATAGTTTTGGTATTTAGTGAATTTTTAAAAGATTTTTTTTACAATTTTTTTTTTTTACTTTTTAGGTGTATTTATGTTAAGTGTGTCTAAAAAGTAAAAAAATTGTTTAAAATATTAAAAAAAAATTCAGTAAAAAAAAATATGAAAAATAAAAAAGTAAATTTTTCTGAAAAGTATTTTTGAAAACATGAAACCAAGCAAGCACATTTGTTAAAAAATTTTAAAAATATATATTATTTTATACATAGAATGGCCCATACAACATATATATATATATATATATATATTCTTCTTCTTCTATCTTGAATTGTCTTTCTATTTTATACCAAAAAAAACTTCATTATCTTATTAGAAATTACTTCTATGGTATTTTATTTTATTATATATATATATATATATAATTAATATATATCATATTATACGTACATGTATATTTTGTGTATATGATAAAAAAATGATTAATTACCAAAAAGTCCTATCTACATATTTGGTGGTAGTTTAGGTCCTGTCAAAAAAATTTTGAACCATTAAGTCCCATTTATAGGTAAAAAGACGTTTTGCCATTTAATTCCAAAATTGAGAATGTTCTCAATTTTTAAAACTGAGAATGTTCTCAATTTATAATTATCAAAACTAAGAAATTTCTCAATTTTTTTATGATTAAAATTCAGAATATTATAAACTGAGAATGTTCTCAATTTCAAATTAGAATTCAGAAGAAAAATGTAGTCGAGTACATAGGGTTACAATTTCAGATCTGGTGAACTTTGACTTGGAAGGTTGCAATTTGGGGTTCGATTCGAGACCCCTCCTTAACAACCACTGCATTAGGCTTCACATTCTTTGTCTGAAGCAATCTCCTGTTTCCATCGCTGACCCATGATGGGAACCCATCTTCGGATAACAACCTCTAACACCAATCGAATCACTGCTGCCTTTAACAATGGCAATCTCTACATTCGCCAACCTAAGCTCATCACTTCCTCCTCTGAACACCAATCTCAAACCACTCCCACTCTTCCACCTCCTCATCCGCCTCTGCTACAACCTTGAGAGAGCGGCGTGAAAACTCCAAAGAAGTCGGTGAAGTCACCGCCGTCACAGCCTCAGAAGAGCGATATTCGAGGCAGCGATAAGTCAAAGCAGATGGAAGGAAATGAGAAGTGCTTTGAATCAAAGTAGATGGATGCGAGAAATGAGATTTCAGAGAGATGAAGGCAGTGGCGGAGGAGAAAGGCGCTAATGTGGTGGCCAGAGATGGAAAGAGAAGAAGTGATGAACATGTAAATGAAGATTCTGAAGGACCCCAACTTATCGAAGGAGTTATGGAGATTAAAAATTAATGAGACTTGAAGGAGCAATTAATTTTATTTAGGATTTAATGGATTATAAGTTCACAAAATGGGACTTGTATGTAAATGTCCCATAATTTTTTTTTTTTTAACCCTCCGATAATGAAATTTTGATACCGTCTCGGGCATGCCTGTTGGGATGAAGTCATAGGCTTGTTAGAATGTCATTACCTTCCCATTCCATATACAATTTTTATTTTTATTTTCAATCTCTCTCTCCTTTTATTTAATTATTAAACATTAATATTATTAAATTTTTTAAAGCTATTGGGTTTTGTCTTTGGTTTATATATATAATATTATTTCAATATTTAAAGTAAGAATGTGTATTGCACCATATGGTTGAGAGTTAGTGATCTGATCAAGGTGTTTGTTGGCAAATCTAAGAACTCCATCAAATGAATATAGACCTTTGTTTTGTATATATAATTAGTGGCTATGCATATTGAGAGGGAGATTTATAATCTGGCTTTGGGCCGTGGTAGAAATCGGACAAGATAGGGCCGAGCATGTTTGGGCCGAGCTAACTTGGGCCTGTTTAGAGTGGGTTTTGCCCAATCGAGGCTCGGGTCCCCTGTTCAGGCCGAGCTAACTTAGACTTCCCCGGAGTTGGTCTTGCTCGGTCGAGGCCTAGACTCGAGGTTTAAGTCCCATGTTTGGACCGAGCTAATTTGGCCGGGATGATCGTTGGCTACCCCGGGTTCCATGGTTCGCACTTTCAGCTCGGTGGGAAAGGCCTTCTGTTTACTGGCTCGACCGATCTTGAACTCAGCTCTGCCAGAATGCTACTGAGCTCGGTTGTTATGGAGCTCGGCAAGTGAAACACTCGGACTCGTTACGCAGTATGGTCGTGTAAGGCCGAGGTGATGCCACCGGGCTGCCGAGTTCCCACTAATGTTGTCTGACGGTTTGGTTAGGTGGTGTTCGCCGGATTTGTACTGACAGATGGGAGTGCAGCTCCACGTGTCAAGAGACTAATGGGTGTAGAGTTGAGCGCAGAAAGTATATAAGCATAACTGCACCCCCCATGCTGGGGATGAGAGATCATTTGGTGAGAAACCCTCATTGTGCTATATCTCTCTCTTCCTCTCTCTTCCAGAGTGTGTGCTAACTTGACCGTCAGATGGGTTTTCCGGCAACACACCGCTGGGCAGCTCACCGCCGTTGTGCTCGCAGGTCGATCGGATAGACAAGGAGCTTGGATGAAAGGAGTACGGACAGCGACGAACATTTCCTCCCCGTACAATTGGTGCCGTCTGTGGGAAGGTTTAACAGACAAAACCTTGTCTTCCAAGCTCATCCAATCACTTTCAATGACGAACAACGATGAAATATCGTTGGCTGCCATTGACGGTGTTACCTCGGAATCAGCTAGACGAAGAGATGAACTCCCCGCCGTTCAAAACATGGCGGACCTGGAGACTTCCCTAGGAGGACATTCAAGAGATGCGCGAGATAAGCGCGCTAGAAATTTCGGTCATTCACGGAGCCCAAACGGACACCGGCGGCGAAGAGAATCGCACGCTAGACGTTTGAAGCACAAGTTAAGGGACCAAGACACTGTCATCCAGAGAATAGCGGCAGAAATGGAAGCTCTCAAACGCTAAGTCAAAGGGAAGGGTGTTGATGGAGTGGGAGACCACAGTGAGCGCACCCAACCCCACCATTCAGGCAGCCAAAGCCAGCAGCGCACTCCCTCTCTTTCTATCAGCAGAAGCTATAGGGGTGGAGACCTAGACACGCTTGCAGAGAAGTCTAGCACGTAAAATAATACCTACCATCCCTCACGCCCGGCGACCACTACGAGATATTCTAACTCCATCCGTTCAAAGGACTTGAGGGATGTCCTGAAGGAGCGAGCTCGCCGACGGGAGGCCGAAAGGGTGCCGGCACTCCAGCAGCTATCTTACGGGGGTCACGCTAGTGAAGAGGTCATAATACTGCCACCCCGCCCAGCCGTGCCTGTCCCTCTAGACATAGATTTGGCAAGGCTAAACGCCACCCCCTTTTCCCTTGAGATAGAAACCACATCGCTCCCGGTGGGCTTTCACCAGCCCAAGTTTACGCTTTATGATAGAAAGACTGATCCGTACATACATGTAAGCCACTTCCGGCAGGTTATGGCCAGACATAGGCGCAATGACGCTCTTATGTACCTTATTTTTCCGTCAAGTTTGGGCAAATTGGGCTTGAAATGGTTTGAAAGGCTGCTGGAGGAAAGCATCGAAAGGTGGCAGCAGTTGGTGGAAGCATTCGTGACTTGTTTCAAACTACTACCAAAACACCAAAGGAAATGGACCACCTTCTCAGTGTCAAGATGGAGTCGAGTGACACTCTCAAGGCATACAACTCCAGGTACTGGGAAACCTTCAACGAGATTCTAGATTGCCCTATCAACCTGGAAATCACCCAATATAAGCGCAATCTCCCAGTCGGACATAGGCTACAAGACTCGTTTACCATGAACCAGCAGACATCCATAAGGCAACTAATGCAGGGCATCAATGAGCACATCCGAATAGAGAATGATGTGGCGGCATCCACCACGAAGACAACTCTGGTGGTAACAGACAAGAGGTCGGTTGACAAAGTATATGCGGTCGGACAAGAGCCTAACCGTCCAAATGATCGCGCCGGGGAATCTAACCGTGGACCAAATCATCGAAACCGGGGTAGGGGTCATCGAAATGATCGAGCAGAATACCTCCATGATGACGCAACTAATGTTAACAGAAGGTTGAACGCTTGGACGGGCATCACCACGGTCTTTAAGATTCCAATCTATCGCATACTTAGTGAAATCCGTAACGAGGATTACGTCCAGTTTCCTGCTAAGTTAGGTGATGCGTAAAAGAGCTTCAATCCGCGGTACCGCTGCACATATCATAGGGAGCGAGGACACCGAACAGAGGACTGTTTGCCTTTGAAGCAACACTTGGAAAAGTTAGTCGCCGCCGATCACTTAGACCTTCACATTGATGGGGGCGTCAAAGCCGCGCATCCTACCCCGGCTGATCCGAATGGTTTGGATGACTTAGAAGCGCCCCCTCAAGGAGTGGTCAATGTGATCCACGGCATAGTGGAGCCGATGCGTGTGTGCGAGCTCCGAGGAATGATCAAAAAGGCGGAACTTATGAAGGAAGTTTTGTTAGTCTAGCCCGCGGTCAAAAAGGGCAAGACCGAGGAGAAAGACGTGATTAGTTTCTCCACAAGGGACCTAGAACGCATTCAAACGCCACACAACGACGCCCTAGTGGTCACCCTTCGCGTCAGAGAGTTCGATGTCAAGCATATCTTGATTGACCAGGGAAGCTCGGTTGAGATTATGTACTACGATGCGTTCAAGCAACTCAAACTCCGGGTTACAGACTTGGCTCCGGCAACTTCGCCAATAGTTGGTTTCAATTAGCAACCGGAGTGGCCTATGGGAAAGATAATTTTACCGATCAAAGCTGGATCCGTGGTCAAGCAGGTGGAGTTTTGGGTATTGAAGGTGCCGTCTACGTATAATCTGATCCTCGGTAGGGGATGGCTTCACACTATGCAGGCTGTAGTGTCGACCTACCACCAGGTTATGAGATTCCCTTCGGCTATGGTGGAAATTGAGGAAATTTGGGACGATCAAGTCATGTCGAAGCAATGCTTCGTGGCAGTGAACGGGAGCCAGGCTACCAAAGGCTTCGTCCAAATGATTGAAGGATCGGAAGGCTAGGGAGTCCTTGAAGATGTGGGCGCCAAGGCTGAGGATAAGGCTGTTGAAGTGTTGGTGGAAGTGCGGATCGACACCGAAAGTCCAAACAAATTCTTTTTGCTAGGGTCAATCCTTACCGCCCAAGAAAGAACTGAGATGGTAGATTTCTTGATGGCGAATATCGAAGTCTTCGTCTGGACGCCGTACGACATGGATGGCGTTGACCCAAGCTTTATTTGCCACCAACTCAATGTCTTCCCGAATGTACGCCCTGTCATTCAAAGAACAAGGAGATCGGCTCTTCATCATGCTGAGGTAGTCGCGGAGAAGGTAAGGAACTTGCTTGAAGCACGGGCTATTCAGGAAGTGCACTACCTTCGGTGGATTTCAAACATGGTCGCAGTACCCAAGAAGAATGGGAAGTGTTGAGTTTACGTTGACTACAAGACCGTCAACCGAGCTTGCCCTAAAGACAACTTTCTTCTGCCCAGAATAGACCAGCTGGTAGATCTAACGATTGCACATAACAGGCTCAGTTTCTTGGATGCCTACCGTAGTTATCATCAGATTGCCATGCATGGCCCCGACCGTGTGATAACCTCTTTCACCACTCCAAGGGGACTCTTCTACTATCGAGTCATACCTTTTGGTTTGAAGAACGCCGGGGCAACTTTTCAAAGGATGGTGACCAAAATGTTCGTTCCTCTGCTAGGCCAGACGATAGAGGCTTATATCGATGACATGGTTATCAAAAGCAGGCATCAGGTAGACCACTTGTCCGACCTAGCTGAGATGTTCGCCATTCTCAAACAGCACAAGCTATGCCTGAATGCGTCTAAGTGTGCCTTCGGCGTGGGATTCGGGAAATTCCTAGGCTTCCTAGTCACAAACTGAGGCATCGAGGCAGACCCCACACAAATCAAAGCTATACAAGAATTAAAGCAGCCCAACTCGACGAAGGACGTGCAGCATCTGGCCGGAATGGCCGCCGCACTTAACCAATTCATAAGTCGGTCATCAGATCGCTGCTGCCCTTTCTTTCGAGCCCCTGAAATCCAAGTTTTCATGGGACGAGGAATGTGATAGGGCTTTGGTCGAGCTCAAGGCGTATCTGTCTTCTGCTCCATTATTGGTGACACCCAAGCCCAGCAAAAAACTCTTCCTTTATCTGACCGTTTCTCAGCATGCAGTTAGCGCAGTGCTTATCCGCTCAGAAGGTATCCAGCATTTCCCCATCTTCTATGTGAGCAAAACCTTGCTACTAGCAGAGTCGAGGTATTTGTCGCTGGAAAAACTTGCTTTGGCGTTGATGATGGCCTCTAGGAAATTGGACCACTATTTTCATGCTCATACAATCGTCGTGTTGACCGAGTTCCCCCTCAAAGCCCTGTTTGAGCAGGCGGATTTCTTCGGTCGAATCCTCAAGTGGGCGGTCGAATTGGGACAATTCGACGTCAAGTTCTAACCCCGAACTGCCATAAAAGCGCAGATATTGGCCGATTTTGTCGTTGAATTCTCGCTTGAAATTCATCCAGTATGCCCAGTGGATCTTGCCACGGTAGCCGAGGAGGCGAACGCAAGCTCAACAGAAATTGCACAGCAAGGCGATGTTGAAGACGCGAAATTTGCGCACCCCGCCACAGAACCTCCAACCGGCATAGTACTGCAGCCCAGCGATGCGACGCCAGACTTGGGCATAACAGACCAAACTGTTAGGTCCGGTGTCGCATCGCTAAAGGGGGATGAAATGGAACCGAATAGCAGCCAACCAGAAATCGAACAGCCGAGCGACCGTGATCCCATCTAGGGCTGGGCATAGGGTTATCCGACCCGCCCAACCCGCCCAACCCTACCCTACCCGCAGACTTTTGGGCGGTTTCGCAAACATGTTAGGGTAGGGTGCGGTTTGGATTATGGCTGAATTTCGGGTTGCGGGCGGGTTGCGGGTTTGAACCGCACCCGCCCAACCCGCCCGCTTACACAGATTTTTTTTTTTTTTTTTTTTTAAATGTGTGAATTCTGAACCGTTGATTTTCATCTTTATTCTACAAACAAAGGTAAAAAAAAAAACCCTAACAATTCATTGTCATCTCATCTCACACATTTGCGCAGCTGGAGCTTGGAGGAGAGAGTTGAGCTCCTTCTCTCATCTCATATCAGTCTCTCTCTCGTTTTTCATCGTCGATCGACCTCTGGTCTGTCTGCTCATCCTTAACTTTGCTTCCTCATCGCCGATCGATCTCTGCTTTCTCATCGCAACTCTGTGCGTGCGCAGCTTCACTTCGAATCTCACTCTCTTCGTGTTTCGCAAGATCGACTCTGCTCAGGTAAGACTCGGTCTCTGTTTTTTTTTTTTTTTTCTTCTTTGAATTTGTTGATGTTGAATCTGTTTTTTTGAATCTGTTTTTTTGATTCACAGGTAAGCTTCACTTCGACTCAGCTTCACTTCGAATCTGTTTTTTTTTTTTTTTTTTTTGAATTCGTTGATGTTGAATCTGTTTTCTTGAATCTATTTTTTTGATTCATAGGTAAGCTTCACTTGGACTCTGCTTCACTTCGAAGGCACACTATGATCACTGCTCTTCTCACTTCACATACTCAACTTAAATAGGTAAATCAATGAGAAAACATTTGCATGTTAGAAGGTGCTAAAAATAGTGGAACAGGGTAATAATGTAGTTAGTAAGAAGAGATGTAAATGCTCATGTTTCATCTGAAAGAAGAAAAAAAAAAAAAAAAAGAGAAAAAGAGAAAAAATTATTGTTAGGATGAAGTGGCAGAGGAAACTACTTTAGTTTAAATTTCAAAAAATCAGTGCTGTATTTAATGGTCTTGGACTCTGCAATTAGATTGATTATAAATTCCCAAATTAATTTACTTTGTTTTTTTAGCTACAGAAGCTGGCTTATGTGTTCTTGCAGTGAATTTAACTTTATTTTTTTAGCTACTGATCTGCTGGTTTATTTATATATGTGATTCTGCATCACTTCATTGTTGATCATTCTGTAAGCTCTTTTAAATGTGTTTCATTGTTTTGTTAGGAGGGTCTTAGTAATGGAATATATTGATGGAATCCCAATTCTAAAGCTTGGAGATGAAATAGCTAAAAGAGGCATAAATCCTGGCGGTAAGATCGCAGCTGCGGCAAAGAGGTAAGCCCATTGATTACCTCAGAGAGTATGAAGTCCTTTTCTGCCAATTTTTTTCTTATCATAATCCCCATTTTTATGCAAAAAGTTCATATCATCTACTTTAAATCCATAACTTACTAGCTTATATCTTAATTTCTTCTTTTAAGCTGTAAGACATTTTGGGCAGTTTTAATATGTTATTGTAGACGTGTGAGAGAGGTATTCAAACATTGGTTGTTGAAACTTCACATGACAGCCAATCTAATAACTGGTTGGCAGTCCAATGTAGTATAAAAATGATAACATAGTAATCAAAATGATGATATATTTAAAAAAGTTTGAGAATCCCACCATGTTTAGTTTCTTGTGATTCCAGCATTTTGCTCTTAAAAAGTATTTTAATGTAATTAACAAAACAAATGCATGGAATTAGAATTGGAATTAAAAAAAAAAAAGGTTTAAAAATAAATTTTTGAAAAAAAAGTTCAATCCGCAAACCGCCCGCAACCGCCCGCATATCCGCGAACCCTATCCGCACAAACCGCAAACCGCATTGCGGGCGGTTGCGGGTTGACTTTTCCCCAAACCGCATACATGCGGGCGGGTCCAAACCGAACCGCAAACCGTCCCAAACCGAACCGCGGACACCCCTAATCCCATCAACCTTCAAGCTGCCCAGGACCCATCAGAGTGTTGGAAGCTCTTTGTCGGTGAAATGTGGAAACTTTTTGTAGATGGAGCCTCAAATCGTCACGGTGTCAGGCTCGGTATAGTTTTGATCTCGCCAGATGGTTTGACCATCGAGCACTCTATCACCCTCAGATTTCCTGCGTCAAATAACGCGGTTGAGTAGGAGGTGCTATTGGCCGGGCTCAAGAGCACGCTTTAGTTGCGCGCCTCCGAGCTGATAGTTTACAGTGACTCCCAACTTGTTGTCAACCAAGTGTTCGGGGTCTACGAAGCCAAAGACAACAGAATGGCTAAGTACCAAGCTCTCGTAAGAGAACACATCAAGTGATTCCAAGCCATAAGGGTCCAACAAATTGGTCGTGAAGAAAACGGCCGTGCGGATGAATTAGCCGACCTAGCTTCTATGGTCGACATAATATCTCCCAACCCTCTCCTAATTGAGTTTTTTCCAAGGCCTAGTATTGAGGAACCCAAGCAGACAGAAGTACTCTGCACCGAGCTTGGCCCTTCTTGGATGGACCCTATTATCCTCTTCCTAAAAAAACGGACCATTCCGACCGATAAAAAGGAAGCGCATAAAGTCTGGGTGAAGTCAGAGTGGTTTTAGCTCTCTCTATCTGGTGCTTTATACAAGAAGTCATTCACCGGTCCTTACTTCAAGTGTGTGCACCCAAACAACGTGAATGCATTCCTGTACGAGATTCATGAAGGCATATGCGGAAGTCACATTGGGAGAAGATCTTTGGCTTATCGAACTATCTCGCAAGGATATTGGTGGCCGTGCATGCAAGCGGACGCTCAAAAATATGTGAGAAAATGTGAGAAGTGCCAGAAGTTTGCCCACCAAATTCACCAGCCGGTCAGAGAACTTCTCCTTCTCACAAGCCCTTGGTCTTTTGCGATGTGGGGTCTAGACATAGTGAGACCACTCTCAACGGCACTAGGCAACCGGAAGTTCTTCATTGCGGCTACGGATTACTTCACCAAATGGGTAGGAGCTGAGCCCTTAGCTGCTATCAAGGAGAAAGATGTCAAACGGTTTGTCTGGCAGAATGTGATAACGCGATTTGGCATCTCCAAGATTCTGATTTCTAAAATGGCACCCAATTTGATGGGCGCTTATTTAGAGAATTTTGTGAGGAATTGAAGATCAAATTCTACAACTCCACTCCGGCTTACCCGCAGTCCAACGGCCAAGCCGAAGCATCAAACAAGACCATTCTTGTTGGGTTGAAGAAAAGACTTGAGAAACCCAAAGGAAAATGGGCCGAGGAACTCCCAATTGTCCTTTGGGCATATCGGACGACCCCGAGGCGATCTACCGAGAAAACTCCTTTTGCCTTGGCATACAGCATTGAGGCGGTCATCCCATTGGAAATCGACATGTCCACCATCCACAGTGAAAATTTTGAGCCCGAGATGAACTCTGAGGCAGTCGCCCTGGAATTGAACCTAGCTGAAGAGCGCCGAGAAAAAGCTTTGATCCACGTGGCCGCATACCAACAAGAATTGTCCAGGAAATACAACAAAACCCTGCACCCCAGACCGTTTAAAGTGGGTGACTGAGTTTTAAGAAAGGTCATGGGCAACACACTGGTGTCGGGCGAAGGCAAGCTAGGGGCAAACTGGAAAGGGCCTTACAAGATAACCGGTCTGGCGGGCAAGGGGGCATACCACTTGGAAGATTTTGAAGGAAAAAACATACCCCGGCCATGAAATGCGGCCAACCTCAAACCGTACTATTTTTAGTATTTGACGTTCTTATGTAATTTTTTGTAGAAGGACTTGCTCTCCCTGTACTTCTGAATGTAATACTCTTTTTGTCAATATAATAAAAGTGACTTATGTTTACTGAAGCATTTTGTTATTTTCGATGCCTACTTTGAGATTTTACCGGAGATGTTTTACTCCGGTTGAATGAGTTGATGATTTACTCAACTCTGTGGTTTCAACCCAGATGTTTTATTCCGGTTAAATGAGTTGATGATTTACTAAACTCTGTGGTTTCAACCGAGATGTTTTACTCCGGTTGAATGAGTTGATGATTCATTCAACTCTGTGGTTTCAACTAAGACGTTTTACTCTGGTTGAATGAGTTGATGATTCACTTAACTCTGTGGTTTCAACTGAGACGTTTTACTCTGGTTGAATGAGTTGATGATTCACTTAACTCTGTAGTTTCAACCGAGAAGTTTTACTCCGGTTAAATGAGTTGATGATTTACTCAATTCTGTGGTTTCAACCGTGATGTCTTACTCCGGTTGAATGAGTTAATGATTTACTCAAGGTTTTAGTGTCACGACCCAAACCCGTCCCTATAGATTTAGCATCGTAACCGGCCAGTAATCGATGGATTACCGAAGGCCTCTGAACAGATAAGCATATAATAAGGGGCTAGTGGAAGCAAATACATAAATATAGTTGTCCAATGAGCTGTGCTGACTTATATGAAACAGAATATTTAAAACTTTATATACAGAGTCAAAAGTCAATCATACATTATACCCCCACACATTAAAGTATCTGAAGTACAGCCAACAGAATTAAAACAATTTATACATATACATAGAACCAACAAAACTTGAACTCAGGACACCTCGGGAACCTCCACGTGAGGCATAATGGTTGGCTGACAACAGGACACAGATCCAGACAAAAGCCTTCAGACTTGAACTCCAGAATTCTCACCTATACATATATATATACAAATAGTGAGCTACAACCCACTGAATAACATTAAGGTAAAGGGGTTAGTGAACGAAATCCGAGCATATCATATGCGAAAAACAGATCATAGCATAATCATCCTCATATCAAAACATAATAATGCATCCCATAGAACACATCACAGAACGTCTTCCGACTAGAGTAATCGGTTCCGAATACCGATTAAACACATATCACCACAATGAAGTGGCTAACGAGATCTCGTAATTACTTGTATGTCATGGACCCGCATTTTCATGCCGTCCTCTATGACTTGGGACTATCTATGGATGCCATAATAGATTTCAAACTTGGGATGTTTGTTCACGTAAAATAGATATCATATCAGAAATCATAGTTTATCACATTTCATTTGGAACATAATTCATATGAACGTATCTTTACGATAATATTACTCACAGTGGTTCCAGTAAGCGGTTAATCAATCTTCAGACGTTGACCTACAAACACAAAGGGACATAACACAAGCATGTCTTATCATTACATATTCAAGTGGCCATTAAGGCTTAGCTTACTTTACATTGGTTCTTATTCTTTCTTATCACATTGCCTAAAACACACACACTTACAGTCTCGGAACTTAGTACATTCTTTACTTAAGGGTGGTTTGGCATCCCCTAAATAATCCATCTTTTTATCTTTTTTTCATCACATCACCTCTCTACTTTTCTGCACATCTTTTCGTAAAAAAACAAAAAGTACACTTATTTAGGTCATCCCAAACAACCTCTTAGTATGTTTCTAATCCATAACCTCATTATCAAAGCTTAATTAGGTCTTAGGAATGCCTAAGATGCAATGAGGGTGCCAAAGTTGGAACACTTAGGCGAATTTTCTGAAAATAAGGTCTACGCTCGAACGTGGATTACCCCGCTCGAGCGAATATGCAAACAAAGAAGCTTCGCTCGAGCGTGGACTTCCCCGCTCGAGCGGACTGCAAACTTATGAAAAAGTGTTGGATGCATGAAATTCACGCTCGACAGGCGCTTGATCCCCACTCGAGCGTGTGACACAGACCCTCGCTCGAGCGGACTGTAAAACGTATGAAAGTGTTGGAAACACGCATTTCACGCTTGAGCGTCACTCCCCTTGCTCGAGCGTGAGTCCAAAATCTGGAAATTCCAAATTGAACCTTCAAGCTAAAAATCAACTTTAAATGTACCAAATTCGATTCTTATGGGCTAATTTTTTGGAAAACACTTGTAAACTCATAGTATGATATGTTTCAAAGATCAATTTGAGAAATCAAAGCCCAAAGGTAGTTCAATTGAACACAATTTTCAAATAAACTTCAAGAACATGAAGAACAATGCAAATTCAACACATGCATGGGTTCCTTGGAATTCCAATGTTCTAAAACAAGATCAAATGCAAGATTTAACTTCAAAACATGGTGAGTTCATGGACTATAACAAAAATGTGGACATGCATGCAAGAATTTCTATGAAAACAACCTCAAATTTCATGATATACACATGCATGCAATCTTTAAGCTTCAATTCAACAATCTAAACCAAAACTTGACATCAATCTCAAAACTTCCAAGAACCATGCAAGAACTAACTTGATTTCACAATTAGAAGGATGAAATCCTTACCTAGGTTCCTCAATTACAAGAATGGAAGCTTAATCATGCAAATTTCCTCCAACTCTCTTAATCTCCAAGCCAAAATAAGATGAAATCACTCTATCTCCTTTCTCTCTCTCTCTAGTCGGTTAGGCTCAAGAAATGGGCTGATGAAATAATATAAAATCAAGTCTCAAAGTGTTGTAGAGATAGGCCACTAAGTGGCAAAAGGGTAAATAAGTCTAACTCATGTGATTTAACACTATTTAATCTAATTTAATCATACCAAATCACATTTCAATTAAATATACCATAAAATCACATAAATTCTAATTAGCATAAAACATTAATCAATTTCAGATTCGGCCGCCGATAAGGCCTTCAATTTTCAGTTCGAAACTTAAAACACGAACAGATAATTCAATAACGAACAGATAGAAGGTCAAATATCATGCAATTTACATACTAACCCCATAATTCATTTGATCCACTCAATTAGCATCATTAAATACGGATTAGTGGCTAATTACAGATAGGGGTCGTTACATTTAGCCAAGATGCTTTGTCCCGGTTAAAGGGTTGGTGATTTGCCCAACTCAAAAGATTTAACCGATGTGCTTTACCCCGGCTAAAGTAGTTGACGTTTTGCTTAAGGGTTCCTGCCGAGATGATGAAACACAGTCCAACAAGCAGTGCAATAGTTAACGAAATCAAAACTTTTCATTGATATGAAACTGAATTACATAAGGTGGGCAGGCAGCCCAGTTACATTCTTAAAAGAAAAAAAAAGAAAACTAAACTAAGAGGGAAAGGTCAGCGAAGTCAGCCCTTGTTGCAACTGCCTTCAGGTCTACCATAGTTGTGGTTTCTTGGACGCCGGTCTCCACCTGGCCGGCTTGCTTTGGGCGGTTTTCTCCCTCGGCTTCGTCCTTGCTTTCCTCCTCGGCCTCAGCCTGCAATGCACTGAAGACGTCGTTGGCGTATGGCACCATGTACGTCGGCAAAAAGACAGCTGGGGGAGAGGCAAACATGTCGGTTCTAGATCCTTGGCCGAGCTATTCGCAAGCAGCCTTCCAATCGGACTTGAAGAATATGTCCTTGGTGGCCTTGACTTGCTTGGTGTAGCTTTCTTCGGCCTCTTTGAAACCTGCGTTGTTGGCCTCGTCCACTTGATCCTTCCTTGATTGTTTCAACGCTTCCAGCTCGGCCCGGAGAGCGTCCCTTTCTTTCTCGGCGGCTCCAAGTTGGCCGAGCAATTTGGAGTTGTCTGTGTTTGCAATCTGCAAAGAAGCTTTTGACTGTCCTAGCTCGGTCTGCAGATGCTCGACCTGGCTGGCAGCGCCGATCGCCTTTTGCCGGAGTTTGTGAATCCGTTCCATTACAAGGTGTTGTTTTTGGATGGCCTGCAAGAAGAGAGTTTGATTAGAGAAAGGGAACCGAGCAAACACTTGGAAAAATTCAAATAAAACATGCAAAATTCTTACCCGAGTCATAGTCTTGACCAAGGACTTCACGAGCCGGGTGTCGGGCACGTGGTTGCTGCCGGTCATATCGCTCGGCAGGAGCAGGGCTTTTGTTAGGTCAAAGGCGAGGAGATGCTCTTTATCTTCTTTGACCAAAGCACTGGCTAGGATCTCTTTTTCCCGGTGTTTCAATTGAGGCTTCCAGAGACGTGTTGGCTCAGTTGTGGCCGCGGGTTGCTCGGTGCTCAGCTCCGCAACAAGCTCGGCTGAGGGATTGATGGTCTGGGCTGCACCACGGCAGTTGACGCCAACGCAACCACGGCCTCGCTTGTTTGACCGGCAGCAGCTGCGCGAGACGGGATGCTCGACAGCTCGGTGGATGTGGCGATGATGAGGTTCTTGATGCGGCTTCGCTTGGCTATTTCCTCTTCCTCGGTTAGCCAGATTAGTGGCACGTCCGGTAGTATTGGATCAGGAGGTAGAGACGGCGCTCGGAGGAAGTTTGTTACTCTACTTCGGCGAGGAGCGGAGTACCTGTAGGTTGGTACGTAGCCGAGAAGTTTGTGGCAATCCTGGTTACGGTACCGCAATACGGTTCTGATGGCTGCTTCGTTAGGATTATGGTAGTTGGCTTGCAAAGCTTCGATGGCTGCAATGAGGAAAAGAAGAAAAGGCATTAGTACAGAACAGTGAAGGAAAATAATTTAACCGAGCAGTGAGCACAGCTTACATGTCAAACCGAAGTTCTTGCTGATGTACCAGCCGGGCACATCGGCTGTTTCATAGTTTCCAGACACCTAGAAAAAGTCGTCGTCGTGCATATCTTTATCTGGGGTGCCGGTTACTATCTTCTCCTTGCTTGGTCTGATCTTTAGGTAGTAGTTAAGTCCATTGCCTGTATGCCCGAGGGTGTACTGGCGGAGTATCTCAGCTAATCCTAGGTTGATTCCTAGCCGGTTGTTTAGCTCAGCTATCCCATTAATTATTCTATAGGTGTTGGTTAAGACTTGTGTTGGTGCTAGCCCGGTGCGCCTCAGGAACTCGCACAATAGAGGATTGACCGGGAAGTGAAGGCCGCTTTCGATAATGGACAGCACGGTGAAAGGGCACTGGTCCAGTCTGCCCAAGTGTCCTTGGCACCGAGCTCGAGATGCACGTTAGCGGGGACGCTGTATTCTTCTCGGAATACGGCTAATGCGACCGGCATGTCGACCAGGAAGCGATAGCGCCCCATGTGTAGTCGGCTGGTTTTAGTACGGCTGTGTTGGTTTGGCAAAAACTCTCGTTTGATGGCTGCTCGGTCTTTGAGAACCTCAGTGTTGGTGCGTGGTCCCTTTGGACTCTGCAGTAAAAGGAGTGCAAGTGTAAGTGGGAGTACGGTCGGGCAAAACGTGTTTGACTTTAGCTCGGTCACATGGTGTGCCATTTTATTTCAGTCACAGAGGTAAACCAGAAGCTCGGCCACTTAAGCAGACCATATTTTAGCCCGGTCGAGCGGTCCAACACTCCGTTACCTCGGTTTCTACATGATTTTTGTAAACTCGCAACTTGCTCGATTTCGGTGCTTTTTGGGATCAAAAGAAGACCTAGAGCCCGGTCTGTCCCAGATCCTCGCGTATTCATCACTGAGGTTGAAGAACAGTAAAGAGAGCGGGGGCAAAGGAGGTTTTTGGGGAGCTCTATCCTAAAACCTATGGCTTTATGCCCTAAAATGTAAAATACCAAATGAAAAAGCAATAAAGAGATTCGAAGAACTTACCAGAATGAGGGCGACAGTCGAATCTTTGAGCTCGAAGTCAGTCCAAGGCTAGAAAGGTGTTTGATAGAGAGGAGGGCACTGCAGCGTCAAGTCGTCTGGAGCGAAGTAGAGACAGTAGGAAGAAAATGCAGGGGGAAGTGGCGTGTTTATAGGAGAAAAAAACCGCCTAAATTTGAATATGAAGAGACGGTTGGGTTGGCTGCTCGAGGCCAATAAATGATCGACGCGTGTCCCTATTGACGGCGGCGTCAGTATTGAAGAGACAAGAAGGCGAGTTGAGGCGTTGACCAAGCAAATCAAGAAACCGAGCATAGGGATTAGCACGGTTAACGTCTTGCGAACTAAGAATCGAGGGAGAATCTACCCCGGTCGGATCATGTAATCCCAGTCACGCTTGCGCGGACAGAATTAAGGGGCAATTGAGAGGGAGATTTATAATCTGGCTTTGGGCCGTGGTAGAAACTAGACAGGATAGGGCTGAGCATGTTTGGGCCGAGCTAACTTGGGCCTGTTCAGAGTGGGTTTTGCCTGGTCGAGGCTCGGGTCCCCTGTTCAGGCTGATCTAACTTGGACTTCCCCGGAGTTGGTCTTGCTCGGTCGAGGCCCAGGCTCGAGGTCCAGGTCCCATGTTTGGACCGAGCTAATTTGGCCGAGATGATCGTTGGCTACCCTGGGTTCCATGGTTCGCACGTTTAGCTCGGCGGGAAAGGCTTTCTGTTTACCGGCTCGATTGATCTTAAACTCGGCTCTGCCAGAATGCTACTGAGCTCGATTGTTATGGAGCTCGGTAGGTGGAGCACTCGGACTGGTTATGCAGCACGGTCGTGTGAGGCCGAGGTGATGTCACCGGGCTGCCGAGTTCCCGCTAATGTTGTCTAACGGTTTGGTTAGGTGGTGTTCGCTGGATTTGTGCTGACAGATGGGAGAGCAGCTCCACGTGTCAAGAGACTGATGGGTGCAGAGTTGAGCGCAGAAAGTATATAAGCATGACTGCACCCCTCATGCTGGGGATGAGAGATCATTTGGTGAGAAACCCTCATTGTGCTATATCTCTCTTTTCTTCTCTCTCCCTGAGTGTGTGCTAACTTGGCCGTCGGATGGGTTTTCCGGCAACACACCACCGGGCAGCTCACCGCCGTTGTACTTGCAGGTTGATCGGATAGACAAGGAGCTTGGACGAAAGGAGTACGGACAGCGACGAACATTTCCTCCCCGTACACATATGATTGAAAAATGAGAAGGTGAATAATTAAAATTTTAAAGATTTGAATAATTTTTTTATAGTGACAGATTTTAAACTATCATAGATATTTCTGGAATAGAAAATTTGCAATACCTACACACCATCTCTAGGGTTTCACTTTATATTTAACTTCTATTTGGGAACTTGGTTAAAAGTTAAAAATTAACTTAGGCCATATTATCTCTCTATTTTTTACATATTTTTTTATAAAATACCAAAAAAAATGAAAAAAACTAACTTTTGACTAACTTTCCAAAACAACTATTAGTATAAATGTGTGAAAGCATTCTTTTTCTTGGCACTTTTTTTATATACTTAAAATCTATATTTATAATTTTATTTAAAAGTTAATAGATAATCCAGATTTGTTCTAAATGTAAATTCAAATTTAACCATACATGATTCTTTGACACTTGACGTTATTGATTTATAAAGGCTACATAGTACTCCAATAATAATGGTTTCAAAATAAACCATGTGAATCTTGTCATGTTGTAGGCTAAATGAGTACATATCGCTTCTCCTTCTTTTTATATATATATATATATATATATGTAATAAACCTTACAAAATAAAATTATGTCAATATAGTAGTATGCTGCAAAATAGTTGGTTAAGGAAGTTTAAATGTGGTTAGTTCCATGTTAATTTAGTTTAGTTGGAATTAAGTGTGATTAGGTACATAGTGCGAGTAGATCAAGCACTTAATGATATTACTTACTAAACGGCATAAAAGAAAAAGAAAGAGCTATTCGTACATAAAATTTACACAGAATTTGAACTAGAATGAAGTGATATATGACATTTTTGTAATTAATGTTCATTTTGATAGCTGTCATGTTAAACAAATTTTTTGAATATTTTTTTATTATTCGTATAATATTATTCAAAAAAGAATAGAGTGATGCTTGAACTCATTTTTGCATCTATTCCTCTTCCTTGTGAATTTTATGATAGATATTTGATTCCCATATTGGCTCTCCATTAATCCTTTATATATTTCTTTAGAAAGGTCATTTGATTTTTATCTATCTTTAGAGATTTTCCTAAATATATTTGTTCTATCTCATTATGAAATGTTACAAAACAAATGACCAAAAGGTAAGGGTATTATAACTATTTTTTATTACAACACCACCTTAACAATCTTATTTTTGATTGCAAATTTCTCATGGATGCTGGGGATTCAAGCAATTAATCATATTTATCAAGAAGCTAATCAAAGTGTGGATATTATAGCTAAGTTGGGTTCTTCTACAGTATGGAGTTTACAATTTTTCCATTTTGCTCCCTCGATTGTTGTAAACTAGTTGCATGATGATGCTAATGGGGGCGTTGTACCCTTGTACCCTAGACTCGTGTACTCGTAATTTTATTTATATATGCTCCTTTCCACCCAAAAAAAAAAGAAAAGAGTAGGGGTATAAAACTCCCCAAAGCACCAGATGATGGTTTCTACACTAAACAACTATTTAGCTTGTGAGTTGTCCATTTCAATCGTTTGGTCTCTTCCAATTGTAATTTCTCTCAACCTATCGATGTATCAGCAAATTTGGAAACAATTTCTGTCATTTTCTCTAATATATTATAAACAGTTTGATTTGGTCGGCCCAGTAGAAAAAGAGAAACTCTATTGCAATGTTTTGAAATTTAGATTTGTGGAGGAAAAAAAATCTTAAAGGGGAAAAGTAAGGTTTTTTTATTTTTTATTTTTGATAAATTATTCTATTTGGCCCATCTAGTTTGAGAAAAGATTTATTTTGACTCTGTTTTCTCAATTCCTTAATTTAAATTTTACACTTTCAATTTTGTTCTAATGTAGTCATTCCGTTAGTTGATGTTAACATTTTGGATAGAAAACAATATGAGCAAAACTAGATGAACTAAAATGGAATTCAAAAAAACTTATAGGGACCATTGGTATAATTTATTCAATTTTCTTTCTTTTGGGGTATTTGCTAAAATTCTCTGGTGAATTGCACATGATTTTTTTTATTCAAAATTTTAGGAGCAACTGATGGAGGGACATAATTGAAACTATGAGATTTAATATAGCTTTGAAACTTGTTGACTCTCAAGTTGGATCATACAGCTTTGTTCTATGGCCCTATTTGGTAGAACTGTAGGTAAGTGATTATAGATTATGACTTAATATATTGGCGCTATTTGAGAAACAAGGTTCAGGTTAATATAGACCCAAATTAAAAATAAGTCAAAAAGCCCCACTGTTCAACCCTTTTTATTAAAAAAAAAAAATAGGTTCAGCTGCCAGACAGTGTAGGCACAGCCTACACTGTCACATTGACAAATTGTTACATCACTTGGTAAATTATGATTTTGCCCCTTTACATCAATTTAAAAAATTGTAATTTTAGGGACAAATTTGTCATTTTAACTTCAAATATCATTTCAACACATTTTTTAATACAACAACTCAAATAAAAATCCATCTCATCTTTCCAAACACAAAAACTAAAATAATTTACTAAAATAGTCAAAAAGCCAAAAGGCCTCTAAAATAGTCACTTCTCAAACGAGGTCATTATAGATTATAGCTTTAAATATAAGTTGTTAACTTGTTTGGTGTAACTGTGGAATTATGAATTTAATCAACAGTTGAATAAGCTATAAAATAGCTTTTTGCTGTGTAATGTCCTTTTTTCCATTTTTTTTTCTTTATTTTATTTTATTTTCTCCTTATTTTATTTTCTCTTCTTTCTTTTTTATTTTTTCTTCTCTTAATTGTTTTTTATTCTCTTCTTTCCTTATTTCTTTTTTTTTCTTTTCTTTTCTTTTCTTCTCTTATTTTTTTTTCATTTTATTTTATTTTCTTTAGTTTATAGTTTATTTTTTTCAAATTAGAAGTGGTGCATGCATGGTGAGATTACAATTTTGAAAAATGCTGAAATACCAATTAAAATTTTCAAATTATATTCATTTTAATTTATAAATATATGAATATTAATTGATATTTTTTTAATTTATTAAAAATTGTTACAAATACCAATTAATATTTTTTAATTTATTATTACAAAATTGTTACAAAATATACCAATTTATTAATATTTTAAAATTTAATTTATTATAAATTAATGGCTTAATTAGTATCAATTAATATAAAATTTATTTCATTAATGGCTTAAAATGCTTTTCTTCTTCTTCTTCTTCTTATTATTATTTTATTAAAAAAACACTGAAAACCCTAGTCGTCGTTCCATCAGTAATCCAGCAAAGGCAAATGCTCTGGCAGTCCCTTCTTTTCCTCTCATTCCTCGCCACCGTTCCATCGCAGACACGGAACAACGTCAAAGAGAGAGAGAGCTCTGGTTCACCGGATAGGTAGCTTTACAGAGATCACTTCTCCATCGATCGCGATGGGGGACGACGATCTGCCGCGATTTGCTGCGAAGAGAGAGAGAGAGAGAGAGAGAGAGAGAGAAAGAGTTAGCTCTAGTTCACTTGCAAAACCCTAGCTGACAACCCCCGAGAGAGAGAGAGAGAGAGAGAGAGCTAGTTCAAGAAATCACCGTCGGAAATCGCCTCCCAAGCTTTCTCTCTTTGAAGAAGTGAACAGTGTTTGGTTGTAGGTTTATATATTGGTTTTTGTGGTAATAGTTGAAGTTAATGAGGGGCATTTAAGTAATTTTGCCCCTCCCTTCCCAGCTTGCCACTTAAGTTGAATCGGTTAAGCACTCCCACGGCCACTTCAAGAAAAAGCTAATTTTTGACTTACTGAAAGTTATAATTTGTATTATTAAGTTACACCAAACACAATAAAACAGTTTAAATTAAGGTAAAAGCTGAAATAAGTTGGAAAAAAACTCTACCAAACAGACACTATATGTTGTAAGATGCATCTGATAGGGACATCAAGAACCCTAATTGCTCAATCACATGTTGCATTCAAGTTTGATTTGAACAATTCACAAACATGGAGCAAATTGCAGGTCCCTACTCTGTTGCAATATTATTTCAATATATTGAAATTCCACATAATTTATTTGATTTAATAAAATAAAAAATACTCCCAATTTATTATTGTGTATGGACATAACACTTGAGGTTTGAATCCACAATTTTAAAATTAATAAACTGAGTTTTAACCACTGAATCAATAGTGACTAATGTAGTTTATTTGATTTAATTTAATGTTTCAAAAAATATCTGATTGTTAATGTGCTATGTTACTTTTTTTTTAGTAAAAAAAAATTGTGTTTGTATTTTAAATTTGTAGAGAAATTTGTGAATTTGCAAATCAATTATAAATATATATATTTTTTCTACAAATCTCTTCACTTTAATTCTCTCTATAAATTTAAAATTCAAGCGAACATTAATAATACTCTCGATAGCATTTAAACCTCAGTTTGTATATAAGGATATGAGGGGGCTTTGCCTTTACAACCCCAACCAACTCACCAGGAACTTGGATTCATGGTTGAGTGCGAAATAATTTTGAAAAAATTAAAAAAATAAAATAAAAAATGAAATACAAAACCAAGCCCATTAAAGTGAAAAATAACTTATAGTTTGGCTTTGTAGAAAGGCATTTGAGCAACCAAGAATTATGTGGGTTGTTGTAGGCCATGTTCTTGTGTCTTGGGTTAGGGGTATTGTGGTGGTCACTTCTCATAATTACTTGAGATTAATCAATGTTATCAAGAAAATTTGATATGAAAGAGAGAGAGAGAGAGAGAGAGAGAGAGAGAGCACCACAAGGTCTTAGAGGTATATGCTTCTCCTATACAAAAAATCAACTCTTTGGAAAAGGATCCTTCTATTTAAAATCCCATTATATCCCAACTTTAGGTAACATAATAAGATCTTTCACTATTGTCTTTCTAACTATCTTTTGAGCCTAAGTGGAACATAATTACCCTACCAAGAATCTTTGAAACCATAAGGTAGTGTTTGGTTACAATAAAATGAAATGATTATTTTGATGATTTTGTTTGTAATATATTCTTAATCATTTTCAATGAATCAAACATAAAGAAGTAATTTTTTTTTATATATTTTGATAAAATAATCATTTTATTTCACTTTTTTTTTATTTAAATTTTATTTCACTTTCATTTCAATGAATCAAACACTACTTACAAAGTACTTTTTCAAATTTCATAGCCATCATTTGATGGGAGAAAATGTAAATCTTCCAACAAAGTTCACAGGTAAGAAAAAATTGCTAACTGTGTTGCTCCACCATCTTGCCAAAGTTGGGAACATTATGTACTTCATAAAGAAAAAGCTATGTATACTTTGATGATGACCTCTGGTCGGCCATGATTCCACCAATAAAATAAACTCCTTTTTTATGAATTTGAAAATGCACAATAGTTTTACTTTTTTTAATTTCTTAATAATTATTTTTTACTTTTACTTATTAAAGTTATTTTTAAGAACTTGATATACTATAAACAGAAATTACACAAAATATCGAGACATAAATTTACAAAAATGAAAAAAATCATATAAATAGTCTTCTAAACTGCATCACGCAATGGCGATATCATCATATTTTATATTAGGAATCACAATAATATTAAATTAATGAGAGATAATACTTTTCACTTAATCCATTTGTAATTTTTTATTAGTTGATATAATATCACTCTTACACTAATATTTTTTTATATATAACTTTTGTGTTAATGTTCAACTTTTTCCTAATGCTTGAATCCACTTTCATATCTTTGCATTTCATGATGGTAAGTGTTTGTGCATATTGCTGACACCACTTAAGGCTGGCAAAAGTGTAGAATTTTGCTTTTGCTTTTTAATTTTTTGAAAAAGATAGGATTTGTTTTTTTAAATTTTATACATGTAATTATTGACCTTTTTATTGTCAACATATTGATGATGGATGAATTATGCCATAAAATCATTGAGAACAAATTACAAGTAATCTCTATTGTTTGGGAATAATGTATAGGCATATTTATCAGCTTATTACGAATGCTATTCAGCATGTTTGGTTAGAGTTTTTCAAAAACTCTTTTTAGAAAATTTTACTTTCTTATTTTTTAAATTTTTTTATTTTTACTGATTTTTTCAATATTTTAAGTAATTTTTTTTTTTACTTTTTAGACACACTTAACATAAATATACCTAAAAAATAAAAAAAAATGTGAAAAAAACCTTTTAAAAATTCACTAAATACCAAAAATATAAAAAAAATACGAGAATTCCGTACATATTTTGTATTTTTATGTATTTATTAATTTTTTAAAATATTTTTTCACAATTTTTTTACTCTTTAGATACATCTAAGTAAGATGCATCTAAAAAAGTAAAAAAATATTTAAAATTTTAAAAATATTCACTAAAAACAAAAAAACACGAAAACTAAAAACTCAATTTTTAAAAAATTTAATCCAAAAAATTCAAACCAAACACACTGATTAATTAGTATACTCAATGAGAACAAATTACAAGCAATCTCTATTTTTATTTTTTGTGACACGATAAGATATTAATAAATTAATTTAATTAGATTATTATAAAAAACTCGACGCTACTCTATTGAGTGAGTGATTGATCAATTAGTTATTTTTGTATATGATTATTTCTCCTTTCTTTTAAAAATTCTGTGTTGTACTGAATTATTTATTTATTTCTCCTCTTTTATTTATTTTTTTAATTCTAAGGATATGTCTTTTAAATTTATTTTATTTTATTTTTTTTGGACCGATATGGGTATGTCTTTTAAAAGCTTGAAACACATAAAAAGAATAAGAAAAAAAGAAAAAGTAATGCCATATATAATTCATTTTCAAAATAAGATAAGAAATAATATTATAGGTAGCATTTTCAAAATTAAAAAAGAAAAGAATGTCATACATGTGAAGTGGGCTGAATCACTCTCTCAATGGGCTTAAAAAGCCCATGCCTCTTTCATTAAAGTCCATTGGACTTATGTTCTAGTACTGCCCTACTTGTTATGAACCATGAAATAAAAGTGGCCTAGCCCAGTGTGAAAAAGAACAGGCTTTGAGGTCATCATCAAACTGAAAGTATACTGCATCTGCATTACGTGTGGATCCTTCCTGTCATAAATTTAACTTATTTTTCAAATTTGATGTGAGAGTCTATTAAAATATTTAAAATAATTTAATTTTTTATTTTTTTAATTATCAATTAATTATCATTTTTACATATCTCTAGAGATTTTTACATATTATCATTTTTCTTTAAATTTCGTTTGTTCAGAAAGAAACGGACGATAAAAAATGAAAATAATAGAAAGTTAAATAAAACAATGAAAAAATAAATAAAAATTTCATTTTTTTTGCATGCATTTGAATAGATGAAAAATGTTGTAAGAAAATGATGACAAAAAATACAATTACTACATAACAAAGAGTTGGGAAGAGAAATATGTGCAGAAAAGAAAACGAAATAAATATCAAAATTTGTGAAAAAAAATAAATTTTCCTTATAAGAAATTGTTAACCTAACACAAACTAATTTGAGTTGTACATAAAATTTTAGTTCCTATTATTTTTGATACTCTCCAAAAAAAAACATAAAAAATTATTTTTTTCCCCTTTTTCCTTCACTTTCCCATTTAACTAGGCCTCTTTTGAGAATATGAAAACAAATTAATTTATTGACTTATTTCAGTCACATTATCTCTCTAACTTTTTTATACATTTAAAAAAAAATCAATAAAATTTATCTTTTTTTTTTTCTTGCTCCCCGAAACAAACTTAAATTCAACCTTAAAGCTATGTTTGTTTCACAGTTTGGGTGTGTTTGATTGGACGGACTGGAAAAGGGGGGATTAGAATCCATCGGACTTGAATCCTGGGACTGTGAATCCCCCGGACTATTTGGTCGGATTGGATATGTATCCTGTGTTTGTTTTTTCATGGGATTAGATGTCTGGATAGGACTATTTTCAGTGAATCCAACGTTTTGTTGGACGGACTGGATAGGATAAATGAACAAAAGACTATTTTACCCTTTTTCAATTGTTTACTATGTAATAGCAATATTAAACATATCTTTAATATTTTAATTATTTTTAGTAAACATTAAACATACTAATGGTTAAATTTTGTTTAAAGATATTTAAACATACTAATATTGATAAAAAAAATTTGACTGGTATAGATTATTTTTATTTAAACAAATAAAAATTTATTGTTGAAATTAAACATACTAATGGTTAAATGTTTAAATTTTTATTTAAACAATTAACATTGAAATTATTTTGATGTACAGATTATGTTTAAACAATTAACAATTAAATAAATATTCATGTATAGATTATGTTTAAACAATTAACAAATGTTGATGTAATTAACAATTAACAAACGTAGATGTAATCAAATGTTGACGTATTAAAACATAATTTAATAGATGTTAAATAAATATACATGTTGATGTACAGATGTTGAAATAATTTAATAAACATGTTGATGTACAAATGTTTAAATGTTTAAATAAAATATAATTTAAATAAATGAAATTATTTATTGTTGAAATTAAACATTTAATTGTTTAAATAAAACATCTATTAAAACATCTATTAAATTTAAACAATGAAATTAAATAAAACATAAACAAAATTTTAAAATAAAACATCAATAAAATATCTATAAAAAATTATTTTAAAAAATTAAATAAATAAAACATTAATAAAAAGTTAAATAAAATTATTTTATTTTTAAATTGAGACATTTAAATTTTATTGAATTTTATTAAATATAATACATAATTAAATAGTAGAGGGTCAAAATGGTCATTTTCGCATATAATCCAAACAGTGATTAGTCCCCCAATTTCTGTCCCACCCCCCCGGACAGGATAGTCCCCCATATGGGGGACATGGAGTCCGGCCGGACATGGAGTCCGCCGGACTAAAAAAAAATCAAACGACGGATAAGGTGCACTATTTGGATTACAATCCAAATAGTGGATAGTCCCCCCTCCTAATCCCCCCAATCAAACACACTACCATAGACGTGGATCCCACCCACAGCATGTTTGATAGTGAAATTAGAGGGCGGATTGGTAGTTCAAGGGGCTTAGTAATCCCTCTCAATTGGGAGATTAACCTGGTTAAGTTTTGGGTGGGATTAAGAAAATAGTGAAGGGATTGAACCTATTTTATATAAATATTTTATTTTTTTTACCAAGTGCATCTATTTATTTTAATTTTTTTAATATAAAAATAATTTAATAATTTCATCATTAACCATTTCTCATATTATCATCAAAATAAACACACTTTTACTTAATTCTTTTACTAGCCTATCACCCGTGCTATGTACGGAATAATTATAGATATTTATATTTATTTTAGATTTTTTTTAATATATAAATTATGTTTTTTAAGATTTTTTATAAAAATAATTTAACAATCTTATCACTAACCATAGTGTATGGGAGAAGTTGAAAATGGTGTTGTAGTAACTATACACAATTTGTATCTATACTTATTTGTTTGAGAGGATTTTAAATGTTGATCAAGGAATTTTGCCCAAATCAATAAATGCAGGCATGTGGAAAGACATGTAGATTGAAAAAAGTTAATAAATGTTGATCAAGGAATTTTGACAAAATCAATAAATGCTGTGTTTTTTTTTAATAAAAAATTTAAAAAATTCAGATTGGGATTATTTAGAGCCATTGAACAAATTACAATCACATTTTTTTTTTTGTGAGTTAACTTCAATCATATTAAAAAATCAAATTATAAACAAAATGAGATAACTTCAATCATATAAATCACAATTTTTTTAATGCTATCTAACTACAATGACATTTTTCTTATTATAAAAAAAATAATTGAAAAAAATAACCATTAAAATAGTAAATAAAAAAGATTATTTAGAATTATTGAACAAACTACAATCACATTTTTCTTTTTGTGAGTTTATATTTATCTAACTTCAATCATATTAAAAAATAAAATTATAAACAAAAAGAGATAATTTCAATCATACAAATCACATTTTTTTTAATGCTATCTAATCAACATTAATAATTAAAAAACACAATAATTTATTTTTCAAAAAATATAGTGAGTTAAAAAGATCAATTACAATTTTTTTTGGGTCAAAATACAATCTAATTATCATCAATAATTGGTACATTATGTGACCCTAATGAGTACAATCCATTTTGTTTTTCAAAAAACACAGTGAGTTAAAAATCAAATCACAAATTAAGTGAATTGATAGTTAAAAAAACATAATATTTTTTTTCAAAAAACACGGTGAGTTAAAAATATCAATTACAATTTTTTTTTTTCAAAATACAATATAATCATTATCAATAATTGGTATTTTAAAAATCAAATCAGAAAAAAATCAAATCAAATCACAAATATTTCTATGCTATCTAACTACAATCATATTTTTTTCATAAATAATTGTAAATAAAAACCATTAAAACAGTAAATAAAAGATTAAATCACATTTAAAAAAAAAAACCATTGAACAAACTACAATTACATCACATTTTTCCCATAATAAAAAAAATAAATAAACGAAAAAAAGAACCATTGACTAACTACAATCACATTAAAAAAAAAAAACATTGAACTAACTACAATCATATTTTTTTCTTTGTGAGTGTTTATGTTTATCTAACTTCAATCATATTAAAAATAAAATTAAAATAGTAAATAAAAAGATTAAATAACATTAAAAAAAATACCATTGAACTAAGTACAATAATCATATTAAAAAAAAGAGTCATTGAACAAACTACAATCACATCACATTACAATGACATTTTTTTCTTTGTGAGTGTTTATGTTTATTTAACTTCAATCATATTAAAAATAAAATTAAAATAGTAAATAAAAAGATTAAATAACATTAAAAAAAATCATTGAACTAACTACAACAATCATATTAAAAAAAAAGAGCCATTAAACAAACTACAATCACATCACATTTTTCCATAATAAAATAAATAAATGAAAAAAAAAGAACTATTAAACTAACTACAATCACATTAAAAAAAAAATCATTTAACTAATTATAATCACATTTTTCTCTTTGTAAGAGTTTATATTTATCTAACTTCAATCATATTAAAAAATCAAATTATAATTACTTCAGCAAACATTTGTTGGCACGAGGCGGGGTACCCTAGAGGTCATATCAATCGATTTGTCTCGATTTTATACTTAGCAAAATGGATTGAGACAAATTAGTAATTAGTCAATTAATTACGAAATAATAAAAATTTTATAATTTTAATTATTAATATTTATAATATTTTTTAAGCAGTGACTTTGATCTAGTCTAAGATCAGATTAGACTGTGTTGTTGGGCACGTGATGGTCCTGTTTTGATAATTCGAACCGTTCAATGTGTAAAACTCGTCGAGTACTATATGCCTGTAAAAAATCACGTTGATCGGATATTGATAGCTATGTGAACAAAATAGTTTTTTATCAACCGTTAATTGTTTCACCGTCTATTTTTTTATACAAAACTGATTTGATCACATAGTTATTTATATCCGATCAACGTGATTTTTTACAAGCATATAATACTTGACGAGTTCTACACATTGAACGGTTCGGATTATCAAAACGGGCCCAAAAAATGGAGCCCACAGGCCGAACTGGACGGGTCCAGTCTTAATCTCAACTTAAGACAAGATGGACCCTATTTTTTATACTGTATAATTAATTTTTTCTGATAGCACTGTCAAGATATTCCCGAAATGAATTTTGCTAAACCAATGTTTTTAGAATTAAAATTTTATAGGAAAAATTTTGATGTTATGAGTTGGGTGGAAAAATGGAAAAACATTTGGTTGATCATGTTCACTTTTCCAAACTCATAAATTGGTTCTTCTTCTTCCTTACGCAACCCAACAAATGGACGGAGTTTGCATACAAGTTGTCTTCTATACACATATAAGCCTATTTTAGAAAATAGATTAAAAGTTAATTTTTTATTTTTATTTTTTAAAAAAATATACAAGAAAAATAAAGATGTGATTTGATTTAAAAATTTTAAAAGTTAAAAAACTGAATTTTCACTTAATTGTCAGAATAGATCATATATACTTACATATTCAAAAAAAAGAGAAAAAAAGAAGAGAGAGTAGAGTTTGGTTTAGTTTTTGAATGGTAATTCCAATAAAAAAAAATCAAAACTCATAAGTGCTCGTTTGGCTAAGATTTTGGGACTAAAAATGTACAAAACGACAAAATAAATTATATAAGTCAATAAGACAAAATATCACTTTTTGTCTATAATTGTTATAATTTTTCTCTCACAAAAGTAAAAAAAGTCCCAAAATAAAAATCAAACGAGGCTAAAAAAGCCAAGCTAAAAAAGTCTCAGGCTAAAAAAGTTGGCTATATTAGCCAATGCCAAACGACCCCTAAACACATAATTCAAAACTCTTTTTTCAAAATTTATAACTAAATACACAATTCAAAATTTAATTCAAAATTTATTTTCAAAACTCATAATCAAACACATAACTCAAAATTCAATTCAAAAATTCTTTTTTCAAAATTCTATTTCAAAATATTTTTTTATTCTATTCTTTAATTTTTTTTTTATTTTCTATATTTTTTAAAAATTTCATAAAATATTTTATTTATTTTTATTTTTGAAGAAAAATATTTTTTATTTTTTAAATATTGGCTAAATAATTTGTTATGATTTAGATATATATGTGCGATTCAAAATTTTTAATATTTTACAAAAGTAAAAAAATTTAAAAAGAATTTTAAACAAATATTAAAAATATTTTCAAAATAAATATTTGAAATACAAAATATTTTAAAAAATACAACGCACACATGTAATAAATAAAACTCACATTAAAAAAATATTTAAAATAAAAATTATATATTTAAAAATATATAGCACACATGTAGTAAATGCAATACACATTAAAAATAAATAAATAAATATTTACAATAAAAAATATTTATTCAAAAAAATAAAAATAAAATATTTTAAAAAATAAATCTAAAAAATTTAAAAATATTTATGTGCACATGTTACAATGTGATTTTTGGAAATTTGGTGGGAAATAGATTCTTTGATTTTTTTGATCAATTTTATCTTTTTATAAGTGAAAAATGTATGAAGTGACGTGACTTAAAATAAGTAAAAAATCAAAAAATTGATTTTTTTTTTTTTCCCTTCAAATGACCCCAATATCATGAACGACATTCATCATCTATTTGTACGGATGTCAGGTCGGATCCATTGAAAATGAAAAATGCTTGGGAGCACTAATTAGTGCTCCCACTAATTAGATGGCAGTGAGTCCCGCCATTAATGATGTGATGTTTTGGTCTTGGAGTTGTATTTTTTTTTTTTTTTACTTTTTTAATGCATTAGTGCTATTAGTGGTGATGTTTTTAGTGGGATGAATCATTGTTGATTGAAAAATTAATATTACATTTTGAGGTGGTTTAGGTACAAAGTAAAAACTCAGTTTTTTAGTTTTAAAATTTTTTGTCAAAAAAATCACAAAAAGTTACAAAAAAAATAAAAAATAAAAAGAATAAAAAAACAACTTTTTAGCACAAAAAACCCAAAAAAATCATTAAAAAAAATCAAAAAATCAACTTTTTACTAACTTTTTAAAACACTAATATATCACAAATTCTTTTTTAAATTTTAAAGAATAATTTTATATGCACTAATTAGGCTTGGTTTGAGAAGTGAGTTGACTTTTTAGCATTTTGATTTTTTTGGCTATTTTAGCCTGGGCTAAAAAGTTTGGTTTGGAAAGAGCTTTTTAGTTTTTTGATTTTTTTTGTGAGAGAAGAGTGTAATGATTATGAGTTGGATGTGATGTTTTGTTTTTTGTGGCTAAAATAGCCCATTTTGTCTTTTGTGACTAAAATAGTGAAAAAAGACTAGAAACCAACTTGCCAACCGGTGCTGAATGTATCAATTGATGATGTGACATAATTTAAATTTTTTTTAATATTTGTAATTTGATTAATGAGTGGAGTCAATAATAATTCATAACTAATGTTAGTACATTAATTAATATGCTAATTGGTGTATATAATACCACCAAATTTAAAAATATAATTATTAAAATAATGTTATATGTACCAATTAATATACTAACTAGTGTACCAATTGATGATGTGACATAATTTAAATTTTTTTTTATATTTATAATTTGTATAATGAGTGAGGTCAATAATAATGTCATAATTAGTATTGATACACTAGTTTGTATACAAATTATAAATGCTAAAAACATCTTCAATTATGTTACATCATCAATTGATATACTAGTTAGTGCACTACATATCTTAAATTATGTTACATCATCAACTAGTATACCAATTGATAATATAACATAATTTAAGATGTTTTTAGTATTTATAATTTGTATAATCAATGAGATCAATAATAGTATCATAACTAATAGTATTGTGCACTATTTAGTACACTAATTAGTGCACATACACCACTCATAAAAAAAAATTATTAATTCATCTAATATTTAAACAAAATATCATTTCAGTATAATTTGGAAAAAATAATTACATATCAGTGAAAAAAATTACAATATATTAAAAAATAAATATATTATTTTATGAAATTTCCATATTTTCCCTAATATTTATACATGAATTTTTTTTAAAAAAAAATGCAAAATGCCACGTCCTCACGAGAGACGAAGTCTGACGGACTACCACATGTGGCAGCACACATTCCTTAAAAAAAAATTTATCCATTTCTTCTTCTTCTTATTATTATATATACTTATATTTAAATATAAATTTTTTTTTTTTGCGGGTGTATGGAAATCAGAAATGAAGAGATTAAAAATAAATACATAAAAATATAAAGTGAAAATAGACATGAAAATTCACTACCACGATGACAAATTTTAAAATGACAATAACACCCTCCATCGACCATCGAATTTACATCAACATACCCTCCTCCTCCTCTTCCGACTCTGACACCCCAACCATACAATAATCAACAGCGAATAATCATATGGAAAAATATGAGAAATCAACCAGAACCAGACGCATCTCTCTTTCTTTCTCTCTCTCTCTCTCTAGGTTGGGATTGAGAATTCGATCTTTGATCTCTTCCTCTCTCAATCTTTCATTTCTTCAAACCTTGAGAATTTTGGCTGCCCTAACCACCGGATTTTCTCGCGCAATCGCTTCTCTTCCAGCAGCCTTGTAATCGAAGCTACAATCATGGCGATCCGAGTACCGATGCTCCGAACAGAACAGATCTCCGCATCGACATCGGAAACCGGTCAGCCCGACCTTTCTCTTACAACCGGAGCACCGGTTCACCTCCCGTCTCTTCACCTCCGTCGCCGCCGCCGCCACCACCAGCGGCTGCTGAAGCCGAGCACGACGAAGATGAGGAGGAGGAGGTGGAGAAGTCAGATCTGTTGATCTCTCAGGCGATCTCACCGAACACGATCTCGAATCGTCGTCGTTTTTGTGGATCATGTTATTGTCTGGAGGCGGATCTGATCTGGATGAGTTGGAAGAAGTTGAGTCGTCGGAGCTAGAGAGTTTTGGAGGTGAGGGGATCGGGGTGGTGCGTATGAGGGTTTCAGGGACCTTGAGCTCGGTCTCTTCTTTCTCTCTCTTCTGAGCCATGTGGTTTGATGTTGTTGTGGTGGTGGTGATGATGGTGAGGAGAGAGAAACTATAAGGGAATAAAGCGAGTTTGGTTTGGTTTGGCCCTTTCGGGTTTTTAGAAAGAGAAAGTGGAGAGAGCGAGAGAGAGAGAGAGAGAGTCTGGAAAGGTCGGTAATGGTGGTGATGGAATATGGGCCTCATTAGGACGCGCATCAAACGTTTTGGTGCTTTCTTATGACGATAATACCCTTATGACTTTTATTTATTACCTCTGGTGTCCTTCCTGTTACTTTCATTTGACAAGACATAAAATATAATTTGATTTTTTTTATATATTTTTTTTTGTAAAAAAGTATATAAAAAGTGTAAAATTATGAAATGTGAATAAAATTTTTGTAAGTACAATTAACAGGAAATTAAAATATTTTTATTTAATTTTTTTATGAAAAAACATGTATTATAATAACGAAATGATATTACAGTAACTTAAATAAAATAAAAATATAATAAATATATATATTTTTAAGTGGTGGTCAAATAATCCCAATACATATTTGGTGTCGTTTGGGAAGTGAATTAATTTTTTAATTTTTTGACTTTTTTAGTTATTTTAATTTGAGCTAAAAAATTTAGTTTGAGAAATTTTTTTTGACATTTTAGTTTTTTTAATTTTTTTTTAAGAGAAGAATGTAATAATTATGAATTGAATATGATATTTTATTTTTTATAATTAAACTAACTTATTTTATATTTTGTGATTAAAATAATCAAAAAAAATTCCAAATAGCTCTTCTCAAACTGGAGTATTATTCTTCCCAACTGAACGTTTTTTTTTTTAATCAAACAACTGAACGTCTTGGGAAATGTGATTTTCGAATCTACATGACAATTATGTAGTGCTTCTCATCTTTTCTATCCAGTCGCTACAATCGGGTAATGGGGAATCCACATTCTGTGCGTTTTGAAAAGCGGATAAAAAGTCAGCCTCTAGCTTTTTATCAATTTTGTATTATATCACATTTCACATAATTTATTTATAAAAAGACAAAATAAATTAAAAAATCTAAAAAATCTATTTTTTACTAACTTTTCAAAACACATAGTGTGAGTTTGTATATGATTTATGGGCAAATTACATATACATCCCTCCAGGTTTGGTTAAATTACAGATACCCCCTGAGGTTTCGGAAATTACATCCCGCCTCCTGAGGTTTGTATTTTCATAACAATTTACCCCTTGAGGTTTATATTTCATAACAAATTACCCCCTAATTTCTTATGCAAATATAGCATTCAGGGGGGAATTCGTAATTTCTCAAACCTCAGGGGGTATCTGTAATTTTGTCAAACCTGGAGGGGTGTATATGTAATTTGCCCATGATTTATTTATTTTTTTGATTTTTAATTTTTTATAAAAATATTTGTAAAAAAATAAAAATAATAGTATAATAAAAATAAACTAATAAATCAATAAATAACTTATTTGTCATTGATTATTAAAGAAAATATATATATATATATATATATAAAGTATATATTTTCAAAAACAAAATAATTTTTATGACCTACTATTTGCTACTAAATCTCATATATTTTATTTATTATTGAAATTTATTTCCATATCACGCCATGTCATCAAATAATATTGATTCCACTTACTAGATGAGATCAATCTTAACAATTTTTTAAAATATGTTGCGTGTGAAAATCATTGTTTATATACTATATAGGAAGCATTTTAATTTTGATTGTGTCAATCGTTACATTTCAGGCTTTATTTGAGAAGTAGATTGATTTTTAAAATTTTAAATTATTTTAGATTGTAATTAAAAAGTATCGCTTGAGTTATTTTTTTTGCTTTTTTATATTGTTATGAAAAAAAAAATTATAATTTGAATGTGATATTTTTATATTATTAACTTTTTAATCTATATTATCTTTTTTATGACTATTTTAATCTGATAATCTCATATTTATTTTATATTTTTGTGATTATTTTAACTTAATAACTCCATGTCAAACGAGGGTTAATACATTCTATACCTATGATTGACCAATGTGATTTTGTTATACGCATTCAAAGTAACAAATATTCAAAACAAAAAATAAAATAATAAGATAAGCAATGATCACATTTAGTGCATCGTTACGTAAAGGATTTAATCTTTGGTTTGTTTTCTAATTTGATGGCTGGTTTGATTCGTTCTTTAATTGGCTGATTGGCTTCGAATGTTTTTTCTTTGAATAATTTTATACATATTAATAATCCAATTAAAAATCAGAGGCGGAGAGATAAAGAGGGTCTAGGGGTCACATGCCCCCTAAGTTTTGTTTTTTTATTTTTTTATTTTATTTTAAATATAAAGAAAATATTTTAAATAAAAAAATTTATAAAAATCTTATTTAGAGTGAAATGTCAATAACATTTTTAAAATTATGAGAACAATAATGGATGTTTTAATTAAAAATAAAGAGATTATGATAAGTCATAGTATTATTATTTATGAAAATTTCAGTACAATGGTGATATCTAACATTATCGACATACAAACATAATTAATTTCAATGAAAGTATGAAATTTATTAGATTGTTAGTTATATCTGATATATAAGATTCATCCTCCATATATTTCTTTACTATTGGTTGATAATATTACATGTTAATGATGACGTGATATTACCATTAGTATTATATTGAATTTTTACTCATGTTTTGTATAAAAAATTACTTTATCATTATATAATTTAGGATAAATTACATTGACACTCAATGAGATTTATGTTTATTATAGTTTTTCCCTCACCTTTTAAAAATTTACCTTCCCCTTCCTGAGGTTAAAAGTTTTATTACAGATTGTCCCATGAGGTTTAAAGTATCATAACAGTTCCCCCCTCACCGTAATGATCATCATACATAAAATTAAATTAACAGGGGAGTCAGTGTAATTTTCCAAATGTGAGGGGGTGAACTGTAATAAATATAAACCTTAGGAGGTGTCAGTATAATTTATCCATTTTAATTTGACACAATACTCAAGAAGAAAAAAAGAAGAAGTTGTTTTCCTATACAATAATAAATTATCAAAATTGTTTATTGAAAAATATTTCTTATATCATTAAAAATCGTTAATTGACTTATTAATTTATTTATTAACAAAATAGTTAACTGAAAAATACTTTTCATATCATTAAAAATTGTTAATTTACTTAATGATTTACTTATTAATAAAATTGGTCATTTGTTATGTTAGTATGGTTTATGTATTAATAAAATTAGTTATATATATATATATATATATGCGTGTGTGTGTATTTTCTTCTATTTCTTTATTAGTTTAGTGAATTATCTTAGTAGTTTTTATTTTTATTTTTATTTAATGAGATAATTATCTTAGTATTTGTTTAAAATTTATCTATTGAGAAAAGCTTACCCATTATAATTTTTTTTTATAATAAATTCGGAAGGAATACATCATTAGGTGTATAATAAATAAAAAAATAATACATATCATACTACATAATTCTATCATATATCTAATGATTTATTCTATTCAATTTCATATAATAACATTTCAATTTTAAAAAAATTATCAAAATATAAAACTCAAACGTACTATAATAATAATAACCCGTTTCAAATTCGGATATTTGATTGAAAGGTACAGTTAAGATTTATTATGATTCCTATTTTAATAATTTAAATAGTTTATTTTTGTAAAGTTTTTCACATGTATAATTCATACCAAAAAAAAAAAAAATGATAATTGTAATTTGTCTAATTTATTCGATTTGTCATTAATTTTTTTTTTTTAAAGATAGGCAATTCGTCAATTTTTGTTTACCACAAATGCGATAAATTGAACCGACCATGAGTATGATATATACAAAACAAAAAAAAAAATTATTCTAATTAGCAAAATTAAATATTTAATGGGCCTTACGGACTTGAACTGCACTTTTCAATTCAATCTAGTATATATATCTATCTATATTACTATATATGTGAGTATATGACTTGGTATCTAATAGTGTGGTGGCTTTTCTTCTATTACGTGACAAATTTTTTTATCTTAAAATAAAAAAATATTATTTAAAGGCGTGAGCAAGATTTGAATCCTAGATTTTGAGTTTTATTAGGGTTCGTTTGGGAAGTGAGTTGGTATTTTGGCTTTGTTGGCTATTATAATTTGGGGTTAAAAAGTCTCGTTTGGAAAGAGTTTTTGGTTTTTTTGGCCTTTTTGATTTTTTTGTGAGAGAAAGAATGTAATAATTATAGATTGGATGTGATATTTTATCTTATTGAACTTAAAGGCCTATTTTGTTTTTTGTGGCTAAAATAGCCAAAAAAGCCCCAAACATAGCTTCCCAAACGAAACCTAAGAACACTCTTACCATTTAGACAACATACATATTATAATATTAATTTCTTTATTATTTATTTGGGTAAATTATAAATACATCCCCCGAGGATTGCTATAAGGCCTTCGGATTTGTATCTAAAAATAATTTGGACCTACAAAATTTTTAGAGCCTCAGCCCAAAAAGAAACCCAACTACTGAATGAACTCAGAGCCTACTAACTATATTAAACAACAATTTAGGCCAAGAAAATTTCTAGGGCCTCAGTACAAAACAGATGAATAAATACAAATAATGAATCTGCCACGTGTTTGGTTTTGATTTGAAAACTTATTTTCAGAATTTTTTTATTTTAAAATTTGAAAGTTAATTTGGTTAAAAAAAAAACTAAAAAAATGATATTTAAGAATTTATTTTTGTCAAACCATTTTTTTTTAAATGTAAAAAAAATTGTTTGAAAGTTTATTTTTGGTCTTGATTTTGTTATCTGAGTCTAAGCTTAAAAAAATTTACAATGAGACCAAAATTAGACAATTAAAAAAAGGAAGGGTTTGAAGCAATTTTGTGGGCAATTATTTTTGGTCATGATTTCATAATTTGTTAAATTTCAAAAAAATTGTTTGAAAGTTTATTTTTGGTCTTGATTTTGTTATTTGAATCTAAGCTTAAAAAAATTTACTAGATAACAAAATTAGACAATTAAAAAAAAAAAAGGTTTGAAGCAATCTTGTGGGCAATTATTTTTACTCACATAATTTGAATTCGATTTGTTAGTCTAAATTTGATATTGCAGTAAATCTGTAAAACTAGATTATTGAGTAAAAGATATATTGTGCCTGTTTGGCAGAGTTTAATTACAGCTTATTTCAGCTTTCAGCTTAATTTAAGCTATTTTGATGTGTTTAGTTTAGCTTATAGCTTATAACTTATACCTTATAGCTTTTTGAAAGTCAGAAATCAGCTTATTCTTTGAGTGGGGCAGGAGATGCTTTAAGAATAAGCTGGAAATCAGCTTAAGCTGAAAGTTATAAATTATAAGCTGTTGAGGCATAAGTTATAAGTACTTTTCCACAACTCTACCAAACATGGCCATTGTTACTATGTGTTGGTCATTACTTATTACTTACTTTGTAAATAATAATTTCCTTTGTTGTAATAGGTGTTTTCTCTTGATTGGTTGCTCTCTTTTTTCCTCCTTTTAGGCACCATCAGCCAAAAAAATGGTACATATTAGAAATAATTGGGTATTTTGATTTTTGTTGTATTATGTATTATCAGCAATGCTACAGACCCCCAGTGATCCCCTAGTGTCACGTGTCGGCCTGGGGTTGGCTGAAAAAAAAAAAAAAAACTATTTTTTGGACCAATGGGAAGGGACCCCCAGCACCCCCACTTGGGGGTCCGAAGCTTTATTGTATGTATTATTGTTTAGAATAATGCTTGGGACCCCCTTGTGGGGGTCACCCCCTCACCCCCTTTGCCACGTGGCGGGTGGTGATTGGAGGAGCAGGAAAAAAAAGAAAAAGAAAAAGAAAATATAACTAATGAGAGAGAGAGGGGGTCAAAGGGGGTGGGGGAAAAGGGGGGATGAATCATTGTTGTATTGTTTATTGTGTTCTCTATCATTTAGATAAGTGGTACATATTAGAAATTTCAAATTCTTAATCTTAACATTTGATTGAACTTTTTTTTCGGTGGCACGTCTATTTTTCTCATATTCGATTTTCTTATTTTTTTTTCCTTTTTATATATTTTACTTTATTTTTTAACTACTTAGGGCTTGTATATATATAACATCATATGGATAGGATATTTTTAAAATATTTATGGATAAAAGATTCACAAAAAATTCATATCAATACCAAAAGTTTGTTGAGTGAATTGTTAAAAATTTCATGATTTTCACGTTCATAATACATTTTTGTTTAACACTACATGCTAAAAATGTCCATAACCATAATAATATTATCTTTTTTTGTATTTATTTTCATTAATCTGTTTTATTATTTTGATTATTATTTTTAAAATTAAACATCTGCTTGGTTTTCATTTCAAAATTCATTTTTTAAAAAAATTTACTTTTTTGTCTTTCGTATTATTTTGTTTTCATTAAATTTTTTTAATATTTTAAACATTTTTTTTAATTTTTAGATACACTTTAAATAAATATACTTAAAAAATATAATATTTGTAAAAAAAGAATATAAAAAGTATTTGTAAATAAAAAAAAATTAATTAGTAATTGCCAAACAAACAAGATATCACTACGAATTGTTTGGAACAAATTTATTTATTTCGAAATTTACATACTAAATTTTTGATTAATTTTCAGTAGATATTAAAAAAATTAAATCAATTTTATTGGGTAATACTTTTTCAACAATAACCATATTACTATCTAATGATTTATATTAGACATACGAAATTTAAAAGGAAAGTATATTAACTTATTTTAAAATTTAGAAGTGTGGCATCTAATCATTAAAAAAAATAATTTTGGTTAGTTAGAGTTTTCCAAAAATATTTTTTAGAAAATTATACTTTCTTGTTTTTTGTGTTTTTTTTTATTTTTACTGAATTTTTTTAATATTTTAAGCAATTTTTTTAATTTTTAGACATACCTAACATAAATATACCTAAAAAGTAAAAAAATTGTGAAAAAAACCTTTTAAACATTCACCAAATACCAAAAAAATTAGTTTTCAAAAAACTTAATCCAAAAAACTCAAACAAACACACTGATTAATTTTTTTCATAATTTCGGACTTTTAAAAGGAAAGAACACTAATTCAATTTTAAAATTTAAAAATTGTGAATCACCAATTATGTGAAATAATATATTTTATAAATCTTCTCTTTTGTACACATTGGAGTCGAGTCAATTTCTAATTTCTAATATTTAGTCTTTTGAATTTTTATTTTTATTATGCATTTAACAATTATGTTAATTTTTAAAATTTATTGCATGTTTATTTAATTTAAGTGTATTTTTATAGAATAAATTATCAATCCCTTTGATCGTAGGTGTGACGGTGATAAAAACAGCTAAATTGGCAAGTCTGCATTATCAGGACCTTGTCTTTTGTCCCGCTCTTTCTTTCTCTTTACTTATTTTTCAAAATATTTTGACATATTCTTTGCCCCCCCCCCCAAAAAAAAAAAGAAAAAAATGGCAACTTTAAAATAAAAAATTAGAGAATATATCTGTATATTTTGTTAAGCATTCGAACAAGTTCGAAACATTTTATTAACTTAATTTGAGTAGATAGATAATTTCCTAATTGAAAATAAAACATTAAGAGAATGCATAAAAATTGAAATTTTTCTTATCGTTATAGGTCAAAATTATATAATGAAAAAATTAAAAATAATTGTGATCATTATTCAAAGAACTTAAGTTATTTAAAATATAATGAAGTAAATCCTTTAATAGAAGTTAATATGTAATATAATTTATTTATTGAAGAATTATGTTATGTTTTTAGTTACGTATTTTTTTAATTCTTTTTTAACCATTAAACAATTATTTTTACAATATCCAGGGCACCAATCAAGAATTAGCAGAGCATTCAACAAAAGCAAGACTTATTTTCATTATCATTGTCATCAACCATACAAAGAATGTTAGAAAATGGGCGCCCATGTGGCATGACCCTTAGAACCTCATCTAAATGGGTTTTGAATTTAAATTCAAACCTATTTGGATGAGCCACTCAGGATATATATCTATCATATCATGATATGGATAGATGATATAGATATCAGATATTATCTCATTTAACCAATGGATAAATGAGATAAATATAATATATATCTGATATATGGTTATGGGTAACCAAGAGAGAAACAACGTATGTTTTGTTTCTACCCATGATACTGACTCTCTCCCAAAATAACGATCAAAGTCATTTTGCACTGTGGTTTGTGTGGGTGATATTCACCATTGTAATATCACCCCACTGCTGGGATTGATTGATTGAGTATGGAAGCACGTGATTTATCCACGAGGTTTTAGATCAAACGAGGTATGATCTAAACACTTTATTCCGCTGCATGTTTTGTGTTTTGATTTACATTGGTATCAGAGCCATTAATGAATATTTTCGTGCTTTCTTTTATCATATGTATATTTATAAAAGATAGTGAGATCCAAAATATTTCATTTTTATGATCATTAATGTCATTTTTAAGAGCATAAATGATTTTATTTTGGAAAAAGGAGTCCGAAAGTACAAAAATCGGACCAGTCAGTACCCTGGAAGGCGGCGCGTGGCATTCACGCGCCACCACGCCGCAGCCACGCGCTGTCACGCGCTGTCACGCGCCGCACGCGCTGTCACGCGCCATCACGCGCGCGTCGGCGGCGCTGTCCACGCACGCGCGCCGCGTGCTGGAGCCGAGCGCCGAGCCGCGGCTGAGCCGCGTGACGAGCCGCTCCTTGAGCCGAGTTGCGCTGAGCCGCGAGCCGAGCCGAGCCGTTTTTCTCGCCTGGCTTGGCTCTAAGGCTCTGTTTGTTTGTTTTTTAATTATGAATTGCGTTAATTGGCCATAATTTATTCGTTATAGCTTTGTTTTAAGCATGGTTGGTACCCTTAGACTCAGAATTAATTTTTCTACATTCTATAAAATTTTGAAAATTTTATGAAAATAAAAAATATTTTTTCTGTGTTAATAATTCATTTTTTATGCTTTAAAATGATGCTGGTATTGCATAAATAATTTTCTGGGGTTGAATTTTTTATTGTGGACTTCTGAAATGTTTTAATATCTACTGGTAATATTGTCTCATTTTATCAGTTTCTGGATTTTTTATTTCTAATTTTATGTGTATTTATTAGTCATTTAAAATTCCAGAATATTTCAGAAAAATTTCAGAATATTTCAGAACAATGTACATTTTAATTATGGCATAATCTGAATATTGTTTCTGTTTACTAGTTTCTGGATTTTTTATTTCTAATTTTATGTGTGTTTAATTAGTTATTTAAAATTCCAGAAAATACCAGAAAATTCCAGAAAAGTTTAGGATGATGTACTTTCTGTTATGGCATAATTTAAATATTGAATACAGCATATTTTTTTGGGTTTGTAATATGTTGTAATTAGAAGAGCATGATTATTTATTTATTTATTAGAATTCCATTATTAAATAAATATAGCATGAGTTATTTGTAGATTTACATTAAAATGCTATTGTATGGAATTTATCATGCTTTGTATATGCCATAGTCAGTGGGAGGTTATTCGGTTGAGAGAAATCTTTATAGATTAACTCCCGAAAACCAATATTTTGCGCATAAATTAAACTAAATTTTGGATAATTGTCACTTGTGGCGCAAGAGATGATTACGAGCATAGCGGATTTTCGATCTTGCGACTTGTGTAATATTGTCACTATTTAATTTAGATTTTTGCGGCAAAATTATATTATGCTAATCAAATTAATCCCAATGCGAATTTCTCTCTAAATTGATTTAGCTTATGGAAGTTAATTTGGTTGACCTAGACTTAGTAGAGATGTTCAAATGTGAACAAACTAATCCCCTTCTTTAGATGAGAAAAAGTCTTGGAGACTTTAGGTCAAACCTTAATTGAGCCAAAGTAAGGAAACATGACTCAAAGTCGCCGTGTTTTTGTTGCCTTGTTTGGCACAATAAAAACTAATGTGTGCGCTATAGTTAGCGGCACGCTACATAGTTTTGGTTGGCGAGTTTTGGAGTTATGAAATTAGTAAGCCCTCAATAGATCTGTATTTGATCTTGACTAATGAGCTGCGCGGATTGACTTTGTAATTTGACTTGTAAATAATGTTACATCATTGGATGAAGTAACATTCAAGAGTCACGTCATCCAAGAAATGCGAGCTTAAATAAATTAGTCATTAAGTGTAAGACGAGTAGCCAGTACGAGCAGTGTTTTGCTCTCTACCCAATTATTGGGAGTGGATTGAGCGAAATTTCATGTACTATAATAGTGTGCGTTGAAATATCACGTGAAGTTAAAAGATTAGCGCTTAGAAGCTGCAAAATCTATTAACACTGAGTGAAAAGATTAGCGCTTAGTGGCTGCAAAATCTATTAGCATTGCCAACTTGTCTAAGTGTGGACACTTACTGTTTCCACACTTGAGTGTGAAACATGGATGAGGTGCTTCTTTGTGTGATTCCTTTACTAGGCTAACGTTTTGAATAACATTTACCACTAAGCGCAAACGTTGCAGCATAGTAATGAAAAGGTTAAGGCTGACAAGGTTGTTATGACTCTAAGAATTTAACGCATCGCTTGTAAGAGCATTGTGTTGAATTAGACTCTTTAGCCTAATTCGCGCTTAAGTTACTTCAGGAGCTATCATAGTTGATAGCTTATTCTCTCATTCTTGTGGATAGTAGAATTAATTGCAAGTAACTATGAAGCGAGAAATAGAGATGGCAACAGGAGTATCGTCATCTTTCAACTAGATGTATTAAAGTGTATGGAGAATAAAATTGACTTGAAGGTGCAGGGGATTAGCACTTACTAGTTAAATTTGCGACTTAGGCGCAGTTGATATCTCCATGACATCCTTTTTATGATCTAGTGAATATGACTTAGTCGTGAGTCATTACCTAGTTGGGCCTAAACCTTTAAAACTTGTCTTCGAGAACTCACACATTAAGATGATTGGAATTAGTTTATGACATTGGTCATGAACCAGTGGCTTATTATACTTAATCACATTAATGAGATGATGACACGATGGTTTGAGTAGGCCTTCTCGGGCCCACTCGCTTATGACATCCTGCTCTCATGTGAATGTGTAACTTTGTTCGCAATGGGTGCGCACAAGTAAGTAGGAAAGCCGCAGAAGGTCATTTGTTTTGGCGCATTTAGTCCACTATGATATTTTGTGACTAGATATGTGTGAGGGTACAATAGCTAAGCCTCAATCTCGACACATTTATAGATTACGATACGCATCTGAGTCAAGACTATTTGATCTCCCATAAGTCAAAAGTTTTGAGATGATTTTTGACATTGCACATATGAGGTCGAGATCAATTAGATAAGAGTTTTTTGTGCTTTTAGTTTTGACCAAGGTGGCGAGTATCTATTTGAGTTATTTTTCAGAAAAACTCTGTGAAGAGAGATGGATGCTTAGAACATTGATTATTCCTAGTACTCAACAACACACTGGTGTAGTAGAGATAAGGAATTAAATATTGTTAATGTTAGGTAGATAATGGCGCAAAATGTTTCCCAATTGGGAATTGCACTAGTTTGTTGCCTATATCCCTAACTAAGTGCCCTCCATATCAGTTTTTACACTCCATTTTGAGTAATGGGTTAGCAGAGAGCCATCTATGGGCGATCTGTAACCATTAAGCAGCTTATCTTTATTCTACTTCTCATAAGATTGCGAAGTTAAGACCTAGGGTTCTATAGCGCATTATTGTATGTTGTCTTGTAAACACAAAGGGTCGTGTGGCGCATTATTGTATGCGGTCATGCAAACCCTCCGGGTCATGTGCATATAGGTAAGCAGCTTTGTGGTAGTGTAACTAAGTCACATAAAGTTTTATTAGTAAAGGTGACGTGAATAAAGTTTTCGGAACTCTATAAGATGGAGAATTCCAAGCATAGCGCTCTATGTAGCCTAGTTGAGAATGGAAAGAAATTTCCAATATCCTAGGGACAGTGGGAGCGATGTGTCTACTAATGGATTACTCCATTAGAGCAGAATACTCTACATTCTTAGTTGCGTGGTAGCAAATGTGAAAATTTTCCACGTCATCACTGGGTGATTGAGAGGGAAACATTCATGATTGCTCCGCAAGATGATAAAGAGCCTAGGATAATGCCAAAGGCTCTAGTCTCCTGTTTTTAGAAAGTGGATCAATGTTGCGCAGTTTAAGACAAAGTCTTTGAGGATTAACCATTTTTTATAATTTGGTTGACTTTCCATTATGACGCAAAACTGTTATAAAGTTATGCGTAATTTGGATAGTCATTTTTGAGGCATAAGGCTCGCTAGATACCGAATGGTCGCACCATTGAGGAAAGTGTAGACCATGAGAAGACTTCCTCCTGGGGAGTGAGGTTATTTTGACTTAGGCTATAATTGACATAAGTTCGGAACATTGATTTGTGGACATTGTGACCCGATTTCTCATTAGAGAATTGGATAAGTAGATCCGTAGGGATTTACCTTCTGCTTTTATGGTGAAAAGTTAGGAGCGCAAAAAGGTTGCTAGTTCCAATAAATCTTTTACAGCCTAAAGCAGTTATCCAAACAGTGGTTCTTAGATTTCGTCAAGCCATGATAGGGCAACGATGATCGATGAAGACCACTGAGGCATGATCAATGGTCCAAAAGAAGTTTTTCCTTACTTAGTCATTATGAGCCAGGAATTTATAAGGTTGTCGCCACCTAGGGTGGGCAGTCCTCCATTTTAGATATGATGGACATGGGTGATGTAATTCATATGCTCGGATGTACGATCCTTAGGGATTGTTTTATGAAAATTCTCGGTTTGTCTTCGATGACTTACATAAGGAATATCCTAGAACGATTCTAGATGCAAAATTGCAAACCCATTGACTTACCTATCGGTAAAAGCCAGAGCCTTAGCTATTGAGTGAATCCTCAGATTGTCTTTGGGAGAAACAGATGACCTATATTCCTTGATTTTTTCTTTGTTGTGGGAGCCTAAAGTACGCTATGTGGGCGTATTCGGCATGATAAGTTTTATCTTTGATAAATGGTTAACTGAGTTGTTTAGACATTGACCTTGCTCATTAGACTGTGGATAAAATGCTTTATTAGAAGCATATTAATTTGCTCCTTGTAAAATTCAATGCGCTGGTTGGGCGCATCTGCGCTAGTTGGGCGCATTAAGAATGAACGCAAATTGGTCACCAAAAATATCTTTAGAGAGGTTATTGCGCAAGAGGTAGTGATCTTAAATCATTTCATGTGAGGCGCACATGGTGGATTCCGTTGTATATACTTATCGCAAGAGGTGCTGATAAGGCTTATGTTTGGAATCTATAATTGCGCAAGTTGTGGTCAATTTTTTTTTAAAAATCGATCACTTATTTTGAGATGATGGGATGTTGACACTATTATGGTTTGTGTCATAATGATTAGCAAATGATGATGTCAGCAGGCAAGATTGGCTCACTCACACGAGCAATCGCCCTTGGCGCTTGGGAGCGAGCAAGGATGAGACTGGTGGTTTATTTTTATTCGGAGCCAAGAGAGGCTTAAATCATCCACTATGTATGTCACCTTGGTTATAACCAAGATGAGGTCGTGTTAAGGACCAAACATGGATGTTAGTACCCACTTTCCATGTTGTGCCTGTTATGATTAGCCAGATTCGAGATCTCATTTGGCGCCTAGAAGGCGAGCAAATAGAGAATTCGGGTTAGGCGCTAGAAAGCGACTAGACTAATATCTGTACGGTGTATCGAGTATGACATCACTCTTTATGGAAGAGTTACTCCACCGTAACATGTATTCATACTATATGTGCTTAGCGACCGAGTAATGAGGTGAGAGAATGGATCCCTGCTTCCTCACCGTGTGAGTCTTACGAGTCATTATTGATATGACTTTCATTTATGTACCCTTTTGTGACTTTTGACTATGTCATAAGGTAAGGGGTTGATGTTCTGCTACTTTGGTATGTTGCCTGCGGTCATGCATGATTCGGCCTTAAGGGACATCACTGGGAAAGCGGTCAATCCTAAACTAAATGGCATGAGTGCAAAGGGAAGATCATCTAGTATACACCACTGTTGTATATTCACTGCCGGCAACTCACATCGCTCTGTATGAGAGGCGAATTGAGTGTGAATATATTGCAAGAATTGAGAGGGTCAAACATGCTCTTTTTGAGGGATTAGAGATGTTTTTTTGGACCGGTGTAATTAGATGGGTCTGGGGTATATGAGACACTATTTCTATTCTTTTTGGGTTGATGTCTCTATGCTGGCTCATTTTGAGTTTCTAGTATAGAGCTCCCACATGCAGGTGTTCTCAGCAGTCGCACGATGCAGTGGCTAGTATGAGATTGTTTATTTTTGGGGAGATTGAGATTGAGACGTGGCAGTGTCATGCCAACTCATGTCCGAGTGGGAGATGTTAGAAAATGGGCGCCCATGTGGCATGACCCTTAGAACCTTTTGAACCTCATCCAAATGGGTTTTGAATTTAAATTCAAACCTATTTGGATGAGCCACTCAGGATATATATCTATCATATCATGATATGGATAGATGATATAGATATCAGATATTATCTCATTTAACCAATGGATAAATGAGATAAATATAATATATATCTGATATATGGTTATGGGTAACCAAGAGAGAAACAACGTATGTTTTGTTTCTACCCATGATACTGACTCTCTCCCAAAATAACGATCAAAGTCATTTTGCACTGTGGTTTGTGTGGGTGATATTCACCATTGTAATATCACCCCACTGCTGGGATTGATTGATTGAGTATGGAAGCACGTGATTTATCCACGAGGTTTTAGATCAAACGAGGTATGATCTAAACACTTTATTCCGCTGCATGTTTTGTGTTTTGATTTACAAAGAAGAAATCACCAAAGCATTGTTCGGAACAAATTCGCCTGAAAAGGAAACTCAAATGATAAATATCGCTATAACAAGTAAAGACACCACAATAATTCCAGTTGGGGAAGGATTTAGTAAGAAAAAAGGTATTAACGAAATTGGCAGCACCATAAGATAGTTTGCAAACATTGATTCATGATTGGCGATGAGTTTCTAGAGCCAATTCTTCTTAGTGATCAAGAGATTCCTGATTACTCATGCCAATTCACTTGTCATTTTATCTTATTCAGGTCTGTCATTATAAATATAAGATCTTATTCAAGTTTGTCATTGTGAACATAAGATCTTGTTCAATTCTGTTATTATGAATATAAGTTTTGAACAAGATGAAAAGACAAGTAGATTGACATGAGAATCAAGAACCTCTTATTCACTAGGAAGAATCGGCTCTAGAAATTCATGGTCAATCATGAATCAATATATCAATAGAAGTTAACGATCACCAACCATGAATCAATATATCAATAGAAATCAATGATTAAAAGGGTGTCATGAATTCTTAAATCCCAAAGATAGGTGGCTGTTTATTGGGTTTTTTATGATAAGGTAGATGTTTCTTAATTTATTTATTTAAAAAAAAAAAGTAGTTTATGAATGTAAGATTATATATATTTTGGAGTTAAAGATGTCAATTTTTTAAATGCTCAAATTTATATATGAGTTAATAGAATCTATGTCTATACTATGGACATAATAATATTTGTTTTTATTCTTATTTTCATTAATCTCTTTCATTATTCCTATTATTATTTTTAAAATTACACATTTGTTTGATTTTGATTTATAAAATTCACTTTTCAAAAAATTTTATTTTTTTGTTTTCCGTATTTTTTTTTATTTTTATCGATTTTTTTTTAATATTTTAAGTATTTTTTTAATTTTTAAATACACTTAACATAAATATAGTTAAAGAGTACAATATTTGTAATTTTTTTAATAAATATAAAATAAAAATTGAAAAATTTGCTTAAATCAACCACACAAATAAGAAATCACTAAACGAATTTATTTATTTTTAAACTCATATATTAAATTTCTTGATTAATTTTTAGTTGTTATTTAAAATTTTAAAAAATTCTATTAAGTAATACTTTTTCAACAATAAAAATATGACTATTTAAAGATTTATGAAATTTAAATGGAAAGTATACTAACCTATTTTAAAATTCAAAAGTGGGTCATCTAGCCATTAAAAAAAATAATAATAATTTTTTCTTAATTTCGGACTTTTAAAAAGAAAGAATACTAAATTAATTTTAAAAATTTAAAATTGTGTATCACAAATTATGAGAAGTAATATATTTTCTATAAATCTTTTCTCTTGCGTGCATCGGAGTCCAGTCAATTTCTAATCTTTAGTCTTCTGTATCTTTACTTTTATTATTCATTTAACAATTATATTAATTTTTAAAATTTATTGCATGTTTATTTAATTTAAGTGTATTTTTATAAAATAAATAATCAATCTCTTTGATCGTAGGTGTGACAGTGACAAAAGCAGTTAAATTGGCAAGTCAGCATTAGCAGGATCTTGTCTTTTGTCCAGCTCTTTCTCTCTACTTATTTTTTGAAATATTTTAGCATATTCTATCCCAAAAAAAAAAAATGTTATATTCATTATTCTTTTGACTAAGTAGTGAGTTCTCATGCAAATCTAAAGCACCAGCAACGGTGTACACATGGTGAGGTGTGTACACCAAAGAATTTTTCAACATGTAGCTACATACCAAACCATTCTTTGTAAGCACTTGACGACAAGAACTGTTGGGAGTAGTATTCATGTAATTGTGTCTGAGATTTCCACTTGGGAACAATACAGGAGCTTGCATGGAAATCTCAGGCATAATCACATGAAAACTGTTCCCAACAGTTTTTGTCATCAAGTGCGTACAAAGAATGGATTGGTATGTAGCTGCATGTTGGACAATTCTTTGGTATACTCACCTCACAATGACTGTGTACTCCATTACTGGTACTTTAGATTTGCATGGGAACTCGCTACATAGTCAAAAGAATAGCGAATGTATTACTTACAAGCAATACTACAAATCACAGCGTTGGTGGAAGGTTAAATAAAATAAAGTGAAAAGTTACCAAAGATCATAATTACTGCTATTCTTAAATGAACCAAGCTAAAGCACCCTGAACTATATAACCAGATAAACAAAAAAATTATATTATCACTTGAATCATAAAAAGTTCAAAGATTAATAAAATAATAAATCTTATTATCTACGCACTCAAATATAGCATCAGCAAGAGTACGGTAGCTATCCTCCTCAATGAGTTTCCAATTATTATCTTACAACTTCAGAAGATTCTTGAGTATCAGTTTCACAGTTTCTGTAGGAATGCCCAATACCTTCATTGCACTGAAAGCCTTCAAAACTTTTGGATTAGGTGCCATCAATTATTCAAAAGGAATAATGCTATATGCACCAATTAGTGTACTAACTAGTATGCCAATTGACGATGTGACATAATTTAAGAAATTTTGGTATTTGTAATTTATGTAATGAGTATGGTTAATAATAATGTCATAATTAGTATTGGTACACTAGTTAGTACACTAATTGGTGCATGTAGCACCACTGATTCAAAAGTTACAAAATTTCAATTCAGTAATATTTCCTTTTCTACCTGTTCATATTCATCAGTCTTGAAAAAAAATGCTTAGTTAAGTGCTGAGCAATATAGTGGTAAATTCATCAATTCATGGCATGAACTCAATTGAGACTGAATGCAAAGGCAGAAATGTCATCCACTTGGTCAATAAATCAATTGATACTAAAAACACGACGGAGATGGTGGTTTTGGCAATTTACACAAGAATAACTTACTTTGTCTTAGATATTATTGATAATACATCTACTGAGAATCCTTTTCAAGGGAACTTTGATGCAATCCATTCTAGTTATTCCTCTCAAAATACTATTTTGTCATTTTAAATTATTTACTAAGTGGGAACAATACAAGAGTTTGCTTAGGAATTTACTTTGTCTTAGAAGTTGCTTGACCGTACTCCGAACCTGGTCCTTGGTTAACCCATAGGGTACCATCTAATCAATTGCAGCGTCCATTCTCGTCAAACCCGACTGCATTTAAAATAAAATAATGTTCTTTCTTATGTAACATTGGTCAACATATAATTCCAAAACCTTCTAATCCAACTTCTTTCTTATTTTAATAATGTTCTTTTTTCCTTCACTAATGCGCCAATTACAGCTCTTAGCAAATGTGCTAAATTCAACTTAACAAAATGAAAAAAAAATACTACATGAGGGTTCAAAAATATTGTTATTACAGATCATCACGGTAAACTTTTTGTGGAAATAGGAGGAAATCAAATTTAATATTGGAGTGTTTAACGCATTCATTAATATTCCATTCATTATGACAACACGTCCTAGTGAAGATCCCAAATTAACACCTCTGGATCTAAACCTCTTCGCTGATTTTCTACATCAATTTAAAAATAAAATCACAAAATAGTAAATAAATCATTTAAAATAAATGATCACATGACAGCTAGGACAAAATCAGTTCATCTTCTAAGCTCAACAACATTATGTTCTTGTGTGCAGAGAAAACACATCTTCTGAGTCGGGAAGAAATTTCTATACTTTGTGTTCAATTAAATTAAGAGAGAGAAACCATATCTGAACAATTAACAACAATACACTTGCTTCTTTGTTTCGTAAGCATTCAAAATAATACAACTGAATTACCTCCCTTATAATAAGTATTATTTGCAAGAAAACAAGATGGTGCATGGAGAAATACCAAAATGGGAAGAAATGTTTACAATCGCAGCATATGACAGCAAGAACTTAGGGGATGAAATAAGTTTTAAGAAAAATTATAGCACCATTTTCACATTCAACCACATCAAAAGGCAACATCTATCAAAACAATTACTATACCTAAAAGGGTTGCTAGAATTTACCACTGAGCACGTACATAAGTTTCACTATGCCCGTAAAAAACGTAAATGTTTTGTTTGTTCATGGAACCTATTTACCATATATGAACTTATTCACCATTCACCACACATAATTGACAAATTTGCATGAAAAAATAAAAATAAATATGATTTAGTAGGAAATTATTAGACAATAGTGATCAAGGTATTATTGAATTAAACTCAGCTCGAGTGGAATCATCAAAACCTCCTGAAGTTATAAACCAACCTAATGGTAACTTGGTGGTAAGCTGCAAATAGTCTGAAATACAGTGGGGCACCCTTCGACAGGAGTCATCGGATAATGGCCAGACCACTTTATCAGTAAAAAGCTAACTTCCCATCAATTAAAATCAAACAAATAACAATCAATTGAACTAAGAATTACAACAAAGTAATGAACAAGACAGTGCAACTAACAAATAAAACATCAAAATCACACATGAGCATTTGAGTCTCACCCTGTAAAAGAGCCACAGAGAAAAACACTTCCTCTCCCATAAGGCCACACTAACCACGTCGGGACTAGCGCTGTGCCTGTAGCGGTTTCACCGGTTTCCTTTGCATAATCCATGCCCGAATAGAACATTCACTCCCAAAATAATTGGTAACCCTCCAAGCAACAAACAAATTTCCTATTAACCCTAAAAGGATAAATAAAAATCAAATAATTATTTTACTTTCACCGGTTTCCTTTGCATAATCCATGCCCGAATAGAACATTCACTTCCAAAATAATTGGTAACCCTCCAAGCAACAAACAAATTTCCTATTAACCCTAAAAGGATAAATAAAAATCAAATAATTATTTTACAACCCAGTACAACATTGAAACACATTCAATTCCCATAAATAAAAAATTAAAATAAACCCAGTACTTCAAAGTCGAATCTTCGAATTCTACCACCAAAAACCTCAACTTTCCAATGAACAATGCCTTACGGAGTACACGATTAAAGATGCAATTTTAATGAAGCAAATACACGCACGATTCAGAAAAAATAATAATTTTTGAAAAAAATTGGTCATGTTTGAATGTCTGCTAATTCACACTCAACAACATCCACACTTAACAACATCCACATCAGTAAATGTCTGCTAATTCAATAATGTGAAAGAAAGATAACATTTCTTTTGGTCAGATTTGAATAGAAAATAAATGAAGGACAGAAAAAAGAGAAAAGCAATGAAAAATCAAGATACAAAACTCAATTGAGCAACTAAACAAAATACAACTAGTACTACAAAAAAATTGTCTTCCAAATGTCTGAAAAAGCCTCAACAATGACCCCGTGATGATGACGCAAATTGAGCGAGAAGAAACACTCCAACAGCTGCTCGAAGTCTTTCGCCTCAAACAGTTGCTTCGCTAATATCATCTCCATCATCGATGCCTTGAAATCCTCATATGGGTCCATCGATTCCATCACCATCGCGAAGCTGTCCTTCACTTTCCCCTCCGTCGGAAATGACGGTAGCAGCTTCTTCATTCTCTTTTTGCGATTTAGTGAAAGTGTCACGATCTCTTCTTCTTCATCGTCTCTCTCGTAGCCACATAAACCACTGTCGGCCGAGGAAGTGGTGATAGGGTGTCGTGTCAGCGTCGAAGGAGGAGAATGAGGAGGGAAGAGCTCGTTGTCGGAATTACCGGAGATGGAAGTGGTGATAGGGTGTCGTGTCAGCGGATGAGGAGGAAGAGGAGGGAAGAGTTCGTCATTGGAATCGTTGGAGATGGAGGAGTTGTAGTCGCGACGTGGCGTCTCATCCCACTTGCATGGCGGTGATTCGGGGAGGTCGTCTTCGTGTGTACCCACAGCCGAAGATGGAGGAGACGTGGTGCTTGAAGGTGGAGCGGTGGGGTTTGAAAGGGAGCGGGGTGGCCAGCTGGCAGTCAATGAAGAGAGGGTTTGGGGAGAGTTGGATAGGATTTTCTGGGATGTTGGACGGATTTTCGGAGCGGCAGAATTTGAAGGATGATGTGACACGGGAGATGAAAGCCTTGAATGCCATTGAATTGTTTTCTTTCTCTTTCTCTTTCTCTATCTTTTTCTCTTTCTCTTTGTTTGTTGTATCTGTATGATTTCAGTGTACAAATTAGCTATGTAATACAATATGCATATATAGATATAGGGGGAACGAAGGTGAATCAATGAAGATGAATCAATAAAGGAAAATGAACATTATTAAAGGAAAATAATTTTATAAGGCAATGAAGATGAATATTATTATTATTATTATTATTATTATTATTATTATTAAACGAAAATAATTTATAAGGTAATGAAGACCAATCAATAAAAGGAAAATATTATTATTAAAAGAAAATAATATTATAAGGAATATTAATATTATTATGTATTTTTATTTTGAAAAAAAAAAGAGTTTGAATCGGGGTCAATCGTGCATTTTGGAATAATGGAATGTAATTTGTAAAATAAATTGAAGATTTTTAATATTTTACCAATATATGTTCTTTAAAAAAAGTTTAACAATTGAGCCCCATTTCTGAGTTTGTTTTGGGCCTCAAAAAATTCAGGCCAACCCTACCATATGGGCTTGGATCATTCTGGTCCATGAGGCTGTGAGTATACACACAAGAAGTCAAACTACATTTGGTTGTTTAGTAGAGAGAGTGAGGACCTAAACAAGACAACTAGTGGATGTTTGAAATATTAATCAACAATTAAATATCCTATTGAGGCACATTTAAGAGAATGTTATGAAATTCCTTAGAAAATTGACACAACACAACAATCATTCAATGGAAATGAGGTAATGGACTCAACCAAAACACCATATGGAAAACATTGCAAGAAGTTTTTAGGTACAAATCCACTTTAACAAAGAACCAGAAGAATAGATTGAATTGCACAACTCAGGAATTTAATCATTAGGGTTTTGAATCATTTGCATCAAATAAATTCTAAAAAAAACAAATTGAAAAAACTAATTAAAAAAAAATATCCTTGAAAATTCATTGGAATAGTGCCTGTTCTAATAAAAAACGAAAGCAGATGCTCTGATAAACTTAGTTTGTAAACCCTTCAATATGTCTTCAAACAAATAGTTGGAATCGAATTTTATTTGAATCATAATTTTCAGCTTCTTTTTAGGTCGTTTCACTACAGCATCTGCAGTGTCCTTTGATGACTACAACAGAAAAACATTAAAGACTAAGCAAAGGTTACAATTTTGATTTGACTAGGATGAAACGGTCAATGGCAACAAACCTTTTATTTTTTGTTTTTTTCCTTATCCTTCTTTTTCTTCTTTTTCTTCTTCTTGTGTTTCTTTGACTCAATTTTTTCACCTCCATCTTCCAAAGAATCCTGTCATATTTGCAACCAATTAGGAAGAAAAATAGGTCATAGAAACACACCGGTGTATTGAAACTTTTCCAAAAATGATTATAGGAACACAAAAATAAACCACCTCAAAGTCGCCAAAAGAGTCTACTCATTGAACTATTCTTCCTAAATGTGAAGCCCCACCTGTTATAGAAAGAACATTGGATTTTATTGCTTAATGCAATATGAGAAATACTATAGGGATATATGCAACATCCCAGATATCAATAATACAAGTAGATCATTCACATACAAGCAGGAAAGGCAGCCATCATCATAACGTAATAGATGAAGTATAAAACAAGTGAAATTATGAGAATACATCCGAGTAATATGTACTGTATCAAGGATTTTGTCCAGAATTGATCAAATTGAATACTCATTATTTCCACACACAATGTACAGAAAGAACCAGTTTCCACACTGCCAAACCTCCATACAAACACCAAATGATAAGAAGGGAAGAGATCAAGCACCCCACCAACAAATACAACCACATCCTAGTAGATTGATAGTTTAGGAGTGAACACTGGCCCGGTAAGCCCACCTAAAACCAATTAGGTATAGTACCAATTGTAAATACAAATGAATGTGAGTACAATACTACCTTGTCAAATAGGGATAAAAACACTAAACTTTTGTAAGTTATTATCAAGACAAAACAAACCAAAATTTGCAAAAAAAAATCCGTTAATGCTTACTAAGTTACTATAGTTAGCTGTTAGAATTCCAACTCCAACAAGAAATTAGGTTACAGATATCTTCTTTTATCTATTCTGTATATAGTCATCTGAATTCTGAAAATACCAGCTACTTGAATATGAATAAGAATAAAAAAGAAACAAAATTCAAAATCAATAAGATTTAGTAAATCACTATTATACCAAGTCTGAACCATATAATCCAATAGGAAAGACTCTTCGAAGAAAAATTAGGTCATGAGTTGGGTCATGTATATAAGGCTTATAAGTCATGAATTTGACCTGCATTGCACATAAGGAAAAAAAGGGGTATCCACAAACTTGACTAGGTTTAATCAGGTCCATAGCATAGTTTGAGAATAAAGGAATTTAACACCATTGGGAAAAAAACTACGAGATGTAATCGGTAATTACTTGCATTTACAGTATCCTTTGCATTTTTGACAGCCAATTCAACAAGTTCGGGCTTTATAGAAGCCAATCCATTAGGCTCCTAGAGTTTTCTTTCAAGGAACTTTGCCAAAGCCGCAGCCTTGTTTGTTGTTAATGGCCCACCGGGCTGAGATAACCTACAAAAAAAGCATCACATTGTGAACAAAAGGCTTAAATTTTAGATAATTTTTTATTATAAAATAATACAAGTTATAGATTAATGGAGAATTCAGTAGGGAATTTCTTCTTATTTAGGTTATTGAGTTGGGTACTTGGAAATTTGAGGAGAAGATGAAAAAATAAGAATTGGGTTGTGCCATATTAATCAAATAAATATTATGCGAAAACATACAATAATCGACATGATACTCGAACAATATACTTGATCTATTCCATTCCATCTAATTGGGGGCAAAGTTTGAATTTTCAGTTCAACACTCTTTCTCGTGAAATTCACCTAAGATACAATAATAGTCTCATAATTCAAGGTAGAGAGTTCTAAGTTTTGGCATGAATTAGTGAAAGGGATCAAAGAATGAATTCAGATTAGTCTGAGAGGTTGCAATGAGAGAGTAATTGAGTAGGGTACTTGGAAATTTGAGGAGGGGATGAAAAAAATAAAAATTGGGTTGTACCATATTAATAAAATACAATGCAAAAACATACAATAACCCACATGATATTTTTTGAGAGAGTTTTTTAGTATGTCTGCATGTTCTTTAAATTTTCATCTAGTCATGCTGCAAGATAATCTTGTCATATGTCTATTACTTTCATATACTCTTGTGGCAATATTAGTTGTTTTGCAGACTATGGCACTAATAGCTGTTTTTCAGATGATAGCACTAATAGCATCTTGATTGGCTGTTATAGGTTAAGGTGATTAGGATTTTATTTGTTAGGTGTGTTTTGTCACGGAATTATCAAAGGGAGAGATTGTTAGGTGTTTGTAATTGGCAATTCCGTTTGACAAAACTCTTTTCAATTATAATTTTATTCGCTCTTATATTTCAATGTGGATGTGAGTGTTTAGTTGCGAATCCAATCTGAATTGTGCCTATGCAGAGTAGCTTGTGATCTTGATCCTTTCATTTTTGCCACTTCGCTGAAGCAAAAAGAAAAAATACAGTTGAAGTTGTTTAATCGCTTGAGCAGTCATTTGTGCACTCCAACAAAGAAAAGAATCCCCCAGTACTTTTACAGAGCCCTTGAGTTTCTGGGAAGAAAGTTTGACTGCTCGAGTGGTGAATGTTGCGCTCGAACGGTCAACCTATATGTTTTGCACCGCTTTTACTCACACTACCTGAGTGGTGAATTGTGCGCTCGAGCGACCTTCGTGATCTAATTTTCTATAAAGTGCGCAATTTGTTATTTTTAGGGTTTGAGCCGTCTAGATTTTCAAAGAGGAAGAAAAAACAAAGTGTTTTATATTGGAGGGTGCTTTAAGAGTGCTTTCTTGATGATTTAAGACTGATCAATGGATCTCTAGAGTTTGTGTGTTTTCTTTAATTCACAAAAGAGAGAGTTGTTCTTCGATAGATTTCGGAGAATTTGGGCCTAAAATTTTGGTAGATTTCGGAGTGGCTCGTTGTCGTGAATTCGACATCCACATTGTAGATTCAACGTTGAGCAAGACAATTCTGAGGTGAAAACTGTGATAACCTTGTTCCGTACTATGCTAATTGGTCCTTATTATGAATATGATTATGTGTTTGATATGTTTATGTGTGTCATTTATGTGAAAATATGTGGTTTTGAATTTCTATCTGTTCACCGTAGGAATATCTGTTTGATTTTCTGCTTTGGAATTTAAATTGAAGGCCTTATCGGCCACAGAAACCAAAATTGATTGCGCCATTGTGATTGGTTTAATTTTTAGAGCCTATGGTGAAATTTAATTAAAAATTGATTCGGATCAGATTAATTAGATTAAATTAATGCTATAGTGCCCAATTATTTAATATTGGCAATTATAATTGAGGGAAATTATATAAGTGGGGCACTATACACGTAATTCTCCTTTTTAGCTTCATTTTGGCTGATTTTGAACTCAAGAAAAGAGAGAGGGCCGGCTAGAGAGAGAGAGAGAGAGGGAAACAATTAAAGATTTTCTTAAGAAGCTTGAATAAATTAAAGACTAACTCAAGATTTGACCATAAATTGGGGAGATTGAGCTTCTAGGTAAGCAATTGATTATGAAGTTATGAGTTTAATGTTATAATTTGTGAATTCAAAGTTGAATGATGACAAAGAATATGAATTGAGTTAGTTTTGTTGAATTTGAAGTCAATAGACGCATGCAGGAAATTGCTATAAATTTCCATGTTTGAGCATAAAGTGTGTAATCCATGTTGAATGTGAATGAAGTCTATGTATTTGATCATCTCTTCACCAATTAAGTTGAGAATAATGAGTATCTCCTACATGTAAGTGCAAATCATGAAAGTGTGAGCTTTGAATGTTTGAATTTAGTGTGTTGGTGATGAGTTTGAGTCAATTTGGAACATGCATGTAAGTAATTCTTGGAATTGAGCTTCATAATGTTGTAATTTGGTGTTTGTACCATGATAGTACATGTATATGCAAAGTTTGAGCCAAAATCATGTGTTTAGAGCCTTTGAATGTCAAGTTGAAGCTCAAGAACATGCTCTAGAAAATCCAGAAATTTTGATGTCCGCTCGAGCGGGGGATCCGCCGCTCGAGCGTAAAATACGAGCTCCTAGTATTTTCAGCAGACATGATGTCCGCTCGAGCGGGGAGGTATGTAGACTGATCTTCAGCTCGAGTGTCCGAGTTCGCGCTTGAGCGTGAAATGTCGTATCCAGTACTTTTGCAGACCTCATGGGTCCGCTCGAACGGGGACCCCTGTTTCTGGAATTTTGAGAATACGTTCTGTGTTTCGTTTTCCGTTCCCCATCACTTCTAAGTACTCTTAGGCATGCATTAAGCATTGTAAATGAGTTAAAATGGATAAGAATAAAGCCTAAAGAGGAATATGTGAATTAAGAATAGATTGAATCATTTGTGACTCATTTGTGTTATGTGATGTGTAGGATCAAGCCCCAGAGCAAATCAACCAACCGATCACTATGAGTAGTATCTTAATAAAGATATCTGGAATATGCTATTTGTCCAATTGCTTAGCTTCCTATAAGTTTGTTAATTTGAATTGTGGACAAACGTTTGCTATACCTAAAGTGAATGGGCCAAAGGCTAGTTTGACATGTATGACATAAATGAATGGGCCAGAGGCCGTATGACATGAATGAATGGGCCAAAGGCCAGTTTGACACAAATGAGAGAATGAATAGGCACACGAATAAGAGAATGAATGGGCCAAAGGCCAGTCTGACATGAATAAGAGAATGAATGGGCCAAAGACCAGTCTGACATAAATGATAAAGTGAATGGGCCAAAGGCCAGTTTGACATGTATGACATAAATGAATGGGCCAGAGGCCGTATGACATGAATGAATGGGCCAAAGGCTAGTTTAACACGAATGAGAGAATGAATGTGCCAAAGGCCAGTCTGACATGAATGAGAGAATGAATGTGCCAAAGGCCAGTCTGACATGAATAAGAGAATGAATGGGCCAAAGGCCAGTCTAACATGAATGATAAAGTGAATGGACCAAAGGCCAGTTTGACATGTATGACATAAATGAATGGGCTAGAGGCCAGTTTAACACGAATGAGAAAATGAATGGGCCAAAGGCCAGTCTGACATGAATGAGAGAATGAATGGGCTAAAGGCCAGTCTGACATGAATGATAGTCTGACATGAATAATGGTCCGACGTGAATGAATGGACCAGAGGCCGTTGGATATGAATGAATGGGCCAGAGGCCAGTTTAACATGAAAGATAGAATGAATGGGCCAAGGGCCAGTTTGACACTAATGAAAGTATGAATGGGCCAAAGGCTAGTTTGACATGAATGGATTGGGCCCGAGGCCGTTTGATATGTTTGGAACTGCAGTCACCTGCCCTATGTATACCTATATATATATTAGATAGAATATGAATTGGGCCCAAGGCCATTTGTTGTATGTTGTTCTAATGTATCTTCTTGATTTGATATTGTTCACTGAACTTTCGCTCACGCTCATTCATGTGTATGTAGGTGAGCCAAGAGCGGTCCAAACTCAGCCTCAGTGAAGTCTGTGTGGAACAACCAAGGTTTTGAGGAGTCAGCCCTTGCGTCTCACGCACGAGACACGTTTTCGCCCTTTTGCTATCTTGTGTCATTTTGTCATGTTGGCGAGGGCTTTGGATACGTTTGTATATAGTTTTGATTGGCTGGCCTAGATTTGAATGATCCTGTCTGTACAGAACTTTATGTTAATGTATTGTCTGGTGTGAGTTATTAATATCTTTATGTGCGGTTTGTTATGATGTGCCATGTAAGCACAGCTCTATAGACAAAGCTTTAAATTCTGCTTCTGTTTGGCCCCTTTACTTTGATGAGTTATGTTTGATTTGGTTTGAGGCTGTAGGTAATTTCAGGATTACCGGTCGGTTATGTCCTTAACCCATAGGGGCGGGTTCGGGTCATGACAGAAAACAGTGGTGGAAGAGGCATATTGGAGTTGGTTAAATTTGGGTGTGAATTCGCTAGGTAATTGAGGATCCACACGTGTAGTTCCTTTTTATTTTCTTAGTGGATTGTTTTGTGGCTTTGGCCCGTAATTTTTTTTATCACAATTGGAGGCGCTCCAATTGTGATTTTTCCACGTTAAATCGGCGTGTTGATTTGTTTTTGATTATTTAATTGGGATTGTTATTCGTTATTTAAAAGTGAAATATAATCACAAATCACTATCTGAGGGATTTTAATTTTTTCAATATTCAAACAATATGCTTTATCCATTCCATCTAATTGGGGTAAAGTCAGAATTTTCAATTCAAGACTCAATAAAATTCTCATGAAATTCATCAAAAATACAATAATAGTCTCATAATTCCATGAATAGGGAGTGAAAGGAATTGCAGAATGAATTTAGATTAGTCTTAGAGGTTGTAATGATGATTAATAAACTAAATTGATTTTTTTTTTTATAAAAAAAACTGAAGATTTATAAGAGAGTAGTTGAGTTGGGTACTTGGAAATTTGAGGAGGGGATGAAAAAAATAAGAATTGGGTTGTGCCATATTAATCAAATACAAAGCAAAAACATACAATAACCCACATGATATTCATACAATATGCTTAATTTATTCCATCTGATTGGGGGTAAAGTCTGAATTTTCAATTCAATCAAGACCCAGTAAAATTCTCATGAAATTCATCAAAAATACAATAATAGTCTCATAATTCCATTAATAGAGAGTGAAAGAGGCTGTAGAATGAATTCAGATTAGCCTGATAAGTTGCAATAATGATTAATTAATAAACTAAATAGATTTTTTTTTTAAAAAAAAACTAAAGATATAAGAGAGAGAGAGAGAGAGAGAGAGAGAGAGAGAGAGAGAGAGAGAGAGAGAAAGAGAGAGAGAGAGAGGGAGGTGAGACCTGGGTTTGGGTTTGGATCGGGAAGGAAAGGAAGCAGAAGGAGGAAGAGGAGCGAATTTGATACCACGAAGAGTCCTTTTTTCTTCATCTGTGAGTCTCTCTCTCTCTCTCTCTCACTCTCTCTCTCTTCACCACTGCCTCTGTTATGACTCATCTACAAAAAGTTTATGAAGCAGTTCTTCCTAACAAGACGACGTCGTGTTAACTTGTTTGCTCTTTTCTCAAATAAGGTCTTGTTTGGGGACAGGCTATTAGCTAAAATATGAGATTAAAAAAGAGTTAATTATCTAAAAGTTTTATTTATAAATATTATGACAACTTAGGTCTTATCTAAGATTTTTTGAAATAGTAAGTCCTATTTTGTAAACTGATAATATTATCAGTTTTTTCTAATTTTTAAAACTAAGAATATTATCAATTTTGTATAGTAATATTCCACATAATTGTTTTACTAACTGATAAAAAAATAGAGCATGAGATTAAACGTTTTTGCCTGTCTACTTATTGGTTTGATTCAATTATCTAATAAAATCAAAAATATTATCATTTTTTTTTAGTTTTAAAACTGAGAACAGTATCGATTTTCTCATTTTTTGAAGGTTTTTTTTTTTTTTTAAAGTTTTGCACATCAATGTTTCATCATCATGCCCCTTTATAGACATAAAATTTGCAGTTTTGCACAAAAAAATAATTTAGATTTTTCAATTTTTCAAAAAAAAAAAGTTTTTGTTTTCAGAAAACGCTTTTCGAAAAATTCTATTTTTTTATTTTCAATGAATTTTTTTAATATTTTAAGTAATTTTTAAAATTTTTAGACACCTAATATAAATACACTTAAAAAGTATAATATTTGTGGTAAAAATCTTTAAAAAATTCACTAAATACCAAAAATACAAAAAAAAAATAAAAATAAAAATTCATTACATTTTCATATTTTTGTGTATTTATTAATTTTTAAAAATATTTTTTTCACAAATATTTTACTATTTAGATACACCTAAGTAAGTTGCATCTAGAAAAATAAAATAATTACTTAAAATTTTAAAAATATTCACTAGAAAAAAAAAAATCAAAAAACTCAATTTTTTCAAAAAACTGAAACCATACACACTTTTAGCTTTTTTTTTGCACATAATTTTTTTTTAGTTTTTTCAAATTTAAAGTTGATGTTTCAAAATTTTGAAAATTAAAATAAATATCAAATCATCATGTTCTGTTATATATAATCATAAATGATTAACAATCATTATTTGAAGGGCAATTCTAACTATTAAAAGTTTAATGGGACTTGAAGGTCCAAAAAATCTTAATTATGACTTAATGAAGTATAAGTTCATAAATTAAGATTTATGTGTAAATGCCCCTAAAAAAATTAGTATATTTAGAATGACTTTTTAAATTATTATTAAAAAAAAAAGGATAAAAGTAAAGAGAAAATCGAATTTTGACTTTTTTATATAATTTATTAACTTTTAATTTTTAGCTAGGGTTCGTTTGTAAAGAACTATTTTAGCCTGATTCTTTGACTTTTTGCCTAATTTAGCTAGGCTAAATTAGCTACGTTTGGGAAGAATATTTTAACTTTTTTGTTTTTTTTTTAAAGAAAAAAAGTGAAATGATTATGGCTTGAATGTAAAATTTTACCTTATTAACTTATTTAGTCTATTTTGCCTTTTCGTACTTTTTAAGTCCCAACTAAAAGGCAATCCATTTGCCAAATAGGAGTTAAAATTTAAAGTTGCCAAATGAGGATAAATTTTAAAATCGTCAAATTTTAAATTTAGTTAAAATTTTGATAAAACTGAGATCTAATTTATTCGTCAAATTTTTAATAATTATTTTTACTTAAATTTGAAAAAATTATTAACAGATGAAGGATTGCAAATTAATTTTTTTTTCATTGAATTTGTTAAATAAGGTTTTTAGATGGGTTAGGTATTTTTAAAAATATTTGATGAAAATTTTGATTTACACTCTTGGAAAAGTGAGCTATGTATCAAATCGTGCTTTTAATTTAAATTGTTGAATAAATTTGATAGAATATATATATATATATATATATATATATATATATATATATATATATATATATATAAAATTGGAGATGTTGCAAGAATAAAATAAAATAATTATCTTATTACATTCTCACATTTAATTTATTAAAAAATTATTAAATAAAATAATCTTTGTGGTCCAATTTTGTCAATTGATAACGAATTCCACGTGGCATTGAAACTTTCCCGTTGAATTTTAATCTTGCCTCATAAAGTATTACATTTCCCCACAATTATGTTTTCTAGTCAACAACCAATTAAACCACATTGACACAATTTGAATATTTTAATTATCAAATTGAAGAAAAAAAAATTAGAGTCCAAAATGGGATTTAATCAATACTTTAGATAATGCAACTGTAATTTAACAAACTCTTGGAACTCGATTTCCCTTAAAAAAAAAAAAACAGTAAATCTCATATACAAAATTTAAAATTCATCTAGTTCAAAAATAAAATACTTACACTAAATAATCGTATATATGTTTAATTGTTAATAAAAAATTCTATTTTAAAAAAATTAAAATTTAAAAACTGTTATATTTCACCACCGTCAGACTTCCGTCAAATGGTCATTGAAAACTCACCGGAATGTTCAATATCACCCGAAAGTTGCCGGAGTATCGCAAAAGTGTTCTGAATGTTATTGGAAGTTGCCAGAATGTCGAGAACATTCATTAAACGTTAAGAACATCGTCGGAAACTCACAAAATGTCCAAAATATTGTCAAAAAAAGAAAAAAGAAATAGAAAAATTAGAGTGAAAAAATATAGCAAAATGTACTAAATTTTGATAAACTGAAAGAGAAAAAAAAAACGTAACAACAAAAAATAGCAATAATGGAAAAAAAAAAAAAACACATGTAGGGTTTAAGCAAATAATCTCCAATATTAATCAAACTGAAAAATAAGTTTTGAAATTGTAAAATTATTTTACAATTTCAAATAATGATTCTATTAAGCATTTATCCTTATTAATCAAACTGAATTCTAAAGCATGTTACAAAATTGTAAAATTTTACAGTTTTAAACCATGATTCATGTCAGCACCAAAAAAATTGAAACTATAAATTTTTATAATTTTCACTGCTTATAATTAAAACTCAAAAACAATTTGTTCAGAATTTCAATATTTTCTCCATTGAAACATGAAAAAGAACGGTGTAATCTAAGGAGAGAAACAGATATAGAGAGGATTGAACTTCGACAATTATTTTGATTTAGATTTAACCAGATCTGATGTAGATCTACTCATATCTAATGTAAATCTAAGTAAATCTACATCAGATTTGAGTAGATCTACTCATCTCCTTCACCATCGGTGAGGATGAAGCAAGAAGTCAGTTGTTGATGGTTGCCAATGAATCCCAATTAATGGTAATCGTTGGTCGTCGGTGACTATATATCAAAAAGAAAAAAAAGAAGATAGACGTGGTTGCCTTTCTCCGCAAATCAAGAAGAGAAAAAGGCATAGAAAAACAAAGGCACAAAGAAAGAGAAAAGGAAAACAAGTACAAATTTTTTGAATATAAACAAAAAGTTATGGAACTAAATAGAGCACACCACTTTCAAAAAGGAATTGTAGGTCATATGCCTAAAAAAAAAAAAGTTCTTACTTCTGCCCCTCTTTCCAAAAAAAAAAAAAGGAAGAAGAAGAAAAAGAAAGCCCCACCTTACTGTGCTTCCCTTTCACACTACCAATTAACGCAAAATGTCATGAAAGTAGCATAGCAAAATGTTCTCAGGAAGCCCTACCTGCTACTATCGACAAAAAGAGTAAAACAATTCACAACACGAAGATTAACGGATGCAACACCAATCACAGGTCCGTGAAATAAGCACAAGAACAATTCTGACCATCTAATATCCATCTCTGGTTTATTTTTATTTCACTCTTTTCTACCAATAACATCATAGAAATGTCAACTAGCACTTGGTTCCATACTGTTCACAAAAATGGTAGCTATAGAAGCAGCACACAATTTAGTCGAGATAACAATTTGGGAGATGAATAGAGTAGGAAGCAAAGCCCAATCCTTGCAATTTACAGGGCTCTCTATCTTTCGCCTAATATGGTAAAAGACCAAGCAAATATGTAGGAGGCTAATCCAATGGTATATTTGGGAAAGAGGAAAAAAAAATGGAAACAAATCATTGAGGGTGAGGAAGCTTTCCACAAAAGCACAACAGTAATAGCTATAGGAAAACACAATTTGGATGCAAAGCCACCATTACTAGCCCCTAAAGCTGTCAGTCTGTCCACTAACTGAGCAAGAATCTAAAGTTGTCGCTGATTCTTATAATGCCTTCTACACGTTTGCTGCCAGCCTCCACAACAATAAGCCGTCTAACCCCTGTGAAGAAATAATGACAAATGTCGTGAATATTGAGATATATGAAATATTTCCTTTAGGATGATCTTAAAAGCCAAGTTATTAGCTAAAAAAACTCATTTTGATAAACAAAGCTGACTTTAGCCACTAATTGGCTTATTTCCTGCCCAAAAGCCCAATGAACAAGTCAACCGAGCCAATTTTGATGTTTTCCTATTTTGGCCTTATCCCATCTTCCTCATTCCATCATTGGAATTCAATATCCTGGTCAAATTGGTCATTTTGTATTAAAAAAAGCCAAAATGCCAGCAAGGTTACCTAATATACTTATGTTAAAAAACTATTAGAAAAGCCAAAAAGCTACCAGTGTGCCAATCAAACTAGTTTTTTTAGCATTGGCTTTTCTGTAGATTTATTTTAATCAATAAGCTAGTTTTTTAGCTAACTACCAAAAAAAGTGGCATAACTTGGAGTATGTTGTTAAACCTGGACAGACATGCACAGAAAAAGCAAGTAATAGATATTTGATATTGCACTTATCATTTGGAGTCATCTATGGCTACAACAGTTGAACTACAAATAAAGATCGCGTTTGGTTTAATTTTAGAATCATGATTTGAGAATGGAATTATATTTTGAGTTTGTCAGTCGTTGAATCATGATTTAAAAAGAGAAAATTTATTTGGTAAAGAGTTTTGAATTTTTGAAATGAGTTTTGAAATAAGAAAAGTTGTTTAGTTATGAATTTTAAAAAGAATTTTCAAAACTTAATTAAAAAACTTATAACTCATAACCAAACACACAACTCAAAACTCTATTGAAAATTCTATTCAAAACTCATAACCAAACTCTTTTTAAAACTCAATTCAAAAAAACAATTATTCTATTTTTTATTTAAAAAATTCAAAAAATTCGAAAAATATTTTTTTTATTTAAAATATTAAAAAATATTCAGCTAGTGCTTTAAAATTACTTTTGATTGTATATTTGATTGGAAATTTTGTTTTAATTGTTTTGTTAAAAATTGTTTTTTTTTTTTAAAGATTACTATGACAAATGAATTTTTATTTAATTTTTTTTTGCTAGTTTTAAATAAATGGCCAAATAATTTTTCAATTTGGTTTAAAAAAATAATTTCTATATTTAAAAAATATAAAAAACAAATATAATTTTTTTTTTCCAAATGATAGGTGGCAATTGCCAAAAAAAGAGAAAGTACTGTTCCGGTCAACCGGCCAGACGTTCCGGGAGGATGTCCGTGTTTGAAAAATGGTTTAATATAGGCATATTTTTTAGCTCAAGTTGAGTGGGCCCCAAACGTCTTTTGGGGTGGGTCCGAAGAGGTGAAGTGTTCCTTACCGCGTGGCAAGTCACACAGTGAAGACGGTACGCCAAAACCATTTATGAGTGAATGGGAAGTTGATGTCGCTTTCGGGTCTAACATTAATTTTTTAGATAAAATTCATTTGAATTTTTTCAATAAAAATTATTGTGGGAATTTAATTTAATTCTAAGTTCAAATTTTGGGTTCCTAAGTGGTTTCCTAAAGTTTGTAATTGTGGGAATTTAATTTAATTCTAAATTCAAATTTTAGGTTCCTAAGTGGTTTCTTAAAATTTATACCTCTTCCTTTATTTATTAAACTAATAGTTTAATATATATATATATATATATTTCAAATGGTTTAATTTATAAAGGTTCAACAGTTATGAAACTGCTACTACCAACGGCCACTATTCAAACATGGTTTGAAAGTGTGTTCTTGCAACTCTCACAAAGCTATTTGATTTCAAATTCTGAAGCTGTCCAAGGGTTGCACCAGTTTGGGCTGTGTGTTATTTTGCCTATAAATAGAGCCTTTTTCCAGTAGTCTTCAAGGGTGAAAAAATAGTCAGAAAAATTTTATTTTTCTATCCATTTTGCTTCTTTGCATCTTATATTTTTCATTCTAGTTTTAGAATAAAATAGAGAGAGTATAAGAACACAGGTTTCGTTCGCCGAACAAATTTGTTTGAAGTGCTACAACAATTTTGTGAAGATCATTGTATCCTGGGAGATAGACGCCACTCAACCGTAAGCACCGTAGCGGGGCGAATCTGTCTTAAGGACAGAGTGTCACACACTCGACTTGGTCTTAATTTTAATTCGGTTCGATAAATAAATCCGGTATGTTATTTATTTATTTTGATTGAATTTATTTCAAGTTATTTTATTTGCACAGAAGATTGTTCCAACAATCTTAAGACAGGTTCGAATTATTCTGTTTACAGAATTTTTCGTTTGTTTCCCTTTTTCCATTCTTCGTAAATAATTTCGGAAGAAAATTATTTTCTGTGGATTTACAAAATAATATTCTGGTTGGAAAAACAAATAGTGATTATATGCTATTTGACAGATAGTAGTAATATGCTGTCTCTTTTCTTTGACAACAACTAGTAGTACGATACTAGTGTCATTAACAATTCAGAATATATTTTTGTGGAATTTTTTCAAAAATTAATTTTGGGTTTTAGAAATTATTTTCTAAGTTTTCATTACTTAAAATTTTGTTTTAGTATTTTAATTATTGAAGTGCTATAGAAATTAATTTTCTGTGTGGAATTAATTTGGTTGAATAAAATTTTATTTTATTTCCAAATTAATTGAAAAATAAAAGTTATTTTCTTATTTCTTTTATTTTACAAAATTTAATTTCTTGTGTAGAATTAATTTGGTTAAATAAAATTTTATTTTATTTCCAAATTAATTGAAAAATAAAAGTTATAGTTTTTATTTCTTTTATTTTACAGAATTTATTTTTCTGTGTGGAATTAATTTGTTTAAATAAAATTTTATTTTATTTTCAAAGTAATTGAAAAATAAAAGTTGCATTCTTGTTTCTTTTATTTTTACAGAATTTAATTATGTGAATTTGGTTTAATTTTCTGTGTAGTGTAAATTCTAATTATAATTTTGTTTTATATATTAGAATTGATGGCTACTGAAACTAATGTCCAAACAAGTACTACTGTGGTGGCTGCGATTGCACCGACCCGCTCTCCTGTGATGACAGTACCAATAAATCATAGAGAGAAGCCAGAGAAGTTCTCAGGAACTGATTTTAAAAGACGGCAACAGAAAATGTTGTTTTATCTTACAACTCTGAACCTGGCTCGTTTCCTCCGTGAAGATGCTCCTATCCTGAAAGAGGATGAAACCGACAGACAAGTGGTTGCTGCGGTTGATACTTGGAAACATACCGATTTGCTTGGCCAGAACTACATCTTGAACGGACTTGACAACACATTATACAACGTCTACAGTCTAATCAAGACAGCAAAGGAACTTTGGAAATCGTTGGAGAAAAAGTACAAAACGGAAGATGCTGGTTCAAAGAAATTTGTAGTTGGCAGATTCTTGGATTTTGTAATGGTTGATTCAAAAACTGTGATCAGCCAAGCTCAAGATTTCCAACCCATTCTGCATGACATTCACGCAGAAGGCATGTCTCTCAGTGAATCCTTCCAAGTTGCAGCCTTAATTGAAAAATTACCAAAAGGCTGGAAGGAATTCAAGAACTACCTCAAACACAAATACAAAGAAATTTCTATGGACGAATTAATTGTGCGTTTGAGAATTAAGGAGGACAACCGCAATTCTGAAAAGCGGGCTGGTAAGCATCCTATGGAGTCTAAGGCAAATGTGGTAGAACATGCTTCAAAAATCAAGAAACGAAAGTCTTTTGGAGAAAGTTCATCACAAGGCTCTAAAGGGGGGATAATAAAAAGTATAAGTTTAATGGCAAATGTTACATCTGTGACAAAGAGGGACATCGGGCCAAAGATTGCCGTAGCAAAGGCAAAAGCAAAAGAAGAACAAGCAAGAAGCCTGCTCAAGCCCATATGATCGAAGTGGATAATATTTCCAATGGTGTCGATGACATCAATCTTTCTGCAGTTGTTTCCGAGGCAAATCTTGTCGGAAATCCTAAAGAATGGTGGGTGGACACTGGTGCTACTCGCCGTATTTGTGCCGACAAAAAGATGTTCACATCTTATTCTATAGTGAACAATGGTGAACAACTCTTTATGGGCAACTCCTCAACTTCCAAAGTTGAAGGACAAGGAAACATTGTACTCAAGATGACATCTGGAAAGGAACTCACTCTCAATAATGTGCTGCATGTACCGGACGTTCGCAAGAATCTTGTTTCCGGATCTTTGTTGAGTAAGAATGGGTTTAGGCTAGTATTTGAGAGTGATAAATTTGTACTTACTAAGAATGGAATGTATGTAGGAAAAGGTTACATATCTGATGGCCTTTTCAAGTTAAATGTAATGACCGTTGTACCCTTAGTTATTAATAATACTACATCTTCTTCTTACTTGCTTGAGTCTTCAAATTTATGGCATGGTAGACTAGGACATGTTAATTATGGATCTTTGCGTAGATTAATTAATATGGAATGTTTACCTAAATTTAACATTGATTCAACTCATAAATGTGAAATTTGCATTGAGGCAAAATTATCTAAAACTCCTTTTCATTCAATTGAAAGAAGTACAAAATCACTTGAATTAATTCATAGTGACATTTGTGATTTTAAATCAATTCAAACTAGAGGTGGGAAAAAGTATTTTATCACTTTTATAGATGACTATACTAGATATAGTTATGTTTATTTAATTCGAACAAAGGATGAAGCTTTGGAAACTTTCATTCAATATAAGAATAAAGTTGAAAATCAACTTGGTAAGAATATCAAGAAACTTAGAAGTGATAGAGGTGGTGAATATGAATCACCTTTTGGTAAGTTTTGTAAAGAACATGGAATAATTCATCAAACCACCGCTCCTTACTCACCTCAGCAAAATGGAATTGCTGAAAGGAAAAATAGGACTTTAAAAGAAATAATGAATGCCATGTTAATAAGTTCTAGATTACCTCAGAACTTGTGGGGGGAAGCAATACTTTCTGCAAACTATATTTTAAATAAAGTATCCCAAAAGAAAGTGAATCAAACACCTTATGAAATGTGGCATGGTAGAGTACCATCTTACAAATACTTAAAAGTGTGGGGGTGGTTGGCTAAAGTGGCTATACCTAGTCCTAAAAAGACTAAGATAGATCCTAAGACCATTGATTGCATTTTCATTGGTTATGCCAAGAATAGTAGTGCATATCGATTTTTGATTCATAAATCAGAACATTCTGAAATGCATGTAAATATTATTATTGAGTCTCGGAATGCATCATTCTTTGAACATGTATTTCCAAATAAAACTGGACAAGAGACTAGTAACAATAAGAGATCTTTTGATACTATTACTAGTAATGATCAAGAACATGATCAAGAGCAAGAGTTAGACCAAAATGAGGAAGAAGAACCTAGGTGTAGTAAATGTGCTAGAACCTCAAAATCTTTTGGTCCAGATTTTCTAACATTTTTGTTAGAAAATGAGCCTTTAACTTTTAAAGAGGCTATGTCCAGTCCTAAAGCTCCTTTATGGAAAGAAGCTGTCAACAGTGAAGTTGAATCCATATTGCAAAATCACACTTGGGAATTGGTGGATTTGCCACCAGGTTGTAAACCTCTTGGGTACAAGTGGATTTTCAAAAGGAAAATGAAAGCGGATGGATCAATTGGCAAATACAAGGCAAGACTTGTGGTCAAAGGCTTTAGACAAAAAGAAGGTCTAGATTACTTTGACATATACTCACCGGTTACTAGAATAACATCCATTAGAATGCTAATTGCCATTGCATCTCTATACAATCTAGAAATTCATCAAATAGATGTTAAAACCACTTTCTTAAACGGTGAGTTAAATAAAGAAATTTACATGGAACAACCAGAAGGGTTTTCTGTTCCAGGGAAAGAAAAAAAAGTGTGTAAATTGGTTAAACCATTATATGGTTTAAAATAAGCGCCAAAGCAATGGCATGAGAAATTTGACAAGGCAATGATGTCAAATGGATTTAAAATTAATGAATGTGACAAATTTGTTTATATTAAAAACACAGATAAAGGTTATGTCATTGTATGTCTTTATGTAGATGATATGCTCATCATTGGTAGTAATAATGACATAATTAAAACTACCAAGAAAATATTGAATAACCATTTTGACATTAAGGACATGGGCATTGCTGATGTAATACTTGGTATGAAAATTACCAAAACATCAAAAGGATATGCTTTGTCACAATCTCATTACATTGAGAAAATACTTGACAAATTCAACAAAGATGATGATCATCTTGCTAGAACTCCTGTAGATGTTAATTTGTATCTTTTTAAAAATGTACAGGAAAGTATTTCTCAATTAGAGTATGCCCAAATTATTGGAAGCTTAATGTACTTGATGAACTGCACTCGCCCGGATATAGCTTATGCAGTAAGTAAATTAAGTAGATATACGAGTAATCCGGGAGTAGAACACTGGAAAGCAATTATAAGAGTTTTAAGGTATCTCCGATTTACTCGTAACATTGGGCTTAATTATACTAGATATCCAGCAGTACTTGAAGGATACTGTGATGCAAATTGGATATCGGATACCAGAGACTCAAAGTCCACTAGTGGGTATGTCTTTACTCTTGGTGGGGCGCTGTATCTTGGAAATCTTCCAAACGGACTTGTATTGCTAGGTCTACTATGGAATATGAATTCATAGCTTTACACAAAGCAGGGGAAGAGGCAGAATGGCTTCGTCACTTCCTTGAAGATATTCCAGTATGGCCAAAACCGGTGTCTGCTATATGCATACATTGCGATAGTCAATCAGCTATAGGTGGAGCACAGAGTCATATGTATAACGGTAAGTCACGACACATTCGTCGTCGACATAACACCGTGAGACAACTACTCTCTAATGGAATTATTTCCATAGAATATGTTAAGTCTAAAGACAACATAGCGGATCCACTAACCAAAGGGTTAGCAAGAGAGTTAGTTGAGAATTCATCGAGGGGAATGGGACTTAAGCCTATTAAATAAGAGTTACCACAACGGCAACCCAACCTAATTGACTGGAGATCCCAAGATCTAGGTTCAAAGGGACAACCGAGTTGTGAATGACTCAGAAGGATCACTGGGGAGTCAAACTCCTATCTATTTCTATGATGAAATAGTGATGACTGCAGCGTTTGAGGTTAAGTAAAATTTAATGATTCTTGTATCTAGGTAAACCTAGTGGAGTATGGCAGGATACTCTTCATAAGAATCACCTATGTGAGTGTGAACTGGGCCGGTTCTATGAGATTTGTGCAGGGCTACAAGTCTTTAGAGCACTCATGAAAAACCAAGTTGTTCAGGGCCAAAATGAACACAATAATGAGAACTAAACTGTGTCTGGGGATATACTGTGTGAGTTCTATTGTCTTGGTTTACACAAACGGCTGAACAGTTTAAGATATCATGTTCTCTGGTTAGCTAGTAAATCCGATAGTGTCTCACAAGGGAAGGTTCAAAGCCAAAAGCTACCTATCCTTTGCAGAATATTTTCAATTACGGTACTCTCTGTAATTAGGTCATGTTATTGCATTTTCTCTCCGTCAAATTCCATTCATGTGGGGGATTGTTGGAAAAATGGTTTAATATAGGCATATTTTTTAGCTCAAGTTGAGTGGGCCCCAAACGTCTTTTGGGGTGAGTTTGAAGAAGTGAAGTGTTCCTTGCCGCGTGGCAAGTCACACAGTGAAGACGGTACGTTAAAACCAATTATGAGTGAATGGGAAGTTGACGTCGTTTTCGGGTCTAACATTAATTTTTTAGATAAAATTCATTCAATAAAAATTATTGTGGGAATTTAATTTAATTCTAATTTCAAATTTTTGGTTCCTAAGTGGTTTCCTAAAGTTTGTAATTGTGGGAATTTAATTTAATTCTAAATTCAAATTTTAGGTTCCTAAGTGGTTTCTTAAAATTTATACCTCTTCCTTTATTTATTAAACTAATAGTTTAATATATATATATATATATATATATATATATATTTCAAATGGTTTAATTTATAAAGGTTCAACAGTTATGAAACTGCTACTACCAACGGCTACTATTCAAACATGGTTAGAAAGTGTGTTCTTGCAACGGTCACCAAGGCTATTTGATTTCAAATTCTGAAGCTGTCCAAGGGTTGCACCTGTTCGGGCTATGTGTTATTTTGCCTATAAACAGAGCCTTTTTCCAGCAGTCTTCAAGGGTGAAAAAATAGTCAGAAAAATTTTATTTTTCTATCCATTTTGCTTCTTTGCATCTTATATTCTTCATTCTAGTTTTAGAATAAAATAGAGAGAGTATAAGAACACAGGTTTCGTTCGCCAAACAAATTTGTTTGAAGTGCTACAACAATTTTGTGAAGATCATTGTATCCTGGGAGATAGACGCCACTCAACCGTAAGCACCGTAGCGGGGCGAATCTGTCTTAAAGACAGAGTGTCATACACTCGACTTGGTCTTAATTTTAATTCGGTTCGATAAATAAATCCAGTATGTTATTTATTTATTTTGATTGAATTTATTTCAAGTTATTTTATTTACACAGAAGATTGTTCCAACAGTCCGAGCGGATGACCTGGTAGATCTAAAAATTCACAAACTGTCCAGGTAGACGACCGAGTAGACCCAATTTCAAAATTTAAAATTCAAAAACTCTACTTGCCAAACATGTTCTTGAAAGAATTTTCAAACGTAGGTGTGGAATCAATTTTTGAAAACTATATCCAAACACAACACTGAAATAAGAGGGCAACCAACCGCAGCCAAAGCTTTTCTAGTTTAATTTAACAAACATAACAGCAATCCCCTAGTCCAAGGACAATTCACAGAATATGTTTTCCAGTTAACCAAAAAAGAAATTCAACTCACACAGAAAACTGGAAACACTTAACACACTCAATGAAACTAACTGGCTTCTCAAAATCCAAGTAGAACAAAATTCCAATCCCAATACCAGGTTGATTATTCACACTAACCCTTCAAGTTAATTACTGTCAAACACATCAATTTTCCCAAAAGGAACCCGTAAGAATCTCATTTATTGATAGATGGGGTGGGCATAAGTAACTCCTAATCATATTTTTAATTTTATCAAAAACCCAACAGCTTTTATCATACATTCATATACTCCAGATTTTAGTCGCTTGCAAAATTAGCACATTTCACATAGCATAAAGAAAAGAGAATGAAAATAACCTGGATTTGCTAATCGCTCCATCACTTTATGCAGTGGATCAAATCGTAAACACATGTGACATCTTTGACTGCTGGATCCATATGGAGAATATGTCTCTTGTCCCAGCTGCAATGCCTGGATATTTTCCAAAACAAGAACGAAGAGAAAATGAAAAGATTTTCAGCATTTCTTGCCAAATTTATACTAACCCAAACTCTTTCAAAATCAATTCATGAAGTTTTTGCATGTACTCAAATAAGCAGTGGACATCATAACACAATTCCTTAAACAAAGATTATGATACATCATCACTTTTTCTTTTTTTTTTTGAGGGGGAGGGGGGTAAGTAATCAAGATACTTGACTTGGAAAGCACATAACCTCAGCAATAACAAATTGAAGCCCTTACCTAATTAATAGTCATCTCTTCAAGATTAATATGAGTATAATTTTGTCCTTTGCCAAAACAGTAATATCACTGTCAGGAAGAAAACGGACATATCACTCTTGATGATGGAATTGTAATTGAAATTTGATTCATAATGCAGTCCTATATTAGAACCAGAATTGACCTTCGAGAATATACATTTAATAATGAGTCATTGTCATCAACAATGGGTATTGAACTAACTTGAGCTGCAAAGACAAAAGGCGCAATAACATGAGGATGAGGCCTATATATCAAAAGGCCCAATAAATTCTTATATATCAAAATTTTTGTAGTTGGGCTGAGGCCTAGAAATTCTATCGGCTTGCTTAATTTAAAAAATAGTTTGACAAAAATAAATTCTTAAATATCATTTTTTAAGTTTTTTTTTAACCAAATTAACTTTCAAAATTTAAAATAAAAAAATTCTGAAAATAAATTTTCAGATCAAAACCAAGCAAGTGGCAGATTCATTATTTGTATTTAGTCATCTGTTTTGTACTGAGGCCCTAGAAATTTTCTTGGTCTAAATTGTTGTTTAAATTATTTAGTAGGCTCTGATTTCATTCAGTAGTTGGGTTTCTTTTTGGGCTAAGGCTCTAGAAATTATGTCGGCTCAAATTACTTTCGGATCCAAACAAGTCTTAATTTTCAGACAGTTATTTGTTTTCACATCTTTTTTAATTAAAAAGTCAAAAAATTATTTTTTTTTAAAAAAAGTTGTCCCAGTGAGGTCGGTATTCATGGTCTATGAAGCAATGGCGTAGACTATAGTGTAGTAGGTTGGTGACTCTAACCCGGTGGGATGTCTTTTCGAATTTGTAAATGTTAAAACCTATCACCTATTTCACCCACTAAACCTAACCCACTACACCACTACCACCTCACCTACTCCACTAAACCTAACCTACTACACCACTACCACCTCACCTACTCCACTAAACCCACTACACCACTACCACCTCCACTTCACCTACTCCACCTACCACCTCCACTTTACCTACTCCATCTACCACCTACTACCACCTACTCTTCTATATATAGGAATCATTGTAGCATTCAATAATTCAACAATTACAAACATCAATCAATAATACAATTCTCTTTTTCTCTTTATACATTAAATTTCTACATGGTATCAGAGCAAGGTTAAGCACTTAGTATTTTTTCGCTTCACCGGCGGGCGGCAACCTCGCCTTGGCCGTCCGCCGGACCTCAACCTAATCTGCTAAAATTTTTCTACACATACCTTGAAATTTCCTTTCTGAGTGCACTACTGTTCAGTCGCCGGAGACCACCACCGCTTGCACGTCGATGTCCCTTTGCCAAAGCTCCGTCACGACACCGGCCTTCCTTGCGTCTGGTTTCAATCCCCTGCTATTCCAAGCCACAAAATAGGGCACGACTTTTGAGGGCTCGATATCTATATCCATGTATATCTTTTGGACAGTCTATATACACACTCATACAGTGTCTTCTACACCGGTAACATGGTACAAGGGCCCAACCCTTCTTGATGCCCTCGACATGATTACAGAGCCCAAGAGGCCATCAGACAAGCCTCTTCGTCTCCCACTTCAGGATGTCTACAAGATTGGCGGTATTGGTAATTTGGCCCACTTTTTTGATCAACACCAGCATATAGTTTCAAAGAGATAACTATATTATATAATTTTTTCTATTTTAAAATATTTTTCCACCGTCCAAACCTTTTTTTTATCTTATATATATAAAAAATTGGATGGAACTCACGTGGGTGCTACTTTTTCTTTTTCTTCTTTCCACAGCCCAACTTTTCCTTGAACCTCAATTTTTTATTATTAAAAATAAAAAAATAAAAAAATAAAAAAAAAATTCATTCCATCTAATTTTTCTGCTCAGTCTTGTACCTTCAAGCCATTCGAATTTGCACAATACACTCATTTTATTTCTATCGGGATTTCGCCCTGATCACAATTTTACACCAACAAAAAAAAAAAAAAAAAAAAAACAAACCCAAACAACCACATCCACAGGCGGGATTTTTCTTCTCTACTCTGCCGCCGGTCTCTTCTTCTTGCCTCCGTCCTGAGCGGTCCTTGCCGGTGCTGCCTCCGTGTTTTCCACGCCGCCCAGCACGTTCACTCCCCCATACTCCTCCACTGCAACATATGGCGGACCTCCAAATCAGAACATCACGGTGGCCTTCCGCTTCAGCTCCTTATTTTCCGCCTTTAGCACACTTATCTCTGCTCGCGCATCCTTATACATGCGCTGGAGCAGAGCCAGTTGGGCGTTTAACTGTTGCACCTCATTTGTCCTACTCTGCAGCCGGTGCGACAAGTTTGTGACCACAGTCATGGTTTCCACACATGACTTCAATGTATACTGATTGGCCTCAATATCCGTTTGCACTGCCATTTTTTGCTCCACCGACCGCATCGGAAAGTTCAACAGAGCAAAACCAGAGGTGTTTGGTTGAGGTTCACGGGCCACCGCACCTGTTATCTCTCCTGTTGACTCGTTGAGGTCGGGAAAGAGAGTGAGCAGACCACGGGAAGATGAGGCCATGTTCTGGGTAGCTGAACGGGAAGAAGAGGCCATGTTTTTTGGGTTGCTGAGTGTTTCCGAGAAGGGTTGGATACAGAGTATTTACAGATTGTTTCAGAATGACAAGTTCAGAGGTTTCAGTCTAGTTTGGTTTCCTCCGCCTCCGCATTGGTTTATATTGACACTGACGACGCGACCGACACACCGCTCTGTCGCTCACGTGCCTCGCCGCGTCTCCGGCTCACCTTTTGATGGCTCGACGCTTTCTGTCGGGCACGACTTTTGATGAAGTGGGCGCGCCTTTTGAGGGCGCAACTTTTGATGGCACGCCTTTTTATGGATTGGGCACGCATTTTGATGGCACGTTTTTTTATGGATTGGGCACGCCTTTTGATGGCACGCCTTTTTGAAAAATTGGGCACACCTTTTGAGGGTGCGACTTTTTAAGGGTCCGACAAGACTCTGTAAACTGTCCCGACATTGATTCCGGTTAGCTCCTTCATGGGTCCGACAAGACTCTGTAAACTGTCCCGACATTGATTCCGGTTAGCTCCTTCATGGGTCCGACAAGACTCTGTAAACTGTCCCTACATTGATTCCGGTTAGCTCCTTTATGGGTCCGACAAAACTCTGTAAACTGTCCCGACATTGATTCCGGTTAGTTTCTACAAGGGTCCAGCAAGACTCCGTAAACTGTCTTCTACAACGGTCCGACATGACCCCATAAACTGTCTTCTACATCGGTCTTCTACAACGGTCTGACACGACCATACAGTGTCTCCTATCCTCTTTTATTTTTTTATGTATTTTCTTGTTTTGTTACTCTCTCCAAACTCAAGTTGGTTAGTTCCTATCCCCCTTGAGTTTGCGGGGGGCTGTTAAAACCTATCACCTACTTCACCCACTAAACCTAACCCACTACACCACTACCACCTCACCTACTCCACTAAACCCAACCCACTACACCACTACCACCTCACCTACTCCACTAAACCCACTACACCACTACCACCTCCACTTCACCTACTCCACCTACCACCTCCACTTTACCTACTCCATCTACCACCTACTACCACCTACTCTTCTATATATAGGAATCATTGTAGCATTCAATAATTCAACAATTACAAACATCAATCAATAATACAATTCTCTTTTTCTCTTTATACATTAAATTTCTACAGTAAAAACGCTGGGTGTGTGTGGGAACTAGATGTATTCAATCTCTTCTCTGTCTATTAACTTCTACAAACTCTCTTTGGGCTATTTTGGGAAGTTGGCTAAAAGTCACTTTTTTTGGTTTGTAGCAAAAGTCAAAAGTTGGCTTTTTTATGTTTTTTTTCATTTGGGAAGTTGGTTTTTAGCCAACGGTGAAATTACAATTTTACCCTCATGGGTCAAAATGTGTTACATAGGTGAAGTCGTAAATATTTTAAATAAATGGGAGTAGTTTGGTCATTTTATTATGATTTGACATCATAAACAAACATTAATCAAAAAAGTCAAAAGTCACTTTTTACCAACTTCCCAAATCATTTGTCTAAAAAAGCCAAAAACTTGATTAAAAGCCAAAAAATTACTTTTTACCATCTTCCCAAAATAAGCCTTCAAACTCTTCTTTTCTCTCTCTCGCATTAACTTCAAGAAGCTCTCTTTCTCTCTGTAATTACTCTTTTCACACCACAATGAGTGACACGGATGCCATTTGGGTGGGTTGGACAATAGGATTAATACTGGGTTTGATAATAGGGTGCCTGCTGGGTGGTGGTAGAAAACGGGATCAGGCAGAGGTGAAAAAGTTGTCTTCCTCCCCACACCAGTCTCACCCGGAGGCCTCACCCACACCAGGTTCTGCTAGCGATTCCTCCTTTTTTTAGGAGAGCAATGGAGACCACAAATTTTGTGTGGATTTCTCAAATTTTACTTCGGGTGGGGGTGGTAGTTGTCGTCGTCGTCGTCGTGGTGGAGGTGATTTCTCTAAACCCCCTTTCTCCCGCTGGCCTGGAATGGTTCGTCCCGGGACTGGAGGGCTTGCAGTTGAGAGCTAGAGGTTGATGGTGGGGGTGGTCATGGTGGGGCTGTGTTGATGGTGATTTTTTGTGGTTAAGGTTGTTTTTTTTTTCTTTTTCTTTTTTTTTTTTTTTTTTTTTTTTTGGAGGGGAAGGAGGGGTTTATCAAAAGGTGGTGGTTTTTTTTGTGGTTTAATCCAAAAGGTGATTTTTCGATTAATTATGTAATTAATCAAAAGGTGATATTTTGATTAATTATGTAATTAATAGAATGACCACACTTTGTTTATGTTGGACTAATTTATTTTGATTGCAGGTGTAACTTCTCACTTGTCCAGTTCTAGGGTCAAGTGATTGATTTTCTTTTCTACACACTGTTTTGGTTTATTTTTAGCTATTATACTGATTTTCATGTGATTTTATTGTTCTAAAATCAATGGAATGGCATTTTTAAAGTATATGGATTTTTTTTGAAAAATATTTTACGGTGTCAAGCAAACAATGAAAAAAAAAAAGAATTTTTTTCTGCAAAAACATTTTACATGAAAAATTATTTTACAGCGGTTGATATCGAAATTGGAATTGTATGTGACTCGAGCAAAAATCATGTCAAAAGGAGAAATTGAAAATTTTCATTTCTTTTATTGTCTCCTTTATTTTCACATTTATAAGTTGAAAGGTTAAGGTTGAGATGGACTATGCAGTAGAAACACTTCTAAATGTGAAGGGGAAAGATTTGCAGCGATGACACCATGAAGTATAAAGTAGCTGCTTCTCATGGAGTAAAAAAAAATAACTTGTAACTATCTGAAAATTTAAATTATTTTTTAAAATGAAGGTCTGTGAAGGATGTTACATTTTTTAATGCAGATCTGTGAAGGATGTTACACTTGTGCACATGCATCTGAGCAAATGAACCCCAAAGAAACAACAGCAGCGCAAAGCATCACTACAAGAATTTACACATTTGGCGACCACTTTTGCCGACCAAAAAAATTTTGGTCGCAAAAAAATGATATTTGGCGACCAAATATTAATTAGTCGCGAATGATCATTATTTTTGGCGACCAAATATTATTGGTCGCAGAAGGTTATATTTTGGCGACCAAAAAATGAGTTGGTCGCAGAAAGTGGTGTGCTTTTGCCAACCAACTACAAATTTGGTCGCGGAAGGTCACATATTTTTTGGCGACCAAAAATTTATTTTCAGCAACCAAAAAAAATTAGTCGCCAAATTAGTATTTTTAGCGACTAATATGTTAGTCGCCGTTGATTGAGATTTGGCGACTAAAAAAATTAGTCGTTATATATTTGAGGTTTTGCGACAAAAAAGGAATTTAGTCGTTAAAGGCGAAATTTTTTTAGAGGGAAATCTCGCGCCCACCCCTGTTCTCTGTTTACAATTACACACAACATTTTGTTCAAATTATCCTCCATCGCCAAACCTCACCCCATCGTAACAGATCACCACATCTACATCGTCGATGATCCTCCTCCTTCTCCTCCGCCTGTGCCTCCGCCGAATCCGAGAAGATCGTCGAGATCTGAATCAGATTTGAGTCCTAGGCCGAGATCTGACCGTCGTGAGCGATCCACAGCGACACAATGGCTTCCAAATCCTACAAGAAGATCATCGATATCTACAACGACCTCATCCTTCAGGTACATACACTACCCCTCCTTCTATTCCATGATTGATCTCTCTTCTTATCAAACCCTAATCCTACGACGGTTCTCCTGCCTCTTATCTCTCTCTCTCCCTGTGCCTGATCTCTACGCCGTCTCAGAGCTTCAAGCAGTTCGATTTCGTCTAAAGGTTCGATCAATTTCAATCTCTCTTTTCTCTATTTCAATCTGTGTGTTGTTTGTATTGGTTTAGCTTTAATAAAACTGATCTGATTTGGCGTATGAAAGCAAGTCCTTCCATTTTATAATCTAGCTAAAAACTCTAGTTCCCAAACAAGGTCTAAATCTAGTTTCCATGGTTCTCAAAAAGCACATCAAAATGAAATTACATTTGCTAGTGAAGGCAGTTTATTTATATGTAAGTGGCATAATAGTTTTGGGATTTGTTGCTATGCTAGTTGCAACAGTATGGTTCTTGAACTATCGTTTGTTGGCCCTTTCTTCCCTGTATCACATGCTTGCTTTTTAAGCTGGAAAAATTATGTGTTGAATTTCCTTTCCTATTTCTCCTTAGCACATGGTTTCTCATTTTTAAGTAGGTTGGTTTCTTTTTCAGGGATCCATACTCGAAGGGAATTGATCCTGATGCATTGAAAACTTCTCTAGCTGCTGCATGTGGTATCTAAATTCTAAAATAATTCCTAAAAGCATAACAATTGCCATTCTATCTTTTAGTGTTTCTTTGAAAATGTTATATGCATTTTGATGAGCTTTACACTTAGTTATTTGATTTGGTTGGTTGGTCTTAGTCGCGGAAGGCCCAAGTCATATTCCTGGATTTAATAGTTGTCTTGTTGGCTGAGAATGCATGTGATCACTTGATGTTGCACAGGTCTTTCAAAATTGTTATTTATTTTTTGCCTTTTTATATAATCTCAAGTGGTATGGTTAAAAAAATAATGGTTGCCAATGAAGAAGTGGCAGTTGCTTCTTATCCTTGCTCCTATATGCCCCTGTATTTATTTCTTAATTCTTGTCAATACATCTGTGCACCTAGTAGACTAGTGTGATAGATAGATTGGGTGCTCTAGCATTCTCCAATAGCATGCTTTCTGGACAATTTTCTTTTGGTTGCTAGATATGGGCGCGATAGCACTCTCTAGAAGCTTCCACTATTGTGCTGCATTAACTTAATTTCATCTCTTCCTTGCTTCTAAGCCTCTCCAAAGCTCTTTAACACCACATTGATTGCCAAGTTATTCCTTACAATGAGATTTCCACAGAATTAAACATAAATTGAAGGAATTAACATCAAATGAATGCAACCTTGCCTATGTAAATCAACATAAATATGCGTTGTTCGGCATTCATGGTAAGCAGGCTTGCTTACTTGTACGTCTTTGTCCATATTGACACTAGTCAACTCATTGATTCTAATTTTGGGTTGTGATATCTGAAAAATGAAAAAGCTAGTCAAGCTTTTCTTCAATTGAACCTGTATTTTCTGTTGCTGTAACTATGTACCCTTTGTGAATCAATAAATTATTTATAATCACATCTGCTGTATTCTATCTGCATGTGCATACAGTATGTAGAAAGTCAATTGGGGAAGAAAGTAAACTCTTGTTTAGCTGTTCTCAAAAGTTTTTTTTATGCCTTCTGTGACAGCTTCCATTTTTAGTTTTGGGATCTATGTTCATTCCTGTATGTTAGTGTTGCGTTTAAACTTACTTTACATTCAACAAAACAATGATGAGGTAGAAATTAACCTGCTTTAATGTGACGTGCAGGAGCGTTAACATCCAATAAGAAGCTAGAAGAATCAAGACATGAGAAGCCATCTGAAACAGAACCAGACCAACTTGCTGAGGATGTTAAGTCGGCTCCTTCTCCAGATGGGGAAGTGGGAACTGGAGGACAAACAAATGGAAAGAAGACTTTAATAGATGCAGTGAAGCCCAAGCATAAGAGAAAAAAGAAGTCATCCTCCAACGTTGATGCAAGTTAGCTGAATGAAAAAATATATCTAGGTATGATACTGACTTTTTTATTTGTGCTAAAAATAATTTTCTTGCCATGCATCTCATAAGTGGATGAATCAACTGGTGAATCTCTGGAAACTGCTATTGATTGGTTGAACTAGTTCTTAATATAGGCTAATAGCCAATATAATTCTGATAACTATGGTGTTAAAAAGGAAGGGTATTTTCAAATTCTAAGACTAAACAAACATGGGACTTATTTTATGTGCAATCTGTTTATGTTTTATTGAGGTATTTTTGTCTTCGTCCGTATATTTTCTCAAGTCATCTTTAAGTGAGTCACGTGACAAACTGCTATGTTTTCGGTGTACGTGAAGCTACCGAGAAATAGTTTGACTTGTGTACTATAAGTGACAAACTAATAGGAGATTAGTCATTGCTTGGTTAGAAACATTCATGGGCTTGCAAGTTAATTTAGTTGTTATTGTGGAGTATGCATGATTGACGTGGTTGAATTTGGACTGTAAACGAAACGGGCCAAGTAGTGGGCTACTCAAGCATGACTTGTTTTTAGTATAATCATTGTATAACCATTGACTTTGCAGACCTCTTTGGCCTAAGAAGACCTCTTTGGCCTGGGGACCTTAGATGTGGATATAAAAACCACCTTCTATTTAAATCTTATGTGGAATGCTGTGCTGAGTGCTGGACTATTCTGATGCAGATGGTGGCAACAATGACATCCAGTGGGAAATCTCTTTGCTACAATCTGCCAGTACTAGAAGTATTGTCCCAGAATTTGTTAGTGTGTGCTCTGTACCTCTTTCCGACAAAGGTTCACAGGAATAGATCTTATGCATTAATTTTATTGTATTATTCTTGGTGATGTGCCTTGGTTCTACTGAATAAAATTGAATTACAAAATGCCTTGGTTCTACACCTTTGCCTTTGTATCTATGAATGTAATGGTAGAAGGTCGTATCCAGTGCACAAAGCTCCTGTTTACATTTGGGTCTGAGGGATGGTAAATAGATTTCCCTCCACTTTATTACTATTTTTTTCCTAATGGAGAGGCTGATTCCCACGACTTTAATATCTTCAATCAATCAATTATTGGGCTTTTATATGTATGGATAGATTTTAGTCACGGTTTCCGAATGTTTCCATCTATTTCCAAGTTCCTTTTTTCGTTTCTTTCTATAGTCTTTTTGAAACATTAATGTTTCCATGCATACTGACATGACACTGGGTTGGAATTTTGATCCTTGCTGTTGTAAGGTAATCTTTTTAAAAACCAATATCTACTCATTAATGAATGAACAAAAATGAAAAGAAAAAATCATCTCGAACAACAAAGACCTGGTAGTTCTTCATCTTTATATGTGTATGTGTGTATCTACTCATCTTTATGTGTATGTGTGTATGTTTCTTTATATTTGTTGGTGGAATTGAGGTAATGCTTCTCTATGCATTTGAATTCAAAAACATATATTTGTAGAGCTCTTCATGGGCATCTTCTTACTGTCTGCCTTTGCTGTAATTAGTAATATAGAATTCAACTGTTGACTCACTGGAATTGGTTTCAATGTTTTTGGTTTTTGGTTTCTTCTTTTGCTTTTAAAGTTATGATTTTGGGGGATATGGTTAGACTTCTCAAGACAGTTTTTGGGTTAGGATTTATTTTATTTTATTTTTTATGTTGTTATTAAATTTCATCACCTTTGGATACTTTGACCATTTTAATTATTTTCTTGTGTATCAGACTTCAATATAGTAATAATATCCTTTTGAGGTGGTCCACTTATCCTGATGAGCTGAGCTGACCCGTTTTCTTCTCTCTTTTGTGTTGTTGAATAGCTTTGACAATTTTATGCAACTTGTGATTGGTACATTATGAACACCCATGAGCTGAGTTGAGCTAACCTGGAGCTGAGCTGCACCTTTGGACTCTATTTCGTCTTCGCTTGCCTATTGCTCCTCCTCCAACCACTCATCTTTGGCCTAGGTAACATTGTCCCACTTCGTACTCTTCTTCTTCAACCTCCAAATTGATTTCACTTATAGATGATTCGACTTTAAGTTCAATCTTGTACAGAATACTTGTGGTTAATCCATTATATTGAGCTCTATACATATATATATATATATATATATATGTGTGTGTGTGTGTGTGTGTGTGTGTGTGTACTAGAATGTGTGCACACCTGATGGGTGATATGAAAATAAAAAATATATGTGGGGAAAAAAAACTGAAGAAGTTACAGAATTTGAAATTTGAAATTCAAACTAGGCCTCAACTATATAGTACATTGAGGATTCGTTTAAGTGTCGATTCGAGTAAAGAGGATTCGTTTATGTTCATAGAATTTTCTGTGTTGATTTTGTTTTTGTTGTTTTTGGGTATTGTATTGAAACAGCTATGAGTTAAACAAATCAAAGTTTATTGCATATCTGAGGGATGTGAAGCTAATTTACAATACCATGATAGGTAATGGACTTGCCCAATTATTGGGATTTGAACAAAAAACAAAAAAAGGATGAATTTTTGTTCAGAAAACTATGATTTGCCTAATAGTTTGTACAGGAGCTAAATAATCTGAGATTCAGAAACATTGGTGTTGTTTGTAAAGCAAATTGATCCCATATCAGAAAAAAAGAAGTTGAGGTATGACATGACATGGAACTAGTGTGTATATAAAATGAAGTTCTCAAGTTTTTTTTTTGGCATATAATATCATAGACTACTTTGTGTGACTTGAAACCAACCAAAGGAAGACAGATGTAAAAATAAAAATGAAAAAGAGAACTAAAAGGAAGGGAACATAGATAGCCTTCCATCACTGAGGCCCGTTTGGGGTGGTTGCTTTTTCGCTAAAAATCGTCAAAAAGTCAAAACACCCAATAACATCAGTCTTACTATTTTTTTGAATGTCTTTCATGAAAAGCAAAAAAGTTAACTAAAATAGCCACTTCCCAAACACCCCCTAAAGATCATTGAAATTTTGTATCTTTGTGCTGTTTATCTAGTGGGAATGTAGGGGCTGTCATCTTCTTTTGGTGATATTGGTATTGCTCTTTTCCATGAATTTTAAAAGGTTGAGAATCCCGTCTCTGTGCTGTGCTTTAGTTTGGGAAGGGGAGGGTGAACACATGGAAGGAAAGGTGAGATTACCCATAGGTGGATATGGCTTCCTTGAGGCAAGTGATACAAGGAAAATGTTATCCTTCTTCTCAATGCTTATACTTTGTAGATATGTTTATCTAGTGGGAATGTTATCCTTCTTCTCAATGCTTCTTCTCAATCCTTCTTCTCAACCTCTTGTTCATTCTGTAATGGCAGGGAAGTACATATATTTTTCTTGCAAAGATTGACAATTTACTTGGGGTGATCCTAACTATATGTATGGATCAGTTCTGATTCAATTGAGATGGGAATATCCTGGCTTAATACTCGAGCATTATGAACTCTGAAGTCTAAAGAAAAGTGAAAACTGATTCAGGGTGATCCAGGGCTAAAGACAGGGTGTTCATAGTGAACACTCACCTTACCAATTTACGGGTATTCAGAGTTTGTTTTGCTCGCCGCCAAGGATAAAGAGTGGTTACCTGCAGTGAGGCATAATAAGTTTCCAAATAGAGTCTCAACATGCAAATGTTGGAGCTTGATATACATTTTAAGCCCATTCCTGGACAGCTTAAGCTTTTGAGGTAACTGGTTACATAACAGTACAATTTACTGTTGTAGATTAATAAGCTTTTCTAGTCAAAAGTAACTTGTGAGTACCTAAAGTAACAAGGCATTGGAATCGTGGAGGGTTTCTGTCTCATTTCATTAGTGAAATAAAGCTTCAAAGAGTTGCTATTTATGAGCGAGTATTAAGAGAGTTCCAATGTAAGGCTGGTTTAAAGATTTCAGTTATTTGCTTTCATGATGGCCTACTTTAACGGGCATGACTCCTTTTGGATTGTGATTGCAGTGTTGACAAGCAATGCAACTTTTCTAGACAAGATACCATCGTCTAGCTCTTCTTTGTTTGATCAGCAATCAACTGACGCATCTTCCTCTGGGTAAGTTAATGTTGTTCAGAGATCTCAGATGATATTTTTGGTCGAGTTTATGCTGTTATTGTTATCATTTACATAATGCTTAGAAGCTTATAACCAGGAAAAATCGTTTGTCTTCTAAACACATGCATTGCTTTTCCATCGTTTGGCTCATTTCACTTGGTGAGAGCTATCTAAAATGTGGAAAACAGTGCTTTTCTGGTCCCCCCACATACATATTTTTTTGTTATGCTGGTGTCTGTAATTGTTTAGGGAGTCACTGAAGGTGAAGGGAAAGTGTTCATTCACAAATGACCAGGAATGAGTCTTGAGCTTTGTAAAATCCCTGTATTTGATTACCCTTAAATGAGAGACTCATTATTGAAATTCTAATTATTGAAATCCCTGTATTGGATGCTAATTATTGAATTCAAAATTGCAGACTCAAATGAATGAGCTAACGGAGCACATGGAGGCAGCAACTTTTGCACCCTCGAACCCATTATATAGGCAGCAGGTATTTTCATTATTTTTACTAGTTTTTACTTTAAATTGCCCAGAGCTACTATACAACTTAAGCCTCTTATTGAATGATAGGTTGCTGATTCACTTAGTAGTCATCCCACTGTTCGGCCAATGTCATATCAACAACAATCTCATGCATTTTCATCCCAAGAGGTGAGCAATCATTTAATCAAAGCTTTTTTGACAATACAATATCTTATTAATTAAAATACTTGTTCTGATTAAATATAGGTTTACCTTTCAAAGAAGAAGAAGAAGAAGAAGAAGAACTAACAAGGTAAAAGTACTAACATCACTAGTTTTTAATTTCTCACTTTTCTAAATCTATTAAGACATGATGTTTGCTTAATGTTTACTAGTGAGTCAATTCAACAAATAAAAGAATAGATGACATGTAGAAAAGAGAGATGTGAAGTACTGGTTTTGTCATTGATGGAGTACTCCTTAGAAGTGATTAACATGTAGAGAAATAAACAATATCAAATCAAATATATATATTTCTGAGTGCTGATTTGCATCCAAATCTATTTTTTAAATTATACTAGCTCAAAGTTGGACCAAAATTTGCCAACCTTGAAGAAGCCCTCGAATAACTCACTTGCATCCAAATCTGTTTTCACCCTCCTATAGAAAAGCACATAAGCAGCAGCTGACTTCACATCTTCTTCGTTTATGGGCGAAATGTGGCTGTCATCGAAGTTTATTTCCTATACATAAAGCTTATTTCTAGTATGCTACTTTGTAAGAGGAATACCGTCGAGATATTTTTTATTATCTGTCTGGACTATGATGCTCTGGCTCTAAACAGACTGAATCATGCTATACTCATTTGTCTTCAAGAGTTAGTAGTCTCCTTTGTTTTATTTATTGCTTTTCCTATGGTTTTTTATTTATTTAATTTTTATTTATTCCAGGAATACTATAGCACCAGTTCTAATAAAATGTTGCTTTTAAAATGATATTATCAATGAGAAATACAATGAGAGTTGATATATCTCTATAAGGTATGGAGTTGGAGTTGGTGACTGTGGTACAGTTGCACCCCTTGAATTTTTTATAAGAAACACAATGAGAGTTGAGTTGAGTTGACCAGTTCTATCTGTTGTAGTTTATAAAACATTGAACCTAGCGGCCTTAACCCTCCCCAACCTTGTTGAGTTCCTCCCCAAACCCGTCACATTGGGGATAGTATGGGCCAAGTTACTGGATGCGTTTGCTATATTGCACTCACTATGTTTAATGGGTTGACACAGCTGAGCTTCGATGAACATTAGCAATGGGTGGAGAGAGATATGGTGTTGGAAGCTAAAATAACAGTTGAGGCCAGAGGATTTGAGCTTAGAATAGGATGGGGTTGGAAACCATCAATGACAACAAATATGAAAGGTCCCTCAAAGAATTTGTTAAGAGATGATTTTGTAAAGTATGTATTATGGTTGGGGTAGGGTGGGACTCGTATATTTTTTTTTCTCCTTGTGTCTTTGTTTTTGACTCTGGCAGGTTTAAATGCGGTCAAAGTATCAGATAAATCCAGTGATATGTAGAACTGTATCATTACAAATGCTCATTTGCATAGCTATATCTTCGTCTTATTCTTATTCTTCTTCTCTCTCTCTCTCTCTCTCTCTCTCTGGTTGAGAGTTGAGATAATGTTTTCTGGGTTTGGCACTGACGAGTCAAATTTCCAGCAGTGATTATGCTCTTTGATTTTTATTTTTTTGTTTCTAAGGCTTGCTGGCAAGATTATTAATGTATGGAATGATGTGTTGGGGACTTTCCATAAATGTGTCCATTGTTTAGACACATGAAATACATTGTTAGTTTGAAAAAAATAACTTGGTATCTAATGATAAGATAAAAGCAATGGATTTATAGCTATTATTTTCTTAACCTTTAGACTTTTTAATTTTAGGTGTTCTATTTCAATTTGTGTTTTAATAGAGTTTTCTAAAATATATACTACTTTTTGTTCATTACTTCTTTTCCATATGTAGAATGTGAAAAATGATTTCTTATTAATTTGGTAAAATAAAGAATATACTTACTTTCAACGTAAAAGATGATGAAATTATTTTATTTTCATGTGTTTATATATATATATATATATATTAATAGTTGATTTTTTTTTGGGTATAATTTTTGAGAGATTTTATATTAGCACACTTATTGTTCTTTATTCACCTGTTCATTCTTTATCTTTAATTATCTGTTGATGTTGATCTATCTTTGCTTACTGTGCATCAGTCATTGGTTCATTGCTTATTGTTGAATTGCAAGACGAACTATAGTTCTATTCTGTGCATGATGGTGTGAAAAATTGTATCCAATAACAGATTAAACTCGACTATCGTAGTATATGATTATTTACAGATTTTATTCATATAAAGCTTGTATTTTTGTAACTACTGCTTCATTGTTGAATAGCATGGTAGTATTGACCTATGCAACTTTTTTCTTTACTTCTTTGCATTTGTTATCATGATTCATGAGTTAATAGCTCTAAAGAATATGCTGTTTAGATTCTCTTATTAATTTTCTTTTTGATTGGTTGGAGTAGGGGGAGTGTATATCTTACATAGCAAGCACTGAATATCGATGGGGCCATCATTGAAAAGTGGATCAAAAGTTGGGAAAAGTGGATCAAAAGTTCACGAACCAGACGAGCACCCTTCCCAACATATTTCTTAACAAGTTCACGAAGTTAAATTGTACAAGACTACTTGGCAGTATAACATTTTTGGGAGTATTAAATATTTTTGGATGGATGTGTATGGATAACAAATATTAGTAGTTTTATTTGTTGATAGCTGCGCATGGATAACAAATAGTTATGTTTCAATTTGTTATGCTAGATGGATGTGACTTGTGAATGAAAATTTAGAATAGTTGTATTGTGTCGAATGTTAATGAATTATGTATTGTGTCGAATGTTAATGATTCAGTTAATTTGAATGATGCTTTAAAATTATAGGTTTATTATGGATTGAATGAATTATTAGGAATTACAGGTGTATTGTTTTTCTGCTTTGACGACCAATTTATTAGTCGCGACAAATAAATAATTTTTTTTTGTAAAAAATGACAATTGCTGACTAAAAGTTTTGGTCGCAAAAAATACATCTATTGCCGACCAAAATAGCTCTTGGTCGTGGAAACTCACTTTTGCCGACCAAAAGTTTTGGTCGCGAAAAGTAACAAATGGCGACCAATTTTTTTGGTCGCGAAATGTGATAATTGGCGACCAAAAATTTTGGTCACGAAATGTAATAATTGGCGACCAAACTTTTTGGTCGCGAAATGTGACAATTGGCGACTAAGAAATTTGGTCGGGAAAATATCACTTTTCGCGACCAAAGTGTTTTGGCAACAAAATAAATTAGTCGCGGTAATTAAATATTTAGCGACCAAAAATTTAGTCGGCAAATCTAACTTTTGCCGACCAACAATAATTTTCGTCGCGAATTACTTTTGCCGACCCTCAATTGGCGACCAAAGTAGCGACCAAAAAATTTGGTCGCGGATAACTTTTGCCGACCAAAAATAGACTTTTAGCGACCAATTTTTTTGTTGCCAAAAGTGTTAATTCTTGTAGTGCATTGACAAGAAGATAAATTATAAACAACTAAAAAATTATGGTTGCGTTTGGTTTAGTTTTAGAATCATGATTTGAGGATGAAATTGTATTTTAAATTTGTAAGTTATTGAATCATGATTTGAAAAGGGAAAATTTATTTGAGAATGAGTTTTGAATTTTTGAAACGAGTTTGTGAAATAAGAAAATTGTTTGGTTATGAGTTTTAAAAAGAATTTTTAAAATTTAATTCAAAAGTTTAAAAAAATTCAATTTTAAAAAATAATTATTAATAAAAATAATTTTTTTTTATTTAAAATATATATATATATATATATATTATTTTTTGTTAAAAAAAATATTCAATTAGTGTTTTAAAATTATTTTTGATTGTATTTTGGTTGTAAATTTTTATTAATTGTTTTGTTGAAAAAAATAAATTCTATATTTAAAAAATATCAAAAACAAATAAATTTTTTTCCCAAATAATAGGTGGCAATTACAAGAAAAAAAGAAAAAAATACTGTTGCGGTTGACCAGTTGGATGTCTGGGAAGATGTTCGGACAGACGATCGGATAGATTAAAAAATTCAAAGACTTTTTGGTTTATCAAATATGTTTTCAAAAGTGTTTTTAAATGTGATTTGGAATTACATTTTGAAGATTATAATCAAACAGAGAGTTAGAATATGAAGATGAAATCATGATTTAAGAATGGAACCAAACAGAGCTTATATTATGTCATATAAATATTCTATCTAATTTCAGCAAACAACAGTTGAGTAAAATATTGACAAAAAAATAACTATATAAAACACAAATATGTATCGGTAAAGTCTTATTAAATATTGGTTTTAACAATTTTAAACTATTTCCAAGTCATGAGCTCGAGTCAAATATTTTTATTTTTAATTCTAGTTGTTACACAGTTCAATGAGTCAAGATATGTTTTCATCTTCTACTTTTTGATTTTTTTTTTTAATTTTAAATATATATTATCATCTCTCTTTCGTGACGAAATTATAATAACGTTATTTGGTTTTGGTTGTCTAAAAATACTTTTCAGAAAATTCAACTTTATTATTTTTCATATTTTTTAATTTTTGCTAATTTTTTTTCATATTTCAAGAATTTTTTTAAAATTTTAGACACACCTAACATAAATATACATAAAAAGTATAATTTTTATATTTTTTCTTAAAAAATTCACTAAATATTAAAAAAATACAAAAAAAGAGAGTATATTTTTCATATTTTTGTATATTTATTAATTTTTAAAAATATTTTAACACAAATATTTTAATTTTTAGATATATTTAATTAAGGTGTATCTAAAAAAGCTTTAAAAAAATGGTTAACATTTAAAAAATATTCGCTAAAAACAAAAAAACATGAAAAAAAAAATCAGTTTTAAAAAAATTTAATATAAGAAACTAAAACTATCACAATCCAACCCCAGAGATTTAGGGCTTGAATCGCAACTTATTAATTAATTCTAATCTTAACAAATTTAATGGCGCAGGTGGAGATAGAATGGAAGTACGAAAATAATTAAACATAAAATTTTCTTCATTAATGATCAAAAATACATCCATAGGGCTTTTATTATTCTATGCAGTGACAAATTTTTTGGAAAAAAAAAAGAAAGAAAATGAAAAGAAAAATAAAATGTAATAGGTTAGCATCAAATTCTGTGCGGATTCCACTATACGAGGTTACAATTCTTCTTTACATCACATCACCTGAAAAGAGTAACAGCTATAAGTACACAGCAGAGTGAGAAATATTATGCCAAGAGTATAGGGGACAGAAAGTAATCATAGATAGTTATTTAAGCTAAAACGTTAACTTAATTTAATTTGAATAAACAAATTATTTAAGTGGCAAAAACTGAAATACATAAATTATGTAAATAAATAATCATAACCATACTACAGAACAAAATAGAACAGAAATCACTGGAGTGATAGTCAGAACAAAGATCAATGAACTCATGATAGACAGAGGGCTACAAGGTAACCAATTAGAAACCAATGGTTTATTTAAGTCTCACAAGGCGTGAGACTCTCATGGTGATATTTACAAAAAAATAATTGTTTATAAAATTATTGTCAAATAATTTTTAAAATTTAAACAAATATATCCATGGATTTCAATTTAAGCAAATAGAGTTCAAAAAATAATCAACGTAATTGAAATATTAATATAATTTATATACACAAATTACGTAAAATAAATTATGGTAACTCAAAATATACGTAAAATATATTATTGTGACTGAAGGTATAATATAACTCACATTTATATTAATCCCTTACTGTTACTTCCCCGTTTACCGAAATTCCTTTTTTTTATTAATTTGCTGTATTTTTTATTTTTTGCTATTTTTATTTTTTGATATTTTTAGCATGTTTTTGAGTTTTTAGCCACACCTAATATAAATATACATAAAAGTATAATTTTTATGAAAACAAATATTTAAAAAATTCACTGAACACTAAAAAAATACAAAGATTCAATTTTAATTTGATAATCTTCAAAAAAAAAAAATATATAAGAGAGGGAAAAAATTGTTTACAAATGCAGAAGAGGGTGTATGGGCGACATATTCTTACCGGTAAGATAATACTCTTACCGCTAAGATATTAATCTTACCGCTAAGATGAGTGCCCTGAAGTTTTTATCCCATCACGTACAATATAATAACCTTATTTGATTTTGGTCGTCTAAAAATAATATTTAAAAAAATTTATTTTTTTCTTTTCGGCATTTTTGAATTTTTTCTACATTTTTTAAAATATTTTGAGCAAGTTTTTTGAAATTTTGTGCCACACCTAATATAAATATACATAAAAAATATAATTTTTATGAAGAAAATATTTAAAAAATTCACTAAACACCAAAAAATAAACAAAGATTCGGTTAAATTTGATAATCATAAGAAAAAAAATAGAAAATTTAAGAGACGAAAAACATAGAAAATTTAAGAGAGGAAAAAAATTATTTATATATGCGGAAGGGGCGTAATCGGTATTTGAACATTTTCTTACCGATAAGATAATACTCTCATCGCCAAGATATGAATCTTACTGCTAAGATAAGTGCCCTGCGGTTTTTATCCCATCACGTACAATATAATAACCTTGTTTGATTTTGGTCGTCTAAAAATACTTTTTAAAAAAAATTATTTTTTTGCTTTCCGTATTTTTGAGTTTTTTCTATATATATATATATATTTTTTCATATTTTGAGCAAGTTTTTTGAAATTTTTTGCCACACCTAATATAAATATACATAAAAAATATAATTTTTATGAAGAAAATATTTAAAAAATTCACTAAATATCGAAAAATAAACAAAGATTCAGTTTTTATTTGATAATCATAAGAAAAAAAAATAGAAAATTTAAGAGAAGAAAAAAATTATTTATATATGTGGAAGGGGCATAATCAATATTTGAACATTTTCTTACCAGTAAGATAATGCTCTTACCGCTAAGATATGAATCTTACCGCTAAGATAAGTCCATGAGGTTTTTCTCCCATCACGTACAATATAATAACATTGTTTGATTTTGGTCGTCTAAAAACATTTTAAAATTTTTTTTAGGGTATATTACATTGACACTCCCTGAGGTTTATGTTTTTTACAGTTTTTCCCCTCACCTTTTGGAAATTACATTCCCTTCCCTGAGGTTAAAAGTTTTATTACAGATTGCTCCCTGAGGTTTAAAGTTTCATAATAGTTCCCTCCCCGTAATGATCATCATACATAAAATTAAATTAACATGGGGTCAGTGTAATTTTTCAAATGTGAGGGGGGTAAACTGTAATAAATATAAATCTCAGGGGGTGTCAGTGTAATTTACCCTATAATTTATTTTAAAACTTATATCTATGACTATTTTTTTTTATATTGTCCATGATATATTAGTTACAAATAATATTTTTTTAAATATTTCTTGAAGTCAATCGTAAAAATTTATGTGAAATATTTTTGTAAAATTTTTTAATATTGTAATTAATAAATATCTCATCTGATTTAATTTCATAGTTCCGCCATTGCTAAAAATATAAGTGGCCACCTGTGATTGGTTGCTAAAAAAATAATAACATTAAAACCTCCTTTGATGTTTGAACATATATATTTTTAATAAGATTATTAATAAGAATTAAGTAAATGTAGTATTGCTCTTTTTCTTTTTATATTTTAATGAAGTTTTTATATTTGTCACAAAAAAAATTTAAAATTATTTAAATATCATTTGATATTATTGGACTAGCAGGTTATAGTAAACCTGCACAAAAAAATTAAAGCAATGTGTTCCGAGCAATTATTTTAAGAACATTAGAATTTTTCTTTTTCATATTAATATTTTTGTTTTTTTACACTCCATAATATTATATATATATATATATATATATCACATTAACATTTTAATACATGACATTATTAATTTTCCTTCTATAAAACAAAATATATAAAAATCCAAACATGGCATGATGTTAACACAATGGATCATTAAAAAAGTGCACGTAATTGTTTTTTCCAATATAGTCCCTTTTTTTTTTGGAACTACAATTTAGGCCCTGTTTGGTAGAGCTGTGGAAGAGTGCTTTTAGCTTATGCCTTAACAGCTTATAGCTTATAACTATGAACATAAATTGATTTCTGACTTATAAATTAAGCTTCTCCTGTCCCACTCAAAGAATAAGTTGATTTCCGACTTACAAAAAGTTATAAGCTGCATTGTTAAGCTAAACCAAACACATCAAAAATAACTTAAATTAAGCTGAAAGCTGAAATAAGCTGAAAAAAAGGTATACCAAACAGGGCCTTAGTCCTTTTACTAAATATGCTATGGCAAGTTAGTCATTTTTTATTAGGGAATTGATATTAACACATCACAATTTGCTACCATTGTGTTTTAGAAAAAGACAAAATGTTAAAAATGAATGTATAGTGTGTGAACATATATTAGCAGCAAAGGTTTTCAAAATTGACAACTAACCATGGTTTGTATTGAAGAGTCTTTCTTGCATTCACCTTCTAGGAAAGTAATATAACTTTTTCTAAATAAAGAGGCTACATGGCTACCAACTAACCACATTTTTGAAATTACTACCCTACCATATTTTGTTTGTTTATTAGGTGAATAATATATATAAAGAGTGATATTAATTAAACTAATACAATAATAACACAGGATATAATATATAAAATATAATTCATAAATATAGTCATCTTAATAAATAATAATAACTGAATTTTTAGACAATCAATTTTTATTCATTTTTTTTCAATTTATTTAAGCTAAATCTGTCCGACAAAATATAACAGTTGCATCAAAGACTTGTAAGATAATAAGTTGCAGCATAATCAGTGAAGATATTCTCAAAAACCAGAATCAAGATTTACAAGTCACAAGAATGCCATGGATGTAATCCATATTATCAAGAAATTGCACAATACCCATTTGACATGAACAACAAGAGAGAAACACCATTTAAACCCAACCACAATCAATGTTCACCAAACCATCACAAAAGACACTTGAAGCCAACAAACAATCTCAGCAATCATAAGCCATAAAGAGTTCTTTAAACCGCAGAGTCGTTGTAACGGCAAAAGTCTCCCAGGAAAAATAGCAAGAACCATCATATATATACATATCAAACCTTCATCCATCCCCATCAGCTCTAGATTTTATTGAGCTTTTCTGCCTTCACAACAGGATTGGCTTTTGTTATAGCATCCTGTGCAGTGGTGCGGTAATCAAAAGGGCAGTCGTGTTTGTCCGAGTAGCGATGCGATCCACAAAAGAGGTCACCACAACGACATTTGAACCCGGTTAAGCCAACCCGCTTCTTGCAAGTGGTGCACCTATTGGGACCCTCCTTCAGCTTTGGCTCACCAGTCTCCTCAGAGCCAGACGCCGGATTTCGTGGTAGAGAAATAGTCTTTGGTTCCAATGAATCCACTTGCACGCCCACACTGAATCCACTTGATCCGTTAATAATATTGTTAATGGACGACGCAGCAAGTTTAGCCTGTTCTTGTTTCAATGTCAAGTCCTTGTGACACTTGGAACACATGTTCATGGTTGCTGCACTTCCAAAGAAGCCACAGTTGTTGATGCACAAAATAGGACCTTCGGGAGGATATTGGCATCCAGTTTCATCATGCTCCATTTTTTCACCTCTCCTGCACAAAATACACTTGAAAATCTACAAACTGGAAATGAAATTGCCACTCATCCACTTAAAAAAAAACAACTTAAAACTCTACAAAGTAAAGGTATGTTGAGCATAAGACAATGTCTAAAAATTAGAATGGGAATGGAAGTTACTACGCTGAGGGAAGGACTATTTTAATTTAAGCACTATTTGTTTAAATTCATCAGGTTCTCAATGTATTTTAATCTCGTGTTGGTTCAAAAAATAGCCAAATTAATACACTTATGGTGTCATATAAACTGACAGAACCTCAAAAGTGACCACGTAACTAATAGACAATAACCATGATTGCAGAAACTCTTCAACATAACCTCCCAAAGGTAACTCTTATATAGCCTTTCATACTTGATCCGTAAACTGGCATGTTTACACAATCTACGAAACATAAAATTCCCACCATAAACTGGCACGAAAACCAATTATTACACCATAAACAAGACGTAGGAAGCATGAAAGTGCCAAAATAGGTGTTGTGTTCGTCGTGTCCAACACGTGCAACCGACATGGGTTTAAGAACGGAACATTTCTTGGAGACACTACTTTTCCTATAGGGAGAAGAAGACAAAGGAAGTGAAAAAGAAGATGAAGTAAAACTCTCAAATAGGTTTAAAGAAGTAGCCATGAAATTAAAACCAAGTCTCTTGGTTTTCCATTCAAATTACAATACATAAACTTCTCTATGAAATTGTATGCTAGAGTACCACGAGTCCACGACAGTAAAGCCATGTAAAGGTACCCACCTAATTTTCTCATATTAAACTGAAATGGATATACTTTGTGTTCTAGCCTTGAGATTGTTCCAATTTTATGACTCTTAAAAGTCAAGAACACTGTAGACAAACACAACCCACAAAATATCAACTTTTCTTTCCAAAAACAAGTTGTATCAAACTTGTATTCTTTTTCTATGGCTTTATGACTTTGCAGCAGTCCTACCCTACCAGTGGTTACATTTCAAGAATGGTAGTTTATTATTGGATAGTCAGATGATAATACCACTAGGGGTGATAAACAAACCAAATAACTCTAGCTCGACTCGTATTTGGTTTGTTAAAAGCTCGTTCAAGCTCAGTTCGTTTAGTAAACAAACCAAACTTGAATACATTTTGGAGTTCGTTAAAATTTTCAAACCAAGTTTGAATAGTTAATTGATTGTTCGAATTGATTCAATAAGCCTAAAACTATATAAAAATACCAAAATACTTGAACTCGGCTCAACAAAACTATGTTTGAGATTGGCTCGAAAGTTTAACAAATCAAGCATGAACAAATTTGAAACTCGTTAAAAGTTTTCAAACCAAGCTTGAACAATTAACTGTTCGGCTCATTTATAACCCCTAAATACCACACGTCAGTGATAACACTGTATCACCTTTACATTCAATTTATACTCAAAAAACTGCCAGAGGTACTCTTCTATTAAAATTGGGAAGTAATTAACTTGCTTTTAAGAGCAAAAGGTGAACCAAATTTGCTGTCGAAAGCAGTAGACTACTATTGGAATTGTCTACCCAAACAATAGCTAACTACATGATCAATCTTCCCAACCTTCAATTAAGCCAAAATAAGCTAACCCTTCAATAATATTTATGCTAAAAATCAATACTTCCAAAAAGTAACTTAATTTCTAGCAAAAAAAGTAAAATATAAAACACAATTTTGACAAAACCCCCAAATTGTAAAACCCATTAACCAAAATTGTTCCAACCCATCAACAGAAATCCAAAGCACTAATTTCAATCAGCCATAGAAAAAACAGGACCCCCAAAAATTTCACCTGTTCATGAGGACGATAAACAAACCGTCTGTTTTCATCGAAATGAACAAAATCACAATCAATAAAAAATATTTATAAAAAAAAAAAACAGATCGATCCACGACAGTATTTGTATACGAACTAGCATAAATGTGCATATTACATAAATAGATATACATATGGAGAGAGAGAGAGAGAGAGAGAGAGAGAGAGACTAACTCGGTAAGGAGAGAGAGAGAGAGAGAGAGAGCTCTCTTCTCTTCGATTTCTGCAGAGAGACACAATACAGTACACGCACCCAATTTTTTCTCCCCACAACCACTATCTACACAGTCTATTAGAAAATTTGATTTAAAATAATAAAATTTACATATATTAATACTGTTTAAAAAAAACTATAAATTTAAAATATAATTTGGTAAAAAAAAATACATTTTCAAGTAGTTTTTTTTAGTAGAAATAATTTTTAAAAATTTAAAAATATTTTTTAATATTTATTTTTATTACATTGGTTTTATTTTTTTAATTAAAAAACTGTTTTTAACAAGCAAATCAAACATAGCCTACATTTTAAAATATAAATCTAATTAAAAGTTGTATTTTATTCAGTTTTGTTAATAAATTAGATTTCTCACTGGGTGGTCACTTTCTTAATAGTTTTTTTTTTTTTTTTTTTTGGTACAACGGAAAAGGACTGCCTCAGTTTGGGTAGTGGGTTAATTTTTTGATTTTTTTGACTATTTTAACTTAGGCTAAAAAGTTTAGTTTGGGAAAGATTTTTTGACTTTTTGAACTTTTTTTATGAGAGAAGAGTATAATGATTATGAGTTAGATGTGATGTTTTATTTTTTATGACTAAAATAGTCTATTTTGTTTTTTGTGGCTAAAATAGCCAAAAAAAACCTGAAATAACTCTTCCCAAACAGAGTACAACTTGACATTTTTAAGATTGGGTGGAGATTGTGGAGATTCTGGATTAAAAAGGCGTTGGGCGAGTCCTGTATTGATATTTTGAGTCATTTATTTTTAAATTTTTTTTTGTGTGTATCATGTATAAAAGAACTATATCGATTCAATAATTTACAACATATTTATTTAATTATATTTATTTTTAAAAAATAAGTAATTTATTTTTAAAAACATTACTATTCATTTTTTGTCGAACCAAAACCACCAATATGTCACGGGTCAATAGAAAGAAGGGTTTTGTTAAGGAAGTATTAAATCATCTCAATTACTCCATTATCATAAAAGATAGGAAAAAAACTATAAATGTGTCTTTCTAGAAATTGAAATACTTTTTTCTCCAATTCTCTTTATTTTAATATTATATACTTTTCAAATTTAATTTATTTATTTATTTTTTAAATAATTTTTATCATAGCACAAAATGCATTTATTTTTAAATGAAATTTCGAGCTTTTTTTTGTATATAAATTTTAAATGCCCTTTAGTTTTATAACAAATGTAAAAAATTATATATTTTTAAGATTCATTTTCCTTTTTATTTTTAAATTCAGTTTTCTTTATTTTTTGATTTTTGGATTCATATAATTTAATTATGATTGAAGATAGAGGACATCTAATTTTTTTTAAAAAAAATGAAATTTTATTTAAAAATAAATGCATTTAGTTTTACAATAAAAAAAATTAAAAAATAAATAAATTCTACTTAAAAAGTTTATAATGTTGAAATAGAGAGAATTGGAGAAAATAATACTTTAGTTTCTTGCAAGCCACATTTATAGATTTTTCTATCTCCTATAATAATAGAGGTGGTTGAAATGATACAAGTACGTTAAGGACACGTAAAGCTTCATCTGTAATATCATTTTCCTATGGATCAAAAAGTATTATGTATTATAATTTTTTGTTTCTTATCTATGCATAATAAAGAAAAGGGCTCATGTTTTCTTTTCTTTTTTTTAACGCAAGGGGCTCGTATTCATTACCCCTTAAATTGTGGTTAATTTATACAATGAGACTTATCACTTTTAAACTGGTATTTTTTCTCAACAATATTTTGAGTGTCAATTGATAACAGTGAAACATATATAGCAAAGAAAGAGAGAGAGAAGAGGTAGTGAATAATACCCAAAAGGCTTCTTTTATTGCATTGTGTCACAAAAAAAAATAAAAATAAATAAATAAATACAAGAGTTGAACCCTAGGAGAAAATATCAAAACTTTGAGCTCAATAATCATCATGCTTCTCTCCTATACAGTCTTCTCATCCTCCTCCTTAACCTTGTACTTTTTCTATGAGAAGTTTAATGCAAAAGGAAGGCGAAGATCGATATAATGGAGGCTCCGAACAAAGCTGGCATTGTTGCCTCTACACCGCTGGTGGGTGCAGGTGCAGGTGCAGGTGACTCGGTGGCTAAAGCTACGCTCATGGTGGTGGCGGCGGCAATGAGGACGGCACAAGTGAACATCTTCTTATCCATGGCCATTTTTGTGATCGGTGAAATGTCTCTAAAAAAGATATTATTCACCCAAAAAAATTCTTTTTGTTTGTTATTGATTGTGCAGTCCTGAGGATGAATATGAAGATAGGGGTGATATATATATGGGAAGGGGTAAGGTTGATTTTGGAATGAAATAATTAAGGTTAGGGGCTGTGTTTCTTTTAAGGTTTCATATGTGTATGTATGGCTTTGCATGAAATGAGGATTTTTTTTTTAGTGGATTTGTTGTATGGAGGTTGTTTTGTAACTAGGTCAATTGCATTGTTTTGACTTGGTTTTGTGTTGAAAGGCTACTTTGGGGACAACGGGTGGATAGATAATCGTTTTTTTTATTTTAAAATGTGAATCACAAATAATTATAACACAAAAAAATTGTTTAATTGATTTAGATAATGTGAATTTAATAAAAACATATAAAAAGTGATTAAAATATGATGAATGCTCATTAAACAAAAACTAAAAAGAAAAATGAAAAAGAAAAAAGAAAAACAAGAAGGGAGAAAATGATTTTCGAGTTTAAAACCAAACAAGATGAATAGATTTGGATCTTATTTGTAATGATCTTTCTATTGTTTTGAGTTTGGGAAATTCTATGGTACACCATATGCATTTTAGTTAGGTCATTTGTGGTATTTAGTTTGACTTACTGTGGTATTATTTATAATTCATGATGATATTAATTATGACATTATTTTCATTATGATCTCATTTTTTTTTTTTTATACCTTAATATTTGATTATTGTAAGTAAATTTCTTTTAATTATGAATCTTAAAATTTAATTACTACATTTGCGATAATCAAATTTACAGATGTCATAACTTGCATGAAGGTGTGGATCATAACATTTACCCTTTTTGACCTCATGTCAACCAAATATGAAGTTGGATTTTATTTACATATTATTAGAATGTGTGAATAAAACATAAGTTTTAATTAATTTAAAATAATAAAATTTACAATTTTAGATGAAATTAATACACATTGGAACGGAAGGTTTGTAATTTTAAACTAATCAAATTTTATATTTTATAGTAAAAAGAAATTAATCACTTTTATTTCAAAAGGACCTAACCACAAAGGGGTGTCCTTTGGGTTAGACTTTAATGAGTGGAGGTTTAGGTGGGGCTATACAGCAGGATCACGCAATTATATAGAGGTAAGTTGCAGACTTGTATATAAATAGGAATTCGAACCCATACTCTTGAAGTTGGGTATAATTTACCCAAGTTTAGAAGGTCCGTCCTATTAACCGTATGTGTTATTGTCCAAGTGACTTGACCTTGAGAAATTATTTTGATTTCATATTCAAACTAAACTGATTTTTTTTTTTTTTTTTTGGTGCTAATCTAATTTTGATATACACATATTATCAAAATTAAATCAAATAGGGTTTTCCCACCGAGTTTTATAGGGCTGTTGACTATTTCCTCGAACTTTTTCACTAAAAATTTTATGACAAAATCTAATGGCGAAGTGGCTCTGCCATCGACTCGCCTCCAATTTCCTCCGCCGCCACCACCACAAATAGGATCAAAATATTTATATTAATAATGGGGGTATTTGGGAAGTTAGTTTTTAGTTTTTTTTTTTTTCACTAAAAGACAAATTAGTTATAAAATTAAAAAAAATAAATCCAAACAAAATATCACATTAAATTTCATAATCATTTTATTTTTTCTCTCACAAACATCACATTCAACCACAAAAAAACTCAACTATATCTTCCCAAACACAAAAAAAATTTCTCTAATAATATTCTATAACTAAAAAAACCTACAAAAAAATTCACTTTCCAAAAACTCACAATATGTGTGCCATATTAGGACAGGTTATTTTAATTTTAATTTTTAAAAAGGATTTCGGTTATAGTTTTACTTGCAATGGTCTGGGACAAGATGATAAGAGTGAGCATGGTCTGGATTAATCCGGATTGAGATAAAATCATGATCAATCCGTTATTTATGATTTTTGAAAAATTTAAACTAATCCAATCTATTTAAGCCTCTGTTTGAGAAGATGGATTGGGTTGGGTTTGAGACTATTTTAGCCACAAAAAGGCAAAATAAACTTTTTAGCTCAATAAGACAAACCATCACATCTAACCTATAATCATTACATTCTTTCTCTTACAAAAAGTTAAAAAAGCCAAAAGTCTTTCCAAAACGAGGTTTTTCAACCCTAGGCTAAAATAGCCAAAAAATTAAAAAGCCAACCCACTTTCCAAATGATCATGGAACCAAACTGAATCAATCTATTTAAACACAGATTGGATTGATCTAGGACCACAAATTCACATAATTAAATAAAAAAAAATAGAACATTTTAATTTCATAAAAACATAAATATAGTATCATATTAGTTCCACAATAGCAACATGCATTTCCATAATAACGACATATTGTTCTAAAATTTAAAAATTTATAAGAAAACTACTTCCACATAAGTATTTAGACTACTACAAATTAAAATTAAAACCAACAAATAAAAGTAATAAAAGAAGATACTATGCGGGTTTAGGTTTAGGTTTAGGTTTAGGTTTAGGTTTTATAGGGAATAAGGGAAGAAACTATGTGGAAGGGTGTATAATATAAATGTAAACTATTTGTATACGGTCTGGATTGGTTCTAATCCGGAATTGTGGTGTTCAATTTGGAACCAATTTGTAGACTACGGATTTTTAATTTTTTAATCCGGAACCGAACCATAGATTTAAAAAATCAATATTGTAGAGGGTCAAAAATTAAGCCTCAAATTAAGTACGGGCCTAAGCACTGAGATCGCCCCTCTGAGGCGACCAGGAATGAAAAGAGGAGCATGGGCTAAAGCCCAAGAAAAGTGGGCCAATAGTGAGTTGAAGCAGGTTCGACCCGCCAAGGGTCCAAGCAAACTCCACGAAGGAAAATGTCTAAGTTAAGTTGCGGAGGCAATATCTGTAGCAGTAAGTTGCAGAGGCAACACCTGCAGCGGTGAAGTTGCGGAGGGAACATGTGCAGCGGGAAAGTTGCTGAGGCACTTTACCTCAACGTCGCCATTCCTAATATCTTCGGTTTCACCGCCATCTGAAATTGCTGAGGGAAATAGAAAGCCGACGCAACTAAGTTGTAGAGGAGACACTTGCAACGACCAAGTTGCGGAGGCACTTTGTCCCAACACCGCCATTTCAAGTAATATTGGTGCCGCCGCTATACTAAGTAATGTCGGTACCACAGCCATCTAGAGTTGCTGAGGAAAGGAGAAAACCAAAGCAACTAAGTTACAGAAGCAGTACTTGTAGCGTCCAAGTTGCGGAGGCATTCTGTTGGCGCCGTCATCTCTAATATCTTCGGTCCTGCTGTCTGGACTTATCGCGGGAAATGATTACCGCAGTAACTACGACCGCAGCAACTAAGTTGCAGAGGGAATATCCTACCAAGGTGATAATAGCCTTTGAAAGAGGTCTTCCTCTACAAGTAGAGGCTAATGCTTGGCGCTGATAGCAGGCCCCAAGGCATTACTAGCTCAAGGCTGATAACAGGCCCCAAAGTTCATTAACTTGGCGTTGATAGCAGGCCCTAAGACTTACTAGTTGGAACTGATAGTAGGCCTAGAGATACTAGTTTACCGTGGCAATCCCGCGAAGATGGGAACAGGGTAGCCCGAGCATAAGGGACTCCCTTTCCATTACCCAGGTCATGGACCTGCCTTAGTCATACATGTAGGACTAAGGAAGCCCCTTTGGGCTTAGTACTAAGGCACATCATAGCTGATAGCAGGCTTGGCCGTGGCCTTCGCCCTGGAACGCTGGGGAGTTTGTGGTTAGGTGGCTAAGGGTGGAGGCTTCGTTGAGGTGAATACGAACATAGTCGATAGCAGACTAATAGAGTCCTGAGAATGCATGTACTGGCCAAATAGAACTGAGAAGGCAAGTGTAGTGGCAAGGTTCACCGCTGCAAGTGCACTTACTGAGGTTCAGGCTGAAAAGGCAAGTGCAGAGGCAAACACTTTTGCCACAACTGCACTTGCTGAGGCTCAAAAGGGAGTTGTAACGCCAAACACTCCCGTCGTAACTACACTTGGTGAGGCTCAAAAAGGTAATTGTGGAGGCAAACAAATAGTACACAGTACATATAGAGGGACACGTGGCACCTTCAACCTAGTGGCTCAAAGCAGAATATTCCATGTGATCCTCTGGGACACATGTCTTCTCTCTATTTGGCCACTTGGTGTCCTCTTGGCACCAAGGAAAAGCCTATAAATAAGACCCATTTCCCAAGATTCAAAAAGAAGGAATTTTGGAAATTTGGGAGAGATGCTGCCCATTTTAGTACTGTCATACATTCCTTCTTGAGCCATTTGCTTCACCCTCACCTAGCTACACACTCTCCAACTGCCCAAACAGTTACTGCTTCTCATTCTCCGGCCATTTTACCATTGTTGGACTATTAACATAGTTTTGCCTGTCTAATCATCTTCCCAACCTTGAACCCCCCTACAAATACAAACCTATCAAATTGGATTGAATCAAATCGGATTATAGATTTTACGAATTATTTGCTCAACCCTACGAGGTGGTACTTTTTTAATGAATTTGAAAGTAAAATATATAACTTGATGGTATGAATGACCACAATCCATGTAAGGAATATATACTTGTCAGGAATTGTATACTTGAATAGAGATTTATAATGACCACAATCCATTTCTCTTTCACTTTTTAAACTTTGTCAAAATTCATAATACAACCATGGCCTAAAGTCATGTTAGTTTAGCGGTTTGGAGAGAAGAATTAAATTGTTAATTCGTAATCAAAAACATATTTAATTGAGATATGGTATTTTAGGGGTGAGGTTAACATATCATGAGAGAGTTGAGATTCACAGTCTAATTCTATGAGATTGGATGGTTAAAGAACTATTTATATTATTCTTTTACAAAAATAGAAAAATCAATTTAAAATGAGTGTACCTTGTATTCAGTCCATAATTAGATTGAACCATACTATTTGATCCTATGGGTCCATTATAGAACCCTGTATCGATAATCTGAACTGTTTAATGTGTAGGGTTCATCGAATGCTTCATCTCTGCAAAAAAAATCAAATTGATCGGATATCAATAGCCACTTGATCAAATCATATTTCTGTCAACACTGAGTATGATTTTAAAAAAAATTATTAACAGAAATGTGATCCAATCAAATAGCATTTGATATCCGATCAACGTGATTTTTTTCAGAGATGAAATATTTAACCAATTCTATATATTGAATGATTTAGATTATCGATATGGATTCCGTGATAAGCCCAAAGAAGTCAAACAATCTGATCTAGTCCGAAACCGAATGGAGGACTAGCCTTACCCAAATAATGATAGTTTTTATATAATTTTATAGTCAACCAATTCGTATCATCATAATAGCACACACAAACAAAAATAATTTATTTTACATTTTCAATTCAATAACATTATTAATAAATCAAGAGTTTTTTTTTCGGAATTACATATAATTTATTTAAGAGTTAATTATACTTTTCACTTATGTAGTTTGACTTAAATTTCTAAGTCTAATTTTAATTTGGTCATTTTATCTAAATTAAAATTAACAATTTTAAGATATTTGTCAATTTTGTAAATATTCAATTTGATTATTCTATCTCCATTAAAGGTTAAAATTAATAATTTTTGGGCACTTGTAAATTTTCTAAGGTGCACACAAAATTAATAAAAGTTTAGACAAAAAAATCAAATTAAAATTAGACTTAAAATGTATAAATCAAATTGTTTAAATTAAAAATCTAAAGACTAAAATAAAATTTAGGTTAAATTATAGAAATGAAAATTGTAAAGAAAAGAAAACATTAGAGAAAAAGAAAGGTCCTGTTTGAAAAAAAAAGGTCCTACATTTTCTGGCGACTCTGCTGGGGAGGTTGCCTTGTTGATGGTTTATACCCGCAGTGGCTTACACACTTCACTGGAAAAAATGGTAGAGGATGAAGTTCAGCAACCTCCATGGCAGGAAGGCTCTTCTAATAGCGGAGCAGCACATGTGGAGGACCGTGACCACAGTGTTGTAGTTTAGGCAGTCCAGTCACTCCAGGATACGCAGAGGGAGATCCTGGTAGCTTTGCAAACTCTCACTGAGGCTATTATGACCATGACTTCTAGACCAGCTCCAACGCAAGCACTTCCGCCCGTAGCAGTCCTAAACCGAGTGCCTAACCCGCTCCTTAAGGTTCGAGCTCCGATCCAGGTGCCTCCGGTGGTACCTCAGGCAAACGGTACGGCCGCTGGTTCAGCTATCCAGGAGCAAACTAGACCATTCTAGCCCACTCACTTCGTCACTCTAGTCGACGTACAAGCTATTCTTGAGCAAGAGCGTAGCAAGTAACAACTACCATCTCTCCCTAATCCAGATGTGAAGCCCCATACTCTCAAGAGATATTGACCATACCATACCCAACTGGGTATACAGTGCCTAATTTTATTAAGTTTGATAGAAAATAAGGCAATGCCAGAGAACACGTGGTGAGGTTCATTGAAACCATTGGTGTCTATGGCAGTGACCATTCTCTGCGCCTTCGGGAGTTCTCCAAATCACTTACTGAAAGGGCTTACAGCTGGTATGTGAACTTGGCTCCCAACTTGATCAAGAGTTGGGAGGAGATGGGGAACCAGTTCCACACGAAGTTCTTCCAAGTCCAAGAGAAAGTTACAACCCTCACACTTGGGCGAGATGTCCAAAAAGAAAGCGAAGATATACTGGACTATGTTAAGCGGTTCCAAGATAAGGCTATTGACTGTCATGAACCAGTGGATGAAGTCCACTTAGTCAGCATATGTGTGAAGGGTGCCATACGTGACTACAAAATTTTCTTGGTGAACCATAATCTGCCTTAATTGAGGCAGCTAGGAACCTCAGTACCACTGGTCCTTTGCACAGATCTCATGACAGCCACTGCTACCCTCGCAGTAGCAGAGTTGCTACGGTAACCTCTACAAGAGGGAGTTACTCGCAAGGGGAGGCGTCGTCCTCTCGAAAGAGAAAGAGTTATGAGGACAGAAATCCATATCCTTGCAGCCTTGAGAATGTTAAGGCCTTGGTTAAAGAATGGGTAGTTGATAGTGAACTTACTTTGCCTCCGGTTGATGTCCCTCTAACCAAGAAGGACAAAGAAAGCCCAGATTATTGTGTCTATCATAGAACCACTAGACACTCTACTAGGGACTGTTGGACTTTGAAAAGCATCTTCAAGAAGAAAGCTGATGTAAATAAGCTAACGTTCAAAGATACTGGTAATTGCGATGTAAGGAAGCACCCTTATCCTAACCACAAAAAGAATGTGAAGAATGTACATATGATTGGGTACCTTGGGCCCGTGCGCGATCAAGTGTACATGGCGTCCTACTATGATGAATTAGAAGAAATCACTAGTGGCCAGCTCCCTGAGACAGTACTTGTAGAGGCAAAATTTACAGAGGATACTCATGTTTAGGCCTTGCAAACTTTATTAAGTTTCGCACCTTCTTTGACCAGCTGGAACTGAGCTAAGCCGCCAGGTTAGAAACAACAAAGGCCCTCATTGACATTTCCGAAATGCACTATGATGAAGTTGCTGAGGTTATAGAGTATGTGCCTCAGCGCATCCAGGAAGATTATGGGGCCATTACTTTTTCAGGAGTAGACTGAGCATACCCATTTCCTCAAAACCGTTCTCTTTTTGTCACAGCTTACATCAATGATGTAGAGTTCAAGCATGCTCTCCTTGATGGTGGGGCGTCCATAAACATCATTACTACTGACACCTTTGCAAAGGCTGGTATCCCAGAGTCTAGGATGGTTCGCCAACCCATCACTATAATGGGATTTGGTGGTGAGAAAAAGGTTACTAAGGGCCATATTGTAGTGGACTTAGTAGTTGGCAAGATCCGCTCCGCCACTAAGTTCCATGTGATTGAAGCGGACACAAATTACCATATGATACTTGGCAGAGCTTGGGTGCACCGATATGGGGCTATCCCGTAAAGTTATCACCAATGCGTCAAGGCAAAGTTGGGAAAGCGCACAGTAACCATAAATACGTCTTAAAAGCCATTTGGAGTAGAAGAGGCACACTGTTTTGATGCAGTTTTTTTTACTGAGCTGTCAACGGATGAAACTCCAAGGACTAGAAAAGTTACAAGGGTAAAATTGCCAAAGTGGGAAGACATTCAGGATGCAGAGGCTGCTCCAGAAAATAATGGGCAAAAAAGAAGCAGCAAATCCATAAGTCCTCTGCCTAAGATTGTTAAGACGCACGAGATCAGTAAAACAGTTTACTACCTCTGACAGTCTTGGGGGCCAGACTTCATACCTTGGGAGGATGGTCCCAAGGCAAACAAATGTGATGGTGATGAGTCCCAAGAAGGGCTAATGGAGATGCCTGAGCTCGTCTCTGAATGCATGCAAGATAGACCCAAACCACAGCAGGAGGTACTTGCTGAAGTCAACCTTAGCGACTTACTAGGGCAGAGCAAGCCCGTGTTTATCAGTGCTACAATGGCTCTAGCAGCTAAGGTAGAATTGATAACATTATTGAAGTGGTACAGTGACGTCTTTGCTTGGACATACGACGAGATGCCTGGTCTTGACCCATCCCTTGTCACTCATCGTTTGGACACTTTTCCCAACTCTAAACCAATCAAGCAGCATGTTTGAAAGTCTCACCCTAATCTTGAAGCAAAAATTAAGGCGGAGGTAGAAAAGTTATAGAGGGCCAAATTCATCGAGCCTATACAGTACCCAACTTGGCTGGCAAATATTGTGCCTCTACAAAAGAAGAACGGTCAGAGCAGGGTTTGCATAGACTTTCGCGACCTGAATAAGACCTGTCCAAAAGATGTGTTTTCATTGCCCCATGTTGACACAATTGTCGATTCTACTGCGAGCCATCAGATGTTCTCCTTCATGGATGGGTTCAGTGGTTATAACCAGATCAAAATGGCACCAGAAGATGCATAAAAGATGGCTTGCATAACACCCTTGGGAAATTTTTTCTACACGGTGATGCCCTTCGGTTTGAAAAATGCGGGGGCAACCTACCAACAGGCTATGACTACAGTATGAAGTGGAAGTATATGTGGATGATTTGGTGGTCAAGTCTACTGAGGCAAACCGACACCTCTGCGACTTGGAAAAAGTTTTTCAGCGTTGCCGCAAATTTTGCCTAAACATGAACCCTCTCTCAAGTGTGCCTTTGAAGTTACTACTGGCAACTTCCTTGGCTTTCTAGTACACCAGCGGGGGATCGGGATCGAAGTAGATGGGGATAAGATCAAGTCAATCATGGAGATGCCACCACCACACTCTCAAAAGGTAAAGTGTCATACCTCAGGAGGTTCATTCCAGCCCTTGCTGAGATAACCTTTTCCTTTGGGACACTACTGAAAGGGAATCACAAGTTTGAATGGTTGCAAGAACACCAACGGGCATTTGATATGGTGAAGAAAGCACTTGCGTCTCCACTTACAATGATTTCCCCATAACCCGAAAAGCCTCTGCTACTGTACCTGACCTATACACCTTGGTCTATTGGAGCTCTACTTGTCCAAGACATAGATGGCATTGAGAAGCCAATTTATTATATCAATCGCAAGGTCAATGGTGCCGAGTCGCAATATACCCCAATCGAGAGGCATTATTTAGCGTTAATCTTCACAGCGCAAAAGTTGCGCCATTATTTTTTGGCACACCCGATCCAGGTTGTGACTCGAAGTGATCCAATCCACTACTTGCTAAGTAAGCCTGCTCTGACTGGAAGAATGACAAGATGGCTTTTGGCTCTAGCAGAATATGACATCACTTGTGTTACTCCCAAGGCTATTAAGAGCGAAGCACTTGTAGACTTACTGGCCCAATTCCCATCTGGTAAACATGAACCTACAGAGGTAGCTCTACCAAGTGAGGTCTATGTCTCAACAGCTGCAGTTAAGACTTATTAGGACTTAAAATTTGATAGAGCTTCTAGAGCTGGGAAAGGTGGAGCTAGCATAAAACTAACTAGTTAAGAAGGAGAGAAGTTTCATCTATCATATAAGCTTGACTTTGAATGTTCAAACTACAAGGCTGAATATGAGGCGTTGATACTAGGTCTAATTGCTGCCCAAAAGAAAGGCCTCCGCAAGTTAAAAATTTGGGGCGACTCCAAGCTGTCAAGCAAATAATGGGTGATTTCGCATTGAAGGAGCCTTTGTTGGCCCCATACCGCTCCGTGGTTCAAAGGTTGCTCACTTAGTTTGATGATGTCCAAATCTAGCATACTCCTCGAACACACAACCGTTTCCTCGATGCCTTGGCTACATTGGGGGCAAAGGTGGATATACCAGATGATAGTATAGCCATCGTCATCGAGAAAATAACAACACCAGCAGTGCTAGTCGAAGAACATACAGAGCAAGATGCTGAGGGGTGGAAAACATATATAATCCAGCAGTTGGAAACAGGCCAGGGAACAATTAGACCAGCAGAAGTTACATCATTTCTGCTCCTCAGAGGAGAGTTGTATTTTCACGGTCCTAACAACCTACTGGCAAGGTACGTCGGCAGATAAGAAGCAACTTACAGACTTAAGCAGATCCATGCTAAGGCTTGTGGAGATGGAGATATTAATCTATACTGACGGATACAGAGGTAAGGGTGTTACTAGCCTGAGATGGAGAAGGAAAGTACTGAGTCGCAGAGGCAACGTGTAAAGTGTCAGTCCCATCCTAAGGTAGAGGAAGCCCATTTCTTGAGCAGTGAAGAATGGAGGTAGCCATATGTTGACTACCTTGGAAATGGCACACTGCCTGAGAACAAAGCCGATACAATCAGAGTTAGGAGGCGGGTCTTCCGCTTCTTCCTTGACCAAGGCAAGCTGTACCTAAGAAGCTTTGAAGGGGAACCTTTGGCGTGTTTATCAAAAGACGAGACAAATGAGGTATTGAAGGAAGCCCACAAGACGGAGCATCAAGGAGGGCAACAATTAAATGGACATCTTATTCACCTCGGCTACTACTGGACGATAATGGAAGAAGATACTAAAAACTTTGTAAGAAGATGCCAATCCTACCAGAAGTTCAGGAACTTGATACATGCACCCGGGGTTGAACTGCACAACATCAAGACTCCTTACCTGTTTCATACTTGGGCATTTGACCTGGTAGGTTCCATAAAGGCCACAGATGGATACTTGCAACGACTGAAGTTAACACCAAGTGGGTAGAGGCTATACCGATGAGGAAAGCAGATGGGGCAGGAGTGGCCAACTTCATCAAAGAAAACATAATTTGTAGGTTTGGCATACCTAAGGTGATGTTATCTGACAATGGAACTCCTTTTGTAAATCGCCACGTAGGAAGACTACTGGATGCTTACCAGATCAAGCACCACAAGTCTAGTCCATACTATCCCCAAGGGAACAGACAAGCTGAGGCGACAACAAAACCCTCATCCAAATACTGAGTAAAATGATGGATAAAGCAGGGGGCACATGGTCTGAACAACTTCCCGTAGCACTATGGGCGTATAGAACGTCAAAGAGGAAACTAACTCAGGCAACCTCATTTTTCCTAGTATATGGGTCTAAAATTGTGTTACCAGTTGAGTTAGCAGTACCCTCAACAAGAATGGCTATGTCAACACACTTCGTTCCAAACAGCAGAAAGAACGACATAGAGGCAGCTGAAGAAAGAAGAGATCGGGCCTCACGGGCAATGGAAAAGTATCATCAATCCATAACTCGCGCCTACAGTCAATCTGTTCAACACAGGAGGTTCAATGAGGAGGACTTGGTCTGGAAGACAGTGGACGCAATCATGCGGGGGCAACCAATCCCCAAGTTCTCATCCAGATGGGAAGGCCCCTACAAAGTTACTAAGACAAGTAGCAGCGGGTACTTCAAGTTAACAAGAGTAGATGATGGGTTCAGAACTGGCCCTATCAACGCCAAGTATGTCAAAGAATATTTTCCTTAATTTATTTTGTCCAGGAAAAAGAGTTGTAAGTTTCTTTGTTAATATTTCTAAAGCAAAATGTAAAGAAAATGTCATACACTTACTAAACCTGTTACTCTCATATACACTTAGTGTGAGGAAAGTTTTCCATACTTAGTGAAATTTTATCCTTGTAAAAGCTTAGTCATGATGAAGTTTGTTCACTATAAGAGTTTTGCTTATCTTTAGAAACTGTATAAAAGCAATATAAGGAGGGCGAAGAAATGAATTTCAAAGTACTTCAAAACATCCACACTTTTCATTAAAGTCAAACTTCCAAAACATGATTACAATGTTTGAAAAGAAGTTGTGACAGAGAAGAAGAAAAGAAAAGGTGCCGTAGGTGCAATGAAACAACAAAATAAAGAAAAGAAAATGGAGGAAATCAAAACAAAGTCACAGGCACATCAAATCAAACCCTTCAAAAGGGAGTCCATCAGGGTCACATCTTAAGGTAGCTGGGCAACCAACGCAAAGTCTTTCTCTTTGAACCGAGCCAGGTTTTGCCGATGCTGCTCCAAGACACCCTCACACTTCTTGATAGTCTCCTCCAAGGACGCAATCATCGCCACATTGTCTGTATTCTCAAGGAAACCATCGACTGCCTGAAGTCTATCCCTCATCCACGATCTGTCCAAACCGTTACTCTCAAAGCCGCTTAGGTTGGCCTCAGCACTTTCCACGAACTTGCTGGGGGTTGTCAGAATTTTCTTAGTAACAAGGTCACGAATAAAGCTAGCAAGTGACTCCAGCAGTGCTATCTGCACCATAGATCTAGGAACGTTAAAAGCAGTAAAGGTACTGAGGTGCAACGCCTGGACACGAGCAAGAGTGGGAGCAGCTTCATAGGAGACCCAATAACTTAAAAAAGAAACTTTCTCTAAGGACCGAGGGGACTCTCTCACACCGTCGCTAGCTTCAATCACTGGAGGGAGACTGACAGAGTGACCAAAGGTCTGAGGGCGACGCATTTTCCCTGATGATGATTGCCCAACAGCATTAGAGTGGGTAGATGCTGGGTGGGGATCGAGTGAACTGGCCTAGCGAGAAAGGCCAAAGCTGTCTACACCATCCTGTCGCTCCGAAAAGAGGTCATCTATTTGGTAGTCTCCAACGTTCAGATCTAGAACAGCAGTAGTATCTATCCCGGTATAAAAATCTTGGGATACCCCAAGGTCAGTCGGCACTTCTGGAAAGTGAGTGGGGCACAAGTCTGCCAACTGTTCAGAGGTCGCCGAAGCAACTAGGTTAGAGGTCCCAGCGACAGCAGTAACAATGTCAGTGGCTAAAATGACAACTACCTCTGCAAGTCGGTCCAAATTTAGAGGGGCCACAACAGGAATAGTGGAAGCAGTCGTTACACTTGCACTCCCCTCAGCCACTTGAACGTTTGGAAGTGGGGTCTATTGAACCAATGGAGACTCAGTGGATTGGGAGGAACCACTAGATGCAACTCCAAAAGGAGGTGGTGCAACTTCCAGTGGCTCTCACGCCGTGATCTACCCTTGGGGTCTCAAGGACAAAATCATCTCTGCCGATAGAGGAACGGTCGAAGTGCACAGAATCAGCGGGGTTTGGAGGCTTTGCATCCTCAACAACTAGACCACCCACAGCAACTTCCACAGTAGGGGGAACTTCTTCATTTTCCACAGCCTTCACAACTGGCTCAGCCTCCGCAATTGGCTCAGCCTCAGTAGTTGGTGTGGTCCCAACACTTGGTTCCTTTTCAACATCTGGAAGTACCATTCTGCGGGTCCTGAATCTTGTGACCCTTGTAGCAATGGGAAGGTTGTCGTCATCATTCAAATCTAAGGAAATTTCGATGGCAGTAGAAGAACCTCCAAGGCCCGAAGGTGGTATGACCAGTGGGCCCTGAAAAGGAAAAAAGATTATGTGATTACTAAAGTAAATGTAAAGCCTAAAGAAGTAATGCAAAATATTTTATAAGTGCGGGCATCTTTCGGAGTCTCTTCCAACATGGCGAGGCACGTGCCTCAGCAACTAATGCTGCTGCTGCTTGGGTTGCCCTCAGTCTGGAGCGGGCCATGCATACTGTTATGCCAACTTGAGGGGGAGCAATTTGCAAAGGTTGAACGGACATTGCCCTAGACAGGTGAGGTTCTTCCACAGCAGGCAGGGATAGAAGCTTGAAACAACAAAATATACTGATCTGTTTCCCTCGACCAGAGGGGAGACGAAGGAATAAGTCAAGCTACTGAATGGGTTCCATCGCAGGGACAACGGGAGCACTGTTGCAAAAGTTGAAGAAAGAATTGAGGTTATGGTGCCAGAATAGCTTGTTATTGGGAGTAAAGGCGCCCTCTCTCCCAAGTGAGGGAAGCTTCATGAAGTCTAAGCCTTCCACAAATAGAGCAGTATAATCACGAACAAACCACTGAAAGCTCTGGTGGAAATCAGTCTGAGGTGGAGGGGCATGTGGGACGCCCTGATCCATGTCAAACTGCCGAAGGACCCTGTTCTGTCGATAGACGACGCTGGACATGCCCTCTTCGTTCCACACGAGTAGAAAGTCGGGGTGTATCATAGCAACAATAAAAAAGGAGTTGGCTTTGGACATTGTCGAGGGTGAAGTCAACATGACGAGCCTTAGAGAAATAAAATGGAACCACAGAAATGCCTGGAAGAAGCTAAGTAAAAGGGCGAAACACACATTCCTCCATACGGTTGACGTAATTAGCAAAGGGTCTGTTGGTGCCAAGACCAGACCACCAAGAGAAACAAGGGAGGAATTGGCGCACTTGCCTTGTAACAAGTTGACCCTCTACATTGAGAACAGGATGACCCTCTACATCAAAGACTTTGTCGGTGAAGAAGAGTTCATGTTCTTTAGGGACGGGGCCCATAGCAGGGAATCTCTCATAGAAAAAAGCAGTCAAGAACTGAGTGTGTACAAAACTCCATACATCATAACGGCCTATGGATCGCTTCATGTCCGAATGGATAAGGTCAAGGCGGAAGTATAAGTTCCCCAAGAACAGAGAGGCCAGAGGGATCTGACTGCCGCTGCAGAGTTTGACAGCCAAAAGAAACACTAGAGGATTGATACTCTCAGTGAGTTGCTAGGGAGAACAAAAAAAGAGATAAAATAATTGACAAAGGCGACCAGGTACAAGTCGTCGCCGTAGCCTGGCCCAACTACGGAGTCGCGACTCTCCTCTGTGATGTCGCCTGTAACTGGTTGCAGGTCCTTGAAGAAATGCTTCAACCAGGAAAGATAGGTGGTTTTGTGTGACGACCTTACCACGTATAGTAATTAGCACTTAATTAATTGAGGAGATTTGAATTTTAATTGTCAATTATTTCAATTTAATCCAAGATTTATGAAAACTATGGAGACTGGTTCGTATATAATTGTATTGAGGATTTATTTTGAAATTAGAAGTTGAAAGCCTACATGGCTCAAGAAAGTATAATTGGTGAATTGAACTATTTTAATTTCGAGTATCGGACCGTATGAGAGTTTAATTAAATATTCGATTCATATTTACAAAATTAAGATTTGATTAATTGGGTTCGAATTGGAGCTAATTAAGTTATGAAAATTTGGAATTAAGGTTATTATGAATTAAATTTCTTTATGAGGCATTCAATTAAGGTATTCATTGAGTATGTAATTTATTGGCGAAGATTTTGAAGTTTAATATGAAATTGAAGACTTTAATGATTCAAGAAACCAAAATTGAGGATGGAAATAAATTTAATTTGATATTTGGAGCCTTTTGGAAGTTTAATTAAAAATTTGATTCGGATTGATAAATTTAAATATAATTAATTGGGCTCTAATGGAAGTCAAATTAGATTAATTAAATTATGAGAGATTTATGATTAGTTAGGGTTAATTTAATTATATGGTAATAATGATTTATTAAAAATAAGAGTAATTTAATTAAATTAGTCTTAACCATAAATTAAATTGTAGAATAATTTAGAGTTTGTGAATATATGTGGGTGTGTGTATGTGTGCTGAGAAGCATGTAGGTGTGCAGAGAAATTTGAGTGTGTGTATGTTGGAAAAATTGTGTAATATAGGCTTATTTTGGGCAATCTTTGAGCCCAAAATTGAGTGGGCCCCAACCGTTTTTTGGGTTGGGTCCGAAGAGATGATGTGTTCTTTGTCGCGTGGCAAGTCACACGGTGAAAACGAAAAGTTAAAACCATTTATGAGTGAATGGGAAGTTGACGTCGTTTTCAGGTCTAACATTAATTTTTTCAAAAAAATTATTGTGGGAATTTAATTTAAGTCTAAATTCAAATTTTGGTTTCCTAAGTGGTTTCCCAAGAATGTACCTCTTCTTTAATTGATTAAACTATTCAAACAGCTTAATAAAAATATTCCAACAGTTTTAAAACTGTTCCACAAACGGATACTTTTTTCCAACTGTTTGAAAAATTGTGCTAAGCAACGGACAGATCAACTATTCAACAGTTATCTGTTTGAATAGTGCTTGCACCTGTTCAATTTAAATGTGCACCTATTCACTTCAATTTGGTACTTGTTCGGGTCAGATTTTTGCTTATAAATTCAGACCATTTCCAGCAGTCTTGGACACCGAAAATCAGTCTCAAAAATATTCTTTTGCCGTCCAAACTTTTATCTTTAGTGCATTATTCTTCATATTAGTTTTAGAATAAAATTCAGAGAGTTCGAACACAGGTTTGGTTCGCCGTACAAATTTGTTTGAAGTGCTACTACAAATTTGTGAAGATCATTATATCCTGGGAGATAGACGCCACATAACCGTAAGCACCGTAGCGGGGCGAATCTGTCTTAAGGACAGAGTGTCACACACTCGACTTGGTCTTTTATTTTTCATTTGGTTCGACAAAATAAATTCTGTAAGTTTTATTTTATTTTGTTTGATTTAGTTTCTATTTATTTTATTTACACAGAAGATTGTTCTCACAATCTGAAGACAGATTCGAATTATTCAATTTACAGAATTTTTCATTTGTTTCCATTTCTCTTTCTTCTTTTAAGAAAATTATTTTCTGTGGATTTACAAAATAATATTCTGGTTGGAAAAACAAATAGTGATTATATGCTATTTGACAGATAGTAGTAATATACTGTCTATTTTCTTTGACAACTAGTAGTAATATACTGGTGTCATTAACAATTCATAATATTTATTTATGAAATTTTGTCAGAAATTAATTTTGATTTTTAGAAATTATTTTCTGAGTGTTCTTTAATTAAAAAATTCTGTTTTAGTTTTTTTTTTTAATTATTGAAGTTGTTACAGAAATTTAATTTTCTGTGTGGAATTAATTTGGTTAAATAAAATTTTATTTTATTTCCAAATTAATTGAAAAAAAAAAGTTACATTCCTGTTTCTTTTATTTTTACATAATTTAATTCTGTGAATTTGGATTAGTTTTCTATATAGTATAAATTCTAATTATAATTTTGTTTTATAATTTAGAATCCATGGCTACTGAAACAAATGCCCAAACAAGTACTACTGTGGTGGCTGCAATTGTACCAACCCCCTCTCCTATGGTGACAGTACCAGTAAATCACGGAGAGAAGCCAGAGAAGTTCTCAGGAATTGATTTTAAAAGATGGCAACATAAAATGTTGTTCTATCTTATAACTCTGAACCTGGATCGTTTTCTCCGTGAGGATGTCCTATTTTGAAAGAGGATGAAACCGACCAACAAGTGGTTGTTGCGGTCGATGCCTGGAAACATGCTGATTTCCTTTGCCGGAACTACATTTTGAATAGACTTGACAACACATTATACAACGTCTACAGTCCTATCAAAACAGCAAAAGAACTATGGGAGTCTTTGGAGAAAAAATACAAAACGGAAGATGTCGGCTCAAAGAAATTTGTGGTTGGCAAATTCCTGGACTTTGTAATGGTTGATTCTAAAACTGTGATAAGCCAAGTTCAAGATCTCCAACTCATTCTGCATGACATTCACGTAGAGGGCATGTCTCTAAGTGAATCCTTCCAAGTTGCAGCCTTAATTGAGAAATTACCACAAAGTTAGAAGGAATTCAAGAGCTACCTTAAACACAAGCGCAAAGAAATGTCTTTGGAAGAATTAATTGTGCGTTTGAGGATTGAGGAGGACAACTGCAATTCTGAAAAGCTGGCTGGTAAGCATCCTATAGAGTCTAAGGCAAATGTGATGGAACATGCTTCAAAAACCATGAAACAAAAGTCTTCTGGAGAAAGTTCATCACAAAGCTCTAAAGGGGGGGGGGGGGAAATAAAAAGTACAAGTTTAATGGCAAATGTTACATATGTGACAAAGAGGGACATTGAGCCAAAGATTGCCGTAGCAAAGGTAAAAACAAAAGAAGAACAAGCAAGAAGCCTGCTCAAGCCCATATAATCGAAGTGGACGATATTTCCAATGGTGTAGATGACATTAATCTTTCTGCAGTTGTTTCCGAGGAAAATCTTGTCAGAAATCCTAAAGAATGATGGGTGGACACTGGTGCTACTCGCCATATCTGTGCTGACAAAAAGATGTTCACATCTTATTCTACAGTGGACAATGGTGAACAACTTTTTAAGGGAAACTCCTCAACTTCCAAAGTTGAAGGACAAGGGAAGATTGTTCTCAAGATGACATCTGGAAAAGAACTCACTCGAAACAATGTGCTGCATGTACCGGACATTCGCAAGAATCTTGTTTCCGGATATTTGTTGAGTAAGAATGGGTTTAGGCTAGTGTTTGAGAGTGATAAATTTGTACTTACTAAGAATGGGATGTATGTAGGAAAAGGTTACATGTCTGATGGCCTTTTCAAGATGAATGTAATGACCGTTGTACCCTCAGTTATTAATAAAAATACATCTTTTTCTTACTTGCTTGAGTCTTCAAATTTATGGCATGGTAGCCTAGGACATGTTAATTATGGATCTTTACGTAGATTAATTAATATGGAATGTTTACCTAAATTTGACATTGATTCAAATCATAAATGTGAAATTTGCGTTGAGGCAAAATTATCCAAAACTCCTTTTCATTCAATTGAAAGAAGTACGGAACCACTTGAATTAATTCATAGTGACATTTGTGATTTTAAATCAATTCAAACAAGAGGTGGAAAAAAATGTTTTATCACTTTTATAGATGACTATACTAGATATAGTTATGTTTATTTAATTCGAACCAAGGATGAAGCTTTGGAAACTTTCATTCAATATAAGAATGAAGTTGAAAATCAACTTGGTAAGAAAATCAAAAAAACTAAGAAGTGATAGAGGTAGTGAATATGAATCACCTTTTGGTGAATTTTGTAAAGAACATGAAATAATTCATCAAACCACCGCTCCTTACTCACCTCAGCAAAATGGAATTGCTGAAAGGAAAAATAGGACTTTAAAAGAAATGATGAATGCCATGTTAATAAGTTCTGGATTACCTCAGAACTTGTGGGGGGAAGCAATACTTTCTACAAATTATATTTTAAATAAAGTACCCCGAAAGAAAATGAATCAAACACCTTATGAATTGTGGCATGGAAAAGTACCATCCTACAAATACTTAAAAGTGTAGAGGTGTTTGGCTAAAGTGGCTATTCCTAGTCCTAAAAAGACTAAGATAAGTCCTAAGGCCATTGATTGCATTTTCATTGGTTATGCTAAGAATAGTAGTGCATATTGATTTTTGATTTATAAATCAGAACATACCGAAATGCATGTAAATACTATTATTGAGTCTCGGAATGCATCATTCTTTGAACATGTATTTCCAAATAAAACTGGACAAGAGACTAGTACTAATAAAAGATCTTTTGATGCTATTACTAGTAATGATCAAGAACATGATCAAGAGCAAGAGTTAGATCAAAATGAGGAAGAGGAACCTACGCGTAGTAAACGTGCTAAAAGCTCAAAATCTTTTGGTTCAGATTTTCTAACATTTTTGTTAGAAAATAAGCCTTTAACTTTTAAAGAGGCTATGTCCAGTCCTGAAGCTCCTTTATGGAAGGAAGCTATCAATAGTGAAGTTGAATCCATCTTACAAAATCATACTTGGGAATTGGTGGATTTGCCACCAGGTTGTAAACCTCTTGGGTACAAGTGGATTTTCAAAAGAAAATTGAAAGCGGATGAATTAATTGACAAATACAAGGCAAGACTTGTGGTCAAAGGTTTTAGACAAAAAGAAGGTTTGGATTACTTTGATACATACTCACCGGTTACTATAATAACATCCATTAGAATGTTAATTTCCGTTGCATCTCTATACAATCTAGAAATTCATCAAATAGATGTGAAAATCGCTTTCTTAAATGGTGAGTTAGATGAAGAAATTTACATGGAATAATAAGAAGGTTTTTCAGTTTCAGGAAAAGAAAAGAAAATGTGTAAATTGGTTAAATCATTATATGGTTTAAAACAAGCGCCAAAGCAATGGCATGAGAAATTTGACAAGGCAATGATGTCAAATGGATTCAAAATTAATGAGTGTGACAAATGTGTTTATATTAAAAACACAGACAAAGGTTATGTCATTGTATGTCTTTATGTAGATAATATGCTCATCATAGGTAGCAATAATGATATGATTAAAACTACCAAGAAAATGTTGAATAAACATTTTGACATGAAAGACATAGGCATTGCTGATGTAATTCTTGGTATGAAAATTACCAAAATATCAGAAGGTTATGCTTTGTCACAATCTCATTACATTGAGAAAATACTTGACAAATTCAACAAAGATGATGATCATCTTGCTAGAACACCTGTAGATGTTAATTTGTTTCTATCTAAGAATGTACAGGAAAGTATTTCTCAATTCGAGTATGCCCAAATTATTGGAAGCTTAATGTACTTGATGAACTGCACTCGCCCGGATATAGCTTATGCAGTAAGTAAATTAAATAAATATACGAGTAATCCGGGAGAAGAACACTGGAAAGCAATTATAAGGGTTCTAAGATATCTCCGATTTACTTGTAACATTAGGTTAAATTATACTAGATATCCGGCAGTACTTGAAGGTTACTGTGATGCAAGCTGGATATCAGATACTAAAGGCTCGAAGTCCACCAGTGGGTATGCCTTTACTTTTGGTGGTGCGGCTGTATCTTGGAAATCTTCCAAACAGACTTGTATAGCTAGGTCTACTAATCAGAATTCATAGCATTAGACAAAGCTGGGGAAGAAGTAAAATGGCTTCACCACTGTAGACACCCCATTTTTGACCGGCTTTAAGACTCAGACGTCATCGATTGAGCGCTCGATGATTGTGCATGTTTGTGCTCATTTCAAGTTTTCGGGGTTTTCGGCTGAGTGCCTTGCCTCCGGGCCTCTGAACTCTTTGTGTTTTGGCTTGGTTTGAAGACCATGCCTTGTTTTCCCTTGCTTGGAGGGAAAGAGAGGTCTGTAGACCACTTTCTGTGGTCGTAGACCACTTTTCTCTCTTGTAGGCTAGTTTTCGATTTCCGGAGCCTTCGGCTGAGTGCCTTGTCTTGCTTCCCTTTTGGTTTGGTTTGGAACCAAACCTTGTTTTCCCTTTCCTGGAGGGAGAGAGAGGTTTGTAGACCACTTTTTTTGTGGTCATAGACCACTTTTCCCTCCTATAGACTAGTTTCCGGTTTCCGGAGCCTTCGGCCGCGCGCCTTGTCTCGGGACCGCTTACCGTTCTCCTTTTGGCCTGGCTTTCGAACCATGTCTTGTTGCCTTGGTCTAGAGGGACACAGAGGTCTTGGAGACCACTTTTTTCTCGTAGACCACTTTTGGTGCCCGTAGACTAGTTTTCGAGGCTTCCGGCTGCGCGCCTCGACCCCCAGACTCTTGTCTTACATCCTTTTTGGTTTGTTTTTGGTACAAACCTTGTTTTCCTTGCTTGGAGGGTGGAATGAGGGTTGGAGACCAGTTTCTCTCCCTGAAAACCACTTTTCTTCCCCGCCAGCCAATTTTCTGGTCGGCCAACTAGTCTTGGTGGCCTTTGGACCACCAAAAGTGGTTGGCAGCCATGCCATCACCTTGCTTTCTTGGTGCAGACCACCTCTCCCCCCTTGCTGACCACTTGGTCTCTTTGCGGACCAAAAAAAGTGGCTGGCCGACCAGTGCATGTAGCTGGCCAACCATTTCAAGTGGTCGACAGCTTTTTTGCAGTTTCCTGCAGATATTTTGGTGTCAGCTGTGACAGCTGGTGAGAACAGAAACCATCCTCCATATATGGAGGGATTGCATCTAGTTTCAAGCTTGTTCAACAAGCTTGAGGCTTGTTTTCCTATAAAAGGGAGGCCCTCTCTCCCTTCTCCAGGTTCTGAAATTTGCTTAGAAGATATACATATACATCTATCTCTATATTTCTCTCTTTGTCTCATTTTTGTGCTTGAAAGTGCCTTTGTTTCACACTTTTGCACACAAACACATAGTGAAACACCACACTTTTGTTGCTGAGACACCTAGAAGCTGGTTTTAGTGTTTTTGGATTGGTTTTAGCTCAAAAAGGTTGTTGGAGTTGCAACCTTGAAGTTGTTCTACAAGGGTAAGTTTCTAACCCCTTAAACCTTGGTTTTTGTTTAAGCTTTTGGCCCTATTTGCATGCTAATTTAGGCCTAACTTTTAACTACAAAAAGTTCTGATTTCAAGTTTTTGAAATGTTTGTTTAAGGCTTTGTTGGTGTTGGGGGTAGTCTACCCTCCTCTTGTGCCTTGTTTGGCCTTGTTTTGTACTGTCCTTTTAAGCTATTGGGACCACCTCTTTTTGGCCTTCTCACCACTGAGACTCAGAGGAATTTTAGTGGTGGAAAGTGTGTTTTGAGGTCCTAAATAGGAGGGGGTCATCCCCTCTCCTTGTATCTTGAATGCTTGCCTTATTAGCCTCATGTTTGAGCATGGTTTTCTAGCATGTGTTGGCTTGTTCTTGACTTGTTTTTGGTGTTATTTTGACATGGCATACCTCTATTTTAGCTTGGTTGAGTCACCACTTGCATGCATTCTACACTTGTAGTGTAATCTTACATGCTAGCCTAACATGCATCATGCTTTTTGACCATCATTTTAGCATGTTTTGGCTCAAATCCAAGAAGATTTTGTTCATGTTTTACCATGCTTAAGCTCTGATTTAAGTGTTTTGGGCCATGCATGCCTTGCTTTGTATAGCTATAGTTCATTCATGCTCACTAGCTTTGAGTTTCCAAGCCACTAGCATGCATTGCTTGAGCTATTCACATGATTTGGCATCATTTGATATGTGATTTCAGTTCATGTAGTGTGGTCATGCCCTTACATCTTTCACTCATTCAATGCATTGGAGGATTTGTGCTTTATGCCTTAAATATGAGCCCATGGGTATGACATCTTGCCTAGGCTTTTGGGTCACCATTTCAGTGTGTATTTGGTCCTATTTTGCCATGATACAACTCTGATTTTTGTTGGTTAATTCATCTCATGCTTGGTTTTGGTAGGTGTAGTGTAATCCTCCGTGTTGGCCTTGCATGCTTGTTGTTTTGTCTCTTCATGCTAGCTTGTTTTGGCTACACTCCGTGCATGTTTTAGCCTTGATTTGACATGCTCTAGGACTATTTTGGGTTGCATTGGTCATATGCTTCATGTATTGTATAGTTATAGTGCAAGTGCCTATGCTAGTTTCAAGCTTTGAGTCTTCTAGCATGCTTCATTTGTGACATGTACATGATTTGGCATCATTTCACATGTTATTTCAGAGCATATAACATTGCCATGTTCCCATTTCTTTCACCCTTTGAGTGTCTCTAAGGGTCATGCATTGTTGCCTTGTTTATGGCCTAACTTGTATGCATGCATACCTAGACCTTTGAGCTCCCATCTCAGCATGTTTTGGTCCTTGTTTTGACCTATTTGAGCTCTGACCATGGCTGGTTCATCCATTTGTGACATGTATTGCATACCTCTTGTGTAGTCTCATTCACTAGCTTTAATGCTTAAGGACCCTAGCATGCTATGCTTGCTTTGTTTGAGTGATTTGGCATCATTTCATACCTAATTTCAATGCTTATAGTGTGGCTACACTCTTACATTTGTCACTCCTTGAGCACTTTGGAGAGTTGTGCCCTTGTGCTTAATTGATAGGCCATTGCATGAACATCACCATTTTGCCTTTCATGCCATCATTTCATAGCATTTTGGCCACTGTTTTGGGCATGATTGAGGTCTGTCCATATTTGGTTTAAGTCCATCGAGCATGTTGTTTGAATGTTGTTGTTTGCATGCTTGTTGCATTGCATTATGTTAGCATGCATTGCATTGAGTTTGCATGCCATGCATTGCATTGTGTTTGGATAGGGTGTTAGTCCAAACACAAGAGACGAGGGACGTTTCATACTTGAAGTGATGAAACGTGCCTCATTTCTCAATCGCCGACCCTCTTGATCATGCATGATAGAGGTTGAGGCTTTATGTGCTATTTGTGCATTCATTCACATTGATTCGTGCAATCTTGGTTTCTCGGCCACCGTGCATTGCAATGCATGGTTGGTGGCCCGAGAGTCGAGAACTACACTTTCTTGAGCTTAAGAAATGATAGGAGAGTGGTTGTGCACATATATCTTGCAAATACATTGCCGTGTCTCTTCTTGTTCTCTGTTGCAGCAAATTGGAGAAGTGCAGAATTTTCTGGTCGGCAGACTAGTAAAAGTGGCCGGCCGACCACTTTTTCTGGTCTGCAGCAAAGGTAAGTGGTCGGTTGGTGGTTGGCAACACCAATAAGTGGTCGGCAATGCTCCTGGAGGTCTCCATGATGAAGCAGAAGCTATCTGGAGGTTTGTGCAGTATTCTGAAAACAAATGCAAACAGAGGCAAGTTGGGGCATCGCCATGGATTTCCGAACGAGGCGACCGAGCATGCATGCGCTTCTTGCTCCGAGGCCCCTTCTATTTGCTTTACTTAGTTGCTTTGCTTAAGCTAGCTAATGCATTGGTTTTTGTACTTAAGCAGTTAATGCGATTAGCTATTCATTTGTATTTAATTAGCTAGTGTAGTTAGCTAATTAGCTTGTTTTGTAATAATTAGTTAACTTGTTAGTTAATTAGTTTTGTTTTGTAATAATTAGTTTAATTAGCTTAGATTAGCTAGTTAGCTCATTATTCGGACCCTCCGTCGAAAGGGCAAATGTTGTAATAAGTGTGCGTGTGTGTGATGCATGTCTTCCAACCCCCATTTCTTTCTCCCTTTTACTTACTCGCTTTTGATGATTAGTTTTAGGGCATGTTTCAATTAGCATCCTTATGCTTCGCATGCGTGCATTATTCATCTGTTTTGCATGCATCGGGCTCGGCGCATCATGCAAACTGCATTATATTTCAATTCCAATTTGAATACATGTTATCTAATTACATTTCATATGCCATCTTAGGTAGTCGAGCCTATCTCATTGCATTTTGCATGTGTTGCATTAGGCATTGTTGACATAGCTAGGATCATGCATTGATTACTAACTAGCTTCTTTTTTTGCTCGGAGTACACTGTGAGTGTTTTCGTTTCAGCATCATTGCATGAATGTAAGTGATTGCCATGTTAGCATGCTTGCCATGAGGTTATTTGCTTATCTGCTATAACTACATGAATGCCTGTGGATGAAGGTTGGATTGCTTCAATTGGAACAATTCATCAAAATACGAGTTTTAAGCCCACTTAAGAGTGACAAATCATGTTTTCTAAGCCCACTTGAGGGCATCAAAATCCACGTCTTAGCCTACTTGCGAGTAGCAACATCAAACTATTTTCGAAAAACAAACATGAGATGTTTTGTTCCAACTTGAGCGATTTAGTCTGTACTTGTATGTTGTGCGCATCACATAGTAAGCTGGTCTAATAAACCGGAATAAGAGCACATGTGTTTTCAAAAACAACATATCATGCTAGTAAAGGTCGATCCTTTGATCGGGCGAGCAGGGGTGCTCATTGCATGACCTTCCCCTCTCGTACCCAAGTTCCCGAGCCGAGGCAACTTTGGTGATGACGGACACGTGGCCTTAGGCACGAGTCAGGGTTTCCTAAATTTCCTAAAAATAAAATATTTATGTGGCGACTCTGAAATCTGGCAAAGCAGTCCATGTTTGACACTTCTTGATTAAAATCAGTTTTCCAAAATAATTTGTCGGATTTGGACTCTTTGGTGATTTGTCAGTCTTACATTGCACTTTGTGAGATTAGATTCAGAACCATGACATGAGTCCGAACTGTAGTAGCTAAGAACAACGATTTGCGTCCTCGCGCGCGGAGCGGAGTTCCGGGCAGTCTACAGTTTCTGGCGACTCCACTGGGGATTTAGAGAACTTGACTCGAACTCATGATATCTTATTTTGTTTATGCTTATGTGTTTCTTTGCATTGGTGCACCTAGGACACCATGTTTGCCGTCTGCTATTCCTGAACGGTTTGTCGGAGGTTTGCTTGGAAAAGCATGCCATAAGGCTGACCGGTTGCGAGCTTTGCCACGATGGGAACACAAACCTCGATTTTTATCGAGGCACCCTTTTTGACCATTCGACCTAGTGCATATCAGAATCCATAGTGACCATTCCAAACTAGGACAAGTTGCTTACCTGATTGTAGGTTGTTTGAAACCGCTGCGTGCGTAGTGAAACCCTAGCTCCTGACAAGATAGGATAGGGAAACCTTACCCCTCCATAGCGGTGTTTTAGCTCTCACTTTCTTGCTATGTGCTTTTAGAGTGTGCCTCTACAGGAATGCATGTATCAGTTTGCAAGTCTGGGTATCAGGCCTGCGGGCATCAGTATTTGGAGAATCAGTTTTACTTGAGGGTATCAGATCTGGGGCAGTGATTTGGGAACAGTGATCAGTGTTTGAGAACAGTGTATTCAGCTTACAAGTGCCAACTGTGTGTTGTCTTTATTTAAGCCGTTATGTTGTCCGTTTTTCTGGTTGTTTGTTTCCTTATTATGCTTTATTTATCTTTTTGCAAGGTGTAGACATCCCATTTTTGACCGTCCTCAAGACTTGGACGTCATCGTTTGAACACTCGATGATCATCCATGTTCGTGTTCGTCTTGAGTTCTCGGAGGTCTCGGTCGCGGGCCTTGCCTCAAGATCTCTCGACTTATTTGTTTTGTGCTTGGTTAGACCAAGGACTTGTGGTCTTTGCACTTGAGGGCAGGAAATAGCTTATTGGCTATCCCCACACATCACCGGCCATGGCCTGAGGCCACCAGCCCTATTTTATTGCTACCGGCCAAAAGTGATGGCCGATCGGCAATGTATTTAGTCGGCCGGCCCTTTGTGTTGGTCGATCGGCCTTTTCTGCTGGCCGAACCCTGTTCATCTGCTTTATGCATATATTAAGTGCCAGGTGGCACAGACCCTGCCCTTCATACACATGTATGGAGGATTTGCACCATTTGTTTTAGCTTCTTGAGGAAGCTTGAACCTTTTGAACCCTTGTTTTAAGCTTCTTGAGGAAGCTTGAACCTTTTGAACCTTTGTTTTAGCTTCTTGAGGAAGCTTGAACCGTTTGAACCTTTTTAGCTTCTCCAAGAAGCTTGAACCTCTTTAGCTTCTTGAAGAAGCTTGAACCCACTTATTTCTCTATAAGAGAGGGCCTCCCTCTCCTTTAGAGAGGTTCCAAAAATTTGTTTAAGGCTCCAAGATATATCTCTCTTTATATCTCTATATTTTGGGTTCAAAAGGGTCTTGTTCTTGGCCTATTACACCACACCTCATAGCCACACACCTCCACCATTCATCTAAGGTTCTTGGAGGTCATTTTCAGAGGTTAAAGAGTTGGTTCTTGGTCCAAGAACCTGCTGGTTTTGCAGCTATGCATCAAGGGTGAGAACTACCCTCTTTATTCCCCTTTTTTGCACACACTTTTAGCCTATCTTGCATGCTGTTTTGAGCTTAACTTATAACTGATAAAAGTTCTTTTTTTGCATGCTTTTGAAGTTTTTTTAAGATTACTTTTGTGTTTGGGGTTGTTTACCCCCTCTTAGGCCTTGTTTGGCCTCATTTTTGTGCCTTTTTTGTGAGCTTCAGGACCACCTTGTATTGGCCTTCTCACTACTGAAATCTAGAGGGAAATCCAGAGGGATTTCAGTAGTGGGGGTGGTGTTTTGAGGTCCTAAGAAGGAGAGGGCTATCCCCTCTCCTTGTTGTCTTCAATACTTGTCATATTTGCCTCATATGTGAGCACCTTTGTTAAGTTCATGTTGGCTATGTCTTAGTAGGTATTTGTGGTTATTTTTTTGTCATATGCCACTGTTTTTGCCTATCTTGGTCATTCCATGCATGGTTTATACACTTGTAGTGTAAATTTTACAAACTAGTCTTGTATGCCTCATGTTTGAGCATGTGTTTCTAGCTTGTTTTTGGGCCATCTCAATAGATTTTTGGTGTAGTTTTAACATGCCTTAGATCTGTTTTTGCTTGGTTTGGTTGGCTCTTACATGACTCATACACTTGTAGTGTAAATCACACACACTAGCTTTGTATGCTCCTTGAAGTAGCATCTCATTTTAGCCTATGTTGTGTCCATTTCAGCATGTTCTTGGGCTTATTTTATCATGTCATACCTTTGTTTAGGTTTGGTTTGGTTAGCCCTTGCATGCTCCATACACTTGCCATGCAATCCCATGAAATAGCCTAACATGCGTCATGTTGTGACATGTCTTTTTAGCATGCTTTTGGATTGACTTCAAGAAGATTTTATCCATGTTTTGGTATGCTTGAGGTCTGATTTTGGTTGTCTTGGTCACCCATGACTTCTTTTGCACAGCTTTGGTTCAATCTTACTTGTAAGCTTCGTGTATTGAGTTATTTAGTATGCATTACTTGGCCTATTTCAATGATTTGGCATCATTTGTAGTGTAATTTCAATCCATGTTTCATGGTCATGCACATGCATTTATCACTCTTTAAATGCGTTTGAGAGTTGTGCTTGTATGCCTCATTTATGGACCATTGCATGAGCTTCATCTTTGTGCATTCCGAGCCACCATCCCAACACATTTTGCCACTGATTTTAGCCTGCAACAGGTCTGTTTGGGGTTGGTTTCGTCATTTGAGCATCGCTTTGCATGTCGATAGTGTATTGCATTTCACTAGCTTCGGTGTTTGAGTCTTTAACAATGCATTACATGAGTGTTTGCATGCTTCGGAGTCATTTTGGGGCCATTTAGTATGCCATTTCAGAGCTGGAATGTATGCCATCGTATGCCATGCTTCATCCTTGCATTGCTCTTGGAGAGTTGCATTTTGTGCCTTAGGCTTGGAGCCCTTGCATTGTGCATGTTTACATGAATCTTGGGCCTTGTTCTCATCTCATTTGGCCACTGATTTTGGCATGCTTGAGAGCTACCCATGTTAGTGTAAGTCTATCTCACCATTTTGTTGCATGTTTGTTTCATTTTGCATGTTGTTGCATGCTATACATGTCCACATGTTTGCCTATTGCATATTGCATGTTAACATGCTCATGTTGCATTAGATTTGTTGCACACTTGAGTTATTTGAATGCTTGCTTGCTTGCCTAGGTTGCATTGCATTGTGTGTGCCTCTCTTGCCTTTTGATCAATCATGATAGAGGTTGGGGTGTTTTGTGCATTTCATTCCATATTGAGTTGTACACTTGGCTTCTTTGGCCATCATGCATTGAAATGCGTGATTGATGGTCCGAGGGTCGAAAACCATATTCATTTGAGTCTTAAACATGATAAGGAGGGTGGTTGTGCAAACATTGCTTTGAAAATGCATTGACATGCTCTGTTCGCCCTTTGCTGCAGCAAAATAGGATTCTGCAGAAAGAGATGGCCGGTCGGCCATCTTCAGTGCCAGCCGGCTATGCATTGTTGGCCGAGAGCCTCACACATGGTCGATGGCCAGTTTTCCATGGCCGGTGGCCTTGCCTTTTGGCCAGTGACCTTCCACAGTGCTCAGAAGGTGGTTCAGAAACATCCTGGAGACTTGTGCAGTTTTCAGAAGTGCAGAGCAGTGTAAACAGAGGCAGCATAAGTATAGCGATGGATTTCCGAGCGAAACTGAACATGCATGCATTCATCCCTCTTCCCGAGGCCTCTTTACTGATTTCTTAGCTTAATTACTTCATTTAATTAGTTAAGTGTTGTGTAATAATTAATTAGCTTGTTAGTTAGTTAATTTGTATTATTCTTTCAGACCCTCCGAGTGAGGGCACAATTGTAATAAGTGTGCGTGTGTGTGATGTATGTCTTCCAACCCCACGTCTTTTTCCCTTTTATTTACCAGCTTATGATGGTTAGATTAGGGCACGTTTCAATTAGCATACTTGTGCTCGCATGTTTGCATCCATTCATCTGTCTTGCATGCACCGGGCTTGGCGCATCATGCTAACTGCATTGTATTTCAATTCCAATTTGAATACATGTATCAAGTTGCATTTCACATGACATCTTAGAATAGCCGAGCCTATTTCTAGTTGCATTTTGCATGTGTTGCATTAGCCATCTTAACATGAACTAGGATCATGCATTTGATTACTAACTAATTTTTGTTTTGGCTTGGAGTATTAGGTAAGCATTTACGCTTTAGCATCCTTGCATATGTGTGAGTATTGCCATGACAACATGCTTACCATGAGACTATTTGCGTATGTGATATAGTTGCCTGAATGCCTGTGGGTGAAGGTTAGATTGCTTGAATTGAGACAATTCATTGAAATCCGTATTTTAGCCTACTTGCGAGTAGCAAAACTCAAACCATTTTTTCGAACAAACGGATATGCAATGCTTTGTTCCAAATTAGGTGATCTAGTCTATACTTGTTTTGCTGTGTACATCACATAGTAATTCTAGCTAATTAACCGGAATAAGAACACATGCGTTTTAAATAACAAGATATCATAATTAGTAGTGGCCGATCTTTGATCGGGCGAGCGGGGGTGCTCATAGCTGACCTTCCCCAATTGTACCCAAGTACTCGGGCCGAGGCAACTTTGGTGATGACGGACATGTGGCCTTAGGCAACGAGTCAAGGTTTCCTAAATTTCCCAAAAATAAAACATTTAGGTGGCGACTCTGTATCTGGCAAAGCAGTCCATGTTTGGCATTTCTTTCTAAAAATCTGTTTTTCAAAACGATTTGTCGAATTTAGACTCTTTGGTGATTTATTAATCTCACATCGCACATTGTGAGATCAGATTAAGAACTGTGACAATTTGAGTCCCGAACTGTAGCATGAGGCCCATGGGCGCGTCTACACAAAGTAGTTTAGCACAATTGCTTCCGACCAGGCAGATATTCCCTAAGCACTCTGGGTTAGAGGTCGAAGACTTCTTCGATCAGAAGATTTGATAGATGAACAACCAGTGTTCTTTTCATTACCCCCGGTTATTAGACGGAGGTCAGTTAGGCACAGTTCATCAGTACAATGGTTACCGAATCAGTGGTCCTTATCCACTCTGCCAGTGAGTAGTCAAGCTGAGGTTTCAGTTTCTACTGCAGAGAGAGATATACTAGTTGTTCAGTTAGACCAGCATCTTATAGCAAGTACGGAGGACATGATGCGTCAGCTCCAGGAGACTATGCAAGCCATGCAGCGGGATGCTACCTGTCAAGCAGAGTTTGATACACGCCAGGTAGGGGTTGTGGCTCAACAGACAGAGCTGATTGCCAAACTTCAGCAACAGCAACAACCACAGCAAGCCGCAGCATCTGCTTCGCACCCACTCCCGCCCCCACCTAGGGTTCCAACACCCGGGGAGACTGCAAACATCCAGGAAAATACGGACGTCCCAACGGGGCCGGTACCACCCCCAATCCCACCTCAGCTGTCCAAAGCACCGACTAATCTTGTGGACACACCGTTTGAGTTTGAGGTGGATCCAACAGCGCTGAAAGTGAGCAAGTTAGAAAAACTATTCAAGAAGGCTCAAGGCGTTAATTCCATTCCGGACATAGAGGATGGATACACCGATTCAGCGGTTACTTTACCGGACTGGTTCAAGATGCCGCATATAGACCGTTTTGACAGTTTTGGGGACCCCATGGTCCATCTGCGGTTGTTTTCAGATATCCTAAGGTCGATGGGCCTCTCCAGATTGTAAAAGCTTTCCCTTTTCGGCGGGACCCTATCGAGTGTAGCCGCTATCTGGCATGCGAAGTTGGAAGATTCTACCAAGAAAAGTTGGGAAGAAATGGCTGAGGCCTTCGTAGCTCAATACTCCTACAACACTCAGATCAAGATCACAACTCGTGATCTTGAGATAACTAGACAGGAACCAAAAGAGAGCTTCTCCGACTTTGTAACCCATTGGAGCGCCAAAGCTTCTATGATGACCATCAGGCCGGTCGGCAAGGATCAGATACAGATGGTTGTGCGCAACCTCCAACCTAAGCTCATGCAAAAGATGATTGTCTTACCCCTTCCCACCTTTGCGGATTTACATGAGATCGGGGTATAGATTGAGGACGCCATGAAGCAGGGTCTCATTGACCACAAGAGAGAGCAGCCCAAGAGGGCATTTACCCGCAGTACGAATGCAAGCACGAGTAATGCTACAGTTGCCAGGACTTCAGATGTGGGCATTGTGACAACCCTCACATCTGATTAGTGCTAATCTATGATTAAGCATGATAAGTAATTGAACAGACTGAAATTCTGAACTGAACGCATGAGTATATTGCTTAATTGCATTTTCTATCTGTTTGTCATAAATTGATCTGTTCATGTTTTTAGTTTCGAATTGCGAATTGAAGGCCTTGTTGGCAGCCGATTCAGAAATTGATTGGTATTTTATGCTAGTTAGAATTTATGTGATTTTATGGTAGCTTTGATTAACTTTTGATTTGGAATGATTAAATTAGATTAAATAATGTTAAATTATTGATTCAAGGTTAATTACCAAATTACCGTTGAGTGGGCCACTTTGTTATTACATGTTTGGAGCCTTGTTCATATTTGTTACACCATTTCTCCATCTCCTAGAGCAAAACGTGAGAGAGTTAGAGAGTTGGGAGAAAATTGGTTTCATCTTGAGATTTGGCTTAGAGAATTAGAAGAATTGAAAAGGAATTGCATAATTAAGCTTCCATACTTGAAATTGAAGACCTAAGGTAGAGATTTCATCCTCTCATTTGTGAATTTGATTTGTATCTTGCATGGTCCATGGTAAATTAGTGTTTAGATTCAAGAATTGGTTTAAAGAGTTGAATTTGAGAGTGAATTCATGCATGCATGTCTATACCATAGCATTTTGAGGTTGTTCTTCATGAATTTCCACATGCATGTCCACATTTTTGTTATAGTCCATGAATTCATCATGTTCTTGAGCTAAAACTTGCATTTGGTCATGTGTTAGTAGCTTTGAATTCAATTGAACACATGCATGTTAAATGTACATCTTGTTCTTGAAGTTTATTTGAAATTGGTGTTCAATTGGTTTACCTTCGGGCTTGATTTTACAAATTTGATCTTTGAAACATGTTATATTATGGGTTTAAAGTGTTTTTCCAGAAAATTAGCCCAAAAGGATCAAGTTTGAGGCTTAAATGCTTGAGTTTTATGCTTGGGGATGAATCTGGAAATTCCAGATTTTGGACCCGCTCAAGCGTAGGATTTCACGCTCGAGTATACCCTCTAAGTCGTGCACTTCCGCTCGAGCGTGGAAAGTTGCGCTCGAGCATGAAATGCATGTACCCAGAAGTTTTTGTGTTTTACAGTATGCTCAAGCGAGGACCTGAGTCTCACGCTCGAGCGGAGGTCGAGCATCTGTCGAGCGTGAATTGCATGCATCCAGTACTTTTCATGAAGTTTACAGTCCGCTCGAGCGAAGGAAGTCACGTTCGAGCAGAGATCCTTTGTCTGCATGTCCGCTCGAGCGTAGAAAGCCACATTCGAGCGAAATCCCTGTTTTCTGAAAATTCTAAAAAGTGTTTTAAAGTGCATCTTTACATCCTCTTTCCATCCTAGGCATTCCTAGGCCATGTTTAAGGCATCTTAATGAGGATATTGGTGTAGAACCACACTGAGTCAAGATAGGGACTACATTGTTGATTCCCGAGTGTGTAACTTAGTGTGTGTTCGTTCTGTAACTGTGTAGGGTTGGCATCCGAGGACGTTCATTAGCTGCTTATAGCCTAGTGCTCTGTGAGTAACAATGTTGTAAAGATATGTTCAATTATGAATATTTCCTAAATGATCAACTGTTCTGTTTACTGAAACATTATTGTTTAATGAACGAATGTTTGTCCTATTTGTAAACTGTATTCGTGGCATCCTTAGCAACTTACTGTTACTGCTACTGTCACAGAGATCTCTGTCGGTTCCCAAGTTTGGAACCACTACTGTTACTGTTATGATGGTCATCAACTGACTGTTTGGTCTGTTAAGACCTACTGTACTGTTTTGCTATGGGATGTACCACATAGGACTGCTATGGTTTCTAAACAACTGATATGACTGTTTAATTACTGAAAGGACATTCATTCTTAACCTCCTTACATAACTGTCATTCATTAGGCTTTAGCTCACTGTTTATATATATATATGTAGGTCTCCAAGCACCAGACCAATGCTAGGAGTGTCAGGCTAAGCTCCTATTTTGTCAAAGCCAACCATTGTGCCTCACTTCGAGGTTCCGAGTGCGTCAAAGGCAAGGCTGGTTTGGGGTGTTTTAGATTTCCCCTTTTGCCTCTGTTCTATAATAAATGTTGAGACTTGCACTATACTGTTATGTTAGGGATTTGGTCCCTAACCTGAATGTCTGTATATGATGTATGTATATACTGTTTTGGTTTGAATGTGAATATGTTCAGGAAAGTCTTTTTGCATTCAAAATGTCACAGCTCATTGGACACCTTTTATTTACTATTTTGGCTTCCGCCAGCCCCTTACTCTGTATTACTGTCTTTACTATTAAGCAGGCCTTTGGTAATCACGGATTACTGGCCAGTTACGGTGCTAAACCCATAGGGGCGGGTTTGGGTCGTGACAGAGTGGTATCAGAGCGATATCAAATCACGAGTTATACCGCACACACGTGTCCAAATGAGCTATAGGATGTCCTAGAAAAGCGATTAGGGCATTGCATGAGCATTGAAAAAGTGTGTGTGGCCATGACATGAATATATGTGCTAATGTGTTTAAGTAAGCAATTCCTATGTTTATTATTACTGTATTGCATATAGTGAAATGGACAATGCAAGGAATGCCGATGAAACAGAATCATCTGATGCCAGAATGGTAAGATTAGAAAGAACAGTTGAACTGTTGACTGTTGACTGAGGCCTTGAGACTACAACAGAACCAACAGCCCCCACCTCCTCCAGTACAACCCGAACAGAACGTTAATGAGGATATAATTGCTCTGACACAGAAGTTCAGCAAAATGAAACCACCATCCTTTCAAGGAGGCCTTGAACCACTAAAGGCCGAAGCATGGGTGCTAGAAACGGAGAAGTTGTTTGAAGTGTTTCCGTGTTCTAAGGCACACAAAGTGTTACTGGCTACCTTCACTTTACAAGAAGAGGCCAGACGGTGGTGGATGCTTGTCCGTGACGTCGACAATGTTATGACTTGGGCTCAGTTTAAGGGAGTCTTCTTTGAGAAATATTTGCCTCAGTGTGTCAGGGATCGTAAGGTAACTGAATTTGAACAGTTAAAGCAAGGTACCATGTCTGTAGCTGAATATGAATCAAAGTTCACTGAACTTGCCCGATATGCACCACATATGGTGGACACTGACTACAAAAAGGCTAGAAAGTTTGAAGGTGGCCTTAATGTAGAGATACTTGACAGAATCAATGTGCTGAAATTAGTAAAATATGTAGATGTTCTTGACCGAGCAATAATGACCGAGTCAAATATCGAAGCATTGAAATAGACTGAAACGCCAGCAACTGAATGGCGTGGTAAGAGACGGGGTTTTAAGTTTAAGAAAAGCCGAAATAACCCACTGAACAAAAAGCAAAATGTAGGGAAGTGGTTCCATACTACCCTACTCCGAATCTAGGAAAAGACATAAAGGGGTTTGTTATAAAATTTATGGTGCTTGTTACAGGTGTGGCAAGGTAGGTCACATGGTTAAAGATTGCCCTTCCACAGCTCCACCGAAACCCAACCCCAAAGCTACCGAAAAAGAGCCTCTAAGGCAAGGCCGAGTGTTCGCACTTGTACCGAGAGATGTACAGAATACCGAGACCGGTGTGTCAGGTATACTCTTAATTTGTGCTCAAAATGCTTATGTTCTGATTGATTCGGGGTCTACGCATTCATATGTCTCGTATACTTTTTCACGAAAATTGAATAGACCGTTGGAACTCATGAATTATTTGTTAGCTATATCTTCACCTGTTGGGGGATCCATGACATGTGCTTATATGTACCCTGCATATGAAATTATTGTTAGGGATGTGCATTTGTATATTGATTTACTGCCTTTTAATATCGATCATTTTGATGTGATATTGGGAATGGACTGGTTAACAAAATATCATGCTACCATAGACCGTGTAACAAAACAAGTTATTTTCCGTCCACCTGGTTTACCTGAATTTGTCTTTAGCGGAGTTGGAGTAGTACGTCCCCCATATCTGATTTCGTCTATGAAAGCTTTTAAACTGATTAAGAAGGGATGTAAGGGGTATCTATGTTGTATATTGACTGTACCTATTGATACTAAAGCTAATGTGAACAGTATTCCTATAGTCAGAGAATTCCCAGATGTTTTTCCAGATGATTTGCCAAGGGATTTGATTGACAGGGACATTGAGTTCACCATTGATGTGATTCCGGGTACACAGCCAGTTTCCAAAGGTCCGTACAGAATGGCACCTACCGAACTGAAAGTTCAACTACATGAACTGTTAGATAAGAAGTTCATCATGCCCAGTACTTCACCGTGGGGCGCTCCAGTTTTGTTTGTGAAAAAGAAAGACGACTCCTTAAGACTCTGCATTGACTACCGTGAGCTGAACAAGGTAACAGTGAAAAACAAATATCCATTGCCTCGAATTGATGATTTGTTTGACCAGTTACAGGGTGCCCAGGTGTTCTCTAAAATTGATCTTAGATCCGGATACCACCAGTTAAAAGTCAAACCAGAGGACATTGAAAAGACTGTCTTTCGAACGAGGTATGGACATTACGAATTCCTTGTTATGCCTTTCGGAGTTACTAATGCACCTGCCGCATTTATGGACCTTATGAACAGAATTTTTAAACCGTTCCTCGATGAATTTGTAGTTGTGTTCATAGATGACATTTTGATTTATTCCAAAAGCACGGAAGAACATGAACATCATTTGAACATTGCCTTACAGACCTTAAGAGAACAGAAACTGTATGCAAAACTAACGAAGTGTGAATTTTGGCTAGATAATGTAATGTTTTTGAGACACGTAATCAGTAAGGATAGCATTACAGTTGACCCATAGAAAATTGAAGCAGTGGTGAATTGGCCTAGACCGACTAATGTTACTGAAGTTCGAAGCTTCCTAGGCTTAGCTGGGTACTACAGAAGGTTTGTGAAGGACTTCTCCAAAATTGCCCTACCGTTGACTCAGTTGACTCAAAAAAGGATATCATTTGACTGGACTGACCAGAAAGAATCAGCCTTTCAAGAGTTAAAGACTCGACTCGTGACTGCACCGATTCTCACCTTACCCTCAGGTACGGATGGATTTACTGTATTTAGTGATGCTTCTTATAAGGGTTTGGGATGTGTTTTGATGCAGAATGATAAAGTTATTGCATATGCTTCCCGACAACTGAAACCACATGAAAAGAACTACCCGACCCATGACTTAGAACTTGCCGTAGTGGTATTTGCATTGAAAATCTGGCGTCACTACCTTTATGGGGCAACATGTGAAGTGTATACAGATCACAAGAGCTTGAAATATTTCTTCACACAGAAAGAATTGAACATGAGACAGCGAAGATGGTTAGAACTGATAAAAGATTATAACTTGCAAATTTTGTACCATCCGGGGAAAGCCAACACCGTTGCCGATGCATTGAGTCAAAAATCAGTTGGAAATTTTGCTTGCTTACTCACCGGGCAGAAAGAATTGCTATGTGACCTTGAAAATTTGAAGTTGAGGTTGTTTTGCGTGAACAAAATGGAACCTTAGCCGCTATTTCTGCTCAACCGGCACTGATTGAGGAGATTAAAGAGAAACAGCAACAGGATGACTTTTTGAAAAAGGTCATTGATGAACGGGAGTCCAAACCGAGGCCGGACTTTAAATTTGAAAACAATGTGTTGAAATTCCAGGAAAGGTTGTGTGTATCGAATGATTCTGAACTGAAAAGACGAATTCTGCAAGAGGGCCACAATTCAAAACTGTCTATCCATCCTGGAAATACGAAAATGTACCAAGACTTAAAACTGAATTTCTGGTGGCCGGGAATGAAGAAAGAGATTGTTGACTTTTTATCGAGATGTCTTCATTGCCAACAAGTTAAAGCTGAACATCAACGACCCGCAGGCTTACTGCAGCCCTTACCAATACCGGAGTGGAAATGGGAACATATTACTATGGATTTCATTGTTGGTTTACCTCGCTCCAGTAAAGGTATGGACTCAATTTGGGTTATTGTTGATAGATTGACTAAATCTGCTCACTTCTGACCTGTTAAAACAATCTATAATGCGGACAAATTGGCTATAATTTATATTGATGAGATTGTTAGATTGCATGGAGTGCCAGTGTAGACGTCCCCGAACGCCCCGGGAGGGTTGGTCCCGTTCTGTTCATTTTGGGGGTCACTACAGCTCAGGACTCTCAAAAGTCACGGTTCTAAGTCTGAACCAAAGAGTCCAAATCCGGCAAATCGTTTTGAGAAAACAGATTTTGAAAGAAGTGCCAAACATGGACTGCTTTGCCAGATACAGAGTCGCCACCTAAATATTTTATTTTTGGAAAATTTAGGAAACCTTGACTCGGTGCCAAAAGGCCACGTGTCCGTCATCACCAAAGTTGCCTCGGCTCGGGAACTTGGGTACGATTAGGGAAGGTCACTTCGTGAGCACCCCCGCTCGCCCGGTCATAGACCGGCCTCTACTAACCATGATATCAATTTTTGAAAACATTGTGAGTTCTTATTCCGGTTTATTAGCCTAGGTTACTATGTGATGTGCACAGCATACAAATATAGACTGAATCGCCTGAATTGGAACAAAACATTTCATGTTTGTTTTTTGAAAGAGGTTTTGCTACCCGTAGGTAGGCTTGAAACATTTGATGATTTACTCCAATTCAGATAACCCAGCCTTCACCCACAGGCATTCAGGTAGTTATATCAGATAAGCACATAGCCTCATGGTAAGTATGCTATTCATGACAGTCACTGTCACGACCCAAACCCGGCCCTATGGGTTTAGCACCGTAACCGGCCAGTAATCCGAGATTACCGAAGGCCTGCTGAACAGTAATACAGTGAAACAGAGTACAGGGCCTGGCGGAAGCCAATACAGTAAATAAATAGTGTCCATTGAGCTGTGACAGTCTGTATGCAAAAAGGCTTTTCATACATTATACAAAAACAGTACAGAACAGTATACACAATATTCACATCCATTTAACTAGGGACTCAACCCCACATAACAGTACAGAAAACATTCCGTCTGTACAACACAGTATACAAAATTAACAGTCACACAGTACAGGGACCTACTCCCTGTATAACAGTACAGTAAACGGTCAGTCTATACAAAACAGTGAAACAGTACAAAAAGGGGGGGGAAATTCTAAAACACCCCTAAGCCTTAACAGTAGGCTCGGAACCTCTCAGTGAGGCACAAAGGCTGGCTTGACAAAACTGGAGTAACCCTGACGCCTCTAGCTGCGGTCTGGTGCCTGTACACCTACATATATATATGAGCAGTGAGCTAAAGCCCAATGAATAACACAATATGTAAAGAGGTTAAGAATGAATGTCCTTACAGTATGAAAACAGTTCATTTCAATCAGTCATTCAGTTGTTCAGTACAGTAAACAGTCATATGTGGTACATCCATTAGCATAACAGTAACAGTAGGTCTTAAAAGACCGAACAGTAATGATGGCCGTCAGTCAGTAAACAGTAGTGGTTCCACGAGGGAACCGACAGAGATCTCTGTAACAGTAACAGTAACAGTAAACCGTAGATACTAAGGATGCCACAGTACAGTTCAGAAATAAAGGACATACATTCATTCAGTAAATAATACCAGTTCAGTAAACAGTTCAGTTCAGTATTCAAAAGATAATCAGTTGAACATATCTTTACACAATTGTTACTCACAGAGTTCTGGGCTACAGTATGCTAGAGCGTGTCTCCCTAGTCGCCAACCCTACACAGTTAACAGATTGAACACACACTAAGCTACACAGTTGGGAAATCTCATAACTTAATCCCTAATTTGCCTTGGTGTGTTCTACAATGATATCTTCATCAAGATGCCTTAAACTAGGCCTAAGAATGCCTAGGATGGGATGAGGATGCAAAAACACACTTAGAAAACATTTCGTAAAGTTTGCTGAAAATAGGAGCCTCGCTCGAGCGAGACTTTCTACGCTCGAGCGTAAGTCCAAAATCAAAGGCTTCGCTCGAGCGAGTAATCCTTCGCTCGAGCGGTCTGCAAAACAGTAAAAGTACTGGATGCTGAAATTTTACGCGCGATGGTCGCTCGATGGTCGCTCGAGCGGAGCCCTGGACAAAGGTGCTCGCTCGAACGGGGAATCCTTCGCTCGAGCGAGGAAGCCAAATCTGGAATTTCCAGATCTGCCTCCCAAGCTCAAACCAAGCATTCTACCACTCCAAACTCGACCTCTTGGGCCCAAATTCTGGAAAACATAACTAAATTCAATGTATAACAAGTTTCAAAGCTCAATTTATGAATTCAAGCCCCAAAGGTGAGTCAATTAGAACCATATTCAAACCCATTTTCAAGAATATGAAGAACATGCAAACATGCAAGGATTTAAACCAAATCAAAGCTTCAAAGCTTGTTCAAATGAGCTCATTCTTTTCAAAACAAGATGAAAACATGGTCTACTCTTACAACATGGACATGCATGTAACCATTTACCATGAATTCAACTCAAAACTCATTAATTCAACCATGCATGCAAGAAATGAGCTTCAATTCACCATTAATGACCCAAATCATGACTTAGTTCTACAATGAAGCATGAACCATGCAAGAACTAGTTCAATAGCATCAATAAGAAGATAAGATCCTTACCTAGAGCTTGAATTAGAAGACTAGGAGCTCAAATATGCAATCTATACTTCAATTCCTTCAATTCTCCAAGCAAAACCCAAGGTAGAATTCAATTCCTCTCACTCTCTCTCCTCTCTTCCCTCTTGGTCGGCAATGAGAAGGAAAATGGCTGAGGAAATGTTGTTCTTGGCTCAAGTATGTGTGTGAGATAGTGGCCCACTCAATGGCAAAACGGTAATTAAGTCCAACTCTTCAATTGGCTTATTTTAATCTAATTTAATCACACCTAATCAGTTTTCCGATAATTATACCATAAAATCACATTAAATATGAGGGTCACGTAACATCAATCGGTTTCAGATTCGGCCGCCGATAAGGCCTTCAAATAGCAGTTTAAACATATAAACATGAACAGATAATCAGACAATCAAACAGATAGAATGCAATTAACTAACATATACTCGGTCAATTCAGTTTCCAATTTCAGTCAGTCAGTTCAGTACTTTAATCAGTTCAATTATCAGTCAGTTATCAGTCATCATCAGTTCCGTTTAGCAGTAATCGGTGATTATCGGTAATCAATCAGTCCCTAATCAGTAAACAGTATGAGGGTTGTTACAGTCTCCCCTCCTTATAAAGAGTTTAGTCCCCTAAACTCGAGTTACCTTCATTCTGGAAGAAAACAGGATTCAGTGGAAACAGTTCAGGATATCGTTTAGCCATGTCATCTTCCCTTTCCCAAGTGGCATACACGCCACCATGGTTCTGCCAGTCAACTTTCACTAACGGGATCTCTTTGTTCCTCAGTTTCTTGATCCGTCGGTTTACAATCTGTATAGGCCGTTCCTCGTAAGTGTAGTCATCACTCAACACTACGTAGGTAGGCTCTATTACATGGAAGGGATCCCGGAGATAGTCTCTCAACATAGAAATGTGGAAGACGTTATGCATGTGCTCCATTTCAGGAGGAAGCGCAACCTGATACGCCACCGGATTGATTTTCTCAATGATCTCGTATGGTCCGACGTATCTCGGTGCTAACTTGCCTTTGACTCCAAAACGAGTCTGGCCTTTCATTGGTGTCACTTTCACAAAAACGTGATCACCCACTTCATACTCTCTGTCCCGTCTTCTGACATCTGCATAACTTTTCTGTCTACTCTGTGCAGTTTTTAGTCTTTGCTGTATCAGTTTCACTTTCTCAGTTGTTTCATACACAATCTCGGGCCCAAGCAAAGGCCCATCTCCAACTTCTGCCCAGCAAATTGGAGATCTACATTTTCTGCCATACAATGCCTCAAAAGGCGCCATACCAATACTCGAATGGTAGCTGTTGTTGTAGGCGAATTCAGCTAAGGGCAAGTGACTTTCCCAGTTTCCCTGAAAATCAAGGACACACATTCTCAGTAAATCCTCCAGAGTTTGGATGGACCTTTCTGATTGGCCATCTGTCTGAGGATGATAGGCACTACTCAATCTCAGTTCAGTACCCAGTGCAGTTTGTAGGCTTTGCCAAAACCTCGATGTAAACTTCGAATCCCTGTCAGAAACAATAGACACAGGCACTCCATGCAGTCTTACAATTTCATCAATATAGATAACAGCCAATTTGTCCGCATTATAGATTGTCTTGACAGGTAAGAAGTGAGCAGATTTGGTTAATCTATCAACAATAACCCAAATTGAATCCATACCTTTTCTGGAGCGAGGTAATCCAACGATAAAATCCATCGTGATATGCTCCCATTTCCACTCTGGTATGGGTAGGGGTTGCAATAGTCCGGCAGGTCGTTGATGTTCAGCTTTGACCTGTTGGCAATGAAGACATTTGGATACAAAATCAGCAATCTCTTTCTTCATTCCCGGCCACCAGAAATTCTGTTTCAGATCTTGGTACATTTTCGTATTCCCCGGATGGATAGACAATTTCGAATTGTGGCCTTCTTGCAGAACTCTTCTTTTCAGTTCAGTATCATTCGGTACACACAGTCTTTCTTGAAATTTCAGTACATTATTCTCACATTTGAATCCCGGTCTCGGTTTAGATTCTCTTTCTTCGATGATCTTTTTCAAGAAGTCATCCAGTTGCTGTTTCTCTTTAATCTCCTCGATCAGTGCCGGTTGAGCAGAAATAGCAGCTAAGATTCCACCTTGTTCTCTCAAAACAATTTCTATTTCAGATTTTTCAAGGTCACAAAGCAACTCTTTCTGTCCGGTAAGCAAACAGGCTAAGTTTCCAATCGATTTCCGGCTCAATGCATCGGCAACGGTATTGGCTTTTCCCGGATGGTACAATATCTGTAGGTCATAGTCTTTAATCAGTTCCAGCCATCTCCGCTGTCTCATATTCAGTTCTTTCTGTGTGAAGAAATACTTTAAACTCTTATGGTCGGTGTATACTTCACATGTCACCCCATACAGATAGTGACGCCAAATTTTCAGTGCAAATACTACTGCAGCAAGTTCCAGATCATGGGTCGGGTAATTCTTTTCATGTGGTCTCAGTTGTCGGGAAGCATAAGCTATAACCTTCCCATTCTGCATTAAAACACATCCCAAACCCTTATGAGAAGCATCACTAAATACAGTATAACCATCCGTACCTGAGGGTAAAGTCAAAACTGGTGCAGTCACAAGTCGAGTTTTCAACTCCTGGAAAGCAGATTCTCTTTGGTCGGTCCAGTCAAATGATGTCCCTTTTTGAGTTAACTGAGTCAATGGTAGGGCAATTTTGGAGAAATCTTTGACAAATCTTCTGTAATATCCAGCCAATCCCAAAAAGCTTCGGACTTCAGTCACATTTGTTGGTCTAGGCCAGTTCACTACAGCTTCAATTTTCTGCGGATCAACAGAAATTCCATTTTTGCTAACAACATGCCCCAAAAACATAACATGGTCAAGCCAAAATTCACATTTATACAGTTTAGCATACAGTTTCTGTTCTCTTAAGGTTTGTAGGGCAAGTCTCAGATGATGTTCATGCTGTCCTATGCTTTTGGAGTAAATCAATATGTCATCGATAAATACAACAATAAAGTCATCAAGGTACGGTTTAAAAATTCTGTTCATGAGGTCCATAAAAGCAGCTGGTGCGTTCGTGACTCCAAAAGGCATAACTAGAAATTCATAATGTCCATACCTTGTTCTAAAAGCAGTTTTATCAATGTCTTCCGGTTTAACCTTCAGTTGATGATACCCCGATCTGAGATCAATCTTAGAAAACACTTGTGCACCCTGTAACTGATCAAATAAATCATCAATGCGTGGCAATGGGTATTTGTTCTTTACAGTTACCTTATTCAGTTCACGGTAGTCGATGCACAGTCTCAGTGAGCCATCTTTCTTCTTGACAAACAAAACAGGAGCACCCCATGGCGAAGTGCTAGGTCTGATGAACTTTTTATCTAACAGTTCTTGCAATTGCACTTTCAGTTCCTTCAGTTCAGTTGGAGCCATTCTGTAAGGAGCTTTAGAAACTGGTTGTGTTCCGGGAATCACGTCAACGGTAAATTCAATCTCCCTGTCAGTCAAATCTCCTGGAAGATTATCTGGAAAAACATCTGGAAATTCTCCGACTATAGGAATACAATTCACATCAGTTTTAATACTATCATCAGTAGGCACAGTCAGTACAGAACACAGATATCCTTTACACCCCTTTCTAATTAATTTAACAGCTTTTACTGACGAAATCAAATACGGAGGAGGTACTACTCCACTCCCATTAAACACAAATTCAGGTAGACCAGGTGGACGGAAAACAACTTGCTTGGTCACACAGTCAATAGCGGCATGATATTTTTGTAACCAATCCATCCCCAATATTACGTCAAAATAATCAATATTCAATGGCAGTAAATCAATAAACAGATGCATATCCCCAACAATGATTTCACATGCGGGGTACATATAAGCACATGTCATAGATCCCCCTATGGGTGATGATACGGCCAGCAGATAGTTCATGGGTTCTAAGGGTCTATCCAATTTCCGTGAAAAAGCATATGATACATAAGAATGCGTAGACCCCGAATCAATTAATACATATGCATTTTGTGCACAAATAGAGAGAATACCTGACACAACGGTCTCGGTATTCTGCACATCTCCCGGTACTAGTGCGAACACTCGGCCTTGCCTCACAGGCTCTTTCCCCGTAACTCTGGGGTTAGGCTTTGGTGGAGCATTTGATACTGCTGCGCTTGGTGCAGCTTTACCACTGGCTTGTGGAGCAGAGGGGCAGTCTTTAACCATGTGGCCCACCTTGCCACACCTCTAACAGGCTCCAGATATTCTGTAGCAAACTCCCTTGTGCTTCTTGCCACACTCAGGACAGGGTGGTATGAATCCACTCCCTTGACTGAGGCTAGTTGTTGTCCCCGTATTCTGTTTCTTGTTGGCTGGGTTGTGCTTGCCTTTCTTAAATTTGAAACCCTGCCTTTTACCATGCCATTCAGTTGTTGGTGTCTCAGATTGTTTCACTGCTGCAATGTTTGACTCGGCCATCAATGCCCGGTCGAGAACACCCACAAAAGTCGGTAATTTCAAAACATTTATCCGGTCAAGTATTGCCACATTAAGGCCACCTTCAAATTTTCTGGCCTTCTTATATTCAGTATCCACCATGTGCGGTGCATAACGGGCAAGTTCAGTAAATTTGGTTTCATATTCTGCAACGGACATTGTGCCCTGCTTCAGCTGTTCAAATTCAGTCACTTTTCTATCCCTGACACACTGAGGGAAGTACTTTTCAAAGAAGGACTCCTTGAACTGAGCCCAAGTCATAACAGTGTTTGTTTCACGGATTAACATCCACCACCTTCTAGCTTCTTCTTGGAGGGTGAAAGTAGCTAACAATACTTTGTTCGCTTCTGAGCACGGAAACACTTCAAATAATTTCTCTGTTTCCAGAACCCAAGCTTCAGCTTTTAGCGGTTCAAGGCCTCCCTGAAAGGATGGCGGTTTCATTTTGCTGAACTTCTGGGTAAGAGCAATAATATCCCCATTATCCGCATTCGCATTAGGTTCCGGCTGTACCGGAGGAGGAGGAGGTGGGGGCTGTTGGTTCTGTTGTTGTTCCAGTCTAGCAGTTATCAGTTCTATCATTCTTTCCATTCTTTCCATTCTTGCCTCAGTAGATGAGGACTCAGGTTCATTTGCATTGTCCATTTCACTATAAGCAGTTATAACAGTTTTAAACATAAGCAGTCATTTGCTTACCAGTTTAACACATTAGCAGATATTCAGTCATAACGTAATCACACACTTAACATGCTCATGAGATGCCCTAATCACTTTCTAGGACACCCTATAGCTCATTTGGACACGTGTGTGCGGTATAACTCGTGGTAAGTATCGCTCTGATACCACTCTGTCACGACCCAAACCCGGCCCTATGGGTTTAGCACCGTAACCGGCCAGTAATCCGAGATTACCGAAGGCCTGCTGAACAGTAATACAGTGAAACAGAGTACAGGGCCTGGCGGAAGCCAATACAGTAAATAAATAGTGTCCATTGAGCTGTGACAGTCTGTATGCAAAAAGGCTTTTCATACATTATACAAAAACAGTACAGAACAGTATACACAATATTCACATCCATTTAACTAGGGACTCAACCCCACATAACAGTACAGAAAACATTCCGTCTGTACAACACAGTATACAAAATTAACAGTCACACAGTACAGGGACCTACTCCCTGTATAACAGTACAGTAAACGGTCAGTCTATACAAAACAGTGAAACAGTACAAAAAGGGGGGGGAAATTCTAAAACACCCCTAAGCCTTAACAGTAGGCTCGGAACCTCTCAGTGAGGCACAAAGGCTGGCTTGACAAAACTGGAGTAACCCTGACGCCTCTAGCTGCGGTCTGGTGCCTGTACACCTACATATATATATGAGCAGTGAGCTAAAGCCCAGTGAATAACACAATATGTAAAGAGGTTAAGAATGAATGTCCTTACAGTATGAAAACAGTTCATTTCAATCAGTCATTCAGTTGTTCAGTACAGTAAACAGTCATATGTGGTACATCCATTAGCATAACAGTAACAGTAGGTCTTAAAAGACCGAACAGTAATGATGGCCGTCAGTCAGTAAACAGTAGTGGTTCCACGAGGGAACCGACAGAGATCTCTGTAACAGTAACAGTAACAGTAAACCGTAGATACTAAGGATGCCACAGTACAGTTCAGAAATAAAGGACATACATTCATTCAGTAAATAATACCAGTTCAGTAAACAGTTCAGTTCAGTATTCAAAAGATAATCAGTTGAACATATCTTTACACAATTGTTACTCACAGAGTTCTGGGCTACAGTATGCTAGAGCGTGTCTCCCTAGTCGCCAACCCTACACAGTTAACAGATTGAACACACACTAAGCTACACAGTTGGGAAATCTCATAACTTAATCCCTAATTTGCCTTGGTGTGTTCTACAATGATATCTTCATCAAGATGCCTTAAACTAGGCCTAAGAATGCCTAGGATGGGATGAGGATGCAAAAACACACTTAGAAAACATTTCGTAAAGTTTGCTGAAAATAGGAGCCTCGCTCGAGCGAGACTTTCTACGCTCGAGCGTAAGTCCAAAATCAAAGGCTTCGCTCGAGCGAGTAATCCTTCGCTCGAGCGGTCTGCAAAACAGTAAAAGTACTGGATGCTGAAATTTTACGCGCGATGGTCGCTCGATGGTCGCTCGAGCGGAGCCCTGGACAAAGGTGCTCGCTCGAACGGGGAATCCTTCGCTCGAGCGAGGAAGCCAAATCTGGAATTTCCAGATCTGCCTCCCAAGCTCAAACCAAGCATTCTACCACTCCAAACTCGACCTCTTGGGCCCAAATTCTGGAAAACATAACTAAATTCAATGTATAACAAGTTTCAAAGCTCAATTTATGAATTCAAGCCCCAAAGGTGAGTCAATTAGAACCATATTCAAACCCATTTTCAAGAATATGAAGAACATGCAAACATGCAAGGATTTAAACCAAATCAAAGCTTCAAAGCTTGTTCAAATGAGCTCATTCTTTTCAAAACAAGATGAAAACATGGTCTACTCTTACAACATGGACATGCATGTAACCATTTACCATGAATTCAACTCAAAACTCATTAATTCAACCATGCATGCAAGAAATGAGCTTCAATTCACCATTAATGACCCAAATCATGACTTAGTTCTACAATGAAGCATGAACCATGCAAGAACTAGTTCAATAGCATCAATAAGAAGATAAGATCCTTACCTAGAGCTTGAATTAGAAGACTAGGAGCTCAAATATGCAATCTATACTTCAATTCCTTCAATTCTCCAAGCAAAACCCAAGGTAGAATTCAATTCCTCTCACTCTCTCTCCTCTCTTCCCTCTTGGTCGGCAATGAGAAGGAAAATGGCTGAGGAAATGTTGTTCTTGGCTCAAGTATGTGTGTGAGATAGTGGCCCACTCAATGGCAAAACGGTAATTAAGTCCAACTCTTCAATTGGCTTATTTTAATCTAATTTAATCACACCTAATCAGTTTTCCGATAATTATACCATAAAATCACATTAAATATGAGGGTCACGTAACATCAATCGGTTTCAGATTCGGCCGCCGATAAGGCCTTCAAATAGCAGTTTAAACATATAAACATGAACAGATAATCAGACAATCAAACAGATAGAATGCAATTAACTAACATATACTCGGTCAATTCAGTTTCCAATTTCAGTCAGTCAGTTCAGTACTTTAATCAGTTCAATTATCAGTCAGTTATCAGTCATCATCAGTTCCGTTTAGCAGTAATCGGTGATTATCGGTAATCAATCAGTCCCTAATCAGTAAACAGTATGAGGGTTGTTACAGTCACTCACACGCATGCAAGGATGCTAAAGCATAAAACTTACCGAGTACTCCAAGCCAAAATAGAAACTATATTAGAAATCATGCATGATCCTAAGTATACAAAAATGCCTAATGCAACACATGCAAAATGCAACTAGAACAGGCTCGGCTATTCTAAGATGGCATATGAAATGTTACAACTATCATGTATTCAACTTTGAAATTGAAAGTACAATGCAGTTAGTATGATGCGCTGAGCCCGGTGCATGCAATATAGATGAATGAATGCAAACATGCTGTCATACTGTATGCTAATTTAAATATGCCCTAATCTAACCATCATAAGCGGATAAATAAAAGGGAGAAAGACGTGGGGTTGGAAGACATACAACACACTCACGCACACTTATTACAGTTGTGCCCTCGCGCAGAGGGTCCAAATAAATATACAGTCTAAATATTACAATCCCGAATAAAAGAATATTACAGTCCAAAATATTACAAAATCGTAATTAATTAATGAATTAACTAAGAAAGCAAATAAAACTGGCGTGCAAGCCAGGGACTGCCTTGCTTCTGATGGATGATGCATGTCCGGATTGTCTTGCGCAGAAATCCACCGGAATGTCCCAATTAGCCTCTGTTTACACCTGTTCTTGAAATGCGTGCCAAGCCCCAAAAAGTTGCTGATTCTTCGTTTTGCTGCAACAGAGAGCAGGAAAGGAGCATAGCAATGTATTTGCACAGATATATGCACGTCTCGAACCTCGTGCCACCAATCACGCATACCGAGGCATGATGGTCGAGGAGTCGAAATGCACAACTCAATATAGAATGAATGCACATGAAACTACAGCTAAAACCTAACTCCATCATGGATAATCCGGAGTGTCGGTGACTGGGGAATTGAGACACATTCCGTCACTCGGAGTACGAAATGTACCTCGTTTCCCCGTGCCCGGGCTAACTCTTATTCCGGACATGATGCAATATGCATGATATACATGAAATGCAACTAAGATACAATCCTAATATATACAATGCTATGGAAATGAAATGCCTCGAAATGCGTGCACACGGACACGCAAACCGAGAAAATGACAGAATGCAATCTAAGATGCAACCTAGTATGCACAATGCTCTGAAAATGAGATGCCTCGAAATGCGTGCACACGGGCACGCAAATCGAGAAAATGACAGAATGCAATGAAAATGAGATGCCTCAAAATACGTGCGCACGGGCACGCAAACCAAGGAAATACATGAATGCAATCTAAGATACAACCTAGTATGCACTATGCTGTGAAAATGAGATGCCTCGAAATGCGTGCACACGGGCACGCAAACCGAGGCGATGACATACGCAATGCAATGAAAATGAGATACCTCGAAATGCGTGCACACGGGCACGCAAACCGAGGCGATGACATACGCAATGCAATAAAAATGAGATGCCTCGAAATGCGTGCACACAGGCACGCAAACCGAGGCGATGACATACGCAATGCAATGAAAATGAGATGCCTCGAAATGCGTGCACACGGGCACGCAAACCGAGGCAATGACAGAATGCGATGTAATGACATGGAAACATGATATGGGCTTATACCAACATGAGTGAGCCTCAGCCACACTCACATAGGATGCCGGCGGATAAACAAATGGGGTGCCTCGAAATGCGTGCACACGGGCACGCAAACCGAGGCGGTGGCAAAATGCGATGTAATGTCATGAAAATGACAAATGGGCTTATACCAACATGAGTGAGCCTCAGCCACACTCACATAGGATGCCAGCGGATAAAAATGAGATGCCTCAAAATGCGTGCACACGGGCACGCAAACCGAGGCAATGACAGAATGCGATGTAATGACATGGAAACATGATATGGGCTTATACCAACATGAGTGAGCCTCAGCCACACTCACATAGGATGCCGGCGGATAAAAATGAGGTGCCTCGAAATGCGTGCACACGGGCACGCAAACCGAGGCAATGACAGAATGCGATGTAATGTCATGAAATGGATAGCAATCATTCTAATGGAATTTCAGCACTAAAATATGGGGGAAAACATTCCCGAAATGAGGCGAAATGATACCAAATGCATGGAATTGTCCCGAAATGCAAATTTAGGCACCCGAAGTGGCCTATAGCTATGCCAAACATGCACAATATGGACATGCAATTCAAAGACAGAAGCTAGACAGTCCCAAAAAAGGCACTTTCACAGTTATAAACATGGCCAAACAGCAAGCATAGGTATGGTAAAAATAGCATGCAAGAATAGGGGCCAAGAGAGGGGTAATGAAGCAAGTGATATAAGCAAAACCCAAACTGAAAAATTTCCTTCTACAACATTGAAGAGGGACTAAAAATATGAATATTTACAGTATATGGAAAACCTCAAATCAGTATACAAACATGATAGAAATGTGATGCAAAATGAGGCTCAAAAGTAGCTATAACATGAGGTATGCAAAATATTCGCCAAACAGCCAAAGACCCTTAATAAAACATGTAGAATGGACCAAAATAAGCACTTTTTCAGAACTGTAAAATGGCCAAAAACAAAAGCATGATAGGCTAACTAAACATGCAAGAATGGGGAATAAAAGAGAGATATAACATGAAGTGACCTATGGAGGTCCCAAACCATGAAAGGACCTAAATGAAACATGAAGAATGGACCAAAATAAGCACTTTTTCAGAACTGTAAAATGGCCAAAAACAAAAGCATGGTAGGCTGCCATTGCATGCAAGAATGGGGAAGAAAAGAGGGGCATAAAGGTAGGTACAACATGGAAGTCCCAAATGGTGTTGAGCCCTTCTTCAATGTTGAAGAGGGGCTCAAAATAAGCCTAATATCAGTTTACAACATGCTCAAAAACAGATTACTCATGGGTCGAAAATAGCATGCAAGATTATGACATATAAGATGATCAATGAAGCAAGTGCATCATGGAGGGCTCAAACAGGGTTGAGCCCTTAATGAAAAGTGAAGATGAGCTCAAAAGAGGGCCCTTTTCAGTTAGGGCCGGAGCTTGAAACAAAAAGCATAGGGGGCTTACCAATGGATCAAGAAAAAGGGTCAAAGTGAAGAAAAGTTACTCACCCTTGAAGACTAAGACTTTTGTTGCTTCTTGGACCAATTTGCAGCTTCTTTTGCCTTTGAGAAACCTTCCTTGTTGCTGGAAATGAGGTGGTGGTGGTAGAGCTTGGTGGTGTAGAAGAAATGGTGCTTAGGGACTTAGAGATTTCAAAGAAATGAGAAGGATGAAGATGGCTTTGTGTATGGATGCTTGAAGGTGAAGTTTTCTAACCCCAACAAAGGATATATCTTGCTTGCTATATAGGCCAACAAGGGGGTGTAAAGGTGGGGGAAAAGGAGACAAACTTTCCCCCACAAAATATCCCCCGGATAAAGATCTTTTCTGGGGGATAAAGCTCCACAGTTGTAAAGTGCACAGTGCCAAGATTTCGGCCGGCCAGTTACTTTTGCTGCAGGTGGCCGGCCGGCCACACCCCCTAGCCGGCCGGCTAGGGGTCAAAAGGGTCAATCAGATTTTCTGGCCGGCCACCAACTGATGGTGTCCTCCTATCTGTGTACAACACAACCCTGTGGTTAAAAGTCCAAGAAAGTGGGTCTAAGGGGTTCAACATTAGCTCGGAAAGAGGGGTTCAAAAGGGTCAGGTGGAATTACTGGCCGGCCACCAACTTTTAGGGTCCTCTCATGTGTGTACATCACAAATATGTGGTTCAAAATTCGAGAAAATGGGCCCAAGGGGTTCAACATTAGCCCGGAAGGAGGGGGTCAAAAGGGTCAGGTAGCATTAATGGCCGGCCACCATTTTTTAGGGTCCTCCCATGTGTGTACATTACAAATATGTGGTTCAAAGTTCAAGAATGTGGGCCCAAGGTGTTCAACATTAGCCCGGAAGTGTGAAAAACGGGCGCCGGAGGGCGTCGGAGGATGTATAACTGGTTGCTGCAACAATTGCTGGCCTCCCACCCTTCAGTGACCTCCCTAGTGATAAAACAGAGGTACCTGCCAAAAATGAACGAAAACCGTTGCAAAATGAAAGTTCCGGGGCCAAAACACGAAGTTCGGGGTCCCGAAAATGGGCTGTTAAGCACCGAAAGTGGCGTTTGGCCACGAAGTGGGTTTCTCAGCCCCCAGTGTCCCTCAAAAGGGAGTAAATAGGAAGTATGCCAAAAACCGGAGCAATAGGAGATGGTTAAGCGGTCCCGAACCGAGGCACACGGCCTAACGGCTCCGAAAACCGGAAACCGGACTCCGAAATGGGCAAAATGGCCTACGGCCACCAAATGTAGCCTACGGACATTGAGAGATGGTCTACGGGACCTCTCCCTTCCCTCATGAAAAGAAACATAGAAAACCGAGTCTGGTTCGTAAACCGAGGCAAGGTACAAAAGAGGGTTCGGAAGTCCGGAGGCAGGGCTCACGGCCGCGACTCTGAAACTTCTGAACGAGCACATTATGCAACATCACCAAGCGCTCAATCGGTGACGTCTGAGTCTTAAGGTCGGTCAAAAATGGGGTGTCTACAGCCAGTATCTATTGTTTCTGACAGGGACTCGAAGTTTACCTCAAGATTTTGGCAAAGTCTACAAACTGCATTGGGTACTGAACTGAGACTGAGTAGTGCATATCATCCTCAGACAGATGGTCAGTCAGAAAGAACCATTCAGACTCTGGAAGACTTACGCGGATGTGTGTTCTTGATTTCCAGGGAAATTGGGAAAGTCATCTACCTTTAGCTAAATTTGCCTACAATAACAGCTTTCACTTGAGTATTGGTATGACGCCTTTCGAGGCTTTGTATGGCAGAAAATGTCGATCTCCTATCTGCTGGGCAGAAGTTGGAGATGGGCCTTTACTTGGGCCCGAGATTGTACAGGAAACCACTGAAAAAGTGAAACTGATTCAACAGAGATTGAAAACCGCACAAAGTCGACAGAAAAGTTATGCGGATGTCCGAAAGCGAGACAGGGAGTATGACGTAGGTGATCATGTTTTTGTTAAAGTGACACCAATGAAAGGGCAGACTCGCTTTGGAGTCAAGGGTAAGCTAGCACCGAGGTGTGTTGGGCTATATGAGATCATTGAAAAGATCAATCCGGTGGCGTATCAAGTAGCGTTCCCTCCTGAAATGGAGCATATGCATAACGTCTTCCGCATTTCAATGTTGAGGGACTATCTTTAGGATCCCTTCCATGTTATTGAGCCTACCCGTGTAGTGCTAAGTGATGACTACACTTATGAAGAACGGCCTATTCAGATTATAAACTGACGGATCAAGAAGTTGAGAAACAAAGAAATCCTGTTAGTGAAAGTGGATTGGCAAAACCACGATGGCACTTATGCCACTTGGGAAAGAGAAGATGATATGTTGAGGAGATATCTTGAACTGTTCCCTCTGGACCCAGTGTTCTTCCAGAATGAAGGTAATTCGAGTTTGGGGAACCAAACTCTTTTAAGAGGGGGAAGACTGTGACAACACTCACCTCTAATTAGTGCTAATCTATGATTAAGCATGATAAGTAATTGAACAGACTGAAATTCTGAACTGAACGCATGAGTATGTTGCTTAATTGCATTTTTCTATCTGTTTGTCATAAATTGATTTGTTCATGTTTTTAGTTTCGAATTGCGAATTGAAGGCCTTGTCGGCGGCCAATTCAAAAATTGATTGGTATTTTATGGTAGCTTTGATTAACTTTTGATTTGGAATGATTAAATTAGATTAAATAATGTTAAATTATTGATTCAAGGTTAATTACCAAATTACCGTTGAGTGGGCCACTTTGTTATTACATGTTTGGAGCCTTGTTCATATTTGTTACACCATTTCTCTATCTCCTAGAGCAAAACGTGAGAGAGTTAGAGAGTTGGGAGAAAATTGGTTTCATCTTGAGATTTGGCTTAGAGAATTAGAAGAATTGAAAAGGAATTGCATAATTAAGCTTCCATACTTGAAATTGAAGACCTAAGGTAGAGATTTCATCCTCTCATTTGTGAATTTGAGTCGTATCTTGCATGGTCCATGGTAAATTAGTGTTTAGATTCAAGAATTGGTTTAAAGAGTTGAATTTGAGAGTGAATTCATGCATGCATGTCTATAACATAGCATTTTGAGGTTGTTCTTCATGAATTTCCACATGCATGTCCACATTTTTGTTATAGTCCATGAATTCATCATGTTATTGAGCTAAAACTTGCATTTGGTCATGTGTTAGTAGCTTTGAATTCAATTGAACACATGCATGTTAAATGTACATCTTGTTCTTGAAGTTTATTTGAAATTGGTGTTCAATTGGTTTACCTTCAGGCTTGATTTTACAAAATTAATCTTTGAAACATGTTGTATTATGGGTTTAAAGTGTTTTTCCAGAAAATTAGCCCAAAAGGATCGAGTTTGAGGCTTAAATGCTTGAGTTTTGTGCTTGGGGATGAATCTGGAAATTCCAGCTTTTGAACCCACACTCGAGCGTAGGATTTCACGGTCGAGCGTACCCTCTGAGTCGTGCACTTCCGCTCGAGCATGGAAAGTTGCGCTCGAGCGTGAAATGCATGTACCCAGAAGTTTTTGTGTTTTACAGTATGCTTGAGCGAGAGAGTTCACGCTCGAGCGAGGACCTGAGTCTCACGCTCGAGCGGAGGTCGAGCGTCCGTCGAGCGTGAATTGCATGCATCCAGTACTTTTCATGAAGTTTACAGTCCGCTCAAGTGAAGGAAGTCGTGCTCGAGCGGAGATCCTTTGTCTGCATGTCCGCTCGAGCATAGAAAGCCACGCTCGAGCGAGACCCCTGTTTTTTGAAAATTTTGAAAAGTGTTTTAAACTGCATTTTTACATCCTCTTTCCATCCTAGGCATTCCTAGGTCATGTTTAAGGCATCTTAATGAGGATATTGGTGTAGAACCACACTGAGTCATGATAGGGACTAAGTTGTTGATTCCCGAGTGTGTAACTTAGTGTGTGTTCGTTCTGTAACTGTGTAGGGTTGGCATCCGAGGACGTTCATTAGCTGCTTATAGCCCAGTGCTCTGTGAGTAACAATGTTGTAAAGATATGTTCAATTATGAATATTTTCTAAATGATCAACTGTTCTGTTTACTGAAACATTATTGTTTAATGAATGAATGTTTGTCCTATTTGTAAACTGTATTCGTGGCATCCTTAGCAACTTACTGTTACTGTACTGTTACTGCTACTGTCACAGAGATCTCTGTCGATTCCCAAGTTTGGAACCACTACTGTTACTGTTATGATGGTCATTACTGACTGTTCGGTCTGTTAAGACCTACTGTACTGTTTTGCTATAGGATGTACCACATATGACTGCTATGGTTTCTAAACGACTGATATGACTGTTTAATTACTGAAAGGACATTTATTCTTAACCTCCTTACATAACTGTTATTCACTGGGCTTTAGCTCACTGTTTATATATATATATATATATATATGTAGGTGTCCAGGCACCGGACCGATGCTAGGAGCGTCAGGCTAAGCTCCCGTTTTGTTAAAGCCAATCATTGTGCCTCACTTCGAGGTTCCGAGTGCGCCAAAGCCAAAGTTGGTTTTGGGTGTTTTAGATTTCCCCTTTTGCCTCTGTTCTGTAATAAATGTTGAGACTTGCACTGTACTGTTATGTTAGGGATTTGGTCCCTAACCTGAATGTCTGTATATGATGTATGTATATACTGTTTTGGTTTTAAAGTGAATATGTTCAGGAAAGTCTTTTTGCATTCAGAATGTCACAGCTCATTGGACACCTTTTATTTACTGTTTTGGCTTCCGCCAGCCCCTTACTCTGTATTACTGTCTTTACTGTTAAGCAGGCCTTTGGTAATCACAGATTACTGGCCGGTTACGGTGCTAAACCCATAGAGGCGGGTTTGGGTCGTGACAGGCATGGTTACCACCACCCCTCCAAAAACACTTACAGCCACACCATTCACCGGTGTGTCCGGAAGTAGCTCACAAACAGCCAGATATGCACCCCAAGGCCAAAGAACCTTTACTCCACTATACATGCCCCTGTCTAAAGCTCTGGGGGTTTTGATCAGGAAAGGGCACTTGAAGCTCCCGGAGCCGCGGCCATTACCAGGTAAACTTCCTCCCTCCCATAACCTAGCCAAATACTGTGCCTTTCATCAACAGCATGGTCACGACACCGACCAGTGCTTCAGACTGCGTCACGAGATCCAAGATCTCGTCGACAACAAGGTGATTGCGCCTCCAAAAAAACCAAATGTCACAACCAACCCTCTCCCACCACATAACCAAGCTCCACCACCTAAACGCATCAAGCTGATCCAAACTGGGGTTGTGTCATACGACCTTAGCGTATATATCACACCCTCCCACCTACCCAAACCGAAGGTGTTCATTCCAGACAGCACGGACTTGTGCATGTTGAGCACCTCCCAAACCCAACCTGCACCAGTGGTAGTGACTATCGAAGATAGAACCGAGATGACTTTGGGGGCAAATGGGAATGATGATTCAGAGCCTGAGAGGTCTGTGAGTTTTGCATACAACCCGAGTGGTTATATCACATCAACGGACCAGGTTAAGCCAAGGGTGGAGTTGCTGGTTGGGGCAGAAATCAACGTAGTTCGGGAGAATGGACCCAATCAGGGGTTAGATGACTTGGCAGAGCTGGAAGAAGACATCGCAAATCTGTAGTTCTTTGAAGAGCAGAATTTAACGGATGTGACTGTCAACTGGTTCGACTTGGATGGGTCAGCAGAGAATATTGGGTGGCTTGACGACCAACCAGATGTTGTTGGAGAACTTCAGCCAGAACATGGGCAATTAGAAGCCAGAACATCAGCAGTGGCCGGAATAGCCGGAAATCAGGAAAAATTACTAGAGAGCACCGGTGTCAAGAATTTTGCTCGGGATCCGGGCAGTTTGAATACAGAAGGTACTAAACAGCAGGCTGCACTGAAGCAGTTTGAGCAGGAAAAGATCGAAGATCTTGAGAGGGCTAGAAAGGCCAAAGCCCCTACAGGGACGGAACGTGCTATGAGCACAAGAATAGTTGCAACAGAACTGGATAACTGCTTGTCGGTGGCCGACGGGATGTGGTGGGAAGCCGACGACTTACGTCTTGCCCACACTAACGAAGATTGGGGGCATAATCAACCGGATGATACCTGGTATATTGAAGAGGTAGATCATATAACGAGGAGTGGGTGGTACTTCAAGCCCCAACACTTAGATCAACCAGAGGCGTCCGAGAAGGACAAAGAAGCGGAGAGGCAGAAGGAAAAACTACTCGAGGAGGAGGCTGTATTGAAACAGCTTAAGAAAATCCAAGCAGACATCTCCATCTAGGGACTACTTATGGTCTTAAGGGTTCACAGACAGGCTGTCATTTCTGCCATGGACAAGGCGAAACTTTCAATTGACACCACACCCGAACAGTTAGTAGGGTTGGTTTTTCCGGGAGGAGCTTCCCCAACATTGACCTTCACTGACAAGGAACTGCCGCCTGAGGGCTCAGATCATAACAAACCGCTCTACATCTCTGTCGAGTGTAAAGAGAAATGGATACCGGTAGTCCTTGTTGACACAGGATCTGCTATCAACGTGTGTCTGTCGAGAACGGCATATGCAATCGGGTAAAAGCCCGCGGATTTTGTGCCTACTACCCAGGTGATACGGGCGTACGATAATACCAGCCGAGAGGTGATGGGGACTGTACAGATTCGGACTCAGGTTGGTCCGAGGCAACAGGATATTGATTTTCATGTCTTGGACGTTTCCGCAACCTTCAATCTACTCCTGGGGCGGCCGTGGCTGCACCAGGTGAAGGTGGTCCCTTCCACCTTGCACCAAATGTTGAAGTACCCCCACGGGAAGGGGGTGGCCATTGTTTTTGGGAATTCTTCAATCCATCCGCCGCCAGAGGTTTCTATACCAGTTTTAGAGATTGAGCATGGCGCGGAGGATGTGTTTTTGTCAGGGTTCACCCTAGCTGAGGCCCGGGTTGTACAGAATATCCTAGCTGTTGATGAGGGGTTATATGTTAGCGCACAGTCTGTCTACCTTATGAACAAGCTCCAACATATCCCCGGGATGGGATTAGGGCGAAGTGGCTGGAAAGGCGTTGTAGCATTGGCCGAAATGCCACACAACCCATATACCTTTGGCCTAGGTTATCTGCCTACCAAAGAGGATTGGGCGAGGACAGGAAAAGAGATGGCTGGAAGAGCAAGAGCCAAACAGGCCGGGAAGCATTATGAGTTGATGCACCAACCCATCCAGGGGACCCTAAATGGACGCTTTGTCCGGGAGGTGGAAGCCTTCCCATTCTGTGGCTTCCCAGAGCCATGGCTAAATGTAGAAAGGCGACGCTTGCTGAGATTTGAGATTTTCTTTGACTTACAGTTATCCGGTGATGACGTTGTCGAAGCGCAGACAGACCCACTAGCTGAGGCTGAGCAGTGCAAGGAGGAGGATTCCGAGAGCACAGAGATTGAAATGGGGGTAACACTGGCTTGTCTACTCTCAGATCCTCAGATCGTACAGGAGTGCTTAGGGGTTAACTTCTCAATTTCCATGATTGGAAATGAAACGGCTGCGGGCCCATCTTCAAACATTCTGGATGCATCTATCACTCCCTCCCTCGTCTGGCAATACGATAAGGGCTTTTTATCGAGTAGCACCGGGTCAGGTAATGAGCCAAAATCTGATTCCACTGAGTCTATGGAGTCGGAATCAGGTTCCAGCTCGTATGAGTCTAAGTCCGGTATTCTTGGGGGTGACAACCTGGATGCCACTGTCCTGTCCAGGTCATTTTTTTCTTTTTCCTTTGAATCTGTTGTAACAGAGGAATCAGGCAGACTGGATGTTATTAATGATAATGGTACAGCTGTGACTTCCAAGTACTTTTCTGTGCCTTTAATTTATTGCATTAATCAAGACTTTCAAATTTTTGATGAAAACAACGAGGAAGAAATTCCTTTGATTTTGCAATATTTGCTTGATTAAGAGCAGGAGAGGTTTGTTAAACCCTTGGTTAATGAAATCACCACAATTAATATTGGTACTGAGAAGGACCCGCGACTGGTCCAGATCGGGTCTATGTTGTCTTCGAATGAGCGCGAGCGCTTAGTCGCTTTATTAAAAGATTTCAAAGATGTTTTCGCGTGGTCCTACGAAGACGTGCCTGGAATCGATCCTGAGATTGTACAGCACCGGATCCCTCTTGACCCAGAGGCCCGACCTGTTAAGCAGAAGCTCTGAAGGATCCGCCCGGACTAGGCTCTGAAGATCAAAGAAGAGGTCACCAAGCAGCTTGACGCAGGGTTCCTACTGGTATCTGAATACCCTACTTGGTTGGCCAATATAGTTCCAGTGCCGAAGAAGGATGGCAGAATTCGGGTATGTGTGGACTTCAGGGATTTGAACAAAGCCAGTCCGAAGGACGACTTTCATCTGTCGCATATCGACGAATTAGTGGATTTCACTGCTAGGCATGCGCTGCTCTCATTCATGGATGGGTTTTCAGGCTACAATCAGATTTTGATGGCACCCGAAGACCAGGAGAAGACTACTTTCACTACCCCGCGGGGAACCTGTTGTTATAGGGCGATGCCGTTTGGGCTGAAGAACGCTGGGACTACATATCAATGGGCTGCGACCACAATTCTGCACGATATGATCCATAAAGAGGTTGAGGTGTACGTGGACGGCATGATTGTCAAGTCCAAGGAAAGAGAGGGCCACTACACCGCCTTACAGAAATTCTTCCAACGGATCAGAGAGTATCGGTTGCGGCTAAATCCTCAGAAATGTACATTTGGTGTTACAGCAGGGAAAATGCTGGGGTTCTTGATCACGCAGAGAGGTATCGAGGTCGATCCTTCCAAAATCAAGGCCATCTTAGAAGTGCCACCACCGAGGACTGAAAAGGAGGTGTGAGGCTTTCTAGGTAAAGTGCAATTCATAATACAGTTTATTGTAAAATTAACCTTGACTTGTGAACTACTCTTTGGTCTCCTGAAGAAAGGAAAGAAGTTCCAATGGGATGGCCGATTGCAAGTTGCTTTCTAGCAAATCAAGCAATATTTACAAAACCCACCTGTGTTGTCACCGCCTGAGCCGGGGAAACTGTTGATTCTGTATCTTTTAGTGACTGAAACTACAATGGGTTGCATGCTTGCACAGGAGTCTGAGGACAAAGTGGAGAAGGCTATCTACTACCTGAGCAAGAAAATGCTAGATGACGAGACCCGCTACACTCCGCTGGAGAAGGCTTGTCTGGCCTTGGTATGGGCTACCAGGAAGTTGAGGCACTGCCTGTTAGCTCACTCTGTAATACTAGTTTCGAGATTAGATCCCATCAAATATCTCTCCGAGAAACTAGCAGTTACGAGTAGGCTAGCCCGTTAGTTGCTTCTGCTTTCCAAATTCGATCTGAAATACATAACGCACAAGTCAGTGAAAGGGAGAGCAGTAGCGGAGTTCCTAGCCGATCACCCAGTCGAAGGGGATGAAGCAGTTGAGTATCTGTTCCCAGACGAGGCCATTATGTATGTCGAAGAAGAGACTTGGACGATGTACTTTGACGGAGCGTCAAACCAATACGGGTATGGGATAGGGGTGTTGCTAATAGCGCCCGACAATTCCCATATACCTCTAGCATTCAAACTCCGGTTCAAAGTGTCGAACAATGAGGCAGAGTATGAGGCATGTATTGCTGGACTAGAAGCCGCCCTAGAACTAGGGACAAAATGGTTGGATGTCATCGAGGACTCGAACCTTGTTGTATCTCAGGCTAAAGGAGATTGGAAAGTTAAAGAAGAAAAGATGAAAATCTATCACCAAACCTTGGACATTCTGATTCCTCGGTTTGAGAAACTGAATTTCGCCCATCTGTTAAGAGAGAACAACAGGTTCGCTGATTCATTAGTAACTCTATCTTCTATGATAGACATCCCTTTCGGAGTTCGGATGCGTCCGATCATCATCGAACAAAAATTCGTGCCAGCCTACGAGCTGATTGCTGCCGTAGATGAGGTACAAGATGAGAATCCCTGGTATTACGACGTCTGGAACTTCTTGGAAAATGAGGTGTATCCACCAGGGGCAAATGCCAAAGATAAGAGGGCAATTCGAAGAATGGCTGCTCAGTTCATCGTCTGCAGGGGTAAACTGTACAAGAGGAGTCATCTCGGGATGCATAAACTGTGTATTGATGCTGAAGAATCCAAGCGCCTGATGGAGGCCATCTATGGAGGAGAGTGCGGAGCGCACATGAACGGGGTGATGTTAGCCCGGAAGATCCTTAGACAAGGTTATTACTGGTCCACCATGGAGGAGGATTGTATTGGCTTTGTTCGGCGATGCCACAAATGTCAGATCCATGCAAACCGCATGAACATTCCGCCATCGAAGCTGTACAACATGACTTCGCCGTGGCCATTTTCAGTCTGGGGGATTGATGTAATTGGGGCTGTCACTCCGAAGGGGTCCAACGGGCATGAGTACATTCTGGTAGCGATAGACTACTTCACGAAGTGGGTTGAGGCCCAATCTTACGCAGTGTTGAAGGCATCGTATGTCGCTAAGTTCATTAGGAACAACATCATTTGTCGCTACGGGGTCCCAAATGAGATTATTTCGGATAATGGTTCCCACTTCAAGAAGGAGGTGATCGACTTGTTGGAGAAGTACAACATGGCTTTTCATAAGTCATCTACATATCGGCCGCAAACCAACGGAGCAGTTGAGGCCACCAACAAGAACATCAAGCACATTTTGCAGAAGATGATGGAAACCTATAGGGACTGGCCAGATAAGCTACCATTTGCTCTTTGGGGCTACCGAACTTCAATTCAAACTTCTACTGGGGCAACTCCGTATTCCTTGGTTTATGGGATGGAGGCTGTTCTGCCTATCGAAGTTGAGGTTCTGTCATTACGGGTATTGGCTGAGTGTCAGATAGCTGAGGCAGATTGGCAGCAAAGCAGGTTCAAAGAACTTATGCTTTTTGATGAAAGAAGGCTGAAAACACTGTGTCACGCCCAGGGTTATCAATGAAGAATTTCTAGGGCTTTCAACAAGAAGACTAAGTCCAGGAATTTGAAGGAAGGGGATTTAGAGCTCAAAGATAACCGAGCTCCCATCCATGACCCTAGGGGCAAGTTCAGACCCAATTGGACTGACCCTTACATTATCAAGTCTATCTGGTCTGGTAGAGCTGTCGTTCTGATGGACCTAGATGGCCTAGAGTTCTCCTAGCTGATCAACATGGACAAGTTGAAAAAATACTTTCCTTGAGTGGCTCGCTAGGCCGAAAACCCGAAAGGGCGACCTAGGCAAAAATTAGAGCATAAAAAATTTGAAATAATAAAAATTGAGGTCGCAAGGTTGAAAACCCAGAAAGGGCGGCCTTGGCAAAAGTTAGAGCGCAAAAGAAGAGTGTTAATACACGAGTGAACCTGAGCCGAACTATGAAAGGCTTGATTCCCATCTTCGGGATACGTAGGCAACTTCATTCTGAAGTCCAGCGATAAACACTTCTAAATCAACTTTGTCTATGTGATGTTGTTGGTCATCTTTGTCTATTCTGCATTCAAGAGCTCGGTTGTGATCTCCAGTGCAGTGCTATTCAGACTAAGGGCAACTTTCCAGTTGCTGAGATCCAGGGTTGTACATCTCAGTGATAGATCTTGGGCATATCCAGCAATGATCCATATCGAAAATGGTTTTGAAAAGTTTTAATAAAAGTTGATTTTGCTCAAATTAATCTTTTTACAACTTAGACCATTTTTGGACCAAACAAAAAATTTTCAGTACCCACAACCTTCAATTACATTGATTTCAATACAGAGTTCTCCTACTCTTGAAAACAAATTAAAATTGCTTTTTATTACATTCATAAAGAAAACTTGAAAGTACTGATAAAACAATAAATTCGAGACATGGATAAGTCAGGTATTCCTACGCCCCCTCCCAGAGCTGGTCGAAGCCTCTGATGCTAAAGTAGGCCCAACCTGCGCCTCTTCATCAAGCCAAGCTATGCACTCATCAGAGAGGGTGCAACTGAAAGTGAGAGTGGGGGCCAGAAGCTCTTTCGTCCTCCATGCTGTGGCATACCGAGCTAGCTATGCGCCTCGGACCGGAAATGCAGCAGGGTACTCTATCCATTCTTCCAGGCAAGTCTGATCATCTTCGAACTAGCGCCAGAATTGGAATGGGAAATAAAGAACACAATGTGTCAGACCGATCAACTGAATCCCGGGCTGGCGAGTCATGCTGTAGCTCATTGCCGGCAGATTAAGCCAAGGGCAGCGCCAAGCAATGTCGAGAGCAGACAGATTGCACAGCCATTTGCACCATCATCCCTCATCAGGGGCATCGACTAGACGTCGCCGGAAGAAATAGCTGCGAGCTGAATAAGTCGGGCATGAGTTCACAACCATTAATTTATCCATTAACCATATCTGGGGAAGGATGAAAAATGAGAGATTAAATAATAGAGAGGTGTATGTGGAGAGAAAAGTGAGAAAAGGGTTTTGAGAGAAAAACTGAGCCTGAGGGCCGAGTGATGTAAGAAATATATGTGAGATGGGGTGGAAAACATTACCTGCAGCAGTAGTGGACTCCCCGCGAATCTAGTCATCTCTCGACGATGGAAAGTGTCCAAACCCATCAATGTCTCAGCTAGTGTCATGGCGATGCAGCTCTTGCCCTCTTTTAAGCCTTGGGCAACCTCAATCAAACAGGCGCTAAACCCACCCGAGCCTGGGGCAAGCAAGAAATGAGACAACATGCACAAGCAAAGCACATGTCGCCGAAAACCCTGCCAGTCATGATCGCCGCGGTCACCGGCATCAGAAAACTGATGAATCAAGCTCGAAATGTCTAGTTTCCCATCGCGAATCAAAGACCGAGCGTCATGCAAAGTGAGCCCGCACATCCATCCTAAGGCTTGGACGTGGCTGAAGCGGAATTGGGGCAAGATCTCTTCCTCACGCTGGGACTCCATCAAAACTTGGAAGTCTTCGAAAGTGGAACACATTTCTTGTCCGCCAAACCTAAAAACGTGAGTCACCGGATTCCAACACCTTGCCGTGGCATAGAGGAAAGGAAAACGCAGCGGGGTGCGACTCAGCGTAAATAGTGCATTTATGCCAAAGCCCCGGAAGTTCAGCTTTTCCGAGCCATCCAAGTTAGCAATCCAATTTGTGAGATTTTGGACGAGAAATGCCTCCATTTGGTGCAAAACTGAGTTAGAATGAGGAAACCACGAAGCTGGAACCTTTATGGAGGATAAGGCACTATTTAGAGGACATGTGGCAAGAATTTGGAGGTCCCCAACATAACTGGTCGGCCGACCACTTTTTCTGGTCGGCCAGCCACTTTTTCTGGTCGACCAGCTACATTTTCTGGTCTGCAGGCCATAAAAGTGGTCGGCAGCCTTCTTTGGTGGTCGGCCATGAGCAAAAAGGTGGTCTGCAGCTGTTGCTTGCCTCCAAAAGAGAGTCCCTAGCCTTCCTATGTGCCGAGAGTGCTGAAGGTTTGAGTTTACCTCTGTTTCGGATGCGTTCTATCGCTTTATTTATCCAATATGCATTTGCTTATCGAGTTGTTAAGTTTTGCTTATCGAGTTGCTACTCTTTGATTATCGAGTTGTTGTAATTCGTTTAACAAATTGTTTTTTTTTTTGTGTTTTAAGTTGTTTAGTTTGTTACGTTGGTTCACTACCTGACTTGGCAATACATGAATGTTCAATTTTCTATCAATCTCATTTTTGTGCAAAATGATACGATGCGATGCTTAGAATACAAATACAACACTTTTTGAACAAAAAGTCGTTTTCATTCCATCATGGTTTCTTTTTACAACAAGGTACAAGTTTTAAGAAAAATAAAACTGCCTAACGTTGTACAATGTGCTACAACTACTAGTAAAAAGAAAATAAAGCAAAAGCAGCTGCGTCGGTGCTATCAAGCTCAAGATTGAGAGGCCCTTTTCACCCTCTTCGGCTGAGCAGCCTCTGCACCACCGTCGTTGGCACCCCAGTTTGAACCAGAGTCACTGTCCTCAAAATCCCCCTCGACGTCGCCTCCGCCCTCAGAACCCGAACCGGAGTCATTATTTCTGCCTACAGATGTCTCTGACTGAGGGTGTGCTGACTCCTCCTCCTCGCTGGACTCGTCATCGCGCCTGGCAGATGCTCTACGTCTCCCTCGGTCACGAGTCGAGACCCCTCTCCCAACTGCTCGAGAAGGCCTGGATGGCCCGGCCTGCCGAGGTTTGACCTGAAAAGGCAGTTTGAATACATCAGCCAAAGTATGTATATCAAATGCAAATGCAAGAATAGTACATAGAGTGTGTGCATGCAGATATAGTATGTGAATGTGATGTGTCAGATGTGCTCTACACATGCAGTGAATCAATATAGTGAAATGTTCAGTTTCAATATGTCATCAGAAGTATGATAAATGCAAGGAAATTGAAAAGTACCGGAATGCCAGAGGCGTACAGCAGCGTCTCCCTCCGCAAGACCATACTCTCGAGTGAGGCCACCACTTCGAGCAACCCCTCAGTATATCCTCTGGGAGGCTGCAGATGCAATTTCAAGTCATCAGTGAATGAATGAATGTCTAAATATCTGAATGATAAATGAAAATTGTGGAGCATACCGGTGGTGAGTCAGGGTCACTGACATATCGATGATCGGGCAATGGAGACTCCAGTGGAATCTGGTAAGGCGTTCCATACCGCCAGCCTGTCAGCTCGGTCGGAAGATCTAGCCATCCAGCACACTGCCTAGTGGAGGGCATCCCCCTACTCCTACCCCTTGATGTGCTGGCTCTACTAGTTGAAGGAATGTCTGTAGCTCGGGTGCGACTTGATGATGGAACGTCAGCAGCTCTCCTCGTGCAGGTACGGACACCTGCCAATGGGGGCATCAGGTATGTATGGAGGTACGTCGTATACTCCCCTGCTCCAAGAAAAGAACTGCATCGGCACCCTGCATGAGGTCGTCAACCTCCTGGGGAGTGAGAGTCTCTATGGACCGCATGTCCAGTGGAGGCGGTGAAGGGATCTCCTGGGTGAGATTACCCATCGTCTAGCGCATGAAGCGCTTCCCAAAAAACCAGGCTCTACTGACTGGTCCCTCAAACAAAATCCTATACCGAGAGGCGCCCCATGCCCCAGCGAACTGGAACCGAGAAGATCCTAGCATGGCTATCCAAGGCTGCCAAGTGATCTGCGAATATCAAATGCATGAATTAATCAGTTGTCATAAATATGCAAGATGAATCAAAGCTGAAAGTATGAAGAACTGAGAGTTCTAGTTTACCTCCGTCGCCCGTACGGTGTCAAAATACTGCCGAAGATATGGCAATGTCTCCCGGGTCCTGGGCCAGCACCGACCCTCGAATCTGCGTGAGTATGGCACATCTAGTGGTGCCTCCACCTCCTGCTCTGGCGCAAGCGTCGAGAAATAGGCGCAAACCCACAAACGTGAAAGGCAAGACAGTGGCAATGAGAATACAGAATGTATAAAAAAAGTAAAATGCTGAGTGCAGAATGTGAATATAGAATGTACAAAAAATGCAAAATGTTGAGTGCGGAATGCAGAGTACAGAATGTAATGTGTGCAATGTGTGAAGTGTGCAATATACAGTTATTGAAAAGCAGAAATGTAAATCAAGAGGGCAGAATATACCTCCCAGGCTCCCCAGTAGCCACCTACTATGCCCCCGCGCCCGCAGGAGGTCGCGCTCAAGTAACAGTAAAGGGTAACAAGGCCAGCACCGCCCCAATCAAAGTGCTGGACCTGTGATAGGTCTACCAGAGCACTGAGAAGATATAGCCCGACCGTGTTCCCCCTGTCGGAGAACAGTGTGGTCCCGAGAAGGAAAATCAAAAATCCCCGAGCATACTGCCTGATGGCCTCGACAATCTCGGGCATAGTCCTCCTGTACTGCTCCGTAAACCAGGTGTACCTGACCATGCATGGCAATCTATAGGCCGGCGGATGGGTTCCGAGCAGATAAGTCCAAGCTGCCTCCCACTTGCCCATATCAAAATCGTATGGGATCGGCCGGCCGGCCTGCCACGTCGAGGCCCATTAGCATTGAAAAGTCGTACGAGGTCATCGTCATGTCCCCAGCAGCAGAGAAATGAAAGGAGTTGGTGGTGTCCCACCATCTCTCTACTAGTACACCCATGAGGGTCCTGCTCGCCTGAAGACGCGATAACCCCATACAAAATGGGCCAAACCCTGCCTCATCAACAATATGGTGAACAACATTTGGAAGCTCCATGTACCACTCCCTCGCGATGATCGACCCGTATCCCCGTGTGAAATGAGAAACTACCTACGTTCAGAATGAATAGTGTACTGTTATGAGTTGTGTGTTCAGAATGAACAGTGTATTGTGTTATGAGTTGTGTGTTCAGAATGAATAGTGTACTGTGTTTTGAGCTGTGTGCCCAGTGAACAGAGTGTTATGTTATGAGCTGTGTACCAAATGAATAGAATACTATGTTGATGAGCTGTGTGCCCGATGAACATAGTGTTATGTTATGAGCTGTGTGCCAAATTGAATAGAATACTATGTTGTGAGCTGTGTGCCAAGTCAGCATAGTGTTGTGTATGAGCTGTGTGCCCAAATGAACAGAATACTGTGTTGTGAGCTGCGTGCCAAGTTAACAGAGTGTTATGTATGAGCTGTGTGCCAAATGAATAGAATATTGTGTTGATGAGCTGTGTGCCAAGTCAGCATAGTGTTATGTCTTGTGAGCTATGTGCCAAGTCAGCATAGTGTTATGTGTGAGCTGTGTGCCAAGTCAGCATAGTGTTGTGTTATGAGTTGTGTGTTCAAAATTAACAGAATATTGTGTTATGAGCTACGTGCAAATGAACAGAGTGTTGTGTTATGAGTTGTGTGCCAAATGAATAGAATGCTGTGTGTGAGTTGTTTTAAGAATAAACAGGATGTTGTGTTGTGAGTTATGTTCAGAACGAGCATATATAATACATAGCGAAAGTATGAAGTGTGCAAGAAATGCAAAATACATCGTAGAAAATGTAAAAGTGAAGTACACACCTCGCGCGCGTGATGAGATAAGTGGGACTCCGGTTCCCGTAGCAGCAAGTCTGCGGGTGCCCGTCGCGCAAAATCAGTGAAATGATGAAAGGTGCTCGGGGGTAGGATGTGCTCCTGAGGATGATACCTCTCCGGATCGAACGGCCAAATCCTCGGAGGCAATGGCATAATGTCAGGCTCATCCTCTACTCGTAGAGAACCTCCATCGTGTGGAATATTGTCAGCCATCTGAAAAAAGGTGCAAAAATGAGCGAAATAAGCCAAAATTGCAAAAAGTCAACAAAAGTCAACTCTCGGGAAGAGAAAAAGTCAACAAAAAGTCAAAGCCCGGGAAAAGGTGCTAAACTTCAAGAGAAACATACCTCAAGTGGTGAAAATTGAGAAAGAAGCTCCAAAAACAAATTCTGATCGGTTCAAAACGAAGAGAATCGAAAGTTTTCACGAATTAACTTCGCGTAGGGCGTTGAAAAACGTGTATAAAGTGTGGATCTGAGAGGGAAAAGGGTCTAGGAAGGAAGGAGAGTGTTTTTCGGCTTTGATTTTGTGACCAAAAGTGTTTTGAAGTTGTGTACTTAAAGAGCCGGCCTTTAAAAGACCAAGCTGCCCCTGTTTTGTTAAACTGGTCGACCAGCCAGTTTTTCTGGTCAGCTGACCACTTAAGTGGTCTTCAACTGGTTGGCAAGCTATGTAGGTGGTCAGCAACCCTCCTGGATGGTCTTCAGGGTCCCATTTTCCTCTCTGTGTGTTTTTGTGATGATTGGAGTCCTTGGCTCTCGAGAAAGTGCAAGAAAAGTACACTTTTTGGCTCAAAATGTCCCCCGCGGGAACTTCAATTCAAGTCTTCGATGCGTGGCTCATCGTCACTCGTCAAGAGTAGTGTGTATCCTTTTTGAGTACGTTATGACCCCTCCGAGAGGTAAATCGGAGGTTACGGTTGATTTGGTCTCGTTAAGGCTTGTATTTCCTTATTCGGCATTTTGCTTCAAACATACTATTGAAGTCGCACGTTTCTCCTGCATTGTTATGCACACTTTACCCGCGTTGTCACGCACACTTTGGTTGCATTTTCATGCACCTCTCCACCCGTGTTGTCACGCACACTTAGGTTGCATTGTGATGCACCTCTCCACCCGCGTTGTCACGCACACTTTGGTTGCATTGTCATGCACCTCTTTACCTAGGGGTGAGCATGGTCCGGATTGGACCGGATTTGGGTAAAACCAGGACCAAACCGTTATCTACGGTTCCTAAAAAATTGGAACCAATCCAATCCGTTTAAATCATGGAACCAATCCAAACCAATCCATTTAAATACAGATTGGATCGGTTTAGGACCACGGATTCACATAATTAAATAACAAATATATATATATATATATATAACACTTTAATTTCATAAAAATATAAACATAGCGCTATATTAGTTCCACAATAACAACATCTATTTCTATAATAGCGACATATTGTTCTAGAATTTAAACAACCATAAGAAAACTGGTTTCACCATAAGTATTTAAACCATTACAAATTAAAACTAAAAACTAACAAACAAAAGTAATAAAAGAAGATATTATACGGTTTTAGGTTTGAGTTTAGATTTTATATAAAATAAGAGAAGATACTATGGGGGAGGATGTATAATAAAAATATATACTATTTGTATACGGTCCGGATCGGTTCCAATCCAAAACCGCGGGGTTCAATCTAGAACCAATTCGTGTACTACGGATTTTTAATTCTTCAATCCGGAACCGAACCGCGGATTTAAAAAATCAATCCAAACCTATCGGATTGGACTGGACTGGATCGGATTACGGATTCCTTGCTCAGCCCTATCTTTACCCACGTTGTCACACACACTTAGGTTGCATTGTCATGCACCTCTTTACTTGCGTTATCACGCACATTTTACTTGCATTGTTATGCACTTCCCCACTTGCGTTTTCACGCACGTTTTGCTTAAATTGTTATGCACTTTTCATTTGCATTGTTATGCACTTTTCACTTGCATTGCTGCGCACTTTTCACTTGCATTGCGATGCATGTTTCCATCGGCATCATATGTGCACACGTTTATCTTGTGTTGATATTGTATCTTGATATAGCGTTGAACATGTGTTTCTATTATATTGTACCTGTTAAATCTCTCTTTTGTGCAGGCACGATATTGTATGTACGGTTCATTCAAGAAAAGTTCTATTTCAGTTTGACTGCTACACTTCTCCACTCGCGTTTGGCATGCGTTTGGACGTACCTTTCTCCTCTCGCGTTCGACACGCGTTTGGATGACTACGCTTTCTTGCACAGTCCTTCTCCTTTTGCGTTTGATACGCTAGAAGGTGTTTCGTTTGGGACTCTGGGTATTCTCGGTAGTCGCTTTTAGCCTTATCCGCGTGAGACGCAGTGAGAATTGTATAATTTTCTTGCATCCTTTCTGCATAAGATGTAGTTTGGTTCGTGTTTACTTGCTTATGTACGAGTTTGCTGTAGCATTCCTTTGCATAATATTCGCTTAAAATGTCACATTTATTTTGCATAATTGCTTCATTACGGCTCTCTTTACATGATCATAAGTTATGTTCGGCATTGTGCATGTCATTTGCATCTTGCCCCGGCCTGCGGGTGCATCTCTTTGTTATCTTGTCTATTTGTCTAAGTCTTCGGCCTTGTCAAAAATGGGTCGTCTCTGGGCTTTGACATTCACTCCCGTCACTTCTTGACTTCCGAGTTCTGTCAAAGAGGGGTAACTATAGACACCCCATTTTTGACCGAGCTTAAGACTCAAACGTCATCGATTGAGCGCTCGATGATTGTGCATGTTTGTGCTCGTTTCGAGTTTTCGGGATTTTCAACTGAGTGCCTTGCCTTCGGGCCTTTGAACTCTTTGTGTTTTGGCTTGGTTTGTAGACCATGCCTTGTTTTCCCTTGCCTGGAGAGAGAGAGAGGTCTGTAGACCACTTTGTGGTCGTAGACCACTTTTCCCTCTTGTAGGCTAGTTTCGGTTTCCAGAGCCTTCGGTCGAGTGCCGTGTCTTGCTTCCCTTTTGGTTTGGTTTTGAACCAAACCTTGTTTTCCCTTCCCTGGAGGGAGAGAGAGGTCTTGTAGACCACTTTTTTTGTGGTCATAGACCACTTTTCCCTCCTGTAGACTAGTTTCCGGTTTCCGGAGCCTTCGGCCGCGCGCCTTGTCTCGGGACCGCTTACCGTTCTTCTTTTGGCCTGGTTTTCGAACCATGCCTTGTTGTCTTGGTCTAGAGGGACACAGAGGTCTTGGAGACTAATTTTTGTGGTCATAGACCACTTTTCCCTCGTAGACCACTTTTGGTGCCCGTAGACTAGTTTTCGAGGCTTCCGGCTGTGCGCCTCGACCCCTGGACTCATGTCTTGCATCCTTTTTGGTTTGTTTTTGGCACAAACCTTGTTTTCCTTGCTTGGAGGGTGGAATGAGGGTTGGAGACCAATTTCTCTCCTTGAAAATCACTTTTCTTCCCCGCCAGCCAGTTTTCTAGTCAGCCAACTGGTCTTGGTGGCCTTTGGACCACCAAAAGTGGTCGACAACCATGCCACCACCTTGCTTTCTTGGTGCAGACCACCTCTCCCCCCTTACCGACCACATGGTCTCCTTCCAGACCAGAAAAAGTGGTTGGCCGACCAGTGTATGTAGCTGGCCGACCACTTCAAGTGGTCAACAGCTTTCCTGCAGTTTCCTGCAGATATTTTGGTGCCAGCTGTGACAGCTGGTGAGCACAAAAACCCTCCTCCATACACGTGTATGGAGGGATTGCATCTAGCTTCAAGCTTGTTCAACAAGCTTGAGGCTTGTTTTTCTATAAAAGGGAGGTCGTCTCTCTCTTCTCCAGGTTTTGAAATTTGCTTAGAAGATATACATACACATCTATCTCTATATTTCTCTCTTTGTCTCATTTTTGTGCTTGAAAGTGCCTTTCTTTCACACTTTTGCACACAAACACATAGTGAAACACCACACTTTTGTTGATGTGGCACCTAGAAGCTGGTTTTAGTGTTTTTGGATTGGTTTTAGCTCAAAAAGGTTGCTGGAGTTGCAGCCTTGAAGTTGTTCTACAAGGGTAAGTTTCTAACCCCTTAGACCTTGGTTTTTGTTTCAGCTTTTGGCCCTATTTGCATGCTGATTTAGGTCTAACTTTTAACTACAAAAAGTTCTGATTTCAAGTGTTTGAAATGTTTGTTTAAGGCTTTGTTGGTGTTGGGGCTAGTCTACCCCCTTCTTGTGCCTTGTTTGGCCTTATTTTGTGCTGTCCTTTTAAGCTATTGGGACCACCTCTTTTTGGCCTTCTCACCACTGAAACTCAGAGGAATTTCAGTGGTGGAAAGTGTGTTTTGAGGTCCTAAACAGGAGAGGGTCATCCCCTTTCCTTGTATCTTGAATTCTTGCCTTATTAGCCTCATGTTTGAGCATGGTTTTCTACCATGTGTTGGCTTGTTCTCAACTTGTTTTTGGTATTATTTTGACATGGAATACCTTTGTTTTAGCTTGGCTGAGTCACCACTTGCATGCATTCTACACTTGTAGTGTAATCTTGTATGCTAGCCTAACATGCATCATGCTTTTGGACCATCATTTTAGCATGTTTTGGCTCAAATCCAAGAAGATTTTGTTCATGTTTTACCATGCTTAAGCTCTGATTTAAGTGTTTTGGGCCATGCATGCCTTGCTTTGTATAGCTATAGTTCATTCATGCTCACTAGCTTTGAGTTTCCAAGCCACTAGCATGCATTGCTTGAGCTATTCACATGATTTGGCATCATTTGATATGTGATTTCAGTTCATGTAGTGTGGTCATGCCCTCACATCTTTCACTCATTCAATGCATTGGAGGGTTTGTGCTTTATGCCTTAAATATGAGCCCATGTGTATGCCATCTTGCCTAGGCTTTTGGGCCACCATTTCAGTGTGTATTTGGTCCTATTTTGCCATGATACAACTCTGATTTTTTTTGGTTAAGTCATCTCATGCTTGGTTTTGGTAGGTGTAGTGTAATCCTCCTTGTTGGCCTTGCATGCTTGTTGTTTTGGCTCTTCATGCAACTTGTTTTGGCTACACTCCGTGCATGTTTTAGCCTTGATTTGACATGCTCTAGGACTATTTTGGGTTGCATTGGTCATATGCTTCATGTATTGCATAGCTATAGTGCAAGTGCCTATGCTAGTTTCAAGCTTTGAGTCTTCTAGCATGCTTCATTTGTGACATGTACATGATTTGGCATCATTTCACATGTTATTTCAAAGCATATAGCATTGCCATGTTCCCATTTATTTCACCCTTTGAGTGTCTCTTAGGGTCATGCATTGTTGCCTTGTTTGTGGCCTAACTTATATGCATGCATGCCTAGACCTTTGAGCTCCCATCTCAGCATGTTTTGGTCCTTGTTTTGACCTATTTGAGCTCTGACCATGGCTGGTTTATCCATTTGTGACATGTATTGCATGCCTCTTGTGTAGTCCCCTTCACTAGCTTTAATGCTTAAGGACCCTGCTATGCTTACTTTGTTTAAGTGATTCGGCATCATTTCATACCTAATTTCAATGCTTATAATGTGGCTACACTCTTACATTTGTCACTCCTTGAGCACTTTGGAGAGTTGTGCTCTTGTGCTTAATTGATAGGCCATTGCATGAACATCACCATTTTGCCTTTCATGCCATCATTTCATAGCATTTTGGCCACTGTTTTGGGCATGATTGAGGTCTGTCCATATTCAGTTTAAGTCTATCGAGCATGTTGTTTGAATGTTGTTGTTTGCATTGTGTTTGCATGCTTGTTGCATTGCATTATGTTAGCATGCATTGCATTGAGTTTGCATGCCTTGCATTGCATTGTGTTTGGATAGGGTGTTAGTCCAAACACGAGAGACGAGGGACGTTTCATACTTGAAGTGATGAAACGTGTCTCATTTCTCAGTCGCCGACCCTCTTGATCATGCATGATAGAGGTTGAGGCTTTATGTGTTATTTGAGCATTCATTCACATTAATTCGTGCAATCTTGGCTTCTCGGCCACCGTGCATTGCGATGCATGGTTGGTGGCCCGAGGGTTGAGAACTACACTCCCTTGAGCTTAAGAAATGATAAGGAGAGTGGTTGTGTACACATATCTTGCAAATACACTGCCCTGCCCTTTTGTTGTTCTCTGTTGCAGCAAACTGGAGAAGTGCAGAATTTTCTAGTCGGCAGACCAGTAAAAGTGGTTGGCCGACCACTTTTTCTGGTCTGCAGCAAAGGTAAGTGGTCGGCAGGTGGTCAGCAACACCAATAAGTGGTCGGCAATGCTCCTGGAGGTCTCCACGATGAAGCAGAAGCTATCTGGAGGTTTGTGTAGTGTTCTGAAAACAAATACAAACAGAGGCAAGTTGGGGCATCGCGATGGATTTCCGAACGAGGCGACCGAGCATGCATGCGCTTTTCGCTCCGAGGCCCCTTCTATTTGCTTTACTTAGTTGCTTTGCTTAAGCTAGCTAATGCATTGGTTTTGGTACTTAAGCAGTTAATGCGATTAGCTATTCATTTGTATTTAATTAGCTAGTGCAGTTAGCTAATTAGCTTGTTTTGTAATAATTAGTTAACTTGTTAGTTAATTAGTTCTGTTTTGTAATAATTAGTTTAATTAGCTTAGATTAGCTAGTTAGCTCGTTATTCGAACCCTCCGTCGAGAGGGCAAATGTTGTAATAAGTGTGCATGTGTGTGATGCATATCTTCCAACCCCCATTTCTTTCTCCTTTTACTTACCCGCTTTTGATGGTTAGTTTTAGGGCATGTTTCAACTAGCATCCTTATGCTTCGCATGCGTGCATCATTCATCTATTTCGCATGCACCGGGCTTGGCGCATCATGCAAACTGCATTGTATTTCAATTCCAATTTGAATACATGTTATCTAATAGCATTTCATATGCCATCTTAGGTAGCTGAGCCTATCTCATTGCATTTTGCATGTGTTGCATTAGGCATTGTTGACATAACTAGGATCATGCATTGATTACTAACTAGCTTCTTTTTTGGCTCGGAGTACACTGTGAGTGTTTTTGTTTTAGCATCCTTGCATGAATGTAAGTGATTGCCATGTTAGCATGCTTGCCATGAGGCTATTTGCTTATCTGTTATAACTGCATGAATGCCTATGGATGAAGGTTGAATTGCTTCAATTGGAACAATTCATCAAAATACGAGTTTTAAGCCCACTTGAGAGTGGCAAATCATGTTTTCTAAGCCCACTTGAGGGCGGCAAAATCCACGTCTTAGCCTACTTGCGAGTAGCAACATCAAACCATTTTCGAAAAACAAACATGAGATGTTTTGTTCCAACTTGAGTGATTTAGTCTATACTTGTATGTTGTGCGCATCACATAGTAAGCTGGTCTAATAAACTGGAATATGAACACATGTGTTTTCAAAAATAACATATCATGTTAGTAAAGGCCGATCTTTTGATCGGGCGAGCGGGGTTGCTCATTGCATGACCTTCCCCTCTCGTACCCAAGTTCCCGAGCCAAGGCAACTTTGGTGATGATGGACACGTGGCCTTAGGCACGAGTCAGGGTTTCCTAAATTTTCCAAAAACAAAATATTTAGGTGGCGACTCTGAAATTTGGCAAAGTAGTCCATGTTTGGCACTTCTTGATTAAAATCAGTTTTCCAAAACGATTTGCCAAATTTGGACTCTTTAGTGATTTATCAGTCTTACATTGCACTTTGTGAGATTAGATTCAGAACTGTGACATGAGTCCAAACTGTAGTAGCTAAGAACAACGATATGCGCCCTCGCGCGCGGAGCGGAGTTCTGGGCGTTCTACAACCACATCCTTGAAGATATTCCAATGTGGCCAAAATCAGTGCCTGCTATATGCATACATTGTGATAGTCAATCAGCAATTGATAGAGCACAGAGTCATATATATAACGGTAAGTCTCGATACATTCGTCGTCGACATAATACCGTAAGACAACTACTCTCTAATGGAATTATTTCCATTGATTATGTGAAGTCTAAAGACAACATAGCGGATCCACTAACCAAAGGGTTAGCAAGAGAGCTAGTTGAGAATTCATCGAGGGGAATGGGCCTAAAGCCTATTAAATAAGAGTTACCACAACGGCAACCCAACCTAGTTGACTGGAGATCCCAAGATCTAGGTTCAAAGGGACAATCGAGTTGTGAATGACTTAGAAGGATCACTGGAGAGTCCAACTCCTACCCATTTCTATGATGAAATAAATGATGTCTGCAGCGTTTTAGGTTAAGTAAAATTTTAATAATTTTTATTTCTAGGTAAACCTAGTGGAGTATGGCAGGATACTCTTCATAAAAATCACCTATTTGAGTGTGAACTAGGCCGGTTCTATGAGATTTGTGAAGGGCTACAATTCTCTAGAGCACTCATGAAAGACCAGGTTGTTCAGGGCCAAAATGAACACAATAGTGAGAACTAAACTGTGTCTGGGAATATACTGTGTGAGTTCTATTGTCTTGGTTTACACAAACGGCTGAACAGTTCAAGACATCATGTTCACTGGTTAGTTAGTAAATCCGATAGTGTCTCACAAGGGAAGGTTCAAAGCCAAAAGCTATCTATCCTTTACAGAATATTTCTAATTTCTGTACTCTCTGTATTTAGATCATGTTGTTGCATTTTCTCTCCGTCAAATTCCATTCATGTGGGGGATTGTTGGAAAAATTGTGTAATATAGGCTTGTTTTAGGCCATCTTTGAGCCCAAAATTGAGTGGGCCCCAACCGTCTTTTGGGTTGGGTCTGAAGAGGTGATGTGTTCCTTGCCGCGTGGCAAGTCACACGGTGAAGACGGAACGTTAAAACCATTTATGAGTGAATGGGAAGTTGACGTCGTTTTCGGGTCTAACATTAATTTTTTAGACAAAATTCATTTGAATTTTTTCAAAAAAATTATTGTGGGAATTTAATTTAAATCTAAATTCAAATTTTTGTTTCCTAAAAATGTACCTCTTCCTTTATTGATTAAACTATTCAAACAGTTTAATAAAAATATTCCAACAATTTTAAAACTGTTCCACCAACGGATACTTTTTTCAAACTGTTTGAAAAATTGTTCTAAGCAACGGACAAATCAACTATTCAACAGTTATCTGTTTGAATAGTGCTTGCACCTGTTCAATTTAAATGTGCACCTATTCACTTCAATTTGGTACCTGTTCGGGTCAGATTTTTGCCTATAAATTCAGACCATTTCCAGCAGTCTTGGACACCGAAAATCAGTCTCAAAAATATTCCTTTGCTGTCCAAACTTTTATCTTTAGTGCATTATTCTTCATATTAGTTTTAGAATAAAATTCAGAGACTTAGAACACAAGTTTGGTTCGCCGTACAAATTTGTTTGGAGTGCTACTACAAATATGTGAAGATCATTGTATCTTGGGAGATACACGCCACATAACCGTAAGCACCGTAGCGGGGCAAATCTGTCTTAAGGACAAAGTATCACACATTCGACTTGGTCTTTTATTTTTCATTTGGTTCGACAAAATAAATTCTGTAAGTTTTATTTTATTTTGTTTGATTTAGTTTCTATTTATTTTATTTACACAGAAGATTGTTCCAACAGTGTATATAAGTGTTATGGTGGAGACTTAAGGTGTGTGCACGTGTGCTTGTGAAATCTCAAGAAGTGAACATGTGTGTGATGTGTTAATAACCCTTAAGTTAACAAGTGAGTATGTATTCTCCCATTTGTTCTGCTTGGCTGGGAAAGAGAGTAAAAGGAAATGTGAGTTCAAGAGTGGAGAGGAAAAGGGAGTAACCGAGAGAGAGAGTAGCAAAATTCAGTCCAAGAAGAAGAAAACCTAAAAGAAGAAAAGCTATGAGAAACAAGAGAATTAGAAGGGAATCAACTAAACTTCTTGATATTAAAGTTCAAGGTAAGGAATTTATGCTCAAATCATGTAAAATCTTCATATAATACTTGAAATTAAGGAGACTATGGAATCAATTTCTTGTAAATTATAAGAAATTGGGTTTTGAGTAAGAATTTAAGATTTAAGCTAAATGCATGTTTATAAAATATTTGGTAAGGACTTCACATTAAACTTGAAATTAAGAAGAGTTTAAGATCAATTCAATGGAATTTGTAAGGAAATGGGTTTGAATAAGAAAATAAAGTTAGGATTCATGGTTATGAAAATAAACATGGAAATTGATTATTTTTGGTTTGATGTTGAATATCTTGCATAAATTTAGGTCTCATTTCTACATGCATGTAATGTAATTTGGTTTTAATATTTGATGTTGAATATCTTGCATAAATCAAACTCAAACTCTTAATGTAATTTAAGAGTTGGCTCAAATAAAACATATTTTGGAATATCTATGATTTAAGGAAATAAGTTTGGAAGTAGTTAGTTTGAGTTTGATTTTGTCATTCTTCATAAATTTGAAACTCAACCTTACATGCATCATGGAAATTTCAAGGTTTTGAGATTTTAATTCATGTTTTATGAGTTTAAATTTGGATTTGATATGAGAAAAAATAATAAAAATCAAAATTAGAGCAATTCAAGATTTTAATTATGGTTTGAACTTGATTATGTAGAATTGGTTGGATTTTGATGAATGTTTCATGCATGCAAATGATTTTCTAAGAAATTTATAGCTTTAATTTCATGTTTTGAAGGAAAATAGAAAGAGCTTAAAGTCAATTTTATGTAATTAAAAAGAAAATGAGGAATTAGAGCTATGCTCGAATTTATGGAAATTAATTTAGAAATTAATCGCATTGAGTTTCAATTGTACATGCATTGTGAATTTTTCAAGAGTTTTGAAAGTTTAATTCATGTTTTAAAATTTGTGGGTTTGAAATTGGGTTTGATATAGAGAAAATAAATTAAATCAAAATTTGGACAAATTTGGAAATAAATTATAATTTATATTTGAGAATCAAAAATTAGTTTGATTTTGATTTAAATTTCTTACATATAAATATTTTGAAAGAGCTTTTTAGCTTTAACTTATGTTTTACAAAACAAAGAAGAAGAATGTTGGAATTATTATATTCATGAAATTATTGGTTTTAATCTTAATGATCAAGGAGATTTTTGTATTAGAAATTGGAAAATTGGTCATGGGTTTATCTTTATTAATAAAATTACATGTTTAAATTGGTTCATGCAAGAGTTTAAGTTTTGAATATGTGTTTGGAAATTATTTTATTGGTTTTAAAAGCACAGGAAATTTGATGGCCGCTCGAGCGATAAAGTCACCGCTCGAGCGAACATTAAGGCCAACCAGTATTTTTATAAAACTTTGCAGACCACTCAAGCGACCAAAGGTCCGCTCAAACGAAGACCCTATTTTCAGTGTATTTTGAAAAATTACATTTAATTCACATTTTTATTCTCGTCTCTTTCCAAAGCATTCTAGACATGATTTATAGCTCAATAAAGATTAATAAGTTAATAATCAACATTAATTAGTTGATTAAAAGAATAAGTTATTAACTTGGTAGTACTTGATTAAGAAGCCAAGTAAGGAATTAGTTTATTCAGAAAAGAATGATTTAATAATGAAAGGATATGTGAAATGAATACCCGATTCATTTAAATAAGAAAGAATAAGCATAGTAGAACTCCGGACTACTTAGACAGAAAAAGACAAGAAAAGTCAAGTTTGATGAAGGAATTGATATTTTATTTCAATGTGTATATGTTATGTGCTTGTGTAGGTCACGCATTATTGTCTGATCTGTCTAATCTATCTGATCTGCTTCTGCAGCTATCTGTGAGTAATAACTTAGTAAAACTATGTTCAATTTTATTTATTTTTTGTATGATGAATTAAGATTTGTTTTCTGAAATGATATGTTTTGTACAATGAATGATTGTCCAATTTCTGACAATGTATTTGTGGCTTCCTTAGCATCATGTGATATCTGTTAGCTATTACCCAGTATCGGAGGTTCCATTATAGAACTTAATATGTCTGCACTCTGTTACCCGTACCGGAGGCTCCATCATGGGGCTCAGCATATCTATTCTCTGTTACCCGGATCCAGAGGTTCCTTTATGGAACTGGTTATTTATAACCACCATATGTTCTGTATCTATTATGTTAGCGCTAATGGACGTACCACGTATGATCAAGCATGAACTCTGATTTCCGTATATGATTTGAACAAGAATATGAATATGAATCTATTTATGAATCTGAATTATGATTTATGAATCTGGTATGGACATCATTTATTAAAACCCTTTACTCTGTTATTATTCACTGGGCTCTAGCTCACTATATTATTTATGTACGTAGGTGATCAAGCGCGTGACCAGGCTTAAAGGCGTCTGCCTAGAATCTGTTTTTGTCAGCCAACCTATGTACCTCCCGTGGAGGTTCTGGATATGTCAAGTAGCTATGGCTATTTGATTTAAATTTTAAGTTTTGTTTTCTTGTTTGGTTAAACAAGTCTTTGTGTATTTTGTAAATAGGGCTAAGTCCTTTTTTGTTTAATTTGTATATATATAATGACATAAGGATGATGTGTATATATCTATATAAAAAGTTTAAAATTTTTCTGTCTCATATAAGTCTGCACAACTCAATGGACGTTGAATATTTGTTATTTGCTTCCGCTAGCCCCTAATATTATGTTAATTTGTCTCAGAGGCCTTCGATAATTCCAGGATTACTGGCCAGTTACGATGCTAAACCTATAGAGGCGGGTTTGGGTTGTGACATTTTGTCCCTCTTAAGTCTCTCCTAAAGTAGTTTCCCAGTCTTAGGGTTGTACCAGGAGCCATATTTTCGCGCCTCCCGAAAGGCACTTTGGAGGGCAGTGACTGCAACTTGTTTTGCAGAAATCAGGGACGCTGGATCAAAGGGGTGATTTCTACGGGTGCTCAAGCGCAGAAGGGTGGCAACATCTTCTAGGGTCGGGGTTATCTCCCCCCATGCCAAGGCAAAAGTGTGAGTGTCGCGGTTCCAACAGGAGACAACCATATTAGTGTTTTTCTGTACCTTGCGCACTGACAACTCCCTCGAAATCAAGACAGCATTGAAGAGACGAACATCCCGCAAGCGCTGCTCGAAGCCACCATCCGCAATGATGTCATTAACCCAAAGGGACCAATCTGCTGAGGGGGCCCGAGTGAGTGCAATAGTAGATGTATGAATGGGCGAAGTCGCCACGCTCCACGCGAAACCTCAGCACAAAGACTAGGTTCACCATGTCAGCATCATCCAAAGTAGCCTCACCAAAAGGGAGCAGAGGCTCCTCTAGAGAAAAGGCATCAGAAATGAATGAGTCAACTGACTTTCAAAAGGGGTCAGCCAGTCCACCGAAGTATGGGGCCCTCCTCTACTCAGTAGGGGGTGGGACAGCCCTATCAGGTAGAAACCTTGTGCTAGCCATGAGGAAGAATAAAAAAAGGTAAAGACAACTTTGGAAAGTAGGGACAAGGAAGAGCAGAAGACAATGAGACAAAAAGTATGTTTGGGCAGAAGTGGGGGACCTAGTGGACCCAAGGGCACTATTTATAAAGAATGCAGCAAAGGGGCACCAATACGCTTCCCTAGGCCCATTATGACCCGTTAGTCAAAAGGGGGGCACCTTTTCAAAGCCGACGCAACTTCTGACCCAACCGACACAGCTCTTGGGTTACTTGCTGACGTCATGCACGTGCGGGAAATCAGGGGCATGTCCCCCATGCACGCAGGGGGCAAATGTAGAGGGTCAGAAATTAAACCCGAAATTAAGTATGGGCCTAAACGCTGAGGTCGCCCCTATGAGGCGACCAAGAATAAAAAAAGGAGCATGGGCTAAAGCCAAAGGGAAGTGGGCCAACAGTGGGCCAAAGTAGTTCTAACCCGCCAAGGGTCTAAGCACACTCCACAAAGGAAAATGCCTAAGTCAAATTTCGGAGGCAACACCTGCCGTGGTAAGTTGCGGAGGCAACACCTGCAACGGTGAAGTGCAGAGAAAACATGTGTAGCGGAAAAGTTACTGAGGCATTTTGCCTTAGCGCTGCCATTTCTAATATTTTCGATTCCGCTGCTATCTGAAGTTACTGAGGGAAAGAGAAAGCTGACGCAACTAAATTGCTGAGGTGACACTTGCGACGGCCAAGTTGTGGAGGCACCTCGTCCCAACGCCGCCATTTCAGGTAATGTCGGTGCCGCCGCCATTCCAAGTAATGTTGGTACCATATCCATCTGAAGTTGCTAAGGAAAGGAGAAAATCGAAACAACCAAGTTGTAGAGGCAGTACTTGCAGCACCCAAGTTGTGGAGGCATTCTGTCGACGCCGCCATCTCTAACATCTTCGGTCCTGCCGTCTGGTCGTCACGGGAAATGATTACCACAATAACTACGACTGCAGCAACTAAGTTGCAGGGGGAATATCTTGCCAAGGTGATAGCAGCCTTTGAGAGAGGCCTCCCTCTGCAAGTAGAGGCTAATGTTTGGCGCTAATAACAGGCCCCAAGGTATTACTAGCTTAAGACTGATAGCAAGTCCCAAAGTTCATTAACTTGGCATTGATAGCAAACCCCAAGAATTACTGGTTTGAGCTGATAGCAGGCCTAGAGATACCAGTATACCGCGACAATCCCGCGAAGATGGAAGTAGGGTAACCCGAGCATAAATGACTCCATTTCCATTACCCACGTCATGGACCTGCCTTAGTCACACAAGCAGGACTAAGGAAACCCCCTTGGGCTTGGTACTAAGGCACAGCATAGCTAATAGCAAGCTTGGCTGTGGCCTTTGCCCTGGGAAGCTGGAGAGTTTGTGGTTAGGTGGCTAAGGGTGGAGGCTTCATTGAGGTGAACATGAACATAGTCGATAGTAGACTAATGGAGTCCTGATAATGCATGTACTGGCCAAATAAAACTGAGAAGGCAAGTGCAGCGACAAGGTTCACTGCTGCTAGTGCACTTGTTGAGGTTCAAACTGAGAAGGCAAGTACAGAGGCAAACATTTCCGCCGTAACTGCACTTGCCGAGGCTCAAAAGGGAACTGTAGCGCCAAACATTCTCGTCGCAACTACACTTATTGAGGTTCAAAAAGGTAGTTGCGGAGGAAAATAGATAGTACACAGTACATGTATAGGGACACGTGGCACCTTCAACCTGGTGGCTCAAGGCAGAATATTCCATGTGATCCTCTGGGACGCATGTCTTCTCTCTAGTTGGCCACTTGGTGTCCTCTTGGCACCAAGGAAAAACCTATAAATATGACCCATTTTCTCAAGATTCAAAAAAGAGGAATTTTGGGAATTTAGGGGAGATGTTGCCCATTTTGGTACTGTCATACATTCCTTTTTGAGCCACTTACTTCACCCTCACCCAGCTACACACTCTCCAACTGCCCAGACAATTACTGCTGCTTATTCTCCAGCCATTCCACCGCTGTTGGACCATTAACATAGTTTTGCATCTCTAATCATCTTCCCAACCTTGAACCCCCTACAAATACAAACCTATCAAATTGGATTGAATCAAATCGGATTACAGATTTTACGAATTATTTGCTCAACCCTACGAGGTGGTACTTTTTTAATGAATTTGAAAGTAAAATATATAACTTGATGGTATGAACAACCACAACCCATGTAAGGAATATATATTTGTTAGGAATTGTATACTTGAATAGAGATTTATAAAGAAAAGTACATATTAGTTTTTTTTTTTTAAATCATTTCTCTTGCATTTTTCTTTCACTTTTTAAATTTTGTCAAAATTCATAATACAACCATGGCCTAAGTCATGTTAGTTTAGCGGTTTGGGGAGGATAATAAAATTGTTAATTCGTAATCAAAAACATATTTAATTGAGATATGGTATTTTAGGGGTGAGGTTAACATATCATGAGAGAGTTGAGATTCAGAGTCTAATTCTATGAGATTGGATGGTTAAAGAACTATTTATATTATTATTTTACAAAAATATCAAAATCAATTTAAAATAAACGTATCTTGTATTTAGTCTGTAATCGGATTGGACCATACTATTAGATCCTGTGGGTCCATTATGGAACCCCGTATCGATAATCTGAACTATTCAATGTGTAGGGTTTATCGAATGTTTCATCTCTACAAAAAATCAAATTGATCAGATATCAATAACCACTTGATCAAGTCATATTTATGTCAACATTCAGTATGATTTAAAAAAAAATATTAACAGAAATGTGATCCAATCAATTAGCATTCGATATCTGATCAACGTGATTTTTTTCCTGAGATGAAATATTCAACCAATTCTACATATTGAACGATTCAGATTATCGATATGGATTCCGTGATGAGCCCAAAGAAGTCAAACAATCCAATCTCGCCCGAAACCAAATGGGAGACTAGCCTTACCCAAATAATGATAGTTTTTATATAATTTTATAGTCAACCAATTCATATCATCATAATAGCACACACAAACAAAAATTTTAGGCGTCATGATTGCACTACAAAAAAATTGATTTTTTGCGACGGTAAAATACCGTCGCTAATACTCTTAATGCCGTCGCTAATACTTTTTGCGACGGCAAAATGACTTTTTGCGACGGCAATAGGGGGGTCGCAACTGCAGGGGTTGCAAAAGAGTTTTTGCGACGGTAAGTGCCGTCGCTAATGTTTTGCGACGGCATTTTTTACCTTTTGCGACGGCACCGTACAGTCGCTAATAACGTTTGAAATTTCTTAACTTTTTTGCGACGACCCTATTTTACCGTCGCTAAAAATGTTATTTGAGACGGTAAAAAATACCGTCGCTAATAGTCTTTTTATAAAAAAAAAATTACTATTTTTGCGACGGTGTGGTGCCGTCGCAAAAAGTATAAAAAATATTAATTTTTTTATTTTTTGCGACAGTGTAATGCCGTCGCAAAAAATATTAAAAAATAATAAAATTTCTATTTTAAATAATAAAATTTCTATTTTTTGCGACAGTATAATGTCGTCGCAAAAAATAAAACCTATAACAAAATTAATAAAAATATTAAAAATTTCTATTTTTTCCGACGGTGGTGCCGTCTCTCACTCTCTAAGAGCTGATTATTTACATTCCATTCACAAAAACATCATAACAGAAAATAAAAATAAAAATTGATTAAACCATCAAATTCAATATTTTACAAAGAATAATTAAACTGTACATGTTCAAATTCAATATTCAATTGAGTGAAATCATAACAGAAAATAAAAATAAAAATTGATTAGACCATCAAATTCAATATTTTACAAAAAATAATTAAACTGTACATGTTCAAATTCAATATTCAATTGAGTGAAATCAAGCCAGTTTTGTATGTGGAAGCTCAGGGCTGTAATCCTCTTGTCAATCCGCTCAATCAATTCCTTGCCACCACCCTCTGGTTTTAACATTTGTTGTGCACACCTCAGTGCAAAAAAGAAAAGGGCCTGGATCTCAATTGGATAACCATATATTCCCTGTTCCAAATGTAATTGAAAAACAGAAGTTATAATCTAATATATGAAAGCAAGCTAAGTGGTAATTGAGAAATGATACTGTCAGTTTGCCAAAAAAGTGTTAAGACTCAAGCAAGCACCACCCCGTGCCATGCAGTTCATGCTGCCATAAAAACTCCAAAATTAGATCAGACCAAGCTCAATTAAAATTGGGTCAAACATGCTCAAATAATATTCATACAGCATGGAGAACAATAAAAACTGGATGCTCATCGCAACAGAGGCTCCAAGTGGGTTTTGTAAGGCTGAGAAATCTTTGTAAGAACCATAATGTTAACCAAAACCTGACCAATTTATCAGTCATGTTAGAAGGTTTGATACAGAACCCAAGGACCACTATAATTGGCCAACCAAAGCCTGACCCTCCTGACCTATCTACTCCATTGATTTGATATAATTCGCTTGGAAAATATGAATTTTTTTCTTGTACATCGTTGAAACAAATGAATTCATAACAAATTAAAACATCATGTTGAGCCACAACACCTCACAATCAAAATTGAAAAGTTAAAAATCTAATCATTCCCAAGATTAAAATTTGTTAGATACCATATTTTCTAAGAACAAGCTTATTAAGGGGATATAAGCCCCCAGTAGGGTAGCCCTGAAACCGATTCCAAACACTTGAGTTTGGCTAATTGGGTCAGCTTCTTCCCTCTTGGAGAAGTGTTGACTGCAGCAGCCTAAAGAGATCAGAAAAAAGACATCTAATGTAGCTTCTGCATTCTTTCTCAACAAATGCAGTAAAATTGCAATCACAATAACCCATGAGACAGAGAGAGAGAGAGTAAAAAAATGTTGGCCCAAACTTACAAGTTTCAATTGCCGAGGATATGGACATGCACCAGGAGAACCATAATTAACAGCCAAGATATTAACACCGTCCTGTAATCAGACATTGAAAGAGAATATATATATATGCACGAGAACAGTGAACTTATGTCACAGTTTCTATCTGTCAAGAAGTAGAATAATGCAGATAAAAATTGAATAATAAACAATAGAAAATAAAGCAGAACATACAATAAACAAAATTACATCAAAAGGAAATATAACTATAGAAAAACAAAGACATGAAAATAGGAATGATAGTAAATTCACTGAATAATCGTTATAATACTTCAATGGTACACCTCATAAAACCAATCATGTCTCCCCATGCTTACATTTCCATACATGTGTCAACAACTAAAACTTTTCCCAACTCATCTTTATTTTTTCATTAGGCAGTGGAAACCTGTAACTTCTTATTTACTTCTTTCCTAGTATCATGTCATACATACATCTAGGGCCAAAACAAAATATCAGAACAGCATTATACAAACTATCAACTTAAAAGATGGATCTAAGGGTGGGCCTATGTTTGGATGAAGGGGGGCCATGGCCCCTCCTGGGTCTCAAAATTTTTCTTGGGCAGACTTTTTGCTTCCTATAAGAGTGCTAACCCATCATTATAGGCCCAGAACGACTAGTATAAAGCAGTCCGAAAAGGTAATAATTCAGATGGAAATTGATATCAATAAACATTTAAAAGTACCTTAGATTCAGCTATGTATCCAAGCAGGGTTGCCAGCACAGGAGTGCTGCAAGGTGAAGCAACTAATGCGAATGTAAGCCCAGCCAAATATGCTTGCACACCTGACATGTCAGATTTTTTAAAATGTTAGCACTTTCAAGCTGTAAGCACAGCCGAGAGCCAGCTAAACCCCAGTGATGAATACTTGAAGCTAATGGTAAAATTAGAAAGTCCATTACCTGAAGGGAAATTAGCAGCAGCAGCACGAGGATCAAAGTTGTTGAAAAATAAAGGCAGCTGTAACTCAATTATCTACAATATCGGCCAGCAAGACCATGGAATATAAACATACAAATAATAAAATTTATCACTCAATCGAAGAGTAATTTGCTTTTCTTTTCTTTTTTTTTGTTTTCCCTTTTGATAAGTATTATTAGTAGTCCACTCTATCTATTGTTGTAAAATGCAATATATATATATATATATATAAAAAGCCTCAAAAAATAGTTACGGCCTGAGAAACTCAGATCTATTTGTAAATGTGATTAGGAGTCCACTTTTAAAAATAAAAGGTCCGTCTCAAGCACAACATATGAATGAAATTGAAGAACATCAATATAATAATAGTAACTAGACGATGAGTTTCAACGAATATATAAAATACAAAGGAATAGATTAATAAATACACACAACAAATATATAAATGAAATTTAAGCTTCTATTCTCGAATCTCGAATGCTTCTTTGTTTCTCATTCAACACAAAGAAATAAATAAATAAAATTTTGTTGTCAGCTATTTAACTTCCCAAACCTGGAACTCTGCAATTGACTTAAAGGATTGAAGTGAAATTACCCAAATGTCCCCTTCATCTCATCCCATGATATTTCATTGGTAAAATATAAATAATTAAAAAACTTGATACATGTACCAAATTTTTAATTCAAAAAAATATTTAAAAATTAAGATGTTTAGTATAGATCAAAATTAATGTAAGATGAACCATACTCAAAATGAATCTAATTTATACTTTTATTTTATGAATACTTATTTAAGTATGTAATATTATTGAAATGATAAATGACAATATCATAATACTAAAATATTTGTGTAGCTTACTTTTCTCTTTCACAAAAATATAAAATACTAAAATATTTATGGAAAAGAACTACTACATGTCATTACCAAAATAAAATTATATTGAAATAAGATTCCAATTGATGAATCTTAAAATAAGACATGTCTAATCATAATATGGAGAAAATTATTACATCCATAGCCATTGCTTGAATCTTAAAATAAGACATGTCTAATGATAATATGGAGAAAATTATTACATCCTTAGTCATTGCGTTCATTGCTCTTATTAATAACAACAATAAGTACATAAAAAGTATTTAGGTGTATAAAGTATATACCATATATACTTGTATAAATTCTTATAAATATATACAAGTTACCTCACAAAATTACATAAATACTCACAAATATACGTAAATTGTGATTTTTCAAAATTTTATAGATCAACTTACATTTGTGAAAACTTACGCAATCTTATAAGATAACTTACGTAAATACATATGGTATGCACTTCCACAATTAAAAATTGTCCCAAAAAAATTACATGGCTATAATATTAGGAGTCCAATTCCCTCTAGTTGGTAAAGCCAATTAAAATCTGAAATTTAACATCTTTTTATATTGGTACTATTTTATCAAATATCAAGCGTTGATGTAGTCAGGTCCAGGTAATATTGTATGGAGCTCATCTCACCGGAAAATCCACTCATCTCATGGCCATAGGTTAGCTCCCGCGTGACTTTTATCATCTCTTTTATGTTAAAATGTATATTTTATATATATATATATATATATATATATTAATATGCTTTCAGACCATGCATTCCTGGAAACAGTTCATTTCATTTTTTCTAGACTTGCATATATGGCATTCATATTAATATTCATCTTTCAAAAGTACCAACTGCGAACATGATGACAGTAACACAAGTTCTACATTAATGACAAAAATAGTACTTTCACACATTAATAGCACTAACAAAGTAAAAGCCTATAGAGGTTGCAATGCGAATCCAATTAAAAACAACATAGAGAAAGAAGTTACGGACTTGTATGGGTGCTTTGGCAGCACAAGAAACATTTCCGCTTCACCGAGGCTCCCAATCCTTAAGCTTCTTGCTTCCTTTGGGTTTTGCTATAGGTGCATTCATTCCGGCCATTTTTGCATTGTACTTTGCCCAAAGAGGATCATTGTATGTCCACCTGTATAACCAACCAAAGAATAATTAAGAAAAACGGTTCGTATAAATATGATCCTACAAACCAAAAATTTAACAGGATACCCTAAACATAAAAACAACCAAGAAGGCAACCTCGCTGATCAAGCCAAGCGGTGAATCAAAGTAGGTCTCTAATACCAAAATTGTGTAGAAACAAACAACACAACAATTTCCTCATTTTTAGGACATTTTGTGTGAGATGATCTGATCTGATCTCATGAGTTAACAGATATATATATATATATATATATTTATTTATTTATATTTCCCAAGATCAATTATATATATATATATATATTTATTTAACAGATCAAGAAAAAAACCATATCATATATATATATATGTAACAGATCAAAAACTCAATAAAAGATCAACTCATATATATATATATATATATTTAAAATAAATAAATAGAAAGGATATGTATGCTAAGCTAATGTATAATGTAAAGTTTAAAGGATAGAAATTGAAGTACTAGGCAGATCTGTATGGGAAAAACAGATGAAGAAAAAAAAACAGATCATATATATATATATATATATATATATATATGTGTAACAGATCAAAAACCCCCCTATATACACTCACAGATGTGTATATATATATATATATATATATGTGTGTGTGTGTGTATGAAAACCCCCTATATCCGAAATCCCGACAGAGAGAGAGAGAGAGATACCCTTTGAAATCGGCGGTGAGGGAAGATCGCCGGTGAGGGAGGAGTGGCGGTGAGGGGCGAGCAACCGTCAACGTCGTTTGTGAGAGAGAGAGAGAGGGAGGCAGCAGCGGCGGTAAGGGAGAAGGATCGACAGTGAGGTACGAGCGACGGTGAGGGAGGATCGGGAGTGAGGGAGGATCGGCGGTGACGGATGATCGGCGCCGTCGTTGTGTGAAAGAGAGAGAGAGGAAGGTGAAACCCTAGATGGAGAGAGAGACAGAGAGCGAGCAGGAGGAGACGAGACGACCGGCTTGTTGTGTTTGTGTTGTGTGTGTGTGTTCTCAAATAAAAACCCTACACACACCACAAATGTTTTTTTAAGGGTCAAAAATGAGGGGCGGGAACAAAAAAAAAATAATATATATATATATATATATTTTTTAAGGGTCAAAAATAAAATTTAAATAACAAAATAACGCCGTCTAATTTTTTATTTTATTTTATTTTTTTTTTGAGACTGGGGTTGCTATCGTCAAAAAATTTTATTTTTTGTTAAAATATATATTTTTTCTAGTTAATGAATTTTTTTAAAAAAAATTTTTTTTTTTTTAGTTACGAAGATTGAAAATTTATTTGTTTCATTTTTATTTTAATGAAAAAAAATATTATTTTTTTTTTATTTGGTAGAAGTAGGGGCAATATTTTAATGAAAAATATTTTAATGAAAAAAAGGTGAAAGAGAGATGGTGGTAGTGGTGGTGATAGCGAAAGAAATTATTAGTGAAGTTGTGGTAGTGGTAGTATAAATGGAGTGGCAGGGGTGAAAGAGAGGTAATGGCAGTAGTAGTGGCAAGTAGTGGTAGTAGTGGTAGTGGTGGCAGTGGAGTGGTGGCAATGGTAGTAGTAATGGTAGTCGTAGAGGTGAAGTTGGTAAAAGAGATGAGTAGTGAGAGAAAGAGAGAGAGATGAGTGAGAGACAGATAGAGGAGAGAAAGCGAGAGAGAGACAGAAACAGAGTGATGAGCGAGAGAGACAGAAACAGAGTGATAAACGAGAGAGACAGAAACAGAGTGATGAGCGAGAGAGAGACAAAGTGGTCGCTAAAAGTGCATTTTCTTATAGTGGAGAGCTCAATAAATAGAGAAGCGATGAGAGAGAGAGTGAGTAATGTGAACACAATTTGTCGCTAAAAGTGCATTTTCTTGTAGTGGAGAGCTCAGTAAATAGAGAAGCGATGAGGGAGAGAGTGAGTAATGTGAACACAATGGGGGAGAGAGACAAACAGACAGACAGACACATAGAGAGAAAGAGAGAGAAACAAAAGAGTGAGAGACAAACAAACAGACACAGAGAGAGAAAGAAAGAGAGAAAAGTGATAAGTGAGAGAGAGATAAAGAGAGAAAGAGATATAGAGAGACAAAGAGAGAAAGAGATAGAGAGAGACATATAGAAAAATAGAGAAAAACAAGAGATGAGAGAGACATATAGAAAGAAAGCGAAAAGAGATGAACGAGAGAGAGAATAGAAAAATAGAGAGATAGAGAGATGAGAGACGAGCGAGAGAAACAAAGAGAGAAAAAAGAGATGAGCGAGAGAGACAGAAAGAGAAAAGAAATGAGAGAGATGAGCGAGAGAGACATAGAGAGAAGACAAATGAGAGAGATAGAAAGAAGAAAGATGAACGAAAGACACACAGACAGACAGACAAACAAACAGATAGACAAACAGACAGAGAAAGAAGAGTGATGAGTGAAAGAGAGAAAGAGAAGAGTGGTGGTAGTTCAATGGCATTTGCAGTAGTTGTAAATGTGGTAGAGAAGATGGGTGGTGAGAAAGAGAGATGAGTGAGAGACGACTAGAGAAAAGAGATAGAGAGACAAAGAAAGAGACAGAATGATGAGCGAGAAAGAGACAAAGTGGTCGCTAAAAATGCATTTTCTTGTAGTGGATCGATAAATCGAAAGGGAGCTCAATAAATAAAGAAGACAGATAATTCAAAACTCTTTTCAAAACTTAATTCAAATCAATTTTTTAAATATTTTAAAAATATTTTAATTTTGTGAGAGACAGATAAAGAAGAGAGATAGAGAGAGAGAGAGACAGAGATAGAGTGATGAGCGAGAGAGAGAGAGATAGACAAAGTGGTTGCTAAAAGTGTATTTTCTTATAGTGGATCGATAAATCGAGAAGGAGCTCGATAAATAGAGAAGATGGGAGTAAGAGAGTGAACAAGGCGAACATAGTGAGGGAGAAATAGACAAATAGACAAGTAGACAGAGAGAGAGTGAGAAAAGAGTGATGAGTGAGAGAGAGACAGGAAGAGAGAGATAGACAGAAAAAGAGATAGAGAGAGAGATGGAGAGATAGAAAAAGAGAGAGAAACAAGAGATAAGCGAGAGATAGACAAAAAGAAAGAGAAATAGAGCGAAAAGAGATGAGCGAGAGAGACACAGAAAAAGAGAGAGACAGAAAGAGAAGAGAAATGAGCGAGAGAGATAGAGAGAGATAGAAAGATAAGAGAGAGAGAGAGAAAAAAGAAATGAGAGAGATAGAGAGAAGAGAGATAGGCGAGAGACACAGAGAGAATGAGAGAGAGAAACAGGCAGACATAGAAAGAAGAGTGATAAGTGAAAGAGATAAAGAGAAGAGAGAGAGAGATAGAGACAGAGAGACGGGAAGATGAAAAAATGAATGAAAAGAGAAATGGTATATCAAAAGAGTAAGACGACATTATTTTTTTTAATTTTTTTTGCGACAGAAAAATACCGTTGAATTTATTCAAACCATTTTGTGACTGTATATATATGAAGCTATCTCAAAACCACAATCACTATGCTAGGTTAGAGTTTTCCAAAAACTCTTTTGAGAAAATTAAACTTTCTTGTTTTCCGTGTTATATTGTTTTTACTGAATTTTTTAAATATTTTAAGTATTTTTTAAAATTTGTAGACACACCTAACATAAATACACTTAAAAATTAAAAAAATTGTAAAAACAATCTTTTAAAAATTCACTAAATACCAAAAATACAATAATTCAATCCATTTTTTTGTATTTTTATGTATTTATTAATTTTTAAAAATATTTTTTCATAATTTTTTTATTTTGTAGATACATCTAAGTAAGGTACATCTAAAAAAAATATTTAAAATTTTAAAAATATTCACTGAAAAAAAAACACGAAAGTCACTTTTTGCGACGGCAGAAAATGCCGTCTCAAAAAAGCAGAGTATTTGCGACGGCACCATTTACCGTCTCAAAAAAGCAGAGCATTTGCGACGGCACTATTTGCCGTCTCAAAAAATGAGAGTATTTGCGACGGTATTTAGTGCCGTCGCAAATGCTCTGCTTTTTTGAGACGGCAAATGATGCCGTCGCAAATACTCTGCTTTTTTGAGACGGCATTTTCTGCCGTCGCAAAAAGTGACTTTTTGAGACGGCGAGTGTGCCGTCGCAAATAGTTCCGTCTCATATACCCAGTTTTCTTGTAGTGTTGAGACCCCCTCCAATCACCACCCGCCACGTGTGTGGGGGGGTGGTGGGGGTGGTGATTGGAGGAGAAGGGAAAACAAGAAAAAGAAAAAGAAAAACTGGTCAATCATGTTAAGAGGGGGTCAAAGGGGGTCCGGAACATTATTGTAAATAATTTATTTTACATTTTCAATTCAACAACATTATTAATAAATCAAGAGTTTTTTTTTTCGGAATTACCCATAATTTATTTAAGATTTAATTATACTTTTCACTTATGTAGCTTGACTTAAATTTCAAAGTCTAATTTTAATTTGGTCATTTTATCTAAATTAAAATTAACAATTTTGAGATATTTGTCGATTTTTTAAATATTCAATTTGATCATTCTGTCTCAATTAAAGGTTAAAATTAATAATTTTTGGAAACTTGTAAATTTTCTAAGGTGCACACAAAATTAATAAAAGTTTAGACAAAAAAAAAATTAAAATTAGACTTAAAATGTATAAATTAAATTGTTTAAATTAAAAATCTAAAGAGTAAAATAAAATTTAGGTTAAATTATAGAAATTAAAATTGTAAAGAAAAGAAAACATTAGAGAAAAAGAAAGGTTCTGTTTGAAAAGATGGTTGGGTTAAAATAGTTTACTATAAGATAAAATATCACATGCAATCTATAATCGTTTCATTTTTTTTATCTTCCAACCATCAAATCAACTATAAAAAATAAAAAAACAAAAACTATCTTTTCAAATACAACTATTTTAACCAAATTAAAATTACAAAAAAAAAAAAATTAAAGAGTTAATTACCTAAAATTCCTATTTATAAATTTTATGGTAGCTTAGATCTTATTTAAAAAATTTTGAACCAATAAGTTATATTTAGTAAAATTGATAATATTATCAGTTTTTTTTTAAATTTTTAAAACTAAGAAAATTATCAATTTTGCATAATAGTGCTTTAGATAATTGTTTCAATAACTGATAAAAAAAAACAAAGCATAAGATTAAACGTTTTTGCCTTTCTACTTATTGGTTTGATTCAACTATCCCATAAAATTGAGAACATTATCAGTTTTTTATAGTTTTAAAATTGAGAACATTATCAATTTTTTCATTTTTAATTTTTTTTTTCAATTTTGCACATCAATATTCTATCATCATGCTCCTTTATAGACATAAAATTTTCAATTTTGCACCAAAAAATAATTTAATTTTTTCAAAAAAAAATTTTACAGATAATTTTTTTTTAATTTTTTCAATTTAAAAGTTAATATTTTAAAATTTTAAAAATCAAAATAAATATCAAATCGTCATATTCTTTTGTAAATAATCATAAATGATACTATTATTGTTTAAAACATAATTCCAACTATTAAAAATTTAGTGAAACTTGAAAATCTAAAAACCTTAATTAGAGCTTTATGAAATTTAATTCATAAATTACTTATATGCAAATGCCTAAAAAATAACCAACTAAAGTATCCAAATCTACCGGATCAAAGTTTTTGTTTTGATCATCCAGCTAGGCTGCTCGCTTTGCTACTTTGGCCTCCAATTATTCTCTCTCTCTCTCGCTCTCTCACATTCAATTCAGACAAAAAAACACATGATGCTCTGTCTCTCTACCGTCGATGGAGAATTAAACATTGCAGATCATCAAAAAGGTAAGTTAAACGACTGTTTGTAATCTCTGTATATTCTATTTACATTCCTTTGAATGTTCATTCATCTGGAAAAAGACCTCTCTTTACATTCACTCTCCTTTCGATCGGAGGTCTTGGAAAAGCCCATCATGTGATGAAGGAGCGTTGGGATTTTTGTTAGGGCTTTTGGATCGATATGTTTCTGTTAATTACTCCCTTGTAATGCTAGGGTTTATTATGGGTTTTCAACTATTCAAGGAGAGTACTAGTGTCGTTGATTGTTTGAACTATTGAATTAAAAACATGGTGGTGGTGATCATCTAAGATGATGAGTTGTTAATTTCGGTGTTGTGGGTTTTGAAGGAAAAATGGAAAATTCGGGTTTGGGAGGTGGGTTTTTGTCGGGACCGAGTGGGGGATTTTTAGACCTTGAATCATCGATTCAAAGGCATCAGCAGACCCATCATCATCATCGTCACATGCAATCGCCAATTAATATGATTTCAGGGCTCGAAAATGATCACTCCATTGAGTTTATGGAAGCAAAGGGTTCAACAACCCATAAAGGTTTCCCGATAAATTTCGGTAAAGGGAAGGCTGTTGTGTCTGGTAATGCTGGGAATAGTAACAATAATAATACTAGTGAAGAGGATGAGCCGAGTTATACTGAAGACGGGAATGGCGAGAATTTCAGTGGGGGAAAGGGTAAAAAGGGGTCTCCTTGGCAGCGAATGAAGTGGACCGATAACATTGTTAGGCTTCTCATAGCAGTGGTTGCTTGTGTCGGTGATGACGGTACTCTTGATAGTGTAGAGGGGCTGAAAAGGAAATCTGGGGCTTTACAAAAGAAAGGGAAGTGGAAAACAGTCTCAAAGATAATGATCTCTAAGGGTTGTTATGTTTCACCTCAGCAGTGCGAAGATAAGTTTAATGACTTGAACAAGAGATATAAGAAGTTGAATGATATTCTTGGGAGGGGAACTTCTTGTAGGGTGGTTGAAGACCCCACTCTTATGGACTCCATGCCGCAACTTTCAGCTAAGATGAAGGAGGTTGTAAGAAAAATATTGAGCTCAAAACACTTGTTTTATAAGGAAATGTGTGCTTATCATAATGGACAGAGGATGCCCAACTGTAATGACCTTGATTTACAAGTTCATTCTTTACCTCTCGTGAGATACTCAAAGGACAATAATGGTTCTGAGGAGGAAGAAGCCGGAGAAAATGGTGAAAGTGAGTCCGATGAATCGGATGATGAAGACAAAAATATTACTGGTGGGGACATGGAAAGGATAGGGGAGTACGGTGAGCACAAGAAGCCAAATGAAGAGGATTGTAGTATCTGGTCCCAATCTAGTGCACTAGGTGGTTTTGAAGCAGAAATGACTGAAATCTTTCAAGATCCTACAAAGTCGCAATGGGAAAAAAGAGATTGGATTAAGAAGCAGATGTTGCAACTGCAAGAGCAAAGAGTCAGCATCCAAGTTGAAGCATTTGAGTTGGAGAAACGGTGTTTTAAGTGGCGGAGATTCTGCAGCAAGAAAGAGAGGGAGCTCGAAAGGTCTAGGTTGGAGAATGAGAGGATGATATTAGAGAATGAACGAATGGCGTTGCAACTGAAGCAGAAGGAACTGGAGATGGACTTGAAGAGGTCAGATGCATCTTTTGAGCCCACTTCTCTCAACACTGATAGACTGCAAGAAAGAGATCAGATTGATTTGGGCAAGCATCAGTAGCTCCTGTGCAAAAAGGGTCTTTGATGTACTACTGGTATCATGAATGACAGTTAGCCTTTCTTTCTGTTCAAAGTCTCAGTCTTGAAGCCAACCATGTAAGTTACTTGTTTGGTTTTCGATTTTTTTTTTTCTTTTTTTCCCTGTAGGAATATCTGAAGTCATCATTTGTTGCTGAGCTTTCTTCTGTAACGTTGAAGAAGTAGCATAAGTTTTTCTTTTTCTTTTCTTTTTTTCAAATTTTTTTTGTCCATTTTTTTATATGTTTAACTTGTCCTGACCATGTAAGAGTTCTTTTTATGGTTTCTTGTCTTTATTCTTGTCTGAGAGTTACGCTGTTGAGAAACGGTATAAACCTATTAACTGGCTTTTAGATCTTGTGCTATGGACATGTTGATGTTAATTATATCCGAATGATTGTAGGATATTTCATATATAAGCCAAATTGAAAGAGAACTGGAGACTTTGCGATTGATGGTTTCTTTGTTTGAGAATTTATTCTTTGTTAGGATCTGGAGTTGGTAAATTTGATATTACATATATTCACCATCAATGTAGAGATGGCCAGTTAAAGTTAGTCTTGTCCTCATTTAGTTTATGTCTTTTCCATTTGCTTTTGTTTTTATTACAAAACAGAACATGGGTTGAAGTAATTATAAATCCTGATTTCAGCATATTGGTACAACTTAAACATGTTTGTAAACCAAAGCAATCGAGGTCTGCTACATCAGTTCCTGTCCAGTCAGGTCTAATACAAATTTTCTTCAAATTCAAATAAAATGTCATGATCTTTGAACAGCACCTTCCATTATCTTGTTAACATTTAATACCTTGATTGGAATGTGCTTGTAATTGTGGCAAAAATTAATCAAACACTAATGTTGTGTTTGGTTAGGAGATTTGGGAAAGGGATTTGGAAAGAGAAATGGAAAGGGCAAAGGTGTGTGAGATTAGGTAAAATATAGGCATGTTTTATTCACATTTCACCTACCTTTTCCATTTTTCTTTTCAAATCTTTCCCCAAATCCCTCAACCAAACACACCATAAGCAGTTGATTATTTATTTATTTAGTTATTTATGTATGGTCCTAAACATCCTTTACTTGTTCACATATTGTTGTGTTTTAAAGCCCAATACATTCCTTCTGCCCTTTTTATTTTATTTTTGGGTGGATACCCTTTTTATTTTAATGCATGAGGTTTGAACTTCTTCCATTTAAGTGTTCATTTGGGATTCTTTTCTAATGCACACTTTGAAAAGCCTTTTATAATACATTAGATTTTTCTGTTGGAGAGAAAAAGGCTGTATTTTTTGCTATTTTGCCTTCTTGTTCAAGAGATATTGTCCTGGCCAGATTTTTGTTTGCTGCAAATTTTTATGGGTATTGAATCCTTAGGATTGAATCACAGAAACCGACAAATAAAAACAAACTGGCCCCATTTTTTAGACGGTGGTCGTCTGTTTTTTTTCCATGGGGGGGGGGGGGGTGCAATTTGCTTTCTATGTCCGTTTCTGCAATTTTTTTTTTTTTTTTGGTTTTGTACACTGATTGCTTTAGGTTTGGATGACCTTAAGATTGTTTTCTTTTATAGTTTTTTATACTCTTTTTTGTTCCTGATTTGAAAGGGAGAAAGACATTTTGGAGCCCTGCTTGGCTCAATGACAATTAGAGAAAGTTTCATTATCGGAGAGTCGTTCTCTTGTTAGGATTTCTTACCATTGTACCTTTTTGTTGTACTATATCTAGGAGTGCAACTTAGGCGGCCCAATCCGAGCAACCTGAAGTAAGTCCGAATATTTTTAAGACTTGGACAAGATATTTTCAAGTTCGATACAGGTTTGTCAAAAATTTAGAAGTCCGAATTAAATTTGGACGGGCTTGGGTAAAGACATCAAACAACTCGAACAATCCGAAGCTCGAATTATACATATATAGTTATATAAAAATATTAAATATATATACGAATTATTAGCCATTACAAGATATTAAAATATTTTAGATTATTAAATCATATTAAATATATATTATATATACAAATAACATAAAATCTTATTTTTTATTTTCACTCATAAATTGTAAAGACTACTATAACGGTATCTCTTTTACATTATATAAATTATTTGTTTTGATGGTATTAATGATTTTCTATATATATAAAAAAAATGTAAATAGAGTCAAATTTTAATAATTTAATAATATAGCTGCAAAAAAAAAAATACAATTTGGGCAATTCGGACAACTCGAACAATTTGGGTTTAACTCGGGTCGGGTTTGGGCATGCAACCTCGGGTTACAATTCGGACTTGAGTGGACCTGGGTAGATCTCAGTACAACTTGGACTGAGTTTAGACAATTTCTCAACCCGATCAAATTCGCTCAAGTTGCACCCCTAACTATATATATACTCGTGTGCTGATGTGTGTATATATATATATATATATATATGCCTCTTTGATCTCTTTCATTTTTATGTCTGATTTATATTTTTTATGCTCGTAGCTCTAACGGGCCTAGGCTCTCTTGTTAAGCAAGAGTTTGCAGGTTCTGTTTCCTACTTTCCTTTAAGCTAAACGCTGTGTTTAGTTGGGAGATTTAGGAAGAGATTTAAAAATAAAAAGAAAAAAAAAAGTGTATAAAATTATGTAAAATATAAATATATTTTATTCATATTTTACTTACTTTTTTTATTTTCCTTTTCAAATCTCTTCTTAAATCCCCCAATCAAACACAGCATTAGGGCTTAAGTGTGATATTTTACCTTGTATATGTGGGATAGAGGATTACATGTCATTTGGTAACAGACTATTTTAATAATTTTTTTATTTTTTATGAAAAAATTTATAAAAAAAATAAAAAGAATGATGTAATAATTTATAATAATTTTTTTTTAACTAAAATTGAAGGTCGCTAAGTGAAGCTTACCCAGGCTGTAGTGAAGGCGAAGCTCTGGAAATCCTGTGATTTAAAAAAAAAAAAAAAAAAAAAAAAGTGTTTGTAAGGGAATGGTGGGGTCTAAAGTCTACTATAAAACTTTGTAAGAGTTTAATGCCGTGGATGATTTAGCCTCCTACAATGTGTTTATCTTTGTTGTGGTATTTATTTATTTTTCTTATTTTGTGTGCAAAGAGATAAGAAAGTGTTTTTTGCGAAGGAAACAGTTGGTAGGTTAGGTCATGGTTGTCTAGGTGATATGTGTAGGAAGAAATGCATGAATTGGCTATGACAATAAAGCTACCTTTTTTTGTTTTTTGTTTTTTTTTCCCTCCTCACTTGGCAATTTGGAGTATTATGATTTCATATATTAAATTGGGTAATTTACATTTTGTCTCTTAAAATATGAACAAATTCTATTTTGATCTTTAAATATATATTTTTTTTTTCTAATTTGATTTTTCAAAGTATATTTTTAATTTCAATTCAATTGATAACCGTCGTTAAAATGTCACTGGATTATTGCAAGTCTATAAAATTAAGAAATGAATATTTTGAAATTATTTATTTGCCCTTTTATCTCTTCCTTTTTAAGTCATATCAATATTTTCATAAAAATGCATAAAATGCAATGGGCTTATTAAGTGCAGATCTTTAGAAGTTAAAAAAATTGATAATTAGAAGCAATATTTAAAAGCATTTATTGTTTTTTTTTAAATTTATTTACGTTATTTCTTCCTCACATATTGTAAGCAGAAATTAAAATAAATATTATGACAAAATTTAAAAATAAAATATTATAAAAAAATTCTCATAAATCATACTAAACAAGACTAATACTTGACAGTATTATATTCATTCTGATAAAATGTGAACTTAACTAAAAACTAATGGAGGCTGCCACCAACATTTGTTTTGTGCATCACTGAAAAAGCATATCTCCAAACCTCCCATATATATTATAACCATTAATTTCATTACAAATCGTGAAATTTGGGGTTGATGGTCCCCAAAAGAAAAAAAATAAATTTCATGCTAGAATATCAGAATTAGAATCTCAGAATTTGCACAAAATAAGTACGTGTGGTATAGATTAAATTGGTAAAATATGAAGTTTATGAGTGAAATAAATTTAAATCATTAATTGTTATTTTTAAGTACATTCTGAATAAATAATTATAAATTTGTAGTATTAGGACTATTTTTAAAAAATAGCTAAAAATAATCTTCCAGCTTTTAATCGAATTTAAATCACATTATCTCTTATATTTTTTATATATTTTTTCAAAATAAATTTAAAAAATTAACTTTTAACTATTTTATCAAAATAACCCTTGTGGTTTATAATTATAATAGAACGGTAATGAATGAAGAGACGAACCAAAGCAGAATCATATTCCACTTTTCCCATCCCTTTCGAAAACGTGAAGCTCCTGCGTCCAAACACCCCTTAACTATAATGCCCATCACCTTACCGAAAAATTATTTGGTGCTCCTCGGACACAAAAGTAACAGTATCTCTTTTCAATTACAATTTATCCATCGTTTGGAATGTAGGTTAATCTTTTAGCTTTTTAACTATTTTACTTTGGACTAAAAAGTCTTGTTTCGGATAGACTTTTTGGCTTTTTAAATTTTTGTGAGAAAAAAAATAAATGATTATAAGTTATATGTGACATTTTATCATATTTGACTAAAATAGTTTACTTTTTGTCTTGTATGGCTATTTTAGCCCGAAATATTATGCCAAACAAACCCTTATTATATCCAGTTATATTCCTCGATCACTCAATATAAAATCGTGAGTCTCACCTCGTCCATCAATCACAACACCCTTGAAATACCACTTGAACCAACCAATAACTACTCTGACGTTACCTCTCTTTTCCACTGTTCGATCCTAACCACATTCCTTCAACAAATAATAAGGAAAACTAAGCCCCGATTTGGCATTTATTTTGAAGCTAAATAGTCACAAAAAGACAAAATCGACTATAAAAATTAATAAGACAAAATATTACTTTTACCTATAATCATTATACTTTTTCTCTCACAAAAGTAAAAAAGTCTCAAAATAAAAACCAAACAAGGCTAAAAAGTCAAGCTAAAAAAGTCGTAACACAAAAAAGTTGGTTATATTAGCCAATGCCAAACGACTCCTAAGGCTATGTTTAGTTTGCTTTTTAAATTTTTTTTCCTAAAAAATTAAAATTAATTTTGTAAAAAAAATATAAAAAAATTAAAGCACATATTATTTTTGTATAATTTTTTCTTTTTAAAGGGTCAAATTAATTTTTAAAATTTAAAAATATATTTTTAATATTTATTTTTGTGAAACTAATTTCTATATACCAAACATAATAATTATTATTGGGAGATTTATTAGAAAATATTTTTTCAAGTGTTTGTATCTCAATTAGACCATAAGCTATTCTTATATTTTAATAGGTCTTATTATTTGAATATTTGATCTACCAAATCCTAATTTTAATATTTAAAATATTTTATGGATATTTCTACCCTTACAAATATTTTTTGAACGGTTAGCAATTTGATGATGTGAATATTCACATTAACGTGTGAATGTTCAATGTGATAGTGTGAACATTCACATTAACAATATGAATATTCACATTGACATGTTAACATTCACATTGATGGCGTGAACATTCACATCACGGAACATTCACATTTTCACATTATAAATGTGAATATTATTAAAGATATTTTGGTAACTATGTCACCTATAGGATTTATTAGAATATAATAAAATAATGTGGACAAAGTGAAACATGAGTAGGTGAAAATAAATTTATAAAAAAATATCCCATTATTATTTGTCATTCACATGTTACCTATACAAATAATAATGTTATTTGCACAAATAATAAGGAAAGTTACACTTACAGTGCGTTTGGCAAACATTTTGGGCTAAAATAGTTATATAAGACAAAATAGACTATTTTAGTTAAATAAGACAAAATGTCACATGTAACCCAAAATAATCTCATTTTTTTTCTCACAAAAATTAAAAAAATCAAAAAACCTATTCCAAACGATATTTTTTAACCTTAGGCTAAAAAACCAAAAAAATAAAAAGTCAACCCACGCCCTAAACGAGCTCTTATACTATATGTAATTTACTTTTTATGTCAATTTAATTATTGTCTATTTAATTGTATTAATTTTATCATTAATTTAGTCAAATCAAAAAGGAATTTTAGTTTAAGATATCTAATATTAAAATTTTATAAGATAAATGACATAAAATATTTTCATAGTAGTTGAAATCTTTTAACATTTTCACAGATAAATTTCGGCACAGAGAAATTTAAACGCAAAGAAATTTGAACTTTTCAAAGAGAAATTTCACAAAGAAATTTTAACTTTATAAAGAAATTTTAACTCGTCATAGTGAAATGAAATTTCTCTAATAATATTATTGAGAGATCTTAATTAATAAAAAAAATATGTTAGACCTCTCTTACTACTAAAAATTTGAGAGTGAAATTTCATTAATTTCTCAAATTAAAAACACCTATTTAAAAATTAGACTGAAATTAAAAAGTAAAATAATTTAATCATTCTATTCAAAGTAATGGAATGTTAACATTCAATTTAAAATAATTTTTTTTAATGAACTATTTTATTATTAACAATAATGATAGAAATCTCATTTTTGGAAGGCTCTACTAGCCCCAAAATGATCCACCATATTCATGATGTGAGTTTATACATACATAAGTGGGCCCTACATTACATAAATGGTGTGCATCATTTTGAGAGTTATGGGGTCCTCCAACAATGGGATCTCGCTCATTTTCCTATTATTAATTTCTAACTAATTTTTTTTAATGAATGTTATGATGAAAAAATAACAATTGGCTTGCTTGGTTATGTTTTTTCTAAAATACTTTTCAGAAAATTCTATATTTTATTTTTCGTGTTTTTTTATTTTTACTGAATTTTTTTAATATTTTAAACAATTTTTTTTTTTACTTTTTAGACATACCTAACATAAATATACTTAAAAAAAAATTGTGAAAAAACCTTTCAAAAATTTACTAAATACCAAAAATACAAAAAAATATGAGAATTCAGTACATTTTTTATATTTTTATGTATTTATTAAATTTTTTATAATATTTTTTCACAAATTTTATACTTTTTAGATACATCTAAATAAGGTACATCTAAAAAAATAAAAAAATATTTAAAATTTTAAAAATATTTACTAAAAACAAAAAACACGAAAGCGAAAAAATTAAGTTTTCAAAAAATTTAATTTAAAAAACTCAAACCAAACACATAACACTATCGCATCACATGGCATATACACACCACAAAAACTTATCCCGCAACACACCAAAACATTTCTCCCCCATGAAGTACTATATATTCCTCGCCAGCCTCCGCCATTCCTCCCTTCACACCCCCTCTCTCTCTCTCTCTCTCTCCTTCCTTCGACTCGGTGACTTCCGACGCGACCAGGACGCAGGTACTCTCCCTCTCTCTAAAAAGTACTTTCTCTCTCTAAATTAGTTCTTCTGGCCTGAACGCCTTCGATCTGTTGTCTGCATTTTGGTTTGTGAACGTTTTTGTTGCACAATTTTTTGGTTACGAATGAGTATTGGATTGTATTGAAGGCATTGTTAAGGTTTCAGATCTCTATAATTTCTTTGCCGTTTCTCTTAGATCCGTATATTTCTCTCGGTTTCCTTGCATCCTGTGCAGAGTTTTTATTTCTGCTTTGTTTGAGTAGTTTAGTTCGTTCTACGCTGTTATATATATCTGTATACGAATTTATATATCTGTGTATAATTTCTACTGACTATTTGCTTGTCCTTGGATCTGTGGAGACATGTTTTATATTTGAATCAGCGGTTGATCTACTGGTATTGAGTGGATGTTTGGGATTTGCTTATTTGGTGTTTTTTTTTTTTCAAAAAAAGAGAAAAAATTGTGGATTTTTTCAAAAATTTGTTACTTTTAGATTTGTCTAGACAAGGCCGACCAAAAAGGCTTCGTTTGGGAAGTGGGTTGGCTTTTTGATTTTTTGGCCTTTTTTTTTATTATTTTAGCTTGGGTTAAAAGGCTTTTCAACGTTTTGGTTTTTTTAACTTTTTTTTTGTAAGGGAAGAATGTACTGATTATGGATGGGATGTGATGTTTTGTTTGTTGTGGTTAAAATAGCCTATTTTATCTTTTGTGACTGAAATAGCCAAAAAAAACCTATAAAAAATTTGACATAATTTTTTTAAAAAGTCACTAAAGACAACTTTTAGAGGAGCTGGCTTTTTAAGGTGTTGCCAAACACCATCTGAATTTTTTTTTTTTTTTGAACGGAACACCATCTGGTTGTGATTTATGTTTCTTATGTTTTATTTTCTGTTTTGAACAAATCTTGGTTTTGTGTGCCAAGTCAAGTATCTTCGGCATATAAAACTGATAGAGATCTTATCAATTTTTCTTCCAACTACAAGCATCAGTGTGGCCCCCTGTTGGTAGACAAACTAGTAATTTAGTAAAGGTATGTAGCAAAGTTGTTTGTTATAGGGTCATGCTAATGACAATCCAATGGCGTCATTATCATTCAGGTAGAAATAATGTTATTGATGTTAGAATTTTAATGCACTTTTTACAAATTTCTAAACAATTTTATATACTTCTAGCGAACAACTTCTTTCCAATCCGATCATGGACTGGAGAGATCCAATTTCGCCCACTGTGGTCCATAGAGGGTTGTCTCGATTATGTGAACTGTTTATTTTGTGGCCGCATCGAATACAGTATTTATATAAAAAATTAAGTCGATCGGATATCGATAACCACTTGATTATATCACATTTTTTTGAAAAAAATAATTTTTTGTATGATTCTGAAGGCGCCTATTTTTTCCTCAACAAATGCGATCTGATTAATTGACTATTGGTATCCAATCGAACTAATTTTTGGTATTAATAATGAACTCGATGTGCCTCACAAGATAAATGGTTTGGATCGTCAAGATGGAGCCCATAGTGGGCCAAAATGGACCTCTTCAGTCCAATCATCAATTGGAGAGGAGCTGCTCTCTATTTCTATACACTTTTCACATATTTTTATGGTTCTTTTTTAATTTTTTTTTTATATACATACATCCGACACTTGTGCCCAACATTTTGATCTCATTAGCATTTTCCTCAGTTATATAGGTGATTCCATGGATCTAGTTGTATTAATAGAAGGTATATTTGGTATTTGCTTTATATATTTTGGTCTTCACCTAAGAAGCACGGAAACGGACACGCGACACGACACGGACACAACACGGACACGCAAAAACGCAACTTTTCAAAAAATAAGGGACACGACACGCCGGGGACACGTTCAATATATATAATTAATTTTATTTATTATATGTCATAAAATTATTTAAAAAAATCAAATAAAGGTAATAAAATATACAAAATAACACTATTAAAATTATAAAAAATAAACATTTAATTGATTTAACATCATATATATCGTTCACAATTAACATAAAATAGCATTCCATCAATACATAACATGTCATTCGAAGCTACCAACCATCATTTGTTACAAAATGCATGAAAATCAAACCACAAAATATAAAATTATCCAATGTACCAACAACTATTACAAAATCCATAAATATCAACCTAAGTAGAGGAAACTATTACAACATCTTCACCACCGCCACCATCTTCTCCTTCATCTGTAAATAGGACCGCCTCCATAGCCGGTTCATCAAGTGAGAGGTTAGCTATCCCAAGCATTCCAATATCATCAAGTGAGTCAAAGTTATCTCCGGCAATATCCCACATTTTTGTCTCTCCTTGCAAGTATTGGGAGCTCCTCCTTGATAAAAGACGAAGATTGCTATGAATGAACACCAAATCCTCCGCGCGTTGAGGGACCATCTTGTTCCTTCTCACTGAGTGAATAAAGGAGTAAGTACTCCAATTTCTCTCACAACAAGATGAAGAGGCAGGTTGCACAAGCAATCTCAAAGCTAGTTTTTTAAGAGATGGTGCATATGCACCATATGCACACCACCAAGTATAAGGATCCATGTGCCACCTATTATGAATGGAATATACTCTGAGAATGCTTCAACATAACTCGAAAATTTTCCAAACTCAGTTATCACCTTGCTTCGCTCCGTGATATCTTCAAAATACCTCTTAAAACACTTGTTCCTCTCGCGTGTCACCTCTTCATCCCTATGTGGAGGAACTCTATTTTGATCCTCATGGAGCCACTCATCACTATAATACCTACAATCCAAAATAGGAAAAATAATTATTTCAAGAAAGACTAGATAAGTCCATTAAAATGAAATATGTAAAACAAATTTAAATGTGGTACTTACTTTGGATTCAATGAATGTGTCATACAATGGAGAGGAGTATTGTTTTTATTCCAACGATCCACGAGAATTTGATGCACCACATTGTAAAATGTAGATTCCTCATCTATTCTTTTCCCTTCATGCCTATAAACTGACATTTCACTTTCTCTATCATTGAGTCCCACATATCATATACTAAGTGAAGGCAAGGTTTGTCCGTATCACAAGCCCTAAGCATGTCATATATAGGACCCGTGAAGGAAAGAATATAATCAATGTAATCCCACCACACATCATCCAAAATCTTTTCTTTCACAAATTTTGCCTTCCCAACATCATCCTCTCTATAGCAATTTCACTTGTCACTAATTACCATTGCTTGAAGACCACGTTTTATAAGCTTTAACTTCTTGAGCATAACAATTGTGGAGGCAAATCGTGTTTCGGCAACCGAAAGCAACTTCAATGACACAAATTCATTGTACATAGCCAATCGCATTGAGTGATTAGAGATAAAATTCTTAATCATCAAACCATCTCCGGCAATATCAGTAATCCAATTACATTCTTCATATGTGACTTCATTCCTCTCAATAGTCTTTGCGGCACAAATATTTTTCAAAGCTAGATTTAATGTGTGCACCACACAAGGAGTTCATAGAATATGAGGGAATTGAGCTTCAATGAGTTGTCCGGCTGCCTTACAATTAGGAGCATTATCCGTGATGACTTGAACCACATTACTTGGCCCAACCTCATTAATCACTTCTTTCATCAAATTTGCAATGAAATATTTGTCTTTAGTTTCTCCAGAACAATCAACTGCTTTAATGAACATAGGCCCACTTTCACTCACTGCCATAAAATTAATCAAAGGCCTCCTTTGAGAATCACTCCAACCATCACTAACAATGCTCACCCCTTTTTCCTTCCATGTGCCCCTAATTGGTTGCAACAATTTATCAATGTTTGCCCTCTCTTTTTGAAGTAATGTGGTTCGTAACAAATTATAACTGGGAGGCAAATATCCAGGAATATTATGATTTGCAGCAAATGTGTAAGAGCTAACATAGTAAGGATTTCTTGTAAGATTAAAAGGTACCCCCCGAGTAGAACATCCTAGCAATTTCAAAATGCAATTGCGCTCTCTATCCTTCAAGTTGAATGCTTTCTTAATAGCACTTCCACTCCCACTCCCACTCCCAGGCGCACTCCCACTCCCACTCCCACTCCCACTCCCACTCTCACATGCTCTCCTCTTCTTTGATTCATAAGCATAACTACTACCCACTGATACAGTGGAAGGAGGCAATGGTACATTTTTGGGAAGAGCATTTTTAATTCTCAGCTCAGCAGCATCATTCTCATTTTGTAGTTGTGAAAGTTTTTGACTTGTCACTTTCTTACAAGCACCAATTCCCTTTTCTGGGAGTTTTAACAAGTGTGCCCTTACTCTTGTATATGAACCTTTGAAAGTATTATTACAAAATTTACATTATAATTGGCAATTTCCTTCTCCTTCCCCAGGTTTTGCTAATTTAGTTATATACTTCCACAATGGTTTATTCTCATCAAAATCATCATCAGGTATATCATTAGAACTACCACCCGTAGCCATTGTTTCAGAATTAATAATTGGTCCCTATAATAAAATTAATAAACATACATTATTAAAATTATATCCTCAAATAATAGAAAAAAAAATGAAATCAGAATATAAAAAAAATAAAAGAAAAGAAAAGAAAAAATAAAACAAAATCAGAATCAGAATTAAAGAAAAAGAAAAGAAAAAATTAAATTAAATTAATAAAAGAAAAAAAAATCAAAATCAAAATCAAAAGAAAAAAAAGAAAAAAAAAATAAAAATCAGAATCAAAATCAAAATAAAAGGAAAAAAAAATGAAATAAAAGAAAGAAAGAAAGGCTGAGACAGAGAGAGAGAGAGCGCTATCGAAGAGAGAGAAATAAAAGAAAGAAGAGGCTGAGACAGAGAGAGAGAGCTCTATCGAAGAGAGAGGGAGCGATCGAAGAAGATAGAAGAGTCGTACCTTCCTTAACGATGCAGCAAATCGACTGAAGATCGCACGAAGAAGATCGCCGACTGACGACAGACGATCGACGACCGACGACAGACGACCGACGAGGAGCAACGATCGACGAGAGACGACGTACGACGAAGTCAGGTCCTCTCTCTTTCTCTCTTTCTCTCTTTCTCAGCTGTTTATCTTCTATTCCATAGTCGATTCGAAGAGATTAGGCGAATAGAGATTAGGGCAAATTTGATCTGTTTTTGGTTATTTTCAAATTGACCCCAAAAAATTTTAGTAAACTGTGAAATTGCCCCCCCGCGTGTCCCAAACGTGTCTATAACGTGTCCAAAACGTGTCCGGATGTTAAAAAATTAAAAAAAAAATGGGATACTCTCCCATGCGTGTCGGACACGTGTCCACCGCGTGTCCGACGCGTGTCCGTGTCCGACACGTGTCTGACACTGGTACGGAGCCCTCGGAGAGGTGTCCGTGCTTCATAGGTCTTCACGTTCATAGCTCTCTAGCACACATCTAATGTTGTTGTCTATTTGTTTATGTTATTGGAAAAGCAAAATTATAACATAATGTGCAATTAGTGTACTGTACCCTGCAGTACAGTACGCTAACAGTATGTCTTCTTCTTTTTCTTCTTCGTCCTTTTTTTTTTTAATGTTAAAACATTGATTTTTTTTTTATAAATAAGCAAATTTATTAGAAAAGTATCAAAATGATGCAAAGAATATAAAATTCAAACCCCTAAGAAAAAAATGCTAAGCTATCAAATCCTCTACAAAATCAACATAAGCTAAAATATCTGAATCGACCAACCTCGTAACCCAATTATATAACATCATAAACACTCGCCTCTCCAACTAAGAAATCAAATGAGACACCCCTTGGAATACACGCCTGTTACGCTCTAACCAAAGAAGCCATATTAAACAGTAAGAGGCAATCATCCATGCCTTCCGACGTCTCCTCCCAACCCTACCCCCAGCCGAACTTTGCAAGATTGCTAACCCCGAACCTGGCTGCACCCAAACCAAACCAAAAGTCGCCACAATAAACATCCAAAATCGATACATAACTAGGCAATGAACGAGCAAATGGTTTACCGATTCAGCATCACCACAACACAAACAACACCAATTCACTAGTACATGCCCACGGCGCATCAGATTATCGATTGTCAGAATACGTCCTAAGGCCGCCGTCCACACAAAGAAAGCTACCTTAGATGGCGTGCCTGACACCCAGACACATTTCCAAGGAAACCAAATTGCATTTACATGAGCAAGCGCACCATAGTAGGCAGATACAGAAAAAAGTCCCTTAGAGCCAGGATAGACCCAAACCATAGAATCTTCCCCTACACCCCCAGCTTGCAACCCGTATAAAAAACCCAACAACTCCACTAACTGATCCACCTCCCAATTCTGAACCTCATGACGCAGCCGCACATTCCAAACTACCGCTTGTCCTTGCCCCATTCTAACCGGCCCCACCATGACATCACAATCTTCTACAATACCAAAAATCAGAGGAAACAACTGCTTTAAAGAAGTATCCCCACACTACCTATCACGCCAGAAACAGACTCTATCTCTCAACCCTACCTTTAGCTGAATCCTTCGCCAAAACTCCTCCTAGCCTAACCAAACTCCTTTCCAGACACCACGACTACGAGGTTGTCCCGTCCTACTTGAACACCACCCTCCTCTTCCCAAACCAAACTTTGCCACAATCACGTTCCTCCATAAACGCTCTATTTCCCCCACAAAACGCCACAACCACTTACCCAGTAACGGCAAATTAAACATAACCAACTGCTTAACCCCCAAACCTCCTTTCTCCTTAGGACGACAGGCTTAATACCACGCCACTAAATGAGAATGAGAACCATCCCCCTCATTTCCCTATACAAAATCTCGCTATAGCTTCTCAATCCGCTTTGCAACTGCCATCGGGATCACATGAACTAACATAAAATAAGTCGTGATACTTGATAAGACACTCTTGACCAACGTAAGCTTCCCGCCTTTAGATAAATATTGTCACTTTCACCTGGCCAACCGCTGCTGCACACGTTCCACCACCTTGTCCCACACCCCAAGGGCCTTGTAAGAAACTCCCAAAGGTAGACCAAGATACGAAACTGAAGCCACCTTGCACCCCAAAATCGCCGCCAAAACCGGAAGTTGAGCCACCTCACATAATGGAATTAATTCAGACTTTGAGAGATTAACCCGAAGACCAGACATAGCCTCAACACATAGCAACACACACAGAAGATGTCCAATCTAACCAGCGTTTGCATCACAAAATACAAGAGCAGCATCCGCATAAAAAAGATGGGATACGATCAAAGAAGTTGGTCCAGAACCCACCTCAAAACCCTGCAACAAGCCTCCATGAACTGCCCTTGACAACAAACGCCCTAAAGCCTCCATAACCAGAATAAACAACAACGGGGATAGGGGATCACCTTGCCGAAGGCCTCTATATGTGGGGAAAAAACCTGCTAGAAAGCCATTGACCAACGCAGATATCTGCTCAGTAGATATACAAAAATGTATTCAGCGCCTTCATCTAGTCCCAAAACCTATTCTCTCCAATACAGAAACTTCCAATTAACATTGTTATATGCATTCTCAATATCTAGTTTACACATAATCCCTACCTTTCTCTACCTCAACGTTGAATCCACACATTCATTGGCCACCAATTCATTGGCCACCAAAACTGCATCCAGAGTTTGCCTACAAAGGCATTTTGTTTTTGATATTTTTTAAATATAGATATTATTTTTTTAGACCAAAATGACAAATTATTTTTTTGAATTGAATTTTAAAAAGAGTTTGGTTATGAGTTTTAAATAGAATTTTTAATAGAGTTTTGAGTTGTGTGTTTGGTTATAAGTTATAAGTTTTTCAATTAAGTATTGAAAACTCTTTTCAAAACTCATAATCAAATAAATTTTCATTTTTCATGTCACATCAAAAATTTAAAACTCAATTCAAAACTCATAACCAAACAAATTTTCTTTTTTCAAATCATAATTTCAAAACTCTCAAACTCAAAAAACAACTCTATTTTCAAATCATAATTCTAAAACTCTACCAAACACTATCATTGTTTTTGTGTTGTCATTGGATTTTAAGTTATTTTATTCAAACTTATAATGTGTTTCTTGTGTGTTTGAGTGTTGGGAAGTGTCCATGGAGTGTCAGGTCGGTGTTAGACATGGTGTCAGACATGGTGTCGGACGTGACTTGTTACCTTCTTAGAATTGTATGTGCCTCTTAGATCTAGACTATACTTACATAAATCTTGAAATTTCAATTATTTGATGACAAAAGCTGCTTGTGTGCTTTGTAATTTGCTTAAATGGATGTTATAATTAACCATAATGTTTTGCATGAAATCTGCAGGGGTTCTTAATTACAAGGCATAATGGCTGATCAGCACCAGCACCCGCACCCAACTGTCATTCAGAAGGTAGCTGGCCAGCTACGTCTCAATTCCAATGCTCAAATGTGCTATGGAGGTTATCAAAAGCCTGCTCTTTACCAGAGACGATTTTCATATGGAAATTACTCTAGTGCATCATTGCAGTATCCCATGACACAAACATGCCGAGCGACCCAAGATCTATCATTGGTTGCTGCAAATGCTTCACCAGTGTTTGTCCAAGCTCCCTCAGAGAAAGGCTTTGCAGGCTTTGCCATTGATTTTCTCATGGGTGGAGTTTCAGCTGCTGTGTCAAAAACTGCTGCTGCTCCAATTGAGCGTGTGAAACTTTTGATCCAAAACCAGGATGAGATGATCAAAACTGGTCGGCTTGCTCAACCCTACAAGGGAATTGGGGAATGTTTCAATCGGACAATTCAAGAGGAAGGATTTGGATCTTTGTGGAGAGGGAACACTGCTAATGTCATCCGTTATTTTCCCACTCAGGTTGGTTATTCTCCATCTGACATGGTTCAATTTTACATATTTACGTAAGTGGAACATGCATATGTATTCTTTTACTGGATCCAGATCCTCATCATTACATGGTTGTAATGGACCTCCATTGCATCATCTAATGGTTGTGGAAAAACCACGTCAATTGCTGTAATGATTTTATCTTAATTTGAAATAAATATAAGTTCATATAACCATTTTACGACCATGCAATGGGGAGGATCTCAGTCCTCTTTTACTTCCCTGTATTGTGTGCTCATTACAAACTGAATTCTTTTACAGGCTTTGAACTTTGCGTTCAAGGATTACTTTAAGAGTCTTTTCAACTTCAAGAAAGACCGTGATGGCTACTGGAAATGGTTTGCTGGTAACCTGGCATCTGGTGGTGCTGCTGGTGCTTCTTCCCTTCTCTTTGTCTATTCACTGGATTATGCTCGAACCCGTCTTGCTAACGATGCCAAGGCTGCAAAGAAGGGAGGAGAGAGGCAGTTCAATGGCTTGATTGATGTCTACAGGAAGACACTTCAATCAGATGGTATTGCTGGCCTTTACCGTGGATTCAACATTTCATGTGTTGGCATTATTGTATACCGTGGTTTGTACTTCGGAATGTATGACTCTTTGAAGCCAGTGCTCCTCACTGGGAAAATGCAGGTTAGTAAATTATTTTGTGGCTCCACCTTGTTTTGCTTTTATTGCTTTTAAAAAAAATGAGTTGGTGTCGGTTTGTGTTACGGGTTCAATGTATGCGTCTAGCAAAAAGATATTGTAAAGAACCTAGTTACCGGATTTTGACTCTCATTTACTTGCTTGTTTGAGAATCTGTCTCCATGAAAATTTTGATAATTGAGACTTCACTCCAGAAACCGACAGCTGTTACAAAATCATAATCTGATAATTGAGACTTCACTCCAGAAAAAGTATTCACTGTGTTTGGTTTGAGTTTTCTGTATTAAGTTTTTTGAAAATTGACTTTTTTGGTTTTTGTGTTTTTTTGTTTTTAGTGAATATTTTTTAAATTTTAAACATTTTTTTTACTTTTTTAGATGCACCTTACTTAAATGTGTCTAAAAAGTAAAAAATTTGTGAAAAAATATTTTAAAAAATTTATAAATACATAAAAATACAAAAAAATGTACTGAATTCTTGTATTTTTTTGTATTTTTGGTATTTAGTGAATTTTTAAAAGATTTTTTTTACAATTTTTTTACTTTTTAGGTGTATTTATGTTAGATGTGTCTAAAAAGTAAAAAAATTGTTTAAAATATTAAAAAAATTCAGTAAAAACAAAAAAATACGGAAAATAAGAAAGTAGAATTTTCTGAAAAGTGTTTTGGAAAACTGGAAACCAAGCAAGGTAATTACTAGCTAAAAACAGCATTCTTCCTTGATCCTCAAGAACCTATCACCTACTTCACCCACTTAAACCTACTCCACTAAACCTAACCCACTACACCACTACCACCTCACCTACTCCATTAAACCTAACCCACTACACCACTACCACCTCCACTTCACCTACTCCTTACCTACTACACACTCACCCTCTTCTATATATAGGAATCATGAATCATTGTAATAAATAGAACATTAATATCAATCAATAATACAATTCTCTATTTCTCTTTATACATTAAATTTTCTACATGGTATCAGAGCAAGGTTAAGCACTTAGTATTTTTCGCTTCACCGGCGGGCGGCAACCTCGCCTTGGCCGCCCGCCGGACCTCAACCTAATCTGCTAGAATTTTCTACACATACCTTGAAATTTCTTCGAGTCCACCACCACTGCCCCTCCTCTCACTGTTGTCCTCCCATACACCACCGTCTCGGTCGTCTTCATCTACAATGTTGCAGTGAAGGATCTCAAGCGTGGTTTTGTTGCATCCAACTCAAAGGATGATCCAGCCAAGGAAGCTGCAAATTTCACCTCCCAGGTTATTATTATGAATCACCCGGGTCAGATTGGTAATGGGTATGCTCCAGTTCTTGACTGCCACACCTCCCACATTGCTGTCAAGTTTGCTGAGATTGATCGTCGATCTGGCAAGGAGATTGAGAAGGAGCCCAAGTTCTTCCGTGAACATGCTCTCCTTCCTTTTACTCTTGGAGTGAGGCAGATGATTTGCTGCTGTAACAAGATGGATGCTACCACTCCTAAGTACTCAAAAGCAAGGTATGATGAAATTGTGCAGGAAGTCTCTTCCTATCTGAAGAAGGTTGGTTACAACCCTGACAAAATTCCTTTTGTCCCCATCTCTGTTTTTGAGGGTGACAACATGATTGAGAGGTCCACCAACCTCGATATGATTACACAGCCCAAGAGGCCATCAGACAAGCCTCCTCTTCTCCACATTCTTGATAACACCAACAGCAACAGTTTGACGCATTTATTAGAGAAAAGGTCCAAAGGCAGCTCCTGTCAAAGCTGATGCTCAGCAGGTTGTACCACCTATTGAAGTGCCAGCACTATCCTTGCACATGGGGGGCACCCACTCATTTCTTTATTGTTTTCTTTTACTCACCCATGTGACCCACGATGCAACCTATACTTTTTCTTTTCTTTACACTCTTGTTCCCCACTTTCTTTATTATATATATATATATATATCTCTTTTTATTATATTATATTAAAAAAAAAAAAAAAAAAAAAACTTCATCTCTCCTCCGTTTGATTTCCAACTCCATTATTTTTATTTTTATTTATTTTCTCCAAACCACTTTCCTTATTTCCTCCATCTTTCATTTTTTGATTTCAAATATATTTTTATTATTTTTTCTTTATTTTTCTTTCACATTCTTTTTAATCTTTTTCCAATTCCCTTCATACCATATAGCTTTGCACACCAAATCATATTTTATTCATCTCAGGGATCAACCCCGATCACAATTTTACACAAAAAAAAAAAAAAAAACAAACAAACAAACAAACCACCACAACACACCCGCACCCACAGTGGGATTTTTCTTCTCTACTCTGCTGCAGGTCTCTTCTTCTTGCTTTTCTCTTGGGTGTCCCTTACCGGCGCTGCCTCCATACTACCCACTCCACCGAGCACGTTCACTCCACCCTGCTCCTCCACTACAGCATATGGTGGACCTCCAAATCGGAACATCACGGTAGCCTTCCGCTTCAGCTCCTTGTTTTCCGCCTTCAGCACACTTATCTCTGCTCGCGCATCCTTATACATGCGCTGGAGCAGAGCCAATTGGCCGTTTAAATGCTGCACCTCATTTGTCCTACTCTGCAGCCGGTGCGACAAGTTTGTGACTGCCGTCATCGTCTCCACACAGGACTTCAAAGTATACTGATTGGCTTCAATGTCAGTTTGCACTGCCATTTTTTGCTCCACAGACCGCATAGGAAAGTTCAACGGAGCAAACCCTGGGGCGCTTGGTTGAGGTTCACTGGCCCCCGCACCAGTTATCTCTCTTGTTGACTCGTTAAGGTCTGGAAAGAGAGTGAGCAGACCACGGGAAGACGAAGCCATTTTCTGGACAACAGAGTGTTACAGAGTGTCTCTCTCAGAAATCTCTCTCAGAAAACAGAGTGTTACAGAGTATCTCTCTCAGAAATCTCTCTCAAAAAACAGAGTGTTACAGAGTATCTCTCTCAGAAATCTCTCTCAGAAAACGAAGAGTTTTTCAGAGTTTTTCTAGCAGTTTTTTGTCTCTGCTTTCAAGCCTCAGCCTCCGCTTCGGTTTATAAAGACCATGACAAAGAGGCCGACACGCGTTCTGTCGATCACGTGCATCGCCGCGTGTCTGGCGCACCTTTTGATGGCACGCCTTTTTATGGATTGGGCACGCCTTTTGATGGCACGCCTTTTGAAAACATGGGCACGCCTTTTGATGGCACGCCTTTTTATGGATTGGGCACGCCTTTTGATGGCACGCCTTTTGAAAGATTGGGCACACCTTTTGAGGGTGCGACTTTATAAGGGTCCGACAAGACTCTGTAAACTGTCCCGACATTGATTCCGGTTAGCTCCTTTATGGGTCCGACAAGACTCTGTAAACTGTCCCGACATTGATTCCGGTTAGTTTCTACAAGGGTCCAGCAAGACTCCGTAAACTGTCACAACAACTGTCACAACATTGTCTGCTACAACGGTCCGACATGACCCCATAAACTGTCTTCTACATCGGTCTGACACCGCCATCCAATGTCCTCTACACCGTTATGACACCACCATACAGTGTCCTCTACAACGTTATGACACCCCCATACAGTGTCCTCTACAACGTTATGACACCTCCATCCAATGTCTTCACCAATGGTCTGACACGACCATACAGTGTCACCTATCCTCTTTTATTTTTATGTATTTTCTTGTTTTGTAACTCTCTCCAAATTCAAGTTGGCTAGTTCCTATCCCCCTTGAGTTTGCGGGGGGCTGTTAAAACCTATCACCTACTTCACCCACTTAAACCTACTCCACTAAACCTAACCCACTACATCACTACCACCTCACCTACTCCATTAAACCTAACCCACTACACCACTACCACCTCCACTTCACCTACTCCTTACCTACTACACACTCACCCTCTTCTATATATAGGAATCATGAATCATTGTAATAAATAGAACATTAATATCAATCAATAATACAATTCTCTATTTCTCTTTATACATTAAATTTTCTACAGTATGCTTGTGGAGTGATACTACTACTAATATTGACCATATGATAGAAAGCCTGCTGTAGTGAAATTTGTTGGGTGCTCACAACTTAGGACCAATGAACTGTGATTGTTTTATGACTTCAATGTTGATTGAAATTTAAGTGTCTCCAAATGAGAGGATTATTGAATCCATTCTGCATATTGTGGATTATACACATATTACATTAGTTTAATGTTTTCTGAAAATGATTCATTCCAAATTATCTAATGTACTTAATTGGACTTCTTTTTTTTTTTTTTTTTGATGAAGGTAATTTCTTGTTAATATTTCAAGCCTGCGCTTATCTAAATTACATTTTCTGTATTTTTTTCTTCCAGTGACAAATAAGACTTGTCCTCAATAATACTCACATTGAGCACATGTATTTTGATGATTTCAGGATAGTTTCTTTGCTAGCTTTGCTCTTGGTTGGGTCATTACAAATGGTGCTGGCCTTGCTTCGTACCCAATTGACACAGTCCGGAGAAGAATGATGATGACTTCTGGCGAAGCTGTGAAGTACAAGAGCTCACTCGATGCGTTCTCTCAAATCCTTAAGAACGAGGGTGCCAAGTCTTTGTTCAAGGGTGCTGGTGCTAATATCCTCCGTGCAATTGCTGGTGCTGGTGTGCTTGCTGGTTACGACAAGCTTCAGATGATTGTGCTTGGAAAGAAGTATGGTTCTGGTGGAGCCTAATTCAGATCATTAACCTTGCTCGCGGTTTTAAGGTCATATAGATGGTGATGAAAATTCTTTTGCAGTTAAGTTTGAGAATTTATGCAACACTATTTTTACTCCACATTTGAGTAATCATATTTAAGGGGTTTATCTCCCAAACATTTGTCCTTTTTTTTTAACAGGAATTTTTTGTTTCATGATGATTTGAGATTCTCCAATTGCGTGACATGGATATGAATATTTTTGCCCGAAAATCATTTCGGTTATAATTCTGTACCCCATTAAATTTGGAGCTCTTTCTTGCTTTTTACTGAATACCTTTGTTCGAAGGTTCTTTTTTATTTATTTTATATTTTTTATAGAGCTTGTTTTTTCTCGTGAGTATTTCTCTCTCTGTTAATGCCTTTTTGGGATTTTAAAATCTGATTCATAAAAGGAAAATACTATTTTTATGTAATATGTTTTTGGTTTTTACCAAAATGAAGTGGAGCTAGCATTTTTTTAATTAAATGTGGTTTTGGTGAGCATTTTGTTTTAAAATTATAGTTTCATTGTAGTTCAAATTTTTTGTTTGTTTGTTTGTTTGTTTGTTTGTTTGGTTATTATTATTTTTGTTGAAAGGTGTTATTCTCATTAATTCTTCTTAAAAATTTATGTATCTTTCTATACTATTATTACGTGAAGGCTTAAATTGGTTTAGTTGAAGTTTTCTTCTTCTCATGTTACTTGCCAACTTTATATATGTGTGGGAGCCGGATAATTAGAATAATCAGAAGTGTATTCTAGAAGACAAATATTACACGGTTTTACCCTGCACGATAAGGATGTCGAATATAATAGATAGGCCGAATAGATACTGAACTATGGAGCCGAGTAAATAAGAAGCTAATGAGTGACAAGTGGGCCTGGCCACGAGGTCCAGGAAATAAGTATAAATAAAGGAACAACAGACTAAGAAAGGTATGTGAGAATTGTTGTGCTTAACTTAGAATACAAGCATTCTTGAGTGTGGATTCTGACTTGTCCATCGGAGTGCTAATTCTGGCACTCCGACCGGAGTGTTTATTCCTTTTTAGGTGACCAGAAGAGGATCACGAGCGTTCTTCAAGATCTAAGAAGTATTTCCAAACCACATCTTCATAATTGGCGTCGTCTGTGGGAATACTCAATATATCCATGGCAAGCATAACAAAAGATCCTCCAATAGTCACTGATGAAACCACTCAAAGAGACGACCTCACTTCAACAAACATGCTTGGACCGGAGACTATCGCCTCGAGACGTGCCTTGAACTTCGCCTCACCCTCGACTTCGGAACATGAGACAATGCAGGCGATCATGGAACAAGCAAAGCAAAGCAAAATGAACAGAGGTTGGAGAACATGATCGCTGAGAACGAACGTCTCCATGAAGATTTGGCCTTGGAAGTGGCGAAGTCCAAACAAGCTATACGCCTAAATCCAGAACGATCTCCGAAAGCAGGTGGTCGACGACCTCGAGCCTGACAAGACAACACTGATAGCGACTCCAACACGTTATCCCCGGAACCCAGTAAGAAGGGATGACATGATACCCACCAGTTCTTCCGAAAAAAGTCCCCGTACAATGCACAAGCGAAAAAGAAATAGCTTGGACGAAGATCAACACAATCCCTTCATACGACGGATTGCAAAGGGTGCGCTACCCAAGAAATTCAAAGCACCGTCGTTCACCTTGTACGACAGCAAATCAGACCCCACCGACCACATCCGCCACTACAAGTAGGCCATGACATTGCATACAGACGACGAGGCCCTCATGTGCCGAATATTTTCCAGCAGTTTGGGACCATTGGCGATCAGGTGGTATTATAAACTGGAGCCGGCTTCGATCAAAACCTTCCACCAACTACAGAAATCCTTCAGGGCCAAATTCATCACCAACGAGGTCCAGCTGAAGCAAGCCGACTCTCTTTGGGCAATGCAAATCCTGCCAGGAGAAACATTAAGAGTGTATTCGGCGCGATATTGGGAATGCTTAAATCTTGTTGATGACGCTTGCAACGACTCTATGGCCATCACCGCCTTCAAAATGGGATTACATCCAGATAGTGCCCTCCGCAGTTCCTTGACTAGAAGACCCCCCCAAACAGTCTGGGGGTTGATGAAGAAAGTAGAGGAATACTGCAAAGTGGAAGATGACGCCTTGCGAGTTAAAGCCGGACACGTGGCCAACAAAACAACCCCTCCCAAAATCGCTCAGCCAATAAGCTTCGTACCACCACAGAGCCCTGAACCACGACAGTGGGCTAAACGAGACAAGAGACGGGATTCTCGCCGATCCAGCGATCAATGCTCACACCAAGCAAATGAGCAACTGCAGGTCGATAGCAGGCGCACAAAGCGCGCCGACAAGAAATATACGGAGCTGTCAGAGCCAATCAGCTCGATTATGTCCAAAATCCAACATCTTTCATTTTTCAAATGGTCGTCCAAGATGGTGGGACCTCCTGACACGAGAAGATGGGACAGGCGCTGTGAATATCACAAAGATCACGATCATGATACGGACAGTTGCTATGCCCTGAAAGATCACCTTGAGGAATTGGTGCAAGATGGCCGGCTCCAGCAGCATGTCCGGAAGAGCACAATCAAAACTGTTGCCCTTCGGTAGGAGTCACCTTCCCTCGGCGTTATTCATATGATATATAGCCTTCCAACGCCACGTACAATACATGCAATTTAGTCAGCCCCCCCAGAGGCAACGTACACAAACGGAACAGCCCCACGAAGCTCAGAGATTTCATTATCTTCGACGATTCCGACCTTATCGGCAAAACATTCCCCCATATTGATCCATTGGTCATTGAACTACACATGAACCGATTTACCGTTGAACGCGTCCTCATAGACCAGGGGAGCACTTCAGAGGTTATGTATTACGAGACCTTCATCAAACTCGGTTTCAACGAATCAGAACTGTCTCCAGCTCCTCATCCGTTATTCGGCTTCAACGCAAATCCAGAGTATCCGTTGGCAAAAATCACGTTGCCCGTTCGGGCGAGCTCCCAAACAGTGGACGTCGAATTCTTGGTCGTCAAGCTCCCTTCGTCGTATAACCTCATCATGGGGCGAACTTGGTTGCATACTATTCAGGCCGTGCCAAGCACTTATCATCAGCTGCTACGCTTCCCGACCGAACACAGCATTGAGCAAATCCGTGGTTCCCGGCAATCCCCACGAGCGTGCTATCTCCTTTCTGGAAAGACACCAACGGAGTCGCAGGTCAACTCCACTGAAGTGCCGAATCGAGACAGTCTGGACAATGTCAGGCGGCTCCCTGGCGAAAAGCCACAGAAGCTCTAGGCGATACCAGCAGCAGCTTCCCGAGACGTATGCTCAACGCGTTCAGCTGCGCCGCTACACGCCGAGAATGTTGCTCCTGAAGGTATTTCCAGATGATGAGAGGCCGGTTGATAGAAAATTAGGTACGCGGCATTGCTCCTAACGCACTTGCGCAAATTCTATCATTAAATCCGACCTGTGGGGAATGATATTGGTTCCGAATGGCTCACCATGTACACTTTCCACTACTATAATGCAAAGATTTCTATTTACTCACTGTGCAATCCAGTTCAAAAGTGTTCCAAATAAAGCCTCCGGATTCGGAGCGCCCTTCGTGGATGTCATGATTGGCCAAATAAAGCCTCTGGATTCGGAGCCCCATCGGCGAATGACTTCTTTGGGCTGATAAAGCCTCCAGATTCGGAGCGCCCTTCGTGGATGTCACGATTGGCCTAATAAAGCCTCTAGATTCGGAGCCCCATCGGCGAATGACGTATTTGGACCGATAAAGCCTCCAGATTCGGAGCGCCCTTCGTGAATGTCACGATTGGCCAAATAAAGCCTCCGGATTCGGAGCGCCCTTCGTGGATGTCACGATTGGCCGAATAAAGCCTCTGGATTCAGAGCCCTATCGGCGAATGGCGTCTTTGGGCCGATAAAGCCTCTGGATTCGGAGCGCCCTTCGTGGATGTCACGATTGGCCCAATAAAGCCTCCGGATTCGGAGCCCCATCGGCGAATGACGTCTTTGGGCCAATAAAACCTTCGGATTCAGAGCCCCATCGGCGAATGACGTCTTTGGGTCGATAAAGCCTCCGGATTCGGAGTGCCCTTTGTGGATGTCACGATTGGCCGAATAAAACCTCTACATTCGGAGCCCCATCGGCGAATGACGCCTTTAGACTGATAAAGCCTCCAGATTCGGAGCGCCCTTCGTGGATGTCACGATTGGCCGAATAAAGCCTCCGGATTCGAAGCCCCATCGGCGCATGACGTCTTTGGGCCGATAAAGCCTCCGGATTCGGGGCCCTGTCAGCACGTCTTCAGGGCGATAAAGCCTCCAAATTCAACTGACCAAAATAGTGCCACCGAGCGACGCTCAAGGGCCGAATAATATTCCGAATTCGGAGCAGCCTCCAGAACGAAAACATTTACACATCGAGGTAGGGATATGTAGGTTGAGCCAGTACAACCGCATGAACAAGACAAAACATTGCAGCATTCAAAATAAGATGCTTAATTAAGCACACAAAAATTCAGAATGAGATAAACTTTTAAAATAAAACATTTTATTCGATTAAATAATAATTACAAAAAACGCAATCTGCATTTGAAGCATTACAATATCTATTCTCATACGGCGTCGCGGTGGCACAAGGGCAACGCCGAATCAACGCCCGCTGATCAAAGAGCACTCGCAACTTGAAATGCTTTAATCTGACCTCGCCTGAATCCGCGTTCACACCGACGAGATAATCATCCTCGAGGCAGGGACCTTTGGTACCATAGACAACGTCAAGGCCAAGATCCAAGACAAGAAAGGAATTTTCCACGAAAACAATAATACTCAACGGTCGCGGCGCTACGTCAGCCTCGTTTCTCGGTCGCAGTTACGGAGAACTTCCCCATTGCTGTTTCTCCCTTCGGGGTGATCTGCTTTGACGACTTAAAGGCTGACGTTTTTCTTGTTTTTTTTTTTTGAATGCCCTACCTCCCGCGCGAGTGGGTTCTCTGCTGCGATTCATTACAATGTCAAGCTCAGCCAGAGTCCGAGCTTCTCCTCTACTGCTGAAGAAAACTTCATTCGACATTCACACTTATCTAACCCCATGCAACAAAATCGTTTTAAATCGAGTTTGTACACAGTAAGCGAAGTCATTGGAGCGAAAAGTCTAAGGCGATTTATTTCTAAAACCCCTACAGTGGCCCCGAAGCGATTTCATTAACACTGAACTCCAAAAGACAGACGCCGAGCGATATTGGCCACAACCACTCCATGTACTAATTTTTAGCTTTTTTAGAGTTAAAATGGCCTAATTATATAAACAGCAATTATAAATGGGCTGACTGTCTTCAGATTCGAAGCCCCTAGTGCATGACACCTTTGGGCTGGTTAAGCCTCCGAATTCGGAAACTCATCGGTGCAATTGACCTTGCGTGACATGCCAAATATATATTTAGTGGAGAATGCTCATGACGAGCCGGCATATAACCATTCGGAATTAAAATGCCTAGTTGACTCGAGCCGGTTGATATTTATACAATGAAACATGCAAACACGTATATGCCGAATGAAAATTACAATGAAACATTTAAAATAAAACGTTTTATTCAATCAAGCAATAATTACATAGTTATGAACGCGATCTGCGTTCGAACATTAAGTTAAGTATTTTTTATACGGCATCGTCCTCATCCTCACTCTGCTCAACTTCAAAGATGGAAAATGGAAAATGGTTACGTTGGTACAGTGGCAATGCCGAATCAATGCCCGCTGCTCGGAGGGCTTCCTCAGCCTGAAGCGCCTTGATCCAACCATGCTTAAATTCACGATTTTCGCATTGGCAAACTTCCTCGGCGAGCTTTTCCTTGGTCTTCTGTATCTCTACTTTCCGGCCTTCGTGGAAGCCTTTTTCATAGGCCCTCCCCTTCACGGATTCCATCACGAACATGCTCGTCGTATCTCGATCGGCGAGCACGGTACTGATAAGCCGCTGGGTGACCCTTTCTTCCACGATTGGGTTAGCCTGTCCGATGGGTTATGCCTGAACGGCCTTGGCCTTCCTTAGCTCACGCTCAGCCACTTCTAGGCGAGCCTCCAAGCTTCGGATGCGTTCATCCCTCTTCTCTATTTCTCGGCGAGAAGCACGGAGACGCATGCTGATTTCGTAGGCGGTATAGAGCCCCTTCACCGCACCGTGAATGCCTTCACGAAACACTTCGAAGTCTTGTCGACCTACCATCGACTGTTGGACCTCGGGAGGAAAAATCTGTCGAGCGAATTCGATTGCCACATTTGAATCTCGAATGATCGAATCCGCATCTGTCATAGGCCTATTCCCCACAAAAACTGCAAAACTCAATGGGCGTGGGTTCGCATCGGGCTCCCTTCTAGAACGGGGTTGCGGGGATTTGTCCTGTGACTCCTTGTCCCTCCTAGGCGACCTACTTCGACGACGAGGAGATTGACGTCTCTCCCGCTCCCTCGAAAGCCTACCTCCCGCGCGCGAAGGTTCGCCACTTTGATTCATGTCTCCTCCCAGCTCAGCTAGCGTCCTCGCTTCCCCTTTGCTGTTGAAGAAGAATCTATTCGACATTCGCGCTTGTTTATTCTTCATCAAAGACCTGGACTGAGTTGCTCACTGAGCACATAAATAGGACCTTCATTCATTTATTCCCTGCGAGGGCAACGCCCCCAAGGCAATCTCATCAATCACTGGGGCGCCAACCGAGTCGTGCCAAGCCCCCATCAAACACTGTTATTCGGCAATCTTAACTTCTGCTAAGGCAAATTCGTGAACCAGCTGGGGCATGGCCGACTCATCAATATATTCGGCTCTAGTGTCGTAGTTGCTTCATGAATCGACTCATCAATATTGTGTGGTTCGGCGTTTAATGTTCATGAACCAGCTGGGGCAATGGCAGATTCATCAATCTATTCGGCTCTAATGTCGCAGCCGCTTCATGAATCGACTCATCAATACTGTGTGGTTCGGCATTTAATGTTCATGAACTAGCGCGAGGACAGATTTATCAATCTATTCGGCTCTAATGCCGCAGCCGCTTCATGAATCGACTCATCAATATTGTGTGGTTCGGCGTTTAATGTTCATGAACCAACTGGGGCAAGGGCAGATTCATCAATCTATTCGGCTCTAATGCCGCAGCCGCTTCATGAATCGACTCATCAATATTGTGTGGTTCAGTGTTTAATGTTCATGAACCAGCTGGGGCAAGGACAGATTCATCAATCTATTCAGCTTGAATGCCGCAGCCGCTTCATGAATCGATTTACTAGTCCTATTCGACACAAAGAGTCAATTTGTTCGGATAAATTAAAGTATAACTAATATAATTGCCAAGATTACACTATTATCCAATCGCTAGTTAGAAGGCACAACAGACAGTAATCATTTTATCCAAAGTAGCAGAAGGCAAAACTCTTCATTAATATCAAAAAATGCGTACAAGTAATAGTGAAACAGGAAGGAAATTTTCATTAATCAATTGAGCACAAATAGTAACTAATTTATACATGAAAATTACCTTGAACTAACAAGGATCCACTAAACAAAAACATACATTGAAATTAAAGATACCTAATAAAACTAGAATGTCTCCCAGATCAATCATCGGGATCAGACACAAGTGGCTCAACGTCCACTTGCTCGTATGGAATTGGCAAGGCCAATGTAACTCCAGCGGCAGCAAGGGCTTTGAGCCACCCATGTTTGAATCCCCGATTCTCGAATTTGGGGACTTCATCTATGTATTCCTTCAAGGCGGCACTCTTCCCAGCTTCTAGCGCCGTAGAAGCTACAGATTCGGCTTTTTTCCTTGGCCGCCTTCAATTCTTCTAACTCGGCCTCTGCCTTTGAAAGCGTCTCCTGGACTAACTTGAGCGACTCCTCGCTCACGTTCGCCCTATCCTCGGCTTCGGATCTGAGCTGGTCAGTAGTCCGAGCCCTCTCCTTTTCAGCTTCGGCTCGATTACTTTCCATTGCAGCTCTCATCACCTCGAACTCGGCCCTGCTTCTCTCACCTTCAGCTTCAAACTTTAAGAGGCCAATTCTTTCAATGGCATCATGTTGCCGGCGACCTAGTTCGGCTATCCTTCCAACCGTCTGCAAAACAAGTTTGGATCACCACATCAAGCAACATCGTATGCAAACCAAACCAAACGAGCAAAAAAGAAAGTATCGTATACGTACCAGAAGGGCCGACTGGGCAGCGAACGCTATAGCCACCAAATCTGGCTCTTCTCGAAAGGTGGCCTTGTCAGCCGGTAGCGAAACTGAGGCGACCAAGCTCAACGCCACGGCTGGATCCTTCATGGCAGATGCGTCAGAGGAGATTGGCGTGTCTTTGATCTTTGGTTGAACAACGAAGGGGACAACCACGTCGGACTCCTCTAAGCGAGGCCGTTTGTTAGCAGGGCTATCCTTTGAGCCGGCCTCTCCCTCGGCGGAACGTTTTTCGCCCCACTCTTTTGAAATCAGTCATTCTTCCGTAACCTGCTATTCAGCCCCCTCCGTCTCGGCCACAACAACTTGAGCCGTTTTTTCTCCAATAACCGGTTGTAAAGATTCAACTGGGACAGGAGCAGAACGAGCGGCCTCGGCTTTCTTTCGAGCGGCCATTCGCTCATCATTTCTCTTTCTCGCTATCTGCATGAGATCCTCCCCAGCCATGCCTTCTGAAAAAGTGCCAGGAAGGTCTCCCAAGTTTGTAAAAATATCTCCGAAGGAAAACTCCGCCAGACCCGAAGTGGACAGTGAGTTAGGCTGGTTAAGACCGGCTGCCTCAAACGCTGATTTCAGAGCTTCGTCGACCTCTTCGGCCTCGGCAGCGAACTCCCTCATTGATTCGGCATGTACCTCGACAACCGGCTCTAAGCCTTGCTCCGAATCAGAAGCTTCGAGACCAATTTGCCTAAGGATCTTGAAACTGGGGAAGACAAGAGCCGTAAGGTGTTGTTCGCCGGTTGGGATCGGGATGTCGTCTGCGACCGAGAACGTAGTGTAGGTAGGCTCATACCGCAGGAGAATATGGGCAGCTCTCCCTTGCTTCTATACGTTTGGACGACCAAAGTACTTTAGTGCAGTTTTAATTTCCGCAAGGACTGCGTCGTCAGCCGAGGTCAAAATCCTCTTCAACTTATTGCTTGCAAGAACAAAGGGTAAGGCTTGCAGAAAAGCCGCATAAAAGAAAGATCAACAAACAAGAGTTACACGTCAACCTGGTTCGCCCCTCCGTCTGGGAATAGGGTCTAGGCGATCTTTGCCATCGCCGAATTCCCAGTTGCTTCGGACATTGACCATTACATCGTCAACTCATTTGCCAGAGCTGGCAAACATCGTTACCAAGTGATGGCCGGTGTCCTTGGCCCTGAGAAAGTAGCGCCCGAGCCGACCGGAGGATTTGGCTAAAGCATAGCAGTGCCGAATCGCCGGAATGCCAAGGTTGATCCTGAGACGCCAGTTTAACTCTACGATTCCCATTGCGATTCGAAAAAAATTCACATAGAGTTGCGAATGAATCAGACTCCAATAGCAAAGGACGGCCCTGAGAAATGGGTGTAAGGGAAAGCAAACTCCGCCCTCCGCAATAGACATGAAAGGGAAGACGATTGTGTTTTGGTCGTCCCTCTCCACATCAAGGGTATTGTCTGTTACTAGAGAAAGATGGACATCCTCAGGGATAGAAAAATGTTTTCGGAACCCAAAAATTTGACCCTCGAAAAGGAGGTCTTTCAAATGCTTAGCCATTCTAGTGGGGACTCAAGGATATTCTAAATCAAAAATAAATACGGAAAACAGAATTGCAAGGAGAAGAGAAGAAAACTTACGAAAGGCAAAGGAGAGAAGGAGAGAACGAATAAGAGTTGCAGAAAACGCATCGAAGAAGAGATACAGACTGGCAGTCCAAGAGGTTCAAATATTCAAAAAAGTATGTTTTCGAAGGGACTTAAGTTTCAAATCGTAATAAATGCGAGAGAAACGCGAATGGGGCGGGAAAGCGTTACAATGACCGGAAAGCACGTACGCGTTCTAACACGCATCGGGAAGAGGATTAACCGCCGAATTTTTTGACTCCTAACCAAACACGCCGACTAACTGATGCTAGCGAGGTGTTTGGGGGGCAATTGTGGGAGCCGGATAATTGGAATAATCAGAAGCGTATTCTAGAAGACAAATATTACACGGCTTTACCCTGCACGATAAGGATGCCGAATATGATGGATAGACCAAATAGATACTGAACTATGGAGCCGAGTAAATAAGAGGCTAATGAGTGACAAGTGGGCCTGGCCACGAGGCTCAGGAAACAAGTATAAATAAAGGAACAACAGACTAAGAAAGGTATGTGAGAATTGTTGTGCTTAACTTAGAATACAAGCATTCTTGAGTGTGGATTCTGACTTGTCCATCGGAGTGCTAATTCCGGCACCCCTGACCAGAGTGTTTATTCCTTTTCAAGTGACCAGAAGAGAATCACGAGCGTTCTCCAGGATCTGAAGAGTATTTCCAAATCACATCTCCACAATATGTTAAATAAAAAAATTATTATGTATAGCGTAAGTAAGTTTCGATCTCAAGATTTTGAGTTTCATTAAAAATATACTTATCACTTAAATAACATATATATTCTGATATTAAATTTTTTATCATTTTTTTGCACTATCTTTTTTTGTTACTTTTATTATTTATTATATTATATAAAATCATTACAAAAGTAGAGTGGGAATGAAACCCCAACAAGAAGATTTAGACTAACATTTTTCTCCAACAAGATTGTCTGCTTTTGTGGGGATAGAATTGATTCCTAACTAATCTCTCAACCCACACCAACTTGTTTTTGGTAATCTCTTCTGATTTTTTTTCTAAACCTAATCTAACCACCATCTCTAATATTTGGGTTTGGTTCCATGATGTGGGTCCAATCATATCTATCTAATGTGCCTAACTCAAAAATAAAATAAAATAAAATAAAACTGTAAACCTCTAATCCAATTGGGTTTATAAAACAATATAAAATAAAATAAAATGGATTTCTGTCCAATTTTATATAAATATTGGATAGTTCATCTTATTGAACTCATTTAATAATTCATTTTTTTCATATATTAAGTTTTAATTTGTAAATCATTCGTGAAAAAAATTAAATTGATAAGCTAAACATGATCATATAATTTGATTATATTCATTTTTAATGAAATGAACAGTATATTTTTAAAATTATAGTTGTTGTCAATTAATTTAACATAAATATAATAAAATCATTTAACTATCATTATAGATCAATGTAATAATTTACACAAAATCAAAATATGAGGAGATCAAATTATCAAAATTCGCCGTGAGATGAATCCAAAACACTAGGTTGGAAGGTCACTCCTAAGACAAAATTCATGTGTCCTAAACAAAAATCCAAGTCCAATTGTGTGTTTTTAATTTTTAATTTTTTTTAATTCTTTTGGCTCCGTTTGGCAAGAGTTAAACGGGATTTTTTTGACTATTTTAACCACAAAAGACAAATAGGCTATTTTAGTCACAAAAAATAAAATATCACATCTAACCCATAATCATTACATTCTTCTCTCACAAAAAAAGTCAAAAAAATCAAAAAGTCCTTCCCAAACCAAACTTTTTAGTCCAGGCTAAAATAATCAAAAAAATTAAAAAGTCAAAAAGCCAACCCACTTCCCAAACGGAGGCTTAAATGGACATTGAGGTTTAATCCTAATAATTCCCAAATTAATAAGTAAATACCAAAATCAAATCTCACCATCTGTTAAAAAAAAAAAAAGAAAAAGAAACTTATGTCATGTGTTTACACCTTAAAAACTTCAATCATTAATGAAAGGTCACTCCTTAAATTATAAGTTCTTATGTAACAGATTATAAAAATATATATATATATTATTAGATACTTTTTAAATATAGACAGTAAATATAATTTACAAATAATTTGTTTATTTTCTTTTAAAGACAAAATAGCATAATTATAATGAATGAATCAATATGATATTTTTATGTGAATAATCCAAACAATAAATCTACAAAATAAATAGATTTAATCATTTAAACGAAACCTCATAATTGACCAAATGAACCCAATTAGATCGTCCATTCTACAAATGTGGACGGGATATTGCCATTATCCCCTATCAAAAAATAAATATATTTAAGAAACTCCTAAAGTTATTGTTAAATGTTTTGAAATGTACAAGAAACAATATTAAAATTATAAATATTTAGACATTTTATATGTAAAAAAAACTTACTAATGACAACTCTAAAAACTGTTGTGAATAAAGAACACAAAATGTCATATATTTATAATTTTAATTATTTTTTACATATTTCAAAATAATTATATATTATATACCATTTACATATTTTAAAAAATATATCTATTTTTGTACACATTTTTTTAAACATTATTTTTCAAAATTTTGTCCTATTAAAAAATGCTATATCATCCAACACTAATCTATCTACCTCACCCACCTGGACCTTACGGGACAAAACAGCATGAACGTGTCACCTCGTTACTCGTTCCACCTCTCTCTCGATCTTCTAACTAGACAGTATGGTGATCTAAACAAGCCTCTAAGCCCGTCTCCAATTGTTCACTAAATTCAACATTAAATTTAAATTTGATAAAAAAAAATTATTTTTTGTGCTCTAACAGTTGTACTAAAATAGTATCAAATTGAAAAAATATCAAATGTTTTATCAAACTGAGGACGGCTTGTTCTTTTCATCAATTCACTGTGCATAACCGTTAAAGCAGAAATTTGTGAAAATTTTACATTACGCGGTCGACCACCCGGTAGACCAACCGGTCGACCGGCTCATGCAAAAATTGGTCTGCGAATTGGTTCAAATGGTTCAAATTACTAGTTCAAACAGTTCAAAAAACATTTGAACCCTTTCCTTTTTTGATGCACACTACAGTAACCATAACCATTGGAATTACGCGTATCAGATTAAGAAAATTAATTTTTTTTTATTCAGATTTGGTGAAAATTTTGCAAAACCGTTGGAGATGCTCCAAGTCCTCAAGTTTTCGGACAATTGCATGTATAATTTAGGGGTAGTTTGGTTTTTGAGTTGAGCTAAAAAAATCACAAAAGGATAAAAAAAAGTTTAAAAAGATAAAAAATTAAAAATCACAAAAGAATAAAACAAATTTTGCCAAAACAAAGTTAAAAAGCAAAAAAAAAAACCAAACAAAAAAACTAAGGTGCTGTTTGGTAACACTAAATAATCAAAAAAGTTTCAGGCTAAAAAAGTCAAAAAAGTCAAAAAATTAATTAAAAAAATCATTGCCAAACGAGCACTTAGTCATGGTTTTCATTTTGGGATTAAAAAAACATAAAAAGATAAAATAGGCTATATAAGTTAAGAAGATAAAATATCGCATTTAAACTATAATCATTATACTTTTTCTATTACAAAAGTCAAAAAAGTCCAAAAACAAAAATCAAACAAGGCTAAAAAAGTCTCAACACAAAAAAGTTGACTACCGTAGCCAATGTGAAATGAAACTTTAGTAGGATAAACTTGTAGATTTGATTGAATCATAGCCAACCAATTTTAGAAGTGTGAATTTGAATTCGTAATTTATCGATACATGATTGAGTGATTCTATTGTAATAATCACTTAAGAGTGACCTTTAAAACATTGACTTTTTATAAGGTCTAATCTTAAAAGTTATTTTTTTGTGATTAGGCCTTGAACAAACTCATACGGCAAATCAACTGATATATTCATAAACAATCTGAACTCGATTTATTTATTAAATAAACGAGTTTAATTTTAATTTTTAAGTTTATTTATTAATTGAGTTGAGTTGGAGTAATTTTGAGCTCAACCTTGGCAATAAGCTAAAATAATGTTGATAGCTTTTTTAGGCCTCGTCTAGCATGTGTTTATTTTAGTTTAAAAGTTCAAAAGTTACTAAAAAAATTAAAAAGTTTATAACTTATATCAAAAAGTCAAAGGTTTCATTTTTTATTTACTTTTTGCACATCTTTTTGTAAAAAATCAAAAAGTCATTATAAACATACTAATTTTTTACCTCATATTTTAACCAAAAAGCAAAAAGTTACTAAAATGGCTTGTTCTCAAACAAGGCCTAGCCACATAAATATGAAATAGGTTAAAAAATCAATAAGATAAAATGTTATATTTAAATTATAATCACTTCAGTTTTTCTCTCACAAAAATCAAAAAAATATTAGAAAAGCCAACCCAAACAAACATCTCGTTTGGAGACAACATATTTTAGTTAAAAATTCAAAAAGTCACTATAAATTATCACATCACTATTTCTATTTTTCTACACATCTTTTCATAAAAAAATAAAAAATTACTAAAATGGTCAGTTACCTCAATAAAACTCATGAATATAAAGAAATTAAATTAATATTTACTTTTAATAATATATCAAATACTTTTTTAATAGTAATTTATTTTATTTTTCTATTGGTGTTTAGTATTTGTGTAAATTTACATATTTGATTGATGAAATTTAGAGAAATTTTAACACACACTTTTGAAATGGTGTATCAAATGTACCCTTAGTTATGACCAATTTTATTTTTTAGTTATGTCATTATTTTAATTATGACCCATGGGTTCTTTAGTTATATCTCATATTGTGTTTGGTTATAATATTTTTCTTTTTTTATTTTTATAGTTATAACTCAAAAAGTATAAAAATTATGTCTTTTTTTCTTTAATTATAAGTGAGAGGGTGATTTATGATCCGGTGTTGGGCCGAGGTATCGACCGAGCAAGTTGAGGGCCCAGCAGTGCATTGGGCCGAGATGATCGACTGTTCACCCAGAGATGGGCTACCAGAACTTGAGCCGAGCAGAGTTTGGACTGAGTGTGTGCCGCCCCGGACCGTGCGGAAGCTGCTCGGTCAGGAAGTGACCGGTCAGACCAGGATGCTCGGTCCGAGGATGGTCGAAACCAGACAGACCGAGAGACCGGCGCTCGGAAAGGCGCGGTCAGCCGAGGTAGTTGATTGACCGGCGAGAAGGCCGACCAAAGGAGGAGCCCGGGCTAGGCTTTGCCGAGATGCCGCCTAGCCCGGTCCTTCATGTGTTTGTCCGGCTAGGCGCATGGGTTTGAAGCATGACATGGCCGAGGTAGAACAGCTCGGCTGCCGAGCTCCAGCTGTGAAGTCAAGCAGTTGAGGTTAGGTGGTGAATGACATGGTTTATGCTGACAGATGGGATAGCAGAGCCACGTGTCAGGAGATGACTGGGAATGGATATGGGGTTCAGAAGGTATAAAAGCATGCCTGCCCCCCCCATACGCGAGACACGAGCACATCTGTAAGGATTTCTTACACTCAAACACTCTCTCCCTTCTCTCTATCCATCCTAAGGTGTGTGCTAACTTGACCGTCGGAGGGTTTTTCCGGCCACACACCGCCGGGTAGCTCACCATTACTTGCTCGCAGGTGATCGGACATCGACGGAGCTCGGAAGAAGGGAATACGGGCACGCTGAAATATATGCTCCCCGTACAATAAGGTACATATGGTATACAGTTATACCATAGTGTTTCATTGAAATTTATTATTAATATAACCATTATTGTATATTTTACACGTATTTTTAGAGCAATGCTACATCCATCGAATTTATATTTGTCTAAATTATCTAATCAATAATGTTCCAGACCCCCTTTTCCTCACCCCCTTTGACTCCCTCTCAACATGATTGGCCAGTTTTTCTTTTTCTTTTTCTTTTTTTTCTTCTCCTCCAATCACTACCCGCCACGTGTGTGTGGGGATGGTAGGGGTGGTGATTGGAGGGGGTCTCAATCATGATCCTTATCTAAATTTATGTATGCCGATCGGATGTTGATTGACATACTGATAGACAAGGATTACAGTCGCGGTTGATAAGGCTGTCACCGGTCGTCCAAGCGGTCATCCTATAGAACGTCCAACTTATATAATTTGAATAATTCGACTGAGCCCAAATTTAATAGATGAATTTTTTTTATATTAATAAATAAATAAATAAATAATTTTAATTTTAATTATTTTTCAAATCGAGTTCAAACTCAACTCGTTTGTATAATTGAAGAAGTGCGAGTTTATTAAATATCTGATCAGTTGAGCTCAACCTAAACTAACTTTTAATGGCTCTGTTTGGTACAGTTTTTTTTTAGCTTATTTCAGCTTTCAGCTTAATTTAAGTTATTTTGATATGTTTGGTTTAACTTGACAATGCAGCTTATAGCTTTTTGTAAGTCAGAAATCAGCTTATTCTTTAAGTGGGTCAGGAGAAGCTTATTTTATAAGTCAGAAATCAACTTATGTTCATAGTTATAAGCTATAAGCTGTTAAGGCATAAGCTATAAGCACTTTCTTACAGCTCTACCAAACAGGGCCAATAAGTAGACATTTAAAATGATTTAAATAATTTTTTTTGAATTTTTTATAAAAAAATAAAAAAATAGGAGCATTTTGACAACAACAGTAAAAAGTCAATTTTTTAATTTTTTTGATTTTTTAGCCAAAAAAATTTAATTTTTTTTTATCCAAAACAACCTAATTTTTTTGTCAAATAAGCTACCAAAAAATTCAAAAAGTCAAAAAATTAATTTTTTTATCAATTTTCTAAAACACTCCATAATATAACTCAAAAATAAAAATAAAAAATACGCTTTTATAGGAATGGCAAATAGTGGCCAAGTTTAAATAATTAAAAGCTCGACTCGAGTAGTTTGTGGCACAGGCCTGTACCGCTACGGATTTGGAGTGGTCATTGTATGGGGGTGTATAGCAGTTACTATTATGCAATTAAATATATTCATTTTAAGATTTATTTTAATAATTCAAATCGTTGATATTTTAAAATATATCAAGTAAAATATACTTATAAAAAATTAAATTAATTAGATATCGTTTACTATCCGTTTACTTATTCATCCACTCATATTTATATTTATAAAAATAAATAATAATTTTAATTTAAAGTATTAAAATAAATACAAATATAAACGGATAAAAGGATAAATGATATTCGATTAATTTAATTTTTTACAGATATATTTTATATATTTTAAAATATGAATCATTTAAATTATTAAAATGGACTCATTCGACGGAACAACTGCACAGCAACCACCCAAATCCTACCGGTACGCAGCAGATCGTTCCCCCATTTAGCGTGCTTCCGTAACCCCTGCATAAAAGCCGCCACCTCTCTCTCCCCAACAATTGTGTGTGCAGAATCAAGAGAGAGAGTGAGAATCGGAAGCTATTTTCTCTCTCTAATCTTCCCAAGAGAGAGAATGTGACAGTTTTTAGAGAGAGAGAGAGAGAGAGAGCGAGAGATAGGGGTTTGGGTGGGTGGGTTGCTTGCTTGGTGGTTTGTGTGATCATCATCAGCTTAAAGGAGAGATTGCGTTCAAAAAGCAATCAATGTCGGTTCTTTAATCCCTCTTTAGCCTCTCTCTCAAGCAATCTATATTCTTATCTCACATTTTTCCTTCTTTCTTTCTTTATTCATTCTGGATCCAAATTCCAATTCATTCATTTCGATTTCCTTTAATTTTCTTTTGCGTTTTCTCGAGGAAATCCGCTAGTTAATGTCTCGGAAAATTTTATTTATTTAATTATTATTATTATTTTTTTGTTCTTTCTGTTTCTTTAGAATTGTTGAAGTTTGAGGAGTGAGTTAAGCGATGAAAGTAATGTGATTGAAGGTAGTATTCATTTTGATGTGTAATGTGGATTCTTTTTTCCTGTTTGGTTGCTCAGAAAATGTAGGCCCTAGGGAAATAGATTACATATGGACTCTTTGAGATTCTTAATTTTAGAAACCGAACAGAGTAGCTTAATTTTTAGTGAAGTTTTCTGGAGAAATCATGTTGAAATTAGCTGTAATTTGTCAAATGTTGTGTTGGCTTAGGGTTCTTCTATGTTTTCCTGCTGTTTTCTTCAGGTTGTTCTTGAATAAAAAAGAAGAAGAAGATTTAGCGTGAATCTCTCTTGAGAATTTATTCATCTTTGAAAGCAATCTCTATGGGAAATTTTACTATGTCTTGTATCAACTTTGAGGAGAGATGCCCAATAACTGTTCGTAATTATAATGCATAGACTTTTGCTAATTGAAGATTTGTACAAAACTGAAGACAGTTGTTAATGCAGTCATGCTGAATTTAGATCATTAGCTGGTTTTATATTGTGGGTTGGATTTTATTCGAAGTTCTAACAATTTGTTTCTGAATTCTCATTTTAACTTATTTCTCCTGTAGCTGTTTGCGCATCAGGATTTGCAGAAAGATATGAAATTGAGCAGAAAACTGTAATGAGCTGCTGCTTTTCAGTTGTTGGTTGACTGGATCTGAAGGACTGAATTTGTGGGAGAATCAGGTTCACATCCACTGATAAATTTTCGTTCGTTTCTGCGTTTTCTTAACCTAAAATGCTCGTCATCTTGATTTTCTTTTGTGTTTGTGGCTGACAGAAGACTGGGTTAAAATGAGTTGGAACCCGCAAATGGAAGTTAATTACGCAAACGCTACCTTTCCTTATAATTCAGCCGGTAGCTTTATAAATTTCTTCGAAGGCCTTGCTTATGAACATGTGAATTTCATTTTTGCTGATTCATTGCCTGCTCAGGTACTTTTATTTGATACCTTCATCATTTTGTGTTCTCAAATATGCTAAAATAAATATTTTTAAGTTTTGTAAAGGAAAAGAAATCAACAAGGAACTAAAAAGAAGGAAAACCACATATTTATGTCATTCTCGTGCCTATGTTCATGGACTCGGCTACATTGTTATTAATTCACTTGGATGTTTTGTATGAATGAGCATCCCCTGTATATATAGGTGGAGTACAATCAACTGGGGTTTGAGATAAATATCAAAATACATAAATCATGTCAATAATTACGGGACTTGATTGATCGATCCATGAATCATGGGTTTTGCCTTCAATACACTTACCCTCAAGTTGGAACACAAATGGTTGAAATGAAGATGAAATAATTGCCAAAAAATAGTTATTGTTGGAGTGTGCCGGAATGGCGCATCATGCAAAATTGTCAGGTTGTGGCTATACTGAAATTGTCAGGAATGCAGCTTTGTTTAAAGTGCCAGAAATGCAGCTTTGATCAAGAATGCATGAGATGATACATTGTGCAAAATAGAGGTGTGTGAAATTTATCCATCAATGCAATCACAAGAGAATAGGCATGAAATGAACATCATGTAAATAGAGAGCGAATGGAATTTATTTTCATGCAAACACATGAAATAGGCACAGAATGAGCGATGGATATATAGTCTCCCTGAATGACAAACCGGGGTTTTTTTTTTTTGGCACAGAATTAACATCATGGAAACACACGCAAAAGATGCAAGGAATTAGATATCTTGCAAATTTTGTACTGAATCCAATTGGTCACAAAATGGAAACGTGCTAAAAACAGTTTTAAGAATTTAAAATCAATGCGAGAAGTTAAGAAATGAAAGGGATTAATGCATGACCGAAAAAGATGTCTGGGCTGATTTTTAGAAGCCAATACAGGATTGTTTGGGTTCTTTGATCAAAAGAGTGCTTCATCATATGGTGGTAAAGACACAAGGAATGAGCCCCAAAGTATAATTATGAGAGAGATGGAATGAGAGATTGAAACAGGGCAACATGGCATGACAGACAGAATAAAGAGACGATAGATGGCGGTCGGCCTTAGAGGATGATTCACTTGGATTTTTTTCATACATGGGCATCTATATAAGTGGAATGCAATTATGTAGGGTTTGAGATAAATATCAAAACACATTACAATGCCAATAATTACTATATTTGATTGACCCATGAATCATGGGATTCTAGTTTCAAAAATCTGATTGACCAATTAATCATGGGATTTAATCTTCAATACATTTATCCTCAATAGTATCTTTAGTTTCTAAATTCTTTTGGCTACAACTAATTTCAAGTTTCTATATTCTAATGGCAATAGCCTACATCGTTATTGATTTACTTGGATATTTTTTTTCAACAATGCTACAGGCTCCCAAAAAACACAACCCCACAACCCCCACTCACCTGTGATTGGTCCAAGAAGGAAAGAAAAAAAAAAAAAAAAAACAACAAAAACACATGATTGGTCCACATCATTTTGGGGGTCATGGGAGTCCCCAACTTTGGGGGTCCCAAGCATTTTTTATTTTTTTTATACATGAGCATCCCCTATACAAGTATATATGTGTGTGGAATACAATCATGTGGGGTTTGAGATAAATATCAAAACACATAAACCTTGTCAATAATTAAGGATTTGATTGATCCATGAATCATGAGATTTTAGTTTCAATGATTTGATTGACCCTTTAATCATGAAATTTCATCTTCAGTATACTTATCCTCAACAATATCTTTAGTTTCTATATTCTTTTGGCTACAATCAGGTTCAAGTTTGAAGATTTGTGATGCAATGTAAATGTCTATGAGTAATATGTGCGTAATTGTACATATTACTTGTCTACTATAAGAGTAATGTTTATAATTGAATCATTTGGCTGCATTATATTATTATTATTATTGGTAAGTGATTGCCTGCAAAAATGTTTTGCATGATAGATCAATTTTATGATTACATTAATTTCACATGGATTTTATTTCCTTCTATTTGTGCAGGAGGGCATGTACCCTTCAATGCATACAAGCTTGTACAAATTTGGGTTATCTGAACCGGGGAGTGTTTCATATTATGATTATAGTCCTGCTCATGTGCTCAATGAACATGCACCAACAATGGATGAATATAGTAGGCATTTGGAGAACTTTTCAACAATGACTAGTGAACAGACTGCAGCTGTACATACACAATGGGAAGGAAATTCAAGCACAAATATTGATGCTAATCATGTAGATGTAGAATGTAAGTTCTGATTCATTTTCGTGATGTTTTCCTAAAAGATATTGTTATAAATGCCAATATGCCGGAGTCTTGTGAACTGATGAAATGAAATATGTTATTAGAATGAGGGGTTTTGTGGTTGTGTAGATTATTGTGTTATCTTTTCAGGTAGTGTTGGATTTTGGCTGCTTATGTTGATTATTGTATGATATAATCCTTAAGGTTAAATTTGTCCAGATGATTCGCTTGTGACCACTGGCATCTGAGCTTATTGTGTTGGAACCATGAACCTGATGTTGGTCATCTCATATCCTATATCTTTTGTGTCCATCTGAATGTGCTTCAGTAATGAGGTATATTAGGTGGTTCACCTGCCACACTAGTACAACAGCTGCTTTGGTGTGTTCTTCTATATTGCAGTTGTTTTGTATTTTAGTTATGCATTTATGATCCTAACAAAACAAGATAAAGATAATAACATGGCAACTTGGCACATATCTGATGTTTGATTGTTTTCATTGTTGTGATTTATATCTAGACTATATACAAATATGTGTGCAACATGCACAAACCATGTAGATTGAAACAATATACACTAATATGCAGTTCTGTGTCTATCTCAGACCTACCAAAAAAACCACCTTCATGCATTTAGATGACCAAGATTTGTGAGAGTCTCTAATTTGATGTCCTGGAAAATGAATTGTGGTTCAGGGCAAAGGCATTGTGTATGTTAGTTAGCTGGTGTGACTTGAACAGGAGAGAGCATCAAGATACTTAGAGATGGTTGATTGATCCATGTGTCACCTCACGAGGCTAACATGTGGGACCCAAGTTCAAGGAGATAATGCCATGGCATGCCATGTAGGAGTTTGGACACATATACCCACGCCTATATCGACTTCTATAATATTCTTAAATATGTGCCTACTTACCCAAGGGGGCTGCATGGGTGGATCCCATATGACAGATTTGCAGCACAAGCTTTCTTGGGAAGCAAGTGTTTTCATCACAAATACCTACTTTTCCAATTTATCACCATGCTAATTCTAGTTAGTATATTATCCCAGTGATATGACAACACCTGTTCAATTGAATTCTGAGTTTCAATTTTATGGGCCCTTTGCTTCAGCAAGGTCCCAGTTTAGTCAGGTCTTTCTCTAACAGGACTTCAGTTGTGCAGCCTGAACTCCAATTTTCCCTATTGAAGTATGAAGTATGAACTTGTCATATGGCTGTCCAAATATATAGTTTTGTCTTTCATTTGGCAGTCTTAAATTGAAGAGCTGTATGGAAATTAGGTAAAGATGTGAGTCTCAAATGGCAAAGCTAGTGTGCATAAATCACTTGGGCAGTTAAAAGAAATAATTTTAAATTTCATATTTAACTTGACCACTTTTCCAGTTGGTTTCAGGCAGAAGGTATATTGCATTGATTAGTTACTGGCATATTGCATTGTAATTCAGTAGTCTAAAGGCATTGGCACTTTAAAAAGATATACTCCCTTGGTTGTACCGTGACTAACCTCTTTAAAAAGAGCTAGTGTTGTTGGAAGATGCTGTTTTCATGTTTTTGCAATTCGACTCCAGTTTCCAAATTTACCCTCCCATTTTTTGATTTAATAAAAGCATTCACATTTGTTTGCATACTTCAACATATTGTTAGGCTTTTTTCATGGCAAGAATATTGTAAAAAGTTTGTGCATTGAATTTTTATAACAGTAACATTATGAGACGGCCAAAAAGGAAAAGGAGTCCATCTTTTGTGCAATGGAGGGAAGTAATGGGTACAGTGGAAAAAATATCACATTCACTTCCTAGTAGCAATCCCTTGGAAGTTTTATTTGTTTTGCGCCTCTTGCTGCTGTTATTTGTGATATTTTGTTGCTAGTTGTACAATATTTACTTGCAGATTTTTAATGACATACCACATCTCCGTTTAAGTAATTTCTTCATTTTTTTCAGGTCTCCAAGGTAATCATAATGCTCGTGATTATCAGGTATAGTGCTCTCTCTTTGGTAGTCTAATGTAAAACAAATTGTGCCTGAATGCCTTACATGTGTAAAAAACCATTTGTTTTTCTTCAATAACCTACGCACATAGGACCAATGACCAATTTTAATCATGTATGATCAATTGGCAAGCTTTCCAGTCTCTGCATGGGCTAGTCTGTTTAGTCTGATAAGATTTTCATTGACTAGCAGTACTATTTTATTGTTAATATTATTAGTATAATATGTTTGAACTCTCTGGTGGTGGCATTTACATTTTGAAGGTCCTACATACGAGTGTTGACTTCTTGTCCTTCTTCTTTGTAATAACCTTATTTGTACACAAATATTATAATTTGAGATAGGATACCAAGTTAGTTAATTATGCATCTCACCTTCTCTGTGGATTGATGCAGGTCGTTTGGCAAGACAATGTTGATCCTGACAACATGACTTATGAGGTTCAATACATTAAACCTTTTATTTTTGGCTAATAAATCCCTCATCTGTTCATGAGCCAAATCTACATTTTATCTTCTTCTATCAATTTAAATCATGGATGTCTAAATCTGTTATATTGGATAAAATCAGAACCATAAGTTTTTGTCCTACTTTCATTTAAATGCATAAACTTTCTGAAAGTGTTCTACCACAGGGTGAATGGCACCCTTCAGATTGAATATGTGCCAATTCAGTTTCTTATATTAATTTTTTTTACGTTCAGTAAAGGATTAGCTAATTTCCTTTAAGGTTTACACCTAATGCTTTTGAAAGTCAACAATACTTAAAATTAAAAGTAGTTGTAGTTGTGATTTAGTTGTAACACCAACAATTGATATTTGTTTTTGAAGATACCAACTACATGTTCTTTTGTTCGCAGGAATTACTTGAGTTAGGTGAGGCAGTTGGAACTCAAGGTCGAGGTCTTTCCCAAGACCTTATCTCCTTGCTTCCTGTAAGAAAGTTCAAGTCTGGCTTCTTCTCAAGAAAGAAATCTAGAAATGAAAGGTACAATTTATGCTTACCCCATTACCTTCTTTTCTCTCAATTTGCTGTTGCTGAGACCATGCATTTACATTTTGAAATGCCTTGTGCTTTCTTTTTTCTTTTTTATAATTATTACTACTATTATTTTTACTTAAAAAACCAAATCACCATGTTTGTTTCCAATTTTTTGAAAACACTTTTCAGAAATTCTACTTTCTTGTTTTCCATATTTTTTTTTTTTGTTTTTATTGATTTTTTTTAACATTTTAAGCAAATTTTTTTTTTTTTAATTTTTAAACACACCAAACATAAATATACTTAAAAAGTATAATTTTCTTGAAAAAAATCTTTAAAAAATTCACTAAATACCAAAAAATACAAAAAAAAAAAAAAAAGAAGTAAAATTCAGTATATTTTTTGTATTTTTGTGTGTTTATTAATTTTTTAAAATATTTTATTTTTTAGACACATCTAAGTAAGATGCATTTAAAAAAGTAAAAAAAAAATGCTTAAAATTTTAAAAATATTCATTAAAAACAAAAAAACACGAAAAACAAAAAACTCAAGTTTCAAAAAACTGAATTCAGAAAAATGAAACCAAACATACTGAATATTATTATCATTGTTTAATTTTACCACTTTTCTAATGGCATAAAGAATTGGAGATCAGATTTCATTCACAAGAAGCCCATTTCAGACAGTACTTAGGTTTGTCACCAGTTACTTTAGCTCAGTGGACAATAATTTACTCTCTTCCTCAGTTTAGGGCCTTTAGAATGGTGGTAATGTCGTCAAAAATCTGACACGTAAACTGGCCCACACACGTATCACTAAGGCCCAACATCCATTATTTGAAACTCATACTAACTTAAAAGCTTAAACCTGTAAGTGGAGAGCCCATCCAATATATATTAAGACTCATTCTTTTTTATTCTTTATCCGATGTGGGACTCAACCTTCACACATGCTCCCACATGTATTCCTATAAGAAATGATTTTTGGTACCATGTTATTACTGTGTGAATAATTTCAAGAATATGATCACTTTGATGTCTTTACACATCATATCATGGTAATGTGCACACACACTGCACTGCACTGCACGTGCATATATATGTTATTAGGACTACTTTTAGATTTTGATTTTTTATTCATCTTTTGTATAAATCTCATGATCTTTGTCATGACCCAAAATTTCCTTGTTGATTGATTCTCTCTTGTTGTAATACAGGTGTGTAATTTGCCAGATGGAATATAAACGAGGTGAACAGCAGGTGATTCTTCCATGCAAACACCTCTACCATGCTGATTGTGGCACCAGATGGCTTAGTATCAACAAGGTGAGCTTCTAAATTTGCTGGGATGGGAAGTATTTTAGTAGAAATAAAAGACAGCAAAACAAGAAGTTATTCACTATTAGTCCATTAAAGCCTCGTTTTGGAACATGCTATTTTAATAACTTTTTGGCTTTTTACGAAAAGATGTGCAGAAAAATAGAGATAGTGATGTGACAGCTTATAATAACATTTTGACTAAAATGTATACTTGACAAACGAAACTTAAGTATAAAATATATTTCCAAGTCTTTGTATTGAAGATAATTACATAATGGTCGAAAAAGCATGGACAAAAATGACTCATGTCCATGCCTTTCTTGTCCAACCCAATCATCAACCCTTCCTATCTCCGGCGACCTCTGCTGCCCCCTCCCTCTCCTCCCACCACTGCAACCCCAACTTTTGCTGGTTTCCACTCTTTTGATCTTACTGAAAAGAAATCAACCTCAAACATCAAACCTGAGTGCTTTGTATAGAAATTTACGATGATCTTCATAAGAATTATCGGGAATAATGCTGCTGACTTCGCACCTTATCATTGTCGAAAGTACCCAACAACACCGCGAAAGATGGCCAAATGACCTCACTTGAACTTTCATTGGCTCCTCAATAGTTCTTCAGTCTTGGAGTTATTCTTCAAGGATAGGTGAAAGCTTTGATTTGGGTCTTTGGCGAGTCTGTAGGGGAAAGGAAAAAGGTATGGACAACAAGACATTTGTGCCCATACTTTTTTGACCATTATGTAATTAAGCTCTGAATATGAAGATTTCTCATTTGCTGCCTTAATTATAATAATCACTTCTCATTTTTACCAAGAGACAGTAAATTACTCGCAGTGTGTTTGTTTTCTCAGGCTTGCCCCATTTGCTACACTGAGGTGTTTGGTGATGCGTCAAAGCACTAGAGTTGTCGCTAGCAAGCATAAAGAGAAGTACCTCCATTTGTTTTTTGTTTGTCTTTCTGAGTTTAGTTTTATTTTCTTCACAGAACATTGCTTTCGTTTTCGTTTTCGTTTTTCCACGGTTTCTACACTAGGTCTACTTTATTAGCTTCTGTAGTAAAATGAAAGATCATGAACACAACAGGGGATGATTCTGTTATGAAGCTCATTACAATGGTTTTTATTGGTTCAAGTTTGTTATATTAGTAGATGGTTAAGATGAATTCCCACTTTATGTGGAGGTTTAAGACTTCTGTGCCCCTCTCATGAAGTTATGGGGCAATTTGCCAAGTTTCTTTAGTGACTTGTCTTGCACTCCTAGGTATTTTCTATCTACCCACCAATATCGGTTTTTGAGTATGAGTACCTTTTTGTTGAGGGTAGTTCGAGTTTTTTTCCCTCCAAGTATGCCATGGGTTACTTCAAAGCTGTAGAGTTTGGCTCGCTCTTGAACTTCGATGTGGCCTCGGTTGAAGATGGATTTATTATTCTTGTTTTTGATTTTCCTCATTGGTTCAATTTTTCAACAAGTTAATTTGGCCCTTTAACCACATTTAGTTATTTTTATTTTTTAATTTAAAATTAAACAAATAATTTACAGATATAAACGCTTGGCAACAATATAATGTGAAAAACTAATTCAAACAATGTTTTGGGTTAAGTTAAAAAAAGGTTGGCAATAAATTTTTTTTTTGGAACCCAAATCAAGTTTGTTTGTTACTATTTATTTAATTTTGAATTGAATAAAAGAAGTATATAAGGGTTAAAGACCCAGCTGATTGCAACCAAGCATTTTAATACTTTTTCTTTTTGATGTGATTTTTGGTTGTTGGAAAGAGCTTTTCTTTGGAATGAGTTTTTTGAATTGGTGGTAGTATTTATTACAAATGTCAGAAGATGAGATAGGGACTTTCATTTTTTAATATTTTTTTCAAAATTCTTGATTGGGATTTTATAATTTTTAAATATTATTATGATAACTATATCAACTTCACATTCAATTATTTAAAAATATGTAATGTAATCACATCTAACAAGTCCACGAATTACAATAGACACAAAAGTCATCCAAATTCGATATTGGTTGTTTTCTCAATATGTACTCTTACAAAGTACAAGAAAAATCAGTACATCAAAATATTTATTTTTTATTATTATAAAATAATAATCATTTTATAAAATAAAAAAAAACTAAATAATTATTTTATTCTACTTTAATTATAATGGATCAAATACTGCCTTGTATAAGATCGGAGTAAATAAATATAGCTTTGCCAACTTTATTTTGTATTGCCTATGAACGGTCATCGAATTTCCTTTAACTTCTTGTTTTTTCTTCTATTTTCCAATTTATTGTTTTTCTCTTCTAGTTTTTCTCAAACCAAACGAGCTATCTTCCTTAAAAAAAATGGATATATAAAAGTAATCACATTCCATACAGAATTTTATACTAAAATTTTATCTAAAATTATGAATGTGTGGTTGAAATTTAATCTTTACATAAATTCACGGGACATCATTTGAATCTCAACCCTCCATTTAATTTCTAAGGGTTGGTTTGGAATGTGAGTTGACTTTTTGATTATTTTAATTTGGGGTTAAAAAGTCTCGTTGTGATTAATTTTTTGACTTTTAAATAAAATAATTATGATTTAAATGTGACATTTTATCTTATTAAATTAAAAAATATATTTTGTCCTTTTGTGATTATCTTAACAAAAAAAATTTTATTTTAACTTATGCCAAACGGAGGCTAAGTAAATACTTTTTCATATTAAATCTTTCAAACCATATGCATTGAATATTTATATTCAGTTCTTAAGGGCCGGCCCGAATTTTTCGGGCATGGTGAACTTTAAAAATAGAGTTTTTAATTTTTTTTTATTAATTAGTACACGTATAAAATTTTGCTTTGCTTATTTAATCAGTAAAATTAATGTAACAAACAAAATCATATCTTAAATCCGGGGAACAATTTTATGCAAAAATTATTTCATTTCCTTGCCAAACTTGCACAACTTTGTATTATTGTTGACCAAGTTTCTAGATTGGATATATATATATATATATTTTTTTGGAAAAAGAAAAGAAGAGAAAAATTATATTTTCAAAGACAGACATTAACTTTGACAAAAAATAACAAAACAACAAAAAGCAAAAAATAATAATTATAATAAAAAAGGACAAGCAAAAGATAATTAAATAAAAGCACACCTTAACAACCAGACAAGAAAGGGTTGACTTGTTTCATTCCCTTACCAAACTTGCACAACTGTACCATTCTCTTCAACATTTTATACGGGACACCTATAATTAACAATAATTTGATGCATTTACAAAAATATTCAAAATTTATTCAAAAAAGTATTATATGGGTTGATTTATCATATATATATATATAACAAATAAATTTAATCATACATTTTTTTTTAGGTACTTGCAATTTTTAATTAAGAAATTAATGACGACTCATATTTATCAATTCGAAATAATTCGGAATCATTTGATGACTTTCAATTTTTAACAATTTAAAAGATGAATTGACGAAGCAATTACGCTAAGCTTTGTTTGACATTTGATTTTTAGTTTAAAAAATACAAAAAGATAAAATTGACTACATAAGTCAATAAGACAAAATATCACATTCAAACTATGATTATTATATTTTTTTTTCTCATAAAAGTCAAAAAATTCAAAAAAATCAAACTAAACAAGGTTAAAAAAATCTCAACCAAAAAAAAAAAAAAATGAATGTTAAACGAAGACTTAGTCATTTATGTGCATTGTTATTTGAGAAGTTAAGTGGTCAATTTCATGGGCTTCTTGTTAGATTATAATTATTTAATTGTAAGTCTTTTTATATTTATAATTAATTTTTTATTAGATAGAAAAAGAGGGGAAAAAAATGAAAAATGAGTGAGAGTTCTAATTAAAGCTACCACTAATGATGTGACAGTGAGTCTCGCCTACTGTCACAGTATGTGTTGTGTCTATTTTTTTTTTTCTTTTTTTTTTAATTTTTCACCTCATTAGTGATAAATTTAGAGCTATTAAATTAGTGATCTCTAGTATGATTGAAAAAAAAATTGATGTTGTGAATAGAGCACCAAAGTCAATGAGGGTACCTGGTCACAATTATTACAAAATCATTGAATAGAATAGGTTTTTTTAAAAAGGATAAAATATCAAATCATCCAATAATAAATTTTATAAATATTAATAATTAAAATCATAAAATTTATTATAGATATGTAATTATTTTTGTAAAGCTATATTAGGATGTAATTGCCCCTTTTAAAAACATTTGTTTTGGGAAGTAAGTTAAAAATTGAGTTTTTGACTTTTTAAATTTTTTTTTTAAATAACGTGTAAAAAAATAAAAAAATAATGTGACTTAAAATAGATTAAAAGTAAAAAATACTTTTTAACTAAATTTCCAAATTGATATGATATATTATTAGTGTGCCGGTGAATTGAATATAAACTTAACATGTGTGCATATTCTTATACCTAACTACAATAGCTGTGTCAAATAAAAAATAATTTATTCAAAAATAATTTATATAGATAATGATGTGATATTCTTTATTTCATTTAATTTAAATTTAATCATTTTGTTTCGTGATTCTAGAAAACGTAAATTAACTCCTCTTTTGTTAGGCTAAAACAATTAGAATTAACATAAATGATATGTGGAGATAAACAAAATAATATATATATTTCACCGTAAAAATATGACAATAGCCTATTTTAGGAATTTGGTTAAAAGTCACTTAATCTATTTCGAATCATATCACTTCTCTAATTTTTTTTACATATTTTTTTCAAAAAAGGCTAAAAAAAATTAAGAAGTTAACTTTTAACCTACTTTCCAAAACAAGCCAATATCATGACATGAATTTATAGCAAGTCTAATTAACCCATCACATGAATTTGAAGCAAGAGTGCAATTTGAATTAAAGCTTAAATATATGTGTTTATGTGGAGATAAATTATTGAGGAAATAACAAATCAGCGGATCTTTGTAAAAATAATTTTAGATCAATGAAAAAATTTACAAATTTTAGCAATTAAAATTATAATTTTTTTCATGAAATAGTAATTATTTTAAAAAGATTTCATTGGTATGTAATTTCTCTTAAATTATCCAGAAGTCTCAGAGTACGATATGATATTATTTAAAATATTTCAAATTAATCATGTAGTGGAAAGTTTATCAGTTGTGACAACTCATTTTTATTAGTGCACATTGTAAATTTTCATTGACGAATAATACTACGTAAATATAATGTCCCAAATCCATCAACTTTTCATATAATTGTGTGTGTATATTTATTAAGTAATCCTATACATAAATATAATTTTCACTAGAATTTTCCTACATTAAGACAAAAAGATATGTCATTTGTGTGGCGAATAAATAAAATTTAAAAACCGTTATATATAATCATTTTCAATATTTTTCTTGTGTGTCCATTTCACCACCTCATTGTAGAAGAAGCTTGAGGCCCATTTTGCCTAAAACGCGTTTTTATGAATGATTCATAAGAAGAAGAAGAAGAAGAAGAGTCCCATATTATTGTAGAGAGAGAGTACGTATATGGTACATTAACTTACCTACCCACCCCAGACCTTGACTTGTTCATGGCCCTATATGTTACCTTCCCAAACCGAATTCTCACATGTCGGCACACCACCTTCTCATAATTGGCAAATTAAAAACAAATAAATAAAATAAATTTGTTACAAATACAAAAATCGATTACAATATCGGATACATAAGAAATACATGCAGATTTAGTTTTGAAAAATTTTATTTGCTTATATACATTGTGTATCTAATTCTGTAATTAATTTATGAGTCTGCATATTTATTCATAAACATTTTTTTTTTTTAAATGTGGAAAAATTGATATTTGGGTTAGTATTGATTAATTGTTATCCTCTAATTCCAGCCTATTTGGCATAATAAACAGAAAGAGAGAATCATTGTGAAAAGTCATTCCCATGGATTAGTATATAAAGGGGATAGTACTCTCTCACTCTAATCATCCAAGACACAAACCCATATAGAGATCGAAATGGGAAGCCTAGGGAGTTTGAGGCAATGGCCTCAATTTGTCTATGCTTTGGTATTTTGCTTAGCAGCAACTAGTGTTGTTGCTAATACGCCTTATGCTTCACCGCCTCCACCTCCTTATATTTACAAGTCTCCACCCCCACCCTCACCATCTCCACCACCGCCTTACGTTTACAAATCGCCACCTCCCCCATCACCATCGCCACCACCTCCTTACATTTACAAATCTCCACCTCCACCGTCTCCATCCCCGCCACCACCCTACATGTACAAATCCCCACCTCCTCCATCACCATCACCGCCACCTCCGTACATTTACAAATCTCCACCTCCACCATCTCCATCACCCCCTCCACCATATTATTACAAATCTCCTCCGCCACCTTCTCCGTCTCCTCCTCCGCCTTATTACTACAAGTCACCACCACCACCATCGCCATCACCTCCACCACCCTACTATTATAAGTCACCACCCCCACCATCTCCATCACCACCACCACCATACTATTACAAATCGCCACCTCCACCATCTCATTCTCCACCACCTCCTTACTACTACAAATCACCGCCACCCCCAGTGAAGTCACCACCTCCTCCATACATCTACAAATCCCCACCTCCACCAGTAAAGTCACCACCACCACCCTACTATTACAAATCACCACCTCCCCCAGTGAAATCACCACCTCCACCTCCATACTACTACAAATCACCACCACCTCCAGTGAAGTCACCACCCCCTCCATACATCTACAAATCCCCACCACCCCCAATGAAGTCACCACCTCCTCCATACATCTACAAATCTCCACCTCCACCATCTAAGTCTCCTCCACCACCCTACTATTACAAATCACCACCTCCTCCAATGAAATCACCACATCCACATCCATACCACTACAAATCACCACCACCTCCAATGAAGTCACCACCTCCTCCATACATCTACAAATCCCCACCTCCACCATCTAAGTCTCCACCACCACCCTACTATTATAAATCACCACCTCCCCCAGTGAAATCACCACCTCCACCTCCATACTACTACAAATCACCACCTCCACCAGTTAAGTCACCACCACCTCCATACTACTACAACTCACCACCACCACCGCACCATTATTAAGTGAGCCGCTGCCACCTATGCCTCAACCCATACTATTGCATCAGCTTGAATTTCTACAAGAATAAGTAATTCCATTTTTTGAAGTTGTGTTTGAAGGCATTTTCGGCATTGTCTTTCAGTTTTTAATTTAAACAAGTTTATTTGTGAATAAGAAGTCCCCACAGTGGAGATACTTCTTTGTGTAATTTTTTTGTTTTTGTTTTTGTTTTTGTTTTGTGCAAAGTTTTCTTTGCACTATTAGTTTATTGTAATAAGCAATGAAACGATGTATTTCAAATGCCAAGAGTAGCCTTATTGTGCTTGTATAAGTTGTACCTTCTGTTACTATGAGAATCCCTCACTTGCTCAATAACCCTTTATTATTCAGGAAAATTAATTAATGTTCCTTTCCAATCATTTGATATTCCAATTATATCTACATAATAAATAAATAAGTATTATTTAATAGCCTTGTAGCACTATAAAAGAGAAAAAAGAATTTGAAAACAAAATAGTTGACTTAAAGAAAGTTTGCTAAAGAAGAAAAATTAATACAAAACTACTAAAAATATAATTGTGTATTGTAATTTTTTATTTGCTAAAAGTGCTAAGTAAACCATATCACCTAATATTCCAAAAATATTTAATAATTTTCCTTGAATGAGTGAGCTGCCATGTGTTTTTTTGCCCAAATGCATGACTCCAAATGCTTCAAAATGCCAAGCTGTAAAACTCTTGTACTCTTTTCTCAAAAAATTAATTATTTAGATGATTCAGTTGGTTTACTTTTAAAGTTTTTATTTATAAAGTATTTATTAAAAATAAAATATTGATTTGATAAAAACCATAGTCATACGATTTTATCACATTTGCTTTTTTTAAAAATCAATAATCTATTTTCAAAATCATACATGTTGTTTATTTTTTAAAAATAAATTTGATAAAATCTTATAGTTTTGGCTGTCAAATTAGTCTCATATTTTTCTTAATTGAAAAATCTACACAAAAAAAAAATGAAACAAATTATTAAAATGATCCTCGTAATTAGAGACGGTCATTTTCTCCTGCTCCATTTCACACAGGTTTTCTCCGCCTGAGGAAGTGAAACGGGGACAGATTTTGTTTCTTCCATCCCGTTATACTCGACCCTACTCCAATTATATTTAATTTTTTTATTATAATAAAATTAAAAAACTATAAATATTAATTTTTACTCTTTTATTTTTTAATTTATATATTATCATTGTCATCAAGTATAAATTATTATCAATAATATACCATATTATCTATAATTTTTGCTATTATTATTATTTTTCAATTTATAAAATTAATTCGTTTCTCACCCACTCATCTCTCGATATACATATACTCCGCCCCGGGAATGAGTTATTACAAATCTATCACAAACCTAACTCGTGTCATTCTTACTTTATGGTCTCTTCAAATTGACTTTATAAAAAAAAAAAAAGGGGAGGAAGTAACATATCAGTTGAAAGATGATTTTTTTTTTTCTCAAATTAATGGTAAAATTTATAAATTTTAATTATTAAAATCATAAACATCCTATGAATTTGTAATTATTTTGATGAAGTTGGCTTGATTTTGTAATTTCTCAAAATAAATAAATAAATAACTCTGTTAAAAGTACAAATTTACCAAATTCATGATGGGCCACCGGCCCGGCCCGAGTTTAGATCACCAGTAGTGCAAGAAGCAGAGTGCATTTTGTAGCCGTGTTGACATTGGAAAAAAAGAAAAAAGAAAAAAAAAAAAGAAGACGAAACAGAGAACATGGGGTGGAGCAGAGCACCTGCAGTCCTCCGGCGACGACGTGATATTGCCGTTAGTCTGTCCTTCTCTCCCTCCCTTTTTCTCTCTCTAGTTTCTAATTAATTAGGGTTTTATTGGATTTGCAAGACACAATTTTATTATAAAATATGTTCTGGGATTTCCCATTGATGATTGTTGGAGTTATTGATGAGGAAATAATTCAAACTTGTAATTTTTTAGGGTTTTCTAGATTTTGATCTCTCAAATCGAACTCAGATTCGACAATGATGGGATCTTCGTATTGAGAGTTGGTTTGTTTGGCTTGTGGATTGGATTGGATGGAAACAATCCATGTCCCTCTCCCAATTTTAATTTTTTCACAAATTTCATCAACTTTGGTTTTCATCCTTTTTTGTCAATATCATCATCTTATTTCATTATCTATGAATTTTGATCCGTTTAATTATGAAAATGCATCACTTTCACCATTTGTCAAAGTAGGGCGTTGTGCGGTTTTTAGATTTCAAAATGTATAGATGATATGATATTCGTTAATAGTTAACAGAGGGTCTTAATTTAATTAATCCTTCTATTGAATTAAACCTTTTTTAGTTTATGCAATGCGCTACATAAAATCGTTGCCAAGGTGCTTATAAATTGGCTTAAATTTGTGATTTTACTCTCTCATTTCTCTATAACAAAATGGTTTTGTCCAACCTTTAGATGCGCGTGCACACGTGCTCGTGTCCATGTAAATATAGCTATCCAGCACACCAATCTATTTTACAATGTGTTGCTCTTCAACTGATCATGATCGCTATAGAATTGAAAGACAGAATAAGAATGAATAAAACATTTTTGTGCATAAATTTGCTTTTATTATTTCAAATTTATCAACATCTAGACAGACGTTGATTGAACATATAATAAGAAAATAAATAAAATGTATTTAAAGACGTGATTGTAGAATGAAATCTTCACAAAAGTGAAGTTTGAAGCATAATGAATACTTGAGCCCTCTTTATTCTCCCACCAGCCGTCTTGTTTGACCTAAAATGACCATCAATCCACCAAGAAAGAATCCTTCTTGCAACAATTATTATCATTTTCATTAATCTATGAGCTGCAAAGCGAAATTGGAGTGACCTTGTCGTAGTTCCTTTAGTAAACATTGTGAGGAGGTGGAGGAGAGCTATAGTAGTATACATGAGGAGGCGGTGGTGATGATGAGGGGGGTGGTGGTGATTTGTAGTAATATGGTGGCGGGGGTGATGGAGATGGAGGAGGTGGGGACTTGTAATGGTATGGAGGGGGAGGTGAAGGTGATGGTGGGGGAGGAGATTTGTAGATGTAGTGGGGTGGAGGTGAAGGAGATGGAGGTGGTGGAGACTTGTAGTAATACGGTGGAGGTGGTGAAGGTGAAGGTGGTGGTGGTGACTTGTACACATATGGAGGAGGGGGTGATGGAGATGGAGGAGGTGGGGACTTATACACATATGGAGGAGGAGGTGATGGAGATGGTGGTGGTGGAGACTTGTAGACATAAGGAGGTGGGGGAGACGGAGATGGTGGTGGTGGAGATTTGTATACATAAGGTGGTGGAGGTGATGGAGATGGTGGGGGTGGAGACTTGTACACATAAGGTGGTGGAGGTGATGGAGATGGTGGTGGTGGAGACTTGTAGACATAAGGTGGTGGAGGTGATGGAGATGGTGGTGGTGGAGACTTGTAGACATAAGGAGGTGGGGGAGATGGAGATGGTGGTGGTGGAGATTTGTATATGTAAGGAGGTGGAGGTGATGGAGATGGTGGTGGTGGAGACTTGTAGACATAAGGTGGTGGGGGAGATGGAGATGGTGGTGGTGGAGATTTGTATACATAAGGAGGTGGAGGTGATGGAGAAGGTGGTGGTGGGGATTTATAGACATAAGGTGGTGGAGGTGATGGAGATGGTGGTGGTGGAGATTTGTAGACATAAGGAGGTGGAAGTGATGGAGATGGTGGGGGTGGAGACTTGTAGACATAAGGTGGTGGAGGTGATGAAGAAGGTGGTGGTGGGGATTTGTAGACATAAGGAGGTGGGGGTGATGGAGATGGTGGTGGTGGAGACTTGTAGACATAAGGAGGTGGAGGTGATGGAGATGGTGGAGGGGGAGACTTGTATACATAAGGAGGTGGAGGTGATGGAGAAGGTGGTGGTGGGGATTTATAGACATAAGGAGGTGGGGGTGATGGAGATGGTGGGGGTGGGGGTGGAGATTTGTATACATAAGGAGGTGGAGGTGAGGGAGATGGTGGGGGTGGAGACTTGTAGACATAAGGAGGTGGGGGTGATGGAGATGGTGGTGGTGGTGACTTGTAGACATAAGGAGGTGGTGGAGACGGAGATGGTGGTGGTGGGGATTTGTAGATATAAGGAGGTGGAGGTGACGGAGATGGTGGTGGTGGAGACTTGTAAACATAAGGAGGTGGGGGAGACGGAGATGGTGGTGGTGGTGGTGGAGATTTATATACATAAGGAGGAGGAGGTGACAGAGAAGGTGGTGGTGGAGATTTGTATACATAAGGAGGAGGTGGTGACGGAGAAGGTGGTGGTGGGGATTTGTAGACATAAGGAGGTGGGGGGGACGGAGATGGTGGTGGTGGGGATTTGTAATGGTAAGGACTCTCATGTTTGTAATTTGGCGGCGACGGTGATGGAGAGTTGTATGCGTAAGAAGTAGGTGGTGGTGGCGGGGATGCATAAATGTATGGATCAGGGAAAGCTGCCACATAATTTGTAACTAGCAAAAGTAAAGCCAAGGCACATAGTGCCCTTTGCCAAAGAGAGGCCATTTTTGCAACAACTTGATTTGGCTGCTGCTAAAAATTAATAAATGAAGACTTCTTGTTGATGATGGCTTTACAATGGAGAGGCATACCCTTTATATAGTCATCCCTTCAATTAATGTAGCATTTGTATACTATTGTTTGACAAAATCTTACTGGTTTTTAAATATTTTTTATAAAAAATGCAAAAGCCTCTCATTTTCGTTCATAATGGGTGTCCTGGATAATGGGTGTCCACTAACCATTTGTACATTAGATGAGAAACAGTCAATTTGCACAATTTTTATTTTTTTTTAATATTTTGAAAATTCTATACAATCAACATATTTTTATTTAGGGTTGTTTAGAATGAACTATATAAATGCATTTTTTGAATTTTTTTGGCTAAAAAGTAGAGGAAAAAAAAGATGGTTGTTTGGGATAACTTTTTGATTTTTTACAAAAAAATATGTATTAAAATATTGTATAAAATATCAAAATTACCTTCCTACCCTTCTGAATGGAGACATACTTTCCGCGCATGTCAGTGAAGTTGTCAAACTCAAGGCATTGCACTGAGCTGCCCTGTTTGTTTGTTTGTTTGTTTTTGTTTTTTTTTTTTTTTTGGTTTTTCTCACTCATGAGCTGGGCAAATTTTTATTTTTATTTTTAATTATTGTGTTGGATTCAATAATGTCATAATGGTGGCAGCCCAATGGTACAATTATTGTGTTCTTAGAGGAAAGGACAAAAGCAAGGGCAAAATTGTCTTTTTGTCCTCTGAGTATTCAGCCCTAGATTCCCGCTCAAACATTGTGAATAGTATAATTTTTTTTACTTTTTTAGTGATTTTTTTACTTTTTATCTTTTTTAGGTGATGCTAAACAAGGGCTTAATGTTCTTATCACCAAGCACAAACCATAATAAGAAGAAGAAACAATCACAAAAAAAACAAAAATAAAAAAAAAAACATGAAACACAAATTTACGTAATTTGACTAGATTACCTACGTTCACGATTCATACTAGTTTGATTATATTGATAGAAGAGAAGAGTTACAAATTTACAACGAAACTATTATGAAGAGATCAATCTATATGCTAGGGTTTTATATCAATAGATTAATGTATTATTCTTAGTACAATTCGCTGCAAGGTCACATGATAAGTATACACTATTAATTAGATTTCACAATTCAAACATAAAAAATAAATAAAAATAATTACATATAATAGTAATTAAATTTTTTTAAAAGAAATTAGGTATGATGTGAGTTGCACAAGAAACTTTCCAATTTGTTGGCACTGATCAGTGGGTGAGGCGGTTGTCTGGAATGTGACAGCCCTAGGACCTAGGTGATTTAGTTATGTAATTAAATCCAAATTTATGTATTTTAAATTCACATTTATGCATTTTATTAATGCTGAAAAAGCTTGAGTAGAACAAAATGGACTTGACTGGCAATGGAGCCATAGTTGTTAATTAGGATTGACAATTGGTTTCATACATGCTCATAAAAGTCACCAACACAGCATAAATCATATTAATTACTAAATTTTCTTGAAATATCACGTAACCGTTTGCTTGTTTAATAACTCATGATCATGAGGTCACCTTGTTCCTCCTCTCCGATAAGGTGTCGTACATGACAACAAGATTATTTCTTACTAGGTTTTTTTTTTTTTTTTGTGAAAGTCAATACAATTTTAAGTACTTCATAAACAATTTCTTGTAGCACATTCTCATATGAGAAGTTAAGGTTTTAAACCTTTGAAATAATTTTGCTAGTTATTATCTATATCACTTTCTTAGAAGTTCATTGTCCCTGCCGCTTAACGGCCATCCATTCCTAATTTTGTTATACGTAAACAAAAAATAAAAATAAAAATAAAGAAAGAGGAAAAAAACACAAATGGAAAATAAACTTGTTTAGAAAATTACATAATTATAATGCTTTATATCTCCTTATTATAATTAAATAATCAATTTGATGGGAAAGTTTTACCAGATTTTTGTTAATAGAAAGATTAATTTTTCTTAAGCATTTTGTGAAGAAGAAAATGGTGTAGTTAGATAAGAAATATTCGAAAACAAAATCATTCTTAATTTACTAAAAAATTATAGGGTAAATTACACTCTCCACCCTCAAATTTTCGTCTAAATTTCACTCTGACACCTCATCTTTAATTGCACTAATTCAGTTCTCATACTTTAATTTGAGTTTTAATGTAATTTTCTTATTATTTATAGTTAAAAAATAATATATTTTAAAGGTATTAGAGAAAAAAAAAATTGTATAAAAAAATTAATTATACTTTACATAGTCAAAAATCAATTTTGAAGTTTACACCCATGATGAGTTAGTTGTTGGGACAAAAGTACCAAATTGTAGGCTCATAGAGTAGGTCTTGTTGTTAGCTGTCAAAATAAATTTTATTTATTTAGTTATCTATATATCTTCTTTGAATTGTTCATTGTTTTGATGAGAAGAATGGAACATGTCACCGTTGTGTCATATATGCCCACATGGGAAAAAAAAAAAAAATTGTAGATCAGTTTGATTTAGGCCAAGTTTAGGAAGCTGTCAAAAAGTTAGAAAGTTATTCAAAAAGTTAAAAAATTATCATTATTCATCAAAAGTCAAAAATTACGACTGCAGAACTCTCAATCTTAATTTTTTCCTACACACTAATTTATATAATTTTTTAATACATATTTTTTCATAAAAAGTCAAAAAGTTAACCCAAACAACCATATTTTTTTCCTCAATTTTTTAGTCTAAAAAGACAAAAAGTGCACTTATTTAGGACACCCCAAACAACCCCTTAGTTTTAAAATTATTATTTAAGCTTGAAGTTGTGTTTTAAATTTTAAATTTTTGAGTTATGATTTGAAAAGAGAGAATTTATTTAGTTTAATATTTTTTATTTATTTATTAATTGATATATAGAATGTAAGAAGAGAGAGGAAAGAGAAAAAGTGATTAATTGAGTAAATAGTAATAATAAAAAATAAATAAAAAGAGAAGAGAAGAGAGGAGTTTTGAAAATAATTTTGAGTTGTATTTTAAAAATATGTTTAGTTAACATGTTTCATTTAAATCATGATTTAAAAACAGAATTAAATTTTGAAAAGTAAACCACTAAATTTTCAAAATTTTTGAAAAAGACCAAAAAAAAGAAAAAAAGTTTTTTCTAGTTTTCAAAATAAATTTTCAATCTCTCCTTCCTGTCCCTCCCACCACTTCCAGCCGCTACCCGTCGGTGATCATCCAACAAGCTCCAAACACCTTCCGACAACTCTCTAACGGACTCCGATAACTGTCACTGCCCATGACCTCTCTGGCCACCACCATCAGTAGCTCACTAAATAATTTTCTTTATTTCTATTTTTGTTTATTTTCAAAATATTTGTATACACAAAATAAGCTTTTTGTTTTTGTTATAAAAAAAATTAACTTGTTTCCTATTTTGTAAACAACAAACAGTAAACTGTGGTGGGGTGACCGAAATTGGCTGCCGAAGGTCGCGTGTGATGACCGCCAGATCATTGGAGCCTGCCAGAAGGTGGCCAGAGCTTGAAGCTTACCAAAGGGTCACCACTGGTTGGCCAGCGATGGCGGTAGGATGGGTGCGGCAGTGGGTGGTGGGCTGGTGGGGGAGGAAGGGGAGAGTGAATCAATTCCATCTCTTTTTGTTCTCAAAAAAAAAAAATCCATTTTTTTGAAAACAAAATTAGTATATAAGTAAGTTTTCATTTTCAATTTTTTATATATAAAATTAAATAAAAAAACAAAAACATTAACAAACGAGACTAAAATGCCACCCAAAAAAAATATAGACACCTGAATTGCCAAAAAAGCCATATTAAACACAATATATTACCCCCCTACTGGATGAGGTCGAAACTGTGTTTTGTTACAAAGCTAAAATGGTAATTACCATGACTTACAACTGCTGACAAGAAGCTAACAAGCTTTCACACGAATATGTTACACATTTTACAGCTTTCCAGTCACCAAAAAATTAAAAAGTAAATAAAAATAAAAATATTGGGGAACTAATTGAACTGATGGGTGATATTGGAACGAATTCCTAAGCACTTATGGGCCGGAAATGATTAATGTTGTTTTAATCATATCTGACAAAGATCCCGCAGTGACAGGATTCTCGTGCACAGGGGGATGTCATTATTGAAGTAGATTCTCTTTCATTGGTTCTCGTGGGGGGGATACCTTGGGCAGGATAGAATGTTCGGATTGGGAAAATACAATGAGGATCTGCATAAGGATCATAACAATGGCCACAAAACTTACACAAATTGCGAGTTCTTCCCATGAAGGCAGGCCTGAAAACCATTCAAAAAATTTGATACTTCCATATATAAGGAGACAGGACCAACCAATCATAACCTGTTCGCACCAAAAATTAAAAAAATTAATAAATTGAAGTAAATGAGATAAGTAAGGAAGTAGGAAGAGAAAATGTGTGTATATATGCATTATGTGTGAAGCAGAAGAAGAGTATATCTTACAAACAAAGACTTTTTTGGTCGACCAATGTCTTGACGATCTTTGTCAACAAAAGTGCCCTCGACAAGATGATGCTCCAATAAAGCATCCTGTTAAAACTTTATGCGTCTAAGTGTTTGATTCATCATTCTCACGTCTTGGATAAGGGGACACAGAAAAATATTCATATTTCTTAATACAATTCTTTTATTTTCTAGGATAAAATGATGTTCATAAGGAATCAGAGCATTTTGTACATACGGGAGTTGTATGCATATTTTCATGGTGAAGTACTAAAATATGAAATATGATTGCTAAATACTTCATGTGTCAGACATCAAATTCCCTTATTCAAGTGTTGAGTGTCTAAATACTTCATACAGAGTCCATATAACATAGACTCCAACTATCCCCCAGTCATAGAATAAACAATTCCTTTCATTCAGACAAAATGGAAATTTTTCTTTTACTTTTTTTTTTTTTGGCTCCCAGAACATGAAAAGCATCTTACACTCATTTTTCTAGTATTATACTCCCAATTCTACCTCCAAATTAATTGATAGAAACAAACCAAGCAACACAAATGCTGTCATATCTATCTTGGCCATGAAATAAAGTACTTCACCATCCTCATCCATTACCTTGCTCACAAACATATCTCTACACCACTGTGCAACGCCACTGTTTGTTTCTGGCAATTCGTTCATCAGATGTCGCCTGACGTGCACGTGTAACTGCAACAGCGGGGACACATTAGCATTTACTATAAATCAAAATTCATCATAAACAAATTTTCAATTTGGACAATAGTCTAATCTAAGCTAATCTATTATATTCAGTTCTAGGATTACTGATATCACAGATAAATTGTTGCTTTACCACAGAAGATTGCCCCCTGAACATTCTCAACATTGTTGGCCGAGGCTCATTTTTAGGAATAGCCACTGTAACATCATAAATTGCTGGAACGAAAGACCGCATATTATTTACTGCCGAAACAAAACCCTGAGAGCAACACGAGAAAAAACAATTATACAATTACATATAATCAATTGAAACCAAATATTTACAAAATTATGTCTGTAAACTTCACATTTCTAATAGATTTATAACAAATTGTTGAGTTGTGATCAGATACCCTCAAGATGACAAAACGAAAGATTGAGGCTCATTCAAATTTTGATAAAAGCTCATTTGATTGGTTCCAATTTGGAAAAATATCACAGTTCACGGAAATAGCCTCTCAAAAAATGGGGATATAAGGTTGCATAAATCTTGCCCTCTTCAAACCCCTCTAAAGCCTCCTGCAATGGGTCACAGTTTTTTTTTTTTTTAACATTTCTGGTGCTTGTAGATTGCCACAAATTGAAAACTACAATCTAAGAGGAAAAAGATTCTTAGAAATAGAAAATAGAATGCACCAAAAACCCAAGAAAAAATTAATTGAAAATAGGAAAAATCATATTTGGAACATATGGAGCAAGTTTGAATTCAATATAATAATATTAAAAAAAAACCTTGGTACGAGGAACCAAAACATTCCTAGGAACGGGCAACCCAACTGAAGCAGCATATTCCTGAGCTGCTAAAAGCTTTTCCTGTGTAAAACGAGTTCCTTCCACAAAAAGAGCCAACCAAAATGGCCGAGGGAAGTCCTTTAGATTTTGAAAACCTGACTGCAGCATAGAATAATCTGAGCGGTGTAAACACATTAACAAAGATTACCCATTTACCAAATGCAAATACTAACAATTGCATTTCAGTTTACCTTCAATGTTTCCTCATCCTTGGACCAGCTTCTCTCCAAGAAGACATAATCAGAAAACCACATTGACCAGCCTAAAACCTGCACAACCACCATATTTTTATTCCTGTTCAGTGCAGCTTCTTGGAAGTTAAAAACTGACAATTAGAAAGTAAAAGCTAAAAAATCTCTCCCAACTTTCCAATAATCAGATTTTTAAACTTTTAAATCTTTTTTTCTTTTTTCTTTTTTCTTTTTTTTTTTTTTTTGGTATCATTAGTAAGCAAAAATTGTATCAAACATTCTGGCATATATTCCTGAAATAAATATAAGTTGCACCAAAAGCCCCTTCATCTCGAGGTGGACAATCATATTACAAGCACACAAAAAAAGGGGGACAAAAATAAAGAAAAATATAAATAACATGTTGCATCTCAGATTGTGAAATGCTGCACAAGTAAGAAGTAAGCACAGCAATAGATTAAACCCATTAGACGTATCAACGTGCAAGGATCAGATTGGTTTTCACTTTTACTTCACAGGTTATATCCATTCAAATATTGAGCAGTTCCGGAGAGATGCAACAATTTATGAAGGGTTCCAAAACTCACTGGGAGATATTTTGATGACTTCTTCATTATAGCCAGTGCACTACCAAGACAACCTGCACGCTGTCAATAGCAAAATCAAAATTCAACCATCGGAAAACATAAGGCGTGTTGTAGAAAGCACCTATTTCAAAATTCAGTAAAGATTCACAAATAAAAACCTCAATATATTAGTGAGAGTCTACTACAACACAGGGATCTAAATTGATATTTATGAACACAAGAACCTGAGCTAAGACCCATCCGACAAGCCAGTCAATGTCGCATCTGTGATTGGCAATGACAAGTGCGTGTTCTCTACCTGAAAAAGCTTCATCTATGAGCTTATTCCTAACTCTCACTATTGTATACAAATTTCAGGAAGTCAAACAAAGAGAAGGTGAAGCTTTACCCATTAATTGAAAAGTTTCCGAATCTATGAAAAGATCAACCTGCCACACAAGTCATAACTATTGTCAACAAGAATTGATATTATATCCTATTAAGAAATGCTTTTGATGTTTTTGGGTCAATTATATCTAGATTACAAATTCAAAGTTATCATAATAGAAAATATGATAATCTTGATATGGAACTTGTGAAATTTCACTGTATATCTCTTCGTAAGACAATCTCATATATGCGTTCATTCGTATAAACCATTTAACATAGAGAAGCACAGATTCAGTCAATTTTATTACGCCATTTAGGATGAGTGGCAAAATGAATGTAAAAAGAAATAAATAAATAAATAAGCAACTTATTCAAACACCTTAATGTCAGCCCACCAATCGAAAAGCCAAATGATCTCCAACCACAACAATTCTACGACTACTTTGTTGATCCTTCTATACATACTCATAGAAAACGGACGGACTAGGATGAAGAAAATTGCCTGAAAATGCGGACATGTGTAAAAAACAGGACAAAAGCAACAGGTTAATCAAATAAATTATGTTTCTACACAAAATATTAAATAAATAAAAAAACCTCAATTCCAATAAGTTTTTCTTTTCACTTGTGTTTCTTTAGGGATGAGAAGTTAAAAGACTGTAAATAATTCGAAATTACACCAAAAACCTTGTTGAATAACAACATAAATGGCTTACTGTATAGCAAATTGTTATAAAAAGCATGTATAATTACATTCAAAATTTTGGGAAAATTCAATAAAATATTTACATATCAAAATTCAAATAGGCCATAAAAGTTTCAGAATGTCAAAAAGGAAAAGAACATCATAATCATATTTTACAAAAGAATTTCAAGCCTAAGTCCACGGTTCCGAGTAGAAATAGTAAGAAATAACCAAATGTATATTCTCATGAAAAATTTAACTGAATCAATAGCTACATCAAGAAATTTAAAAACTCTCTTTCATTTTAAAATAAATAATTATTATGAAAGTGGCTTCAAAATCATTCTAACAAAGAAAAGAAAATTTATCAAAAAGAATATTCTCCGGAGGCTCAAAAGTAGTTTTTCATGTTACCAATTCCAACTATATATTGATCACAATACATCAATAAAGAAATTTTTAAAAAAAATAAAAATAAAGGGTGGTTGGGCAAAAAATAAAATGTGATTTTAATTTAACAGCACTAAGAGATTTCATTTTCAAGCTAATCAAAATTCAAAAATGTATTTTGTTCAAACAAAAAAAATAAAGCTAGACTTGTCACCTAAAACCATATACAAATTTTTTAATTTTTATTTTAACAATGAAGAGGGAATTGGGGAGGGGAAGGACTTGAACCATAATTTTGTGTTTCTAGTTTCTGTTTTTGCTTTCCTAAAACACATAAAATTTGTTTCGCAAATTGTTTTCAAATTTTTTTTTAATTTATTTATGAAAACACTAAAAAGTTGTTTCCCAATTTTCAGAAACTAATTTCGATCAAAAATAAAAAAAGATTGGTTTTTGAAATTTCTCATTCGCTTTTTGTTTTCGAAAATACTTTTAATATAAATAAATAAATATAAAAAAAAAAAAAAAAAAAAAAAACCCAGAAGAAAACAAAAATAACAGGGCCTAAATGAGTTGGGCAAATTCAAATGGTAACAATACCAAACCTAAGAATCAAATAAATGAATTGGGGAAAGATTGAGAGAAAGAGAGAGAGAGAGAGAGAGATCTAAAAAGCGTAGAAATCAATGAAGAGAGACCTGAATGAAGTTGAGGAGGATGCCGGAGAGAAGGAAGATGAGACCCAGAGGCAGAACAATCACTGCTGCGATCGCCATCGCACTCCTATCCTATCTTAACACGTTCTCTAGAGAGAGAGAGAGAGAGAGAGAGAAACACAGAGAGAGAGAGAGAGAGACAGAGATTTGGTTTTGACCGTAGCATGACCGACGTTTTTGAAGGAAACCGAATATCATATGTGACGCCTTCGCTCATTGTTCGCTTCTAAGGAAACCGAATATCATATGTTAAGCTTCCCCTTCCCCTTCCCTTCTAGTTACGCGACAGAGAGAGAGATGGGTTGGTTTTAATTTTTAATGCTTTTTTTTATTATTTTTTTAATTCGCAAAAACCTTTTATTTTTCAGTAAAAATTCTGAGAAAATGGATAATAAATCGAGTGTCTAATATAGAGGTACAATTTGGACGGGTTCAAATCGAGCAACCTGAACTCTGTCTAGGTTTTTTAGGGCTTGAATAAGATAATTTTAAAATTCGATACGAGTCTGGATAAAAATTCAAAAACTCAAATTAAATTTGGACGAGTTTGAACAAAGACGTCAAACAATCCGAGCAACAAAAAAAATTAAATTATACATATATATATAGATATATAAAAATATTAAATATATATATATATATATATAAAAATTATTAACTATTACATGATATTAAAGTAATTTATATTATTAATCATATAAATAATATAATTTTTTTTAATTTTCACTCATAAATTATAAAAATTACTATATCAACATCTCTCTTATATTATATAAATTATTTATTTTGATGGTATTATAATTTTCTATTAAAAAAATATAAATAAAGTCTAATTTTAATAATTTAATAATGTACCTGGAAAAAAAAATTAAAATTCATTTACAATTCGAACAACTCGAGCAATTCGGATTTAACTCAAGTCGAGCTTGGACAAGCAACCTCAAGTTACAATTCGAGCCTGGACAAGTCTCAACACAACTTAAACTGAACTTTGACAACCTCTCAACCTGCCTGAGTTGCACCCTCGTATAAGATATTTGATTCAATGAATATTTTCTATTGTTACGGTCTGTGAAATAGTTTGGTAAAAAGGCCTGCAAAACATTTTACTTTCAATTTTATCCCCCAACTTTTTTTATTTCGACTTTTTGTTAACTATCTGTTCAAATTTCTTACTATCTGTTTAAATTTTTTGCCTTATCTGTTTGAAATTTTCTATGGCTACTCAAATTTTTTTTACCTTATTCAAATATTTGTCCAAACAAAATTTTGTCCAATTTTTTGTCTACCTGTTCAATTTTCCACCCTATTTGAACAGATCTGCTATCTTATATGTTGAAAATCAACTATAACAGATCTGTTTAAAACAAATCTGTTATTGCCATCTGCTTCTTCTTCATCACCCACTATCTGTTAAAATCATTCTACAAACAAAGATTCATCATCATCACAGCACAGATTCTTCATCATCATCGTCATCATCATCATCTACAAAACCCTAATCAACAACAAATGTAAAGGTGAGGCGTATTTTAGCAGAAAACGCCATGAACATTGTAAGAGAGGGTTCAAGAAAGGAGTTGAGAAATTCGAATTCTCTGGAATATGATAAGAGGCTTAGATTCTTCAATAATCTCAACTTAGGAACACAACAACAAAGGAGATGATGGAGATAAGAGATTGGGTGAAGAAGAAGGCAAAATGGCTAGAGAATAGAATAATGGCAAGGCTCTCCCATTGATCTCCCACTTTCACTCTCAAGGTTGATAATGGAGAAGGGAAATTAGTTCTTTCCCAAGAGTTAAAAATCTCCAAAATCCATCCCTTGTAAAGCTATGGGTGGGTGCTATTTATAGGCACCTCATGATGTAGGATGGAGCCCATGTGCAAGGCACATGGGGGATATTTTCTCTAACCACCTTGTCCGAGGGGGTGACCTCTCCGAGGAGGTGACTTCTCCGAGGAGGTGACTTCTCCGAGGAGGTGACCTCTCCGAGGAAATGACTTCTCCGAGGAGGTGACCTCTCCGAGGAGGTGACTTCTCCGAGGATGAGAAAACCCCGAAGAGGAGATCAATCCCTCGGCGAACCCTTCTTCTTAGCCACACCTAACCAATGATCCCCAATCATCCCAAAGGGTCAGGGGTAGTCCCAGAGGACGTCCTGCCGCAAAATATTGCCGAGTCTCATGGACCCCCCGTGGTCGTGCCACCTCGACCCGGGTATAGGCTAGTTTAACCGAAGAGTGAATTTATCTCCACTCACCGTCCTCGGGATCGGGTCCTTTGTTCGAACTCCATTACGCCCATGGTTCTGGTGCGTAGATCCCGGAAAGCTCCGAGCCCGCAAGTGTTCTGGGACTCATTAACGGAGTGACTTCTAGATTGCGTCTGAATCCGTTCGAAGCCAAGTATTTCGGACCTCTAGGTTCGTGGATCCGAACCCTTTCGAGTCCGAGTGCCTCGGATCTCTAGGCTTGCCTAATACCCTTTCGAGTTCCGGGCCTGAGTAAGTCTCTAGGTTCGTGGATCCGAACCCTTTCGAGGCTTAGAGCCATTTAGCCTGTTTGATGGTGATAAATTTGGGCCCACCAATCTTGGACTATTGGGCCTAATTAATTTAATGGACTCAAATTAGCCCCTCTTACATTTGCCCCTTGCATGTTTGAGAAATTGTAATTTTCTCGGACATGCATAGTTTCACCTTGCCTGTCATGCTCCGCATTACGTCTTCGGGAATATTTGGTTTTGATAGAGTCCATGAATAAACCTGAGGGCTCACCTCAATTACGGATAAAATTGACAAGTAATATTAAATAAATAAATAAATATCTTTTTTATTTTTTTTTTTTTTATTTTTTTTTTCTTTTTTTTTTTTTTTTTTGTATAGAACATCTTAAAAAAATATATATATTTTTTCACTCCAAGCAAAAAAAATAAAAATAAATAAATAAATAAAACACACCCACCATCACTTTTTTTTTATTTTTTTGAACGTATAAGACCCACTTCTTTTTTAGTCAAACTTAACTTGACATTTTTAATAAACTTATACAATTTCAAATCTGAATATTCAGAGGGCATATTATATATATATATATATATACACGCCTAACACGCTTGAAGGACCATCAGGGCCATCTTACTTTTATTTTATTTTTTATATATATATTTTTTTTCTTTTGAGGATAAAGACAAACAACCTAATCCTTATCTTTTTGAAAGACTTATTTTCATGCTCTGTGAATTGAGAGAGAACAGCATAGACCCAGACTGCAACATTTTCCCAAGCAGCAAACCAGGGATTTTCTTTGCTTCTGCAATCACCGAACCGGACTCCCATCATTTCTTTCTTTTTTTTTTTTTTTTTTTTTGTTATTCATTTGTTTCTGAAATCACCGAAGACCACTAACACCATTGCTGACTCACTTTTCTTTTTCTTATACTTCAGTTGGGAGTATACACCATCGTGAGCCACTGTTGCTTCTTGCCAAAATGTTATCTGCAGATCTACCAATTCCTCGCGAGAACCAGATGTGGATCTGCCTTGAGCGCGACCAGTCAATTCGTGCGTCCTGTGCATTTTCTGTTCGTCCCCTGCAGCGTCACCACTGCTTCCAGTCGCTGTCGACCAGTGCCGACCACGCCGCCTACCCAACGCGGCGTTGGTTTGGTCTGCCCAGCTGCCTGTGCACGCTACTCGCGTCGACCTTGGTGTGTGCGTCTCCTACTTGCGGCCTTGCCGCTGCCTCCAGCCGTGGCTTGCACTACTCTTGATTTCTTGTCCATTATTATTTCAAATCCACTGTTGCCCTCTCAGATCTGTAGGTAAGCTCTGTTCAAACCCACTTTCTCTTCTTGCTTTGATGGAATTTTGTGCTCATGAATTTAGCTCTACTGGGCTTTAGTGCTTGTAATTTTAAATTCCACTGATGCTGAAATTTGTAAAGCTTGAGATCACAAGTTTGTGGGCGAATACTTAAAATCCACTGTTTTGAACTCTACATCTGATATACATAGATATATTGTGAATCTTGATTTGTTGATTGATGCTCATTGTTAAAGAAAAATAAGACTTGAGTGAACCCTTATTAAATGCTTGGTCACTGAGAGAAGTAAAATGCCCAGATATTGAATTTTGCAATTTTGGCCTGAGATGGGTAATACACTGTTGAACCTGCCCCGATTTATATAACTTGAAGAAAACAGATTTCAAATCCATGTCTGAGCTACGAAATTCTATTGATGAACTTGACTTGAATATGGCTTGTTGGCTTTTATCATTTGAGAGAAGGCACGATGGGACTATGTTGAATATTGAGCTTCATTTTTTTTTTTTTTTTTTTTTTTTTTTTCTTCAGGCACTTGTGTTGGCCATTCTAATATTAATAGAATACTTGATGCTTGCATTGAAATATTGATGTCAAGGGTGGAGATGTGATAGGAATGATGTCACGCTTGATACCTTGCGCCAAGACCGAACCAGCCTACCATCGGCCTCTCTTTGCTGAAACACTTCCTTCGGCTTTGACGGTCCAATGCAAACCACACACGTCGCCCGTTCAACGCGTCGTGTGTGGCCTTGCCTGACGCTGTTTAGCTCATCGTTGGTGTGCCCTCCTGGCTTAGCAACATTTTTCAAAGCTCTGAATACATAGATCTTGGCCTTGCTTTACACTCACTGGTTCCAGCCCCAATCATTGTTGACTTCGACGGTTCCAACGCACACCACACACGTTCGCCCTCTCAACGCAACGTGTGTGGTTGCTGACTCTTCTGTGGTACCAGCGTTGCTTCCGGCTTCAACTTGTCCGACGCCGACCACGCACGTTCGCCCACTCAACGCCACGTGTGTGGTCCTGCCAAGCCTAGCCCAGTCTTGTTGATTACAGTCTGTAAAGCCTCTCTGATTTCGGCTTATATTTCCAACATCAGCTTCGGACTTCACCTCTCTAACTGCCCAAATTTGTGAGTATGAAATTCGGCTCCCTCTTCCTCTCGTTGAATAATAAAGATGATATATTGTTGTTTGTTTAACTTGTGGATGCTTGGGAAATACATAGCTGATGCCAAAATTTTTGTGTGACCGTTGTAGTTTTACGTTGGCTCGAGAGGAACCAGCCCGGAGAGACAAAAACTTGATAGTTGCATTTTCATGAACTTGCTCAGAGTAATAAAATTGTTGTAGCTTAAATAGATAATTATTATTTGTTGATGTCGCCCCATTCTGATAATGCCTGAATCATGATCTGAAATTGATATTGTTTGTCTCATTTGTTGGCTTTACTATTTCAGACAAATAAATTCTTGATTGAAATCCACGTCCTCGGGGCCCTTGGAACCCACACTAATGAGAGTAAGGGCTGTTCCTCGGAAGTCCGAACAAAAGCAAGACTGTCCCTCGGGCGTCCGAAGGTAGCACACACCCTACTTTGGCAAGAAAGATTCCTCTGGAAGATAACCGAGTCTACCAAGCTTCTACCAACAGAAGTAAAGACTGTCTCTCAGAAGTCCGAGCAGAAACAAGGCTGTTCCTCGGAAGTCCGAGCAGAAACAAGGCTGTCCCTCGGGAGTCCGAGTGGATGCGCACTTCTACTTCGGCAGCTAATGGAAGCAAAGGCTATCCCTCGGGAGTTCGAGCAGGAGACAAGGCTCTCCCTCAGAAGTCTAAGCAGAAACAAGGCTATCCCTCGGAAGTCCGAGTGGATGCGCACTTCTATTTCGATAGCTAATGGAAGCAAAGGCTATCCCTCGGGAGTTCGAGTAAGAGTCCACTCTACTTTGAAAAGAAAGATCCTCAGAGCTCGTATTGATGAAATCAAGAGCTGTTCTTCAGACCCGCACTAATGAGAGCAAGAGTTGTCCCTCGGAAGGCTCTCCTTCAGAAGTCCGAGCAGAGACAAGTCTATCTCTCGGAAGTCCGAGTGGAAGTATACTTCTATTATGTCAAGAAAACTCCCTTCAGGTTGGTAACTGAGTCTACTATTTCTCTTTCTTCTTTGAGGGGCAACAAAAATTGAAAACTGTTTCAAGCAACATAACACCATGAAGATATACAATGTAGAGAAAATAACTTCTAATGGAGATACATAATATGGAGGAAATAAATTTCTTCATGACATAAGAAAGATAGAACTTCTTGGACAATGTAGTAAATGCAAACTGTAAATGTCATAGATAGACTTCTACGGAATGTTGAAATTTGCCCCTAGAGTTGCAAGATCATTTGGAAAGCTTTCACCAGCTGCTCGGGTTGTGGCCATCATGCACCATCATAAATAGTACACCATCTTGCCTCCTTCTCGAACTTTCATCACCTTCCGAGGAATAGGCGGACTTTCTGGTCTAGACATTGCCTGCTTACTTGACTCTGCCATCAGCTCCTTGTCATCTTTGATATCCTCCCAACGAGGAATTTTGACCCCTCGAGGCTTAGAGGTGGTGGGAACTTCTTCGACAGCCAGTTCGGTGAAGTAGATGGCATCAGAATAATGAGCTTCATGGATCTCGAAAGGCCTTTCTGTAGCCTGAATTGTCACCGTCTTCTTTCCCCATTTTGCCTTAACACACTGATGATAACTCGATGGTACAGCCCCATATCTATGCATCCAGGTCCTCCCTAGAATGATGTGATAATTTGTCTCAGAATCGATAATATGGAACTTGGTGGCCGAGCGAATCTCTCCAACGGCTAAATCAACTGTTACGCATCCGATAGTAACTCTCCTTTCTCCACCGAAGCCAGTGATGACTATCGGCTGCTTCACAATGCGTTCTTCAGAGATTCCGGCCTTTTCTAGAGTAGCGCGAGTCATAATGTTGATAGAGGCTCCACTATCTAGAAAGGCCCTTTTGAACTCAACCCCGTTAATAAAAGCAGTCACATAAAGCGGGCGATTGTGAGAAAAAGGATACTTCCGATCAACCTCGGAGAAAGTAATGGCACTAGACTGCTCTTTTGCCTTCCTCGGGATAGATCCCTCAGTCGACATGCATCCCTCATGGTGTGCCTCGGCTATATTAATGATAGACTTGGTGATTTCTGTTCTTGCCTCCTTGGAAAGTCCAAACTGGTCAAAGAACTGCTTGAACTTTACACAGTCTTGCAAGGTTTTGGCATAGTGATCCGGATCTTTTTCCACTCTTGGAGGCTCGTAGTTAACCATCTCCTCGGTCTCTTCAAAATAAGATGCCACATAAACATGGTGTCCTCCTCTTCCGTAGTACTCTTCTCCTCCTTCTGGATCAAAGGGATCTTCGCCATGAGTCATAAATGTTCTGCCCTCTGGATCGAGAGCACTTCTATAGTAAACTTGCTCACCCTCTGACTCGAGGATGTCGTCCAAATAACAATCATCGTCATCGAGGTTGGCGATAGCCTCAATCATCGGGCCTTCATAAGCTATCATAGCAACATTCTTGCCCTTGTCTCGGTGTTGAGGATATGGTTGTTCTCGGATGTCTTGAGTCCCTTGCTTTTTGAACCTCAATTCGTCTGCCTCGACTTTATCTCTGAAGATTTTTCTGAGAGTCCAACACTTCTCTGTCGGATGTTTCAATGTACGATGGTAGACACAGAATTCAGGGCTCTCACGGTCTTTCTTTGATGGCATTTCTTCAACATAAGGCAATTTTAGCTCTCCGTCAGCCACCCATTCCTTAACTAGAGCTTTCACTTCCTCGATTCCACATGGATAAGAAACATTCCCCTTTTCACCATTATATTGCTTTCTCTTCTGGCCTCTATGACCTCCTCCTTGTGAATTTCGGGTATCTGGGGCAGAGGCAGCAGCAACAATAGGTCCACGAGACGATTTGAAACTAGTCTTGTAACTGGCCTTAAATCCGGACTCCTGATCATGAGGAATGCTAATGTTCCGAGCTGCTTCTATTAATGCCGAGAAGGTGGGTAGCTTGTGATTAACTAAAAACATTTTGTATCTGCTCAATGCCCCTTCTAGACAGATTTGAACCAGATAACTCTCCTCGACTGCTTCATGACAATCTACGGCCTTGTCCTGAAACCTTTTGACGTAGTCAAGGATGTCTTCACTTTCTCGTTGCTTCTCTTTACACAATGTAAGTGTGGTCACCCTCTCCGCCACTTGAAAGAACTTGGAGTGGAATTTGTTAACCATTTCCTCCCAACTTCGGACAGAGTTTGGGGCCAAATTAACATACCAACTATATGCTCGGTCGGTGAGGGACTTAGAGAATTCTCTCAGTCGGAGGACGTGGTTTGAACCATGAATACCTAGAGTCTCGATGAATCGCACAACATGTTCTCGGGCATTTCCTTGTTTGCCGTCGAACTTGATGAACTTCGGCACTGTATACCCCTCAGGGTATGGATAGCTCAGTATCTCAATGGGGTAAGGCGGCTTGACGTCTGGATCAGGCAAAGAGGGTAAGGTCCTCTTGCCCCGTTCGAGATCGAACATGGCCTGTACATCGGCGAGAGTGAGAAACTGTTGAGGGAGAGAGTTTGATGGTGGTATTCCCGGGACTTGGCTTATGTACCCGAAGACTGAGCTAGGGGCGTCTTGGCCATTCTGGTGCTGCGAATTCATCATTGGTGAGGACATTTGACGATACTGGCCATCAGCGCCTATAGACAAGCCAGTCGGTGATGGGATATTGAATTGAGGCCCATAGAGTCCACCGCACGGTGCCGCTATACCGGGTTGTGCTTGCAGATTTGTTGTTGGCACCAAAGGAGGCCCGCTTGGTGCTTGGGTAACATTCACTGGTGGCGTAACAAGATTAGGTACGGGCATAGCTCCCTTTTGCGTCATCATGCTTCTTATGTTTTCCTGGACACCAGCAGTCGTTGGAGTGTCGTTCATTACACCAGAAACTCCCCTAGTCACCATTGGATCTTGGCTTGGCACGCCATGGAGACCGGGTATGGGCAAACTGCTGCCGCCTACTGTGGTTTGAGCATGTGTTACTGTGGCCGTGTTGCCATGAGCCATAGGCTGATTGGGGCCTACTTCTCCTTGGATTTGATTTTGCGCTCCGGCGGGAATAACTCCACCACCAGTTTGATTTCCGTTTGGCGCCGGTGCAAAGTTAGAACTCATCACCAACATGGTGTGAGTGAGATTCTGAAGAGTGGTAAGAATCTCTTGCTGAGTATTCTGAAGTCCTTGAATGGCTTCAAGCAAAAGTGGTTGATCTGAAGTCATGGTTCTGTCATCACCACCATTAGAGGATCCTTGTTGGTGAACTTCATCTTCTCCCGCCATCCTTGTTGGAGTTGTGTGGATTCCAGATCTCGTTGAGACCATTAACCAATCCGCCTCCCCAGCAGAGTCGCCAAAATGTAAGAGAGGGTTCAAGAAAGGAGTTGAGAAATTCGAATTCTCTGGAATATGATAAGAGGCTTAGATTCTTCAATAATCTCAACTTAGGAACACAACAACAAAGGAGATGATGGAGATAAGAGATTGGGTGAAGAAGAAGGCAAAATGGCTAGAGAATAGAATAATGGCAAGGCTCTCCCATTGATCTCCCACTTTCACTCTCAAGGTTGATAATGGAGAAGGGAAATTAGTTCTTTCCCAAGAGTTAAAAATCTCCAAAATCCATCCCTTGTAAAGCTATGGGTGGGTGCTATTTATAGGCACCTCATGATGTAGGATGGAGCCCATGTGCAAGGCACATGGGGGATATTTTCTCTAACCACCTTGTCCGAGGGGGTGACCTCTCCGAGGAGGTGACTTCTCCGAGGAGGTGACTTCTCCGAGGAGGTGACCTCTCCGAGGAAATGACTTCTCCGAGGAGGTGACCTCTCCGAGGAGGTGACTTCTCCGAGGATGAGAAAACCCCGAAGAGGAGATCAATCCCTCGGCGAACCCTTCTTCTTAGCCACACCTAACCAATGATCCCCAATCATCCCAAAGGGTCAGGGGTAGTCCCAGAGGACGTCCTGCCGCAAAATATTGCCGAGTCTCATGGACCCCCCGTGGTCGTGCCACCTCGACCCGGGTATAGGCTAGTTTAACCGAAGAGTGAATTTATCTCCACTCACCGTCCTCGGGATCGGGTCCTTTGTTCGAACTCCATTACGCCCATGGTTCTGGTGCGTAGATCCCGGAAAGCTCCGAGCCCGCAAGTGTTCTGGGACTCATTAACGGAGTGACTTCTAGATTGCGTCTGAATCCGTTCGAAGCCAAGTATTTCGGACCTCTAGGTTCGTGGATCCGAACCCTTTCGAGTCCGAGTGCCTCGGATCTCTAGGCTTGCCTAATACCCTTTCGAGTTCCGGGCCTGAGTAAGTCTCTAGGTTCGTGGATCCGAACCCTTTCGAGGCTTAGAGCCATTTAGCCTGTTTGATGGTGATAAATTTGGGCCCACCAATCTTGGACTATTGGACCTAATTAATTTAATGGACTCAAATTAGCCCCTCTTACAAACATAAACTGTGTGGTGCTTACCATCCATGAACCCCGGTCCAAAAGGTTTAGACCTGTTTACATATACATACACATGTATAAATACGCATACATACACATACATATATACATACATTCGACAGCTAAATACTTGTATATCACAGAGAGAGAGAGAGAGAGATAGTTCTGCGTCACTAATCGGACAGCTCCAGATCCGCCTTGTTGTTAGGGCATGTCGATTGAACCTTGTTGAGGATCAACTCTGACCCTCAATCCAAATCTGCGCGGTGGAGGATGTGTCCGTGGAGAGGCGAGGCGAGGTGAGGTGGGGACGACGGCTGGACTACGCGTGCACCGCCGGAGCAGAAGCAAGGACGGTGGTGAACCATGAGAGACATCGATCGGAGTGAGGCTTTGCAGAAGGGAAGATGAGAGTGAGGGTTAGAGTTAGGGGTTTATCTCGGGAAAATGAGAATGAAGATTTGCAGAAAGGAGAAGGAGAGGGCGGTGGTAGGGCTGGTGGCGGCCGTGGCAAGGCAAGGTGGTGGGCGACGACAGCGAGGTAAGGCGGTGGGCGGCGAGGGTGAGGCGAGGAGAGAGAGGGAAGACAGAGAGAGAGAGATGATTTTAATGTTCTGATTCATGTATATCATACATATACATATATATATATATATATAAGGTATTTTGATTATCAGTAATGTTTTGTTACATGAAAATTCATGTCTCAAATGATTCAATGTTATTTTTAAAATAAAATAATATTATTTTGATATATTCAAATTATTTTGACTATATAAATTCAGATCATCAAATATTTCTCTTTCATTATTTTGTTTGAATATATTTCTTTGAATAAAATATTTCAAACCTTCAACCTTTGGTCAAATAAAATTATAATTTAAACTTTGAATCGAGTGCCTTATAATTTATATAAAAAAACTTGATAATAATAATATAATAATGTCATTATAATAATATTTTATTTTAAAATAAAAAATTCACAATAAATTATATTATTATGTATAAAAATTATATTTATATAATATTATTTTTTTCAATTCTACTATTAGATATTAGATTATAATATCTTATATATATATAATTTTTATAAAAAATTAATTTTTCAAAGAAAATAAGTTTTTTATATTTTTGTTGACAAAAGATATTGAAAAGAAAAAAAATTATATAAATTTTTTTTTTTAAATTCATTATAGACAAAAACACGTGCAAAAAAATATAAGTGTGGTTTCTAAAAAGAGGTAGTCTGGTGGTTCACAAATTTTGCATCATTTCTGCCACATAATATGCTGATTATGAACAAATAAATAAATAGTTCACCAAAACAAAAATGTATTAACTTGGTCTCAATAGCATTCCCAGATAAGATGAAATAAAATAGAGGCAGTGCCTCACCAGAAACAAATAAATGTTGCCCTAATTCAAAAATTGGGAGAAGGGGGAAAAGAAAAACCAAAAACAAAAAAAGGTATTGTCCATTGTCCACACCAAATGTCAACATAAATTGGTATGAATTGTAGAATTGTGAAGTGTAAAGATGAAAAATGAAAAATAAATTAATAAATAATGTTGGATGATGAACTGCATGTCATTCATTTGGTTCTTCTGACTATCTATGAATCTCACAGATACTTGGCTAACCAGGGTAGCTCCTTGCTGTCTTTCAATGCAAAAGCCACGTCATCGCTGCCACGAAACATGTTGCAAAAAAATCAGAATACTGAATTCACTTTCTGATGCTACTATATTTCTAGTTCAGCTCAGATACTAGTTAGCAATAGTGTGATTTTAGTTGGGGCTTTTAACCAAAAGATCATGTTATTAGATGGAAATAAAAATTGCAACTCATGGAATGAATGCACACCACTCAGATAAATAAATGCAAGTGAAGTGAACTACTAGAAATGAAAGCTGAAAAGGATGGCCTCGGATTGCTTACAAGAATTCATCCTAACATTTATAGTAAATGTACTTTGTAATTGTTAGTGCCATTTTATCTGTTTGGTGCAGCTTATGGAGCTGCTTATGGCTTCTTTTGTCTCATTGGCCCTGTTTGGTGGAACTGTGGGAAAGTAATTATAACTTAAAGCTTAATAGCTTATAACTTATAGCTATGAACATAAATTGATTTTTGACTTATAAATTAAGCTTCTCCTCCCCCACTCAAAGAATAAGTTGATTTTTAACTTACAAAAAGTTATAAGCTGTATTGTTAAGCTGAACCAAACACATCAAAATAGCTTAAATTAAGTTAAAAGCTAAAATAAGCTGAAAATAAGCCCTACCAAACAGGGCTATTGTCTAGTACAACATTTGCTTATAACTTATGAGGCAAAAATAACTTATATCAATTGAAAAAAACTGATTATTGAGGAGCAAGGAAAGAGGTACTTTTAGCTTCTGTTTTTCGATTATCAAATTTCAACTCGCAAGAAGCTATACCAAACATGTTGTCACCTATTATTCTTTCTATTTTCAGAGTTCACAACAACCAGTAAGTTTCCAGGACTTCCAGAAATGGGAGGATTCTATGTTTGGGCATGGCAGTGACAGGCTTTCACCTTTCTTCCCAACCACTAAAAGTACCCAATTGAGGGGTAGGCCATCCTTTTTTTTTGTTCGGTAATATAAAAACTGACCTAAATGCCTGAGAAAGTATCTATCAGCCCTGAGGAACAGACCCATTAATGTTTAACAAGAAGGCGAGAAAGAAAACCCATAGGATCAAAAGCACAATGGTAGCCATCGTCATCGCATAGTAGGATACTGTAAGATTTAGGTCAGTGGATCTTTGAATATGGGTTTAACGTGTGTATTCACCCTAAGATTTCCATAATAACACCATTTCTCATATTAGTCACATGGGTATGGTTTGAAGTGTCATCTAATTTCACTATATTATTGTAAGAATTGACCTCTATTCCTAAGGGTGAAAAGTTGCTGAGTAAAACATCAAAATTATATTAGGGAACAAGTGTGGCATATTTCTATACAAGTAAAATATAACACAGTCGAAAATAGATCAATTCCATGCAGCAGTGACCATATACTGTTATGCCCTTATGTCTACTGCCAGGAAACAACTCTCATCCTTTTCCCTTTTGGAATCAAATGCAATACATCACCTTTTGCAAATTCACAATGTGGTTCATTAATCAGATTATCATGACAAGGGAACTTGTCCAGGGCAAGAAAATCAAGACAATAGTGGCCAAGGGCTCAGAGAAGGGAACTGACCTTGGAAAGTTGAGCTGCAGCTTTTGCAACCTGTGTTTAGATCCTGCTTCGCATAGAATAATTCTGCATTCACCAAGTTTACAGCTGCCAGAAAAAGAAGGAAAAAGGATGAAGAATTCTAGATTTTTTAAGTACTTTAAGATGGAAATATTAGTTAATAAAGCACGACCAGCGTATGAGGCTTCTGCTTATCTGAGGTTTCGGGTTGGCAAGATGTAAGCCTTACTCTTATTTCTGGAGACTGTTTCTGTGACTCAAATCCGTGCAGCCAGGAACACTAACGGCAAGCCTTACCGTTGGGCCAAGCCGCCCTTTTCATAAAAAGGTAACACAGTGCACAAGGCCACCATTAAAGCAGGGCATGGGGAGGGGTGTCTAAAAGTTGGATGCGATGACAGCATAACATTCCATTTTTGTCATGGCATTCAGCCAGCATATCTCCCATTAAAATAGAATTACATGCACTCATGCGCAAGCAAACATGGAGTCATCACCAAAATGACTAAAAGATTATTTTGAAAGCTACAAATTAGCTGTGTTTTTAAATTGGTAAGAAAGGATTCATATTTATCCCAAGTACCACAGAAGGCAAAAGATATCAAATATTAGAGAAGCAAACAGAACATAATTTTTCCGAATGCTAGGGGCCTAACCTAGAGAAATAAATGGGTCTGTATAGGACATAAGGTATGTTACACTTGAATAAGCTTGAGCAAATCCTGATTCAGGATAAGTTAGACCATACAAACTCTCCTAAGATGTCCAAAAAATGATTAAACTGGGAAGACTGCAAGCCTACTAGTGTCAATTGCAAAAGAACAGGACAGCATACGTCACCCAACTTTCAAGAGTCTGCCAGTGTGAATTGCAAGAGAAGAAAGGGAGAGTATTCGTACCCAACTTTCAAGAGTGTGTCCCACCCAGGAAATGCTTCACCATTGCTTGTGCAAAGACATGAAACAGTCATTGCCAACTGCATACAGAAAAGTATCAGTGAGAAAATATTGATACAAATATTTTACATTTTATAACACAAGAAAGGGCAGTAGAAAGAACATTGGTGCACTGATAATGTGGCATAGTTTTCTGATAGGGAACAACACCTTAAAGTCTATGCTAGGGGAAAATAACTGTTGTGCAGCCCCCACTAACGATCCACCGGGTCCCACCACTAATGTCACATGGTTGGAGGCTAATTTCGAACGGGTTTGGTTAAACCCAAAAGAGTGCATCTCGCGTAGATTTAGAAAATTAAGGTTTTACAACTCAGGGTATTTTGGTAATCTGTAGGTCGCCACTTTTGTTGTGTAAATTTATTTAGTTTACAGTTTGCTAGGTTGCTTGGTTATGAGTTTTAGTACATCAGTACATCCTATATTTGTTTGGAAGTAGTTGAGCAAGAAATACGATCAAAATGTGGCCTAGTTCAGCTGCTATACATCATAGTTGGGCCCATCACTAGTAGAAGTGTTCCCTGCACTTGTCTTGCATCAGTTTCAATTTTCCACTTGAGCTTTGCTTCAATAATCATCATTGATTTTCAAAAGCTGTGTCTATATTTATCAGTCTTTGTGGAAGCGACATGCAAAATTTGAAGTATTGAAGCTCCTAATGTGTAATATGCACCTAAGGCGCAAAATTTTTGGTTGAACAAATTATTGGCTAATAAGAAACTAAAAATAAAAACAAAGGAAAGAAATGGGAAAGAAAAAGATCTTCATGTATGCCGCTAGTTCGTATTTGGTGGACAACAATGTGGATCAAGAAAGTTTCTTACTTGGAAAATTGCTTTGACATAATTACAAACAATGCCACACATTACAAGAGCAGCAAAATAGCAAAATTATGCAAGCTCGAAAAGTTGACCTTCTCAAAAGTTGTTTCTCCCATTCCTGTTTTATAGAGCTCATGCACCATAGCTGCCAAGAAGATTTTACACAGTTTGGAACAAGTTTTCATTACCTGAAGACAGATACATAATGCATTGAAGTTAAATTTTGAAATGCCACAGCAAGACAAAAAGAACAAACATAAGTGAACGATGAGAACTTTTTCTACGCAATGATATTGGCAAAAACTGAAGCAGACAACTAATGAAGTATTTATGTAATAAGCACAATCATGGCAGGAAAACCAGGAACCTAATTGCCTGCCTTTGTTCGTGAACATGATGCTATTGGTATATGATCAAAAAAATTATGGTGTTTTTGGAAGTGTTACGAAATTTGAATAACACACAACACAAATTAATCAATTTTGTTAACATGTTATTTCCCTTGAATCTCCATATTGTCAACTAAAGCTAGGGTCTGGTTGACCAATTTAAGATATAGTTGACAAACTTGGTTGATAATTGTGGTTGACCAAATGCTTCACCAGTTAACCAATGTCAAGGCCAAATGTTGTTCCAATTTTCCCAAGTCAACTTCTCAGATTTTAAGTGAAATTCAAGTGACTTGCCTAACAGACCTATCTGGTCAACCAACCTATGTGGTTGGCTGCCATATTTGACCATACCACCTTGGGTGACCAGGTACCAATGCTGGTCAAACAAGTAAACCAAATGAACCAAGGTCCATTTTTAATGGTCTACCCAATCCTGACCTTGTCCAAAGTTTTCCCCTTGCCAATGAAGTTGCACCATAGCCAAAGCACCTCTCATGCTGATGAAGAACTCCCATAGAAAACTTGAAGCTCCCAAGATATTTGTTGCCAAAGCAATCTCGATGCCAGCGAAGTTCTCCCACATAAACATACATGCCAATGAAGACCTCCCATAACATCCATGCTTCCAAGACTTCTAGGCTTGTTCAATGTACTCTCCAAAGTGGTAGTGGCTTGGGCTCTACCTAAGGCGCACGTTACAAGTCATGAAATTGCCAACCTATGCTAGTTTAGCACTAACAATTTTATGTTCTCCCTTTATTAGTATACTCTTCAGAACAGTCCATTTAATATATGGCAAACTAGGCCAAGGAAACAATATTCGTAAGTTGCAATTGTATTTCCAGCAAACCAAGGTTAACAATTGGTTAACAAATTATGTGATCCTCTAGCCAAAAAAAAAAAAAATGAATGAAGAGAATTTACAATTTAAAACTTCATTTAGTTAAAACGAAACTCACTTGAATATGAGGAGCCTGGAACATCTCCAGTATGGCTGCTTCCACGTCTGCCATACCAACAAGGGCTTTCCCTGGAAACCAGCAAAATCTATGTACATTAAGGGCACAATTGTCACTATTAGGAACAAACACATGATACTTCTTGATGATGCAAATGCATTAGTTTGGATGCTAAAAATAAAGGAGCTGTCACCAAATATAAACATATCCAGCAGGGACAACATGAATAATTACCAAAGCATCACTATTGACTATTATATGGGGCTTCTGTTTCGCAGATTTTCGGCATAGGATGAATGTGCTCTAAGCCCCAAGGTAATATCAAGTTATGAGGTTTGGGCAACAAATCATGATAATGCATTTAAATTGAATTCAAGTATGTATAGTCAACGAATTTGCCTACCTCCAGAATCAGCACTCAGAAGTGATGCCGATTTCTTAATACGATAATCAGTGAGTTCTGCTGCACGCCTGCATATCTCCAGTGCACGCCGTGCATCTCCTGAAACAGCTGCTACCTGAGTTCAACGAAAATGCCCGTCATACAGAGGACATTGATGAGAACTTCTAGAATCAGGTCTGAGAGTGAGTGTCCATTTGTCGATCCATTCTAACAGATAAGAAGTAAAGAACTTCAATAAAGCTTAATGAAGAAACAAGTGAAACAAAGCTCAAACCTTTCTTGAAGCAAATTCTATGGCTTGTTTTTCAAATGCATCAATTCCTTTAAGGCGTGTTGAAATGATTTCTTGAAGCTGCTGATAGTTGTAGGGGCCAAAACAAAGCCTTTGTATACCCATACGGCTTGAAATACGAGGAAGCAACTTCTCTGGAAGATCCATAGTATTTGCTATTCCTGAAACAACATTTATAGGAAAGAGAATTAATATTAATCTAATAGGAAATCAGTTCGGCTGGGAAGAAGACAAGATAAAAACAAATTTGTACCTATCACAACCAATTTGGAATGAGGCTTAGTAGGCCAATCAAGAATGTTGTATAGAACCTGTAAAGACAGAAATCCTAAATACAATCTTGTAAACGTAAAATGGTATTTTCAATCCAATGACTGAAGGTAAATTTTCTCCATAAAATGCATGATTTACCGACTGATTTCTGGTTACAAGAAGATCAAGTTCATCAATGAGTAGAACACAAGGCCGGTTATCCTCTTTGCGACCTTTGCTTCCATTTGCAAATCGCTCATTCAGCATCTGGAGAGCCTTTTTCCAACTAACCCTGTGTCCACTTAATGCTTCATAAATAACCTAAAAATAAGTCAACTGAAAATTAGATATTATTGGGCAACAAGAGGATGTTGTAGAAATGAATAGTAGTTTAACTTTGAGCAAATTCATACCCTGTAAATATTCTCTGGTGATGCTAATTTTAGACCATTAATCTCCACAAAACAGTATGGCTTTATACTTCCTGCATCAACTTCAGACTTTAGATTCCTCATTACTGCGAGTACACTCATAGTCTGCAGTTCAGTGCGGATAAAAAGAAGAAATAAGTAATAATCATTATAATTGATATTCATCCAACTAAATCATCTATAAAAAATTTATAAAAAAAAAAAAAAAAAAAAAAAAACATATAGCCAGTTTAAAAATGCAAGAAAGAAATATTTTTAGAGCCAATCAATAGATGATACCTTGCCAGTTCCAGGAACGCCATGGATGTACAGGCAATGTCCAAGACATTGATCATCACAGATGGCACCTTTTATAAATGCAGTAATCTCTTCCATTTCTCTACATAGAATCACATCTCCTGGTTGAAGTTATTGCCACTAATAATAAATAAAACTGAAACATAGTAATATGAGTCACACATACTTGTTCCTACAAGGTAGAGACTTGGGCAAAGTTGCCAATAGAAGTGTTGCTTTTGCTCTTTCAAGCTCAGTCTGCTTGTGGGATCTCACATGTCCTGGAATTCTCTTCATACCTATTTTTTGAAGTCCGAAGATATGCCCTTTCCTCGAATTCTGTATTAGTTACATAACCAATTAGTTTATAGTTAAGGCATCATCAATCTCTAAACTAGAATGTGCAATGCTGAATAATGCCCATACAGCGGCCAACTGATGAACTGTAGATGGTCCAGTGAATATTTTTTTTTTGTTTTCCTCTTCATATTCCATATCATTTTCTGTGTCAGAGTCTGAATCCTTGCAGGAATTCCAATCCTCATCACTCTCAGCTTCTTTACCGTCCTATCAAATGATAGAGTGAACATATAAATCCCAAGAGAATGCCAAACCATTTCAATTACGCAGGATCTCCAAATGCTGCTTATAGATTTTGGTGTTACCTCTTCATCATTATCAATCTCTGCAAGCCGCTTGAAACTATGCCAATGTATGTCATACTCGTACTCGCATAGGAAAACGTCATCTCCTTCATTTTTGGCCTTGACAAATTCTTTAGGGTTCATAACGTAGCAATGCCGAAGGACAGATTCCATCTACAGAGACAAACACTAACACATTATAAAGACTTGAAACAAGTTTCACCTCTTCTAAACATCATGCCATGATGTAAATTGACAGACCAATATTCGATAATCAGAAAGAGAAATTGACAAATTAATAACCAAGGAGGACATGTAAAGATAACAGTGCCTTCTGATTCTATATTAAGTGACTAAGTAAATATGAGAATAAAATATGTTCAAGATTGTCAAGTACCAAAGAACCAGATGACCCTAGAACTCAAAAACTTGACAAATCCTTAACGCTTAAAATGAAGATAAATCTGGCTGAGAACTAATAACATAAATATTGATGTCCTCTTTTGTCTCAAAAGATATATTTTAGCATAATTTGGCTGTGATAGGTGACACCAGAGACAACATTCACACCATTCACAAAACTACCTGTTGGCACATAAATTTCAACCAAATTTATATTAAGGTTGTAGATTCAATGGGGAGATGAGACTCTAAAATTTAAAGTCTTTGAACCTATACAAGTGACATGTGGATTCTAATGAAGACGATATACATACAGAACCTACAATAGAGAAGCTATAGGATACCATACCAGCTCTATAAAAAAAAATAAAAAGAATCTATATGATGATAAACACCGTTTGGTCCAAAAACTAAAGAGGAACATGAATTTCAAAATGTGTTAAAACATTTCACGTTTTGAAATTTGTGTCTACACTACCGAATAAACATCAGAGAAGTGCATATATTACCTCGGTGTCAGCAAAATCATTTGTCCTATAAAGCTCCCTTTTCAAATTATGGGGCTGTCTTCCAGCAGCAGTTTCTTCAGGGATTATATACCAACGTCCCCGGAACCAGTAGCTCCCATCCACCTCTTTCCATAAACTATACAACTCCAACAACAACAATGTTAAGAATTGCCATCGCTGCTAAAAATTAGAACATGATAAAGAATTTGTGTCATTGATTTTAAAGTAGTGAATTATTATTACACCTCTCGATATGTACTGCCCACAAATCGCTTGAAATGAGCTTCTGGCTAGCCGTCCTGGCTCGCTTCTTTCCCTTGGGAGGCACGGGCAACTCAACCACTTTGCCCAATTTCGGAGCCTCACAAAACCCACAAATCCAATCCTTTTCTGGGACTTCCTTCAATGGCGGCTTCAAGCATTTCAAATGAAACCCACCCAAACAATCATCACACTCAATCATCACAGCCTTGCCAGCTTTAAAACAAACCCTACACTCCTCGATTTCAGGGTCCTCATCATCCGAGCTCGCTTCCTCTCTCCTCTTCACATACACATCATCCCCAACCGCAAACTCACCTCCATCGTACACTACTTTCCTGTAGTACACCCGCTTCTTCGGCTTCCCATTTCTGGAAAAAACCCTAGTTTTTCTCTTTTCACTACCTTTCTTCCTCTTCTTTACTTCGAATCGATCCGGCGACACAGGCGATAACGAAACATCAATAGAATCAGTAACCCTTACTTTGCGTTTCCAAGTTTTGACATTATCAGCACAGCTAAGGCTTTGATTAATTGATTTTTGGGGGGTATCGAGATTGAAATCTAACGACGATCGGCGAGAAGAAGAAGAAGACGGCGGCGGAGGTGTTGGTTGGGGGGATGAAATAAGGCGAGAGGAGCGGCGAGGGGGTAGTAGGGCGTGAGGGGTTGGAGGAGGGAATGGAGGGGTTTGGGTGGAGGATGAGAGTTTGGGGTTTTGATGAGGAGATTGTTTGGGTTTTTTGACAGATTGGTTTGGTTTTTGGGGGGTTTTGGCCATGGAAGTGTTGCAGAGAGCACAGAGGAGGAGGTGCTAGGGTTGAGGGGAGAGAGAGAGAGAGAGAGAAAGAGTGAAGGAAAGTGGTAGACATGGTAGAGTGATAAAAAAAGGGATTCTAGAGAGAAAAATTGGCGGGAAACATCCTGTCGTTTCGAAAGGTTTGGACTTTAGGTTAGGTGTTAAGACAACGTGACTTGTGTTATTTAGGCTTAGATTTGGGAAGATGGTTTGCGGCTATTTTAGCATAAAAAATAAAATAAATTATTTTAAATATAATAAATGAAATATTATATTTAATTCATAATTATTACATCTTTTTTTTATTAAAAAAATTAAAAAGTTAAAAAGTTTTTTCTAAATCAAGTTTTTTAATTCAGGTTAAAATAGTCAAAAAATTAACCCACTTTCTAAACAATACCTTATTTATTTATTTTTCTTTTTAGGAAAAAAAAATTATAAAAAAAAAAAACTCATGATTTGAACATGGACACTTTTTCATAAATTCTTTTTCATTTACTTATATTTTATTTAGTCTACATTGTTTTCTTATATTCTAATAAATCATATGAGTGACATAATTATCAAATACTCCTAATAATATTTATATTTATAGTGCGAATGTTCCGCAATGTGAATATTCACACCGTCAATGTAAATGTTAACATATCAATATTAATATTCATATTATCACTGTAAATGTTCACACTATCAACGTGAACATTCACACGTCAATATGAATATTCACATTATAAAATATAAACATTTACATCACTAAATTACTAACCATTCAAAAAATATCTGTAAGGATAGAAATGTCTATAAAATACCTTAAATATAAGAATTATGACTTGGTAGATAAAATGTTAAAATAATAGAACTTATTAGAATATAATAATATTTTATAAACTAATTAAAATACAAATACTTAAAAAATAATTTTCTAATAAATCTCCCTTTGAATATTTTTATAAAATAAGGAGTTGTTTAGGGTGTTCTAAATAAGTGTACTTTTTGTCTTTTTTGACTAAAAAATTGAGGAAAATAATATGGATGTTTTGGTTAACTTTTTAACTTTTTATGAAAAAATGTGTATTAAAAAATTGTATAAATTAGTGTATATGAGAAAATTAGGATTGGGAGTTGTGCAGCCGTAATTTTTGACTTTTGGTGAATAGTGATAACTTTTTAACTTTTTAAGTAATTTTTTGACTTTTTGACTTTTTTTCAACTTGCCAAGCTTGACCTAAATCTTAAATTTCATATTTTATTAATTTAAATTCTAAATTTTTGATATGCTCTCAATCCAAATCATTTGCATTTTTCGTAAAGTAAAATCGACAAAAAAAACAAAATATTTTAGTAAAATACTCATTTTTCCTAAAGATTTTATTTAATAAAAATAAATTAATGTTTCGATTAAAAATAAATAAAAAATAGAGTTTAAAATAATAAAATTAAAAAATTAGTATTTATTTTATTATAAAACTCAAAGTGTTGATTTTTTTTTTTAATTGTTCTTTTTTTTTATTATTAAATTGAGTAAATTATACCTTAGTCCTTTTAGTTTAAGCGAAATTTTACATTAATTTTCTTAGTTTTAATTTCATCATCTTAAACTTTACTTTTTCAATTACGTCAAACCATCTCCGACTGTGTATCAAACTTATCATCAGATTTGAAATTAATGAAAAATTGTTCCTTTTTTAGCTCCAACTGTTTCATCAAATCAGTATCAAATTTAGGATTTCACTTTTATTTCAACAAACTGATTACCAATATGCCTTTCATCAAATTACTGTTCATTGTTGTTGGATTTTTACCATCGAATGTCCCTCGAATGTCCTCTCAAATGACCATCTCAAGGCAAAAGTCTGTGAACAAATTACATTAGTCGGTCGACCTCCCGAATGACCCCACCTCAAGAAGAAAAATTATGAAAATTTGCACTGCCCAAACATCTGCCCGGTCGACCGGTGGTTTGACGAAACCGCAAAACTCTCAATTTGAGCACTTGATATTAAAGAGAGCTTCTCCTCAAATTTTTACTAAAATTTAATAAAAAAAATTGATGTGCCGTTGAATATGCCCTTATAATGTGATACTTCTAATAGTTGTTGTTAGCATTATAGGTCCCCAAAAATACACACGTATAACACATGCTATGAGTGAGTGTCGTGTCGTGTTAGGTTAGTTTGGATTAATGTCATAATTATTTTAATACTAATCCATCTTGTTTATTATTTCGTATTATCCTATCATGTTATTTTCAATCCATGTTTATTTCATATAATATTAGCATTCATATAAAATAAAATAAAAATTAAAAAAAAAACAATTTAGCACTTGTGCCTTTTAAAGCTTTTGGTAAATGTATTTGGACCCTTTATTATATTTTGGGAATCTTTGGTTTTGTTGTACTTTAGCTTTGAATGAGTACAAATTGACTTAAACTTGTTGGGTTTGGTTATTCGCACTTATTCTTGTCAAAAGTTCATTGGAGACTTATAAATTCCATTATAGGGTCGACGCCAGCCTTCCTAGGGTCAACCCTTACCTGTTGATGAAGTTCTTGAGGTGTTGCTAGAAAATAGGGTAGACACCAGACTGGGAGAGGGTCGATCCTCTTCTGTCTGTGTGTTGGTTGCTGGAACATAGGGTAGACACCAGTCTGAGGTAGGGTCGACGCCAGCCTTCTTAGGGTCAACCCTTACCTGTTGATGAAGTTCTTGAGGTGTTGCTAGAAAATAGGGTAGACACCAGACTGGGAGAGGGTCGACCCTCTTCTGTCTGTGTGTTGGTTGCTGAAACATAGGGTAGACACCAGTCTGAGGTAGGGTCGACACCAGCTGTGCAGTCAAGCTTAGTTTTTCCAGATTTTTCCTCTTTGGTGTCGACACCACTGTTGCAGGGGTCGACCCCTGCAGATATTTTTTTAGATTTTAGTCCGACTTTTGGCCATACTTTTTAGGGGTTTTGACTTGATATTTTAGGTTAGCTTTGGGGCTTATTTCTAATTTTACCTAGTGCTATAAATAGGCTCTCACTTGACCCTTTTCTTTATTTTCTTATTCTCTTTTCTCCCTCTAAACCATATCACTCTCTCTCCCTCTCCAAAATCACTTTTTGCTCAAAGATCTGTAGATCTACTCACCTAGAGTGATCTTTTCACCATGGTCCGTTGAGATGGATTGCAGATCTCGTCAAGGGCTTCCTTTTGGTCCGAGTAGTTCGTGGTTTCGGCGTCGGTGATTTTTGGGTGGTTTTCTCTCCTAAGCTTGAGGTAGAGATTTCTTTAATCTTTTTCAATACTACTTTTATAAATAGACATGTGATAGTTTTATTGCATAAAAACCATATTCACTATGGGTTTTTCTTGAAAAACATGAAAGTGGGTCTAGGGTTTGATACTCATGATTGGTATTGTTAAGTTGTTTGTTATTGGGTTATTTTGGAAATGATTTACAATGTTTATGAAGAAAATGAGGAAAGCCCTAGTTTGTTATTATTGATATAATGGATTTAAAAAGGGAGGGAGTTAAATAATCTTTATATTTTGCTAATATGGGTTGGTTAATTGTGTTCATATCAAAAGAAAACAAAAGAGAAGTACCCACAGTGTTGGTATTGTTTCAGACTAATCACGTGATGTTGAGTTGAGTTATGGTTTTGGTACTATGGAATTGATTTTGTAAAATAAAGGTGATGGATTTGGTTTTGGTTTTGTAAAATGACGAGAATAGATTTTTAGAAAATGGTTGAGATTGCGTGGTTCAGAAAATAACGGAAAGTAGTCTTTTAAAGGAAAACGAAATCATCACCCTTTGTAAATCGATAATAAACTTGAGGTTAGATTTTGGAATTCCTTCACATATTATTTTTACTATTGGGCTGAAAGTCTAGTGAGAATTAGGTTTGTTTTCCTTTCGTGCGAAATGTAGATATGGATGGATATGAATTTAAATGGTGGGGTTGGATATTTGAAATCTCTCACTTATGAAAGTATGGATAGTTTATCTATTTGAAAATTGTATATATATATATGTTTAGAAATATATGTTTTGGACTATCAGTGGAGGATAGTCATGATTGTTGTAGAAACTGCATGATGATTAAGTGAATTGAAACTAATCATTTGAAATATGTCATTGAATATGATAGTGGGAAGAACACATTGAATATGTGCCTTTATTGATCATAGTACAAGATAAAGAGTTTAATACATTGTATATATATCTTGTTTTGGAGGAGATAGGGGATGTACTCCGTATATGATTATATTCTTTAATACATTGTATATGTATATTGTTTGGGAGGAGATAGGGAATGTACTCCATATGTGCATATTTGCCTTAATACATTATATATGTATATTGTTTGGGAGGATATAGGAGATGTACTCCATACGTATATGATTATATGCTTTAATACATTGTATATGTATATTGTTTGGGAGGAGATAGGGGATGTATTCCATATGTGCATATTTTCCTTAATACATTGTATATATATATTGGTTAGGAGGAGATAGGGGATGCACTCCATATGTGCATATTTGCCTTAATACATTGTATATGTATATTGTTTGGGAGGAGATAGGGGATGTACTCCATACGTGTGATTATGCTTTAATACATTGTATATGTATCTTTATTTGGGATGAGATAAGGGATGCACTCCATTGTTTAGGAGAAGATAGGGGATGGACTTCATAGATAATTAAGTTGGTCGGAGTGTCCAGGGTGTAAGTCCCGAAACCTTATAAATTGAAGTGCATGAATGAAGTTGATAATTGAAGTATTAATTACATGAGTTGTAGTCTCATTTTGAATTGTGGATGACATAAATGTTAATAAGGCCTCGTTTGGGAACAGGCTAATTTAGTAATTTTTTAGTTATTTGGCTAAAAAGGTAGGTAAAAAAAACTTGTATGTTTGGGATGACTTTTTAGCTAATTACGAAAAGATGTGCAAAAAGTAGAGAGAAAAGAGAATCTTTGACTTTTTGGTATGGGTTGTTGGCTTTTTGGCTAATTTAGTAACTTTTTGACTAATTGGCTAAAATAGCCTCTTGCCAAACGAGGCTTAAGTTGAGTTGCAGTCTCATTTAAATCGTTTGGTTAGATAATTAACCATATTTAGGAATTGGATTGGATATGTAAAGGGAAGTGGATTGAAACATGGATGAAATGGTTGATGGGCTATGGGAAGGGTGTGAGTTGGTTTACAAGTGTTAACCTTTTGTCGAATATTAATGTTTTGGTTATTTCTCATAACGAGTAACACGAAGAAAGAAAAGTAAATTTCTATTGTTGTTGAATGAAAAGAATGTTTTTGAGAAAAGTTTCTATATAAGTATATTTCTGTATAAATCGTCACATTATGTATATGATATGATTTGATGCATTCATGATCATAGCTATCTGTATGTTGCTATTGTTTAGGATCATGTTGAGATCCCTACTGAACTTTATGTTCATCCCACGTTGTTAATCCTTTTTCAGGTGAACGTAGAGAGGTGTTTCAAGATTGAGGATCTTATTTATGTGTTTGCCACGGGGCCTTTTATTTGTAGGTGGAATGCCATTGATGTAAAAGGGTTAAACCCTTTCTTTTAGTGTTAAAGATGTAAGCCTGCGGGCGGTTTATTTAGTTATGTACATGTTGCATTTTCGGATGAGAGAATCTTTATTTATTTTTACAATTGATGTAAAGAATTTCCGCATTTTATCTCTGTAATTGAATAAACTTAATGAATTTGGTAATGGATTCCGAGTAATAAAAATGTGGGGCGTGACAAGCAACCCTTAGCTAAAATTAAAAATAAAATTTATTCACAAGTTAAATATAACTAATATCTACTCAATTGAATTATCCATAACAAGTTTTTTTTTAAAAATTCAAATTTATTTTCTTAACTCACAAAACTATATCCTATTAGTATATATCTTTTACTGTAATAACTCTAAATTAATTCAAAATATACATGTTAGCTTCAAAATCATATTTTATATATTTTTTTATAAGTTGATGTAAGTTATCTAATCTAAGAAATTGAAAAATGTCATGGATCCCTTAATATTAAAATATCTAACTGTGGGGATATATTTTCTGAGTACCAACACGTGGCATGGTGACGCCGACGTGTCAGCCGAGGTGCCACGTGTCGTGGTAGTTGTGCCGAGGTTATCTTGGCGATGCCGAGGTTGCTTCCGAAGATATTGGAATCCGAGATAAGCGGATAAGGGTTAAGAGTCCTGGAGAAAAGAAAAGACTTTACTAAGATAAGGATAAAGTTCTAAGGGAGTTTATCTTTATCTCTTGAGGAATCCAAAGTGAGTACTAAATTGGAGTCCATAGAAGTCAGACTTCTAGTGGGACTTGGATTTAGTAAACTATAAAAGAGAGGCACCCCCGTGGGTCTAAGGTACGCAGTTTTATACTCAAGTTTGTGAGTTTAGCACTTGATTATCTTTGAGAGATATACTGACTTGATCGTCGGAGTGCCCCCGGGTGGAAGAGCCACCACCGGAGCCTTTTTCTTTCTGTTACAGGTTATTAAAGCCATCAATTCTGCCGGTGCTCTCCAGTTGATTACTAGGCGGGCAGTGTGGTTGGAAAATCACCCACACAATTTGGCGCCGTCTGTGGGAATCTTAGAAGAATAGATGGCCAGTAATGGACAGGGGGAAAATATTGGAGGCAACACTCCTGCTGAGAGTGGCAGACCAATTGACCTTGACATTGAAAGAGACAACCACAGTACAGGAAATCATGACCAGGGCCACGGAGAAAGAGACGTCGGCCAGGAGGGCAACGCTTCGAAGAGGACAGACCAAAGTAAGTATTACAATGAAAATAACCTTCAGGTATGGAGGGATAGGTGCCTACGGAGAGATGAGAAAGTAAAAGACTTGGCAAACAAGTTGGCGGACTTACAGTCAGTGGTCAACTTCATGATGCAAAATAATGTTATGCAGCCACCATACCCGCTGCAAGATACGCTGATGCCAGCAATTAATGCCCAGAAGAGAGGAAGGAAAGCAATCCCCGAAGCCCCTCAGCACACCAGGAGTGGAAGGCACTATCACCAACCTTCTAGGGAAATCGGACGAGAGAAGCCAAGGCAAGAAGAGTCCCAAAGGACATGTCACATGAAGGACCCAAGGCCCAAAGAACATCGGAATATTCAAGGTCAAGCACTCTGCTTTGACACAACCCATGGAGAAAGATCGAAACGGGCCCACCACGAGGCCGAAAGTAGTGTGCCAAAAAGATTGAAGTCCAGAGATAGCCGAGCTCCAGGGAGGAGTAAGGAAGACTTAAGGGATTACCTCAAAAGGAGGCAGCAGAATGTTGAAGCCCAGGTGACTTCCGCAGTTAAGCCGAGAACACCATTCTCGGTGGAACTCGACAAATTTAAAGCACCAAAAAGATTCAGTATGCCGAGGTTCCAAATTTATGATGGTAAGTCAGATCCCAACTTTCATGTTGGACTATACCTGAACTCAATGGCGTTATACAGTGACAACGAGCCGTTGCTCTGCAAAGTATTTCCCTCATCCTTTGGGGAAATTGCATCCGATTGGTTCCATAAACTACCAAAGGGAAACGTAAAGACGTGGGAAGGCCTGGCCGAGATGTTTGTGGCCAAGTTTGTGACGAACAAACTACAGCCTTTAAGGGTCGACGCCCTGATGGCTTTAAGAATCACCAAGGAAGAAGGCCTTAAGGCCTACGCGAAGAGGTACTACGAGGTGTTCAATCGAATACCCGAATGCAACCAAGAAGTGGCGGTCGTATCTTTCAAGAACGGCCTGAAAGATGACTGTCCACTACGGAAGTCTTTGGCAAAAACACTGCCAAAAAGCATGGAAGAACTCATGGCAAGAATCGAGAAATACGCCAGAGCCGAGGAAGATACATCGGAAAACAAAGAGATAAAGCAAGAGAAAGGAAACGGCTTGCCGAAGCGAGGCCGAGGTAACAACGGACCGACCAAACAAGAAACAGAATTGAAGGGTAAACAGGCAGTGACCACGGTGTTCCGAATCCCCATCCATAAAGTCTTGGATCAAATACGAAACCAACCCTATTTCAGAACTCCAGCAAGAGCACCAGGGGAATTCATGGGAAGAAACATAGGTAGGCGTTGCGCTTACCTCAATGAAGAAGGGTACCCAACCTAGGGTTGCAGAGCCCTAAAAGCACACTTAGAAGACTTGGTAAGGCAAGGCCATCTGAGGGACCTTGTTGATGAGGCCAGGACTAGAGAAGAACATGCAAGATTGCCTCAAGCACCAGCAGCTCCACCACCTCCAGTACAGCAACCACAAGTAGGAGGACTAAGGGTGGTTAATGTGATCCACTCAAGGGTCAACGAAAACGAAGTCAGAGGAGAGACCCAGAGGGTAAGGCATTTACAACATGTCTACCAAATCGGGAAAAAAAGACATCGGCCAGAAGAGTGCCAAGGGCCGGTGATAGCCTTTACTGAAGCCGACCTGGAGCTGGTCCAACATCCGCATAATGATGCCTTGGTAGTATCCCTCAAGGTTGGGGAATACCAAGTGAAACACATCCTAATAGATCAAGGCAGCTCTTGTGACATCATGTACGTCAGATGTTACAAGGAGCTGGGCCTTCACCCAGACGACCTGGAACAATCCAGCAACCCTATGGTCGGCTTCAATGGAACATCGACATAGCCACTGGGCGCAGCAAGCGTGGAAGTACAAGCTGGTACTAAGAAGATTAAAACAGAATTTATGGTGATTGACACACCCTCGCCATATAACATCATCCTGGGAAGACCATGGTTGCATGCAATGGGGGCAGTTCCCTCAACACTGCATCAACTACTACGGTTCCCAACAGAGAATAGGATTGAAGAAGTCAGAGGAGATCAACTGCAGGCAAAAAGTTGCTCCATGGCAGCAATGAAGTCTACCTGTTGCATTCGGGAGCCAAAAGAGGCAGAGATTGAAGACGAGGACATGGAGGTCCTAGATGATGTCGGCAAGGAGCCAGCCGAAAAGAGTGAAGAGACACTAAAGAAAATCCTTGTCCAGGAGGGCGACGAAGAACGCTTCTTTCTTCTCGGCTCAGGCTTAGCCGAAGAAGAGGAAAGAGAACTGGAAGATTTTTTTAGAGCTAACATTGAGGTGTTCGCTTGGACACCTTATGAGATGCCTAGCATTGACCCCGAGGTCACTTGCCACAGACTGAATGTAGATAGGTCGGCAAAACCTGTGATTCAACGAGCCAGAAGACCGACGTTGATACACGTCGAAGCAGTAGAAGAAGAAGTAGATAGACTTCTGGAGGCCAAGGCCATCCGAGAAGTTCACTACCCAACTTGGCTATCCAACACAGTGGTGGTGAAGAAGAAGAACGACAAATGGAGGGTTTGTGTAGGCTTTACCAGCTTCAACAAAGCTTGCCCCAAAGACAGCTTTCCTCTGCCCAAGATTGACCAGCTCGTAGACGCTACTTCAGGGCATGAAAGAATGAGTTTTCAGGACGCATACAGGGGGTACCACCAGATTGCCATGTACCCTCCAGATGAGGAGAAAACCGCGTTCATCACCCCTAAAGGCGTGTACTGTTACAAGGTAATGCCTTTTGTGTTGAAAAACGCAGGAGCAACTTACCAAAGGTTAGTAACAAAAATGTTCAAGCACCTGATTGGCAAAACGGTAGAAGTCTACATCGATGACATGGTCGTGAAGACCAAGGAATCTAAGGGTCATCTTGCCGACCTAAAAGAGGTCTTTAATATACTCAAAACATACCGGCTCCGACTCAACGCATCAAAGTGCGCGTTTGGAGTTGGATCAGGTAAGTTTTTAGGGTATCTGGTAACGAGAAAGGGCATTGAGGCCAGCCCAGACCAAATCAAGGCCATCCTAAAGCTGCAGAGCCCGACGTCGGCAAAACAAGTTCAGATGCTTACTGGAAGGGCCGCAGCCCTAAACAGATTCATCAGCAGAAGCTTAGATAAATGCAGACCCTTCTTCAACTTGGTGAAAAAAGCCACAGACTTTTTGTGGACAGAAGGATGCAAAGCCGCTCTAACCGACCTAAAAAAGTATTTGACCACAACTCCGGTTCTTTCAAATCCAAAACCAGGTGAATAACTGTTTTTGTACTTGGCAGTTTCAGAACACGCAGTAAGTGCAGTACTAATCCGAGAAGAAAAAGAGGAGCAAAAGGCGGTCTACTATGTAAGCAAAACCTTGGCCAGCGCAGAAACAAGGTATCTACCATTGGAGAAATTAATGCTAGCCTTAGTAATGGCTTCAAAGAAGTTGAACCATTACTTTCAGGCGCACAAGATTGTGGTCCTAACAGAGCATCCACTGAAGTCCTTGTTGCAACAAGGAGACTTAACAAGAAGAATAGCAAGATGGGCAGTTGCCCTGGGTCAGTATGACCTAGAGTTCAGGCCAAGAACGGCAATTAAAGGCCAAGTTTTAGCCGACTTTGTGGCATAATTCACGCCTGAAACCATCGAACATCGGGCTCCGTTGAACTAGGATGAGCATTGTCCCAGCAAGCAAGGAGAATCCCAGCCAAACGCAAAAGATCAAAGGAAGGAAAAGCTCAGACCCTGCAGCATCTACATCGGCGACTCATTCAGACTGTTCGTCGATGGGAGTTCGAACCGACAAGGAGCAGGGGTAGGAGTACTGCTGATATCTCCAGATGGAGAAATAATAGAACAGTCCATCCGTTTGGGGTTCAAGGCCTCAAACAATGAAGCAGAATACGAAGCATTAATTGCAGGGCTAAAACTAGCAGCAGCAGTAGAAGCAGATGAGGTAATAGTTTTTTGTGATTCACAACTTATTGTTAACCAGTCAATAGGTGAATTTACAGCCAGGGACGAAAGGATGTTGGCATATGCAAAAGAGGTCATTAGATTGGCTGCCCTATTTCAGAACTGCCGACTACTCCAAGTTAGCCGAGATGACAACACCCACGCCGACGCGTTGGCTAACCTGGCAAGTTCAATACAGACGGGAAAAACAAGGACAATTATGATCGACTATATGTCGGGCCCGAGCATAGAACCAGAGAGCACAGAGCAGCAAGCAATGTGTGTGGACATGGGGCCAAGCTGGATGGATGCAATTGTTGCATTCCTAAAAGAAGGAAAGATGCCAGAAGATCGTAAAGAGGCACACAAAGTCAGAATGAAATCTGCGAGATTCAATCTGACAGAAGATGGACATCTCTACAGAAGGTCCTTCACTTGACCACTTTTAAGGTGCGTACACCCTTTGCAGGTTGAAGATTTCCTATATGAAATTCATGAAGGAATCTGTGGAAGCCATATTGGGGGCAAATCATTAGCCCACAGGGCTATTACCCAGGGATATTGGTGGGCCTACATGCAAAAGGATGCTGAAGCCTACGTAAAAAAGTGTGAACAATGCCAAAAGTTCGCACCTTTGATACATCAGCCAGCTGCTGACCTAAACCCAGTATCTAGCCCTTGGCCGTTTGCCCAATGGGGCATGGATCTGGTTGGGAAACTTCCCCAGGCAACTGGGCAGAGAAAATACTTGCTGGTGGCAACAGATTACTTTACCAAATGGATAAAGGCAGAACCTCTTGCCAAAATCTGAGACGTGGACGTCAAGAACTTTATATGGAGAAACGTCATCACCAGATTTGGGATTCCAAGAGCAATAGTCGCCGACAACGGAACACAGTTTGACAGCAAACTCATCAAGAACTTTTGTGCGAAATTCAAGATCAAGAATTACTTTTTAACACCAAGTTTTCCCCAAAGTAATGGGCAAGCAGAAGCATCCAACAAAGTAATTTTGGATGGAATAAAGAAGAGGCTGCAGACAGCAAAAGGAAAGTGGGTAGACGAGTTGCCCAACGTGCTTTGGGCATATCGGACTACGCCGAGAAGATCAACAGGGGAATCCCCCTTTGCCATGGCTTATGGCACAGAAGCTATCATTCCATTGGAGATCGGCATCCCAGGGATCAGGACCCAGGGAGTAGAGAATGACACCAACGACATACTCTTAGCCCGAGATCTGGATCTTTTGGAAGAACGAAGAGAGAAAGCTGCAATTCAGCTCGCAGTATACCAGCAACAGCTTGCCAGAGCTTACAACAAGAAGGTCAATCCAAGAGATTTTCAAGTCGGCGACCTAGTCCTGAGAAAAGTCGTCGGCAACAAGAAGGATCCCAGAGAAGGCAAGCTTGGCCCAAACTGGGAAGGACCCTACAGAATTACTTCGGTATTAGGCAATGGAGCTTATCGGCTAGAAGATAACGAGGGCAAAGCACTACCAAGACCTTGGAACACTTGTAATTTGAAATTCTTCTATCATTAGATGTGCAGTATTTTTAGCCGATGTCATCAATAAATCTTTTCTCTTTTCTTAAAACACATATATTTGATGAAGTTACATATTGGTGTTTTTGGAGACATGAATAATGAGAACCCAAGTAGAACTTAGGTTCACATTGGGGGCAGAGAGAAGACAGAGACACTTAATTTACTTGTTGAAATTTGTAGCAATTTACAAGTCGAAGTTAAGCCGAGATTATTCCTTAATTCACTTGTTGAAATTTGTAGCAATTTACAAGTTGGAATTAAGCTGATTCCTTATCTTCACTTGTTGAAATTTGTAGCAATTTACAAATCGAAGTTAAGCCGAGATTATTCCTTAATTCACTTGTTGAAATTTGTAGCAATTTACAAGTTGGAATTAAGCTGATTCCTTATCTTCGCTTGTTGAAATTTGTAGCAATTTACAAGTCGAAGTTAAGCCGAGATTATTCCTTAATTCATTTGTTGAAATTTGTAACAATTTACAAGTTGGAATTAAGCTGATTCCTTATCTTCACTTGTTGAAATTTGTAGCAATTTACAAGTCAAAGTTAAGCCGAGATTATTCCTTAATTCACTTGTTGAAATTTGTAGCAATTTACAAGTTGGAATTAAGCTGATTCCTTAATTCACTTGTTGAAATTTGTAGCAATTTATAAGTTGGAATTAAGCTGATTCCTTATCTTCACTTGTTGAAATTTGTAGCAATTTACAAGTTGAAGTTAAGCCGAGATTACTGTTTCTCTTCACTTGTTGAAATTTGTAGCAATTTACAAGTTGAAGTTAAGCCGAGATTATTGTTTCTCTTCACTTGTTGAAATTTGTAGCAATTTACAAGTCAAAGTGAAGCCGAGGTTATAGTCTGCAACTTATAGCAATCTATAGGTTAATCCAACCAAAGAAGATGCTTAACACTTGTTGAAATTTGTAGCAATTTACAAGATAATGCTAAGCCGACACGTGATCATCTGTTGAAATTTACAGCAATTTACAGGTTGAAGTAAAAGCTAAGTATATTGTTTAAACTCTTGTTATTTGTAGCAATTTACAAGTTGATCATTGTTATAACTTGAGAAAAATTTACAGTATATGTTAACACTTGTTGAAATTTGTAGCAATTTACAAGTAGGTTAGACCGAGATCACTGTTTAAATACTTATTGAAACTTGAGAAGAAGCTTGCAAAGTTAACATTAAATAGTATATGTTAAACACTTGTTGGAATTTATGAAGAGTTTGCAGGTCTGTATCTTACCGAAGTAAAACGTTATTATACCCGAGGTATGTAACCCCGAGAAGATTGTACAAAGGAGGCAAAATGGAAAGGCATGCAAAATATGCCAAGTATAGAATCATACAAACGCAATCAAGAGAAATTAAAGATTAAAGCAGTTGCAGTTGTATACAAGGAAGGCACTACGGCCTACCGGAAATAAAGTTGTATCCAACAGAAGCAGAAGATACATCAGCTAACTAGAAGAGCTTACATTGTTTCAAAACCAGAAGTACAGAAAAGCTTATATTATCCAAAGAAACAAAAAGAGTACGGAAGACATCCAAGTTATGATTCTTTAGTTTCAGGAGCGATTTGGGTTTGGACCTCGGCAGATTCCTGGGGAACTACTTCGGTAGCCTTCTCTGCAGCCAGCTCGGCATCAATCTCCGCAAGTGTTTTGTCAAGACTTCTTTCAGCTAAGAGAAGGTCGGATGATAATTGCCCTGTAACAGTTTCCTTAGGCGCCTCTCCAACCTCATCACCCTCTTCATCCAAGGTTAAGTCCATGACTTGCTCAGTTGGAGGAAGGGACTTGGCCTCAGTAGCATCCTTGGATTTCCTCACCAAGGCCTCATCTTCATTGTTATCTTCATCCTCAGCCTCAGATTCTGACTCATCTTCAGCTTGACTTGAAGATGGAGCAGAAGGAGGGAATGGGAGAGGAATAGCTTCAGCCTTGAGTAGAGGGGAATCTTCAGGAACATTGAGCTTTTTTGCCAGGGACATCCAACCAAGGGAAAAGCCCCTGTTGCATGCCTGCCTAACTTGCAATTTATAATTCTCAGCAACATTGGCCATTCCTTGGGCGTAAGCTTTTTCATCGGCTTCAGTAATTTCGGCATTTTTCGTGGCCAGGGCCTCCTCGAGCTCTTTTTCGGCTTGAGCCTTTTTTACCTCGGCATCTCTCTTCTCGGCCTCGACAACTTTTTTGATGGCTTCAGCAGACTCCGCTCTTTCTTCGGCCATCTGTTGGGCCTTAGTGGCAGCCTCGGCCTGATCTTCCAGCTTCTTCATCTTTATCAGAACAGCTTTGTTCTCCTTTTTTAGAGCAGAAACCTCTTTCTTCATGTCGGCCAACTTCTCCCTTGTTTCGAAAGCTTGCATGGAGAAGGAGTGGGCATGTTGGATGGCCTGAAAGAACACAAGGCACAAATTGTTACAAACCTTTACAAATTAAGAGAGAAAACAAATTTCAACACAAAGGCACTTACTTGGACAGAGTGTTGCAGCATAAAGGCGTAATTCTCATACTCACTCATCTTGGCGTTTCGCTCAAGATCGCCTGGGAGGAGTAGAGCGGTATTTAAGGCCATGCCGACGTTTATGTCATCGGCACTGTCGCTGGCTAGGACTGGCTTATCTTCCAGAGTAATTTCTGGTCTCCAAGGGACTTTTGGTACTTTGGAAACCGAGGTCGTCGCAAACGATGACCTCGGCTTCTTTGATTGGGTGGATTCCGATGGCTGGGCCTCAGTAGACCTTTTTGTAAAAGTAGAAGCAATTCTTTTACTCTCAGCCAAGTGTGAGATGGGCAGAGCGTCCTCAGCCTCAACCTCAGTAGGTTTGGCCTTGGGCTGAGCCTTTTTAATTCTCTTCGGCTTTGGTGGGGGCATGGTTTGCGGCGGTTGAGTGTCAACATCCGTAGGAAGGTCGGCTAGGAGATCTTGGGCAATAGGCTTCGGGCGACCCATCTCGGCAGTTTTTACGAGTCTTCGCCGACGTTTTCTTTCTGGTATTAGGATTAGTTATGGACCAGAAGTTGATGGTTGGTCGGCTGGATCAGAGGTTGACCCTTGGTCAGCCCGAGATGTTGATGCTGTTTGTAGAGTGGTAGCAGAGGGAGGAGATAGGCTCTTCTTTTTTCTTTTTGGGACGTCAGGCAGTGTGGATTTGTATGTCGGAATAAAATTCAGTAACAGGGGAGCCTTGCGCTTGTGGATTGGAAGAGCTAGGAGCTTCTTTAAATCTTTTCCTGGGAAGAAGGATTGGCGGAAGTTTTTTGGTGGCTGATGAAGATCTGCAGGACAAACAAACGGACATTAAAAACAGACAAAGTTTTGAAGACTTGGAAAAGAAACAACTAAGTATTGACGCTGGGCTCTTACCCTTGCCCTCTTTAACTGTTCGAGGAAGAGGGTAGAGAAGAACATCTTCGTCTGGGCCAAATTCCCAACTTCCCGAAGTAATGACATAATCATCCCCAGCTCTCTTGTTGGAGTCTGGGAGGTCGGCTACAATTTTAAATTCAGTAGACCTCGGCTTGAGGTAGTAGACGTAATCTCTTTCCTTCAGGTTAAGGGGGCACATGGTATAACAGTATTGTACATCGGCAAGGGTGATCCTAACATTCTCTTGCCTAGCTAGGGCTATGATACCATTAATCACGCGATAGGAGTTGATGGTAAGTTGCATAGGGTTCAACTTGTAAAAGTGAAGAATTTCGTGAAAAAGAATGTTAAGTGGGAGCCGGAGTCCGCACTCAGTAAAAGCTACTATAGGGAAGGGCATTGAATCATCGGTGGGCACAATAGTGTCATCATCTTCAGCTAGCCTCAGATGGACATCGGCAGGAATAGAAAACTCTCGCCTAAAGTACTCAAGTCTGGTCGGGGTATCGACCCTATGTCTCCACATGCTCATAACGTCGGCCTAAAATCAGAGGGCTAGATTTCAGAAAGAAGGTGTTGTCAAGGGGTTATTGGGACCTCGGCAAAACCCTAGGTAAGGACTGATAAGGCTTGTTTCAGTTTTTTCCTAAAAATTGAAGGCTCTACAGACAAAACCCAAACCTAAATCTATGAAGGCAAAGATTGAAAGCAAGAATTAAAAGCAGAGATCTGGAAAGGAAAAACAGAAAACAAAAAAACAAAGAACGACGTTTCAGAATCAAAGAATAGAGGTATGGTTCTTAAAAGAAAAGAAAATACAGAAGTAAAAGGTCAAGAACAGTGGCAAGAAAAGTGTTGAAAACAGTGCAGGTGTTCAAGATATGGGTAAAATCATGAATAGACACATCCAAATAGATAGTTCAGTAAATCAAAGGTTTGAAACAGAGCAGAAATGGCAGTACGTAAACGAAAGCACATAGAAGAAATTGGGAATAAGAGGAGCGAAGGCTTACCAAAACAAAAGATGTCGGAATAAGAGTCGCCGAGGTAAGACAGCGGTTGCAGACACGACGGAATGACGAAAGCTTCGTTGGAATGGAGGAATGAAGACGGTTGCAGAGCTTCGAGCAAGATCAATGGCGGATTTGAGAAAGTTTAGAGAGAGAGAGAGAGCCAGAAAGCCGAATACAAAAGTAAAGAAGTGAAGATGAAAAGAAAAGTTTTGTAAAAAACTCGAAACGGCGACAAAAACACGGCATTTATTGTGCCTGGAGGAACGCGTGCATCAGACGGCGCAGACGGACGAAAGTCGGCTTACAGGCGCGTCGTGGACACGGGCCAATAAGGATAAAACATGCGAATAAAACGGTTGAAAAGTGATGTATGACAGCTCATACGCATAAAGGGATTCATTTGAAGTTCTTATTCCCCGATGAAGACATGTGGGCCTAACGTGAATAATCTCGGCCAAGGAGCTCTTACGCCGAGGTAATAGAAGAAAATACAGATATAGGTTCTATCACCTCAGAATGCCGAGGTAATAGAACCTAGGGGGCAGTTGTGGGGATATATTTTCTGAGTACCAACATGTGGCATGGTGACGCCGACGTGTCAGCCGAGGTGCCACGTGTCGTGGTAGCTGTGCCGAGGTTATCTTGGCGATGTTGAGGTTGCCTCCGAAGATATTGGAATTCGAGATAAGCGGATAAGGGTTAAGAGTCCTGGAGAGAAGAAAAGACTTTACTAAGATAAGGATAAAGTTGTAAGGGAGTTTATCTTTATCTCTTGAGGAATCCAAAGTGAGTACTAAATTGGAGTCCATAGAAGTTAGACTTCTAGTGGGACTTGGATTTAGTAAACTATAAAAAGAGGCACCCCGTGGGTCTAAGGTACGCAGTTTTATACTCAAGCTTGTGAGTTTAGCACTTGATTATCTTTGAGAGATATACTGACTTGATCGTCGGAGTGCCCCCGGGTGGAAGAGCCACCGCCGGAGCCTTTTTCTTTCTGTTACAAGTTATTAAAGCCATCTATTCTGCTGGTGCTCTCCAGCTGATTATTAGGCGGGCAGTGTGGTCGGAAAATCACCCACACACTAACTAATTATTCCTCAAACAGGTTATTTTACTTAAATTCACATTATGCAGATTTAACACTAACCTGATTTATTTTATATTCATATTATCGGGTTATATCATATACACGTTTTTGTTAAAAAATGATAAATTATAATCTGCTAACTTTATGTTTGGTTAGAGTTGTGTTATCATATCGTATCAAAAAATTTAATTCTTAACTCACATGGAAATATTAGCCATTACCACACAATAAAATAATAATAATTACATCTATGGCGCCTCTAATATATTTTGATTTTTTTTTTGTTAGTCACTCAAATTTTTCATGTGTTCGTTTCTTCTCCAATTTTTAGTCCAGATATACCATTGGACTTGCTCTGATTTGAAAACTGACATTTTTATTTTATTAAACTGGCCAAACCCACGGTCAAACCAATTAATCGATCAAATTAATTAAACTTCAGACCAACGCCACTCTAATACAATCATTGCAACCATCACGACCACCTTTATTCCCACGCTACCACCACTGTCGCCACTCTACCACACCAATATCACCATTCTACCACCCCCACCATCTTGAACCTCTTTCTAATCAAAATACAATCACTACTACATTTGGCCTGTTTGATACAGCTTAATTTCAGTTTATTTCAGCTTCCAGCTTAATTTAAGCTATTTTAATGTGTTCGGTTTAGCTTGACAATACAGCTTATAACTTTTTGTAAGTCAGAAATCAACTTATTCTTTGAGTGGAGCAGGAAAAACTTAATTTATAAATCAGAAATCAGCTTATGTTCATAGTTATAAGGTATAAGCTGTTAAGGTATAAGCTATAAGCTATAAGCTATAAGCATTTTCTCACAGCTCTACCAAACAGGATCATTGTCACCACCACCATGTTGCTACCAAAATATATATATATATATATATATTATCCATGTTGCTACCAACTTAACACCACAATATAAATAGTGAAATAAAATAAAAAATAAAAATAAATGCCAAACATCATCTTCTGGTAAATACCAAACAGTTTGATTAAATTCGTGACTTAAATTTCTGTACATACCAAATAGATTTTTAAATTAATAATAATAATAATAATAATAATAATAATAATAAATTAAGTAATCAGTTTCAGTACATAATTTTAGATTTCAACTATTGATTTTCAGTTTTTATCAGGTAACAAACAAACTTATACAAGGAGCTACAACATATTAACATTATTGGGGGGATGTTTAGTCCAGTGCAGACTTCTTAGTCTTCTTTAAGCCCAATATGATGAGAATTATACTGAGATAATCAAAATGGTAAGATGACTTGAGGAGCTGCATTTTGTAATCATTCCATGGAGGAAATCTAAACCAAAACTCTGTAAGTAAACTTCTTCTGAAGACTGCCTTCTCGTGTGTGAACGCATCGAAAGAGAATTTTCCATGATACCTTCCGAAACCACTTTCACCGACTCCTCCAAATGGGAGAGTATCTGCTGCATACTGTACGTAGTGCAAAACATAAGACAACACAAATAGCCAAAATAACGAGCAAAACATAAGACGCTTATAACTAAGCTAACATACTACTTTAGTGCTTTCATATTATATGATCTGATGAATATTTGAAAACAACCCTACCTGATCCGCTTTTACAAGACTAGCAGTTGTGCACACATATGATGCATATGCAAAAATGGATGACGGTTAAATTGGTTCATCAGAAAAGCGTGACAAAACTTGTGTTCAGACCAAACTGGGTCTACACATTATATAACAGTATAGGTAGCATAGATATATATATATATATATATATTTTTTTTTTATAAAAAAAAGCACTTTCTGTTTAATGCAGAAGATAGGAAAAGTGAAAGAGTTTAGTTATATTTATTTATTCAAATAATAAGTTGTTCAAATTAATTGATTTCAGTTTCAGTCATAATTTATGTAATATAGATTCCATTGAGTGAAGTTTGTATTACATATGGAATATGTATGCCATTTGTATATGTAAAGTGTGGAGTGTTTATAGCCAAATCTGTCTATGTAACATCTATATGTATATAATAAAACAGATCAGGTTTGAAAAATATCCTATGTGGCATAGTTGAGGGTTAATGACATACTTGTATAATCGCATCATTGAATGTCACACTTCCTGATGATGTCTCAAATACGAGCCTTCTCCCGAGTGCTTCATTTTTGGTGAAGGCATAGATAGTAAGCGGCTTAGGCCTCGACTTTATAAATTCAATACTATCTTCAATTTTCTGCAACTGCATGGCAAAAGCAAAAACAAAGAAACAAAATTTAGACCATAAACAAATTTTGTAAAAATAGAATTGTAAGAAAGATATTATACAGTCCTGCATAAATTGCTCACAGTAATTATCGGAAGCAATGGTCCAAAGATTTCTTCACCCATGATTGCAGTCTCAAGTGGGGGATCAACCAATATTGTTGGCTCTATGAACCTGCATGGACGTGTATGACATGCACAAATTTATTAGATCTGCATATTATCTCAGTATAATGAAAAAAATTATGAAAGTGATTTAAAAATATTAAAAATCCTAAAAACACTTTAAACAAGGAGATAATGTAGACAGTTAATTCTTTTTGGGCTGTCCGAAAACTTTGTATACAAATAATGAAACCCACAGATCAATCTTTAAATTTAAAACAAACGGGGAGAAAACTTGTAGTCCAAAAATGATATATCTACTGCAAACAGATTTTGCACTAATGCCCTAATAAGAAGTCCAAGAATAAGATTGAGTGGTAAGCTAACAAATAACATCACTTACAAGTTATCTTCGTCGAGTGAACCACCATGGACAACAGAAGCTTTAACCCTAGGGTCATCTAATAGTGTTTTCAATCTCAAGAAGTGGTGCTTGTTGATTATCCTTGCAATACTGTTCGACTCTTTTGGGTTATCTCCAAACATTTTCTTGATCAAGGCCTTCATTTGTTCAACCTGAACAGACAATTTATAAATATCAAGTTGAAAATACTGCTGCTTATATGGAGAATCAGCAAAATTTTACACTTGGAATTATACATACCAAAGTGGATGTGAATGTCTTTTCTGTAAGGATATAATCAATTCCTATGCATACTTGACCAGCACAGGTCCCAAATTTACCCACAAGAACTCGTTTTATCACCACCTAGGAATAAATTGGTAGAAAAGTTGTTCAAAAAGCAACTACTAGGTAGATGGACAATAGATAGGCAAAGGCATATGGATCATTTAGTCCAATCAAGTAATTTTGAAAGGCTTTGCACAAATTTAAGAAAAGCATTGCATGACATTCCAAAATATTTATGCAATTACTTCTTTATCCCAACAACCAGAGAGTGAATCAACTACTGCAGGGCACTTTCCACCCAACTCCATTGTGACAGGCGTTAGATGCTTTGCAGCTGCTGACATAACAATTCGCCCCACTCTTGTACTACCTGAATAGTTAGTTTGAATGTTTGAAAAAGAGGTTAAAAAATTATAATAGAAAATAAAAGAAGAAGAAGAAGAAGAGCAAGTAACAAACACTCAGAAGTATGCAATATTATTTGGTAAAACAAAAGAAAGGGTGAGAGCAAGTTGAATAGAAGAATAGACCTGTAAAGAAAATCTTGTCCCATTTCTGTTGCAAGAGTTGGTCACCAACAGAAGGGCTACCTTGAATAACCTTCACAGCTTTGTTGTCTAGGTAAGAGTGGATGGTCTTAGCTAGAATTGAAGAACACGCAGGAGCTAGCTCTGAAGGTTTTAGCACCACTACGTTTCCTGCAGCTATTGCTCCAATTAAAGGTTCCAATGATAGTCCTGCATATATAACAAGAGCACCAGCTTATTCATGATAATAGAATAATCCCATATATTATGTATTTATCTATTTAATAGGAGCACATTCATGCATGTATGTACAAATGTGTATACCCCTTTTTGCAGAAAGGCGATTGATCCACTATTCTGGTCATTTTTAGGCTCTCGGGTAGTAAATGATGGAGGGGTAGTTCTTTGGTTCAAGTCATTCCATAGAAATGTATATAATCAGGTGGTTAATAAGATCATGGTTGCCATGAAACATTGTCTAGGAACTTGTGGATTGACTACTGGAGTTGAGGGATCACCAAAGTTTCTTAGGCCACCCCACTTGAGGTGGCTCCATTTTGATCAGTCTTAGACATGAGAGTCTGTACATGAAAACCAAGATTGACCAAGTCATGTGGGTACCTTGTAAGGCGTATCACACCTACTCAGCACAACTCCTGAGAGTGAGTTGGCCCTCATGGTCTAACTCTCCTATAAAAGGAGGTCTTCCTCTCATATGCAACATGCAAGCTTCTCTATATGTAGAGAGCTGCTACATATTAAAGGCTCATCCTCCATGACCAGCCCCTCCCCCGCCCCCCCCCCTCTCTCTCTCTCTCTCTCACTCATGTTACCTCATCTCTCTTCCTCTCCATTTCTAATGGTCTCGTGCCATCTCAGTGCCTACCATGATTAACAATAGAATCCAGTCTGTCCACAGCAACCAAGACCGCCCACAAAAAGAATACTCAGATAAGATGGTAGCTTATTAATTGAATAAGTTGATTATATATAGACTTGGTAGATTTTATGCATACAGTGAGATAATGACTCAATGCACTTTTCCTTCAACCTGACATAGCTAGCATAGAAACCTAGCAACTGCATGCTCTCAAAGAGTTATTCATGTGCCAGGGAGGTGGAGTATTATTTAAAAAATTACATAGAAGGACAACAATTCTTCGGAAACCAAAACTAAAAGGGTGAGATCGGAATAAGGGATATGAGAGATAGATTAATATCGTTGCCTTACCAAAGGGAAAATTCCAAGATGACATAACAAGGACAAGACCAAGAGGCTCAGGAACCAATTCTGCTGTTGAAGGGAATGCAACTACAGGCAACTTAGCCTGCCAAGCAATAACAAACATTACGGTTGACAAATCATCAGAATTTCCTACATCTGATTCAATGAAAATGAAAAGAGAGAAAAAAAAGCCCTTTTCTCCTTTCAGAGAAATCTTTCTAGACACCCACGTGTATATATAACTATGTCAGTACTCCATGCGAAGGCCACAGGGGTGAAGGTTTTATACTGTGAATATCTGTTTGACATGCAAGTAAAACTCCATATGGAAATTCATGAACTTGGCTACATAGAGTGTATTTGTTCTTTAAAAAGCTTACACATGTTTGCTTTAATGTCTCTACACAAGTGACTTGTTGAGATTATTCATCGGTAGAATAACAAAAATAACATGTACTAGTTTATGTCGACTACTAATGCCTAGTTAGTAATCCCGTCACTAGAAACATTTAAGAATAAAGTATCGAGAAGTATAGGCTTCCCAATCTTAAGAATTAAGAACATATGTTATCAACTTTAATTCTACGAACTTACCGTGAAAACAACATAGAAAGTAAAAATGATAAATCAATTTGCCCTTTAATTTATTAAATGATAAAAGATTGTTTTAAAAAATATCCCTAAACATCTCCTAAATTGGATTTTAGGGTATGCCACTAACAATACCAAGTTTTCAACCACATATGAGGTACAACCACAAAGGAGGAACGTTAATCTAAGTAAATAGAGACCAAGTTTTATACATGTTTCTACCAAACACAGGCTTAGGGGAGGGATGTCTACTTCTCTGGCTCCCTTACCTTTATATAAAGATTTAGGGAGTCATGAAACTCGCTTGAGTAAGATATGTCATATACATCACACCTATCAATATTAAACCCTTCTTTTATATATTATCTCATGTGTTATTCATACATTTATTACATACATCCATATCTTCTTACATATTGGTCATCTGGGGTCCTTTGAGATTCAATGAGGCCATTGGTTCATGGTTTTTTCAAAACACATTGGTATTGATATCAATGTTGTTGCTGAACTTTGCTCTGTTTGAACAAGTGTTTAAAAAAGGGATATTTTGGTTTTCGATCTGCAAACTTAGATGTGAACTACTAAGTGGTGATCGTTCTCTTATTTAATTCAGACTGCCAATCACCTTGGCTCCAACATTTGGTTTGTAATTGCAAGGGATTGCTGGATCGTGACTAGGATGTGAAGATATAACACAACTTCAAGGAACTAAGCATACTGTGTAGCCAATGAATTGGTGAAACATGTATTGACATGCTTTTGTTCTTTATTTTTCAAGTCCTGAATTTCGTGTTAGTTGTGTGGAATAGAAGTTGGGATGGTTATATCCAGGGGGGATGTTCAATAATTTTTACTAGGTATCAAATGTTGCCTCAAGAAATGTACAAAAAATAAAAACAAACAAATTAAGAGCAATTCCGATGAATAAAAAACATAGAAAAACTTACCCTTTTGCTTGACATCCATTGCTTTAAGCATCCCAAAGCATAATTTACAGATTTTATCAGTGTTCCTATCTGTAGGAATCCACATCATTTAATGAGAAAACCAATAATAGAAATAATAGTAATAATTATTGGACATCACTAAATCCACAACTTTGTTTAATGCTTCCACAGACCTCATCGGTAGAAATCATATTATATCATATATCATGTAGTAATGTTTAAATTGTAAAATTGTACGCATGCTTTTAAATTTTGATGTAAAATTGTGTAAACTCCACCTCAAATCGAACTACTAACCCAAGGTAGAACACCATTAAATGGAGACACCTGCCCTTTTACTCAGATTTCGGTAAAAAAAACAACATAATAATCTAAAAAGATTGTATTATCAATTCAGCTGTAAATTCAATTCAATCCAAAATTCTGATAATTTTAAAAAAAAAAAAAAATAACAATAATAAATCATAATAGTCCTATCAAATATTTGGAAATTTTTTATTTTATTTTTCCAAATTCAGAAGAAACAAAAAAAATTTCTTCACAAGATCCCAAGCTTCATATGTAGCGCATGCAAACCACTATTTTTAATTTCTAACATGTTCTTATTTCTAAAATCATCCAACGCCCTCATTTTGTACAGGTAAAACAATAAATTACACCAAGCCCTGCAGTCTCTGTATGTAAGAACTTAAAAGCTCAAGCACATATATGAACCAAGAACAATCATTTCTTACTCAACATCCCATGTTGATGAGATTTAAACTTTTAATCACTGATCTACTCTATGAGATTCAAATCCATGACTCTTACTCATAGGCCTAGTGAATTGGGAGAACCCAGTTGGTTAACCTTCTACCAGTTTGTGGGTGCAAATACAATGTGTTTGCAATTTTAAATCTAATTTTTTTGGGCTTTTTTTTTTTTCTTGAGAAAATTGGGCAATTTGATGAATGAGGAAGATGGGTCCGAATTTCAAAACTATTGGCAATTATTTGCTAGAGCAGTTAACAATATGGGTTTTCTTGTAAAAAAATAAAGCTTGAAAAAACTTCAAAATTATTTTGTGTTGTGGTATCTTGTGGTCACTTCATTTTTAATGAAAACTATATCTAATTTGCTCTACTATTGTGAATTTCAATGGGGATTCCAATAGAAATCCTTCCGTCTCGTTTGTGATGGATCAGCAACCTCAGAGCAGATCGAAGGCTATCAATCTGATGGCCAGTTCAGCGTAACAACAAAGAGCCTTGAAAGCATCTCACGTGAGGGACCCTAATGTTTCTCAAATTGACTAGCTAGAGGCTTGAGAATAGAATGGGGAGTCTAGGAGGAAAAGACAGAAAGAGAGCACTAGCATATATATTTTTCATTTCCTACTCACACGAGCCCATATCCTTGCTTTTCTATCAATCTCTATTTCTGATCTTCCTCTCCAATCTGATATTATGGTGCCAGTATAGACCGAAATTCCGTTATGGTCCAATTTTGATCGATAATAAATACCAGGGCATTGCAATATTTGATTGATCAAAATTTTGTATATTCCATTTACTATGAAAGTTCCCAAAGAATTCATTTGGGCTGTGTTTCAGATACGTTTCACACACCTTTTCTCTTTCCCTATCCAATTCCCTCCCCAAATCAATAAACCGAACACAGCATAGAGGAATGTTTATTGTCCTTCCCTCCACTATCATTATTGCAGCGAATTTCTTATAAAAATTCCGTAAGCATATCATATTTTCACAATAGAATAGATGTGTGAAAAAAAAAAAATATACATATATATAGCATATACCTCATCTCTGTAGGACTCAACAGGATGTTTGCCAATGTCCTGTTTGAGAGCCTGGAAAATGTCATCTTCTCTTTCCTGAAGTAGATTAAGCAAAGCCCTAAGCTGTGACCTCCTCCAAGATGCTTCTTTAGTCTTTCCAGACCTGTAAGTCTCCCTCAGCTCCTCCAATTCCCTCTCCAAATCCAAACCACCACTCATATTCAGTTCTTCCATTTTTCCCTAAGAAATTTTTAAGGAATTAGGGCCTGATGAATTTGAACTCCCTCCCTATTACCATTTATGCAGATTCTTCTTCAACTGCCACTCTTGTTGTCCAGCTGGGTTTCATTAATGGTAGCAGATGAAACCCAACTGTGATGGGGCTTTAATGGTGCCTTCCTATTGTCATGTCTATTTTGATTGATTGGACAAGAAGGTTGTTGAATGGTCACATTGGTGTTGAAAAAGTGGGTTTTTTTTTTTTTCTTCTTCTTCTTTTCACCATGGTAGGGGTTTGAGATTGTTTCTTCCGACTTTTCAGGATAAAAATTTCAACCTGTCATCTCAACTTCAATTAGAGAATAGATCAAACTCACACCCACGAACGACGGCAGAAAAATGCAATCAACGATGGTAGAAACTAACTAGCAGGTTCCATCACCATCGCTGTTACGATCCCCAAACAAAAAGAGGATTGCCCTAAAAATTAATTTAATCTTATTTGATTTCACGTCAATTTTACGTAACCTGTTCCAGCCAGAGAGAGATTCTCTGTCTTCGGCGATGTTCCGTCATCACAAGTGACGATCTAGACGTTTTATGTTAGGGAAATGATAGAGAGCTATAAATATAGTTCTAATTTGAGTTTTAATAATGTGTCAAAATAAAAATTAAAAAAAAAACAAAAAAAATAAAATAAAATAAGACATAAATATCACATCAGAGTGGGATTCACATTTTCATTAGAGCTATTAGAGCTCCTATATTAGAGTTCTAAAGTATTTTTATTTATGTTAAGACCGCCATAATTGAGGGTCATAATTTTTGTGGCTTAAATGGTTCGAAATTACTAAAATAAGGTCGTTTTGAGTACAAAATAATTTTAAAATTATTAAAACGACAATTTTGAATTATTTGAACCACTCAAACATTTTCCATGTTAAGAATAAAGGAATTTTTTTTAATTTCGATACACTTACTTAACTTTGTGTATATATTAATAAAATATTATTTTAATGATAAGTATATTTTAAAGGAGAATTATTATAGTCAACATCAATTTTTTATGTTGTGTTTTGTCGGATGATTTGTGAAAGGATTTAGAAAAGAAAAATAAAAAAATGTGTAAAATTAAGTGAAATATAAGTATATTTTATTCACATTTCATCTATTTTTTTTCCTTTTCATTTTTAAATCCCCCAATTAAACAGGACATTAATCCATTTTCCATTTCGATTTTGAATGTTTTGTCTTTTATCCCAATTCCAAGCGGCTTTGAATGATTGTTTTTAATAGAACAAAATAAAAAAGCAGATGATGACAGCCCCGTTTGGTGTAACTGTTAAAACAACTTATAAATTATAATTTAACAGATTATAGATTATGGCTTTAATCAGAAGTTGTTAATCTGTTTGGTGTAACTGTTAGATTATAGATTTAAGTTGCTGATTAGTATTTGTTAAATAAGTTGTGAAATATCTTTTTCAATTAATTTTTATTTTTTGTTTGTCTACATTTCTCATAAAAAATAATAATAATAATCTATAGTCCATTTGAGTCTTTTTCTATTTTTAAAAAAATAAAAATAAAAATTTAAGAGTATAGCCGTAAATTAACATGTCTACAGTAGAAGCAAGCTGATAATCAGAAGTAATGAGTGAGTAGTTTCTCAGAATCAGCTTTTTTGAGTTAAAATAAGCTGTTAGAATCAGAAGCTGTTTGAAATAAGTTTAACCAAACAGTCCAAAATAACTTTTTTAAAACTAAAAATTAACTCTGAAAAGCTGAAACAAACACCCCGACATTAATCAATTATACGACTCATTGCATTAAAACCCTGTCTAAACTAAAGCAGTGTCGTCCACAAAATTATGTACAATGAACAAATAGTCAAAGAAATGCAAATGTAACATCAAATTTATTATAGGTAAGTAGCAGTCAATTTATAGGTACTGAAGGATCCCTATGTATTTATTTTTAACAAAACATCTCTCTCACACAGTTAAACATATCCTGGTTTTTTATTAGGGTTTGGATTTTTGTTCTATCTATTTAGGATGCATTTGTTTGGACAGATTGGATAAGGGGATTGTAATTCATCAGACTATTAGTTTTGGGATATATTGTCCTAGGATTATTTGGTTAGACTAAATTTGTATCCTATATTTATTTAGTTATAGGATTAGATGTCTGGATCGGACTATTTTTAGTTATCTAATATTTGTTTGGAATATTATGGAGAATGATAAATACTCAAATGACTATTTTATTATTTTCAATTATTTACTAAGTAATAGCAATATTAAATATAGCTTTAATATTTTAATTATTTTTAGCTGGATTAAATAAAAATTTGTTTTATTTTATTTTTTGCACAATATTTTAATTATTTTAATTTATTATTTTCAATTAAATTAAATTTATAATATATATTTTTTATTTAATATATAATTTTAAATTAACAACAATAAAAAATAAATTTATTTAATATATAAATTAAATTTTCAACAACACTAAAAAAATTTAATTTATAAGGCCATAATTTATAATTTATATTTTTAATTTAATATATAATTTTAAATTAACAACACTAAAAAAATAATTTAATTTAATATGTAAATTTAAGGCCATAATTTATAATTTATTATTTTTAATTAAATTTAATTTATAATTCATAATTAAATTTTTTTATGTAATATATAATTTTAAATTAACAATACTACAAAAATAATTTATAAATACTCAAAAAACTATTTTATCCTTTTCTAATTGTTTGCTAAGTAATATCATAGAGGGTAAAATGGACATTTCACAAAATAATCCCATTAGATACCAATCCCATGGTTTCTATCCCACCTCCCCATGGGATAGGATAGTCCCATATTTGTGGGACTAATAGTCCGAAGCAAAAAAAATAAAACAAATAATGGACTATTAGTCTGGTGGGACTAATAGTCTAATCTCACTCCCTAATCCTTCAAAACAAACGCACCCAATGTTCTGTCAAAAACAGGGTTGCCCAAGATCTCAAATGTTCTCTCCATTTAACCATTAAAACACAGAATATTTTGAAACCAAAATGGTAAAAATAGAGAAAGAAACAAAGCCTCCGTTTGGGAAGTGGGTTGGCTTTTTGGCTTTTTGGCTTTTTTGGCTATTTTAGCCTGGGCTAAAAAGTTTGGTTTGAGAAGAGCTTTCTGGCTTTTTGACTTTTTTGACTTTTTTTGTGAGAGAAGAGTGTAATGATTATGGGTTGGATGTGATGTTTTGTTTGTTGTGGCTAAAATAGCCTATTTTGTCTTTTGTGGCTATTTTAGCCCCAACCTTGATTGCCAAACGGACCCAAAAATAAAATATGTTACCAAAGCTGAAATTATCAATTGCAAGGATGAGCTTGGTCCGGTCCGACTAAAGTTCCTTCACAATGGTTTGGGCACCGCCGTAATCGATTCATCATCAACACTTTGATTTCCCCCCAATTTCTTTATCAAATTCTTTTTCGAAATATTGTACCCAGACAACAAGAGAATGGTGGTGAATCGTCTCACCGATTTTATCTCTATGGTGTCAATGAAACTTTTTCATTACAAACCACACTGACTCTCCCCAAATATAGCTCTGTAAACCACCGGACTCTCTGACATCGACGATTCATAGCTGCTGATACTATTGTTCTCAAAGAGAATGCTTATTTACAAAATCAAAAAATAAAAAATACTCTTCTTCAACAATGCAATGAAGGATCTTCAATGGAGTTGTGTCTTCAATGGAGGGTTGAGGTGGTGGGTCTTCACTGTGTAGAACCTCAATTGGGGTCAACCGTTGGTCTACAATTTTGAATAGGTGTGTGGACAGAGGGTGGAGATAGTTTGTGTACAATGATACAAGTTAAAGCGTATGATTGAAATATTTGGTGTGTGGAATGAGAACTATAACTAATAATCAAATTATTAAATGTGTGTACTGAGAAATAATATGTATAGAGGTAAATAAGTGTATAGAAATAGAATTTTTCGACTAGAGGTTTTGCGATATTCTCTTTGATTCCTATATAGATTTTTGGTATTATTTTCAATGTTTTTTTTTACTATTCAACAATGATTCATCCCACTAAAAATATCACCACTAATAGCACTAATGCATTAAAAAAGTAAAAAAAATAAAATAAAATACAACTCCAAGACCAAAACATTACATTATTAATGGCGGGACTCACTGCTACCTAATTAGTGGGGCACTAATTAGTGCTCCCAAGCATTATTCTTTACTATTTGGGATTTTTTGAGCGTCAGTCGTCTAGTACAGGTCTAGCAGTGGTGGAGTTCGAGTAGCAATGGTGGTGGATGACATCCTCTTAGTGCCGGTGGTTGTATGCTTAAGGTAGACCTTCAATTTTTGGGTTGAAGTCCCATATCACATTTGAGAGCATATTTGATCTTATCAAACCGTGTCTTTTTTTCTTTTTTTTTTTGATTTTTTTGATTTTTTGACTTTTTTTTTTTGTAGTTTGTATTTAGTTTTTTCATTTTTGTTGGAGTCCCCTTTTGGCAACACCTGAAAAAGCGATATATATATATATATATATTTGTCTTTTGTGATTTTTTTTTTAAATTATATCAATTTTTTTTTACTTTTCTACTATGTCTTGTCGAGAGAAATCTAAATAGAACATTTTTTGTTGGAGTTTAAAAAAAAAAATTGAAAAAGACAAAATAAGTAAAAAAAAATCCACCATTTTTAGGCCTTTTCAAACTTTTTTTTATTTTCTTTAAAAAAAAAATTATAATTTCCCGGTTTGTTTTGCCAAGCTGAATTTAAAACCTTAAAACATTTTGGAAAAATTTGAAAAAAATTTATTAAAGGCGAAAATAAGTATAAAAAAAAAAAGAGCAAAAAATAAGCAAACTCCAAAACAATAATTGCATGTTTTTGTGGTTCTTAAAAAAATATATCAATTTTCCTTCACCGTCAATTGCAATTTATAATAAAATAGAAGTTACTAATGTAATACCAAAATTTTATTTAAATTTCATTTTACCGTTAAATTATCCCAAAATATCAATTAAATTCCTGAATAAAATAAAGTTTTAGGTCTAATTGATATTTTGGAGATAATTTAATAATAAAACAAAACTTCAAATGAAACTTTATGGCACATAGGCAACTTTCGTTTAATTATAAATGGTAACTAACTGTAGTGTAAATAATAATTCTTACCACTTGAATAATACATATAATATTAATTTTATTATTATTTAATATTATTTTTATCTATTTAAATTAGGCGTACCAACCGCTTATTTTTAGCAAGCAAGGGACCTAAAGGAGGAGATCAACAGTAAATAGCATTAGAGTTTCATTTTGCCACAGCTTATAAATGTTTTTTTTATTTTTTTTTTATTTTTAATCCCAAAATCTTTCTAAGAAAATTAAAATAAATATAGAAAAAACAAAACCAAATTACATATATATTCTATATATATTTTCATTTTTAATAAATTGTTTTATAATTTGTTCATATTTTTAAGAGACAAAATGTTAAAAAAATAGATTTAATTTTTTTTGAAATTCATTAAAAACTAGTTGATACAAGGTGACAATAACATGGGATTCATATGAAGCCGCCCAACATACAAGTAAATATTAACAGTGATACGATACATATAAAAAAAACTCGTATAAATGAAAAAGTTATTCATAAAAGTTGAGAAGCTTCGGCTTGAAATGAGAGAAGTTAGTAAAAAGTTAACTTTTAATTTTTTTAAGTTTATTTTGTCTTTTTGTAGATAAGTTATGTGAGAAGTGATGTGACTCACAATTAGTAAAAAGCTAGAAGCTGATTTTTTACCGACTTTCCAAAAAAACACTGTACATAAAATTGGAATACCAAAAAGGAAAAAGAAAAAGTTAGAAGTTATTCAAGATAAATATCAATCTTACAATACAAGGGTGCTCATATATGTTATAATTCAGTGTACTAGAAGAACAAAAAGCAAGCTTAAGATTTAAATCAGTGGGACAATGAAGAAACTATTGTACTAGAGATGAATTTTTATATGATACAACTTTGATATACAGTGAGAACTTGCACCATACACATGGAAGATTTGCATCATGCACAGTAAAATTACACCACCATGAAAATGCAAATAATCTTTAACTATCCCACTAATTTGATATTTCCTCATTTATTTATATCAACCCTAGCTTCAATGGCTCCATCAAACTCAACCATAAAAATATCTAAAAAAAATTAAATATCCAGACTACACTTAAATAAAAATTCATGTTATAACAAAACCACCGACATTTTTTTTTTCTTCATATTTTAGAAAAATAAAGATATCATAAAAGAACAGCCAAACAAGGTATGCCTCACATCATTTTACAACTTCCAACCACCTTGATGCTTATTTATTAGTTAGATAGATAGTACATATATGGATAGATTATCATTAAAATTGGGGACCAAAACTTGAAGAAAAAATAAACTAGATTATCATCAAAATTGAAGTATAGTATCTTTCTCACCTTTCCACACATCATTGGTTAGTTTCTTGCAAAGCTTGTGTCACTCATAATCACACAGAGAGAGAGAGAGAGAGAGAGAGAGGGAGAACAAATAGATTTTTATCAATAAACAGCAGCTCACATATCTCCCCTTCAGGACTGATAATCAGAAGTTTTCATACTGTGGGTTGGTTTCGGCAACTTCTAGACGAAAATGAAGCTCCCATACGTGGACAAATATCGATCCCAGCTGATGTTTTAGATGTCAAAAACATCGTATCGATTCATGTAGCTATTATTGACAATTTGTTATCCCGCAATGTGAGATTTGCTTGTGTTTTTGTTGTTGAAACCCTGCCTGAAAATAAATCAACAAAGGTCATATACGTAGGACAATTTTCTAGATGAATATCGAAAAAATTATATAACCGTGTGAATGTGACACTGGATATTCTAGAATGGGAGTCACCTAAAATGGGAAAATAAGAAAAGATAACAGTATAACCACCAAAAAAAAGACAACAATTAAACCATTCTTGGAGTTAACAACAATTAAACAATAAATTATGTGCCAAAGGCACCCTTGCAAGTTGCAACTCTTTTCTATGTCCAAACAGACAGTGTCGGCCCCACCCCTCTTGTGGCTGTCAGTCCCACCCCATGCCAGTAATTCAGGCGGTAGCATGGAGGTGTTCCAATTTTTTTTTTTTAATTTTGGAAATCTGATATGCTTCTTTAACATGCAGATCAAACAAGGTTCCACTGTGTTACAAAGATAACATATTGTTTTATGATGATGATGATGATGATGATGGTGATGATGATGACAAACTTTGAATCAAAAAATTATTGCTATATTTCTATATCTATTTCTCCATCTTATTCCTTCCATTTTAAATCATGTAATATATGCTATTATCATGCCAATAGAAAAACCAGCATGATCAAGAAAAAGACCATCAGTGACTTGTGGTAATATTAGCTCTTCATACCGGCCGTCATCTTTTGTCATTTTTCTTCTGCTGCGCCACAAGAGACGAATAGGTGTCCCAGAAAACCCAGCATCTGATCGCAGTTGCTTCTCCATATAACGTCTGTATGTCTCTGGGAAAAGTTTTGCATCATTCACGAAGAAAACAAACGTGGGTGGCCTAATAGCTGCCTGCAAAAAGGGATTTGAGCCCTGTAAACCTCCATTATTGGTACAAGGAAGAACAATATTTGATTACTTGCAAAATGGGCTTCTCTTGAATTTTCCATGCCTTCAGAAAACAGTAGACCGAAGAAAAATTTGTTCTACATGATTGATATTATAGTAATGCACTAGAAAAAAAGGATTACAATTATGAAACCACTGCAAGAAAAATACAGATTTATCAAAGATGTGCCACATAAAAACTTTTACAATCAAAGCTTCAAAATCTATAGTACCATATAGTACCTGAGTGCAGTAATAAACACGTCCTCTCTTGCCACCTCGGGTCCTTGGAGGTGATTTAAAAGCTACAGCCTCTCGTACCACTTGATTTATTATTGAAGTTGTTAGCCGTCTTGATCTCTCCTTTTCAACAATACTAGCAGCAACAAGGATCCTGCACCCAAATAGTTTTTTAAAAAAAATTTGAAAATAAAATTGTTAGTAAAAAGGACCAAGAAGATCAAGTACTACAGATAAAGTCAAGAATCTAGTCTTTTTAACTGGGACTTGCCACTCCAAGATGCTCAAGAACATTGTAAGAAGCTCAAGCCTAAACAATCCATCGTTGAATCTTGCATTGAAACAATGTGATGGAGATACCCATTCAATCCTTTTTATTTTGCTTTTGTCAACTTATCTACTTTATTTTTCTTTATCAGAAGATTGATCATAGATTATTTACCCGTTGGACTGATTGGATGGATGTTGCTATAAATGGTGGAACGTTCAAAGTACAAAGTCAGAATCAAAAGATTTATCATTGCATGAAGATCGAAGTATATGAGCGTGTAAGTAATAAAGATTTTACATGTCCAACTTTCAAAACTAGAGAACAAATTCTTTCAAGCAAGAGAGAGATGCTGCTAGGTTTTAGGCAATTTTTTTAATAACTTGTTTTTGTTGCTTTATTCAAGGCTATTGTCAAGTCAAAATCTAGTCAAAGACCCTTAATAGCCAATAAATAAGGGTTTTAGAATGTAGCAACACAACCACAACACTATTCTCATTAACTTTCATCCCATGAAAATATTTTCTTCCAGCTACTATGGGTAATGGATTAGTTTTTTACCCATACCATGAGGTAAGGATTTCAACACGATCGTGGAGTTTTATGGATAATTCAACTTTAACTGTAAATGATACTGCATAAAAAAGATACACTCAGATATAAACATACTTCTCAACGCTATGCCCAGCTATTGCAGTTGAGTAAACAATAGGTGCCCATCCAAGAATGCGGAGCTTATCCCTGACATCATGCTCATAATATGTCGCAGTTTGTTGATTTTTATTTGGTATAGTATCCCACTTGTTTACTACAATTAGGCAACCCTTACCCTCTCTTTCTATCCTTTCAGCAATCCTCCAATCCTAGAAAATTCACACACAACAATGAAACTTAACTACAGTTGTTGGTAAAATAATATTAAAAAAAAAGAAGCAGCAGGAGAAGGAGAAGCCAGAAACTCATTGGATTAACAGTTATTGCACATTGACACCATACATCAGACAAATCATTGTCATTTCATTTTTGCATCTGACAGGAGTTGCTCAAGCCTTGGGCCTTTAGTAACTTTAAATTTTATAGAGTTACTTCCAATTCTAAAATAACTTTGTTATATTAAAATCATAGTTGTTACAATCGTACAATTCACGATTATATTCATATGATTTGACACAAGTTTCAACAAGAACGATTCGAATCATTTTGTTGAATTGGAAATAGAGTGAATCATACAATTCACTACGATTCATTGTGATTCACACGATTTAGTACTATTTTTATTTTTGTTTACATAACGCATGAAGCAACGACATTTTTCACCAAACTATGAAGGTATAGAGAAGAGATTAATTAATTATATTGATATACATAATTTTATATGTATATACATATGTATAATTTAGTGATATTGATAATTTACTTTATTTTAAATATTGTATGTATTTTTATATGTATATAAACATATAGAATTATATATTATATTAAATAAAATGAATATAACAATTCATGATTTGACAACAATGATTAAAATCTTATTTCCAGAAAACTTATTATAAATAAAATACTCAAATCCAACCCATTTTCTTTAAATAAAATACACAACCCTGTTATGACTCATCATGACAAGATCAAATTGCAGTTGAGGGGTTATATTTCACAGTTTCAGTTTTCACAGAGAGAGAGAGAGAGAGATTTTCCTTCAGCTCCAGCCTCCAGCCCACTCCCACCCTCTTCTACCCTAGTAATCCAAACACTTTAAGTGAGCCCCATTTTCAAGAACCATTCTATCTACATAAAAGCTGAAGACAAATTACCTGTTCTGTGATACAGGCCATGGCTTCAATGACAAGTGCTACAACATCAGAACGACGAACGGCACGAAATGCTCGGTTAACAGATAAAGCCTCCGTTGTGCTACCTGATGAAGCTACTACAGCCCTTCTTCTAATTCCAGCAGTATCAATAAGCTGGAATTTCTGCCAAAACAAGGGGGGAAATATAAAACTTAAGTATAAAATCATGTTTTCATTGCAGTCAATGAACTTCTGAGTAGTAGCACTTCGCATTTTCAAACTTATCAAACCTGGCCATCTGGTGCAGTAAATTCGGTGTCAATAGCATCACGAGTAGTACCACTGATTGGACTGACAATTGTTCTGTCCTCTCCAACTAAAGCGTTCAAAATGCTACTTTTACCAACATTTGGCCGTCCAACAATAGCAATTGCAGGAACATAGGTTTCTTCATCAAGATTCCCTGGAGCCTATGAATAAACACAATGAATATAACAACTGTTTATTGTGGATTCGCTGGAATAAAGAAAAATTAGTAAAGAAGATATACATACTTATCAAGACTATTAGAAAAATCAAGTGTATTATCATGAAACAACAAACTCTGAAAAATTGCAAATGTATGACCAGTGACAAGCAAGAGTTCCATGCTAACCCAAAATCCTAGCCATAATAAGTAAACAAGTTGATGGAACCCATTTCTGAAACTTCTATGAAAACTCTTTCATATTTAACAGGAACATTAAAAATAAAGGTCATGCCCAGTGCACCAGGTTCCTAATTACAACAGGGGCTGAATGAATTAATACTTAGGCAATATCCCCCCACCTGGTTTGTGAAGAAGCTAAATTATCAATTATGGATGCTTTTTAAATAGGATGAGACTCAAAGCGAAAATGATTAAGCAAACATTAAACTAGAGGCAATAAACTTAAAAGTTAGATTTACAGCTACTACAAGACACAGCCACTTAAGTTGACCAAATGTACTGGGGAACACAAAATATGCCTACATCTCCACATAACTGAAATGCAGCTTGGTCATTGGTATGATCTAATGAAACCACTTGCATGTATCAAATATCTCAATAGGGCCACATTGATACTTCACCTCAATTTCATATTATTCCAGAAGGCAACAGATTTTAATAAAACATATAGAATCAAAACAATTGATCATAGTGCTAGCCTCATAATATAGATCAGAATGCCAAAAAGTACAATTCATTAAACAAAGAAATGCTTTTAATTCATGAAAATAAAAGCTGATTTTTGGAAACAAAATACCTCGATTTTTCTCAGCCCCGAACAAACAAGATCGAGAAGCACTCCCGTTCCAGTCCCCGAAAGAGCAGATACAGGAAGTGGTTGTAACCTAGGTGATCAACCAAAAAGAAATTTTGAGGTGCAGCATTTTATATTACAAATACCCTTCAACAGCTACTATTCTTATGACCAACAAGTTGCAACAAATAATAAAAACCCTCTAGCTACGTATATTAGCAAATAAGAAAACCCGCACAACATCCATGATATTACTTCCCACACAGAAAATTCACCATGCGAATAAGATGATTTGACCATTTAAAAAACGTGTGTGGAATAGACCAAAATATTTATAATTCATATATTTCTTATGTCATATATATAAATATTTCATTCAAAGATAATAAAAATTGCAACATAGACACTAACTCCTAAAGTTAAAAAGGGGAAGGATTAATAGATATAATTCTACATTAGTTTTCTTCTATTATAGCCTAGACACACATAGAACACATTACAAGTTTGAACAAAATAACTTGGGTGTCCCTTAAGCATTTGAAGCATGTCTGGGTCTTAAAAATAAAAATGTTGGTTCTGTCTGACATGGACACAGCATTTTTTTAAAAGTTCTTGTGTGGCTAAGAGCCACATTAGCATGACCTCACCTATATGATCAACAAGATTAATATAGTCTAACACTGTAAGTTTAAATATATCATATTCTCATGATATTACATAAACTATTTGTAAATATTTTATATTGTTTAGAAATACATTCACAAACTTTGATTGAAGAGCACAAACTTTCAATAAAAGAACAAATGGAAACAACTAACCCCAATGACCAGAATTCTGACGCTTGCATAATTCCTTTACGTGGAGATTCACACTTGTTTACAGCAAGAATGATACACTTGTGTGAGAAGTTCTTCCGCAGCCAGTCTGCTATTTCCACATCAGCTGCTGTTAGACCTGCCTGAAAAAATTTATTGTCTTTGCACCATTCAAATGAACTTGCTCATCCAACTATGGAAACAAAAACTTGGCAACATAAAAGGGAAAATGCAGACTCCAGATGTGTAAGTTGCAGTTCACGTAAGAAAAAGAAAAAAGAAGGAACAAAAAAAAAGAGATTATTGCTTGAATTCAGTTACGGGTTCAAAGACAGTGGGGCCTCTAATTAATCAAAGAGGCTATAGGAGTGGCAAATACCCACACCACCCCCTTTCAAAGGGGAGCACACTGAATCCCATACTTTGCATTTAACTTGAATAAAAGCTATATGCTTGCTAAGATGTCGATACTTCTTAGTGAACTGGCAACAAACACAGATTCTCTTGTTATCATATGGCTAGTGTCACTTTCCGGCAAAAGATGTTAATAATCTTAATGCAAGTTTACTACAAGTAAGAAAAAAGAGTCCAAGGAATCACATGTGAAAAAAGAGTTCACAAACCAAAGTTCAGTTGAGCACATTTGAAGGGACATTAAACCCCTACTATTTCATGGTTTTTGAACATTACAGCCACCATATCATGTGATGGGCCTATAAACTGAGGTTGGAAGTCTGGATTGAGGCTATTCTAAAAAAACAAGTAGACATGCATGAAGCTCAATTTAACTAATATTCTACTAGCCATGAAGACTCCCACAGTGTAAACATTAAATCTCTTCCACTAATTACTCTACACTGAATAAGTTGTTGGCAACCAATAAAAAAACAAAATATTAAATCTCTTCGCCAAGAAAAAAAAAACATCGCCTATCAAGTCCAGACAACCCAAATAAGTAATGTAATATACCTGGCCATCAACAAGAAATATAATGACTGAAGACTCCTCCACAGCTACAGCAGCTTGTCTCTCAATCATTGAGGGCATCCTGGCAACAGCTGCCTCCCTGGTGGCAAGTGGAATCCCCTCCATTCCAATGGTTGTCGTGATGGCCAATTCTTCCATAACCTCAGCCTGAGACTTGGAGATTGATAGAACACCGCCGGTATCAACAACCATAAATTCATATTCCCCCCAAAAGGATCTACCGTACAAGCGATCCCTGGTGACCCCAGGTTCATCCACCACAATTGCTTTGTTACCCTGCGAAGTATCAATAAAATATATAGAAGAAAATAACAGAAAATTTATATTGATTTTTTTTTTTTTTCACAACATGAACTTTGAAAATAATAATTTCGAAGTTCCATTTTTTTTTTTTTTTTTTTTTTTTGGGCTAAACGTAGAAAATTAAATGTATGTTCATTCATAGAAAACAAAAAAGTGCAATGTTGATAATCAAATACCCCAACCAGCCGATTAAATAATGCTGATTTACCAACATTTGGCCTTCCAACAATGGCAACCTTTGGAAGAAGACAATCAGGGATCTGCAGATGGAATTTTAAAGCTCAAGTAAGTCACCACCACACATGCAAAGAATTTTATTTTCACCTTTTTGAATGCTAAGCAGGTCATGAAGTTACAATATTTAAAAGAAGATCAGTTTACTTGCATCAAATAAATCCTAATAACCAACTTTCAGCATATAATGATGTGTTCAGAAATATACAGATGAACACACTTTACCAAAAAAGAGAGGTAAAGTGGGACAAGGGGTTTGATAAATGATTCATTTGAATGGTTAGAAAAAGCCCAATTTAGTTGAATCTAGCGCTGAGCAAGGAATCTGTGAAATCCGTAATCCGATCCAGTCCAGTCCAATCCGATAGGTTTGGATTGATTTTTTGAATCTGTGGTTCGGTTCCAGATTGAAAAATTAAAAATCCGTAGTACACGGATTGGTTCCGGATTGAACCTCACGGTTCCAGATTGGAACCGATCCGGACCGTATACAAATAGTATATATTTTTATTATACATCCTCCCCCATAATATCTTCTCTTATTCAATATAAAATCTGAACTCAAACCTAAAACCGTATAATATCTTCTTTTATTACTTTTTATTTGTTAGTTTTTAGTTTTAATTTGTAATTGTCTAAATACTTATGGTGAAACCAGTTTTCTTATGATTGTTTAAATTCTAGCACAATATGTCGCTATTATAGAAATAGATGTTGCTATTGTGGAACTAATATAGCGCTATGTTTATATTTTTATGAAATTAAAGTGTTATATATATTTTTTTGTTATTTAATTATGTGAATCCGTGGTCCTAAACCGATCCAATCCGTATTTAAATGGATTGGTTCGGATTGGTTCCATGATTTAAACGGATTGGATTGGTTCCAATTTTTCAGGAACCATAGATAACGGATTGGTCTTGGTTTTACCCCAATCCGGTCCAATCCGAACCATGCTCACCCCTATTGAATCATTTGAACGGTTGAATGAATATTTCAATGGTGTTTGAGATATATAGACGCTAAATTAATTGATTTTGCATATATCACTGAAATTGCATCCATTGCGGTTCTGCATAAACTAAATTTTTTATGGAGTTAGAGATATATAGATGCTAAATTAATTGATTCAGCATATAATAATGGTATTGCATCCATTGAGGTACTACATAAACTCCATCCTTTTAATAACACAAAATATCCCTTTCACTTCAGCTTACTGTTTGACGAATATCCATGCAAAAGTTCCTTGTGTGCCATTTAACTTTCGTTGCTTTTCACAATTTTCATATAAGGTGTTGATTCCTCTAAATTTTGAAACTTCAACATGATGGTTGATGTTGATATTTCTTTCACTGTTTACAATAGAACTTCATTATGCAGTCAGCATTGATATATTTTCCACTTTTCACAATTACCATTCACCCTATTTTAGTGTACTTGTATGCGCATTTAAAATCATTTTCACTTGTACTGTATTTACTATTACCAAGAATCCATTATCAAAGTAAGAAAATAAACCACTAATATACAATGATCCTAGAAAAGACGCTTACTGACATTTCTAATGGTACTCTTACGCCTCAGCTGCCTTCCACGAGTTTCCTTCTGAATATTTGTTTCATCTTCTGAAATCATACAATAATGAAAATGCAGAAAATCAATAGAGCTGGACAACAATTAAGAAGAACTCCAAAAGAAGAAAGGCTTGTTTAACTGAAAAGCAGCCTATTTCTATTTACAAATAACATCCTATGACTAATAATAGGGTGTTTGGGAACACCTAAAAAAGTCACCGCTTTTTCCGATTTTTTCTTTTTGTCTTTAGTGACTTTTATTTTATTTTTTTAATTATGTCAAATTTTTTTACTTTTTTGTTCTGTGTACAAGATGAATCTACCAAAGTAAATTTTTTTTGAAAAAATTCAATAAAAAATTGAAATAAGCCAAAAAAGTACACTATGTTTTTCTTTATTTGTCTTTTTTGTAATTTAAAAAAAAAAAATCAGTTCGTCTTATTCGAGTTGAATCTAGAAATCTAAACCTTTTTATTTATTTATTTTTATTTTAAAAAAAGTACAATAAACGAAAATAAGCCCAAGAAAAAGTCACTAAGCAAATCCCAAATCACATTAATTTAGTGCAGAGCATGGTACTAAAAAGGGGTAACAGATGATAAAATTTTATACACCCTTTTTAATGTTCCCTTTTCTTTCCCTCAAAAAATCCCCCTCCCCTCAAATCCTAAATGCAAACGCAGCCTAAGGTCACCATGGAAAACGAAACAGAAAATTGAACAGAAAGAGAAAAAGAGAAAGACCTATCATATTACAAAATTAAACTGCAACACAATCTTTATTATAAGATAATAATTCAACAGTATTGACATAATTCATCATACAATTCCTATTATTCAGAATAAACATGCCATTATCGCGTCAATAATTCCAGCCAGAGAATCTCTAGAAATTTAACAGACATACACCGATGTACATAACTATGCACACTATATTATACTTGTTTTTATCAGTATTACATTATTATTCATAAGACGTACCGATTCTCAATTCGCGAGACAAAGAAAGCGAGTACTCTCGAACGGCCTCTCGTGCTTCTTCTTCGAGCGCTTCCACATCGATGGCATAAGTTCCATCGTCAACCTCCTCCTCCTCATCACCACAGCCGGAGGAGTCTTCAATTTCTTCAGCGGCGTCGTCATGTTCGCCAGCGAGTTCACCGGCGGATGGCTGAGAAACGCGGCGGAGAAGATTGAGGAGGCGGTGGTGGTTGGCGGTACCGACAGAAAGGGAATGGGAGTGGTTGAAGAGAGAGAAGCGAGGAGGTGGTGGAGAGAGAGAGGAGGGAGGAGCCCTGGATATGGGAGAGGGGAGAGAGAGAGTTTTAGAGAGAGAAGATGTGCAGAGGTCGAGAGAGGACATTTTTGATATGAGAGAGAGTGCTGCTATTCTTTCTGGAGATTGGGATGCGATTTTGGCGGGTTTGTTGATAATGGAGGGTTTATCCTCTTTGGTGACATGTTTGGTTTTGTTTCGAGGGTTTTTAGAAGAGTGTGTTATTCATTTCGTTTGATTTCAGTTTTCATAAATTTTTTAATAAGATTTATTTTTTCGTTTTTTTGGTTTGTTTTATTTTATTTTTTAATTTTTACTAATCTTTTTAAATATTTTAAGTAAATTTTTAAATTTTTTTTAAATACATTTAACATAAATATATTTAAAAAATCACTAAAGACTAAAAATATAAAACCAAAAAAAAAACCGAAAATTTAGTAAATTTTTCTTATTTTTTGGTATTTATTTTTTTTTTTTAAAAAAATTCATAAATATTTTAATATTTAGATACGTGTATCTAAAAAAATTTAAAAATTACTTAAAATTTTAAAAATATTCACTAAAAATAAAAAAATACTAAAAATAAAAAACCCAATTTTTAAAAAACTAAAACCAAACACATTAGTACTCCATTAATTGTTTTGAATTTTGAATTTTTTAGTTTTTTATTACAATAATAATCTTAAATGAAATGATCAAAAATGATATCAATAATTTTGAAATATCCTATTTCACAAGCTCACACACCAATTATATAATAAGTTAGGGTTTATGAGAGCACCTACCTCTATAATCACCTATCCATCTTTTTCAAATCCCACTTTCAAAACCTACTTACTTTCAAAATCTTGAAAACCCTTTGGCGACAATATTCTAGTAGTAATGGTAGCAACTATTTGATTACCTACATTTCTCATGCAATGACAATGAGTGAAAAATTTTCAACAATCACAACTCTATGAGACGAGATGAGTACAATAATAAAAACTCAGAGGAGATTCATAACTTTGATGGTCTTCTTAGCTCATAGGAGATTAGCTTTGTAAGAGTAAGTTTCTTGAAAAAAATGACAAAAATAATAAAAATTATTTGTCATTTTTCCAAGACCGAACTCTCGAACATATGACCAAAATTCGAGAATACAGGTCCGAACATTGTTCATTTGTTTGGAAAAATGTAATTGAACATTTCTTATTTGTTTAGGAACAGATAACCGAAACTCGTGGAGATCGCAGCATTCACAAAAGGAGAATTTTGAATCAACAACAAAAAATCTTATATTTATTTTTCTCAGGTAATGAACAAGTACGTGAAGATTAAGTAGTAATCACGTTCGTGGATTTTGTTAGGATTTTGGGAAAAGAAACTTTTTGGGGTGTAGGGGTGTGCATTCAATTGAATGGGTAAAATATTTTCACAAGGATAATTTTGGTATTATTTGAGGGGAAAAAAGAAATTTTAAGGGTCTTACAATTTATAAGTAGAGGTCCAATAGCTACTGTTGTATCCCTTGTAGGAGATTGTCTCGAGTGTTTTTCGATAATTTGAACTATTCATATTGTAGGGTTCGTTGAGTACATCATTCATACAAAAAAATCAAGTTGATTGGATATCTGTAGTTCTATAATCAAAGCACATTTGCTATAAAAATTAACGGTTAACATAACTTTCATAAATTTTTAAAAACAATTAAGACCTAATCATAGGATTATGAATATTTGATTAACTTGATTTTTTACATGAATAATATTCTCAATGAACCCTACAATATGAACAGTTCAAATCATTAAAAAAATACTAATGGGTGGTTTGGGATGATTTAAATAAGTGTACTTTTTGACTTTTTATGAAAATATGGGTTGGGTTTGAAGTGATGTGGTAGAGAGGTGATGTGACTTAAATAAGATGATGTAACTTAAATAGGATAGTGATTTTTTGGTTTTTTGACTTTTTTAGATTATGACAAACAAGGCCTTAGACCTTCCAAAAGGAGCAGCGATAACTGCTATATCTTAAGGCACAACAGTACCCCTTCTCCCTTTTTGGAATGGAAGGGAGGTACGCGTATTAAACCAACCAAGCGCATGATAGAGAGCACCTAGACCCATTTGGAAATTTAACTATTTTAATTTATTTTTTAATTTTACTATTTTAATATAGTTTAAAGAATTATATTTGAAATGATAATTGTAAAAAAAAAAAAAATGATTATAATTTATATGTGATAGTTTATCTTACTAATTATTTTAACCTATTTTGTTTTTATTATTAAGTTTTAATGATATTACTTATCCCTGGGGGTCGGGTCGGGCTAACCCACGCTTCCAACACCATTCTCTGATCACTAAGCCCACCGGGGTACTTGCACAAATGCCCAGCGGAGGACCAGAATCCTCCAGCAGATCTTCCGACGATCAAGTTAGAAGAGAGAGGGGTTAATGGCGAGTAGAGAGAGAATAATATGATGGGGAACTTAATCTTTTTGTGTCTTGGAAGCCTCCTTATATCATTTGTTCATCATTTCCTTGTCTACTTCGACTTGTCATGTTGGCCGAAAGTCTATGCTCTAGCTTGCCTTGTTCATGGTGAGGCTGTCTGTTCCGACGTAAAAGGGTTATCGTATTTAACATTGCAGGGGCCTCATTAATGGCTGATGTGTGGTGCAATAACTCTGCAGAATCTTTGTCTGCTTACGTGGTTGGTTCTCCTCTTGACAAGTGTTTAAATGCCATTGGTTCTTGGTGCAACGTTGGGTTTCAGTGGTATTGGGCTTTAGTGCTTAAACCGTGAATTGGACTCTAAGTGATGGGCCGAAAGCCTCTAGGGGCCCACCGATGCCAATAGTTCCCCATTCCCAAGTGTAGCTTCAGTCCAACGAAGGGAATAAGAAGGAAGACAGGGATTGCGTGTGGCCGAGTAAGAGAAGGGTTGACCGCAAAAGGGAGACTGACCGAGAGGAGGGCCGATCGCGAAAGGGGACTGAGCGAGAAGACCGACCAAGAGGAGGCCCGACAGCGAAAAGAGAGACCGAGAGAGAAGACCGATCAAGGAGGACTGACCACGAAAAAAGGGACCGGGCGAGAAGCTCGACCGAGAGGAAGGCCGACCGCGAAAGGGGGATCGAGTGAGAAGTGGTGACGGCGCACGGGGCTCGAGGAGCGGCGAGGCACGTGGTGATGTGTAGTGGAATAGACAGGGAAGGGGAAAATAGTGATGAATTGTGGTTGTACACGTGGCATGATCCAGTGATAAGGGAGGTGATACGTTAGCAAGAAGTGAAGGGTTAGGATTAATATAGGACGTGGAAAAGGCGAGGGCGGAAACTCTCAAAATTTTCAAACTGGCGAAATTTAATCTCAATCCTTGAAATATAGGCAAATTGTGGGCATTTAGACTGATTCATTTTATATACCTCTTTGCGAGAAACCAACACATCCCAGAGTTGAACTCATTTGTTTTGTGTGACATGCCTCTTCAACACTTTGCGAACTTACTTGAGCCAGCGTCCGAAGCAATACGCAGAAATGTAGAAGAGATGGCTCGAGATGAAGTGTCAGCCATGAGGCTAGAGGCACTGGGGAAGACGATGCAGTGGAGTTGGCGGAGCAATGCAGAGTAGAGAGGCGAGAGGAAAAAATGACAGAGAAAGCGACGCGAGCAAGCTCATCTACGATGATCGTAGCCGCAATACCAATTAGCCAAGTGGAACCAGACCACTGGCACACCAAGGCCGACAAGTCAACGTTCACGGCGGAGGAGTTGGAGGAGGTAGGAAGGAAGTACCAGATTCCAGCGGAGATAGAGATGAAGTTGCCCACGTCTAAGGAGAGGGCGTCGGATGCACGACCGACGGAATTTACGTTGTACAAGGAAGCGTTGCGGGGGGAGCTGAGGCTGCCACTCCTCCAAATAGTGGTGGACGTACTGAACCGACTGGAGGTGGCGCCAGGGCAACTGATGCCCAACGCATGGAAAATACTAATGGCCTGTGCGATCGCATGGCCACAGGTGACCAAGGGGGCAGCGATGACAATGGAAGAATTATTTTCTTTTTATAAGGCCTCCGGTTAGCAAGAAACGTGGGTGACCTTACAGGCGGTGGCAGACAAAGGACTAGTGGCGGGTTTACCATCATCAGTGAAATGGTGGAGACCGAGGTGGTTCTATGTGTTAGCAAATGGTGGAAGGGGGGTGCGCACAACGTGGAAAGTCCCCACGAAGTCGGTAGAGCGAAGGCTAGAAGCGGAGGCCGAGAATAGGGTAAAACGGGTTAAGGAGTGGAGGGAGAAGAAGAGTGTAAAGTGGGATGATCTTATCCGACCATCAACCATGTTCGCCTTGAGTCTGGGGCCACAGCTAACTGAGGAGGATCCTGCACGGAAGGAGTTGGAGGCAAGGAAAAAGGCACAGGAGGCGGATGAGCGGAAAACATTTGCGAAGGCGGACAAGTAAAAGGAATAGCAGTTGGGGTCTGCGCTTAAGCTGGTGATGAGGGAGCGGGCCCGACCACAGCCCAAGCCGTTGGGAGACAAAGATCTTATTGATTTTGAGCCACTGCCGCCCCTAGTGGATTCACAGAAGGAGAGGAGCAAACAGGAGGTGGAGGCGGTGTTAAGAAGAAGAAAAAGAAGGCGGTGGTAGAAGAGAGTGAGGGGGGTCCGTCTTTGAAGAAGATGAATGAGGGGAGGGCTGAGGAAACCCCAAAGTGGATGTGGGCGAGACAAAGATGGTAGGGGAAGAAGTGATGGGCCCAAGTGTCCAAGTGGGGATGGACGCGGTGGAGCCAGAGCAAATGGCAGTGGGTGAGAGATTGGGTCTGCAATCACTCAATAAAGGGCTTGTGTCAGAAGTGGCCCCAAGTCCTGGAGAAGGGAAAGCTGGGGCTAGCAAACCAAAGATGGGTGTCGCATTAAAGACTGCCATGTTCCACATGCGCACGGTGGCCGGTCGATCGGCAAAAGAAGGGGGGGAAGCGAAGGTCGCTGCTGACCATCTCGTTGGGGTAGTGGAGTATGCAGCCGTGTGGTTGATGGCGCGATTAACAGAGACCGACCTCTTGAGAGGGTTCTGCTCAGCGCAGATGGAGGCGACGACCTTGGCGGTTGCCCTGATGAATAAGGCAACGTGCACGAAGGTGGAGACAGAAGGGGTGAAAGCGCAACTACAAAACCTAAGGGTTGAGACAGCGGACTGGAAGAAAGCCGCTCTGAGTGCGTATGCAAAGGGGCTGGAGTATGCGCAAAGGGAAAAGAAGATGGAAGTCCTGGTGGTGGTGCAGAGCTACTTGGCAGAGCGTGCTGCCACCGAGCTTGTTGTGACCAAATCAGAGCTGGAAGCAGTGTGCCACAAGGCGGTATCGCTGGAGTTCGAGTTGGCAGGTGAGCAGAAGAAGCTAGGCATGGTCCAATAGGCCTATAACGCCCTCAAACTAAGACATAAATCATTTATTCACAAGCTCCGTGACACATAAAGAAAAGAGTACATGTTCATTCATCAGAGTTAATATTATTACAAAAGGTATTTAATGTAATTCCAAATGTTTACAACAGAATAAGTGCCCTACGGACTTACATCTTTCCCAGTTATCACTTGGTTACAACAAAAGAAGAGTTCTAACTCTATACATGAAAAGCCCTAGGCTTGAATATACATTAATCATCAAAACGAATAACGAAAAGGAGTCTTCAACTCCAAAACCTCCCAAGCTAAGATCTTGGAGGCGACATATCAGCCAATGCCCAGTAGAGATATGCTAAACAACATATTTGAATTAACTAAAACATTAGCATTTGATAAATGTTTAACATTATAAACCATCTTAAACCTTTTCTATAATCAATCAACATGGATCCCTACATTTCAATTCACTTCCAGTTATTACCCAAGCCAAATTCATTGACATAATTCATTATCATATAAACAATTCGAAATGAGACTGCAAGTCATTCATCAACACTTCAATCATAAACATCATTCATACACTTCCATAACTTTGCCATTTTACGGAACTACGTCCGAGGGAACCGGTACCCAAATATATATAAGATTTTGGGACTTTCACCCTGGACACTCCGGCCAACTTAATTATCTATGGAATCCATCCCCTATCTCCTCCCACACAATGGAGTACATCCCCTATCTCCTCCCAAACAAGATACATATACAATGTATTTAACATGTCGTTATATACAATGACCAATTAAATCACATATTCAATGTTAATATCCAACCGTCATATTCAATGACACATTCCAATTGATTAGTTTCAATTTACCTAATCAACATGCAGTTTCTACAACAATCATGGCTATCATCCACCGATAGCCCAAAACAGATATATCTAAACAGATAAATAAATTTCTCAAAAGATAATATATCACATCTTCCATAGGTGAGTGATTCATCAATCCAACTATACAATTTAATCACAATTTCCTCCAATTTTATAATTTCCAAACCAATTTCATATTTCCACAATGATTTTACTATTTAAACAAATAGTTCATATAAAGCAAATTAGGCCTTCTATCCATTTTCTTAAACATTGCACCCAAGGCCAAATTTTCCCCAATATATACAAACAACCCTGTTCTCAAGGTCTCACATACATATAGAACCCAAAATAGGAAAGCCTTTTTTTACAAATATCAAAACCCTAACCTCAACTTTATCCAAATCTTCCACAAACCCACTATTTATACAAAATGACTAATACTTAGGTTAAAACCCATATAGGAGAGTATAATATCCCTACCTCAAGTGTAGAAGCTCAGAGGAGAAGTGGAGAAACCTTAACAACGCTCAAACTTGATTTTACTCGGATCAAATGGAAGATCTTGAGAAGCTCTAACTTTTTAATGAAGACACAAGGGGTGGAAATCAATAGATCAAGGCCAAAATGTAGAGAGAGAAGGTATTTTAGAGAGAGAAGCTCTCAACTTAGGGTTTTGGAAAGTTTTAGAGAGAGAAATGACAGAAAAAGTGATTTAAAATGTCATTTTCACGATCTGATATACGTACGGCTCGCTCGAGCGGAGAGTTTGACGCTCAAGCGTCAGGAACAAAAATTCGACCCACTCGAGCTCCAAGACACAATAACAAAGCAATACCCGCTCAAGCGCAATGAGGTCCGCTCGAGTGTAGAATACACACTTCCAGTATTTTCACAGACTTCAGACAGCCGCTCGAGCTCGAACCCACTCGAGCATAAGAAATTCCGCTCGAACGTGAAAAACACTTCTGCAGTATTTTTGCAGACGCATAAAATACTGAATGATTGCAAACCTTGCTTGAGTGCAAGAAGACCCGCTCGAGTGGAAGACCAAAATTCTGGGCAACAAGGTTCTAGACTAACTACCAACCAACCTGTTCAAAACACACCCAAGACATTCCAAAACTCAAATTCAAGGGCAATAAGAGGAAAAGACATAAACAACAACATTAAACCACAAGACCTGAGTCCGAAACACCATAAAGGTCAAGTTAGAAACTGGGATCGTTATAGGTCTGCACCACTGCCAATGAAAGGTTGGAAGAGGCCCTTGCTAACAACAAAGATCTGCGTGACCAGGCAATTAAGGACAAAAAAGAAGCAGATGGTCGAATTGCAGAGTTGGAGAAGTCATTGGCAGAAGAGATGACCAAATTGGCATCTGAGAGAGCGGCGTACCCCGACTTATGTGTGGCGGCTGTGGAGCAATTTAAGGGGTCTGCTGAATCCCAGATGGCCATTGACGCCGTAGTCGCTCGGAGCTTGGTGAAAGAGGGGAAAGGGGGTGCTGGGCTGTCGAGAGTGGCCGCTGAAGGTAGGAGTGAAGAAGAAGTGATCCAAAACTTTCAGCGGTCTGACTTTTACAAGCACGAAATGAGCCAGTACTGGGACAACGGCTGGATGTCCTTCAAGTATAAGACACAAGAGCTGTTCCTAGACGTGGACTTCAGTCTCATGAATGTAGGAGAAGACGACGTTGCCCAGACCCCCTTGGATGAGGGGGTTGAAGAAGAAGATCTCGCGTTAAACGAGAGGGAGTAAGCGTTTAAACTTGTATTGTTCGTTTGTTTGTTTGTTTGTTTTTTTTTTTTTTTTTACATGTAATTTCTGTAAGAAATTATATAAAAGTGCAAGTTTGTTAATAAAATGACGAGTTCTGTTATTGTTGTTGTTCTTATTGCTTTGATTTGTAAAGTTTAAATAGTAAAAATGGCTGAGTAGAATTGAATAAAAATAGGTAAGAAAAATTTGGGAATATGAAATTTGATAAGTAACTATCTTGTAAAAATGGTAAAAATAGGCAAGCAGGCTAGCTTGTACGAATAGTAAAAATAGATGATTATGAATTGGGATTTTAACTAAGTTTGCCAGCGACTGATTGTAACTGCATGCTTTGTCTGGATGAGACTAGTTTTGACTCAGACTGGTTGAGTTCTTCGTGCTCGGTCTGGCTGAGACTTGAAGGACTTAGTCAGGCTGAGGCTTTAGTTAACTCAGTCTGGCTGAGTTCTTTATGCTTAGTCTGGCTAAGGCTTGAAGGGCTCAGTCGAGCTGCGGCTTTAGTTAACTCAATCTGGCTGAGTTCTTCATGCTTAGTCTAGCTGAGGCTTGAAGGGCTCAGTCGAGCTGAGGCTTTAGCTAACTCAATCTGGTTGAGCTGTTCTTGCTCTGGCTGGCTAAGACTTGGAGGGCTTAGTCGGGCTGAGGCTTTAATTAACTCAGTCTGGCTGAGTTCTTTATGCTCAGTTTGGCTGAGGGTTTGGCTAACTCAGTCTAGCTGAGCTCTTCGTGCTCAGTCTGGTTGAGGCTTTAGTTAACTCAGTTTGGCTGAGCTCTTCGTGCTCAGTCTGGCTGAAGCTTGGTCAAAAAGTTGTTATTGAAACGCAACACAAATAATGGAGATGTCAAATTGTTGTTATTCAAGGCACAACTTGTTGATCACAAGTTTACACCATGTATGGAAATGGTGAAAATGAACAAGCGTGCAGATCGGCAAAAAGGAACATACAACAATTGAACAATACAAAAACAGGAGACGCTATTTCATTGGAAATAACGCTTCAAATGCTCGGTATTCCATGGATGGGGGAGGTCTCTGCCTTTCATATCTTGGAGACGGTAAGTGCCCGGGCAGGGTCTGGCCTTGACAACATAAGGTCTTTTCCATTTAGCTGCTAGCTTGCCCTCGGTCGAATTTTTAGTGGTAAGGGTTGCTTCGCGCAAGACTAGGTCGCCTACTACAAACTCTCAAGGTCGGACTTTGCGGTTATAATTTGTTCTCATTTTCTGCTGATATGACGCCCGTCTGACAACAGTTGTCTCTCGAAGCTCTTCAATCAGGTCTAAGTTAGTCCAATGTAACTCTTCATTTAGTTCTGGATTCGGGTGTAAAACCCGAGGGGTCGGCAGACCGATTTCCACTGGGATGACTGCCTCAGCACCGTATGTTAGGTGAAAAGGGGAGCTCTGTACAGATTTTCCTGAACTTGGCATTGTCGAATTGCTTCTGAAACAATGGCTTGGGGGACTCCAAATAGGCACACGATCGACTGCCAGATGAACCTGATGGTGTTTTGCTCAGTGATTGTAGCGAGGGGTTCTGCTTTCATCCATTTGGTGAAGTAGTTAATGGTAACCACGACAAATTTGGTCTGGCCTCTACCAGTGGGCAAGAGACCGACTAAGTCGATGCCCCACTTGGCGAAGGAGTAGGGGCTGCTGAGCGTAATCAGTTCTGTTGGTGGAGCATGGGGGATGTTGGCAAAGCATTGGCATTTATCACACTTAAGCACAAATTTGGTGGCATCTTAGTTGAGAATAGGCCAGAAGTAGCCGGTGTGGAGGATTTTATGGGCCAGAGACTAGGAATGGCAACGGGGCGGGGCAGAATGGGGTCGGGGATCACACTCTCTGGCCCCGATCCCGATCCCCGATGGGGAACCTATCATCCTCCCCAGCCCCATCCCCTAATGGGGATCGGGTTTCCCTGACCCCGAAAATCCTTGGAAAAAAAAAAAAACAAAAACAAAACAATGGCTCTTATCATCATCAACATCAACAACTATAATCTACAAAATCATCCTCAATGATCATCATCATCAACATCAACATCAACATCAACAACAGCAAAATGTATATCTATATCTATATCTATATCAATGATGTTGCTATAGTGTATATCTATATCTATATCTATATCTATACATATATATATATATATCAGATCGGAAGAACGGAGATCTACCGCCACTAGGAGTGAGACATATATATATATATCAGATCGGTAGATCTCCGTCGCCGATCTATCTCCATCGCAGCTCAGATTTGGAAGGAGCTCTCTGTGGCTTCAATCTGGAAGGTTTCATTCATCTCTCACAGAGAGTAAAGGAAGAAGAAAGAAAGAGAGAGAGAGAGAGAGAGTGTGTGTGTATGTGTGTGTGTGTGTGTGTGTGTGTGTGTGTGTTTTCATTCTTGAGCATTGACCAAGTCTTGAGTTGAGAAGCTGGGCCTAAATAATATATATAATATATTATCAAGCCTAAACATATATATATATATATATATAATAAGATAAAGCAGCCTAAACATATATATATATATATGGGACTGATCGAGGATGTTTCGGGGCGGGGCCGGGCCGGGCCGGGGAAAGCTATCACCGTCCCTGGCCTGAAAATTATCGGGGATTAAATTTTTAATACCATCACCGGCCCTATGGAGATAATTTTCGGGAAAAACCCATTCTATCGGGGTTGGGGGATCGAGTCCCCATCAGGCCGGGTTTAAATTGCCATCCTTACCAGAGACGTTGCACCCGAATGATTACCACAGATGCCCTTGTGGACTTCTTTCATCACATAGGTTGCTTGAGCAGAACTGAGACACCTGAGGTATAGGCGTGAGAATCCTCGTTTGTACAGTAGGCCGCTGATGAGGATGCAATTGGACGACCGGGCTTTGCCTTTGGTGGCTTGCTATTTATCGTCTGGCAACTCCCCTCGTATCAAAAACAGAAGGATGTCTGCAGCCCATGTGATAGGTTCGTTTTGGAGGAAGTGAACCTTTTGCTGGTTTGGCGAAATAGCCGGATGGGTCAGGTATTCAATACGGATGCCATGGATGAAGTCTGACTGGTCGGCCGAGGCTAATTAGGCCATTTCGTACGGATGCCATGGATGAGGTTTGACTGGTCGGTCGAGGCTAATCAGGCCATTTCGTTTGCCTTGGAGTTTTCCAACCTAGGGATGTGTCTGATCTGGAAAGTATTGAAATGGCAAACAAGAGGGAGTGCAATGTCCCTGTAGGCTCGCATCGTGTTTTTCTTTGCGTCGAATTCCCCAGTAATCTACCCGACGATCAATTGGGAATCACTGAACACTTGGATATGGCTTACACCAATGTCTCTGGCCAGTCGAAGACCTGCTATCAAGGCCTCATATTCGGCTTCATTATTGCTCGCGTCGAATAGGAAACGGAGGGCACACTTGAAATACCTACCCTCGGGGGCGGTGAGGATGAGATCGGCCCCATTGCCTTCATTGCGGGATGATCTATCAACATTAAGGGTCCATGAATGGGGGTCTTCTGCTTCAGTGCTGAATTGCGTCGGCCGAGGGGGCACGTTCGGAGTGAGATTGGTGAATTCCAAGATAAAATTGGTGACGACCTGTCCTTTGATCGCTGTTCGAGGTCAGTAAGAGATTTCAAATTGACTAAGCTCAACGGACTATTGCATAAGTCTGCCCGACAACTCTGGCTGTTGCATGACCTTCTTCAAAGGTTGGTCAGTGAGAACCACTATGGAGTGAGCTTAGAAATAAGGTCGGAGTCGCCTTGAGGCTATGACCAAGGCGAGGGCCATTTTTTCCAATGGAGGATAGTTCTGTTCTCCTCCTTTGAGAGTGCGGCTAATGTAGTAGATTGGACGCTGTACTGAGCTGTCTTCTCTGATGAGGGCAGCACTGACTGCGGTGTTTGATACAGCTAAGTAGATGAAGAGGGTTTCGCCTGGGAGCGCTTGAGAGAGGAAGGGGGATTAGCCATGCACTGCTTCAATTGTTGAAAGGCCTCCTCAGATTCAGTGTTCCATTCAAAATCCTATCGGAAGACTTTAAAAAATGGAAGACATTTGTTTGTTGCCCGGGAAATAAAAAGGTTGTGGGCGGTAACTCTGCCGGTGAACTGCTGAACCTCATTGATCGTTCTGGGGGACCGCATTTCTATTAGGGCCTTGATCTTTTCAGGGTTGGCCTCGCTGCCCCGTTGGTTGACCATGAAGCCCAAGAACTTCCCAGATCCTACGCCGAATGAGCACTTTTCCGGATTCAGTTTTATCTGATATTTGCGTAAGGTTTCGAAGGTTTCTCGCAGGTTTGCCAAATGATTAGAGGAGAGTTTACTCTTGACTAGCATGTCATCGACGTAGACTTCTATGTTCCGGCCTATTTGGTGCTGAAAGACGGCATTGACCAAAACGTTGGTAAGTTGCTCCAGCATTTTTCAAGCCGAATAGTCTAACACGATAGCGATAAGTTCCTCTATCTGTGATGAAGAGGTGTGTTCCTGGTCAGTCGGGTGCATCAGAATTTGATTGTAGCCGGAGAAGGCATCCGTGAAACTAAGCATCTGATATTCGGTAGTGGCATCGACCAGCAGATCTATCCGGGGGAGGGGATAACTATCTTTGGGGCAAGCTCGATTAAGGTCTGAATAGTCGACGCAGAGTCGCCATTTACCATTGTTTTTGCGGACCAGGACTACATTGGACAGCCACCTGGGGTAGTTATCTGATATTTGCGTAAGGTTTCGAAGGTTTCTCGCAGGTTTGCCAAATGATTAGAGGAGAGTTTACTCTTGACTAGCATGTCATCGACGTAGACTTCTATGTTCCGGCCTATCTGGTGCTGAAAGACGGCATTGACCAAAACGTTGGTAAGTTGCTCCAGCAATTTTCAAGCCGAATAGTCTAACACGATAGCGATAAGTTCCTCTATCTGTGATGAAGGGGTGTGTTCCTGGTCAGTCGGGTGCATCAGAATTTGATTGTAGCCGGAGAAGGCATCCGTGAAACTAAGCATCTAATATTCGGCAGTGGCATCGACCAGCAGATCTATCCGGGGGAGGGGATAACTATCTTTGGGGCAAGCTCGATTAAGGTCTAAATAGTCGACGCAGAGTCGCCATTTACCATTGTGTTTGCGGACCGGGACTACATTGGACAGCCACCTGGGGTAGTCCACGTTTTTTATGAACTGCGCCTTCAGTAGTTTGTCGACCTCAAAGGCGATGAGGGCATTGCGTTCCGAGTAAAGATACGTTGCCCCTGGTGGAAAGGTCGAAAATGGGGCTCTATGTTGAGACGGTGAGTGATGAAAAAGGGATCGATGCCTGGTATGTCAGAATGGGTCCAGGTAAACACATCATTGTGCTCGGTTAGGAGAGCTGTGAGGTTGGCCTTGGCCTGGGAGGATAATTGGCTACTGATCCTGTTTGTTTTGGCTGGGTTGGTAGGATCGATGGGGACTTCGACAAGCTCTTCCACTAGTTCCCCTCTAACTAACTCTTCTTCATCTCTGACGTCGAGTCTTTCGATGATCATAGCCTCCTTCAGTTTAACCTCTTTTAGTGAGGCGACGTAGCATTCTCTGGCCATCATCTGTTCGCCTCTCACGGTGCCTACCCCAAGGTCGGTAGGGAATTTCATGGCTAGATGGTATATGGAGGTGACAGCTTGGAAAGCGTTAAAAGTTGTTCGTCCGAGGATTATGTTATAAGCAGAAGGACAGTCAACGATAAGGAAAGTGAGTAGTTTGGTGGTCTGCCGTGGATACTCTCCGATGGTGATGAGAAAATTGATAAAGCCTATGAAGGTCACCCGATCCCCCGTGAAGTCGACTAACGGGGTCTGGAGAGAGGGCAATTTTTCTTCTTCGACCTTGAACTGGCGATAGGCGTTCAGGAAGATGATGTCTGAAGAATTGCCATTGTCGACAAGCACCCGTCTGACTTTGTAATTGGATAGGAGAGCAGAGATGACGAGGGGGTCATCGTGGGGGTAACGGATGCCTGTGCAGTCGGCCTCCGTAAAGGTGATGGGTTCAGTCCACTGCTTGGGGTGTTTGAAGGGGCGATCCAATGTCGCGACTTCCTTATCGGAGCCTTGTTTGATTTTTCTGAGTTCAGCTCATTGGGCCAAGCGGGGTAGACCTCTGCATGTGAGCTCGCCAGTGATGACTCTGATCTCTCCGTCCAGGGGGACAGGGTTGCCTTGTGCTCGGGGTTGTGGTGGGGGTCGATCATTGTCCCATTTGGGTTGTGCGGGTTGTCGGGGAGGGGTATGTTGATAGTGCCCCCCGGGGAGGTCTGTCCTTGGTCGCTGCTGGGGACAGGCTGCCGTGAACCGGCTGAAGTGACCTTGTCATATCAAATCCTTTACCTGGTCTTTAAGGTTAACACATTCCTCAATGTTATGACTGTGGTCCTGATGGAAACGACAGTACTTGGATTGATCTCGCCGGTTAGAGGGAGACCGCGATGGTTGAGGCCATTTCAGGTGGTAATCTCGTTAGATCTAGTTCAAGACTTGTTCCATGGGGGGAATTGATGAGGGTGTATCGCTCGAACCGACCAAGCGGTCGGCTCGAGCGAGTCGGCCGGTAAATTGAGGGGTTTGCTGTGTATATTGGGAAGGTCCAGTTTCAGATTCTTTTCTCTTCTCCCTTGGGGTTGGATTTTTAGTTGTGGTATCCTGGCGGGCTGCCAAAGAGTCTTCGGCGTTCATATATTTTTGGGCTTTGGAAAGGAGGGTGGCCATGAAGGTTGGAGGGTTTTTTGAGAGGTAGAAAAGGAAATCGGATGATCATAATCTGGCCATGAAAGCCGTGAGGATGACCTTGTCGTCTTTTTCTGCCACCTGTAGGGCTTCGGTGTTGAAACAGGTGACAAAGTTACGCAACGACTCCCCTTCCGTCTGACGGATATTAAGAAGCTGAGTTGTTGGGCGCCGCTGGCTTTAAGCGCCAATGAAATGGCTCAAAAAGGAATCACTTAAGTGTTGGAAAGTAGAGACGGAGTCTGGCGGCAGCTGACTAAACCATAGTCGAGCCGACCCCTTAAGCGTCACGGGAAATGGCCGACACATGATCTCATCAGGAAAAGTACAGAGGATCATAAAGGTCTTGTAGTCTCCAAATGGTCAATCGGGTCCGTTGGGCTGTCGAAAGAGTCGATCGAGGGCATTTTGAACTTGGGAGGTAGGGGTTTGTCCCTGATGGAAGTGACAAACGGAGAGTTGGTTGTTGTGGAGGGCTTATTCTGTATGTTCTGCATGACTCCTTGATGCTGGAGTTTCATGGCTCGGAGTTCCGCATCCCAAAGAGGAACATTGTCACCTCCTAAGTGCAGTGGAGGCTGAACACTACTAGCCTCTCCTTCAGGGGTAGGTGTGTGAACGGATGAATGTAAACCTCGAGGTGGCGGGTTCATGTCTTCGGGTGGGGCTTGCCGACCCTCTAAATTGGAGTGGTGGGCTTGTTGAAAAGGATGGCTCGGGGTTTGTTCCTGATTAGGAGGGATATCTTGTGGTGGTGGAGGAGGTGGTATAGGGAGGTTTCGCTGGAGCAAAGCGTTGCTCAAGGCCTGGTTTTGCTCGGCCAAGCGGTTGATGTTGTTGGTGAGTTCTGTGAAGTACTAGGGTGGGTTGTTTGGATTGGGAGGGTCAGCTTGGGGGTCAACGACGTTGTGTTGAGAAGCCATGGATTTCGTAGTGATTATCCACCTTGATGGCCAGTGAAGGGGAATTATCGAGAACGGGTCTCCGGTAACAATGAGCACAACTGTCATGCGGAGTGGCATTCTTACAGACGGCGCTAACTGATGATACTGCTAATCCCTGGGGGTCGGGTTAGGCTGACCCACGCTTCCAACACCGTTCTCTGATCACTAAGCCCACCGGGGTACCTGCACAAATGCCCAGCGGGGGACGAGAGGCCCCCAACGGACCCTCCGACGATTAGGTTAGAAGAGAGAGAGGTAAATCACGAGTAGAGAGAGAATAATTATGGGGAACTTAACCTTTTTGTGTCTTGTAAGCCTCCTTATATCTTTGTTCATCATTTCCTTGTTCACTCTGATCTGTCATGTTGGTCGAAAATCTATGCTCTAACTTGCCTTGTTCATAGTGAGACTGCCCGTTCGGACGTAAAAGGGTTATTGCATTTAATGCTGCAAGAGTCTCATTAATGGCTAATGTGTGGTGCAATAACTCTGCAGGATCTGTCTGTTTACGTGACTGGTTCTCCTCTTGAAAAATGTTTAGATACTTGATGTAACGTTGGGTTTCAATGATGTTGGGCTTTAGTGCTTAAACCGTGAATTGGACTTTAAGTGGTAGGCTGAAAGCCTCTATGGATCCACTGATGTCAAGTTTACCCAAAAAAAAAAAAAAAAACACCTACCCAACTTTCCAAACATCTCGTGTAAAGAAAATTATTTGACACAGATAATTTTTAAAAATTTAAATAAAAAAAATAAGTGTTTAAAAAAAATACAAACATTATCCTTTTTGAGTTTTTATGTTTTGAAAGAAAAATGATTAATCATCATAATTTTTATACAAAACACGAGTCATGTCATTCTATGTTCGTACAATGTTTTTACTTGGATAAACATTTATCTCAAAAAACAAAACAAAAAAAACTATAAACAACACAATTAAGATAACAAAAAATAGTACCAAATATGAACTAGAACACCTCCAACAACTTTTTTTCCCAACTGTTGCAGCCAATTCAGTGAATCTGGAAATCAGTTCGTGTCAAAAAACTGATCTTGTTTCATCAGAACAGCAGTTGGAATGCAACCTTTATGCTCAGATTCCTTCAGACAGGCCTCTTGTTTTACCATTATCTTAACCGGTTTCCCGAGTTTTGATTTATCTCTCATCCCTGCGATTTCAAGAGCCTTCGCACAAACAGGAAAACCCTGATCATCCCAGGACTCGATGATCACGCCGGAGCCAATGCATGTTCTTCCCTCATAGAAGGCTGTGAACTGCCCAGCTGCCAGGCCTTGATCATCTTTGGATATCTGGACAACTGCAACTTCATGACCATCTTCGCCACATTCCATTGTCAAGCTACAATCGTAAAAACCAGGGCCATGTCGAACCTGGAAAAAAGAAAAAAAAAATTCAGACAAATTTACAACAGCAGTGTTGCTTTAAAGAATAAAAAATCAAAGCCTTGGGCTCTCAACAATAATGGTTTACAACGTTTTCTGCAAACTTTTGTTTTCTCACACCAAATGTCAAAAAAATTCTGTTGAAACAATGGAGTGTAACACTGCATTAAATCATTCTCATAAAGCTGGGCCATCTCCATACATTTTCCAAAGGGAAATATATATATAAAATAAAAATAAATAAATAAATAACATTTTTTATCGACACAAGCATTTTTAGGAATCTTAACACTATCAAGGTCAGCACGTGAATGAAGAGAAATGAATACTGCTGCCAGCAGAAGATTTTGCCTTTCCATGGACAATCAGCTGTCTTTGTATTTCATCTATTGGCCAGTCATTTCCCATAAACTGGCCTCATCCTCCTAAACAATGTACATAAAAGTCATGGAATTATCAATTTCATTTCACTCATTATTCCAAAAGAAAAAACAAGAGCCCCTTCAGGAAGATTATTCATTTTTTTGTACCAATCCTTAATGGATGCCACACGCATGCAGGGGTGATCAAAAAGATACTAGTGCTCTAACGAAAAATTCCTCTTCACATCTAACAAAAAATTCCTCTTCACAGATAATATGTCAGATATGTTTAAAACCAACTATATTCCTAGAAATTAAACAGTATCTAATTGTAATAAAAAAAAAAAAAAAAAGGATTTGGTGATTCATCAGGCTACTACCTTGCACTGGAGTTGATTCATCAGGCTAGGAGGCGAGCCACTAAGCCATTTGAGGGATCCAACACGAAACAAGCGCCTCCTTTTGCCAAATGAGTAATAGTTCCTTGATATGAAGACTACGTTGTTTTTAGCATCCTTCTCAACAACATACCTATTTAAGATGCGGTGAGTACTTGGAAAATTCCCATTATGGCTGAAGTAAGTGCAGAATTTGAGCCAAAGAAATATTGTTGAAAACCAATCTTTGAAGTGTATGGAAATGAAAAATGATAAACTATTTTAAACATGGTCATCAATATAGAACATGAACATCACACTGCATTGGAATGCATTACACTAGGACAATAATGACTGGTATCCAAAATAATGCTATAAAAGCTTTACAGACCTTATATGAAAATGGTAAATGGCTGCCTACTTTTTTACTTTTTTATATTTTTTTAAATTTTTTTAATTATATTTAATAATACTATAAGAAAGCAAAAGTAGAGCATACCAGGGACCCCCAGAGAGTCGCAAACCTTGGCGTTGGCCAATCGTGTAGAACCAAAATCCCCGGTGTTTTCCAAGGAAATCTCCTGTCTCGGCTTCCAATATGACACCTTCCATCTCCCCAATGTGTCTTGCAACAAATTCACTAAATTTTATCTGTCAGTGAAAACCAGTTTAAGGAAAAGAAGCAAACACAACTTGTTAAAGAAAACAACACTGCAGAAACAGAATAAACAACACAAACCTCAACAAAAGCTCAAGCCTCGAAGGGGCCAAAAAGGACAAAAAGAAACAAAATAAAATGAAAAATCTATCCAAGACTCTTACAAGTTACAAGAACTAAAAAATAAAACATCAACAAACCCCTCCTCTACCCCCCTCCACTTCAACCTCTTCTATCTCTACCATCGTAATTGATGGTACTGATCAAATTCTTTACATACCTTCCACTTCTGATTTTGCTTCTCCCACTCCTCCTAGCAGAGAATGTTTCGTTGGATGTGCTGACCAAGCCCCTAACATCTATTCTGGACAGCAATCCAGGCCCAAACCCCTTAAAAGCCTGCATGGAGAAGGTTTTCCTCTTGCTCAGCCCCAAAATACTCCGAGGCTGTTCATGAAGCCCAAAGTTCAAAAACTTAGGTACACTCACCATCTGATAGAATCTTTTTTGCTTTCTTCCGAATACGGCCCATAACTTCTTCTAGCCCTAAATAAATTTTCACTGGGTACTTGCCTCTCTCAGCCAGCCCATTTGAAAAATCTCTGCTCCAGCCGATTCCATTCCCTCATTAGACAAATGGCATACATTCTTTATGTGTCCTCTTATCCACCACATCTCCTACCCCTCTTCCAGATATCCCCCTTCTCAGATTTGAAATAACAGACCGTTTAACAGACAATTTATCAAGATATTACATCAATTAATAGTTTTCAGAGCCCTTGACAGAGCAGAATGACGAGAACGGATTCATGTAGCCGACTTCACCTAATATGGACACAAGGCTCAGTTTCATTTGGTTTGGTAATGAACAGTTATCAGAATTCATTGGATTGAACCTCTCTATTATCTAAAATGCAGGGACTTCTTATAATACATATGTGCATATTGTAGAAGTTAACAAGTCCCATAAATTCACAACTCCTACAGCTATGATTATGGATGGCATCAATGCTTAGAAGTTCTACATTAAGATATAAATGAAAATTCTTCAATTGAATCAGTAGTTATTAGGGAAGGCATACCTTTCCAAGGAAGCATATTCCTTGAGAATCCTTTCTGTCTTTATTAGGCAAATCAAATTTTTTCGCAAGGTAACGGACTTCATCCTGCAGATTATTTGGTAGTGTAAAAGAAGAAGAATCAAAAGGAAAGATGTACGTCTCAGAGTTCGGTCAAATACATGGATTCATATTTCTTTTTAAAAAATAAATAAATAAAAATAAAACTATCTCAATGTAAGTGCAATTTGCTTTTTGAAAAATAATGAGGATTGAAGAAACAAACTGCACATCTATACCATACAAAAGGAAGCCACCCTACCACTTACTAAGAAGTTGAGTTTCTACCAATTACAAAGATGAAAGTTTTAGTACTTAGCAGTAAAAGCACCTAAAAAAACGAAAAAGAAAGAAGAAAAAGTAAAGCATCCAATTCATCAACTACAAAATGGATGAAGTGCCCAGTTTCACGAAGTAGCCTCATCCAATGGCTTGTTCCCCCAAAAACAAGAGAATACAGGCAAGCCATCATATCGTATCATGCCTTTTCCTTTCTACCATAATGTGTGGTACTAGTTTAATTTGTTTAAGAACTATAGAATACTGTGAAAAATGAAAATACATAACAAGTATTGCCTACGATCTCAATTCTATAATATACACAAAAACCATATAAATTTGGTACAAATGTTAGAACTAATTTTAACCAACCTTTGGGATACATCCAAGAGGGAAAATCAACCTTTTAAGTTGGGACTGTGAGAGATGTGAAAGAAAGTATGTTTGATCCTTTACCTGAAAAGTGAAAATCAAAGGTATAAACCACAACAGGCATTATGAAAAGAAGATACGATTACCTAATTTTAACAACGAGAACCACTCATCGATTATTTGAACTAAGTTCTAGGCTTTTGAAATCTAGAGACCAGAGAGGGAAAGAGGAAAAGAGGTTGCAGCAGTAGACTTCAGTTGTGAGAAAGGGAGAGTAGAGATATATATGCGAAAGTTGAAACTATGGAGAAAGATAGATAATGAAATGGCGTGGCATAAAGTCTATTTGTGCCTAGCCTCTCGGGTTGACTGATATATATTTTTTCTTTTCTTGAACTTTTAAATTTATTCTGATATACTTCTTAGTATAAAGTATAAACATTGATGGTATTGATCTAAATTGGTCTTCTTTGCCAACCCTTGGCCAACAACTCTAGGGAGGTCACTATAACTATAGAAACCTGAGGGATTGTCCCTGCAATTGTTAGGAACCTCAAAGGTGGTCACTGGTCAGCATAATTTACACCAAGAAAATAGTAAAAAGAAATACCACATAACAATTTTATTGTTTTCTTATCGAGAAAAAAGAGAGAAACTAAAAAAAATATATATTGAGTTCGCTCTAGTAAAGGGAATAGAGAACAAATATCTCACATAGGTACCATGTCATTTGATAGTTTCAAAATAGAAGGCTTATCCATTTGATCTGTAAATGAGTGAACAATGTTTGCATAATGTCCAGAAGCAACATAGTCAAATGTCATCCCACTAATGGCATCCATGAATGCACCTGAAAACAAAAATGATATGAATTGTATCCAAGAAAGCTTTTCCAAAAATTACTTACCAAAGAAGAAAAAAAAATTAAAAAAATTGTATCGAATGAAAAAAGAAAAAAAAAAAAAAAAGAAACAGAAAAAAGAAAAAGGATAAGAATAATCATAAAGGAAGAAATAGGGGAGATCAATGCAGCTGCAAAATAGCCAAAATTACGTACCAAACTTTATCCTTGTGTTGCAAAGAACATCTGGGTTAGGAGTACGGCCGCATCGGTACTCCTCAATAATGTAGGAAACCTGAAATATGGACCTATAAGTTTCACAACTTCATCCAAGTATTATCTTTTCCCAGTTACAAAGCTCCCCATAAGTTTCAAAAAAAGAAAAAAGAAAAAAAAGAAAGGAAAAAGGGCAAATGTACAAACTAGCAAGGGAATAGATAAGGACAACATAACTAGAACCCTGAATTAAACATACACCAAAACATTAAACACCTGACAGTTACATAAAGGATTTTTGACAAGCGATAAAGCTTTTGTTTAACAAGGAGTTAGTACTACAACAGAATCAAAAGATCCAACACCTTTACGTACCACATTTTTCCAATATTCATCTGTCAAATGCACTACTTCCAAGGGTACATCAACCTGAAATCACTGTAGAGATTTAGATGGAAGAATGATCTTTCAATGTGGGACAAGTTACCACGTTATCATAAACAAGAAAATGGACTTCTGATGTGAAAATGCAAATGGTTCAATGGCAACAAGGTAAAATGACTACCAACTGAAACATCTGCAAACCAAACCTAAATCATAAGATTCAATCATAAAATTGAACCCCAATGATAAGATTAAAAGGATAACTATAAATAAAAAAAGTGATTAAAAAGACATATAAAGACCTTCGTAGATTCTCAGATTTTCAATGCAACTCAATATTTTCAATTCAGAAAATACAACTGCCAAAAAATGAAAAAGATGGAAGGACCTGATTGCATACAGCTTTTGCATACTTCAAATCCTCTTCCCATGGGCATTCGGACCAAAAGTTTTCAAAATCTTCCTACAACACAATACAGTTTAGAACCAAGGGTTTATATTTTCCCGAAATGCTAAACTAAATAAAGTGATACGCCATCTTATACGAGTGCAAAAAGATCATTAACATCAACATAAAACTAGTAGCCAACAAAATTTCTGAAATTCCATTGGAACATGTGGTAAATAGGAATGAATCATGAAATCATAAAAAAATCACGCAACAAATCTTCACCGACTTCATTTATCATTTACAACGGTTTCTATTAGTTTGACCTGACTTTATTAACCAAATAAAAACACCACGATATCATATACCAATATGCTTTAAAAATTTTAGATAATGAATAGTTATGTTACAGCCAGAAACAAATTAGTATGTATATTTTTTACAAAGGTCTAGTCTGATAAACGCATTAAATGATATCAAGGGCAAGTTGTGACTGGTATCTAGAAATATCGTAATATATTGATTTTATGAGTAAAAATGATACGTTTACAGAATATATGTATATATTATATAAACCAAACAAAGCCTTAAATCCTATCAAATGGGGTCGACCATATGAATTCTTCTTCTCCACGCGGCCCTATCAAAGGCCATTTCATTAATTAAATTAAGTAGATTCATATCAAATTACGTGTTGGCTGTCGGCTACCTAACACACAACCCTCCTCCTTAACCCGGGCTTGGGACCAGCGGAGTTGTTAACAACGCCGGCGGAGTTATATGTATATTATATATATATATACAAAATTATAACAAAAATGATGTCGGAGTGGCATTGTTAAAAATATAAGTTATCTTGCTGGGTGTTTTATTTTGAAGGGATGATATACAAAACTTGCCACATTATTCTGCATTAATTTTTTGTACATATTTTCTGTTGGTTTTTCTTGTTTTTGTTTTGATAACTGAGTGTTGGGGGCATCTTGCGCACACCTCAACTAATCCCGGGGCCCTAAATATAACATCTGGGCACACATCTAGTGGTCCATTGGGGTGACTCAAATTTTTGTGTTCCTGATACACTGAACCCAATATGTATTTGCTCATACCTAAGAATGATATAGAACACTTGCATTAGTACAAAGCAATTTGTGTGTGTATCTTATCAATTGGCTATCAGTCAATGCCAACTATTACCAAAATCATATGGATAGAGTCATTGTGACTGAAATGATACTTCAAGCATAGAAACTAACAGCCAGTGGCGGAGGGAGCATGGGCCCAGGAGGGGCACATGCCCCTACTCAACTTTCTAAAATTTATGTTTAGTTATAGGTTAATAAATTATTTCTCACTTTGCCCCCTTCTAAATTTGAATATATACTCTCTTTTTTTTTTTCTTTTTTTATGACAAAATAACTTTTATAATATTATAAAGTCTACCAATAAATGTTTCTTTTCTGTTCTTTTTATAATGTTTGTTAATTTATTCTTATTGGTATATTGTTTTCTTCTTCTGGGATGAATATATGTACAAATATGTAAAAGATTACTTGTTGTTTGATGAAATTTCTATTTCTTAATAAAATACTTGCTTTTTTCTAGAGCCGATCATCACAGTCTAAGTTGATGTCTTGGTTTAAAATGGGGGTTAAGTTTGTTAGGGTTGAAGTAAGGCAGGGTTGGAACACTATTGTGGATATAAATTTTATTATTGGCCCCTCTGAACTAAAATCCTATCTCCGCCACTGCTAACAGCCATTCTGATAGTAAACATTATTCATAATCAGACATACATTCCTTTGAATTCACCTTCAATCGTAAGCCATTTCATTAAATAGCATCAATCAACTAATAAAACTTAAGCATCCTCTACAAACCCTAGAAAAATTCAATTTGAAGATACCTGAAACCAGATTTTGAGATAGAAGGCGGTGCAGGAATGGCCAGCGGCGTGGAGGAGACGAAGCGCAACGCTGCTATCGACACCGCCGCTGAGAAGCACTGCGACCTTGAGATTCTGATTGGGCATCGAACAAGAGAGGTGGTGATGGGGGACGAGGTGGTCACCATTGAAGGTCGTCGTCAGCGACTGTGAAGTCTCCGCGGAGGAGGAGAGAGAACGAGGCCTCAGCCTCGCAACGAAGAGTCTAGGGTTTAAGGGTCGAAGAAGGAGGGTTTTGTGGGAGGAGAGAGAGAGGAACAAGTGTTTTAGAGAGAGAGGGGTGGGGTGGAGGAGGAGGTGATGAGAGAGAGTAGCCATTGTTGCCGAGCAGGGCCCCGCTCGTCATCCTATATTTCTAGACGGGTAATGCTATTATTTTATTTTTTTTATCAAATAAATAATTAAAGTGAGATGTTTAATCGTTTATTTAATAAAAATTTTGAGATTTATAAAAGTTTTCTTTTTAGACAAGAGCAGTTTTCTTTTTAGACAAGAGCTCAATCATCGATTGGGTAATTATTTATACGTAGTATTGTATAGTATACGTGATATTTTTATAATAGGGTGGATTATATTAACGGTTTTTATAATTTAGAGTTTGTATTATTTTGGTCATAGATTTTTTAATTGTCATATATTTGACTATGAATTTTGAATTTTATTCTAAATAAATACAATTGATGATACCATTAGATTTTTTAAAGGCAAAAATATCAATTTGATAAAATATAAATTAATTTAACAAAAATAAATTACAAAAAAATATTTTTGAATTTTTAAAAATTATTTCTATCCACTAAAAATCAAGTCATACATAGCTTAAGAATTTTTTGATAAGTCATTTCTTACGTTGGTAACTTATTTAATTATTTGTTAATTTTACGACATTTTTACCATTTGAGGCCTGTTTGGTAACTATTTTATTTTCAGTTTTCAATTTATATTTACAAAAATTTTAAAAACTGTCATAAAAACTTGTTTGATAATTTTTTTTAGTTTATAAATTATTGTCTCAGTTTGTAAATTTGAGGAAAAAACGTAAATTCAAAAAATAAATTTACGTTGGTTTTTAAACAAAAATTTAAAAAATTTACTAATAATTTTTTTTTTCAATTACATTTTTTTTCAAATAATTTTTTTTCCAATTAATTTTTTTTAAATGACTTTTTTTTCCAACTAATACTAACCAATGGGGCAATTAATAATGCTACTTTAAACCTTAGAGAGGTGATTGTAATTTTTAATATGTGAGGGGGTGTCAATGTACTTTACCCAGTAATGGTAAAATTAGTATTTAAAAAAATTAAATTGCTGAGGGGAGGAAACTTTAAACCGCAGGGAGGGAGATGTAATTTTCAAAAGGTGAGAGGAGAACTGTAATAAATATAAATCTCAGGGGTTGTCAGTGTAATTTACCCTAAATATATCGATTACCCATTACATGATAATCATCCAAACATATAATAAAAATTAATTTGGTAAAATAAATAAATAAATAAATAAATATTTAAAAGATTTATTAATTTTACATAATTTTATCTTTGGTGAGTAGAAATAATTTTAAAAATTTAAAAATACTTTTTTTACATTTATTTTTGTCAAACTAATTTATATTTATTAAATTGATGATTTTACCCTTAAAATTAAGCAATGGTATTTTCGATTGTCTTTATTTGAATTAATATTCAAAATTTAAGGCCAAATATGTCACAATTGAAAAGTTAAGAACTAAAATGATACGAGTTCCAAATTACAGGAAGTGTTAGTGTAATTTGCTCTTTATAATATAGTGATTGGTAGAGAAAGTAGGTAAGTAGGATATTGTATTGAATAATTGAAGAATATGAAAAGCATAATGAATGATAATTAATTAAAAAATATGAATACGTAATACTCCGAAAATATTCTATAATTTTTTATTAATAAATAATTATTCAGTAATTCCGAAATACCACGGCGGCTAGGTTTGTCGCGCTTCTTACCGACCCACTCACGAGCCCTACCTTTTCAACCCAAATCTGGCCCATATATTTTTTTGGGCCCACTATGAGCTTTGGCCATTTTTATGAGGCTTAGGCAAGACGATGGGCTCTGGGCTTAGAATTTGTATTCTTCAAAGAAATGTCAAATTATAAAAATTGGGATTGGATTCTCTCAAGTTGGATGATAAATTTCAACTTAAAATAGTATTTGAGCTTGGTAAACTCATTTTGAGAGTCAACATTGATAGTCTAAACTGTTTGTTTTTTAAAACTTATTAATATTTAAGTAAAAAAATTAAGATGATCGAATATCGATAACTATATTGTTAAATCATACTTATATTTAAAAAAAAATGAATAACAATTATAATTTCAAGAGTAGTTTTCTATTTTTGTAATATAAATGTAATTCAAACGTATACCAATGACCGATCATATTAATTTTTTGTATTTCTACTTAGTAATGGAAAGTGAATGGTTTGAATTATCAAGCTTCGAACAAAAATGAGCCTACTAAGGCCTCGTTTTGGAACATACTATTTTAGTAACTTTTTGACTTTTTACGAAAAAATGTGCAGAACAGTAGAGAGAGTGATATAACAACTTATAATGATTTTTTGACTTTGTGGCTAAAATAGTTACTCCCCAAATGAGTCCTAAGTCTAAACGTTATCTAAAATTGAGATGACCAACTTGAAAAAATCTAAACCATTATAAAAATAATGAATTCACTTTTTAACTGGAGAACTATTACTCGAGCTTGTCGAACTTATTATGATTTTCACTTTAATGATGTGGTTTGAATTATTCATTTTATAATATTTAGTTTGTAAATCATCTATAAAATAATAAGAAGATAACAAAATGAAACAAATTGATCTGATTCATATAGTTACACAGTTTTATTAAAATATATATATATATATATATATTTTTTTATAAAATGATGTCACATATGATTTTATAAATAAATAAATAAATATATTTAAAAAAAAACAAATATAATAGAATTATATGATTATAAATATCACATCAATCATTTTTAATTTTTTAAAAAATTGTTTCCTTCATGGTATTCTAAGCCCATAACTCTACAAAAATCACCACCTCAACTGCATCTCATAATCTAGGCTCCATAACTCTACAATGGACACGAGAGAAATAGGCTCCAAACTATAATTGATTATACACAAAACATACTTTCCAAACATCACGGAATTAAGATTAAAATTATAAAAACCGAGTAACAAACACAAAATACACGCAACAAAAATTATCACCAATAAACATCTTTTGATGCGCATGGTATAAAAACTCCAAATAAATTCTACCGCCTGAAATGATTGAGAGAATTCATGATCCAAACATAACCATTATGCCAAATCTCAAACATTGCAGTGGCATGAACAACCACATCTGGGATGAGATCTTCCATTGCCTCCACAAAAGCACTCAACCGCCGGACCGGTGGAAGCAAGAGTGTCAGAGGTACCGCCCAGGCGGCGGCACCAATGATGACGATGAACTGCAGCATTAGTTCAGAGATAGAGAGGAACAGAGAGAAGATAATAAGAAATCTATAGATATATATATATATATATATATATATGAATTATTTTGAAATTATGATATAATTATTGTGGGTGTAGGAGCTTCATTACCATGAATGTCGTACACTTTTTGTTTGAAAGGGGCATGTGAGGCTTGCATGGTGCCACGATATAATAAGAAGAACAAAAATTTCATAGTTTTTCCTTTCTTGTTTTACCTAACATTCCTTCTTCTACCAATGCTTCTCATTTTGCTTTTCAGTGTAACACCCAAAAAGAAAATGTTTGGTCCAGTTTATATGGATTGTTTATTTATTTATATTAATTTTGAGAATTTATATATGTCAGACTTTTCAGTACAGTTTACATTTATAACTCATTAAGCAAAACTCGTTTAAATAAAAAGAAGATTATTTGAAGGTTGTCAGCTTTTGTTTTGTTTTTTTGTGTTAAAATTATACTAAACAAACCCTTTTTGCTATATGGTGTGTGAGCGTTTTGTTACAATTTCAAATAACGAAAATATACAAATAAATTTTGTATACACCAATGGCGTGACCCTAAAGTGTCTCTATTCCCACACACACCCTTTTTGTTAATAACTAGTTGGACCCATATGCTTCACGCGTGGGGCCGTGCCATTATCAACTAGGAATAAATCCATGGTAATTGCGTGATAATTGGCTAGGAATAATAGAGTGAGGCAAATACACGATAAATTATCATTAAATTTTATGAATTTTATTGCATGAATTGAAATTACAAGCCAAATTGATCAAATATTGAACCATAGAACATGATTTAAGAATTGTGGATAATTCATAAACAAAAATAAAGCGAATACATTGGCCAGTTTAATTATACAAGCTAACATGCTAGTTATCTGCACCGGAGTGAGATTTTTGAGCATTTGAACTCCATTGCAGCGGAAACTGTTTCTTAATATTTTGATTTTTGATGTACATTTAGGTTAAGGGGTTTCCGTGTAAATAACTCATCATTCAATTAATATATCCTGCACCTTTATAGATATAAAATGGTACACATAGCAGAGACAGAAAAGGTTATCGTTAAATTAAAAACAGAGCTACAATCATCAAATCATATAGAACTCACCATCTTAGTCTCACTTGGTTTAGCATAAAGCCAATGGGAAGACAAATGAATACTACTTTCTGATGCTACTTGATCTGAAGCTAGTGAACATGCACAATTTCATGAGCATATGGATATGCAAGAAAAGTGAAACACATAAGACCAAACACTTTTGTTAATTGAGAAAAATTTTGGTGCTAGAAGATTGCTGAACCAAACTAACCTTTCGAATCATCAAGTAGCCTTATTGCCACCTTTTCATCATCATTACCTCTTCAAACTTCCACTGTATCGGCATCAACCCAACATGGCAAGTATTTATTTTGTAACTCCATTAGGAAATTCAAACACAATTTATATAATTAAGCATCAACCTAGCATTAAGGAATCAATCCAAACCAAATCAAAGCGTAGGGAACGGAACTTACAATTCTTATAACAAACATCAAAAATAATCAGTAGAAATTGTAAGCAACATAAGGAAAATATATATAGATGCAATATGATATAATCCAAAAAAAAAAAAGAAGGAAGAAGAAGAAGAATAGTCTAGTTAATAGGGAAAAAAAAATAAAATAAATGAAGCATTATATTCAACTTAAAAGCTATGGATAAATGAACAATATGGATGTGGCAATCATGTAAGCCTAATCAGATAAAGAACTCCAACATTACCACTTCGACACCATTACATCCCATCCCACCCCCAAAAAATGGATACACATTTTTTTTTTAAAAAAAAAAGAAAAAAGAAAAAAGGCCCTTTGAAAAAGAAACAAAAAGAGGAATCCAACAATGAGAGAAGTAACAAGGGCTCCTAAAGATTAATTTCCTGGATGATTCCAAAACAAAAATGACATTTAAAGTGATAGTTGCTAATGCTTAACCACATGGAGAACAAGACGATAATGTGTTAAGGCTATCATAACTCAAAATCAACAATACCCTACAAAATAAATACTAAGTGTGGGGATATATTTTTAGAGTACCAACATGTGGCTAAGGTGATGCCGACGTGTCAGCCGAGGTGCCACATGTTCGGGTCATGACGCCGAGCTGATCTCGGCAAGGCCGAGGTAATCTCCGAGGATATCGAAATCCGAGATGAGCGGATAAGTCACAAGAGTCCTAGAATGATGAGGGAACTCAGCCTGGATAAACACTCTTAGGGAGTTTATCTTTATCTTTTGGAGAGTTCAGGATAAGCACAGAGCAGAAGTCCATCGAAGCTAGGCTTCTATGGGGACTAGGATTGAGGTAACTATAAAAGAAAGGCACCCCTGATGGGTCAACGGCACTGTAGACACCCCATTTTTGACCGACCTTAAGACTCAGATGTCATCGATTGAGCGCTCGGTGATTGCGCATGTTGTGCTCGTTTTGAGGTTTCGGAGTTTTGGCTGAGAGCCTTACCCTCGGACCTCGGGACCCTTTTGTGCTTTGCCTCGGTTTGCGAACTAGGTTCTGTTTTCTCTTCCCGAAGGGAGGGAAAGGTCTCGTAGACCATCTCTCAGTGGCCATAGGCTACTTTTTGTGGTCATAGACCACTGTTCTCGTTTGGAGACCAGTTTTTGGTTTTCGGAGCCGTCGGTCGTGCGCCTCGGTTCGGGACCGCTTAACTTTCTCCGTTTGCTTCGGTTTTTGGCACACACCATGTTTCCTCTCTAGAGGGACACTGTGGCCCGGGAGACCACCTTCATGGTCGCACGGCACTTTCGATGCTTAACAGTCAATTTTCGGGGCACCCGGATGCGCGTTTTGGCCCTCAAACCCTCGTTTTGCATCCGTCCTGGTTCATTTTTGGCATGAACCCTATTTTCATTGTTTGGAAGGTGGTACAAGCGTGGGAGACCACCTTTTCTTCTTGGAGACCACTTTTTTCTGCCGGCTGGTTTTTCTTGTTAGGTAGTTGGTCTCCTTGACTTTTGAGCCACAATTACTGGTCTCCCACCATACCACTAGCTTGCATTGAGTTGGGAGACCACCCCTAGAGGCTGCCGACCAGCTTTTGAAGCTTGAACCTTTTGACCCTGGTCGGCCGACCAGGGTAGGTGGTCAACCTTTTGACCTTGGTCGGCCGACCAGGGCAGGTGGTCGGCCGACCACTTGAACTGGTCGGCCTACTTCCCCATTTTCTGTCTCTGTGAGTGTGTGCTAGTTGTGCCAGCTGGAGGGCACAGACTGCATCCTCCATACATTGTTTCGACTTCTTAAAGAAGCTTGGCCCTTTGCTCTAAGCTTCTAAGAGAAGCTAGAACCCTTTTTAGCTTCTTGAAGAAGCTTGACCCTTTGGCTCTAGCTTCCTCAAGAAGCTTGACCCTTTTTGCTATAGCTTCCTCAAGAAGCATGGACCTTTACACAAGCTTCTTGAAGAAGCTTGGACCTTTGTTCCTCTATAAGAGAGACCCTCTCCCTCATTTGCAAAGGTTCAGAAAATTGTTTAAGGCTTATGCATACACTTCTCTCTATATCTCTACACTTTGGCTCTAAAGGTGCATAGTTCTTGACCCCCTTTGCATACCATCTCCTAGCACAACACCTCCATTATCAACCTAAGCACCTTGGAGCTGGTTTTCAGAGGTTGAAGGTGTGCTATTTTTGGTCCAGAAGCTGCTAGTCCCTTTGGCTACAAGGGTAACACTCTATTTCCCTCTTTTTAGCATTGTTTTGTTTCATCTCTTGGCCTAGTTTGTAAGCATATTTGAGCTTTGTCATAAACTGAAAAAAGTCTTATTTTGAGGCCCTTAACATGTTTGTTTGAGACCATTTTTCTGTTGGGGGTCATCTACCTCCTTCCATGCTTGTTTTCAAATTGTTTTGAGCCATGCACTTAGACCTTTGCATTGAGCTTTGTTTAGACTTCTAGCCACTGAAATACAGTGGATTTTTAGTGGCTAGCATATTGTTTTAAGAGCCAAAATCAGAGAGGGGTGACCCTCTCACCCCTTGTTTTGTTTTCTAGCATATTTGGCCTATCAAAGGAGCCTATACTTGCATGCTTCCTAGCCTCATTTCAGGCTTTTTTCAGTGAGTTTTAGGGCCTGCATAACCTCTATCCAGGTGTGGTTTTGTCATATTGGGTGTCCATCTTGCATGTGTAGAACAACCCTCTTTATAGTCTATCAAAGGAGCCTATCATTCTTGCATGCATGGACTATATGTCAGTGGGTTTTTGGACTTTATTTGGCATGTCATACCTCTGAATTTTGATGGTTTAGTGGCCTCTTGAATGCCTTGTATACTTATAGTGTAAACCCTCTTCACTAGCTTGTATTGCATGTTGTTTTGGCCCTTGATTCTAGCACTTTTTGGCCATGCCTTAAACTGATTTTGTGCATGTTTTGGACTGCCTTAGCTCTGTTTTTATGCCTCATGGTCGAATGATGCTTGCTATGCATGGTTATAGTTCAATACCCTTGCCTAGCTTTGAGTTTTGTAGCCTCTTGCATGCTTGAATAGAGATGTTTGCATGTCTTGACATCATTGTGCATGTTATTTCAGACCTCATACTTGTGCCATGTTCCCATGTTTTCCACTCCTTAAGTGCATTTGAGAGTTGTGCTTGTTTGCCTCATTTTTGGACCATTGCATGAGCTTCATTTCCATGCCTTTTGAGCCACCATTTTAGTCCATATTTGCTATTGTTTTGGTCTACATAGGGACTATTTGGGGGTGGTTTGGTCATTTGAGCATCGCTTTGCATACCTCTAGTGTAATTCACTTCAATAGTTTCGGTATTCGGGCCATCTAGCATGCATTTTGTGAGTTGTTTGCATGATTCAGAACCATTGTGCATCATGTTTCAGAGCTAGAAAATGTATGTTTGTATGCCATATTTCATCCGTTGCCATGCTTTGGTAGAGTGGCATTTGATGCCTTAGGATCGAGCCTTTGCATTGTGCATGCTTATGTGTGTCTTGTAGCTTTGATTTCATCATGTTTGGCCACTGATTTGGGTGTGGCCGAGGCCCATTCACTTTGGTTTAAGTCCATCTTGCATTGTGTATACCACATAGTACATGTTGTTGCATGAGTTGATCATTGCATTGAGCATGCCTTGTTCATCTCATTCTGTTTGTTAGTCTTCACATGTGCATTGTGTATGCTATTGTTTAGTCCATGTGCATTGAGTATGTCATGTGTAGTTCATAGCATTGTGTGTGCCATTTGCATGCTTGCATGTCATTCCTTGCATCTTTGTATCATTTAGTTACATTACATTAGGATTGCATGTTGGAAGTTGCATTGAGCATGCCATTCTCGTTTCATCATGTTTAGGATAGGAGTTAGCCCAAACACGGGAAACGAGGAGTGTTTCATACTCCAAGTGATGAAACGTGCCTCAATTCCCGGTCGCTGACACTCTTGACTATCCATGATAGAGTTGTTGGCTTTAGATTCTTATTTGTGCATTCATGTCACATTAAGTCGTGCAATCCGACTCCTCGGCCATCATGCATCGAGATGAGTGATTGGTGGTCCGAGGATCGAGGGTTACACTCCCTAGAGCCTATGCTTTGATAGGGAGAGTGGTCGAGCACACATTTGTTGAAAATACCTTGCCATGCTTCCCTATTGCTTTGTGTTGCAGAAAACCAGAATCCAGGGGCAGAAAGGGGTCGGCCGACCAGGTTTTTTGGCAGGCCGACCACCCTTTTGGGTCTCCACCACAAAGGGGTGGTCGGCAGGTGGTCTCCTATGTCATTGGCTGGTCGGCAACCCTCCCACAACTTCCCAGAGTGGAGTTTTAGCCTCTTGGAGCTTCGTGCAAGTTTCTGAAATAAATTGCACACAAAGGCGAGATGAAGCATCGTGATGGATTTCCCGACGAGGCGACTCGAGCATGCATGCATCCATTGTCATCCAAAACGGAGCCGAGGCAGTGACATTCATTTAGTTTACATGCTTACTTAGCTAGTTTGTTAATTAGTTAATGTCGTGTAATAATTAGCTGTAGTTCATTATTCATCTGGTTTTGTATTATTCGGATCCTCCGAGGAGGGCAATGTTGTAATAAGTGTGCGTGTGTGTGATGTATGTCTTCCAACCCCACGTCTTTCTCCCTTTTATTTACTAGCTCTTGATGGTTAGTTTAGGGCATGTTTCAATTAGCATACTTATGCTCGCATGTTTGCATCATTCATCTGTATTGCATGCACCGAGCTCGGCGCATCATGCTAACTGCACTGTATTTTAATTCCAAGTTGAATACATGTTATCTGTTGCATTTCATATGCCATGTTTAGAATAGCTGAGTCTATCCTAGTTGCATTTTTGCATGTGTTGCATTAGCCATCTTAACATGAACTAGGATCATGCATTGATTACTAACTAGTTTCTGTTTTGGCTTGGAGTACTCGGTAAGTATTTATGCTTTAGCATCCTTGCATGTGTGTGAGTGACTGCCATGATCGCATGTTTACCATGAGGCTATGTGCTTATGTGATATACTTGCCTGAATGCTTGTGGGTGAAGGTTGGGTTGCTTGAGTTGGAATAATTCGTTGAAACCCGTGTTTTAGCCTACTTGCGAGTAGCAAACTTCAATCTATTTTCGAAACAAACGGATATGCGATGCTTTGTTCCAACTTAGGCAATCTAGTATATACTTGTTTTGCTGTGCGCATCACATAGTAATTCTAGGCTAATAAACCGGAATAAGAGCACATGCATTTTCAAAAACTTGATATCATAGTTAGTAGAGGTCGATCTTTGATCGGGCGAGCGGGGGTGCTCACGAAGTGGCATTCCCCAATCGTACCCAAGTTCCCAAGCTGAGGCAACTTTGGTGATGACGGACACATGGCCTTAGGCACGAGTCAGGGTTTCCTAAATTCTCCCATAATAAAATATTTAGGTGGCGACTCTGTATCTGGCAAAGCAGTCCATGTTTGGCACTTCTTTCTAAAAATCATTTTTTCAAAATGATTTGCCGGATTTGGACTCTTTGATGATTCATCGGTCTTGCATTGCACTTTGTGAGATTAGATACAGGACCGTGGCATTGAGTCCCGAGCTGTAGTGAGCCCAAATGAACAAAACGGGATTCCCTTCCGGGGCGTTCGGGGACGTCTACAGTTTCTGGCGACTCTGCTGGGGAGTTAGAGAACTTGACTCAAACTCATGATATCTTGTTTTGACTACACTTATGTGTTTCTTTGCATTGCATTTGCATTGTGTAGACACCCCATTTTTGACCGACCTTGAGACTCAGACATCACCAGTTGAGCACTTGGTGATATTACATGTTGTGCTTGTTCAGAAGTCTCAGAGTCGCGGCTGCGAGCCCTGCCTCCGGACTTCCAAACCCTCTTCTGTGCCTTGCCTCGGTTTGCGAACCAGACTCGGTTTTCTCTGTTTCTTTTCCTGAGGGGAGGGAGAGGTCCAGTAGACCATCTCTCAGTGGCCGTGGGCTACATTTTGTGGCCGCAGGCCATTTTGCCCATTTCGGAGTCCGGTTTCCGATTTTTCAGGACCGTTGGCCGTGTGCCTCGGTTCGGGACCGCCTAACCATCTCCGTTTGCTCTAAATTTTGGCATACATCTTATTTTCTCCCTTTCAAGGGACACTGGGGCCTGAGAAACCCACTTCGTGGCCGAACGCCACTTTCGGTGCTTGACAGCCCATTTTCGGGACCCCGAACTGCGTGTTTTGGCCCCCGAGCATTCGTTTTGCATTGCTTTTCGTTCATTTTTGGCAGGTGCCTCTGTTTCATCACCAGGGAGGTCATTGGAGGGTGGGAGGCCAGCAATTATCTTGGCAACCAGTTATGTTCTATTTTCGCCCTCCGACACCCATTTTTCGCACTTCCGGGCTAATGTTGAACACCTTGGGGCCACTTTCTTGAACTTTGAACCACATACTTGTGATGTACACACTTGGGAGGATCCTAAAAGTTGGTGGCCGGCCAGTAATTCCACCTGACCCTTTTGAACCCCTCTTTCCGAGCTAATGTTGAACACCCTTGAGCCACTTTCTTGGACTTTTAACCACAAGGTTGTATTGTACACACATGAGAGGACACCATCTTGTGGTGGCCGACCACTAAACCAACTTGACCCTTTTGAGCCCTAGCCGGCCGGCTAGGGGGTGTGGCCGGCAGACCACCTGCAACAAAAATAACTGGCCGGCCATGTTCCTTGCAACATCAACTTTACAGCTGTATAGCTGTTTCCCCCCAAAAATATCCCAATCCGGGGGATATTTTGTGGGGGAAAGCTTGTCTCCTTTTTCCCCCACCTTTGGCCCCTCTTTTTGGTCCATATAACCAAAGGCCAGCACTTGTATTAGAGGTTAGAAGAAATTGCTTCCAAGTCTTGCATTGCTTCCCCTCTCCTTCTCTCATTTCTACCCTAAAACATTCAAGTTCCACACTTCATTCCTTCACCACCACCAAGCACCACCATCACCACTTCATTTCCAGCAACAAGGAGGGCTTCTCAAAGGCTAAAGGTGCTGCAACTTGGTCCAAGAAGCAACAAAAGACTTGTCTCCAAGGGTGAGTTGCCATCTCCCATTTTTTGAGCTTTTCTTTGCAACATTTCTTAGCCATCTATGCTTTTTGCTTTGAGCTCCGGCCATAACTGAAAGTGGCCTTCTTTTGAGCTCATTTTCATGTCTCATTAAGGGCTCAACCCTGTTTGAGCCCTCCATCTTGCACTTGCTTCATTATCCCTCTAAAATGTCATTTTCTTGCATGATATTTTTAGCTTGTGTGTGATTTGTTTTGGAACATGTTGTAAACTGATAATAGGCTTATTTTGAGCCCCTATTCAACATTTAAGAAGGGCTCAACACTGTTTGGGACTTCCATGTTATACTTGCCTTTATACTCCTTTTTTGGTCCCATTTTTGCATGCTTTGGCAGCCTATTGTGCTTTGGTTTTTGGCCATTTTACAATTCTGAAAATAGTCTTATTTTGGTCCATTCTTCATGTTTCATTTAGGGCCTTTCATGGTTTTGGACCTCCATATGTCACTTCATGTTATATCTCTCTTTTGGTCCCCATTCTTGCATGTTTTGTTAGCCTATCATGCTTTTGTTTTTGGTCATTTTACAGTTCTGAAAATAGTCTTATTTTGGCCCATTCTTCATGTTTCATTAAGGGTCTTTGGCCGTTTGTGGAATATTTTGCATACCTCATGTTATAGCCTCTTTTGAGCCTTATTTTGCATTGCATTTCTAGCATATTTGTATACTGTTTTGGAGTTTTTACAGTTTTGTAAATATGCTTATTTTTTGTCCCTCTTCAATGTTGTAGAAGGGAATTTTTCAGTTTAGGCTTTGCATATACCACTTGCCTCTTTGGCCACCTTTTGGCCCTTTTTCTTGCATAGGAGTGCAGCCATACTTGTGTTTGTTTTTGGGGTTTTTACAGTTCTGGAAAACATCATATTTTGGGCCCCTCTTCAACTTTGTTGAAGGGCCCTAACCTGTTTGAGGACAGAAGATGTGAGTTACTTCTTAATCTCATGTTTAGGGCTATTTCTTGCATGCTAGTTTTGCCCTGTCTTGGTTTGCTATTTGGCCATGCTATAAACTGGAAAAGTGCATATTTAGAGGCTTCCTTGCTTCTGTCTATTCATTGCATGTGCCAATTGTGCATGTTTGGTATAGCTATAGGCCATTTCGGGTGCCAAAATTCATGTTTCGGGACCATTCCGTGCATCGGGTGTACTTTCGCCTCGTTTCGGGGCTGTTTCCCCCCACTTTTCATTGCTGAAAATCCATTAGCATGCTTATATGTCATTTCCATGCATTTACATTGCATATGCCATTACCTTGGTTTGCGTGCCCGCGTGCATGCATTTCGAGGCACTTCATTTTTTATCCATCGGCCTCTTATGTGAGTGAGGCTGAGGCTCTCTCATGTTAGTATAAGTCCATGTTGCATTTTCCATGCCATTGCATTGCATATGCCATTGCCTCGGTTTGCGTGCTCGCGTGCACGCATTTCGAGGCACTTCATTTTTTATCTATCGGCATCCTATGTGAGTGTGGCTGAGGCTCCCTCATGTTAGTGTAAGCCCATATCATATTTCCATGTCATTTGCATTGCATATGCCATTACCTCAGTTTGCGTGCCCGTGTGCACGCACTTCGAGGCATCTCATTTTTACAGCATAGTGCATACTAGGTTGTATCTTAGATCGCATTCTGTCATTTTCTCAGTTTGCGTGCCCGTGTGCACGCATTTCGAGGCATCTCATTTTTTTACAGCATAGTGCATACTAGGTTGTATCTTAGATTGTATTTTGTCATTTTCTCGGTTTGCGTGCCCGTGTGCACGTATTTCGAGGCATCTCATTTTCATAGCATTGTGTATGTTAGGATTATATCTTAGTCGTATTTCATGCATATCATGCATATTGTATCGTGTTCGGAATAGGAGTTAGCCCGGGCACGGGAAACGAGGTACATTCTGTACTCCGAGTGACGGAATGTATCTCAATTCCCTAGTCACCGACACTCCGGATTATCCATGATGGAGTTAGGTTTTAGCTGTGTTTTTATGTGCATTCATTCTATATTGAGTTGCACATTTCGACTCCTCGGTCATCATGCATCGATATGCGTGATTGGTGGCACGAGGATCGAGGCATGCATATATCTGTGAAAATACATTGCCATGCCCCTTTCCTGCTCTCTGTTGCAGCAAAATGAAGAATCAGCAACTTTTTGGAGCTTGGCGCGCATTTCAAGAAAAGGTGTAAACAGAGGCTAATTGGGGCATCGTCATGGATTTCCGCGCAAAGGCAACCCGGGCATACATCATTCATCATCCGGAATGGAATCAAGGCAGTCCCTGGCTTGCATGCCAGTTTATTTATTTTCTTAGTTAATTTGTTAATTAATTAGGAATTTGTACATTATTTGGACTGTATTATTTGGACTGTAATATTCTTTTATTCGGGACTGTATATTTATTCGGACCCTTTGTGCGAGGGCATAATTGTAATAAGTGTGCGTGAGTGTGATGTATGTCTTCCAACCCAACGTCTTTCTTCCATTTTATTTACCTACTTATGATGGTTAGATTAGGGCATATTTCAATTAGCATACAGTATGACAGCATGTTTGCATCATTCATCTGTATTGCATGCACCGTGCTCGGCGCATCATACTAACTGCATTGTACTTTCAATTCCGAATTGAATACTTATTAGCTGTAGCATTTCATATGCCATGTTTAGAATAGCCGAGCCTGCTATAGTTGCATTTTGCATGTGTTGCATTAGGCATTTCTGTATACTTAGGATTCATGCATGATTTCTAATGAGTTTCTGTTTTGGCTTGGAGTACTCGGTAAGTTCTATGCTTTAGCATCCTTGCATGCGTGTGAGTGACTGCCATGAATAGCATGCTTATCATGAGGCTAATTGCTTATATGATATAACTGCCTAAATGCCCGTGGGTGAAGGTTGGGTTACTTAAATTGGAATAAATCATCAAATGTTTCAAGCCTACCTGCGGGTAGCAAACCATTTTCAAAAAACAAACATGGAATGTTTTGTTCCAATTCAGGCGACCCAGTCTATACTTGTATGCTGTGCGCATCACATAGTAACCTAGGCTAATAACCGGAATAAGAACACACAATGTTTTCAAAAATAGATATCATGGTTAGTAGAGGCCGATCTTTGATCGGGCGAGCGGGGGTGCTCACGAAGTGACCTTCCCCAATTGTACCCAAGTTCCCGAGCCGAGGCAACTTTGGTGATGACGGACAGTGGCCTTTGGCACCGAGTCAGGGTTTCCTAAATTTCCCATTAAAAAACATTTAGGTGGCGACTCTGTATCTGGCAAAGCAGTCCATGTTTGGCACTTCTTTCAAAAAAATCTGTTTTTCTCAAAACGATTTGCCGGATTTGGACTCTTTGGTTCAGACTTAGAACCGTGACTACAAATCGAGTCCTAGCTGTAGTGAGGTCCCCCGCAGGCTTGTTACACATTGGTGCGCCTAAGTCACAGTGTTTGCCGTCTGTTATTCCTGAACGGTTTGTCGGAGGCTCGCTTCAAAAAGCGTGCCATAAGGTTGACCGGTTACGGGCTTTGCCACGATAGGAACACAAACTCCGGTTTTACCAGGGCACCTTTTTGACCATTCGACCTAGTGCATATTCGGAATCCATAGTGACTATCCCAAACTAGGACAGGTTGCTCACCCGATTATAGGTTGTTTGAAACCGCTGCGTACGTAGTGAAACCCTAGCTCCTGACAAAATAGGACAGGGAAACCCTACCCCTCCAAAGGGATGTTTTGGCTCTCACTTGTTTGCTATATGCTTTTAGATTGCGTCTCTACAGGAATGCATGCATCAATTTGCAAGTCTGGGTATCAGGCCTGTGGGCATCATCGGTTTAGTATTTTGGGAATCAGTTATTTGCGGGTATCAGATTCAGTTTTTGGGGCAGTAATTTGGGGAACAGTGATCAGTGGTTGAATATAGTTATCCAGCCATACCTGTATCTGTCCTAGTGAAATTGGGCTGAGCTACTGCCTGTTTTCTCTTTCAGTTCAAAGATTCAGTTCAGAGCAGTCAGTATCTTCCTTCGCTGAGGCAAAGCAGAGAAAGGCCAGTTAGGGCTCACCGGTTCATTTGATCCGTCAGTCACCAGTCACATCACCTCCGATCAGTTCAGTGGACTCATGATGACACAGAATTCAGAGGAAATAGTGGTTATGGAAGCTGTATTAAACCAAGGAATCATCATACAGGGTGATACCGACGTTGAAGTGCCACACCCACCCAGATCACCTTCCGCACATCAGATCTGGGAACCCCAGTTATTTCAAACCCGTGAGCCCACCACTTTCAAGTTGATGAGAATGATTGGCGATCTTCAGAGATCCATGGCTGATCTAGCCTACGGAATGTTGGCTTCACCCCCAACCACATCGTATGCCGGGAACTTCATACCGAAGGAGCCCCCACTACTGGGGCGAATTGTAATCGAACTCAACCAACCTGAAGCCATCCCAAATTCCAACAATGGCATGTCGGCAACAACGGGGCTCCACTCTGATGTAGCAACTCAAACCTTTTACCAAGCCGAGGCGAGTAATAAGAACAAGGTGAAGGTGGACACCGATCCCTACGAACAACTCCTATGGGATGTTGAGGCTTTGAAAGTCGGAGGACTGAATAAATAGCAGGTGCTCGTTATTACTGTAAAAACTGTGGATGACACTTTCCCCACTCAGAGTGAGAGCAGTTCAAGCCAAGGAAAAAACCGGGAGAAGGGCCGTCGTACCAGAAACGATCCTTTGAGCTCTAATCCTACACACGAGAGAGATCGGCAAACCAAGCCAGCACCTGCTGACCCTTTCGCTAGTGCGCCCAACAAAAATCCACAAACCTCGAAGTATCAACCCCGAGGTCGCAGGGTCTTCCATGCCCTCTATATGCCTCTATCCAAGGCCCTTCAAGTCCTTGCTGAAAAGGGGCATCTTAAACCCCTCGAGCCTCAGCCCCTCCCTGCTTATCTTCCACCAGGTCATGATACTACCCAGTACTGTGCGTACCATCAACAGACTGGTCATAGCACCAACAATTACTTCCGTCTTCGCCATGAAGTATAGGACTTGTTTGACAACGGGGTCGTCCTCCCACCAAGCTCAGCAAAGTCTATTGTTACTGGATCAGTGAACCTGGAGGATAATGTGATGTGATCAGGGGATGAACCACCTGCGGGCGGTGCTCGGTTTACTTCGGATGTGGCATTTGGCACGCACTGTTTTAAGCATTTGCGAATGCTAGTTTTGTAGTTTCTGACTTGGGTGTTGAGTCAGTTCTGTAGTTTTGTTTTGAGTCTGTCCCATTGTCTTAAGTCGGTCTTTTTGATTAAGGGTCTGTCTTGTTGTATCGAGTCAGTCCTGTTGTATAAAGGTCAGGTTATTCTGGGGGTGTTACCTTGGGCATCACTATTTTGTTTTGTGTTTATCTTTTTGCTTTCTCTCGAGTTTGTTTCTGCCTTAGAGCCAGTTACACCAGAAGATCTAAATGAAACAGTAGTGATTTTCACACTCTTGTGTTTGCTTCTACCTTGCGCCAGTTATGCCAGAAGTTTGAATGAAACGGCAGTGCATTTCACCTGCTCTTCTGTGCCTTGAAATTATTGCATTGACCTAAGTTTTTCAAAACTTTTTGAACACTGTGATGAAAACAGAGAGGGAGGAATTCCTCGGGTTTTGCAAAATTTGATCAATTGAGAGAAAGAGAGACATGCTAAGCCCTTAATGAATGAAATCGTGTTTGTTAATATGAGTACTGAGAAGGATCCAGGCTTGATCCAGATTGGTTCTGCATTGTCTTCGACGTGAGCAATTAGTCGCTTTCTTAAAAGATTTCAAAAAATATTTTGCGTGGTTCAACGAAGACCTGTGTGGAATTACTCTTGAGATTGTGCAGCTTAGGATCACTCTCAGCCTCGAGACTCAACCCTTTTGTTTCCAAACCTTGAACCTTAATTCAGAATGTTCAAATGGTCAACCACAATGTAAGGCCCGCGTGGCCGGATCAGAAGCAGCCCATAAACTAGGGGCGAGAATATCAGATGTGATCAAAGGAAGCTTGCGAACCTAGATCAAAAATAGCCCTTGAACTAGGGGCAAAAATGTCAGATGTGCTCGAAGAGCCGAAGATGGATCATTCCACAAATCAATAAAGATTGGCAAGAATGCCAAACCCTAGAAGGAGGAAAGAAGAAGACATTGCTGAAGGACAATCGAGTTCCTATCCATAACACTAGGGGCAAATTCACCCTCCATTGGATGGACTTCTACATTATTAGCGAACAACAGCCATTCTCCTGGATTCAGATGACTTCAAGATCTCAAAACCATTTGACATGGACAAGGCTATACTTTTACCCTTGAGAGGCTCGCTGGGCTAAAAACTCGGAAGGGCGACCCAGGCAAAAGTTAAAGTAAGGAAAAGAAGAAAAAGAAAAAAAGAGAAAAATGCAAAAAAAAAGAAGAAAATAAGAAAAATGAAGAAAATGAAAAGAAAAGATGAAAAAGAAAAAAGAAAAAGAGAAATGAAATGAATTGAAAAGAAAAGAAGAACAAAGCTCGCAAGGTTGAAAACCCAGAAAGGGCAGCCTTGGCAAAAGTTAGAACGCAAAAGGAGAGGTTAATACTCGAGTGTACCTTAACCCCCCGAACTACGTAAGGCTTGATTCCCATGTTTGGGATACGTAGGCAACTTCGTTCTGAAGTCCAGCCGTAAAACACTTCAAATTCAACTGTGTCCATGTGATGGTTCTGGTCATCTTTGTCTTCTCTGTATCTGAGAGCTCGGTTGTGATCGTCACCTTGAAAACTGGTTACAGTGTGCTACGGTGCTATTCAAACAAGGGGCAACTTTCCGTTGCCATACAGCGCGCTGCGGTGCAATTCAAACAGGGGGCAACTTTTCGTTGCCATACAGCGCGCTGCGGTGCCATTCAAACAAAGGGGCAACCTTCCGTTGCCATGCAGTGCCGTTCAGACAAGGGACAATTCTCCTTCGGATCCGAGGTTATGCATCTCGAGGTTAGGTTCCGTGCTCGTTGAGCAGTGGCCGTTTGCAAAAACAGTTTTTGAGAATTTTTACTAAGGTTGATTAATTTTCTCGAAAAGTATTTCATTTTTCAAAACTGGACCATTTCGTGGACCCAAAAGAGGAAAATTTTCAGTGCTCATAACCTAACTTGCATGATTTCAAATCAGAAAATTGAACAAATGTGTTAATCTAACTCTCATGTTGGTCAAAATTGTTTTCGTAGAAAGCAAAAACAAAAAATGGTCAAAATAATGAACTAGGGGCACAGTTGAGTCAGGTGTTCTGTCTTTTCTTCGTTGTCAACATACTTGCCAGAAAGGGCACTCTACTTGCCAAGAAGGGCATTCTATCTGCAAGAAAAGGGCACAACTGAGGATAACAACGAAGGGCTAAAAGCTCTCTCATCCTTCAAATAGTGAGGCATCAAGCCAAGTGCGAAGCACGAATTGGAATGGATCAATGCATTCCACTCCCTCATCCAGGGCACTGACTAGACGTCACTGGAAGAAGTAGCCGCGAGCTGATAACGTTGGGCATAAACCCACAACTATCTTGTTTATCCATTAATCACCTAGGGAGAGGGATAAAAAATGAGAGATTGAAGAATAGAGAGATGTGCGCTGAGAGGAAAAGCGAGGAAAGGGTTTCGAGAGAAAAACCGTGCTTGAGGGCTGAGTGATGTGAGAATCACAAATAACAAAGGGTGGGAATAATACTCGAAGAAACTGGCTCCTTGTGCACTGAGAGGTCTCTTGCTATTGGAACACGTCTGTGTGTCGTGTCAGTCGTTTTGACTGTCTCGATTCTTGTTTTGAGTCGTTTCGGGTGCCTATAGATGTGTTTAGGTTGTCTTACCTTGTCTTTCTCTTTGTTGTTGAGTCATGGTGTGTTGTGTTCAGTCGTAGGCTCAATACCCAGTTAAGAATTTATTCTCACTCTCAATTTAAAAAAAAAAAAAATCATTTTGTGCTCAGAGTGCCGTGTCGTTCTCTACATTTGTGCAAAACGAGATTTTGTTCTTTCGAAAACCACAGGGTTCAACCCGGGTCATGTGGGAGCAGTAAAACCAGGACCTATCTGAAACCATATAGGTTCCAGACTTCGAAGCAAAAGAAAAAAAGGGAAAATGTCGGGCATCTAAGTTTGTTCTAACTTCTGCAAGTTCCGTCATCGCATCCTGTATGTTCAGAAAGCGCTGTGTGTTCAAAATTAAAAGAATACTGTGTTATGAGCCGTGTGTTCAGATCGAGCAGTGTTATGTTATGAGCTGCGTGTTCAAAAAAATAAAAATGTATGAGCTGTATGTTCAAAGTGAAATTCGTGAGCTACGTGTTCAAAATGAAGTGAATGAGCTGTATGTTCAGAAATGAAAATTCATGAGCTGCATGTTCAGAATTAAGAATGAGCCACGTGCAAATGAAAATGTATGAGCTGCGTGTTCAAAGTGAAATTTGTGAGCTGCGTGTTCAAAATGAAGTATATGAGCTGTGGGTTCAGAATTGAAATGTGTGAGCTGCGTGTTCAACATGATGTATATGAGCTGTGTGTTTAGAATCGAAAAGTGTGAGCTGCGTGTTCAACATATGAGTTTTGGGTTCAGAGTTGAAATGTGTGAGCTGCATGTTTAACATGAAGTATATGAGCTGTGTGTTCAGAATCGAAAAGTGTGAGCTGCGTGTTCAACATATGAGCTGTGGGTTCAGAATTGAAATGTGTGAGCTGCGTGTTCAACATGAAGTATATGAGCTGTGTGTTCAGAATTGAAAAGTGTGAGCTACGTGTTCAACATATGAGCTATGGGTTCAGAATTGAAATGTGTGAGCTGCGTGTTCAACATGAAGTATTTGAGCTGTGTGTTCAGAATTGAAAAGTGTGAGCTGCATGTGCAACATATGAGCTATGTGTTCAGAACTGAAAAGTGCGAGCTGCGTGTTCAAACATATGAGCCGTGTGTTCAGAATTAAAATGTGTGAGCTGCGTGTTCAACATGAAGTGTATGAGCTGTGTGTTCAGAATTGAAATGTGTGAGCTACGTGTTCAACATGAAGTGTATGAGCTGTGGGTTCAGAATCGAAATGAGCTGCGTGCCCCCAAATGTGCTGTGTGCCCCAAAATGTGCTATGCGCCCGAAATGAACTGTGTGTTCAGAATAAGTCGTGTGCCCCCAAGATGAGCTGCGTGCCCGAAATGAGCTGTGTGCCCGAAATGAGTTGTATGCTCGAAAAATAAGCCATGTGCCCGAAAAATGAGCTGTGTGCCCCCAAGATGAGCTGTGTGCCCAAGATCTACTGTGTGCCCGACATGAGCTGTGTGCCCCCAAAATGTGCTGTGTGCCCAAAATGAGTTGTGTGCCCGAAATGTGCTGTGTGCCCTAAAATGAGCTGTGTGCCTGAAAAATGAGCTGTGTGCCCCCAAAATGAGCTGTGTGCTCGCAAAACGTGCTGTGTGCCCAAAATATGCTGTGTCCCCAAAATGAGTTGCGTGCCCGAAATAAGCTGTGTGCCCAAAAGAGTTGTGTGCCCAGATAAACAGAGTGTTGTGTTTCAAGCTGCGTGTCGAATGAACAGAATTTTGTGTTGGGAGTCGCGTGCCAAACAAACAAAGTATTGTGTTGTGAGCTGTGTGCCGAATAAACCGAATACTATGTTATGAGCTGCATGTTCAGAATGAGCAGTGTGCTGATCCAAGCTGTGTGTTCAAAGTGAACAGAATACTGTGTTGACTGTTTCACTGTTTCAGGCCAGAATGGCGATCAGAAGTGCTCTCCTTGAGTACCATTCCCCGTCAAAGTTATCTTGGCTATGTTTGCAATAAGGAAAAGTTGTGAATATGATCAGGAAGGAAAACGACATTTGTGGTTTCTGCATGCAGAAGTTATCCCTTGTCAGCATTTCAAGACCTTTATACTGTGAGTTGAAGGTAAGTGTTCGAAGAACACAATGGAAGGAAGATCCCTGTCAGAGTAAAGCGGTTTACTGCCACTCACTCCATAAGGTGCTTTCTAAAGTGCCGCTTTGTCTGTTTATTACATTCCCTAAACATCATGCTCTACATTGCTTGTAGCATGTACTGTATCATTGCACTTATTGTGTTTATTTGCATCTTGTGTTATCTTGTACTATTTATCCTTTTACGCCGAGCTGTGTTTAGGATCGTTGTCCTCCGCTACTTGCTCAGGTTGCGCCGAACACGCACCTGATACTTTGTTTCGGACCTCTTCTTACGATTTCAGCGTGGTTTGAGTGTCCGTCTCCTCACACGATTTCAGCGTGTTTGGAATTCATCTCAGGTTGTGTTGTGTACGCACCTGGGCGGTTTGTTTTCGGACATCCTCTCACTATTTCAGCGTGGTTTGAGTGTCCCGTTCCTTACACAATTTCAGCGTGTTTGGAATTTATCTCAAGTTGCATTATAGACACGCTGGGCGGGTTGTTGGACCTCCTCTCACGATTTCAGCGTGGTTTGAGTGTTCCGTTCCTTACGCGATTTCAGCGTGTTTGGAATTTATCTCAGGTTGCGTTGTGTACACACCTGGGCGGTTGTTTTCGGACCTCCTCTCACGATTTTAGCGTGGTTTGAGTGTTCCTTTCCTCACACGATTTCAGCGTGTTTGGAATTTATCTCAGGTTGCATTGTAGACGCGCTGGGCAGGTTGTTGGACCTCCTCTCACGATTTCAGCGTGGTTTGAGTGTTCCTTTCCTCACACGATTTCAGCGTGTTTGGAATTCATCTCAGGTTGTGTTGTTTACGCACCCAGGCGGTTTGTTTTCGGACCTCCTCTCACGATTTCAGCGTGGTTTGAGTTTCCCTTTCCTCACACGATTTCAGCATGTTTGGAATTTATCTTAGGTTGCGTGGTGTACGCACCTAGGCAGTTGTTTTCGAGCCTCTTCTCACGATTTCAGCGTGGTTAGAGTATTCTTTTTCTCACACGATTTCAGCGTCTTTGGAATTTATCTCCGGTTGCGTGGAACGCGCTCTTGATTGGTTTTCTCTGTTCTTCCTCTTCTCACGATTCCAGCGTGGTTGGAGTGCGTTACCCCATTTGCATCTATTGCTCTATATGTTACATCCATAATTATCAAACCGGCTTCCCGTAGCGTATAAGCCCAATTATCAAAATCTTCCTGCATAACATTTTGCATTTTGCCCCCCTACCTGTGGGCACATCTCTTTTATCTCGCTTGTTTGTCTAAGTCTTTGGCATTGTCGAAAATGGGTCGTCTCTAGGCTTCGACATTCACTCCCGTCATGTATGACTTTCGAGTTCTGTCAAAGAGGGGCAACTGTAGATACCCCATTTTTGACCGACATTAAGACTCAGACGTCATTTATTGAGCGCTCGGTGATTGCGCATGTTGTGCTCGTTCTGAGGTTTCGGAGTTTTGGCTGAGAGCCTTACCCCCGGACCTCAGGACCCTTTTGTGCTTGTCTCGGTTTGCGAACTAGGTTCTGTTTTCTCTTCTCGAAGGGAGGGAAAGGTCTCATAGATTATCTCTCAGTGGCCATAGCATACTTTTCGTGGTCGTAGACCACTGTTCCCGTTTGGAGACCAGTTTTCAATTTTCGGAGCTGTCGGCCGTGCGCCTCGGTTCGGGACCGCTTAACTTTCTCCGTTTGCTCCGGTTTTTGGTACACACCTTGTTTCCTCTCTCTAGAGGGACACTGTGGCCCGGGAGACCACCTTCGTGGTCGCACGCCACTTTTGATGCTTAACAGTCAGTTTTCGGGGCACCCGACTGCGCGTTTTGGCCCCTAAACCCTCGTTTTGCATCCGTCCTAGTTCATTTTCGGCATGGACCCTATTTTCATTGTTTGGAAGGTGGTACAAGGGTGGGAGACCACCTTTTCTTCTTGGAGACCACTTTTCCCCGCCGGCCAGTTTTTCTTGTCAAGTAATTGGTCTCCCTGACTTTTGAGCCACAATTACTGGTCTCCCACCATACCACTAGCTTGCATTGAGTTGGGAGACCACCCCTAGAGGCTGCCGACCAGCTTTTAAAGCTTGAACCTTTTGACCCTGGTCGACCGAACAGGGAAGGTGGTCGGCCGACCACTTGAACTGGTTGGCCTACTTCCCCCTTTTCTGTCTCTATGAGTGTGTACCAGCTGTGCCAGGTGGAGGGCACAGACTGTATCCTCCGTACACATGTATGGAGGATTGGAAACCTTGTTTTGGCTTCTTAAAGAAGCTTGGCCCTTTGCTCTAAGCTTCTAGGAGAAGCTAGAACCCTTTTTAGCTTCTTGAAGAAGCTTGACCCTTTGGCTCTAGCTTCCTCAAGAAGTTTGACCCTTTTTGCTATAGCTTCCTCAAGAAGCTTGGACCTTTACACAAGCTTCTTGAAGAAGCTTGGACCTTTGTTCCTCTATAAAAGAGACCCTCTCCCTCATTTGCAAAGGTTCAGAAAATTGTTTAAGGCTTATGCATACACTTCCCTCTATATCTCTACACTTTGGCTCTAAAGTTGCACAGTTCTTGACCCCTTTGCATACCATCTCCTAGCACAACACCTCCATTATCAACCTAAGCACCTTGGAGCTGGTTTTTAGAGGTTGAAGATGTGCTATTTTTGGTCCAGAAGCTGCTGGTCCCTTTGGCTACAAGGGTAACACTCTATTTCCCTATTTTTAGCATTGTTTTGTTCCATCTCTTAGCCTAGTTTGCAAGCATATTTGAGCTTTGTCATAAACTGAAAAAAAGTCTTATTTTGAGGCCCTTAACATGTTTGTTTGAGACCATTTTTCTGTTGGGGGTCATCTACCTCCTTCCATGCTTGTTTTCACCTTGTTTTAAGCCATGCACTTAGACCTTTGCATTGAGATTTGTTTGGCCTTCTAGCCACTGAAATCCAGTGGATTTTCAGTGGCTAGCATACTATTTTGAGAGCCAAAATCAGAGAGGGGTGACCCTCTCACCCCTTGTTTTGTTTTCTAGCATATTTGGCCTATCAAAGGAGCCTATACTTGCATGCTTCCTAGCCTCATTTCAGGCTCTTTTCAGTGAGTTTTAGGGTCTACATAATCTCTGTCCAGATGTGGTTTTGTCATATTGGGTGTCCATCTTGCATGTGTAGAACAAACCTCTTTATAGCCTATCAAAGGAGCCTATCATTCTTGCATGCATGGACTATATTTCAGTAGGTTTTTGGGCTTTATTTGGCATGTCATACCTCTGAATTTTTCTGGTTTAGTGGCCTCTTGAATTCCTTGTATACTTGTAGTGTAAACCCTCTTCACTAGCTTGTATTGCATGTTGTTTTGGCCCTTGATTCTAGCACTTTTTGGCCATGCCTTAAACTGATTTTGTGCATGTTTTGGACTGCCTTAGCTCTGTTTTTATGCCTCATGGTCGAATGATGCTTGCTATGCATGGTTGTAGTTCAATACCCTTGCCTAGCTTTGAGTTTTGTAGCCTCTTGCATGCTTGAATAGAGATGTTTGCATGTCTTGACATCATTGTGCATGTTATTTCAGACCTCATAATTGTGCCATGTTCCCATGTTTTCCACTCCTTAAGTGCATTTGAGAGTTGTGCTTGTTTGTCTCATTTTTGGACCATTGCATGAGCTTCATTTTCATGCCTTTTGAGCCACCATTTTAGTCCATATTTGCTACTGTTTTGGTCTGCATAGGGACTGTTTGGGGGTGGTTTGGTCATTTGAGCATCGCTTTGCATACCTCTAGTGTAATCCACTTCACTAGTTTCGGTATTCGGGCCATCTAGCATGCATTGTGTGAGTTGTTTGCATGATTCAGAACCATTGTGCATCATGTTTCAGAGCTGGAAAATGTATGTTTGTGTGCCATGTTTCATCCCTTGCCATGCTTTGGTAGAGAGGCATTTGATGCCTTAGGATCAAGCCTTTGCATTGTGTGTGCTTATGTGTGTCTTGTAGCTTTGATTTCATCATGTTTGGCCACTGATTTGGGTGTGGCTGAGGCCCATTCACTTTGGTTTAAGTCCATCTTGCATTGTGTATGCCACATAGTACATGTTGTTGCATGAGTTGATCATTGCATTGAGCATGCCTTGTTCATCTCATTGTGTTTGTTAGTCTTCACATGTGCATTGTGTATGCCATTGTTTAGTCCATGTGCATTGAGTATGTCATGTGTAGTTCATAGCATTGTGTATGCCATTTGCATGCTTACATGTCATTCCTTGTATCCTTGTATCATTTAGTTGCATTACATTAGGATTGCATGCTGGAAGTTGCATTGAGCATGCCATTCTCATTTTATCATGTTTGGGATAGGAGTTAGCCCAAACACGGGAAACGAGGAGCGTCTCATACTCCTAGTGATGAAACGTGCCTCGATTCCCGGTCGCCGACACTCTTGACTATCCATGACAGAGTTGTTGGCTTTAGATGCTTATTTGTGTATTCATGTCACATTAAGTCGTGCAATCCGACTCCTCGGCCATCATGCATCGAGATGCGTGATTGGTGGTCCGAGGATCGAGGGTTACACTCCCTAGAACCTATGCTATGACGGGGAGAGTGGTCGAGTACACATTTGTTGAAAATACCTTGCCATGCTTCCCTATTGCTTTGTGTTACAGAAAACTAGAATCCAGGGGCAGAAAGTGGTCGGCCGACCAGGTTTTTTGGCAGGCCGACCATCTTTTTTTGTCTCCACCACAAAGGGGTGGTCGGCAGGTGGTCTCCCATGTCATTGGCTGGTCGACAACCCTCCCATAACTTTCCAGAGTGGAGTTTCAGCCTCTTGGAGCTTCGTGCAAGTTTCTGAAATAAATTGCACACAAAGGCAAGATGAAGCATCGCGATGGATTTCCCGACGAGGCGACTCGAGCATGTATGCAGCCATTGTCATTCAAAAAAGAGCCGAGGTAGTCACATTCATTTAGTTTACATGCTTACTTAGCTAGTTTGTTAATTAGTTAATGTCGTGTAATAATTAGCTGTAGTTCATTATTCATCTAGTTTTGTATTATTCGGATCCTCCGAGGAGGGCAATGTTGTAATAAGTGTGCATGTGTGTGATGTATGTCTTCCAACCCCACGTCTTTCTCCCTTTTATTTACTAGCTTTTGATGGTTAGTTTAGGGCATGTTTCAATTAGCATACTTATGCTCGCATGTTTGCATCATTCATCTGTATTACATGCATCGGGCTCGGCGCATCTTGCTAACTGCATTGTTTTTCAATTCCAAGTTGAATACATGTTATCTGTTGCATTTCATATGCCATGTTTAGAATAGCCGAGCCTATCCTAGTTGCATTTTTGCATGTGTTGCATTAGCCATCTTAACATGAACTAGGATCATGCATTGATTACTAACTAGTTTCTGTTTTGGCTTGGAGTACTAGGTAAGTATTTATGCTTTAGCATCCTTGCATGTGTGTGAGTGACTGCCATGATCGCATGTTTACCATGAGGCTATGTGCTTATGTGATATACTTGCCTGAATGCTTGTGGGTGAAGGTTGGGTTGCTTGAGTTGGAATAATTCGTTGAAACCCGTGTTTTAGCCTACTTGCAAATAGCAAACTTCAATCCATTTTCGAAACAAACGAATATGCGATACTATGTTCCAACTTAGGCAATCCAATCTATACTTGTTTTGCTGTGCGCATCACATAGTAATTCTAGGCTAATAAATCGGAATAAGAGCACATGTGTTTTCAAAAACTTGATATCATAGTTAGTAGAGGCCGATCTTTGATCGGGCGAGTGGGGTTGCTCACGAAGTGACCTTCCCCAATCGTACCCAAGTTCTCGAGCCGAGGCAACTTTGGTGATGACGGACACGTGGCCTTAGGCATGAGTCAGGGTTTCCTAAATTCTCCCAAAATAAAATATTTAAGTGGCGACTCTATATCTGGCAAAGCAGTCCATGTTTGGCACTTCTTTCTAAAAATCAGTTTTTCAAAACGATTTGCCGGATTTGGACTCTTTGATGATTCATCGGTCTTGCATTGCACTCCACGAGATTAGATACAAGACCGTGACATTGAGTCCCGAGCTGTAGTGAGCCCAAATGAACAAAATGGGATTCCCTCTCGGGGCGTTCGGGGACGTTTACAGGTACGCAATTTATATTCTGAACATTGAGATTAGCACTATTGATTATCTTTGAGAGATATATTGACTTGATCGCTGGAGTGCCCCGGGTAGACGAACCACTGCCGGAATCTTCTCTTTCTGTTACAGGTCAGCCAGGTGTCATCTATTCTGTCAGTACTCTCCAACTGAATACTAAGTTGGCAGTGTGATCGGAAAATCACTCACACAATTTGGCGCCGTTTATGGGAAAGAAAGGAGAGTAGATGGCCAGTGACGGACAGAAGGATAAGGTTGGGGGCGAAACCCCTGCTGGGAACGAAAAACGCGTTGACCTAAACATGGAGGAAGACGGTTGCAACGAGGAGACTCAAAACCAGAATCACAGCAAGAAAGACGTCAGCAAGAAAGACGTCGGCCAGGACGGCGACGTACCAAAGAAACCAGAACAAAGCAGGTATTAAAACGAAGATGACTCTAAGTATGGAAAGATAGATGCCTTTGAAGGGACGAAGAAGTAAAAGAGATGGCGAACAAATTGGTAGACCTGCAATCGGTCATCAATTTTATGATGCAAAACAATGTCATGCAGCCACTGTTCCCGCTGCAGGGCACGCCGATTCCAGCAGCCAATGCACAGAAGGGAGGGCAGAAACCAATCCCAAAAATCCCCCAGCACACCAGGAGTGAAAAACACTCTCACCGGCCTTCAAGGGAGGTTAGATGAGGAGAGTCGAAGAGAGAAGAGTCGCGGAGGACGCATACCCCAAAGAACTTCGGCATGTTCAGGGGCAGGCGCTCTGTTTCGACACAACTCACGGAGAAAGATCGAAAAGGACCCACCATGAAGCTAAGAGTAGTATGCCGAAAAGACTGAAGTTAGGAGATAGCCGAGCTCCTGGGCGGAACAAAGAAGACTTGAGAAATTACCTCAAGAGGAAGCAGCAGAATGCCGATGTCGAGGTAACTTCCCCTGAAAAGCCAAGAACACCATTCTCAGTGGAGTTAGACAAATTTGAGGGTCCGAAGAGATTCAGTATGCCGAGGTTCCAAATATACGATGATAAATCAGACCCCAACTTCCACGTTGGATTATACTTGAACTCAATGGCATTGTATAGTGGGAATGAGCTGTTACTCTGCAAAGTGTTCCCCTCATCGTTCGGGGAGATTGCATCAGATTGGTTTCACAAACTACCGAAGGGAAGCGTGAAGACCTGGGAAGGCCTGGCCGAGATGTTTGTGGCCAGGTTCGTGACAAACAAGCTGCAGCCATTAAGAGTGGATGCATTGATGGCTCTGAAGATCAGCAAGGATGAAGGCCTTAGGACCTATGCAAAAAGGTCCTATGAGGTGTTCAACCGAATATCGGAGTGTAATCAAGAGGTGGCGGTCGTATCTTTCAAGAACGGCCTAAAAGATGACTGTCCACTACAAAAATCTTTGGCAAAAACATTGTCAAAAAGTGTAGAAGAGCTCATGGTGAGAATCGAGAAGTATGCCAGAGCCGAGGAAGATACATTGAGGACTACGGAGGCAAAGCAAGAGAAAGGAAACGGCTCACCGAAGCGAGGCCGAAGTAACAATGGATCCAACAAGCAAGAGATCGGACTAAGGGTTACACAAACAGTTACGACTGTGTTCCGAATCCCAATTCACAAAGTCCTAGACAAAATTCAAAACCAACCCTATTTCAGAGCACCAGCAAGAGCACCAGGAGAGTTTATAGGAAGAAACCTTGGCAGACATTGTGCTTACCACAATGAAGATGGGCACATGACTCAGGGTTGTAGAGCCCTAAAAACACACTTAGAAGACCTGGTGAGGCAAGGCCACCTGAGAGACCTTGTCGATGAGGCCAGGACAAGGGAAGAACAGGCAAGATTGCCTTAGGCGACAGCAGCTCCACCTCCTCCAGCACAGCAACCTCAAGAAGGAGGACCTCGGGTAATTAATGTAATTCACTCGAAGGTCAACGAAAACGAGATTCGGGGGGAGACCCATAAGGTAAAACACCTACAGCATGTCTATCAAGTCGGACAGAAGAGACATCGGGCAGAAGAGTGCCAAGGACCAGTAGTGTTCTTTACTGAAGCCGACCTTGAGATGGTGCAGCATTCACACAACGATGCCTTGGTAGTATCCCTCCATGTTGGGGAATGCCAAGTGAAGCGCATCTTAATCGACCAAGGCAGCTCTTGTGACATCATGTATGATGTCACAAGGAGCTTGGCCTTTACCCAGACGATATGGAGCAATCCAATAGCCCAATGATTGGGTTCAACGGAACGCCGACATGACCCTTGGGAACGACGAGCTTGGAGGTGCAGGCTGGCACCAAGAAGATAAAAACAGAGTTCACCGTAATCGACACACCCTCCCTTTACAATATCATCTTGGGAAGGCCATGGTTGCATGCAATGGGGGTTGTTCCCTCAACACTGTATCAACTATTGCGGTTTTCAACAGAGCATGGAATTGAGGAGGTCAGAGGAGATTAGTTGCAGGCAAAGAATTGCTCCATGGCAGCAATGAAATCCACCTGCAGAGAACCAGCAAAGGCAGAGATCGAAGACGAAGACGTGGAGGTCTTAGAGGATGTCGGCAAGGAACCAGCCGAGAAGAGTGAAGAAGCACTAAAGAAAATCCTCGTCTAGGAAGGGGATGAAGAACGCTTTTTTCTTCTCGGCACGGGCTTAGCTGAAGAAGAGGAAAAAGAGTTGGAAACTTTTTTTAGAGCAAATATTGAGGTGTTTGCTTGGACGCCTTACGAGATGCCTGGCATTGACCCCGAGGTCACTTGCTATAGATTGAACGTTGACAGGTCGGCCAAACCTGTAATCCAACGAGCAAGAAGACCGACATTGATGCACGTCGAAGCTGTGGAAGAGGAAGTAGACAGACTTCTAGAGGCCAGGGCCATTCGAGAGGTAAACTATCCAACATGGCTATCAAATACAGTAGTGGTGAAGAAAAAGAATGGCAAATGGAGGGTCTGCGTGGACTTTATCAGCTTAAACAAAGCCTGTCCCAAAGACAGCTTCCCTCTACCCAAGATTGACCAGCTGGTAGATGCCACTTCAGGGCATGGAAGGATGAGCTTCCTAAATGCCTACAGGGGGTATCACCAGATAGCCACGTACCCCACAGACGAAGAGAAGACTGCGTTTATCACCCCAAAAGAGTTGTATTGCTACAAGGTGATGCCTTTTGGGTTGAAAAACGCAGGAGCAACTTACCAAAGATTGGTAACCAAGATGTTCAAACACCTGATTGGCCGAACAGTGGAAGTTTACATCGACGACATGGTCGTGAAGACCAAAGAACCTAAAGGTCATCTAACCGATCTGAAAACAGTATTTGAAATCCTTAGAACATATCGGCTCCGACTCAATGCATCAAAGTGTGCATTTGGAGTAAGATCTGGTAAGTTTTTGGGGTACCTGGTGACCAGAAGGGGCATTGAGGCCAGCCTAGATCAGATTAAGGCCATCCTGGAGTTGAAGACGTTGGCAAAACAGGTGCAAATGCTAACTGGAAGGGCCGCAGCCCTGAATAGGTTCATAAGCAGAAGCTCAGACAAGTGCAAACCTTTCTTCAACTTAGTGAAGAAAGCCACAAACTTCCTATGGACTGAGGAGTACGAAGCCGCTTTGGCCGACCTGAAGAAGTATCTGACCACAGCTCCAATTCTTTCAAACCCAAAACCTGGGGAGGAGTTATTTTTGTACTTAGCAGTCTCAGAACACGCAGTAAGCGCAGTGGTAATCTGAGAAGAAAAAGGGGAGCAAAAGGATGTCTACTATGTAAGCAAAACTCTAGCCGATGCAGAAACAAAGTATCTACCCTTAGAGAAATTGGCATTGGCTTTAGTAATGGCTTCAAAGAAACTGAACAATTACTTCCAGGCCTATAAAATTGTGGTGCTAATTGAACACCCCTTGAAGTCCTTGCTGTAACAAGGAGACCTGACAGGAAGAATAGCCAGATGGGCAGTGGCCTTGGGACAGTATGACTTGGAGTACAGACCCAGAACAGCAATCAAAGGCCAAGTTTTGGCCGACTTTGTGGCCGAGTTCACTCCAGAATCCATCGTACGTTGGGCTCCGTTGAGCCGAGATAAACGATGTTCAAGCAAGCAGGGAGAAGCCCAGCCAAATGCAACAGAACAAAGGAAAAACTCAGACCCTGCAACATTTACATCGGCGACTCCTTTCGACTGTTTGTCGATGGGAGTTCAAACTGACAAGGAGCGAGGGCAGGAGTAGTACTGGTATCTCTAGATGGAGAGATATTGGAACAGTCCATCCAATTGGGGTTCAAGGCCTCAAACAATGAAGCAGAGTATGAAGCATTGATTGCAGGACTAAAGCTAGCGGTAGCAACAGAAGCAGATGAAGTAATAGTCTTCTGCGACTCCCAGCTCATAGATAACCAGACAACGGGCGAGTTTGCAGCCCGAGATGAAAGGATGTTAGCCTACGCAAAGGAAGTCAAAAGGTTAGTGGCTTTGTTTCAGAATTGCCGACTACATCAGGTTAGCCGAGATGATAACAGTCACGCCGATGCACTAGCCAATCTGGCTAGTGCAATACAACCTGGAAAAGCTAGGACGATAATGGTCGAATACTTGTCAGGCCCGAGCATTGAACCACCGATCGCAGAACACGAAGCAATGTGTGTGGATATGGGACCAAGCTGGATGGATGTAATTGTAGCATTCTTAAAGGAAGGGAAGCTGCCAGATGACCACAAAGAGGCACACAAGATCAGATTAAAGTCGGCAAGATTCAGTCTGACAGCGAAAGGACATCTCTACAGAAGATCCTTCACTAGACCCCTTTTGAGGTGTGTACATCCTTCACAAGTTAAAGATTTTTTATATGAAATTCATGAAGGAATTTGTGGAAGCCACGCTGGGGGCAGATCACTTGCCCATAGGGCCATTACCCAAGGGTATTGGTGGCCCTACATGCAGAAAGATGCAGAAGCCTATGTGTAGAAGTGTGAAAAATGCCAAAGGTTTGCACCACTGATACACTAGCCAGCAGCAGACCTGAACCCAGTATCCAGTCCTTGGCCGTTTGCCCAATGGGGCATGGATCTCGTTGGGCAACTGCCCCAAGCAACTAGACAAAGGAAGTACCTGCTGGTAGCAACAGATTACTTCATCAAGTGGACGGAAGCTGAGTCCCTAGCCAAGATCCGAGATGTGGACGTGAATAACTTCTTATGGAGGAACATCATCACCAGATTTGGGATTCCGAGAGCAATAGTTGCCGACAATGGAACACAGTTTGACAGTAAGCTAATCAAGAGCTTCTATGCAAAGTTCAAAATCAAGAATTACTTTTCTACCCCGAGTTTTTCTCAGAGCAATAGACAAGCAGAAGCATCCAATAAAGTCATCTTGGATGGGATTAAGAAGAGGTTGCAAGTAGCAAAGGGAAAATGGGTGGATGAACTGCCAAGTGTACTCTGGGCATATCGGACTACGCCGAGAAGATCAACAGGGGAATCCCCCTTTGCCATGGCTTATGGAACAGAAGCTGTCATTCCACTAGAGGTCGGCATCCTAGGAATCAGAACCCAAGGAGTAGAGAATGGGACTAATGATGTACTCTTAGCCCAAGATCTAGATCTTTTAGAAAAAAGAAGGGAAAAAGTTGTAATTCAGCTAGCAGCATACCAACAGCAGCTTGCCAAGGCTTACAATAAAAGGGTTAACCCCAGGGAGTTCCAAGTCGGCGACCTAGTCTTGAGAAAAGTCATCGGCAACAAGAAGGATCCCAGGGAGGGCAAGCTTGGCCCAAATTGGGAAGGACTCTACAGAATTACTTCGATATTGGCCAATGGGGCTTATCGGCTTGAAGATAATGAGGGCAAAGAATTGCCAAGACCCTAGAATACTTGTAATCTAAAATTTTTCTATCATTAGATTTCTCTTGTTTTTTGCCAATGTAATGAATAAAATTTTAGCAGAATTCTTCTACATTTATGACTGGTAAGATACTCGCTGATGTTTCTAGAATATATGTATAATGAGAACCCAAGTGGAACTTAGGTTCACATTAGGGGGCAGAGAGAAGAAAAATGATGTTTAACACTTGTTGAAACTTGAAAAAAGTTTACAAGTTAAAGTTAAACCGAAATGATGTTTAACACTTGTTGAAACTTGTGAAAAGTTTACAAGTTGAAGTTAAACCGAAATGATGTTTAACACTTGTTGAAACTTGAGAAAAGTTTACAAGTTGAAGTTAAACCGAGATGATGTTTAATACTTGTTGAAACTTGAGAAAAGTTTACAAGTTGAAGTTGAACCGAGATAATGTTTAACATTTGTTGAAACTTGAGAAAAGTTTACAAGTTGAAGTAGAACCGAGATAATGTTTAACATTTGTTGAAACTTGAGAAAAGTTTACAAGTTGAAGTTAAACCGAGATGATGTTTAACACTTGTTGAAACTTAAGAAAAGTTTACAAGTTGAAGTTAAACCAAGATGATGTTTAACACTTGTTGAAACTTAAAAAGTTTACAAATTGAAGTTAAACCGAGATAATGTTTAACACTTGTTGAAACTTGAGAAGTTTACAAGTTGAAGTTAAACTGAGATAATGTTTAACACTTGTTGAAACGTGAGAAAAGTTTACAAGTTGAAGTTAAACCGAGATAATGTTTAACATTTATTGAAACTTGAGAAAAGTTTACAAGTTGAAGTTAATCCGAGATGATGTTTAACACTTGTTGAAACTTAAAAAGTTTACAAGTTGAAGTTAAACCGAGATAACGTTTAACACTTGTTGAAACTTGGGAAAAGTTTACAAGTTGAAGTTAAACCGAGATAATGTTTAACATTTGTTCAAACTTGAGAAAAGTTTACAAGTTGAAGTTAAACCGAGATGATGTTTAACACTTGTTGAAACTTAAAAAGTTTACAAGTTGAAGTTAAACTGAGATAACGTTTAACACTTGTTGAAACTTGGGAAAAGTTTACAGGTTGAAGTTAGACTAAAGTAAAACACTTGTTGAAATTTTATGAAAAAATTTACAAGCTGAAACCAAGGTTATGCTAAGAAAGGTACTTGGGTACTTGTCGAAGTAAATCATCAGTTTGTATTACCGAGGTGTTTCACCCTGAGAAGGTTGCACAAGACTAAGGAGCATTTTGAAGACACAAAATTATTCTAAGTATGAAAGTCATACAAGAGTAATAAAGGGAAGACAAACATACAAGCATTCAAGAAAGAAGGAAGTTGTATTCATAAGAAAGCACATCGGCCATACAAAGAGTTTGCATTATCCCAAAAACAAAGAAATACAAAAGGCGAAAAACAAAGGAAAAAGACACCAAAATTAAGATTCTTCAAGCTCCTTGGCAAACTGGGTCTGGACCTCGGAAGACTACTGGGAGGACATCTCGGTCGCCTTCTTGGCCGCAAGCTCAACATCAATTTCTTGAAGAGTTTGATCAAGGCTCTTGTCGGCAAGAGGCACGTCCAATGATGCCTGCTCAGGGGTAGCTTCCTTGGGCACCTCATCACCCTCCTCATCTTGAGTCAAGTCCAGGACCTGCTCATTCAAAGAGGGCGACTTGATCCCAGCAGTCTCCTTTGGTTTCCTCACCAAAGTCTCCTCCTCGGACTCAGTTTCGTCGGCAGATTGACTTGGGGTTGGAGGGAACGGAAGAGAAATAGCGTCGACATTCCTAAGGGAAGAGTCCCCTGGGACTTCAAGCCTTTTTAGAAGAGACATCCAACCAAGGGTGAAACCCTTGTTGCATGCCTGCTTCACTTGCTTTTCATATTCTACCATGACATCGGCCACCCCTTCATTATAGCCATTCTCGTCGGCAGCCTTGACTTTGGCCTCTTTTGTGGCCAGGGCGTCTTGAAGTTCCTTCTGGGCCTGGGTCATCTTTTCTTCAGCCTTTCTCTTTTCAGATTCAAGAGCCTTCTTAATGGCCTCGGCGGATTCTGCTTTTTCTTCGGCGACATTTTGGGCCTTGATGGCAGCCTCGGCCTGGTCTTCCAACTTCTTCATCTTGGATTGTAAACTTTTGTTGGCCTTTTGCAGAATGGCAGCTTCTCTTTTCTTATCGGCCAATTCTTTCCGATTCTCAAAGGATTGAATTGAGAAGGAATAAGCATGCTGAATGGCCTGAAAGTGAACAAAACAAAAAGTTATTAGAAAATTTTCTAAGTACAAGAAAGAAAGAAAAATGACCAAATAAAGACACTTACTTGGACAGAACGCTGGAGCATCAGAGTGTAGTTTTCATATTCACTCAACTCGGCATTCCGGTCAAGATCGCTAGGAAGGAGCAGAGTAAGGGCAACGCCGATGTTGATGTCATCAGCACTATCGCTAGCCCTAACAGGCTTATCCTCCAGTGTAATTTGGGGGGCCCAGGGGGTATCCTGCTTTTGAGACCCCGATGTGGTCGTGGCGGATGACCTCGGCCTCTTTGATTTTGGGGATTCCGATGGTTGGCCCTCGGCTGACCTCTTTTCGGCAGCAGATGTGGTCTTCTCACTCTCAGCCAATTTCGAAATTGGCAAAGTATCTTCAGTGTCAACCTGAGTCACCTTTGCTTTTGGCTAAGCCTTCTTTATTCTTTTCGGCTTCACGGAGGGCTGAGATTGTGCTGGTGGAGCGTCAATGGTTGATGGGATGCTGGCCAAGAGATCCTTAGCGACTGCTTTTTGACGGCCCATTTCAGCAGCAAAAACCGTTCGTCTCCGACGTTGGCGTTGAGATGGTGGGATCAGATATGGAGCCGAGGTTGATGGCTGCTCGGTTGGATCAGAAGTCGATCCTTAATCTTGCCGAAATGTGGAGGCAGATTAAGGAGTTGTAGTGGAAGGCGGAGAAAGGCTTTTCTTCTTCTTCTTGGGGACGTCGGGAAGACCTGACTTGTAGGTAGGAATGAAGTTGAGTAGAAAAGGGGCTTTCTGTTTGAGGATCGGCAAATCTAACAGTTTCCTCAAGCCTTTGCTGGGAAAGAAAGACTGATGGAAGCCCTTTGGTGGTTGAGGAAGAGCTGCAAGAAAAGCAGACATTAGAAACAAATAGAGTATTGAAGACTTTAAAACAAACAAGTTAATATGGACACAGGGCTCTTACCATTGCCCTCTACAAAAACTATTCGAGGAAGATGGTAAAGATGAAGGTCTTCATCTGGAGCAAACTCCCAGTTTCCCGAGGTAATGAAGTAGTCGTCTCTAGCTCCTTTGTTGGAGTATGGGAGGTCGGCTACGATTTTGTACTCTGTAGATCTCGGCTTGAGGTAGTAAACGTAGCCCGTATCTTTTTTGAGGCCACACATGGTATAGCAAAACTGGATATCGGCTAAGGTAACCCTAACATTTTCTTGTTTGGCTAAGGCGATGATGCCATTAATAACTCGGTAAGAGTTGATGGCAAGCTATATTGGGTTCAACTTATAGTAGTGAATGATCTTACGAAAAAGGATATTGAGTGGGAGCCAAAGTTCACACTCGATGAAAGCTACAACAAGAAGGGGCATGGAATCAGCTGTGGGCATGATAGAGTCTTCCTCCCCAGCCAACCTCAGATAGACGTCAGCAGGGATGTCAAACTCAAGCCTAAAGTGATCTAACTTGGTCGGGGTATCTACCCTATGTTTCCACATACTCATGATATCGGCCTAACTAGGAGAAACTGGGTTTCAGAATGAAGGTGTTTTAGAAGGGTTATTGGGATCTCGGCGAAAACCTAAAAATTTGCTGGGTAAGAATTTGTGGGAATCGTTTTAGTTTTTCTTAAAAATTCGTGGGTTCTACAGACAAATCCCAAACCTAGATCTATGGAAGCAAGGATTGAAGACGAGAATCTGGAAAAACATAGCAAACAAAAACAAGAATACGATTCAGATTCAAGAACACAGATGGACTATCAAGAACATCGCAAGTACAAAGGTTATGAAATCAAGAACACTGGCAAAGGTGCAAAAAAGTTGTGAACAGTGCGTGTATTCAAGACATGGGCAAAGAGAAAGGTTGTGAAATAAATACGCTCAGGTATAAGATTCATAAATCAAAAACTTAGTAAAACAACAATGGCAACCAAATAATGAAGTTAAACTTCTTAGAGAGCAACAAGAAACAAAACAAGAAGGAACAGCGGCTTACTAGGAAAATGGAAGCCGGAATGGGGATTGCCGAAGTCTGACAACGGTTGTGAAGACGGAGGATCGGTGAAAATCTCGCCGGAAGTGGTAAACGGAGCAAGTTGCAGAGCTAAGAAAGCTTGAAGAATGGAGGGTTTGAGAAAGTTAAGAGCTAGAGAGAGAAAGAGCTAGAGGATTGAACAAAAAGTGAAGCGACGAAGAGAGGGAGAAAGTTTTGATAAAACTTGAAATGGCGGCAAAACATAATTAATATGCCTAAAACAACACATGCGTCAGACGGCGCACGCACAAATGATTCGATTTACAGGCGCGTATCTAGTACGGTCTAGTGAGAAAAAGACGCGTGGCTGAAAATGGTCGAGTTGTTATATACGACAGCTCATACGCATGAAAGAGCACTTGGAGATTCTTGTTCTGTAAAAGACATGTCGGCCTGAATGACGATCTCGGCTGAGATATGTTAAGCCGACATAATGATAGGAGGTACTAATATAGGTTCCATCACCTCAGAATGCCGAGGCAATAGAACCTAGGGGCAGTTGTGGGGATATATTTTTAGAGTATCAACACGTGGTCAAGGTGATGCCGACGTGTCAGCCGAGGTGCCATGTGTCCGGGTCATGACGCCGAGGTGATCTCGACAAGGCCGAGGTAATCTCCGAGGATATCAGAATCCGAGATGAGTAGATAAGTCACAAGAGTCTTAGAATGATAAGGGAACTCAGCCTGGAAAAACACTCTTAGGGAGTTTATCTTTATCTCTTGAAGAGTCCAGGATAAGCACAGAGCAGAAGTCTATCGAAGCTAGGCTTCTATGGGGACTAGGATTGAGGTAACTATAAAAGAAAGGCACCTTCGATGGGTCTACGGTACGTAATTTATATTCTGAACAGTGAGATTAGCACTATTGATTATCTTTGAGAGATATACTGACTTGATCGTCGGAATGCTCCCGGGTGGACGAACCACCGCTGGAATCTTCTCTTTCTGTTACAGGTCAGCCAGGTGTCATTTATTCTGCCAGTACTCTCTAGCTGAATACTAAGTTGGCAGTGTGATCGGAAAATTACTCACACACTAGGCCAAACTAATAAGAGGAAGTTTCCAAATTAGCCATCCAGGCAAATGGTCTCCAACGGTTTGAATGTATACTTAATTATGGGTAAAATATCGAGACATTCAAACCACTAATTGACAACAAATTTTAACAAATTATAAACCGTACATTGCCAAAATAGTCATCACCAACAGATATCATGGTAGAAAGAGGAAAGTGACACTGATTTACCAACACAACATATTAACACTATAAAAAAAAAGAAGCAAAACATTGATTTGATTTGAAGCCTCAGTATCAAGAGATATACACAAACCATAAAGTGCAAAAAATAAAGATGTAAACCTAAAAATCCGAACAAATGCCAAGTTTTCTTAATTTTTTTTTCTGTGACGACCTAGACTTGCTAATCGTGATTTTAATAAATTATGTGTTAATTCTAATTAAACTAAGTGCCTAGTAATTTAATTTGTGCATATATGTCCAAATTGGAAAAATTACATGTTAAGGTTACAACTTTGAAGCTGAAATCGACATTCTTATTGGGTGCACAAATTGAAATTGAGTGCATGGATGGGCTCATGGGAATTTTTAGAGCCATTTGGGAAGTTTAATTGAAAATTGATTCAGTTTACTGAAATTGTCTTTGATTGAATTGAACCTTAATTGGAATTATTAATTATGTTCCTACATGTTAATTATGTGAATAAGTATTATTGATTGTTATGAGATTTATTGACTTTGAACAGATAGGTTAGAATGAAAATTAAACCTGTCTGATTTGCTAATTTTAACAAGTTATAATTAAATAATTAAATAGGAATTAGAACCTAATTCACCTTAGTATAATTTAATTTGGTGTAATTAAGAGTATAAGATGATGAGATTAATTTAATTTGAGTGAAGTTGATTTTAATTATTTTTTTAGCCTAATTAATTTAAGTCTTATGTAAGTATAATTAAAGAATTAGTGGAATAGTGTTTCGACTCATCAATACTCATCAATTAAATATAGAAGAGAGGACTAGAGTTAGAAGTAATGGGTCTTGTTTTGATAGTCACCCACGTAGAGAGAGAGAGGGGGGGGTCTTTGACAGTTAGAACTCAAGAAGAGAGGTAGAGGAAGAACATTGAAGCTAAGTTCAATTCATCAACTTAAGGTAAGACTACCATTTAAATTTCTTGAAATTGAATCTCCTATGCTCATCACCTTTAAAGATATAAGGTTAATTAGGATGAATTCATGGTTAATTGGGAGTTTATGGTGGTAATTGACCAATTTGAATATGCAAGCTAAATTAGAAAAGAATTGAAAGAAATTGGCCTTAGATTCAACATGCATGGCATGAATTCATAACACCTTCGTTTATATACATATTTTCTTGCATAATTTTCATGAATCCTCCAAGTTTCATTGAGCTTGCCTTAGAAAGTTTGGAATTAGAATTATTGAAACACATGGATCATGTTTTTATAACTCTGGAGGCTTAGATCAACTAAATGGGAAGGCTTAAGTTAAATTATGAACATGCATGACTTTCTTGTTGTTTTTACAAGTCATTTCTTGCATGAGCCTTATGAATTCTAAAGTTTCCAAGGGACTCTCTTCATGCATTTTGAGATTGAAGCCTCAAACCACATGGTTTACTTTTGTAGTTGGATTGGAATCTATGATCTCTCAAATTGGACATTTGGAATTTATTTACAAGTTTTGATTTCTAGTTGATGTTAAAGATCGTAGTCAAGCTTGTTTATGTGAATTTTGGAGTCAAAATACATGAATTTGGAGTCTAATTTTGAAGAATTGCAAGTCCAAATTAAAGAGCCATTTTTGAATTCCAATTTACCCAAAACCGTACGTGCGGCCTGAAGCCCTGCACGTGCGGAAAACAGGGCAAATTTGTGGTGCATATTGAAATAATTGCACCTGTGAGAGCATGTGCGAGGATGGTTCCGCACGTGCGGCTAGGACCCCTGTACGTGCGGCCCTTTAAACAGTGCCGGTTTCGTTTTTCGCTCCACTTTTCCACCTTCCAGGCTTCCATTTGCATGGTTTCAAAGTGTTTTTCATGTGTATTACATTCATCTGCATTTTACAAACATGAAACAAAATAAAGAATCGAAGGAGAACTGAACGAGAGAAAACAAATAGAAATCAAACAATCGAATTGAGTAGTATTGTGAGAATGTGATTGTAATCGTGTTATGTTTGGCTTTATTTGTTTAGGTCGAACGTTGAACCGTTAACACGTGATTTCAGGAGCCCACTGTGAGAAACAATGTTGTAAAGATATGTTCAAATTGTATTTATTTTCTGAATGATAAATTATATTGTTTCTGAATGGTTACTTTTTATCGATTGAATGATGATCCTCTTTTGAATTGTATTCGTGGCATCCATAGCGTATTGTTATTGTCATTGTTATTGGTATTGCTATTGTTACATAGATCTCTGTCTATTGTTTGATGGCCATAAATTGATTGTTTGGCCTTTATAAGACCTATTATATTGTTTTTATTGGATACACCACGTATGACCTATATGAATATGATTGATTGAATTGAACAATTGAACAATTGATTGACAAATGATATTGATTGAAAATATTCTAATGATAATCGATTGTTTTAAAGACTCTAAGGACATCATTCTTAACCTCTTTACACATCTATTATTCATTGGGCTTTAGGTCACAGTTTATTATATATATGTAGGTGATCGGGCATCGGATCAGAGTTAGTGGCGTCGACTCGAACCCTGTTTTTACCAAACTGTAGACACCCCATTTTTGACCGTCCTTAAGACTTGGACATCATCGTTTGAACACTCGATGATTACCCTTATTTGTGTTCGTCTTGAGTTCTCGGAGGTTTCGGCTACGCGCCTTACCTTAAGACCTCTTGACTTGTTTGTTTTGTATTTGGTTTTGCATCAAACACTTGTTGTTTTGCTTCTGAGGGTGGGAAGTAGCTTGTAGGCCATCCCCACACCTCACCGGCCATGGCTTGAGGCCACCGGCCTTGTTTTCTTGTCACTGGCCATTGGTGATGGCCGGTCGGCACTATTGATGGTCGGTCGGCATTGTGTTTGGTCGGCCGGCCACTGTTTCTGATCAATCGGCCACTTTTCCTGACCGAGACCTTTTCTTGAGGGAGCTTAACCCTTTTGAACCTTTTTTTAGCTTCTTGAGGAAGCTTGAACCTTTTTAGTTTCTCCAAGAAGCTTGACCCTTTTTTAGCTTCTCCAAGAAGCTTGATCCTTTTTTTAGCTTCTCTAAGAAGCTTGAACCTCTTGACCCCTTTGCCTAGCTTCTCCAAGAAGCTTGGCCCTTTTGCTCCAAGCTTCTAAGAGAAGCTTGGCCTTTTTGCTCAAAGCTTCTAAGAGAAGCTTTGTCCCCTTGGTTTCTCTATAAAAAGAGGGCCTCTCCTCCCCTCTAGAGGGTTAGAAAAATCTGATATATAGGATATATATATATCACTCACTCTCTATATCTCCCTCTCTCTCCACATTTGTGTGGGTTAGAGGGTTCAAAAGGTTCTAGTTCTTGCACATTTACACTACAACTCTTGGCCTAACACCTCCATCATCAACCTAAGGAGCTTGGAGGCCATTTTCAGAGCCTAAGGGACTGTTTTTTGGACCAAGAGGCTGATGTCCCCTTTTGGCTACAAAGGTAACTCCTTTTTCCTCTTTATTCTTCGTTTTTGCACACACTTTTAGCCTATCTTTCTTGCTGTTTTGAGCTTTGTGTATAACATAAAAAATTTCTATTTTTTTGTGTTTAAGATACTTTATTAAGGTCACTTTTGTGTTTGGGGTCGTTTACCCCCTCTTAGGCCTTGTTTGGCCCCATTTTGTGCTATTTTTGGTGAGCTTCGGGACCACCTTGTTTGGGCCTCCTCACCACTGAAATCTTGAGGGATTTCAGTGGTGAGGATGGTGGTTTAAGGTCCTAAGAAGGAGAGGGCCATCCCCTCTCCTTGTTGTCTTCAAAAAGTGCCATTTTAGCCTCATGTGTGAGCACCATTTTTAAGTTCATGTTGGCCATGTCTTAAGTAGTATTTGTGCTTATTTTACCATGATATAGCACTGTTTTAAGTTGGTCTAGACACACCATGCTTGCTTTGCATACTTGTCTTGTAATGCCATGAAATTATCTTAACATGTATCTAGCATTTAGACCACTATGCTCATGTGTTTTGGCCTGGCTTTGTGAAGATTTTATGCTTGTTTTAGTATGCTAAGGGACTGTTTTTGATCATTTGAGTCACCTATGCTTTGCTTTGCATAGCTACTATGCAAACTTTCTTGTATGCCTTGAACATTGACCCCTCTAGCATGCCATCCTTGCATCATTTCAGTGGTTTGGAACCACTTGTCATGCTATTTCAGTCCTTGTGGCATGCCTATATGCTTGCATTTGATATCCCTTTAATGTGTTAAAAGGTTGTTGTCTTATGCTCCTTGTTTGAGCCCTTGTGCATGCCTCCATACTTAGGCCATTTAGATGCCATCTAGGTGTGTCTTTGACCTTAATTTGGCATGATTTGGGACTGTTTTGATTCACTTTGATCATTTGCTTCATGTGTCATATGATCATAGTTTAAGTCCTTGGGCTTGGATGCATGCTTTACTTGCATTGGTAGGTTGATTTGGCATCATCTTCTACATGTTTTTCAAAGCTTATCATATATGCTATGTGCCAATGTTTGCCCCTTTTAAGTGTGCTTGAAAGTTGCTTCTATATGCTTAGGTATTCAATCATGTTTGCATGCATGTTTGTATGCTTAGGTACTTGGCTCATGACATTTTGTTACATGTTTAAATGGTGTTGCATTTGGCATGCATTTCTTGCTAAGTTGCCTAACATGTTACATGCCTTGCATGTGTGCATGGTTAAGATTACACTTTGCATGTTTGCTAACTAACATACTTGTCCTCATGTTCATGTTGCATACTTAGCCTCCATGCCTAGGTTACATTGCATAGAGCATGCATGCTTTGCCTCTTGAATTGAGTATGATAGAGGTTGGGCTTTATGTGTTTAATTGGTTTGCAGGTCATTTGAAATCAAAATGCACAACTTGGTTTCTTGGGCCATCACGCATTGAAATGCACGATTGGTGGTCCGAGAGTCAAGCACCATCATCCTTCGAGTCATAAACGTGATAAGGAGTGTGGTTAGTGCAAACATTGCTTGAAATGCATTGCCATGCTATGTTTTGCCCTCTGCTGCTGTCAAAACAGGTTTCTGCAGGAAGCTTTGGCCGGCCGACCATCCTTAGTGCCGACCGACCAAATATGGATGGCCGAGAGATAAATAAATGGTCGATGACCATTACCAATGGTCGGTGATGATTCCCCTTGGCCTGTGGTACTCTACAGTGTCCATGGAGCATGCCTTGGGGGTTGTGAAATTTTCAGAGGAGCAGAGCAGGGCAAATAGAGGCAACTTGTGCATGGCAATGGATTTCCGCGCGAAGCCAACCCAAGCACGCATGGGACCCTCTTCCCGAGGCCTTTTACCGCATACTTAGCTTAGTTAATTTGCTTAATTAATTAGGTGGACTGTAATATTTAATTAGCTTGTTAGTTAATTAAATTGTATTATTCTTTCGGTCCCTCCGAGTGAGGGCTAACTTGTAATAAGTGTGGGTGCGTGTGTGCATGTCTTCCAACCCCCACTTTTTTCTCCCTTTTATTTACCTGCTTTTGATGGTTGGTATTAGGGCATATTTAAATTTAGCATACCTTATGCTATGCATGCGTGCATCCATACATTTGTCTTGCATGCACCGGGCTCGACGCATCATACTAACTGCATTGTATTTCAATTCCAAGTTGAATACGTGTTAGTTGTAGCATCATCATATGCCATCCATAGATTAGCCGAGCCTATCTTAGCTGCATCTTGCATGTGTTGCATTAGCCATCTTAACATGAACTAGGATCATGCATATGATTACTAACTAGTTTCTGTTTTGGCTTGGAGTACTCGGTGAGCATTTATGTTTTAGCATGCTTGCATGCGTGTGAGTATTGCCATGACAGCATGCTTATCATAAGGCTACTTGCTTATGTGATATAACTACTTGAATGCCTGTGGGTGGAGGTTGAATTACCTAAATTGGAATAATGCATTAAAACTGTGAGTTTTAAGCCCACTAGATAGTGGCAAAACCATCTTTTCTAAAGCCCACTTGAGGGTGGCAAAACCTGCATTTTAGCCTACTTGTTTTCAAAACAAACATGAAATGTTTTGTTCCAATTTAGGCGATTTGGTCTATACTTGTTTACTGTGCGCATAACATAGTAATTCTAGGCTAATAACCGGAATAGGAGCACATAATGCTTTCAAAACAAGATATCACGGTTAGTAGAGGCCGATCTTTGATCGGGTGAGAGGGGGTGCTCATAGCTGACCTTCCCCAATCGTACCCAAGTTCCCGAGCCGAGGCAACTTTGGTGATGACGGACACGTGGCCTTTGGCACCGAGTCAGGGTTTCCTAAATTTTTCAAATAAAATATTTAGGTGGCGACTCTGTATCTGGCAAAGCAGTCCATGTTTGGCACTTTTTTTAAAAAAATCTGTTTTTCTCAAAACGATTTGCCGGATTTGGACTCTTTGGTTCAGATTAAGAACCGTGACAATTTGAGAGTCCGAACTGTAGTGAGCCCAAAACGAACTGAACGGGACTCATCCTCCCGGGGCGTTCGGGGACGTCTACAGTTTCTGGCGACTCTGCTGGGGATTTAGAGAGCTTGACTCGAACTCGTGATATCCTGTTTTGATTTCATTTATGTGTCTCTTTGCATTGCATGTGCATTGGTGCGCCTAGGACACCATGTTTGCCATCTGCCATTCCTGAACGGTTTGCCGGAGGCTTGACTTTGTCAAAGCATGCCATAAGGCTGACCGGTTGTGGGCTCTGACAATATGGGAACACAAACCCCGGTTTTACTGGGGCACCCTTTTCGACCATTCGACCTAGTGCATATCGAAATCCATAGTGACTATTCCAAACTAGGACAGGTTGCTTACCCGATGTTAGGTTGTTTGAAAACCGCCGCGTGAGTAATGAAACCCTAGCTCCTGACAAAATAGGACAGGGAAACCCTACCCCAACATAGGGGTGTCTTGGCTCTCATTTGTTTGCTATGTGCTTTTAGAGTGTATCTCTACAAGGAATGCGCATAACAGTTTGCAAGTCTGAGTAACAGGCCTGCGGGCATCACTATCAGTATTTGGGGAATCAGTTTTACCTGAGGGTATCAGTTTACAGGTAGAATTTTGGGCAGAATTCTGTAAGGGGGCACAGTCATTCAACTTTGCTCATATGGGTTATGGTGAAATCAGGCTGAGATGCTCTCTGTTTTCCCTTTTGCGAGGTAGTCCTGGAACCATAGCTTCAGAAGGCTCCGATATCCCTCGAGGTTCATCGGACTTGTACTGATAGACTTTGTCAGGTCAGAGATTCAGTTCAAGGGCAATCAGTGCTGCTTTGCCAGAGGCAGAGTAAAAAGGCCAGTCAGGCACAGATCATCAGTCTTCGAATCAGCAGTCATTATCCATCTCACCTGTGCACAGTTGGGTTGAGATATCTGTTTTTACCTCAGGGAGATATACCGGTCGCTCAGTTAGACCAGGACAATGTAGACACCCCATTTTTGACCGCCCTTAAGACTTGGGCACTACTGATGGTTTGCTCAGTGTTGAGAGATGTACAGGGCAAAGATTTAGTTTCTTTGGCAAGGAGAGAGGCAAATCCTTCAAAACACTTTGTTTAGGGGTTTGGAGTTGAAGAAGAGAGGAAAGGAGAGGAGAAAATTAGTTTGGGAAAAGTTCGGCATGAATCCGGGTAGAAGCGAGTCGAGCAGCCCTCGCTGAATCGGGCTTATCTGTCTGTACACTTGGATTTTAGCTATGAGGCCACCACCGTCGGAAATATTACTTCCGGGGCTTCATTTTGCACTGAAGAATCTCTTAAAACCAAGTCCGGGTGGGGGAGATATGATTGGTTGAAGTTGGGTATCATCCCGGTTGGATCGAATCTGCGCGGCTTCACCAAAATGGGCATAACTTTTTCCACAGGAGGAATTTTAATGCAAGGTTTGCGCCATTGGAAAGATAACTTCCGGGGCTTCAATTTGGACACCAACCGGCTGTTTTTTGACCTTACCGGCCATCCACCGGCACTATATTTATCCGGCCGGAAATTTATTGTGCCGACCGGCACTTTATTTTGCTGACCGGCAATTTTTGCTAGCCGACGACCTTCCGGGGCATTCTGCAGATTGAGTGGATTCCAGCTGTGCCAGCTGGAATGCACAGAATCGATCCCCCATTCCAGCTGTTTTAGCTTCCTCTAGAAGCCTTGCACCCCCTTGAACCCCTTTGACCCTTTCCCTTTACTTAGCTTGTAAGTTAAATGCTTCCCTTGCCTTATATAAGCACCATTCCTCTCCCTTTGTCTAGGTTGGATGGTTTAAAAGCAAAAAAACCAGAGATATACCTGATATATCTGATATACATACATACAACCCTTGATCTCTCTCCATATCTCTCTCATTTAATCATCAAACACCCTTGTTCTTGGGCCATTTCTTCATCAACTCATAGCACAAGGCATCCAACGCCCATTCCAGCAGCTTGAGGCTGTTCTCTAGAGCTTAGGAGCACCTAAACTTGGTCCAAGAGGTGCTGGTTTGCTGGTCTTCAAGGGTGAGTCCTCCTCTTCCCTTTTCTAGTCTTGTCTTGCTTCATATCTAAGCCATAGTTGCTTACATTTTTGGGCTCCGACCCAAACTGTAGATCATCATATTTTGAGGTCCTCTTCATGTTTGATTGAGGACCTCTTGCTGTTTGAGGACAGTAGCTTGCACTTGCTTCAATATCCTCCTTAAATGCCATAATCTTGCATAGAATTTTTGGCTTGCGTGTGATCTGTTTTAGAGCCTGATGTAAACTGTAAATAGGCTTATTTTGAGCCCCTCTTCAACATTGAAGAAGGGCTCAACATTGTTTGGGACCTCCATGCTATACTTGCCTTTATACTCTCTTTTGGTCCCCATTTTTGCATGCTTTGGCAGCCCATTGTGCTTCCATTTTTGATCTTTTTACAGGCCTAGAAAAGGTCTTATTTTGACCTTCTTAACATGTTTTATTAAGGGTCTTTGGCTGTTTGTTGAATATTTTGCACACTTTGTGTTATAGCCTCTTTTTGAGCCTCATTTTGCATTGCATTTCTAGCATGTTTGTATACTGTTTTTGGATTTTTACAGTTCTGTAAAGTGGCTTATTTTGGGCCCTTCTTCAATGTTTTTGAAGGGCCCTAACATGTTTGGGGTCAGCAGCTGTGAGTTGCTTCATAATCTCATGTTTAGGGCCGTTTTTGTATGCCATTTTAGCCCTATCTTTGCTTGCTGTTTGGCCATGTCATAAACTGTAAAAATGCTTGTCTCAGAGCTGTCTTGCTTCTGCCTTCATGCTCCATGTCCATATTGTGCATGCTTTGTATAGCTGTAAGCCATTTCGGGTGCCAAAAGTCCATGTTTCGGGACTATTCCATGCATCGGGTGTGTTTTCGCCTCATTTCGGGGCTGTTTTCCCCCACATTTCAGTGCTGAAATCCCATTGGCATGTTTGCATATCATTTTCCATGCCATTGCATTGTATATGCCATTGCCTCGGTTTGCGTACCCGTGTGCACGCATTTCGAGGCACTTCATTTTCATCCATCGGCCTCTTATATGAGTGTGGATGAGTCTCTCTCATGTTAGTATAAGTCCATGTTGCATTCTATATGCCATTTTAGCCATTGCATTGCATATGCCATTGTCTCGATTTGTGTGCCCGTGTGCACGCATTTCAAGGCACTTCATTTTCATCTTATGGCCACTGATGTGGGTGCGGCTGAGGTCCACTCACATTGGTGTAAGTCCACCTTGCATTGTGTATGCCATGTTTCAAAGCGTTGCGCATGTTATGTTGTTAGCATTGTGTATGCCATGTAGTTGCATAGCATGCTTGTATTCTTGTTTGCATACCTAGGTTGCATTGCATTGGCATGCATGCCTTGCCTCTTGATCATGTGATAGAGGTTGGGCTTTAGTTTGTTTGATTGGTTTGCATTTCATTTGACATGAAAGTTGCATACTTGATTCCTTGGGCCATCATGCATGGAAATGGTGATTGGTGGTCCGAGAATCGAGGCACATACCCCTTTGAGTCATTACCATGATAAGGGACATGAATGGTGCATATATGCCTTGAATTGTGCTGCCATGCTTTGCTTTGCACTCTGTTGCTGTCAATTGCAGGTTCTGCAGACATTCCTTGCCGACCGTCAGTATATATTGCCGACCGGCAGTAAACAAGCAGCCGATGGATTCATCTTGTGCCGGTGACTACACCACACTGCCGGTGGCAATTCTACTCAGCCGGTGGCACTCCTCAGTGTCCAAGGAAGCAGTCCTGAGGTCTTGGTAGCCTTCAGAGGAGCAGAGGAAAGAAAACAGAGGCAGCCTATGCATGGCGGCGCATTTCCCGAGGCGGTTTACCTGTTTTCCTAGATTAGTTAATTTGTTAATTAATTAATTAATTTGTAATATTTAATTAGCTTGCGTAGTTAATTAATTTGTAATATTTATTTGGGCCCTCCGAGTGAGGGCAAATCTGTAATAAGTGTGTGTGGGTGGTGTGTATGTCTTCCAATCCCCATTTCTTTCTTCCCTTTTATTTACCCGCTTATGATGGTAGATTAGGGCATTTTTTGAAATTAGCATACCTTATGCTATGCATGCGTGCATCCATGCATTTGTATTGCATACATTAGGCTCGGTACATCACGCTAACCGCATTTGTATTTCAAATTCTAAACCGAATATGTGATAATTGTGCATTTTCACATACCATGTTTAGGGCTAGCCGAGCCTGCCTAGATCGCATTTTGCATGTGATGCATTAGCCACTTTTAACATGAACTACGACATGCATGTTTGCTAACTAGTTTACTGTTTTGGCACGGAGTACGATGTAAGTATTTTTGCTTTAGCATCCAGCATGCGTGTGAGTGTTGCCATGACAGTATGCTTGCCATGCGGCTAAGTGCTTACATGAGATAAACTGCTTGAATGCCTGTGGGTGGAGGTCAAATTGCTTAAATTGGGATAATGCGTTAAAACTGCGATTTTTAAGCCCACTAGATAATGGCAAAACCATCTTTTCCAAAAGCCCACTTGAAGGTGGCAAAACCTGCATTTTAGCCTACTTACGAGTAGCAAACCATTTTCAAAACGAACATAAAATGTTTTATTTCCAATTTGGGCGATTCGGTCTATACTTGTTTGCCGCGCGCATAACATAGTAATGCTAGGCTAATAATTGGAATAAGAACACATAACGTTTTCAAAACTGGATATCACGGTTAGTAGAGGCCGGTCTTCGGACCGGGCGAGAGGGGGTGCTCATAGCTGACCTTCCCCGATCGTACCCAAGCTCCCGAGCCGAGACAACTCCGGTGATGACGGACATGTGGCCTTCGGCACCGAGTCAGGGTTTCCTAAATTTCCCCATTTTAAAATATTTAGGTGGCGACTCTGTATCTGGCAAAGCAGTCCATGTTTGGCACTACTTTTTCAAAAATCTGTTTCTCAAAACGATTTGCCAGATTTGGACTCTTTGGTTCAGACTTAGAACCGTGACACAAATCGAGTCCGAACTGTAGCATGAGGCCCACGGGCGCGTCTACAGACAATATGTCGAGTCTGGAAGAGATGGTGCGCCAACTCCAGGATAATATGAAAGCCATGCAGCAAGACGCTGTCCGTCAAGCAGAATTCACTAAGCAACAGGCTGTGGTCATAGCCCAACAGGTAAAGACAATTGCCAGGTTAGAGCAACAAATGGGAGTATCTACTTCACACCAGGCTCCTCCCCCACCAAGAGTTCCAACACTCGGAAAGATAGCTAATGTCCAGGAAGATACGGACATTCCGATAGGGCCAGTTCTACCCCAGCTATCTAAAACACCCACCAACCTACCAGACCTCCCCTTTGATGTCGAGACGGACCCCACAACATTGAAAGTGAGCAAGCTTGAGAAATTGTTCAAGAAATCTCAGGGAGCCCACTCTATTCCTGACATTGAAGATGGGTATACAGACTCGGCTGTGACGCTGCCGGACAGATTTAAGATGCCGCACATCGACCGCTTTGATGGATCTGGGGATCCCATGGTGCATTTGCGACTGTTTTCGGACATACTAAGGCCGATGGGCCTCACCAGATTATAGAAGCTATCATTGTTTGGCCGGACCCTGTCTGGGATAGCCGCAATCTGGTATGCAAAATTGGAGAACTCTGTGAAACAGAATTGGGAAGAGATGGCTGAGGCCTTCAGTGATCAATACTCCTACAATGCACAGATTGAGGTCACAACTCATGATCTTAAAGTCACCTGCCAAGAGCCAAAGGAGAGCTTCTCGGAATTCGTGGCCCGCTGGAAGGCCAAGGCCTCAATGATAACCATTAGGCCAATGGATAAGGATCAAATACGGATGGTTATGCGCAACCTCCAGCCCAAACTAATGCAGAAAATGATCGTGCTCCCCTTTCCTACCTTTTCAGATTTACATGAGATGGGAGTACAGATCGAGGACGCTATGAAGCAAGGCCTCATTGACCAAGAGAAGGAGCAGCCTAGGAGGGCGTTTTCCCGCAATTCAAGTGCGACCACCAGCGGTGATGCAGCTGCAAAATCTTCTGAAGTGGGCATGGTCACTACCATCACACCAAGAGTAGCCACCCTCTTTGTTGGTACATCCACTTCAAACCCCTGAACTTCAGACTATCTACCCCGAGGCAAGAGGGTTTTCACTCCACTCTATATGCCTTTGTCTAAAGCCCTAGGGGCCCTACTCAGGAAAGGACATCTGAAACCGTTGGAACAACGGCCTCTACCCGATCATCTCCCTCCAAAGCATGACCTGACTAAGTACTGTGCTTTTCATCAACAAACCGGTCATGACACCGACAGTTGCGTCCGTCTCCGCCACGAGATACAAAATTTGATTAACAACAAGGTCATCCCCGCACCAGGTCCTGCAAAGTCTATCGACACTTGATCAGTGAACTTGTGGGGGATAATGTGATGTGATCGAGGGATGAACCACCTGCGGGCGGCGCTCAGTTTACTCCGGATGTGGCATATGGCACGCACTGTTTTGAGCATTTGTGAATGCTGGGTTTTGTACATTCTGACTTGGGTATTGAGTCAGTTCTGTTGTTTTGAGTCTGTCTCTTTGTTTTGAGTCAGTCTTTTCATATCGAGTCAGTCCTGTTGAGTCTGTCTCGTTGTATTGAGTCAGTCGGGTTTGTCTTGTTGTATCGAGTCAGTCTTGTTTTGTTAAGAGTTAGGTGATTTCGGGGATGTTACCTCAAACATCACTTGCTTGTTTTGTGTTTGTCTTTTCGTTTTCTTTTGAGTCTGTTTCTGCCTTGGAGCCAGTAATGCCAGCAGATTTGAATGAACAGCAGTGGTTTTTTCATGCTCTTATGTTTGCTTCTGCCGTGTGCCAGTTGTGCCAGAAATTCTAAATGAGATGGCAGTATTTGACTAGAAGCTGTGTCTTTTCTGTGCCTTGAATTCATTGCATCGACCTAAGTTTTCCAAAACTTTTTTCGAAACATTGTGATAAAAAATGAAGAGGAAGGAATTCCTCGGGTTTTGTAAAATTTGATCAATTGAGAGAAAGAGAGGCATGCTAAGACCTTAATGATCAAGATCATGCTTGTTAATATGAGTACTGAGAAGGATCCTGACTTAATCCAGATTGGTTCTACATTGTCTTCAGCGAGAGCAATTTGTTGCTTTCCTCAAAAAATTTCAAAAATTGTTTTGCGCGATCTTGCGAAGACCTGTGTGGAATCACTCTTGAGATTGTGCAGCCTAGGATCGCTCTCAGCCTCAAGACTTGACCCCTCATTGTCAAACCTTGGACTTAAAATTCAAAATGTTCAATGGTCAACTACAACGTGAGGCCTGTGTGGCCAGATTCAAAGCAACCCTCGAACAAGAGGCAAGAAAGTCAGATCAAGAAGATCAGATGTTATCAAACGAAGCTTGCAAAGCTAGATCAGAAACACCCCTGGAACTAGGGGCAAAGAATTTCAAATGTGCTCGAGGAGCCGAAGATGGATCATTCCACAAATCAAAGAAGGTCGGCAAGAATGCCAAATCCCAGAAGGGAGGAAAGAAGATAGTTTCTGCTGAAGAACAACTGAGTTCCTATCCGCAACACTAGGGGCAAATTCAACCCCCTATTGGATGGACTCTTGCATCGTCAGCGAACAACAACCATTCTCCTGGATTCAGATAACTTCGGGATCTCAAAACCATTTGACATGGACAAAGCTACACTTTTACCCTTGAGAGGCTCGCTGGGCCGAAAACCCGGAAGGGCGACCCAGGCAAAAGTTAGAGCAAGAAAAAGAATGAAGAAAAGAACAACAAACAAAAAAAAACAACAAACAAAAAAAATGAAAATAAAGAAAATGAAAAGAAAAGATGAAAAAGAAATGAAGAAAAAAGAAGATGAAAAGATTTGAAAAGAAAAGAAGAAAAACATAGCTCGCAAGGTTGAAAACCCGAAAGGGCGGCCTTGGCAAAAGTTAGAGCGCAAAAGGAGAGGTTAAATACCCGAGTGTACCTTAACCCGAATTACGTATGGCTTGATTCCCATGTTTGGGATACGTAGGCAACTTTATCTTGAAGTCCAGCCACAAACACTTTGAATTCGATTATGTCCATGTGATAGTTCTGGTCATCTTTGTCTTCTCTGTATCCAAGAATTTGGTTGTGTTCGTCACTCAGAGGACTGACTACAATGTGCTACGGTGCCATTCAAACAAGGGGCAACTTTCCGTTGCCATTCAATACGCTGCGGTGCTATTCAAACAAGGGGCAACTTTCCGTTGCCATGCAGCTCTTCTCAAACAAGGGGCAATTTTCCTTGGGATCTGAGGTCGTGCATCTCAAGAGTAGGTTCTGTGCTCGTTGAGTAGTGGTCATTTGCAAAAACAAATTTTGAGAATTTTTACTGAGGTTGACTGATCTCTCGAAAATTATTCCATCTTTTCCAAAACTGGACCATTTCTTGGACCCAAAAAAGGAAAATTTTCAGTGCTCACAGCCTGACTTATATGATTTTCAAATCAAAAATCGAACAAGCATGTTAATCTAACTCTCATTTTGGTCAAAATGGTTTTAGTAGAAAAACAAAACAAAACAAAAAATGGTCAAAATGATGAACTAGGGGCACAGTTGAGTTAGGTGTTCTGTCTTTTCCCCGTTGACAATGCATTTTCCAGAATGGGCACCATACTTGCCAAGAAGGGCACCTTGTTCGCTAGAAAGGGCACCACTGAAGCTAACCGCAAAAGGGCAGCAAGCTCTCACATCCTCCAAGCAGCGAGGTATCAAGCCAAGTGCGAAGCACGAGCTGGAATGGATCAAGATATTCCACTCCCTCATATGGACAGATCTGATCATGTCCAAGCTCCCCAGCAGAGCATCGTCAACCGATGACAGCTGCAGATTCGCTACATACCTGATTGTAGCACAACCCCTCTGTGGGAGAAAGTTCACTGTTGTGAGCAGAAGAAGAGAATCTAGTAGAATGCTAGGGGCAAGAACCCACAACTTCGTGTTTATTTATCAACCACCCTGGGAAGGGATGAAAAATGAGAGATTAAAGAATAGAGAGATGTGCGCTGAGACAAAAAAGTGAGGAAAAGGGCGTTTTCAGAAAAACAGAGCTTGAGGGCCGAGTGATGTAAGAATCACAAATGAGAAAGGGTGGGAAACATTACCCGAAGAAACAGGCTCCCTGTGCACGTCTGTATGTCGTGTCTTTTGTTTTGTTTGTCTCAAATCTTGTTTTGAGTCGTTTCGAGTGTTACTCGATGTGTTTAGGTTGTTTACCTTTGTTTTTCCTTTGTCGAGTCATTTTGGCTGTGGCCAGTCGTAGGCTCAATGCCCGATCGAGAACTCATTTCTCAATTTCAATCAAATCGTTTTGTGCTCGAAGTGCTGTGCCATTCTCCACATTTGTGTAAAACAAGTATTTGTTCTTTCATAAAACTGTAGGGTCCACCCCCGATAAGTGTGAACAGTAAAACAAGGACCTACCTGAAGCTATGGGGTTCCAGACTGCAAAGCAAAAGAAAAGAGGGAAAATTTGGAGCATCTTAGTGTGTTTCAATTTCAGCAAATTCCGAGACTGCATTCCGGGTGCACCTTTTCAGGCCTCGCCATTTCTCTGGAGTATGAGTGTATCTCAACCCCAAGCTTAAGCCTGCTTCAAGTCAGAATAGCAATTAAAAGCAGCTGCAGATGTTATCTCTCGCCAATATAAATAGGGTGTACCCTTTTCAAGCGGAGTGTGTTACAAACCCCTCCGAGAGGTAAATCGGAGGTCGCGTTTGGATTTGGTCTCGTTAAGGCTTGTATTTCCTTATTCGGCATTTTGTTTCAAACGTGCTTTTGAAGTTGCACATTCGTTGCATTGTTATGCACCGTTACACCTGCATTGTTATGCACCGTTACACCTGCATTGTTATGCACATTATATTTGCATTGTCATGCATCTCTTCACTTGCGTAGTTACGCACTTTCCACTTGTATTGTTATGCACGCCTTTTTCCGCCTTTCTGAAACACCGGGATATGTCCCTACGTTTCTTCTCTCTTTTCGAAACACCGGGATACGTCCTACGTTTCTTCTCTCTTTTCGAAACACTGGGATACGTCCTACGTTTCTTCTCTCTTTTTGAAACACCGGGATACGTCCCTACGTTTCTTCTCTCTTTTCGAAACACTGGGATACGTCCTACGTTTCTTCTCTCTTTTCGAAACACCGGGATATGTCCCTACGTTTCTTCTCTCTTTTCAAAACACCAGGATACGTCCCTACATTTCTCTCTCTCTCCGAAACATCGGGATACGTCCCTATGTTTCTCATTCCTTTCTGAAACACTGAGATATGTCCCTATGTTTCTTCTCCTTGTTTTGAAACACCGAGATACGTCCCTATGTTTCTTCTCCTTGTTTTGAAACACCGGGATACACCCCTATGTTTCTCCTTCCTTCCGAAACACCGGGATACATCCCTATGTTTCTTCTCCATGTTTTGAAACACCGGGATACATCCCTATGTTTCTTCTCCTTGTTTTGAAACATTGGGATACGTCCCTATGTTTCTCTTTCGTTTCGAAACACCGGGATACGTTCCTATGTTTCTCCCTCTTTGGTTAAAAGCATTTGGAATACGTTCCAATGGTCACTCAATTCGAAACACCGGGATACGTCCCTATGTTTCTCTCTCTTTCCGAAACACCGGGATATGTCCCTATGTTTCTCCCTCTTTGGTTAAGAGCATTTGGAATACGTTCTGGTGCTTGAACCACTCTGGAACACTGGGATACGTCCCTATGTTTCTCTTTCTTTCCGAAACACCGGGATACGTTCCTATGTTTCTCATTCCTTCTGAAACTCCGGGATACGTCCCTATGTTTCTCATTCCTTCCGAAACTCCGGGATACGTCCCTATGTTTCTCATTCCTTTCGAAACTCCGGGATACGTCTCTATGTTTCTCTTTCCTTCCAAAACTTCGAGATACGTCCCTATGTTTCTCCTACCATTCCGAAACACCAGGATACGTCCCTATGTTTCTCTTTCCTTTCGAAACACTGGGATACGTCCCTATGTTTCTCCTTCTTTGGTTAAAAGCGTTCGGAATACGTTCTAATGCTCACTCAATTCGAAACACCGGGATATGTCCCTATGTTTCTCTCCCCTTGGTTAAAAGTGTTCGGAATACGTTCCAATGCTCACACCATTCTGAAACACCGGGATACGTCCCTATGTTTCTCACTCGATCCGAAACAGTGGGATATGTCCTAATGTTTCTCCTTCTTTGGTTACGAGTATTTGGAATACGTTCCAATGCTTATACCTTTTCGAAACACGGGGATATGTCCCTATGTTTCTCCCTCTTTGGTTAAGAGCATTTGGAATACATTCCAATGCTTGAACCACTCTGAAACACCGGGATACGTCCCTATGTTTCTTCTCCTTTTTCCAAAACACTGGGATATGTCCCTATGTTTCTCTCTTTGTTCCTTCCTCACACAATTTCGGCGTGTTTGGAATTTGACTTAGGTTGCGTTGTATGCACTCCTAATTGTTTGTTTTGGACCTCCTCTCATGATTCCGGCATGGTTGGAGTTTGTCACCCTTTGCATCTTTACTATCATAGCATTTCATTCCCGTTATCTTGCGCACCTCACATGTACTTGTTAGTACATTGCATTATTTTGAATACAAACCGGCTTCGCGAAAGTGTATAAGTCCAATTACAAACTGGCTTCGCGAAAGCGTATAAGTCCAATTACAAACCGGTTTCGCGTCAGCGTATAAGTCCAATTACAAACCGACTTCGCGTAGCGTATAAGTCCAATTTTCAAACCGGCTTCGCGTAGCGTATAAGTCCAATTTTCAAACAAGTTTCGCGTAGCGTATAAGTCCAATTTTCAAACCGGTTTCGCGTAGCGTATAAGGCCAATTCTCAAAGTCTTCTTGCATATCATTTGCATCCTGCCCCTGAACTACGCTGGTTTGATTCCTTGCAAAGGGATACGTAGGCAGCCTGCGGGCACAACCATTTATTTATCGGTAGCTTGTATGCTTTGTCTAAGTCTTCGGCCTTGTCAAAAATGAGTCGTCTCTGGGCTTTGACATTCACTCCCGTCATTTTTATGACTTTCGAGTTCTGTCAAAGAGGGGCAACTGTAGACACCCCATTTTTGACCGTCATTAAGACTTAGACGTCATCGTTTGAACACCCGATGATTACCCTTGTTTATGTTCGTCTTGAGTTCTCGGAGGTTTCGGCTACGCGCCTTACCTCAAGACCTCTCGACTTGTTTGTTTTGTGTTTGGTTTTGCATCAAACACTTGTTGTTTTGCTTCTGAGGGTGGGAAGTAGCTTGTAGGCCATCCCCACACCTCACCGGCCATGGCTTGAGGCCACCGGCCTTGTTTCCTTGCCACCGGCCATTGGTGATGGCCGGTCGGCACTATTGATGGTCGGTTGGCATTGTGTTTGGTCGGCCGGCCACTGTTTCTGATCAATCAGCCACTTTTCCTGACCGAGACCTTTTCTTGAGGGAGCTTAACCCTTTTGAACCTTTTTTTAGCTTCTTGAGGAAGGTTGAACCTTTTTAGCTTCTCCAAGAAGCTTGACCTTTTTTTAGCTTCTCCAAGAAGCTTGATCCTTTTTTTAGCTTCTCCAAGAAGCTTGAACCTCTTGACCCCTTTGCCTAGCTTCTCCAAGAAGCTTGGCCCTTTTGCTCCAAGCTTCTAAGAGAAGCTTTGCCCCCTTGGTTTCTCTATAAAAAGAGGGCCTCTCCTCCCCTCTAGAGGGTTAGAAAAATCTGATATATAGGATATATATCACTCCCTCTCTATATCTCCCTCTCTCTCCACATTTGTGTGGGTTAGAGGGTTCAAAAGGGTCTAGTTCTTGCACATTTACACTACAACTCTTGGCCTAACACCTCCATCATCAACCTAAGGAGCTTGGAGGCCATTTTCAGAGCCTAAGGGACTGTTTTTTGGACCAAGAGGCTGCTGTCCCCTTTTGGCTACAAAGGTAACTCCTTTTCCCTCTTTATTCTTCATTCTTCATTTTTGCACACACTTTTAGCCTATCTTTCTTGCTGTTTTGAGCTTTGTGTATAACATAAAAAAGTTCTGTTTTTTTGTGTTTAAGATACTTCATTAAGGTCACTTTTGTGTTTGGGGTCGTTTACCCCCTCTTAGGCCTTGTTTGGCTCCATTTTGTGCTATTTTTGGTGAGCTTCGGGACCACCTTGTTTGGGCCTCCTCACCACTGAAATCTTGAGAGATTTTAGTGGTGAGGATGGTGGTTTAAGGTCCTAAGAAGGAGAGGGCCATCCCCTCTCCTTGTTGTCTTCAAAAAGTGCCATTTTAGCCTCATGTGTGAGCACCATTTTTAAGTTCATGTTGGCCATGTCTTAAGTAGTATTTGTGCTTATTTTACCATGATATAGCACTGTTTTAAGTTGGTCTAGACACACCATGCTTGCTTTGCAAACTTGTCTTGTAATGCCATGAAATTGTCTTAACATGTATCTAGCATTTAGACCACTATGCTCATGTGTTTTGGCCTAGCTTTGTGAAGATTTTATGCTTGTTTTAGTATGCTAAGGGACTGTTTTTTATCATTTGAGTCACCCATGCTTTGCTTTGCATAGCTACCATGCAAACTTTCTTGTATGCCTTGAGCATTGACCCCTCTAGCATGCCATCCTTGCATCATTTCAGTGGTTTGGAACCACTTGTCATGCTATTTCAGTCCTTGTGGCATGCCTATATGCTTGCATTTGATATCCCTTTAATGTGTTAAAAGGTTGTTGTCTTATGCTCCTTGTTTGGGCCCTTGTGCATGCCTCCATACTTAGGCCATTAGATGCCATCTAGGTGTGTCTTTGACCTTAATTTGGCATGATTTGGGACTGTTTTGATTCACTTTGATCATTTGCTTCATGTGTCATATGATCATAGTTTAAGTCCTTGGGCTTGGATGCATGTTTTACTTGCATTGGTAGGTTGATTTGGCATCATCTTCTACATGTTTTTCAAAGCTTATCATATATGTTATGTGCCAATGTTTGCCCCTTTTAAGTGTGCTTGAAAGTTGCTTCTATATGCTTAGGTATTCAACCATGTTTGCATGCATGTTTGTATGCTTAGGTACTTGGCTCATGACATTTTGTTGCATGTTTAAATGGTGTTGCATTTGGCATGCATTTCTTGCTAAGTTGCCTAACATGTTACATGCCTTGCATGTGTGCATGGTTAAGATTACACTTTGCATGTTTGCTAACTAACATACTTGTCCTCATGTTCATGTTGCATACTTAGCCTCCATGCCTAAGTTACATTGCATAGAGCATGCATGCTTTGCCTCTTGAATTGAGTATGATAGAGGTTGGGCTTTATGTGTTTAATTGGTTTGCAGGTCATTTGAAATCAAATGCACAACTTGGTTTCTTGGGCCATCACGCATTGAAATGCACGACTAGTGGTCCGAGAGTCAAGCACCATCCTCCTTTGAGTCATAAACATGATAAGGAGTGTGGTTAGTGCAAACATTGCTTGAAATGCATTGCTATGCTATGTTTTGCCCTCTGCTGCTGTCAAAACAAGTTTCTGCAGGAAGCTTTGGCCGGCCGACCATCCTTAGTGCCGACCGACCAAATATGGATGGCCGAGAGATAAATAAATGGTCGGTGACCATTACCAATGGTCGGTGATGATTCCCCTTGGCCGGTGGTACTCTACAGTGTCCACGGAGCATGCCTTGGGGGTTGTGAAATTTTCAGAGGAGCAGAGCGGGGCAAACAGAGGCAACTTGTGCATGGCAATGGATTTCCGCGCGAAGCCAACCCGAGCACGCATAGGACCCTCTTCCCGAGGCCTTTTACCGCATACTTAGCTTAGTTAATTTGCTTAATTAATTAGGTGGACTGTAATATTTAATTAGCTTGTTAGTTAGTTAAATTGTATTATTCTTTCGGTCCCTCCGAGTGAGGGCTAACTTGTAATAAGTGTGGGTGCGTGTGTGCATGTCTTCTAACCCCCACTTCTTTCTCCCTTTTACTTACCTGCTTTTGATGGTTGGTATTACGGCATATTTAAATTTAGCATACCTTATGCTATACATGCGTGCATCCATACATTTGTCTTGCATGCACCGGGCTCAGCGCATCATACTAACTGCATTGTATTTCAATTCCAAGTTGAATACGTGTTAGTTGTAGCATCATCATATGCCATCCATAGATTAGTCGAGCCCATCTTAGCTGCATCTTGTATGTGTTGCATTAGCCATCTTAACATGAACTAGGATCATGCATATGATTCCTAACTAGTTTCTATTTTGGCTTGGAGTACTCGGTGAGCATTTATGTTTTAGCATCCTTGTATGCGTGTGAGTGTTGCCATGACAGCATGCTTACCATGAGACTACTTGCTTATGTGATATAACTGCTTGAATACTTGTGGGTGGAGGTTGAATTATCTAAATTGGAATAATGCATTAAAACTGTGAGTTTTAAGCCCACTAGATAGTGGCAAAACCATCTTTTCTAAAGCCCACTTGAGGGTGGCAAAACCTGCATTTTAGCCTACTTGTTTTCAAAACAAACATGAAATGTTTTGTTCCAATTTAGGCGATTTGGTCTATACTTGTTTGTTGTGCGCATAACATAGTAATTCTAGGCTAATAACCGGAATAGGAACACATAATACTTTCAAAACAAGATATCACGGTTAGTAGAGGCCGATCTTTGATCGGGAGAGAGGGGGTGTTCATAGCTGACCTTCCCCAATCGTACCCAAGTTCCCGAGCCGAGGCAACTTTGGTGATGACGGACACGTGGCCTTTGGCACCGAGTCAGGATTTCCTAAATTTCCCAAAATAAAATATTTAGGTGGCGACTCTGTATCTGGCAAAGCAGTCCATGTTTGGCACTTCTTTTCTAAAAATCTGTTTTTCTCAAAACGATTTGCCGGATTTGGACTCTTTGGTTCAGATTAAGAACCGTAACAATTTGAGAGTTCGAACTGTAGTGAGCCCAAAACGAACAGAACGGAACTCATCCTCCCGGGGCGTTCGGGACGTCTACACAAACCAACTACTATGCCTCACTGCGAGGTTCCGTACCATTACATGTTAGGATTTATTGGGTGATTTAAATTCATCCTTTTGACATTGTGTTTATGAGATAAGAATGTTTATTGAGTTTTGTAAACTGTTTTTGGCAATGGTATTTAATTCTCTAGTTTATGTTTTGTTACTAGCCTATCACCCGTGCTATGCACGGAATAATTATAAATATTTATATTTGTTTTAGATTTTTTTTAATATATAAATTATGTTTTTTAAGATCTTTTATAAAAATAATTTAACAATCTTATCACTAACCATAGTGTATGAGAGAAGTTGAAAAGGGTACTGCAGTAACTATACATAGATTGTATCTATAATTATTTGTATGAGGGAATTTTAAATACTGATCAGGAAATTTTGACCAAATCAATAAATGTATGGATATAGAAAGACATGTGGATTGAAAAAAGTTAATAAATGCTGATTAGAGAATTTTGACAAAATCAATAAATACTGAGTTTTTTTTTAATAAAAAATTTAAAAAATTCAGATTGGAATATTGAAGCTTCCACAGGCCATGGGGTTAAAAACCCCCTTTCACTTAATATATAGTATAGATAAATATAAATATATAGATATAGACTAGCGATAACCCGTGTGATGCACGGAAAAATAAACTATATATATTTTATATGATAAATAAATCATCTTAATCTTAAATTATGTCTATGCATAAAAAATTATTAATTATAAAAACTGTTAAGAATAATCAGTGTGTTTGGTTTGAGTTTTTTGGATTAAATTTTTTGAAAACTGAGTTTTTTGATTTTCGTATTCTTTTGTTTTTAGTGAATATTTTTTAAATTTTAAACATTTTTTTTTACTTTTTTTAGATGCACCTTAGTTAGATGTATCTAAAAAGTAAAAAATTTGCGAAAAACTATTTTAAAAAATTAATAAATACATAGAAATACAAAAAATTTACTGAATTCTTATATTTTTTTTGTATTTTTGGTATTTGGTGAATTTTTAAAAGATTTTTTTTACATATTTTTACTTTTTAGGTGTATTTATATTAGGTATGTCTAAAAAGTAAAAAAATTGCTTCAAATATTAAAAAAATTTCAGTAAAAATAAAAAAACAAGGAAAATAAGAAGGTAAAATTTTCTGAAAAGTGTTTTCTGAAAAGAGAAAACAAGCAAGCTGAATAGTATCACAATCACTTGATAACTTGTATCAAACTAAACAAAACATTAAAAAAGAAAAATTCTATAAACTCAGAAAAGTTACCATAAATTTACTTAGACTTTTAAATCAGTGGTGTATATTATTATTGTGGGATCAAATTATGAATAAATATAAACTTTTAATTATAATTTATAAGTAGTTTTTAAAATTTTTTAATCTAAGTTTATTGTCTTACTCATAAAAAGAACTTCTCAATCAAATCGCTAATTGATTATGCTAGCAACTCTCTATCTTTGATATCCTCTGTCAATGACACATGTGTATCATATCAAAGTATAAATCTTTCTCCATAGTTTGAATAATACTTGCATAGTTTCTACGTTATTTAAAAAGAATTAATCAAGATAAGAATTTTGTAAGATTATAAAAATTATATAAGAAAATAGTTTTAATCCATTTTATTTATAAAAAAATGATGAAAAATTATTTAAATTGTACTTGAAGAAATATAACAAATGATAGCTTTAATCAGTATATACCAAAAAAAAATTATATAGGTTACTTAACGAAAAAATGGTCGAATACAAATAAAGTCATGGATATTAAATTAAATCATATGAGCTCTAAATCGATAGTATAATATAGCAAATCAACTAATAATAACATAGAAATATTGACAAATATGTAATACTTTTCTATTATCTTTGTATTATATTCATTAATTTCATATATCATATTAAATTTTTATTCGTTTCGATCCTTTAATAAAATAAAGACTAAGAAAACAAATTGATAAGAAATTGATTCTAAACTTTATTATTGAAAATGCAAAAATTTCAAAAAGAGAATTTAGAGATGGGATTGAAGAAATACTATAACGAATGACAACCATATAAAAAATAAAAAATAAAAAAAATAACAATGATCTAATGGAAATTATTTTTAATAAATAATAGAAAGAATATCAAATTATTACCCTGTACAAATATAGTGAAGAAATTAATTTTGTGAGATTTTTGTGCTATCTTCTCCCATACAGCCTTCATTATTTCATTATTAATACTTTTTTCATTCAGAGCCAATATATATTTTTTTTAATCTTTATCACTTGGTAGATAATAACGAATAATAAAAATTATCAAGAGAAAATTAAGAATTTAATAGGAGATAAGAAGTTATAGATAAGGCATTTCATAAGATAAAAAAAGATAATATATGATAGAATGAGGAAAAAATTAATTTTTTAAAATATTTTTTTTTTTAATTTTTATGTTAATCTATAGGTCATGAAATAAATTTTCATATATTATTTATCAATTTTTATATGTTTATCTATAATGAAAGAAATTAAAGTACAAAATGAAGGGGAAAAAAAAGTAATTTTGTTTTTTTTTTAAAAAAAATCAATTATTTAATGTTTATCTTTATTTGTAGGCCATGAAATTAATTTTTATAAGTTATTTATCAACTTTTATATGTTTATTTATGGGAAAATTTTTTAAATTATCTATAAGTTATGAAATTAATTTTTTTAAATTAATTGTTTAATTTTTATCTTTATCTGTAGACTATAAAGTTAATTTTCAATTTTTATATGTTTATCTATATGGAGGAATTTTGAAATTCAAATCTTTATCCATAAGTAATGAAATTAATTTTAATTTTAATTAATCAAACAAATAGAAAATGAAGAAAAATAGAAAACATGAAAGACAATCAAAGAAGGTTGTCACGTAAGAAAGAGAGAGTTTTAAAATTATAAGAATTTAGGAATAAATATTTGGAGGTTTTGACAAAAACAACTACATTTGGTTATATATAGTATAAGTATAAGTATAGATGAACACGTGTGTTATGAACTTAAGTGTTTGTATAATTCATGCTGTTTAATGAAATTTTTCTTTGCTGATCAAAAAAAAAAAAAAAAAAAAAAAAAAAAAAAAAAAGTGTTTGTATAATTCCAAGTGTGTGATATTTGTTTTGTTCATTTAAGTCCCCACAGCTCATTGGACGGTATTTTGTATTATTGATTGGCTTCTGCCAGCTTCTTTATATTGTATTATTGTCATTATTGTAAAACAGGCCTTCGGTAATCACGGATTACTGGCCAGTTACGACGCTAAACCTATAGGGACGAGTTTGGGTCGTGACATTTTCCCAGCAATCAAACACACGAATTGTATAACAGCTTCACAACTAAAGCAAATCAATTCATGCGATTATTAATAGAAATGCGAAGACGAAACCTAGAACACAACTTATCTAAAATACACGATTCAAAAAATGTTAAGAATTTTCAGCATAAGGCAAAGCTGTTAATGAATCAACAGCAACACAGCCGAATAAGTTACATCTTATTGGCATATTGTCAAACACATGGTATGTAAGGTATAACCCTATGCTAACAAAAAAACAAAAACACATGCATATCAAATCAATACAAATCTACAACCGTATATAAATCGAAATCGAAAGAACACACACACACACACAAAAACTGGAAGCCATGACAGTATGATATACAAAAAGAAATCTAAGGTTTTTAACAATCTATGCAGTTTGAGATGAATTTGAAATCATATACAAAGTAGGTATGATTCGTAGAATCAGCCACACTGAATTCTTTGGACAACATATAAATCATTGCTTAACAAGCAGCGTTGTTGGTTGGATAATTTATTTTGAACTTGGGTTCTGTTACACGTAGCGTCACCCAAATGGCATAAGGTTAAGAAGACACGTATACCAAAAAATTGGAAAGAAGAGAAGAGATATAAAAGACATATAAGTCAGTTCTTTGGGCAGAAGGTTATATCGTGAGCACCTAGTGTGCATTTATGATAATTTGATGTGTTAGATTCACAGCACTTGTATGCTTTCATTCTTTTATAGAATGTTATAGATATAATAATAATAATAATGGATAAATTACACTGACTTTTTTTGATATTTGAAAAAAATATAATAAATTTTATAATTTTCTCATAATTATACTACTTTTTTTATTAAGATTGAAGGGACCGGAACTAATATAGATGATGTGAAAATACAATACCTTCTTAGTTCAAGGGTCCAATTCCCCTTCAGTCTGGAAACATATTGGACGGTGTTATTGGGCCGCGGTGGGTCCAATTTTGTGCCCATCTTGATGATTTGTGTAGAGCTCATTGAGTATGTTGTCCTTTCAAAGAATCGTGTGAATCGAATATCGATAGCCACTTGATCAGCTTGCATTTATATCTATAATTTATTTTAAAAATTATAATTGTCGTTGAAACAAATACAAACTGATTAAATAACTATTGATATTCGATCCATGTAATTTTTTATAAGAATGATATATTTAAAAAGTTCTATACATCAAATGATTTAAATTAACAATATAAGCCTGGAGTTAGCCCACTATGGCCAACAACGCTATCCAATCTGACAGGAGGAAAGCTGCGGCCTTGGTACAATTATACCACGAACGGAAATGAGCATGGGACAGATCGTTGACTTAGTTATTGTATCACACCTGCATGTTTATTTTTAGGGAAATGCTAGAGAGCTCTAAATCTAGAGCTCTAATTTGAGCTCTAGTGATGTGTCAAAGTTAAAAAAAAAAAAAAAAAAAAAAAAAAAAAAAAAAAAGGCACAAACATCACATCAGGATGGGTCCCACCTTCCCATTAGAGCTATTAGAGCTCTTCTATTAGAGCTCTAAAGCATTTTTGTTATTTTTATATGGTTTTGAATAGAAGATCTGAATTTAGATCTGTAAATGCAAACAATCTCATTCCCTATCTCAATGAATTTTACATATAAAGTTTCCAAAATTGCTATAAAAAAATAGAAGAAAGAGTAAGAAAAGAGGTCTCAATATGGAGCTCCTAGTAACTTTTCCTTAAAAGTTTTTCTCAAATTCAAAATTTTTTTTTAAAAAATAAGTTTTTTCTCAAATTTAAATAGCAATGATTATGGGTCCATTCAACTCGCGCCAACCCGATTGAATTGACCCAACCTGATTGATTATGGGCAAATGCATATTCTTCGGTGGATGGATGTAGATGAAATATTTCAAAATTCGTGGATACGATTCGGATTGTGGATTAACCATCTCATACCCGCATGAATCCGATCCATTCGTAGATGGAAAAAAAAAAAATTTGTTAACGAGTAACAATATATAATAGAAAAAATAAAATACATATTTTTGTGAAAATAAAAAATAATATCTAAAAAATATACATTGTGGTGTCATGGCCTATAGACAAATAATACATATTTTTTCAAATTACTAGTTATTGAAGATTGTAAAAGTTATGAATTATAATTCAAAAAAATGTCCAAAATTTGTAAATCCAAACCGCCAAACCGATCGCATCCATCCGCCAACCCACATGGCCCGCCTAATCCGCGTCCGCCAAACCAGTGGACAAATGCAGATTGATTTTTTTCAATCTACCTAATTTTGAACAGATGGCGGATGGGATGCCACCCAACCCAACCCGATCTATGATCACCCTTAAATTTAATGAAAATGATATTTGAGATAATTGATCAAATCTGTATAGCTTATCACATGTTCTGTTTTAATGATTTTGCATTCATTTTATAAAATTCTTTATATGTATCATTTATTTTATTTTATTTAAAAAAAAAACTAGTTGAGTAATTTTACAAATTTTATTTGATTGCTTTTGTTTCTTAAAAAAACAATCGGTGTACTTTTTTTTTGTTGGTAAATTACAAATACACCTATTGAGATTTGTTTAAAATTTGAATTATTCCTTATGGTTCTGTACTTTACATCTCGCCCCTTTAAATGTCAAAAAAATATTTTTGAATTTGTAAAAATTATTTATACTCACCAAAGATAAAATTATGTAAAATTGATAAATCTTTTACACATTTATTTATTTTACCAAATTATTTTTTATTATGTGTTTGGATGATTCTAATGTAATGAATGGTTTTTTTATTTTCATTAAATTAGTTTATATTTTTTTAAAAGTCAAATATGGCGATAATTTTAATATTATTATTAAACTAATCTATTAAATCAAAAAATTAAAAATTAAAAATATTTCATATATTAAATATATCGATTATACATTAAAAGTCTAACAACAACCTATTATATGATCATTATTCAAACACGTAACAAAAATTAATTTGGTAAAATAAATAAATAAATGTGTAAAAGACTTTTGAATTTTACATAATTTTATGTTTGGTGGATAGAAATAATTTTTAAAAATTCAAAAATATTTTTTTGAAATATATTTTTGTTAAATTAGTTTATATTTTATCAAATTGATAACTTTGTCCTTGAAATTGAGCAATGATATTTTCAATTGTCCTTATTTGAAATAAGATTCAAAATTCAGGGTCAAATGTGTCACAATTAAAAAGTTAGAGACCAAAATAACACGAACTCCAAACTATAGGGACTGTTAGTGTAATTCGCCACAGGTTTTAATCATGTCATAAATTTATTTTAATTAATAATTCAAGTAATTTTATTATCACACAGGAATGCAATTAGAAAGTTTATTTTTTTAACTAATTATGCTAAATCAAAAATTATGATGAGAGGCATTTGTAATCATATATAGGACAATCAATATTTTAAACAAATTTTAAAAAGTGTATTTGTAATTTTTTTGGACAAATTTCACCTTGGTTTATTTCCTAACCTTTAGAAATTATAACTTAACTCTCTTGTGGTTTATAGATTGAAGTATATTGTTGAGTCCGTTAACGATTTAATAAAAAAAATTAAAATATTCTTATATTTTCATCATTTATTTAGAAGATAAAATACACTTTAACCTATGTGCTTTATTTCACGTGTGATTACCCCATTAAAATTTAAAAATAAATATATAATTCTTTTATATTTATCACATATTTCACGCTTATTATTAAATTAAACCAAATATTTAAGATACACTTTCATTCACAAATTGTGCGCACATTATATAATTTTTTAACAATGATTCATCCTCCCTTTTCCTCCCACCCCTTTAACCTCCTCTCTCTCTCATTGGTTACATTTTCTTTTTCTTTTTCTTTTTTTTCCTGCTCCTCCAATCACCACCCACCACGTAACAAGGGGTGAGGAGTGACACCAAAAGGATCCCAAGCATTACTCATAATTTTTTCAGCGATGAAGTGAAGTTTGTCTTCCTTTTTTTATTTTTTTTTCCCAATAAATTGAGGGGCCCGTGCAAACAAATCACGGCCGTTGATTCTGAATCACCATCAACCACCACCTAGAGAACCCTCCTCTGACTCACACTCCCTCCGCCACCACCGTCGCCGCCACCACCACCACCGCCACTGCCACCACAGCACTAGGTTTCAGCCTCATGCATCGACTCAACTCTACACATTCAACAATGTCAAGCATGGACTCTCACTCTCTTCTCCTTTAATGGGTCTCTTCCAATTCATCTCCAAATTGGCTTCGTCTTCAAATCCCAGCTCATCCCTGTTATTCTTCAGAGCTTGTTTGATCCACAATCTATCTTCCAGACCTTTCCCTGATTATTCACCCAAGAAACCCACCATCAGAGACTCTGAACTCACCAATCAAATCACCACCACCATCAAGCAACGCCGCTCCGAGCCTCTTCGCCGCGTTCTCAAACCCTACGAGTCGAAATTCAAACCACACAACCTCATTTGGGTTCTCATCAATATCAAGAAAGATTACAAATTGGTTTTGGACTTCTTCGATTGGGCGTGCCTTCGAAAAAACCCATCAATCGAGTCCCTTTGCATTGTCATTCAAATCGCTGTTGCTTCGAGGGATTTGAAAACGGCAAGGAGACTCATTTGGGATTTTTTGATGAAACCCAATTTAGATGTGAGTGTTGTGTTTGCTCATTTTGTTGAAAGATTGATATATGTTTATAAAGATTGGGGATCTAATCCCTTTGTATTTGATATTTTGTTCCAAGTACTTGTTGAATTTGGACTGCTTGATGAAGCTAGAAAGCTCTTTGATAAGATGTTGAATTATGGTGTAATTATGTCTGTTGATTCATGTAATTTGTTTCTTTCGCGTCTCCCGAAGAATGATGTTGGGGTTGAGATGGCATTAAAGATTTTTAGTGAATTTCCTGAAGTGGGTGTTTGTTGGAACACTGCATCACATAATATTGTGATTCACTCACTTTGTAGATTAGGGAAAGTAAAAGAAGCTCATCAATTGTTCATACAAATGGAGTTGAGGGGTTGTGTGCCCGATGTTATAAGTTATAGCACGGTAATCAACGGCTATTGTCAAGCTGGGGAGTTTCAAACTGTGTTGAAGCTTGTAGAAGAAATGCAAACAAAGGGGTTGAAGCCAAACCCAAATACATTTAACAGCATTATCATTCTTTTATGTAAGAGTGGCAAGGTTGTCGATGCAGAGATGGTGTTGAGAGAGATATTGAGACAGGGAGTACTTCCGGATAACGTGGTCTACACAACTCTCATTGATGGTTTCTGCAAAGCTGGGAGTGTTTCAGCTGCGTACAATTTGCTTGAAGAAATGCAAAATAGTAAAATTATTCCTGATTTTGTAACTTATACTGCTATTATCTCTGGTCTTTGTCAAACTGGAAAGATGGCTGAAGCAAATAAGCTCTTCCATGAAATGCTTAGTAGAGGGATGCAACTTGATGAAGTTACTTATACGGTGCTTATCGATGGTTATTGCAAGGCAGGTGACATGAAACAGGCCTTTTTACTTCATAACCAGATGGTTCAGATGGGGTTGACCCCAAATGTCGTCACTTACACTGCTCTTGTTGATGGGCTTTGTAAACTTGGGGACGTAGATGCAGCGAACGAGCTTCTTCACGAGATGTGTGCGAAGGGTCTAGAGCTGAATATTTGCACCTACAACTCGATTGTCAATGGTCATTGTAAAGTGGGAAATATTGGACAAGCAATAAAGCTAATGGAAGATATGGATGCGGCAGGGTTCCATCCGGATACTATTACTTACACTACTCTAATGGATGCATATTGTAAATCAGGAGAGATGGTCAAGGCTCACGAACTCCTTAGAGAGATGTTGAATAGAGGGCTTCAACCCACAGTTGTTACATTTAACGTGTTAATGAATGGGTTCTGTATGTCTGGGATGCTTGAAGATGCCGAGAGGCTTCTAAATTGGATGTTAGAGAAGGGTATAATGCCAAATGCCACTACCTACAATTCTCTCATGAAACAGTACTGCATTAGAAACAATATGCGAGGGACCACTGAAATATATAGGGGGATGTATGCTCAAGGAGTGATGCCTGATAGAAACACCTATAACATACTAATAAAGGGGCACTGTAAAGCGAGGAATATGAAGGAGGCATGGTTTCTACACAGAGAAATGGCTGAGAAGGGGTATAGTCTTACAGTTTCTTCTTATAATGCGCTGATCAAGGGTTTCTTTAAGAGGAAGAAATTTTTGGAGGCAAGGAAACTGTTTGAAGAGATGAGGAGAGAAGGGTTGGTTGCGGATAGAGAATTATACAACATTTTTGTTGATATGAACTATAGTGAGGGGAACATGGATATCACCCTTGAGCTTTGTGATGAAGCAATAGAGAAATGTCTCATTGATAAAAGCAACCAAGGAAATACATAGCTTGATTTATCAGTGATGCTTTCTTGGGAAGTTGGGATTATTGTGGGAAAAAAATTTAGTTGTCCTTGCTTGGGCTTTGATGGTGTGATTCTGTGGCCTACTGACGTACCCACAACCATGGTAATTTTTTCCCTTTGTTTTTTGTCAATCTGTACACTGGATTGCTTGTTTCATACAGTACTGTTGCTGAACAAATAATCATTTATTAGTTTGCGGCAGTCTAAATGGTGTGGCTCTGTATATCTCCGAACATTATGCTATGGGATTGTCATATATGTAAATATATATGTGTGTGTCAATACATTCCATGTTTGGAGTTCTCCAACAATCAACACACAGTCATGGAAAGAAAAACATCTAAACTCTCATTTTTTCGTATTCTAGGAGCATCTTAGATGTTATTATCTGTCCGTCTATCTTCTGTTAATCTTGGCTGTGGTTTTTTTCACAAAATCATGAAAAGAAATTTATCCAAACAACCAAACCGATACTTTATTATGTTACTTCTAGTTTGAATTATCTCAATAAATATGTTTTTTTGTTTCTTCAACCTCTTTATTTTGGGAAGTGGCTACTTTAGTTGGCCTTTTGACTTTTTAAGAAAAGACGTGCAAAAAAGTAGAGAGAACAGTCGACTTTTTGGCTTTTGGCTATTTTAGGTGCTTGCCAAAACACTTGCATATACTTGTCTAAACTAAGCTTCAGTATATTTCTCTCTTCTAGGCAATACTTCTGCTAAAAAAGACTATGACCAGGCTACAGCAACTGCATCCCGAGTATTGCAGGTACTTGGAGATACTTAACAGTGCATGCTCACAAAATTTTCATTTAATGTGATTTCCTCTGAAAATTGTTTGTCGGTACTGCAGTTGGGATTGGTTTTTGGCTTGTGCTGCCTGTAATCCTTGCAGTAGGATTACATTTTGGAGCTAGATTATTTACAAAAGACGCCAATGTGTCCTCCACCTCATCAGTACTGGCCTTGCGGTATCTCTTCTCTGCAAACAATAAAACACTGTTACTGGTTATCTTGCTCTGTTAAACCAAGTTGTATTTGATATACCTTTCCTTCATATCAGTTTGTTGCAGCTATTCAACAAATCAATCCCTTGGCCTTTGTCTTTTTATTGCGTCATCAATTTTGGAGCATCATATTTTGCATATTTTGCCTGTTCTATGGTAATATAGTCAGCATCTTTATATCATGAAGTAGCACATTTACTTCCTGATGAAAAAAGACATGAACAAGAAAAATGTTTAAGAATAAATTATTTTTTAAAAAATCATAGCTTGCAGTCGCCTCTTCTAAGTTCTAAGTTAAGAATCAGGATGACCACTAGTATCCTGCCCTCCCTGTTATTTTTATTTCTAACTTAATAGAATAGAGGCACATATGGAAAAGATTATCGATGAAGCAGATGAAATAAGACAATAGATTAAAATAGTGACGCTGGATGGTAGAAGAGATTGAACGACCAAAGGAAGAAGAAGAAGTTAAAAGTGTCCTCTATTAATAAGAAGCCTTGTATTTAAATTATGGGACAACCACGAAGGTCCAAATATGGAAATAGACAGTAAATTCCAAAAACAAAAAAAAACAAAATTATGCTTTTGTGTTCAATTTAGCATAAATGTGAAATTTTTAGTTACTTTATTAGATTATTAAAGCACGAACTTGAGATTTTTCTTTATTCAGGTTCTGGTGGCTATAATCACTATCTTACTTTTGTCCATTCTTTCCCCCAATCATGGATTCATTGGAATATAGGATGCTTTGACCATCTATACGAGTCTCAGAGCATTTTCTGGATTTTGGAGGTAATTGCTTGTGCCACAAAATATTCATTTAGGCATAAAACCTTTGAAGAATAATCCTACTATATGTCAACTTGGCAATTGTATATCTTTCTAAATTTACTGTTCCTAAACACCAATAATGCAGGATTGGGACAGGATCAGGACCTTGGGGCTTTCTCAGGAGCTGAACATGCATCGTTATGGTTTTAGCATGGCCTGACTGGTTTTCTTGAACAAGTAACTTGTTTCCATGGTTTTCTTCTCATGGAAACTGCTTTTGAAAAATTAAGAAAATTTCATGGGCTTGTATCGTTTGTTGTTTGGTTGCTTAAAATATTTTCACATTTGTATGTTTCTTTTGTACATAAACTAGTTGTTTCATAGTAACAGAAGTACAAAGAGATATATGAGCTGCTTCAGTGTTGCTTTTGAAGTGGGGCATTCAGATACCAATACATTTTCAGTGCTGATTGTGGTTTGGGGCATTGAGGTATCCATGCATTTCAACATCATAATCGTCAAGGAATGTAGCAAAAAAAAGGAAGAGAAAGACTTAAATTGATTTTCTTCGACTACATGATGTATCTTTGGTCTTTGATATTGTTGGTCTAAATTTGTTTTTTCCCGTATTTTCAGACTCGCAATTCCTTTTGCCAAAAAAAAAAAAAAAAAGAAGAAAGGCAAAAGCACTACAACAAGGGTACAGCCACTTATCCCAGGTATTGTTACCTGTTAGTACTACAATTATCTACAAACCGAATGATCTCGTACTTCTTTCTGTGTCAAAATTTTCTCTGAACGACTTATACTTACAGTGGTTAGATCTTGTCCACCATTCCTTTCAAACCTCAAGCTAGATTTCAGTTTCCAACATGACTCTTTGTTTGAACCATACTTTGCACCCATTGAAGTACTATGATTTTGAACAGGACCTGTTAAGACATGTAATGGCGTGGGAAATTTTGTGCAAGGTCAAGACTCAAAGTGGTAGTTATTCATAGACAGTCCTGAAGAATGTGAGAATGGCCAATAACTAAACAGCTGAAGGTGGAATTGCCCGGAATCTTTGATCAGGGGGTGACCTGTAAATATGACAACATAGCCAGAAAACAACTTTCACACCATGTCGAACCCCACAAAACAGTGCTATGAGTAGGCCTAGTTGTAGTGTAGAAGTAGCTCTTTGTACTCATACCAGTGAAGGTTAATAAAATTTATTATGTTAATCTTCAATTCGCGTTTTTTTTTGGGTCTGCACTTTGCTGTTTGATAGTCATATTTTTTAAACAAATCATTGAACCACACAATTGCTTTCTTCATCTTCAATGGTCTGTTGAGAAAGTTCTCTCTTATCGGCATTGTTGAAATGTCCATGTTGACAATTTAGAGTGAGTAGTTTAATATACTCATCCCAACGTTGTTGACAGTCATTTATAATTATATTACATGCTGAATGTGTCTGTTTTGTCATCGTTTCACACATTCATCTGGGAAGCACATACAATTCAAGCATACCTTTAGTGCCCTTTTCAAGAGTTGATCTGTTGGTTCAACTTATCATACTTTCTCTTTAGTGCCCTTTTCAAGAGTTGATCTGTTGGTTCAACTTATCATACTTTCTCATGCCTTAAATGACTAATTCAAGTTGCAAAGGGAAATATGCATTTGAGAGAGAGAGAGAGAGAGAGAGAGAGAGGGCTACTTTTTGGTGCAATATTTTAACGTCTAAAAGTTAGATAATCAAAAACAGAACTAAAAGGATTCGCTTCCCAGCTTCTCAACTATTTTTGTTTCTTCAACATTTACTTTGTTTGGTAAAGGGGAGACTTGCAGAGCCGGTTTTGTCCAATTTCTCCATCCCCTCAATTGTAAACATAAATTGTACCAAATATTTTGATATAAATTCTCTAATATTTTTAAAGAAATGTCATAAATAACCTCAATAAATTGTACCAAATTTGTCCATATGTCTGAGTATTGTATTTTCAGTTGATGTAAATGAATGGGAAGCAAATCTGTTCAAGTTTTGACCCTTTCTGTTGTCAAATATATAATTTTCATGTATCGACACTTCATTATATATTTATTATTTATGAAGGCATCATTTTAATGAAGATAGTGATTGGATTGATGTACCTTTGGTCGGTTTGAAATCAAAGGTTTGGTGATTAGGTGAAGTATGTTTCTCTGAAAACTCAGTTTAACTTAAAAAAAACTGCAATAATTATAATAAATCATATCTTTTAAACTTTATTTTAAAGACTTGATTAACTAAGGCCAAGTTTGGGTAGTTTAAAAAAAGTTAAAAAGTCAACAATTACGGCTGCACAATTCCCAATTCTAATTTTTCCCTACAAACTAATTTTTACAATTTTTTATTACACATTTTTCATAAAAAGTCAAAAAATTAACCCAAACATTCATATTTTCAACCTCAACTTGGCCTAATCTTTATTTTGATTTTCTTTTCAAGACCTTGTCAAAAGTAGGGGGCTACTTGCCAAGCAAGCTACAATGAAAACTTCTTTTTTGGTTGGATTAAAAAATATAGTAAATTAATTTTTTTTTTTTTTTTTAGGTTGGATTAAAAAAGAAAAGAAAAGATACTAAATTTTATCTAATAAGAAAAACTCCCTTTTTTTAATTACTCAAAAAATTTAATCGTATGTAAGTAATTTATTTTCCTCCTACTTAAAGAGTTTTTCTACTCGATACTTTAAATTTTACTTCAATTTTTAAAAAGACAAAAATTGATAATTTATCAAGTTCCATCGCAAAAGCCAAATATCTTGACATGGCCTCACCTCTGTCTCTATGATTTAAGGCAATTTGATGAAAATGAAAACCTTTCAACAATTTGATGAAGCAATTATGAGATGCGAGAGATGTAAACTTTATACAATAAATTACGCAAATCAAGTAGAGTGTTTCTGTTTAGAGATCAAATTTATAAATATCACTTTGCTACCAAAGCTTCTAACAAAAATAAATGAAAAGAAAAATCAATTTTAGAAGATTTGAGTAAAAAATGCTATAAATCACTATATGCTGGCCCCCACAAACCACAATGAAAGAATCACCCACTCTTGTAAAGGACCAACAAGTTGAGAGAGTAGTGGGTTAGCATCAAATATGGGTACTTGATACCTTAAAAGTCCCATCTCTCAAAAATTCATTCCTCTCATCTCACATCCAAATATCAATATCTTGATCTAAACACAACTTAAAGATAAAAGATAAGATTTGAAACGAATCCAAAAGCAATCCCTTCAACACACCATTCCCACTATTGGGATCCACCTATTACACATGCAACACACATGCTAATCAAACAAGGAACAGAGAAACAAACGCATGAAAAAGGAAAAGAAAAGCAAATGAGAGTTCAACCAAAGATGACAAAAGAATAAGAGGCATATATGAAATTTTGAAATATTCATAACGATAAAAACTTTAATTCAATGTTACATCATCAAGGAACCAAATGCCCCACAACCTCACTTTCTGCCTCCAACAATAATTCATTCACAAATGGTACACATCATCATCCTCATTTTTCTTGCTTAAACAGAGACCTAGTCAAAAGAACCAGCAGTGCAAACTCCAACCCCACCCCCCCCAACCCCAAAAAAAAAAAAGGTTAAACTAATATAACCCCCAAATAGGAAATTTATATGAGATTATAATAATTATATGAGTTAAAATGAAACCTAGAGCTCCTAGTTTCATATCAATGAAACATATAAGCTATTAGCTATATTAAGAACCAAAGAACTGGGGGTTAGAAAAAAAAAAATGTAATCTAAATTTCAAAATCTGGAAAATAAAAAGCACCTAAACTGAGTTGGATGTTTGTAAATGACCCAGATAGGCCTCCTTGTACCTTCCTGACTCTCGAAATAATATAATATAATTAATAGATAAAAATGAATTTCCCTTGCTCTTAACTTTGCCCTTGCTCTTAATCCTAATGTAAATTTTCCTTTTTCTCTTGAACTTGCTCGGTCAATATAATTTCACACTTACTAAGCAACAATTTGATCAAGTTGCATCTGCTCTAGCCATGCTCCCAAAACTGCATGATCAAGTTTTTCATTTGAGTTCAAATCGGAACCCTCAACCGACGATGTAGCACCTGAGACTGGTAAATTTGAAGTTTCTTTGATCTCCGGTGGTGATTCTTTCACCAGCGACTGAACCCACGACAGATCAGGCTCCTCCCCATTACGTCCAACTGAAAATGATCTGCGAACTCCAGCCAGCTCATCTCCATTAACAGACCAATCTACTTTCCCATTTGGGGAATCCCAATTCGACAAAGAATTCACAGGAGAACCAACAATCCCTGCACCTTTGGATCCAAGAGCAGATAGTCTAGGGCTAAATGGAGATTGCATATCAATGCCTCGAGGTGACATCCTCCCCGGAGATGAAACATGATATGATGATGCCTGCAAAAATGGGTGATCAACGTTCTTCGGAGAGTACAGATTTGTGTTGTTTGGAGATAAAACGTTCTGTTGTTGCTGGAACTGATTTCGAACCACAGCTTTATGTGATGGAGAGAAAACTGCTGGAGGTGCAACCTGATCGGAAAATCGAGGAGATGAGACCTCTGTGGAGAAAAGCTCATCCAGGTTTGAAGGGGTCAGGGTTTTTGACCGAATGGGAAACTTTCTAAGATGTGTCGGCGAGAAGCACGACATGTCATTTAGGAGCTGCTGTTGCTGAACTTCAAAATCTAGCAGCATATTGAGCTCCTCGGTGGGAATGTCCCTGGCATTAAAAGATGATCTCAGACGACTTGTCTGGAGATTGCTTCCAGGAAGATGTAAAGTAGGGATGTTTGGCTGTGGCCAAGCAACAGACGGGTGCGAAATAGCATTTCCCGAAGGAGATATGGGTGCTGAGGGAGAACCAGGCAAAAGGCTCAATGCCACAGCCATATCCATGACAGTAGCAGCAGAAGTGGACGATCGGGGGGATGGAACAGCCGACCCTGTAGACATGTATAGCGGCCGGAGTTCCTCAGATGTGTGAGCAAAGAAGCAGACCCGACGAGCGCAACTTGTGCCATCTTTGCAGAGGCGGGTCCTATACTGTGCTGGGTGCAGCCAGCACTCAAAAACCCCATGAGCATACTCACACAAGTCCCCACGTCTGCATTGCCCCTTACGAAAATCTGGACAAGGCACACAACTGTAATGAAACTTTCTTGGATCTCTTCTTCGGGCATTCTCACCCGGATGAACAAAAGGGCACTCAGTCCAATCATGAGAATAGGCTCGAGAACAAGGCCGGATCTTAAACGAGAACATTCGAAATTCATCAGTAGAATAGACACTGTTCTTGATGTCTGGAAGAGAAGGATCAACTGGATATTCTTTCTTCTCTGGTGCAGGAGATGCATGCATATCACTGAGCGAAAAATGTTTTAGTGATGATGTTGAATCCTCGACAGAAGACAAGGGATCATATTCTGGGGATGATGAGGGGGTTGATGAATTAGATTTCTCACCACTTAAGGAGACCTTCATGTCCGGTAGATGAACATAATCATCATTCCTGAGGAGCTCTTCAAGGGCATCTTTCAAGTATGGAAACTTCAGAGGAGCAACAATAACATCAATAGGGCGATGACCATTGGCATCAATTGAATTGCAATCTGCACCAGCAAATAATAACAGCTTGACAACATCAATAGCATTGACAGATCCACTAGATGCAGCACAGTGAAGGGCAGTGCTCTTATCCGGGCCGCAAGAAAGATTTACATCCGCCTCGGATAAAGAGAGTATTAGTTTTACAACATCAACACTGCCATACATAGCAGCAACCATTAACGGTGTCCGATACTCAAGTACCATCTGTTTTGATGCTCTTTGCCGACAATACCAGAGTCCCGTCTCATTGATTGAAGATGCAATACACAAAATAGATTGCTTGAATCCCTCAATGTCATTGTCTGCAGCAAGTTCCAGCAAACTTGAGAAAGATATTTCTATCTTCGGTGTTCCTGTCAGGTTAGGCATATCTTTAGTTAACTTTGTACTCTTGGGGGAAGAAGAAGGCAACGGAGTGTCGGATCGTATCACCTTTGGTTAACCGGGAATCAATCTGAAATTATACAAACCAGTTGGAGTGAGAAACCATAATCTAAAAGAAATCCATACTAATCCTGTCTAGCACCCAAATATTCTAATCTAGTAAAATCATTATTTCTGAGACGAATAAAGATACAACAGATGATGATTCTCCAGCATCAATCCTCCACCCAAAAACTAAAATAAAAAGGAGAATATTTAACACTGATCATGAACTCTAACAAACTTATTTCCAGTATTCAAAAAAGGCATCTCAAACAATGACTTCTAACAAAACATACATACAGAGACAGATAACTAACATCTATTTTTAAGTCCAAACCTACGTACATATATATTGAGTACTTAACTCGGGTTATGAGGTGTATTGATTCTCATAAATTAATTAATTTTTTTTTAATAATACCCATCTAAACTTAGAAGTACATAGTAAAATTAAAAACATTAAAAAAAAAAGATTCAATATATAACACAAAGATTCAAAGGCACGAAACAAAAAATGGTAACAAAAATCGACAGATAAAGCAATAAAAATCCCAAAATCGCTCTCTTAATGGATAGATCTCTGAAAAAACAAGTCAAAATCTAATTTTTAACACATGGAAGGAAAGAGATTCGTGTTCCAAACCCTGAAACTCAAGAGACATAACAACAACAACTTTGATCGAAGTAAAGATAACATTTTTACTGTTAATCTATTTGCTAATCAACACAAATCCAGGTTATATAGACAAATTTTTCTTTACAATCAAGAAATCAACACAAATAAAGTCACTCAAGAACTGAAATAGCATCAAAATCATTCATCAGAAAGTTAAAAATCAAACAGAAACAAACTCATAAACACAAACATACCTAGAAATTTGCCCAGACTGAATGAGTGAAGAGAGAGAAAATCCACAAAAGACAATCTGTACTGAACTCGAAAAACAGAAAATCGTTCACCGATCAGCGAAGAAGAGCAGAGCAGACCATCGCGTCGAGGACGAAGACTCCATCGCCGATGTGAAGGGGGGGGGGGGGGAAGAGAGAGAGAGAGAGAGAGAGAGAGAGAGAAATGTTGTTTGAAATTAGGATGAAATGAAATGAAACGTTAATGGTATAGAAATTCGCTCGAAATTCAGAAGACATGAGAGAGGAGGAGTGACTGGGAACCGGGTGAGACGGTGGAGAGTGGAGAGGGAGTGAGGGGTTGAGAAAGTGAGGAGTAGGTGGGTTTGGTGACTGGATAAAGCGGTCAAAATGTGTAATTTCAGAGGGAGATTAAATTGGATTGGAATTGTGAGAGTGGCGTCCGCCAATCGTAGCCCTTCGATGAAGATCATACTGGCGGATGTCAAGCACTGGTCAATTTTGATTTGTAAGACTAGGGAGTCAAACCCGAGTAAAATGCCCAATAATTTTTTATTTTTTATTTTTTATTTTTTTTGGCAAAGATTCATTTTTATAATTTTTGAGTTAACAGGTTTGAGTTTGGCTATCTTTGATTTAGGCCGATTTTGAGAAAATGTAATTTTTTTATTATTTTCCTTTTTTTTATTCAAAAAATAATTTGGGAATATGGAAATAAGTACCGTTTTTACTTCTTTTTAAAATTATTTTAATATGTATTAAATCACTTGCAAATTGGTAAATTGACCATTACCCGCATGCAATTTTTTTTTCTTTTGTTTTTTTGTTTTTTTTTTTTTTTTGTGTGCTTGTTTTACTCATACATGTGAGGGTATTTTGATAATTTGCTTTGTTGATTTATTTTTAACTTTTCAAATGGTTTTTTTGTTCAAATAAAAGTTAGCTTTGGCTTTTTAAAAATAAGCCAAAAACAAGCTTTTTTATTTTTTCCAAAAACAAGCTTTAAAAATTAATTTGGTGAAAGAGGATAGTAGTAGAAAAAGGAAAATATGGAAGTGTGGTGCATAAAAAAATTGATGAACAAAGATCGATGATCAATTAATAGAGTTGTCTAGTCAAAGGAAAAGGCAAGGAAATAAACATCAGATAAAAGATTCGATCATAAAGCTTGATTTAATTACAATGTTGACAATTACTTGACGAATTGAATCTTAAATTTTAATCAACACGTAGTGGTAGGAAAATAATAGGACAGAGAGTTAGGACAAAAAAAATAAGGACATATGACTCCAATCCTAAATTTATAGCTAAAAGGGACAAATTATCGAAATTGGAATCATTTCAAAATTTAATTATTTAAAAATGAAAAATTCAAAGGTTTTGTTTATTACAATCTAGTAGTTTCTTCTTCTACTTTTTCACCTAACATATGTTTGGTTTGTTCTGTTTTTCAAAAAAATAAAATAAAAATGAAATTGTTCTGTTTTCCATTTTTTTAATATTTTTTTTTATTTTGTAAATATACCAAATATAGATACACTAAAAAATATAAATATTTGTGAAAAAAGTATTTTTAAAAAATCACCAAATATTGTATTCAATGATTTTTTAAAAAAAATGTATACAAAATTTATAACTTTTAAACATTTAAAAAAACGCTAAAACTACAAATTAAAAACTCATAATATTCTTTTTTTTTTTTAAATCCAAACTAAACAAAGAACATAACTAAATCAGATAAGTGTATCTCCAACTCTACAATAATTTTGTCAAATATTTATCAAATCAATAAATAGTAATTTTTTTATCAATTTAAAAACTCATCAAATTTGAATTTGACAAAAATTTTAAAAGATAAAACATTGGAAATAATTTGATGCAATGATAAATTTGCCATTGGAAGAAATTTTTTAATAAGATTTTAATGAAAATTTGGCAAAAGAATTAAAATAATTCATATCAAATCAAAAAAAAAAAAAAGTTGGATCAAATTTATAATCAAACTAGATAATAAAATTTATGAAAAATTGGAGACACTCTTAAAAATATTTATATATATATATATATATATATGTGTGTGTGTGTGAAACAATATGAGTGAACTCGTATACTTTATAATAAATTCTATCATATAATGTGTAAGTGATTGGTTCCATGTAACAATATTTTTGGTATGATAAATATTTGTTAGGTCACATAAATGTAAATATCTAGAGATAATTACCACAAAAAAAAAAAATCTTAAATTTTGAGTTTTATAGCAAAATAAGTAATAGATTTTAAATTTTGCCAATTTAAATTATAATATTTTGATTTATTTTTAATTTAAATATTTAATTATTTTCGTTAAGTAAAATTGACTGAAAAATAAAATTTTAAAATGTATAAAATATATTTTTTTATTAAATTTAATGATTAAAAGACTAATTTTTCATGACTAATTTTTCATTGGTTTTATTTTAAAAAAAGAACAAAAAATTTAAATTAAAAAATAAATTTTAAATTAATATAATTTATAATTTATTTGGTTACAAAATCAAATTTTAGATTTTTTTTGAATTTTTTTTCCAGATAAGTGTATAGTAATTTTTTTCAATTGGGCGAACACAAGGCAATCGATGTTCCAAAGTATACTGTAATTACTCTATACACAATGGAGAGCATTTAGTTCCCAAGTATACTGTAAATTACTGTGTATACTGTAATTACTCTATACACAATGGAGAGCATTTTAGTTCCCAAGTATACTGTAAATTACTGTGATCCTCTAGTTTGCCCTAAAAAGTTACATACTCGACTTTGCGAGTGAGCGCTGAGACCATTCTTCTTCAGCCTCCAAGAAGGCCGTTGCATTTGCTATTGTTGGTTCAAGATTTGTTGTGGTTTTTTTGTTTGGAGAGAGAGAAAATGGTGGACATAAATATTTTCCGGGAAGATTAGGGTCACAATCCAGAAATTATACGCAAATCTCAGCGCCGGAGATTCGCAAACGTCGATCTTGTCGATGAGGTCATTGCTCTTGACAAAGAATGGCAACAGGTAACTAAATCTCTCTCACGATTATTCTTTCTTTTTTTAAAAATATTATTTGAATTTTTTAAATGAGTTTAGGTTTTGATAATATTTGTGTTTATGATGACGGAACTTCGTATGGTTGTTTAGGTCAATTTGAGTACGATGGGCTCAGGAAAGATTTTAACAAGATTAACGAAGAAGTCGCCAAATTAAAGATTGTAAGTGTTATGATTGATTTTTTTACTTGGGACTTTGTTGTTCATGTTCAAACCAAATTATAGAGAACTTTTTAAACTGAATATCTATATGGTTGTATTGTATGTATGGATGTATGGATGGATTTATGTTGTGTATTTAAACTGAATCGTGGACAATTTATTAAACTTAAAATTTTGCACTATTGTGTTTCATTTGAATTTTGGTAAAATGGGCTTTCTTAGTTTGAATTTCATTACATGTGAGCATTTGAATTAATTTTCAACTCTTTTTTAATTTTTTTTTTTGTTAATTTTTAAATACTGCAAGACGTGAAGAAAGTAGTAAAGTGGGACTGTGGAAAATTTGAATTTGGGGTTGGACACTGGTGATTAAAAACTCCATTGATGTGAGGATGAAAAAATTGGAAGGAAAGATATTAGAGTTGGAAACTCTACCTCTCGGGAAAGAGGAAAGAGTAAAGACTAATTGCTTACCGTTCTTATGTTTGGTTTAGATGAGAAGGAAGGAAAGAAGGGAAAATGTGTTCTTTGATTTTTTCATTAATCCATGGGAAATAAAAAATAAAAAAAAAAGAGCTGATTGTTTTGGAGGATAAATGCCCAGAAGGGAGGAAAGTCATCCCCCTTTTTTCCACCCACTTTTGGAGGGAATGACTTGGTTAGCCTGGAGGTATAGTGCTTCCAGACTCTATTTCTTCTCCCTCTGTTCCTTCCAACCAATTGGACTTTACTGTTTTGAAGATGGGTTTATCAGCATGGTTGACGAATCAAATATTGGGGTTAACTGTCCTGCTAATGACCAGTCTATTTGTGTTCTTGTTGTTTTTATCCTCCATCATGCCCTTTACAGAGTCAGTTGTGGTAGGTATCTAAGCATCCATTAGTTAAGGGAGTCAGGGGGCAAAGCACAAACTGCACTTTAGTCTTCTCATAAATTGGATGGAATGAGACACATGGGTTATGTTATCTATATGAGCTTTTTTTTCTCAAAAATCTACACAGTTAGATAGGACTTTTGGACATTGGACGCCAGAGCTGTCCATGTTTTATTTTTCTAAATTTCATAATTTCGTACCACAAATTGGATGTTGGAGCTTACAGATGATGGTTGTTTGGTTTAGAAATGAATTTAGTAGTTTCTACTCAATGTAGAAATTGACATTTTTTTTCTTTGCCCTTGGGTCTTGGGATTTTAAACAGTCTGGTGGAGATGCTAGTGAAGTGATTAGAAGTACCGAGGAGAATCAAAAATTGACAGCAGAAAAAGAAACAGAAGTTCAAGAGGCTCGAGCAGCCGCGTATTCAAAATTGGAAATAATTGGAAACCTTGTACATGATTCAGTTCCAGTTGACAATGGTGAGGTATGGATGGAATTTTATTTGTCTTAAATTTATGAAAAAATGGGTCCATTATTTTTTGCTTTGATTAATTTTGTAGGCAAATAATGCCATAATTTGATCTTGGGATGAGAAACGGTTAGAACTCAAATTGAAAAATCATGTTGACCTTGTTGAGCTTCTTGGAATTGCAGATATAAAGGTATTAAGTTGGATGTTTGCTTTATCTGGTTGTTTAAGAAAATGTTCCTACATGATGTTAAGATGATTAAAATGTGAGTAATGTCATATTACCCCCAAACTATGACTAAAATGTCAATTTGGCCCCTGTCCTGTAAACAATTTTACACCTAAGCTATTCTGATTTGGATCAATGTGACCTTTGCCATCACATGCTGTCTATAATCAAACAAAAATCTTTATTTTACCCCCCAAACCCTCTGTTCAGGGTCTAATTGAGTTTTAACGGATAGTTTGGAGGGTAAAATGAAGGGATTCCGTTTTATTATAGACGGCAGGTGATGACATGAGTCACATTGATCAAATTGAGAATAGTTTGGATGTAAAATTGATATATAATATAATTAAAAGGACAGGGTCAAATTGTTTTTCCAGGGATAGTTTGGCGGTAAAATGACATTTGCTCTTAAAACATACGAGTACCAGCTTGAACTGCTGTGTAATCGAGGCTGTGTTTTCACTCTATTGTAATGTATTGTGTTGACTATAATGGTTGATCGGAGGTGTAATGTCTTTTAGTTGCTTGTAGATGTAAATATTTAAATACATAGCAAAAAAAAATATACTTTTTTTTTTGTTGTATTCATTCTGTGTTTGTATCCGTGCTTATTAGATTCTCTCATATGCAATTCTTTTATAATTATGTGTTATTAAGTTCATTAGGATGCTAATGCAAATGTTCTCGAAACATCTAGGTGCTGGAGGTAGGGGTTTCTATTTGAAAGGAGATGGTGTATGCCTTAATCAAGCTCTAATCAATTTTGGTCTTGATTTTTTGGAGTAAAGGGGGTACACTGCATTGCAAACTCCATTCTTCATGAGGAAAGATATCATGGCAAAGTGTGCTCAGCACAATTTGTTGAAGAACTTTACAAGGTAACATATGCAATGTTTTTGAGATCATTAGTATATCAAGTGATTGCAAAAATATATATGCTATCAAAGTCCGTGAAACATGTATGAAGATTTATCGAGTTCAATTCAATTCAAACCAAATTTGAATTGCAGAATAAAGAAATAAATCGTTGCATTGAATGACTAGGGCTGTGCAAAGAATTTCTCTCCATGGGATTGTTCATTTCTTGATGCTTCAAATTGTATCTATTGAACTGTATCTTTCAAATGAGATTTATAGGCAAGGGTTTGTGTATTTAGCTTTTTTTGCTTAACAAAATGTTGGTACGCTTCATAGAAAGGTTTGTCTTGTAGCAAATGAAGCTGGAAGCATGCTACTTGAAAATACTTCTCCTGTGATTTTAGTTCACCTTAATAAGAGGATGCCTGATTAGTTAATTTTTTTACAGTTAACCGGTGAAGGAGATGACAAATATTTGATTGCTACTGCTGAACAGCCACTATGTGCTTATCGTCTAGATGATTGGATACTTTTTCCACAGCTACCAATAAGATTATTTACTTCCATGAATTGTAGTTGCCTACTGAAGAATGTTGGAGCATGGACACAGATATGGCATGATATGAGCACACTGACAATTTTTAAAAAGATATGACATGACAACAAATAAATATAAATATTTTTATATATACATGAAAATGATAATGACTTCATTTTTAATAAATAGTAGGACATGCTTGGACATGTGTCTGGTATGTGTTGGGAGTGTGTCCGACGAGTGTCTGCGTTCAACGTTGAACATGGGCACAGCACATTTTTAGAAGTGTTTCTGCTTTTTAGATGGTGGCTTTTATGTTTTATTTTTTGGGTTATAAATCTTTAGTGGCTGCTTTTTGTTGAATTTATGTTGGATGAATTACCAGATTGCTGGATATTTGTCTTGCTTCCGCAAAGAAGCAGGTTCTCATGGTCGTGATACTCTTGGGATTTTCCGAGTTCACCAGTTTGAGGAGGTGGAGCTGTTTTGCCTTACTAGTCCAAGTGGCAATGACTCTTGGGACATGCACGAGGAAATGATAACGAACTCAGAGGAGTTTTACAAGATGGTATAGAGCTTTGCTGCTCTCAGAATTCTAGGGGAACGATGTGTATAATTTTTGGTTATTTCTTCGTTATATTAATTTTTTTTTGGGTTAGATTACTAATACATTTCGTGAGATTTAATTAAATTACGAATCACTCTATGTGGTTTTAGAAATTACATTCTATCCCCTGAGGTTTCAAATTTCATAGCAAATTACCCATTTTATTAATAAATCATCAAGTCAATTAACAATTTTAATGATGTTAGAAATATATTTCGATTAATAATTTAGGTAATTTTATTATTGTATAGGAGAGAATTTCATTTTTTTTAGCTAATTTTGTTAAATAAAAAATTCTGACAATGGGATATTTGTAATCTTTCAAATCTCAGGGACGATTTGTACTTTAAGTAAATCTCAAGATGTGTATTTGTAATTTATCCTCTTTTTTTAATTTATTATCTGGAGATGCTTGATAATGTTTCTTATAGTACTCATATAGATTATATTGCCAGGTTTTGTAATGTCATTTAAGATCAGTGATTTTGGAATTGGTTGTTTGGTCAATGCTAGAAGTCTGCCACTTGACGCAAAAAAAAAAAAAAAATGCAGGGTCCTATATATGGGCCCCTGCTGATGACGAATTAATTTTTCTCTATTTAATTATTGTATTTTTCTTTCCTATAAGTATGACATAATTCTCTCTATTTCAGCTAAAACTACCCTATCAAATTGTGGCTATTGTTTCTGGTGCTTTGAATGATGCAGCTGCAAAGAAGTATGATTTGGGAGGATGGTTTCCTGCATCCAGCACTTACAGAGAACTTGTTTCTTGTTCAAACTGTACTGACTTTTAGTCCAGGAGATTAAGTTTCGAGATGGACAGAAAAAGGTAGATGTTATTATGTTTTTTTATAATGAAGGCTCCCAATTCTCCATTAAAATATTGATATATCCTTATGCAAATGTGGGTGAGTAAAACAAATGGATTCATTCATACATCAACGTGGTAAGAAAGAAACTGAATTGATTGATTCAATATGTTCAACTTGTGTCAATAGAAGATGCAAGTCCTCTCCACAACTTGCTGTCACTTTTTTGAGGTGTTGGTTGATGGATTGTGGTATAAATGCTGTTTCTTTGCAAATGTGTTTGCAGAGCAATGAGCAGGCTAAGCAGGTTGTTCACTTGTTGAACTCTACCCTCACAGCAACAGAGAGGACTATGTGCTGCATCCTTGAGAATTACCAGAGGGAAGATGGCGTGGAGATACCAGAAGTGCTGAGAGAGTACATGGGTGGAAAGACCTTCCTGCCCTTCCAGATTGCACCAGTGAAAGAAGCAAAAGGGAAAAAAATCAAAGGCCTGATACCGGAGAAATTTTATTTCCACATACCTAGTTAGCTCACGGCACACACATAATGAAATATTAATTTAATGACAGTTATATTCTAAATAAAAATGACCATAATAGAATATTATATGAAAAATTTTCTATACACAAAAAAATGGGCAAATTACAAACATCCCCCTCGAGATTTGGTGAAAATACGAATTCCCTCCTGAAGTTTGAGAAATTACATCCCACCCCTTGAGGTTTATATTTTCATAACAAATTGTCTCTTGAAATTTTTATTTTCATACAGATTTTCTCTTAATTTCTCCTAATTTGTTATGAAAATTTAACCTTCAGGGGGCAATTTGTAATTTTTCAAACCTCAGGGAGGAATCTGTATTTTTACCAAACCTCGAGGGGGTGTTTGTAATTTGTCCCAAAAAAATCTTAATTTACACCTTTTGAGTTTAAAAAAAGTAAACTCTAGTTTTCCATTATTATCACATTGATTGTTATACACTCTATACTCCTCTATTGCTTGCAAAACAATACTCTCAAAACATCTCTCATATTGCCTTAATCTCTAAGTTTATACTTTATTATTTATATCATTTTCGTATTTAGTTTCACTATTTTTACTTGATTTTGATATGGAAGAGTTGCAAACTAATGGAAGTTCGAACTCAAGCAACAAATAGACAACTCAACATTTGGATTCAGAAAAATTATGAATGCACCCATTCAAATTTATCCATGTAAAATAAACACTCAAAATAGATTTCACAAAATAGGTATCAAAATCCTCTAGAGTGAAACCCTGAAGTGATCTCTTAATGTGAAAGATCGAACAGCTTAAAATAAGACTCACCAAAACGACGTTATTTTGGTGAGTAATTTCAAAAAAAAAAAAAAAGCAGTTTTAATTCAAAATATCGATGTTCTACCGATATGAAGCATTACACACACACACACACAGAGAAAGAAAAGGGCTGAGAGAAGGAGCTCTTTCGATGTGTAGCTGTCACGCCGCTGCTCGCCATACTCCAACAGATTGAAGGAAAAAAGCCATGGGTTCGTTCGTTCTCCAAACTTAAAGTATTAGGGTTTTGATTCCAAAAATTAGGGGAAAAAAGCAGATTGAAGGGTTTTCTTTGAAGGCATTTGTTGTTTAGGCGATTGGTTGTTTAGATACGTAAAAATGAGCTATAATCTGAACTTGGCTACCTTTGTAGAGTAAAAATCTGAACTTCAAAGGCAGTATTTCATGTACCAAAAAATATGTTTTTAGGGTTTTGATTTGGGATTTTTTACATGAATGCTTCAGAATCAATTCTGTCATCTTGCTTTGATTTCTCTGTGGTCATATGAATTCGGTCATGTGGTGTGCAATGTCCATATAGGGTACTGTTAAATAGGCAAAATAAGCCAGAAAAATGTGTTTAGCTGAATATATATTGTGACTTCCTTATTGGCTATAGAAAGATGCAACAAATGTTCCAAAGTCAGTTTTTGCCGTTTCACTTTGACTTCTCTGTGGTCATAGAATCAATCATGTGAGTTTCATTCAATGTTGTTTCCCCATATGCTTGGTGTCAATATAGGACATTGTCGAATAGGAAAAAAGAAGATAGAAAAAGGCATTTGGGTGAGTTTTATAGGACATTGTTGAATAGGAAAATAGAAGCTAGAAAAGGCCTTTACTTTGGTGAATTGATTGCAACTAGGGTTGCTTATTGAGCACAAGATATCGGCATTTCTTTTGGTGGCTTCATTGATTACAACACGAGTTGCTTCTTTCTTCTATCTTTTTCTATTTGAAATTATCCTGCTATAGAACTGGGCTTGGGAGTTGATGTGTTCTCTAAATGGGTATGATATGTTTGCTATATAGTTTTGGTACTCTCTTGGTGATTTCGCAGAATATTGCTGGAAAAATATTTCTCCTGAGTTGCTGCTTTATCGGTTGGTAAAGGAAAATTATTTATATGATTTATTTAAAATTTATTCTTAGAGAGTCGATTTGAGTCCTGCTCATTGTTGTTAGATCTGTTTGTTTTATTCACCCAAAAAATCTGTTTGTTTTATAAATTTTCAATTCAATGCCTGTAATTGTTTTGTTGGAAACATAAAATTTATTATATGTTTTATTATACTGTTTGTATATTAGAATTATGTTTTGTACAATATTCTTGTTTGATATTTTTTGAAACTGTTGGGTTTCAATTTTTTTTTTTTTTACATACTCCAATTGTGAAATTTATAAATTTCAGTGCACTGGTAGTTAAACAGATATTTGTGTGTTACGTTTTTTTATTGCAGACAAAAACAAATTTTAATTTTGTTTATAGAGTCATGCGTAAATATTGTTGTTCCATTGTTGTTCTATTGTTGTTCCATTATTGTTATTTCAGGTAAAAAAATGCCAACATCAAATGCATTTATGAGTGATAGTAGTGAAATTCAGTATAGAAATCGAAAAGGTCGTTGCGGGCGAGAGCAGCATTCAAGATTTCAGAGTCAAAGGAAAATCCAGGGATGGTATACTTTGCCTTTACATAAACAACGTCAATGGTTGAAGATGGTAAAGGAGGAAAGCGACGAAAATTGTAATATCAACCATTTGGTCAACGAACTAATTGTATCCGATGGTGAGCTGAAAGAGATGGTTACAAAGTTTAAGAAATAAAGTAAACAAATGGTTATAGAGATTAGACAATTTCGAGAAAAATTACACTACGCCATTGTAATAGTATTAATTGGATTTGGACTTCTTCTTTTATTGTTTAGATATTAAGTATAAATTAAGTTCGGATTTGGACTTCTTCTTTTGTGAACTAAATATTAAGGCTAGGTTTGGCATACCCTAAAAAAGTCAAAAAGTCACTATCCTATTTAAGTTACATCATCTTATTTAAGTTATATCACCTCTCTACCACATCACTTCAAAAATAATCCATATTTCATAACAAGTTTAAAAGTGCACTAATTTAGAACATTCTAAACAATCCCTTAAGTGTAAATTAAGTTGATGGTTGGCTTGAAATGCACAATGTTGTAATGTTGATTATGGAAACCAATACTTTGATAAATGAGTTAGATTATATTAGCAAACCTTTTGAAGTGCTCAATTGATATATATAAAAAGGTGCTTTGAAAGAATGGTTGCTTTTTGTTTGTTTGGGTTATTCGATACATCATAGGTTTACATATATCTTCAGTGGAGGGAGGCTTTTGTAGAACACTTGAAATTTGGTTTGGGACCATTTCAGTAACATGTTTGAGCAACATTTCACCAAAAAATCTAGCAACAATTCAACTAAAATTTCACAAAAAAAAAAAAAAACTGCAAAATTTCATCAACATTCAACACAAATTTTAGCAACAAAATCTGGATTATTTCAGCCAAAATTCAACACCATTTTAGCAACATGTTTGAGTAACATTTCACCAAAAAATCAGCACCATTTTAGTTATATTGTCATTTCAAAACAATAGAAATACAACTCAAAATACTCCAATGATCAAAGAACACAACAATATTTTCTACATCCATATGAAAAGTTTTCAATATTACATACATGAACACCATATCCAACAAAAAAAATCAACGCTAAGATATTTACATGTGATCCACATGTCCATGCCCATGACTACGCCCACAAGTGGCAGGGCTCTTTAAATGAAAAATATCCACATATAGTATATGAAGAACAAGCTATTGTAATAGAAGATGAGGGTCCAAACAAGCTATCATATTTTGTTTAGAAGATGACTGTAAATACCTATATTTTTTCTTCAATCGGCTAGAGCAAGGGCTCGGCGGAGGTAGGACGATGAGGACAACGATGGGGTGATGGCTGGACGCCAGCACTCCCGCCTCTCTTCTTCTCTCTCTCTTGCACTCCCACCTTTTGCTTCTGCTATACCTACGAGTATATGAAGGGAATTTTGAATTAAAGTTGATTTTATTTTATTTTCAAATTATTAACCAAAACGACGTCGTTTTGGTTAGTTTTATTTTTAGCCGTTGGATTCTTTCACTTTAGGAGATCACTTCAGGGTTCCACTCTAGAGGATCCTTATACACAAAATAGTATAGAAATTCTCAAAGACCAAATATATATATATATATATATAGAAATAATAATTGAAACTGCTCTGTATTTTTTCCTTGTTAATCATATTATTTAATTTTGATGATGTCTAAAATATTATTTGTAACAATTTAAATTTTTTAATATACATATGTATTTGACCCAAAATATTATCTTTTTAAAAGAATATATATATATATATATGTTAAATATTAGTTAAATAAAAATATTTTTGAAAACTTTACTATTCACTTTTTGAAAATTGAGGCTGATCACTATTCACTTTTTGACCAAATTAAAAATTGATTAATTATATTATTTTGACAAATTTGATATTGATGGGTTGTCTTGTGTTGACAAAATTAATATGGAGTGGTAGAATATATTTAGTTTAAAATCTCTACAGCATATACAATATTTTAAAGAGGGCATATATTTTCAGATCCATCATAAATATTATTAAAGAGATTTTTCTGTATGCAAATATTTGATTAGAACATTATATATATAATGCATATAATATAAATAGAATACATCACGTGCGCTATTAAACTTTTTACACTAAATTGATTATATCATATTATAATCAAACAAGAAGAAAAAGATGGAGTTATATATGCATATATATATATATATATATATATATAGATGGAGCAAATCATCTGTTTATTTAAAAGTTGTGAACTTTGTATTAAATTGTCTACAAAAACGGTGGCTCCATGTTTAAAAAAAATAAATAAATAAACAAAAAGAAAAGGAAAAATTAGTCTTACTTTTATCTTTTTAATTATTAACATTTGCTGACTATTTAAAATCAAGGAGTGTGCTTATGTAAGCCATGACATCAAGAGCGTGCTTATGTAAGCCATGACGTCAGGAGCGTGCTTATGTAAGCCATGACGTCAGCAAGGAGCGTCCAACGGGTATATTTTTGTGTATAAATAGAAGTGTTGGATGTGGAGAAAAATCAAGAACTTGAAGAGAAAATTTTCTGTGAGCTCCAAATTGTATTCTTCTCTTGCACTTTTAGATCTAAGTCTAGCTTTTGTTCTTACACTTTCATATCTACTCTTTGTGAGAGAATTATTGTAAAAGTGGGTTCAATTACCACTTATTCTTATTCCTTATTTTTGTGAAAGATTTTGTAAGGGTAAGGCATTTATTGTTGAGTGAGGCTCAATAGATAAGAGTAAGTCCTGTGCCAAATCCACAAGCTTGGTGGTGTATTTATTCAATTGATAGTAAAGAAATTCTCAAGGAGGTTCCTTGGGGAGTGGACGTAGGCCTGGCGTGCCGAACCACTATAAATAGCAGTGTTTGATTTTCTCTCTCTATCTCTTCTACTTTTATATTGTTAATTGTTATTATGTTTTTTTTATTTATTAAAATTCTGAATATTGTGTTATTTTTAATATTGTGAAATTTTTAATAACCCAATTCACCCCCCTCTTGGGTTGCCTATCTGGGATAACATTCCTTATTTTTATTAACAGAATCCATTCCTCAATCTGCATTCTTCAATTATTTTTTTCCTTTTACTCACTATTCTTTATTTTTTCTTCACCCCTTTATTTCTTTTTTCCTTTCCTTTTCTTTTCTTTTCTTTTCTTTTTCCTTTTTTTTTCTGTACCCTTATTTTATTTTATTTATTTTTCTTCATTTCCATTAACCTTGAGTGGCCTCTCTCTTCTTTTTTTTTTTTTTTTGGGGGAGTGGCCACGCTAAATGCCTCTTTCCTCTTTTTATCATGCAAAGAAATAGGGCAAGTGGCCTTTTTCTTGCAAACCATAAAACCATTTTTATCAGATTTTCATATCTTTTGGGATCATCAAATTAATTATGTGTCTTTCTCTCCAACATTCCCTCCCCTCCAACAATCATTCAACGGTTTATTTAAAGACCATAGCTAGTAGTAATGATCATTCAATAGAGTCTCTTTAATTGTGTCCTCAATGGAGGTCTTCAATGGAATGGAGGTTTTCAATAGAGCAAAGTTCTTCACTGTGAGTCTCGTAGCACTGTGAGTTTACAAATTTCCAAACTGTAGTGGTAGCAGTGTGTGTGAAAGGATGGTTGAAGGGGTGTGTGTATAATGGTACGAGTGAAAGCTATAATTGATACATTTAGTGCGTAGATTGAACAATTAATTAATAATTAAATTATAAAGTATGTGTACTGAGAAATTATGTGAATTGAGACAATTAAGTATGTGGAAATAAAATTTCCCTTATATCGTGCTGGTACACATTTAAAAGATTTGATGTGTTGTTTACCAATGCCTTGAAAGAGATACTGTTGTAAGGTGATACGATTTTCTAATGATTGAATGTTACTGGAATGCTGCAACTCAATTCATATTGCTCCGGTTTTGGATTTTTCGTAGTAGTCTTTAAGGTTGGAAACTGTAAGAGGAGCTAATTTGAGCCCACTAAATTAATTAGGCCCAATAGTCCAAGGTTGGTAGGCCCGAATTTATCGCAAGTCCAAAATAAGTGGGCTCGGATTTATCGCCATCAAACGAGCTGAATCGCTCTAAGCCTCGAAAAGGTTCGAATCTACGAACTTAGAGACTTACCCGGGCCCAGACTCGAAAGAGTATTGAGTAAGCCTAAAGATCCGAGGCATTTGGACTCGAAAGGGTTCGGATCCACGAACCTAGAGATTCGAAGCACTTGGCTTCAAACGGATTCATACGCAATCTAGAAGTCGCTCCGTTAATGAGTCCCAAAACACTTGCGGGCTCGGAGCTTTCCGGGATCTACGCACCAGAACCATGGGCGTAATGGAGTTCGAACAAAGGACCCGATCCCGAGGACGGTGAGTGAAGATAAATTCACTCTTCGGTTAAACTAGCCTATACCCGGGTCCAGGTGGCACGATCTAGGGGGTCTCTGAGACTCGACAATATTTGCGGCAGGGCATTCTCTTGAACTACCCCTGACCCTTATGCGGCAGGATGTCCTCTGGGACTACCCTTGACCCTTTAGGATGATTGGGGATCATTGGTTAGGTGTAGCCAAGAAGAAGGGTTCGCCGAGAGGTTGATCTCTTCTTCGGGGTTTTCCTCATCCTCGGAGAGGTCACCTCCTCGGACAAGGTGGTTAGAGAGAATATTTCCCATGTGCCTTGTACATGGGCTCCATCCTATATCATGAGGTGCCTATAAATAGCACCCATCCATAGCTTTACAAGGGATGGATTTTAGAGAGAAAACTCTTGGGAAAGAACTAATTTCCCTTCTACATTATCAACCTTGAGAGTGAAAGTGGGAGATCCATGGGAGAGCCTTGCCATTATTCTCTCTCTAGCTACTTTGCCTTCTTCTTCACCCAATCTCTTTTCTTCATCATCTCCTTTACTCTTGTGTTCCTAAGTTGAGACTATTGAAGAATCTAAGTCTCCCATCATCTTCTAGAGACTTCGAAGTTGTTCTTCAAGGATCTTCGAAGATCTTCGAATTTTTCAACGACGTTCTTAAAATTTCTCATACATTTGGCGACTCTGTTGGGGAGGCGGATTGGTTAATGGTCTCAACGAGAACTCATACAACACCGACAAAAATGGCAGATAATGAGACTCATCAACAAGGCTCTTCCAATGGTGGTGATGAAATGACTCAAGTTCAAGACTCACCTCTCATCCTTGAAGCCATTCAAGAACTCCAACACAAAGCTTGCCTAGTACTCCGAGCCAAAACAATAGCTAGTTAGTAATCAATGCATGATCTTAGCTATGTTAAGATGGCTAATGCAACACATGCAAAATGTAACTAGAAATAGGCTCGGTTATTCTAAAATGGCATATGAAATGCAACTTGATAATCATGTATTCAAGTCGGAATTGAAATACAATGCAGTTAGTATAATGCGCCGAGCCCGGTGCATGCAATACAGATGAATAATGCAAACATGCATAGCCTAAGGATGCTAATTGAAATATGACCTAAAACTAACCATTGTGAGCGGTTAAGTAAAAAGGAGAAAGACGTGGGGTTGGAAGACATTTATACACTCACGCACACTTATTACAAAATTCGCTCTCTCAACGGAGGGTCCGAATAAATAATACAAGCTAGCTACGCTAAGTTATTCTAACTAATCTAATAATCTAATTAAACTAATTATTACAACACCAAAACTAATTAACTAACAAACTAATTAATTATTACAATCCAAATTGGAACAAATAGCTACACTAAGCTAAATGAATATTACAAAACCAATTAAATGATTAAATTACACTAACTAATCACGAATACTGAAATGGCCTTGCAGGCGATGAAGAGATGTATGCTCGGTCGGCTTTGCTTGGAAATCCGTTGTCATACCTCATGTTGCCTCGGTTTGCACTGTTTTAGATTGCTGAAAACTATGCCAACTTCTTAAACACTTTTGATCCACCTCATGGATATGCTGAGAGGTCATCGGCCAAGAGGTAAGGCCATCGGCCAAGAGATGAGGGTCATCAACCAGTTTTTAGTCCATCGGCCAAATATTGTTAGCCGATCGGCACTGCAGATAACCGATCGGCCATCTTTCTTGCAGACTGCTCCTTTTTGCTGCAGCAGAGGACAAACAAGGGCATGGCAATACATTTGCAAGAAAATGTTGTGTAACTACACCCCTTATCATGTTTGAGACTCAAAGGAGTGTAGTGTTCGAATCTCGAGCCATCAATCACGCATTTCGATGCATGATGGCCAAAGAGGCCGAATTGCACAAATCAATATGGAATGAATGCAAAAAACACATGAATGCCTCACACTTTATCATGTTGGATCAAGAGTGTCGACGACCGAGAATTGAGGCACGTTTCATTACTTCAAGTATGAAACGTCTCTCGTTCTTCGTGTTTGGTTTAACACCCAAACCAAACACAATGCAATGCATGCAACATGGAGATGTTATGCGATGCAACATGAGCATGCGAAATGCAATGTAACAAGTATGCAAAATGCAATACAACCTAGACATGCAAACATGCAATGTAATAAGCATGCAACAACAACGCCAACAACAAGCATATGACAACATGCAAAGATGGACTAGCATGCAACAAGATGCAAACCAGCAGGCATGCAACAACATGCAATGTGACAAGCATGCAACAACATGCAAAGATGGACTTAAACCAAAATGAACAGACCTCAGCCATACCTAAATCAGTGGCCAATAGTGCTGAAATGATGGTCCAAAAGTATATGCAAGTGTGCTAGTCAATTGGTTCACAAACCAAGCATGGAGGCACCAACTCTCAAGAACATGGAAGAAGTACAAAATGTGTGAGTGTGGCAGTGAAATAGGCTATGAAATCATGCAAGGAATGATGCCAAATCATGCATATATGATCAACATAGCATGCTAATGGACTCAAAGTTTAAAACTAGCCAAGGGATTTGCACTATGGCCATAACAAGCAAGCCCCAAAGGGCCAAGGTGACTTAAAATAGTTCCAAGGCAGACCAAAACAAGGCTAGAACATGCATGGAATGAGGCCAAAACATGTTAGAAAGGTGAGCACAAAGCATGAAGCATACAAAGCCAATAAGGATAATTGCACTACACCTATCAAACCAAGCACGAAATGATTTCACTAATTAAAATCAGAGTTATGGCATATCAAAATAACACCAAAAATGCACTGATATGGTAGTCCAAAAGTTTAGGCAAAAAGGCATGTATATAGGCTCATGTTTGAGGCATAAAGCACCAACCTTCCAAAGCATGGAAAGAGTGACAAATGCAAGTGTATGGCCACACTATATGTACTAAAATCTCATTTCAAATGATGTCAAATCATGAAAATAGTCCAAGTAATGCATGCTAATGGACTCAATACACAAAGCTAATGAGCTAGATTGAACCATGGCTATACAGAGGAATGCATGCATGACCAAAACAACATAAATCAGACCTAGAGCATGCTAAAACATGAACAAAATCTTTTTAGAGTCGAGCCAAAAACATGCTAGAATGATGATCAAAAGCATGATACACATTAGTCTAGTGAATGAAAATGCACTACAAGTGCATAGAGCATGCAAGAGGCCATCAAACCAACTTTAGACAGAGTCATGACATGCTAAATAATGACCAAAAACATGCTGAAATGGAGCCCATACATGCTTAACAAACATGCTACTTCATGAGGCATATAAGGCTAGTAAAGAGGATTTACACTACAAATGCAATAAGCATGCAAGAGGTGACCAAATCAGCCACAGACAGAGTTAAGGCAGGTCCTAAAAGTCACAAAAAAATGCCTGAACTAAGCCTCAAAATAGTAGAAACACATGCTCATTTGATAAGCCAAAAAGACATGCAAATAAGAGAAGATAATGAGGGACAACCCCTACCCATTTAGGACCTCAAAACAGGGTTTTTACTACTGAAAATCCTCTGGATTTTAGTGGTTAAAAGGCCACGAAAAGTTTTTTTTGAAAGGCCTTAGAAGATGGCTCAAAAGCTATACAAGCTAAGGAACAAGAGGGAGAGACAACCCCCTAACACAAAATAGGCATCAACCATCATTTTTAGGACTGAAAAAAAGAGATTTTCTCAGTTCAAAACCAAACCAAAAACAGTTTGCAAAGGTGGTAAAACAAGCATGCAAAGTTGGCCAAGATAGTGTACAAAATGAACTTAAAAGAGAGAGATGATTACCCATGAAGCACAGCTGCAAAACAGGTCCAAACTCTGAGTCAAAACCAGCTTTTGGAGCTCAAAATGATTCTCAAAGAACCTCAGCCCAATGGTAGTTAAGTTTGATCGAGGGTGCCTAGGCAAAGGAGAGGTATATCTCCAAGTATAGCTCTTGTTATGCACACAAAGGCAAGAGAAGGAGAGAGATGCAGAGATTTAGCTCTGAAATTTCTAGAGAGAGAGGGACTTTTTAAAGTGGGAAGCTTCCAAACTTGCTTAAGAAGTTCTCTCCCTTCAATATGAGATATTTGGCTTCATATATGGCAAAATAAAAAGCTTTTGGTCGAAAATATCTGATTGGGGACAGGTAGCATAAGCTGGAAACAGCTGGAGGAGAAATATCTGCCAATTCTAGGCTTTCTGGGCACTTCTGGCCGACCGGCCATCTTTGGTGCAGACCGGCCATCATTATTGGCCGATAAGGTTCACTTTGGCCGACCTATGGCCAATGAGGTCAAATTGTGGCCGATGCACTTCCATAGAGGCCGATGGAAAAAATCAGTCCTGGTCCCTGACTTGAAACAAGCCTAATTCTTTCATCTGGACTCCTTTTTAGGTCATTCTTGAGCCTAAACTGTAGCCCCAGAAGTCTTCTTTCCAAATTTGGCAGACTCACCTCAAAATTCCATGCGTTATAAGAGATATCCCTTTTTTAGTGAAGGTTTCTCAGTTTCGGTCCAACCGAAATGATGCCCAACTTCAACCAATCATAACTCCCCCATCCGGACACGGCTTTAGGAGATTCTTAAGTGAAAAATGAAGCCTCAGAAGTAAGCTTTCCAATGGTGGTGGCCTCATAGCTGAAATCCAAGTATTCAAAAGGATAGGCCTGATTTAGCGAGGGCTGCTCGACTCTCTCTTAGCGATTCATGCCCATTTTCTTCTCCAACTAGGTTTCTTCCCTCTTCTCCTCTTTTCTTCAACTCCAAACCCCTAAGCAAGGTGTTTTGAAAGATTTTTCAGAGATTTCACCTCTCTTTCATTCATTTCCACTTTGTCCTTGCTCGGTTTATCGAAAAGCGCAACATTTAACGAAATGCGAGCATCGGAACATCATAGGAACTTTATTTCCAAAACATTTTGAAAGAGAGGGTTTCAAGGTCTAAAATCTTTTGATCAAGATTGTTTTGGTCCAAAGAGGGTATGAAGTTAGGATTTGACTCTCTCCTTGTCGAAGAAATTGAACCTTTGCTCTGCACACCTTTCACCACCAAGTAAACCATCAGTAGTGCCCAAGTCTTAAGGGCGGTCAAAAATGGGGTGTCTACAACACTCAACAAGAGATTCTCACAATCCTTCAAAATCTCACCCACACCATGTTGGTGATGGGTACAAATTTCGCACCACCAGCAACAAATGGAGGTCAAGTCGGCACTGACAAGCATCAACAATTTCATGGTAATGTTGGAAATGGTCAAAACCATCAAGATCTACCCCAAATTCTCTCTGAAGTTGTACAAAATGGTGTGCAAAATTAAGTGTTAGGAGAAACAAGTCATGGCCAACCTGTGGCCCATGGAGCGCAAAATCACGCACCTGGAGGATTGAGCCATGGTCCATCGGTGGTTGGAGGAGTTTCCGGCACGATGAATGGTGTTCCAGCGCATGTGGAAGGTCAAGGAAGGCCTACAGAGATTTCTCTACAAAAGGTGCTCCATCTATACCTAATTTTGTTCTACCGATTGTAAATTCTACTCATATACTGAGTGGGTCTCCTTTGGCTCCGACGCCAAGTTTGCAAGTCCAACCTAGTATAGTCGTGGCGTGCAATGAACTTTATGGGACCCAATACAACGTCTCATCACCAAATGACATATCCATAGGTGTCGATGGCCAATATCGTCATGCGTCTTCATTGATGATGAATTCTCAACACCCAAATGGCCATGTCGCTCCAAGTTCAGTCCTCGGGTCTACAAGCCAAGTTTTGGAAATACCACCATCAAGTTCTCTCCCTCAACAATTTCTCACCCTTGCAGATATGCAAGCCATGTTCGAGCTAGAACAAAGCAAGAAAACTTTACCCTCTTTGCCTGATCCGGATGTCAAGCCACCATATCCTATCGAGATGTTGAGTTATCCATACCCGGAGGGGTACACGGTATCGAAGTTCATCAAATTCGATGGCAAACAAGGAAATGCTTGAGAACATGTTGTGCGGTTCATTGAGACTCTGGGTATTCATGGTTCAAACCACGTCCTCCGGCTGAGAGAATTCTCCAAGTCCCTCATCGACCGAGCATATAGTTGGTATGTTAACTTGACCCCAAACTCTGTTCGGAGTTGGGAGGAGATGGTCAACAAATTCCACACCAAAATTCTTTCAAGCGGCTGAGAAGGTAACCGCACTTACCCTATGTAAGGAAAAGTAGCGGGAAGGTGAAGACATTCTTGAATATGTGAAAAGGTTTCAAGACAAAGCCGTAGACTATCATAAAGCTATAGAGGAAAGCTACTTGGTCCAAATCTGTGTTGAAAGGGGCATTGAACGGATACAAGATGCTTCTAGTTAATCACAAGCTACCCACCTTCTCGGCATTAATTGAAGCATCTCGGAACATCAACATACCTCAATCTCAGGAGATCGGGTTCGAGACTAGTTATAAAACCAGCTTCAAGCCATCCCGAAGACCTTCTGTCACTTCGGCTTCCGCGTCTTCTACCCGAAAGTTACAGGGGGAGGAATTCAGAGGTCAGAAGAGGAAATACTGCGAAGATGACACTCCTTTTCCGTGTAGTGTTGAGAAGGTGAATGCCTTAGTTAAAGAATGGGTGGCAGATAGGGAACTGAAGTTGCCTTGTATCGAAGAGCTTTTGCCGAAGAATGACCGTGAGGGCCCTAATTATTGTGTTTTCCATCGATCACTAGGACATCCTACAGAAAAGTGCCGGACACTTAAGAAGATCTTTAAAAAGAAAGTTGAAGCATATGAGCTAGAGTTCAAAGAAAAAAGGCCCAGGATATCTTAGAAGACATGGCTATGATGGTGTATGACGACCACAACCCGAGCAGCTGGTGAAAGTTTTCCAAATGACCTTGCAGCTCTAAGGTGACATTTACAATTTGTATTTACTATATTGTCTAAGAATTTTCTATCTTTCTTTCTTATGTTATGAAGAAAGTTATTTTCTCCATATTATGTATCTCCATTAGAAGTTATTTTCTCTACATTGTATATCTTCATTGTGTTATGTTGCTTGAAATAGTTTTCAATTTTTTGTTGCCCTTCAAAGAAGAAAGATGAATAGTAGACTCGGTTACCAACCTGAAGGGACTTTTCTTGACGCAGTAGAAGTGTACTCCCACTCGGAGAGGGACAGCCTTTGCTTCAATTAGTTTCCAGAATAGTATGTGCTCCCATTTGGACCTCCGAAAAGCAGTCATTACTTCTATCAGTGCAAGCTTCGAGGGTCTTTCTTGTTGAAGTAGAGTGTGTGTTCCCACTCAGACTTCCGAATAATAGCCCTTGCTTCCATCAATGCAAGCTTCGAGGGTCTTTCTTGCTGAAGTAGAGTGTATGCTCCCACTCGAACTTCCGAAGAATAGCCCTTACTTCCATCAGTACGAGCTTCGAGGGATTTTTTTTTGCCAAAGAAAAGAGTGTGCTTCCACCCGGACTTTCGAGGGACAACCCTTGCTTTCATTTGGACTTCTAAGGAATAAACCTCGTTTCCATTAGTGCGAGCTTCGAGGATCTCTCTTGTTGAAGTAAAGTGTGTGCTCCCACTTAGACTTTCGAAGAGCAAATCTCGTTTCTATCAGTGCGAGCTTCGAGGATCTTTCTTGTTGAAGTAGAGTGTGTGCTCCCACTCAAACTTTTGAAAAACAGACCTCGCTTCCATCAGTGCAAGCCTCAAGGATCTTTCTTGCTGAAATAGAGTGTGTTCTTCCACTCAGACTTTCAAAGAGTGTCAAGGATCTTTCTTGCTGAAGTAGAGTGTGTTCTCCCACTCAGACTTTCGAAGAACAACCCTCGAGGTGGCATATCAGAAGGGATCTTCTTGAGTAGGGTGTGTGCTACTATTCAAACTCCTGAGAGACAACCTTGCTTCTGTTTGGACTTCCGAGGGACAGCTCTTGCTTTCATTAGTGCGGGTCCGAAGAACAGCCCTTGCTTTCATTAATACGAGCTCCGAGGATCTTTCTTTTCAAAGTAGAGTGGACTCCTACTCGAACTCCCGAGGGATAGCCTTTGCTTCCATTAGCTGCCGAAGTAGAAGTGCGTATTCACTCAGACTTCCGAGGGACAGCCTTGTTTTCGCTTGAACTTCTAAGGGACAACATTGCTTCTGCTCAGACTTCTAAAAGACAATCTTTACTTCTGTTGGTGCAAACTTGGTAAACTCGGTTGCCTTCCAGAGGGATCTTTCTTGCCAAGGTAGGGTGTGTGCTACTTTTGGACTCCCGAGGGACAATCTTGCTTTCGTTCGGACTTCCGAGGAACAACCCTTGCTCTTGTTAGTGCGAGTTCTGAGGGCACCGAGGTCGTGGAGTTCTTACAAGAATTCATTTGCCTGAAAATAGCGAAGTTGACAAACAAGACTAGCAATATCAATTTCAGATTATGATTCAAACATTACCGAAATAGAGGTGACATCAACAATAATAATGAGCTACTTAAGCTGCAACAATTTTATTCTTCTGAGCAAGTTCATGAAAATGCAACAATCAAGATTTTGTCTCTCCAGGCCAGTTTCTCTCAAGCCGACGTAAAGCTACAACGGTCACACAAAATTTTGGCATTAGCTATGTATTTCCCAAGCATCCATAAGATCAACAAAACGACAATCAATCATTCAACAACAACATTCATTTTATTCGTCCTATTCAAACAAAGCTAGCAACAACATTCACGTGGATTACATGTTCTTCCCCAACATCAATAACTCATACAAGATTCAAGTGGGTCATTCTCTCTCAGATTCCAGTATTCAATATTAAAGACCCAGTTTATACAAGACTCTGACTCTAAACAAACAGAGTAAGTTGAGTAACAAATTTTAGGCCCAAGATCTCAAACATTTTTTATTTGGATATTATATTTCTCAGTCATACCAATTTCAAGAATATCTCTTCCAAGTCAAGATTCATAGCCCAAAATTTCTTACAAAACAAGATTCATCAAGAGTGGTGGTTATCTCAAGATCAAGAGGTCAAATTTCAGTCCAAAAACTCATATATATATTTTCCCACAGTCAGGGTAGAAAAACCCAAATTGTTTTCATGTCCAAGTGCATAAACTTAAAAGCCATCAAAAATGGAGAGTCAAGTTTCAAGGGTTCTAGAAATTTGTTCGCAAAACCTGTAAAAAGCTAAAGAAAGAGGGTTTTAAGCATATACTCTCAAATCCAAAGCAATGAAGAGAATGAAGTTTGTTGAATCAAGACCAAAACCCATCAAAATGAGGAGTTCAAAAATGGGTTTCAACAAGTACTTACCCACAGATTTGAAGGAGCAGATTCAAGGCAATAATGACCAAGAGAGAAATGAAGAATAATGTAAACTGAGGCTTAACGGTGCTAGGCAAGACCACACACGTAGCGTTGAGTGGGCAAACGTGTGTGGCCGGCGTTAGACGATCGAGTTCGAAAACGGCGTTAGACGAAGCCCGAAGCAACAGTTGTGCCACGGAGGAGTCGGCAACCACACACGTCACGTTGAGTGGGCAACGTGTGTGGTTTGCGTTGGAACAGTTGAAGCCGACGGCGGAGTTCCAGCAAATAAAAGCCAACAGTGATTTGAGGTGGAGCAGAGAGAGGTCGATGGCGGCTTGATTGGAACTGGAACTGTTGGAAATGGTTGGAAAATTCTGGGTAAAACCAGATTTTTTTCCTAAGTTTGGTCTATTTTTTTAGGTGGGCCCCGTGCGTCGATTTTCGCGGGTCAAAGTGGTAACGCGTTCTATGCCGCATTGTGATTCACGTGGTATATTTGGTTGCTCAAAACCATTACCGAGTAAATGAGAAATTGAAGCCAAAGTATGCTTCATGGAAATGGAGTTTTGGTGGAAAAATCCTTAAAGGTTTGAATAAGGCTTATCCCACATTGATTTGGTGAAATGTTTTGAATGGGTTTATAAGGCATAGGTTTGGTACTTGGGGTGTGCCCCAAGAGGTACCCAAGTGTTTTAGAGAGGGAGGTTATGGGCAAAATGAGCTGGACCCATTGGACCCAAAAATCACCACATGCGCGCGCCGTCGCCGTCCGGTCGGTCGGTCGGGCGGGCGGGCTGGGCTGGGCCTGGGCCTATCTTTTTAGGCCAAAAACATTTGATTTTAATTTTATTTTTTGATAAAATAAAAATCAAGAATTCAAATTAAACCGGAAACAAACTGGACCGATTTTTTGCTGTACACCAAAACAAGTCCCTTCCGTTTTTTAAACCCAACAGATTTAAATATATTTAAATTCAAAACCGAACAGTTTTCAACCTGTCCAAACAGTGCCTATCTGTTTAAATTGAACAGGTTTTGCACCTGTTTAATTCAAAACTAACAGCCACAATTTTGCCTATAAATAGACTAGCCCCCCATTTGGATTACTACTCCAATTTTCGTACTCTATCTTCTGCTATAAATCTCTGCATTTTGCTGCATTTAATTTCTAAAAGAAAAAGTGTAAACACTTAGTGTGTTCGTTAGGCAAACAATTTGTAGTGCTACTATTATTTGTAGTTGATCATTTCATCCTGGGAGATAGACATCCACATTTTTAAAGCACTGTGGAGAGGACGAATCTGTCTTAAGGACACAGTGTCAAACACTGGACTTGATCAGATATTTATTAGAAGAAATTAATCAAGTAAGTTGTTTAATTTATTATCCTGTTTTATTTGTTTATTAAATCAGATTTTAATTTTATTTTTGTAACAAAATAAAATCTGTTTTTATTTATATATTTATTTATTTCTAGTTTGATTTTTGTAATCAAACAAATTCTCTCATTTCCTTTATTTCTTTATATTCTTGTTGTTGTTTAGTACACAACAGAATTTAATCTTTTTAAACACAGTGAAGATTGTCCAACAAAATCCCCCACATGAATGGAATTTGATAACAATGGAAATGCAACAATATGCAGACTTTATCGAAAGAATATAAGTCGAAAATATCTTGCATCAGGATAGGTAACTTTCGGCCTTGAACCTTCCCTAGTGATAACCTATCGGACTTACTAGTTAACCAATGGACGCGATGCCTTGAATTGTTCAGCCGTTTGTGTAAGTCTCGACAATCGATTTCACACAAAATATCTTCTATCACATCGTGGTTCTCACTGTTGTGTTCATTTTGGCCTTGAACGCTCCTGATTTTCATGAATGTTTCTAGAGAATTTAGCCTTTTTATTCTCATAGAACCGGGCCCAGTTCGACACTCATATAGGTGATTCTTATTGTAAGTATCTCTTTATACTTGTCTTGATTTTTATCCGTAAATCAAGATATAAATAATCATTAAAAGCAAAGCTTATCCTTATACCCCTACATACAACATATGTTGCAGATATCACTCTCACCATAGGAATGGGTAGGGAATTTTAATCCCTTGGTGATTTCTGGCGAGTCATACATAACTTAGTTATCCCTTTAAACTTAGTTCTTGGGATCTCCAGTCATATAAGTAGGATTACCATTATGACGACTCTTATGTAATAAGCTTTAATCCCATCCCCTTCGATGAACTATACACTAGCTCTTTTGTCAAACCTTTTGTTAACGGATCCGCAATATTCTCTTTAAATTTTATATAATCTATTGAGATTATTCCATTTGACAACAACTGCCTAACGGTATATGTCGTAACTTACCGTCATACATATGATTTTGTGCCCTGCCTATTGTAGATTGACTATCACAATGAATGCAAAATAGTTGGCACAGGTTTTGGCCACATTGGAATGTCTTCCAAGAAATGACGAAGCCATTCTGCTTCTTCTCCTGCTTTGTCTAAAGCAATGAACTCGGATTTCATTGTGGATCGTGCGATGCAGGTTTGTTTTGTAGATTTTCATGAAACAACAGCGCCTCCCAGAGTAAAGACATATCCACTAGTGGATTTTGAATTTTTAGTATCCGATATCCTATTGGCATCACAATAACCTTCAAGTACTGCTGGATATCGAGTAAAGTTCAAACCATGATCACGAGTAAATCTTAAATACCTAAGAACCTGAATAATCGCTTTCTAATGGTCTTCTCTGGGATTGCTAGTGTATCTACTCAATTTACTGATAGCATAAGTTATATCAGGACGAGTACAATTCATTAGGCACATTAGGCTTCCAATGATTTGGGAGTATTTTAACTGAGACACTGCATTACCTTTATTTTTTGATAAGTAAAGATTGACGTCTACAGGTGTTCTAACTAAATTCATATCATTCTTGATAAATTTACCAAGAATTTTCTCAATATAATGAGATTGAGATAACGCATATCCGTCAGATGTTTTAGTAATTTTCATTCCTAATATAACATCTGTGACCCCCATATCTTTCATATTAAACCTTTTGTTAAGCATTTGCTTAGTTGATTTGATCATGTTTTGACTGCTTCCAATGATAAGCATGTCATCTACATAAAGACAAACTATGACATATCCTTGGTCAGTATTTTTAACATAGACGCATTTGTCACATTTGTTTATATTAAACCCATTAGTAAGCATTGCATGATCAAATTTTTCATGCCATTGCTTAGGTGCTTGTTTTAATCCATAAAGAGACTTTACAAGCCAACAAACTTTCTTTTCTTGCCTCGACACTACAAACCCTTCGGGTTGCTCCATATAGATCTCTTCATTTAGATCACCGTTTAAGAAAGCTGTCTTAACGTCCATTTGATGTATTTCTAAATTAAACAACGCTGCTATAGAAATAAGCATGCGAATGGAAATTATTCTTGTCACAGGGGAATATGTGTCAAAATAGTCTAGACCTTCCTTTTGTCTGTAACCTTTAACTACAAGTCTTGCTTTATTTATATCCAAGAGGTTTAGAACCTGGTGGAAGATCCACCAATTCCCAAGTATGATTTTGCATAATGGTTTCAATTTCATTATTAACAGCTTCTTTCCACAAAGGTGCTTCAGGACCTGCCATTACTGCCTTAAAGCTTTGAGGTTCATTTTCTAACAAGTATGTCAGAAAATCTAGACCAAAGGATTTTGATGCTCTCACTCTCTTACTTCGTCTTGGTTCATCATCAGTTAAATCCTGTTGGTCGAGACCATTACTAGCCTCTTGTGTTTGATTGTCATTAGTCTCTTGACTTTGTGTACAATCATAAGTTCCTTTCTGTGAACTTAATTCCTGTCATTTCTTGTAAGTAAAGACATGTTCAAAAAACACAGCATTCCTTGACTCTATAATAGTGTTCACATTTATATCAGGTATTTCTGATTTATAAGTTAAAAATCGATATGCACTACTATTCTGAGCATAAAAATCGATATGCACTACTATTCTGTTCACAATCTACTGTTTTTGGTCCAATCTTAGTCTTTTTAGGAACATGAGCTTCAACTTTTGCCAAGCACCCCCACAATTTTTAGTATTTGTAGGAAGGCGGTCGACCTTTCCACAATTCATAAGGAGTGCTGTTGGTTTTCTTGTGGGGTATTATGTTAAGAACATAATTAGCAGACAATATTGCTTCCCCCCACAAGTTCTGTGGTAAGCCTGAACTTAGGCCTCGTTTAGGAACAGGCTAATTTAGTAACTTTTTGGCTATTTGGCTAAAATATGAGCTAAAAAAAACTAGTATGTTTGGGTTGAATTTTTGGCTTTTTACGAAAAAATGTGCAAAAAGTAGAGAGAAAAGAGAATTTTTGACTTTTTTGCATGGGTTGTTGGCTTTTTAGCTAATTTAGTAACTTTTTGGCTTTTTGGCTAAAAGTGATGGTTCCCAAACGAGGCCTTAGTAACATGGCATTCATTATTTCTTTTAGAGTTCTATTCTTCCTTTCAGCAATTCCATTTTGCTGAGGAGAATAGAGTGCTGTAGTTTGGTGAATAATGCCATGTTGTGCACAAAATTCATTTAATGGTGCATCATATTACCACCCCTATCACTTCTAACCATTTTAATGGTTTTATCAAGTTGATTTTCAACTTCTATTTTGTAGAGTTTAAACATTTCTAAGGCTTCATCTTTACTTCTAAGTAAATAAACATAACAATATCTTGTGCAATCATCGATAAATGTTATGAAATACTTTTTGTATCCTCTAGTTTAAACAAATTTTAGATCATATACGTCAGTATGAATTAAATCTAAAGGTTCGGTTTTCCTTTCAACCGATTTAAATGGAGTCTTAGTTAGTTTCGCTTCTACACAAACTTCACATTTATGATTAGGATTAATTTCAAACTTTGGTATATAATCCAAACCAATTAATCTACGCAAAGCATCATAATTTACATGTCCTAATCTACCATGCCATAAATTTGACTCAAGAATATAAACAAAAGATATGTTATTCTCATTCATAGTAACTTTTGGTACAACTGTTATTACATTTAGTTTGAAAAGACCATCACTCATGTATCCCTTACCAACATACATGCCACTCTTTGTTAATACAAATTTATCAGACTCAAAGACAAGCCTAAAACCATTTTTACTTAACAAAGAACTAGAAACTAAATTCTTCCGGATGTCAGGTACATGCAGTACGTTGTTGAGGGTCAGTTCTTTCCCTGATGTCATCTTCAAGATCGCTTTCCCTTGTCCAGCCACAGTAGAAGTAGAAGAATTTTCCATGAAAAGTTGTTCACCATTTACAGCCTCATTGTAGGTAGTGAACATCTTCTTGTCCGCACAAATATGACGAGTTGCTCCAGTGTCAATCCACCATTCCTTGGGATTTCCAACAAAATTAGCCTCAGACACCACAGTAGAGAGGTTGATGTCATTCACTCCGTCAGAGATGTAATCTAGTTCAGTTACATTGGCCTGATTGGAAGTCTTCTTGCTTGTACTTCCATGATCCTTCTTAGGGCGGCGGCAGTCAGAAACTCGATGTCCAGTCTTGCCACAGTTATAGCATTTTCCTTTGAACTTCTTGGTGTTATCGCCTTGTTTAAGACCATCTCCAGTAAACTTCCTCTTTTTGTTATGTGGTTTATGAACTTGTTCAACCACATTAGCCTTGGACTCAATAGGATTTTTTCCATTCCTCTTTTCAGCCTTTCGGTTATCTTCTTCAATTCTCAGTCTTACAATAAGTTCATCCATGGTCATCTCTTTGCATTTATGTTTTAAATAATTTTTGAAATCTTTCCAAGCCGGTGGTAACTTTTCCACTAAAGCAGCGACTTTGAAAGACTCGCTTAGAGACATACCCTCAGAATGAATATCATGTAAAATTAATTGAAAACTTTGAACTTGAGAAATTACCGTTTGGGAGTCTACCATAACAAAGTCCAGAAATTTACCAACATCAAATCTCTTCGTACCGACATCCTCTGTCTTGTATTTCTTCTCCAAAGAATCTCATAATTCTTTTGCTGTTTTCAGAGAATTGTATACATTATACAGCATGTTGTCAAGGCCATTAAGGATGTAGTTTCTGCACAAAAAATCTGAATGTTTTCAAGCATCTACAGCGGCAACAACTTGCCGATCACTTTCACCCTCCTTAAGTGCTGGAGCCTCTTCATGGAGAAACCGGGCCAAATTAAGAGTCGTAAGATAGAACAGCATATTCTGCTGCCATCTCTTAAACTCAGTACCGTTAAATTTTTTCCATTTTTCTCCATGATTTATTGGTACATGAACATGGTTCTGTATAGGGACCGGTGTTGGTGTAACAATCGGAGTACCACTTTTAGTTGCAGTTTCAGTTGCAGCAGCCATAATTTCTGATTACAAAAATAAAAAAAAATTAAAACACAAATTAATTTTCTAGTTACTCAAACCAGAAAATAAATTATTACACAAAATAATTTTATTTTCCTTGTTACTAAAACTAAAAAAAAAATAAAATATCAATAATTTTCTGCAACACAAATTAATATTCTACAATTGTTAATGACACCAGTATATTGCTACTAGTTGTCAAAGAAAAGAGACAGTATATTACTACAATCTGTCAAATAGCATAAAACACTATTTATTTTTCCAACCAGAATATGTCTTTATGACATCACAGAAAATTAAATACAATAAAGATACCAAAACGATTCTGTCTTAAGATTGTTGGACAATTTTCACTGTATTTAAAAAGATTAAATTCTGTTGTGTACTAAACAACAACAAGAATATAAAGAAATAAAAGAAATGAGAGAATTTGTTTGATTACAAAAATCAAACTAGAAATAAATAAATATATAAATAAAAACAGATTTTATTTTGTTACAAAAACAAAATTAAAATCTGATTTAATAAACAAATAAAACAGAATAATAAATTAAACAACTTACTTGATTAATTTCTTCTAATAAATATCTGATTAAGTCCAGTGTTTAACACTATGTCCTTAAGACAGATTCGTCCTCTCCACGGTGCTTTCAGAATGTGGGCGTCTATCTCCTAGGATGAAATGATCAACTACAAACAATAGTAGCACTACAAATTGTTTGCCTAACGAACACACTAAGTGTTTACACTATTTCTTTTAGAAATTAAATGCAGCAAAATGCAGAGATTTATAGCAGAAGATGGAGTACAAAAATTGGAGTAGTAATCCAAATGGGGGGCTAGTCTATTTATAGACAAAATTGTGGTTGTTAGTTTTGAATTAAACAGGTACAAAACCTATTCAATTTAAACTGATAGGCACTGTTTGGACAGGTTGAAAACTGTTCGGTTTTGAATTTAAACAAATTTAAATCTGTTGGGTTCAAAAAACGGAAGGGACCTGTTTAGGTGTACAGCAAAAAACCAGACCAGTTTATTTCCGGTTTAATTTGAATTTTGGATTTTTATTTTACCAAAAAATAAAATTAAAATCAAATATTTTTGGCTCCAAAAAGATAGGTATTGGGCCGAACAAACCCAACCCAACCATACACCACGCACCCCACCCCACCTGAGCCGGACGGACGGCGGCGTGTGTAGTGATTTTTGAGTCCAATGGGTCTAGCCCATTTTGCCCATAACTTCCCTCTCTAAAACACTTGGGTACCCCTTGGGGCACACCCCAAGTACCATTCCCACCAAATCAATGTGGGACAAGCCTTATTCAAACCTTTAAGGATTTTTCTTCTAAAACTCTATTTCCATGGAGCATACTTTGGCTTCAATCTCCCATTCACTCGGTAATGGTTTTGAGCAACCAAATATACCACGTGAATCACAACGCGGCATAGAACGCGTTACCACTTTGACCTGCAAAAATTGATGCACGGAGCCCATCAAAAAAAATTGACCAAACTTAAAAAAAAATTCTGATTTTACCTAGAATTTTCCAACCATTTCCAGCAGGAACAATGAGAGGTCGACGGCAACTTGGGCCACGACGTTTATAGTAGGTGAAGCTGCAGTGGCAGCTTGACGAGTTGGTGTCGGTGCTGGCCAACCGTGACAGTGGCGTGGGTCTTCGGCGGCGTTGCTTGAAGCCGCGATGAAACTCTATGCAAACAGCAGCAGCTCTGGTTTGTTAAAGAATAAGGTTTGTTTTCTTAAAAAAAAAAAATGAGAAGAGCTGGGTTGGTCTCTCGATTTAGAGCATCTCCAACGGTGAACTTTTTTTTTCACCAAATCAGAGTAAAAAATGACTCATTTCACCAAATCTGATATCAGTAGCTCCAACGGTGCATCAAATCCCGTAGGTCAACCGGTTGGTCGACCGGTGGGTTGACCGATAAGCGTAAATATATATATATATATATATATTTTGCAGTTTGAAGCATTTTCGTAACCACTCTCTATCAAATTCTGAGGAAAATTGAAACAGAGCTCATTGATTCCATAACCACTCTCCATCAAATTCTGTGAAACACCCAAAGGAAACCCAAAATTATCTGGATACAATGTGCCCATCATATATACAAACAAGACCAGAATCGAAATGGGTTTTTGATTCAAAACAAGAACTTTATTGATTGTTTTGGTATGTAATTGTTAACATACAACTTGGTTTTGGTATGTAATTGTTAACATACAGCTTCATCATCTTCATCAATAACTTGGTATGTAATCAGAACAACTTCATCTCTGTTTTGGTTTTGGTGGGTTGACCGGTTGGTTGACCGGCCGGTCAACCGGTAAGGCAAAATGTAATTTTATTTTTTTTTTACTTGTTTGAACCTTTGTTGACCGATTTGAACCAACCTATTTGAAAGGAATTCGGTCAACCGGTTGGTCAACTGGTCGGGCAACCGGTTGGTCGACCGGGTCCTTCCTCCAACGGTCACAAACAGTGTTTTGGTGAAATCAGTATCTTGTCCTCAGTTTGATGAATTGTTTGATGAAATCTCAATCTGATATTGATTTGGTGCAACCGTTAGAGTAGTAAATGATAACTTTTTTATCAAAATTTAAATTTAATATCAACTTTAGTGAATCGTTGGAGATGATCTTAGAGAGAGAGGGCGCCGCTGTGCAACAAGCAAAAAGAAATGAGCTATTGAAAAAGAAATGCGCTACTAATTAGGGTTGTAGCCTCTTTTTTTTTTCTTAAATAGAAAAAAGTGGTGTATTGCTGGAATATTCCCTCAGAATATACTACTTATATATATCCATATATAGACGAATATGTTGAGTTGCCAAACAGGGGAAGAAAAAGCTTGGTTTGTGGCATAATTTTGAAAAAGAAATGCGCTACTAATTAGGGTTGTAGCCTCTTTTTTTTTTCTTAAATGGAAAAAAGTGGTGTAATGCTGGAATATTCCCTCAGAATATACTACTTATATATCTATATAACAAAACAACTCAGGATTTGAACCCAGATGGGACTTTTGTCCCGTTGTCAAAATTTGAGCCATTAGATTGATTTAATCTAAGGGCTGAAAATATCTCACCCACTCTCTCTGGACCATTATCAACACACATCCTCTATCTCTTTCACACACGCTTCCTCCTCCTTATCTCTTTCTGATTTCAAATTTTGAACAAGCACCCACTCTCTCTCTCTCTCTCTCTCCCTCCCTCCATTGGAGCCCATTCACATGCTTCCCTGTCGGAGCCCAACCCTTACCGTCGACCAAACCCCAAACCTCTATTACTCTCTTCCTCCCTCCCTCTTTCCGCCATCCCAATCGTCATCAATAGTGGCAGCCCCAAATCCCCTTCAAGATTGATGAAGACCGAATGAAGCCACTACCGAACGAGCCACTACCAAAAGAGATCAGATAGATTCAGAGATGGTAGTCGAAAAGGAAGTCCTCACTGCCGGAACCGGACCCAAGCCTGTCCCCGTTAGAGCGTCACCGTCCACTGCACCGGCTACGGTTACTCTCCCTCCCTCTCTCTCTCTCTCTCTCTCTCTCAAGCCAATATCTGTGAGATTTTTGATTTGTGGACACAATTTGTGGTTTTTAATTCATCCAAAGTTCAATTTTTGGACACAATTTTTGATTTGTGGACCCAAGTTCAATTTGTCCCTGGTTTTTAATTCATCCAAATTAAAATTTGCCTTTAATCTAATTATCTTGCTGATAACAATTCACACCACCAGACCAACAACTCAGTTAAACACTCCTGAACTGGGCGCCTGCCAATATGAGACCAACTCAGTGAAGTAACAGAATTTCTTTGTAACCTGTTCAGTTTTGAAATAAAAAATTGAACTATCCCTAAAAAGTTTTCAATTCTTGTGGTAATTTACATTTTGATAGATTCAAGGCTCGACTTTGAACATTTTAATGTCATTTGTAAACCAAATGTAAATGGGAATCATGTCTTTTTAATCATCTTATGGTTGCCTTTTACCAATTTTGTGTACCGTAACTAATAATACCTTTATTTTCATTTCATTTAATGAATACTTTCTTTTTCTTTTTAGGGTAAGTAATTCTGCTGGATACTTAATGAATTTATTTCCTAATTGCAAATCCCTTATCAATTGTGATTGAGATTCTGTGTGTGCACTAGAATTTTGTTAACCTAATGTTTTTTTTTTTTTTTTCTTCAGGTTTGAGCACTACTAACCTGATTTTTTTTTTCTTCAGGTTAGTCAAATGGATTAAGGATTATTAACATTAAATGGGTTAATGTCAAAGGTTAACCTGACTGTTAACGTTAAGCTGAAAATAAAATAGATAGTTATATTTTTACTCATAGTTTCAAATCAGACAAAATATTTTTGGTATTTATTGAATACTTTCGTATTTCCTAAAGCTTTATCTGGCACATTATTCAGTGGTGATTTACAGAATGATGATGAGCAATGGGTTTTGTTTTGGGGTAATGTTCTTATACTTTTTAAGTATTTATTATCTTGAGAAGTGTTCTTATTGATTTTGGATTTGGTGTTCCTTCATTTCTAAAAGATATATTTTGGTGATTTTTTTGGATACATTTATTTTTTTGTGTTAGTTTTTTCAATTGTTTTTGGTATTGGTATGTATCTAAGCAGCTGTCAATTGCAATAGGAGTGCTTTAAAATAGAAAATTACTTCCAATTTGATTGCTTTATTTACATTTATGGTAATTTGTATATGAAGCATTGTGTTTGTGGTCCTATATATTTGAATCATTGCTTTAAATTTGCTTAATAGGTTCACATTAGAGAGCTTGAGGAAGAAGTGAAGCTTCTTAAGAACATTTCGCATCCAAACATTGTGGTAAGTATTTGATTTGCATTCTTACTAAAGCATTTTAATGTTTCTTTTTGTTGCTCATCCCTTAGAAAACAATTTAAATATCCATAAATTCTTCAAAAGGTAAGATATAACTTCCAATTTTTGGTTGTAATAATAACATTATAATGATTTGAGCACATGCAAGTTTGTTCAAAATTATATAAGTGGTCATACATAGAACTTAAACCCAAATGAAAGTATAATTTTTCAAGGCAATTAAAATCCATTGGGGTTTCTGTTTGATAAGTTGTTGTGGTATTGCTTTGCTTTGTTGATAGCTATTATGGGCAGTTTGAAAGTTGATTTCAATAATTTCTTACTTCCATGATTTTTTGATTTTGAAGACCAACAAATTCTTTACATAGTTGATTTGTGGTGATTCTCTCTCTCTCTCTCTCTCTCTCAAGATTTATATTTAATGGGTTCAATAACTTTTTCATGGTGAGCACCAAAACTTAGATTTTTAGATATGTTTTTCATGTGAATGGGTTGTTATTTCATGTTTATTTGGGGTTTTTAGTATGTTGTTGTTGCATTATTGTACAAAGAGGTTTTTATTTGAACCTTTCTCACATTTGTTTTTTCCTCTCAATATTTAATGTACATTTGTAATCTCATCATACACCACCAGTTGAGCCCACGTGTGTGGATTTTGTTTTAGGCTGAAGATTCATAATGGAATGATTCCCACTCACTCCCACCATCTATCTCAGTTAAATTTTTTTTTTTTATTTAATTGGCACAAATGTATTCAATTTCCATAGAATTCGAAACTTTGCCAATGTAAGCAAGAAGGTAAATTCAATAAACCAAATGTAAATTCAATATCTATAAAATTTTGGTTTATTGAGTTATTGATATTGTTTAATTGGCATGAGTTATTGATATAAAAGGTAAATGCATGAGTTAATTTGTTTTAGACTTATAGAAGTTGAGTCGGAGTTTTTATTTTACTGAAATTTCAAATTCATGGCTCATTTGCGTTAATGATAGATATTTGAATTTTTTTTATTTTTTTCCAGTTAATTGGTTTTGAATTTCATAACTTAATTATTTGGATTTGTAGTATCATCCTATCTTTCATTAATCTCATTAACAAAAGTCTTCTTATTTACATAGAATCCTCTAATTGGTTATTTATAATTTCATCATTATCGGTTGGTTTAACAGAGAAGCCTTCTATTTGTTAGTTTACCTTCAAATTCTATTTTTTTCATAGTGTACTGCTTTAACTATGTTTATTGTGGAATCTAATCTCTTTTGTTCTTGGTATTATTGATTGGCAGGTTATTGATGTTGACATAAAACAGTAGCTTAAATTTTATATTATTGATATTGGCAAGTCTAGAATTTTATATTATTATGCGTGTGGTTTTGATTGATTGCTTGAATTAGATGTTTTGATTCTTGGTTTAAAGAAACTAACAAAATGCACATGAAAACAATGTGCAATAACTCATATCTTTGTCAGATTGAATCAACTTATACTATCTTTTGGGTATAAATAGGACAGCTTCATGATTTCATTGTAAAAGAACCACATTTCATCGTAAAATAACCACCCATGTCTACGGCACTCCAAGTTAAAAAAACAAAACCACATTCAAGTTTTTTTTGGTCCTTCCCTTAAAAAAAAATTCCCCTTTAAATATTTAGTTTATACTAGAGATTTGAGCTCATTTCCCTCTTTAGTGTGTATGGGATTACAAGATATTCTTTTGTTCATGTGATTACAAGATATCTTTCTTTTTCTTTTTTTTCTTTTTCTTTTTTCTGTTCTTATATGAAGGGCTACCTTTTTTTTAATTTTTTTTCTATTTCTTAATCTCGGACAATGTTAAGAAGCTGAGATCTTCAAAATTGAATTTGAAACTCGCACACTCAGATTTTAGTTATTTTTGCTGAAGGGAAAACATTAGTTGCTATAATTGAGAAGACCCATGGTGATCAGCTTTCCTATTGATATATTGTTAAGTTTACTCATTTTCGTTGTTATTTTTTTCTCATTTGGCAATGCCATTGTCTATTAAAAAGAGAAACCATTGTGTGATATTGTGTGTTGTCCACTACTAATACACCATTACAACGGTCCAATTTTGCAGACAAGTGAAGTGAGATCAACCGACGACGCCAAGCTAGGATAAGTTCTATGGTAATATCTTTTTTACTTTTTTTCCCAACCATACGCACTATCAATCTAATTTGTCATTACATACATAAATGAGGGATTTTGTTCATTCTATTTCATGTGATATTTGTTATTTCTTTATGATTTTGGGGTTCTCATGTAGAGAGTTGTACTAAATATAATATTTACGTGGCCAATTTGCAGTTTGACAATAGGATGGCGTTACTTGCTTGAAGTCAGTTGCTTTTGTTGAGTTGATTTTTCGATTCTTTGATTTTGTCAAAGATCATTAACTTCACTTAGTAACCTAATAGATGCCAAGTAGGTAGATCAAGTACTATTAGGAGCACATCCTCCTTATTGTTCCTTTGCTAAGAGCAAATGTAGCATCACCCGTAAAAAGAGACAACTCTTCCAAAAAGAAGTTTAATGTTTTAAACTTGGTCCGCTAAACATAATGATAGTCTCTTTGTTCTTGGCGCTGTTTATTCTAATTTTATATTTCTATTATGGTTTCAATATATTAGTGTTCGCAAGACATAGCATTAGAACAATATTTTCTAATTTTATATTTCTATTATGATTTCACGACATAGCATTAGAACAATAAAGCCTAGCCTCATAGATTAGAAGCTCAGTTTTTTTTTCCTTGATGGGACTTCTGTCCGTTTGTCAAAATATGAACCATTGGATTGAACTTAATCCAACGGCTCACAGGTCACTCTCCATTTTCAACCCATTAGATGGGACTTCTACCCTTAGGTCACTCTCCATTTTCAACCCACACCCTCTCTCTCTCTCTCACACTCTCATCTCTTTGTTTCTGGTTTTTGATTTCAAATTTTGAAATCAAACCCCCTTTATCTCTCTCTCTCTCTCCATTAGGCGTGCTACCCTCTCGGAGCCCAACCCTTGCCGGCGACCGAACCCTAAACCCCCTATTAGTCTCTTCCCTCTTGATTCAGGGATGGGGGATTCACAGATTCAGAGACCGAATGTATGTATGTATATGCATTTGTGTGTATTATATACATAATTTTATATATGATTATATATGATAAATGTGTGTGGATGACCCGTGCAAACAGAACAATGGTTTCGATCTCGCTGGACTGTCCTCCACTCGATCTCACTAACAAAACAATGGTTTGTCTTCTCAAGCCCTTTCGATTTCATTCAGTTACATATATGCATATCTTATCTCAATTCCATATATTTGTTTCATTAGCATTTTTTGGATTCAATCAAAAGTGGAGCTTTTTGTATTGGTTCTGTGATGCATTAGGGGTTTTTGTGAATTATAAACTTCAATATTGTGTGCCTCAAATGTGTGTGGTTGCCTCAAATGCAAATCATGTATATAAATTAAACCATTATATATGATAAACATAATTTTCCCGGGATGACCCGAATGAATATTGTGTGCCGCAAATCATGTATATAAACAGAACAATATTGTGTGCCTCAAATGTGTGTGCCTCAAATGTGTGGATGACCCGAATGAATGTGAATGTGATTATATACATAATTTTATATATGTATATATGATCTATATATGATTTCATTGACAGGGATGTGATTATATATGATTTCATTAACAGGGATGTGATTATATATGATTTCAGTATGTATAAAAATATATCTATATATATATATATATATATATCTATATATAATGATTTCAGTATGATTATATATTTCTATATCTATACATAATTTTATATATGCATATATGATCTATATATGATTTCATTGACAGGGATGTGATTATATATGATTTCATTAAGAGGGATGTGATTATATATGCATATTTCTATATCTATATTTCTATATGTGATTATATTTCTATTTCAGGGATGTGATTATATATTTCTATATCTATTTGAATCCAAATATATGGAGTTGTTTTATTAGCATTTCCTGAAATATATTTCAAATTAATTTCCAAATATATTTCAAATTAATTTGAAATGCTAATGAAATGCAAATTAGCAAATATGTTTATGAATTGTTAAATTAACAAATTAGCAAATTAACAAATATGAAATATATTTCTCAGGAAACAAATATGAAATATATTTAGCAAATATATGTTTCTGAATTGTTTCATTAGCATTTCCTGAAACAAATATATTTCTATATATGTGATTATATATCTATATATATTTCTTGAAAAGCCAATTTATTTTCCCTTGCTTAAACCCCCAATTTATTTTCTCTTTGATTTTCTTGGGAAAAAAATGTATTCTGGATTTAATTCTTATGGAATTTGCTTGGTTTGGGTAAAATTATTGGAAAAGTGGAAAACTTTAGTTGTATTTTTTCATTTGTTATTTTATAGGAATTTTCGTTTGTTTGTTAGGTCTGATTGGTATAGGGAATTAGAAAGTGAAATTTGATTCCCAATTTGTTGGAATTGGAATTGTGATAGTTTTACAAAAAAATAATAATTGTGTTTTCTCACTATGATGGGATATGAGTGCAATTTCTTTTATTTGCTTTGTATTTTAAGTGGAAACTTGGTATTATAAACATTTTACAACCAATCAACTTGAAATGTTTCTTAAGAATGTTTCTCAAGAACAGTTTTGAAATGTTAACAGTTTAGGGTATATATATCTATATGTGTATATATATGTAAAAATTTAAAATATACAGATATACACATTTACACATACACATATACACATATTTCAGAACAGTTTATGGTATATATATGTATATGTGTATATATATATATATGTAAAAATTTAAAATAACTCTTCTTGATATGGTTAATTTGAAACATTTCAAATTAATTTCCTGAGAAACATTTCCTATTTGAATGAGTTATGTTATAAACATGTTAACATTTCAAAATGGTTCTTGAGAAACATTTCAAAACTCTTCTCGATAAAAGCACACCCTCTCAAGAAAAGTTAACATTTCAAAACTCTTCTTGAAATGTTTCTCAAGAACAGTTTCGAAATGAAAATGTTTCCTGTTTTGAAACATTTGAATGAGTTATGTTATAAACATTTCTTGTATATATATATGCTTTTATCAAGAAGAATTATATAATTTCCTGTTTCTCTTAATCTGATATGGTTAGTTTGAAATGTTTTATTTTTTTCATGGTTTTGATTTATGAAATGGGTTTGATTATTTAAAAGCCAATATGTATTTATTTGTGTGTATTATATATATAATTTTGAACACATACCCTCTGTTTTTGTCTCTTTGTCAAAATGTCTGAAAATGTAATATGATGGCTCTGTTTTTGAACACACACCCTCTCTCTCTCACACACGTACTGCTCTCATCTCTTTCAAATTTTCTTTGGGAAGACACTATGCTGTGTTTGGCAAATTAACAATTTTCTTTGCATTTGTTGCTTTCAGAACTTCAGGATTCAGTACAACTTTTTCCTCACAGCTCTTCATACCTTTCGCTTGAATCCTCTCATTCTCTTATCTATAAGCTCTCTCTCTCTCTCTCTCACACACACACACACACACACACACACACACACACACACACATCTTGCACGGATTTTCTTTGGAGAAAGTTTTTTTGGCCCCCTGTGACTTTATTGAAACACCCATTATTCATCTTCTTGATGAAAGTTTTTGTTTGTTGTAGTTGACAATAGGTTTGAAGCATTGAGTCTAAAGCATTGTGGACTTCCTTGAGACCTTTCATATCGAAACAAGGTAAATTAATCTTTTATTTTTATTTTTATATATAGAAATGGATGTATATATATATATCTATATAACATGGAAGCTCAGATTTTTACTCCTGATGGGACTTTTGTCCCTTTGTCAATACATAGACCGTTAGATTGAATTCAATCCAATAGCTTATAACGTCTAATTTTGAACACACACAATACAGATCCCCTCTCTCTCTCTCACACAAATTTTGAACATACTCCTCTTTCAAATTTTGAACACACGCTCAGAATCTCTCTCTCTCTCTCTCTACATCACTCTCTTCATCTTCTCTCTTCCTCTATCCCTCTGAACCGCCACAACAAACCCATCTCAATCCCTCTGAACCGCCCCAAAATTCTTTAACTTCGCCGGTGGCTGAACCCGAGCTCTACAACTAGCGTGGCTCTGGCATAGAGGTAAAGAATTTCTCTCAATCATCCAAAAACCAGAGTCAGATCTGTGACCCCTCCTCCAAATCCACAGAGGTAAAGAATTTTATTTGTTATTTAATCATTTATAAATTTATTGATTTTCTTAGTTGTTTTCTCTCATATTAATCAACAAATCAAACATTTTTGAGGATTAATCTAGACAGTTTTTTGGGGATTAATCTAGAAATGAATATATAAATGTGGAAGCTTTCATTCATGTTCGCTTCTAAAACCCTAACCAAAACCTCGCGGCAAGCTGTGTGTGTGTGTGTGTGAAACCCTAGCTAGAGAGTAAAGGCTATTGGTTTAGAAAAATAATGAAAAGATGAGAATGTGTTTTTTTTCTTGATAGTCATATTTTGGATTGTACCTACCCAAAAATATTTTGCATTGAATTTTCATTTTCTTGAATTGTACAATGGCAAATTATCGATTCTCTCACTTGATCATCTTACAGGTAGACACTTGCAATGGTTTTTACTGCGAAGCCTTCAGACCGAAAAAGAGCCATAACTCAAAAATGTGGACTGAAGCTTGGACTGGCTGGTTTTTGGATGCTTGGACTGACCGAAAAAGAGCCATAACCCAAATATGTCACCCATATAACTTAAAAACTTTTTTTTCCCCCCTATTTCTTTGTTGTTTTAATTATAAATTGGTTCATCATTCAAACAATGGAACTCAGTTACATTTTTTCTGAATTTCTTAATTCAGTCTTTGGATTCCTCTATTTTATCCTCAGGTATACAAAGTTTGGTGGTTCGACCTGTTGAAGACTTGGTATTTTCAGTGGCAAGGTTTATACAGAATAATGGTTCCTTTATTAATTATTATATGGTGAGTTAATTCTTAATTGTATGTTTATCTTATATCAAGTAAAGTATATTTTTTTATATTGGGGCGTTTTTTTTTCTTTCATTAGTACCATGGAGGAACAAATTTTGGACGGACAAAAGTATTAGAAAATCGGAGTCAAACTGCATGCATCTTGCCCTCCCCAGAACTCACTTTTGTTCAGTGTGTTAAGTTTGATTTAATTTTGAGAAAATTAAGGTTTAGCTTTTGTTCAATGAACATCTCTTTCAAAAAGTTCCCAAAAATGGGTTTTAACATCCAATCAATTTTTTTTTACAGATAAGCTCCCAAAGTTCACAGATAAAGATGGTACCTGTAATTAGTGGAGCATTCTGGGAGTCATACATCGAAGAAACTGTCTCTGCCGATGATTCAGACACGGTTGCAATGGATGGACTATGGGAGCAAATAAACGTGACCAGAGATGCCTCAGACTATTTGTGTTACCTCACAGAGTGAGTGTTGTTGAGAGAGTTTTCATTACAAATTTAATAATAACTCATCACACACAAATTGACTTTAACACACCATACACATTGGTAATTTTCATCATAAAAATTGATAACTGTCTTATGATGTGCATATTTTTTGTAAATTCATGACTTAATTTGTTTTATACTTATAGAAGTTGAGTTGGAATTTTTATTTACTAAGATTTCAAATTCATGATTAATGATTAATTTCAAGTTTTTATTCAAATTCAAATTCATGACTTAATTTCAAGCTTTTATTTACTTATAGAAGTTGTGTTAATGATTAATATTTGAATTTTTTTTTCCAATTAATTGGTTTTGAATTTCATAACTTAATTATTTAGATTTGTAATATCATCCAGTTCAATTTTTTATTAATCTCATTAACAAAAGTATTCTTATTTACATAGAATCCTCTAATTGGTTGTTTAGAATTTCATCATTATTAGTTGATTTAACAGAGAAGCTTTCTATTTGTTAACCTGTTTTCAATTTGATTTCCAAATTCTATTTTTTTCATAGTGTAATGATTTAACTATGTTCATTGTGGAATCTAATCTCTATTTGTTCTTGGTATTATTGATTGGTAGGTTATTGATATTGACATAAAACAGTGCATCTTTAGCTTAAATTTTATATTATTAGTTTGGCATCTTTAGATGGTTTGATTCTTGATCAAAAGAAACTAACAAAATGCGTAGAAAAACATAGTGCAATAACTCATATCTTTGTCAGATTGATTCAATTTAGTTAAATTAATAATATTGGGTAATAATAAAATGAATATATACTGTCTTTTGGGTATAAATAGGACATTTCATGGTAAATTTTATTATTTTTACTTGAATAATTAAATAAAATTGGGAAGTTTGAACTAAAAAGTTTTGTGGATGGGGCTGTTTTGTTGAGTATTGTTCATTTGGGACATTTAATTTTGTTTTTGCATGTAACCTTTGTTATTAAGTGATTTTAAATAGAGTTTCAATAGAGTTGTTAATAGCTGTTGATTCACTTCCTCCATCTCTCAACTAAATCTCAATTTGCTTTTTAATTTTTAATTTTTATACTGGTTTGGTTTTGGATTCAGTTTGTGTGGAATTCAAAATATAAAATTTTTATTTTTTTAAGTTGAATTGAAGGTGTGAGATGTTGAGGTCATGACTGAAATTTGGTTTTGGAGTACTTGCCACCTTTGACTGAAATTCATCATAACTTTTCTAGCATTTTCTACTACTTATTTGCTTTCATTTGTGGGTTTTTGATTAGATCACGTTTTTGAAACAAGCGTAATTATGCTAATTACATTTTTTGGGAATTTTAAATAAACACAATCATATTTGAACTATTATTTTTTCCCAAGTGGATTTGGCATAACTGGTAGTTTTGCCCTCTTTCCTAAATTGTGGAATTTAAGTTTTTATCATTAAGTTGATTGTTAAATTGTAATTTGTGATATTCTTCTTCCAAAATTTTCTTTGTTAACATCTAGGCGATGACACAGGATGTTCAGTTCAAATATCAGTTCAGTTTTTAATTTGTAGTTCCTAATGCGCCATTATGGAGTAACAAGAAGATTTCAGAAAAATTATTGAGTAACAACCATTTGGGTGCTTTTTGAATGGCTAAGTTCTCTCTCTCTCACTCTCTCTCTCTCATGTACTCAGCCACCGAAATTGAAGTTGGGTTGATGTTTATCAGTTTGATACAGAGGAATTAACGATGTTGACATGCCCAATAGCCACTGCACCTACTTCGTCTTTCCTCTTTGCCGGTATGTAAGCACTACTTCCTCAAATAGCTCTTCTTAAAATACTACTCTCCACTCTTTAAAATTTTCTCTGATTTTTTTTTTCCTTTCCCCCCTTCTATTGTTCATTTTCATCACTTGAATTACAGGCTGTTAGGTGATGGAATATAGAAGTGGGTGACATGGATTGCACAACTGGGAGACAACGCGTATCTAACGTAAAAAGCTTTTTCTTTTTACTGTCATTCCTTCTTTAAATACTATAAATGCATACACATATGTATGCGTATATTGTAATGGATAGAATGAATTTATTTAAAATGAATAGATCAAATGGTTCCATTTGAAAGATATTTGTTTGTGAGATTGTAATTTCCTTTGAAAGATCAATTGGATTTGCAAATGGATCTTTTGATCTTTTTCAAGTATCAAGCATTTATGGTGGTGTGCTATTGGCAATAAGAAATAATCAGATCTAAAATGCATATAGAGATGTTGAATCAATTTTAAAGTGGGACTACACTTGAGCTTATACATATAGAATGCATGATTATTTATGTTTTGGTTTCAAATTAATTCATGAACTATATGTATTATGTAAATCTCTCCTGATTTCATATTGTAATTACAAAGTAAAAGGACAAGGGAATTAAAAATGATTGTAATTGTCTATATGTGTATACTGAAAGTTTCATATACACTGTGACACGGAGTTTAACCTTGAATATGAAGAATTATTAATGGATTGAATAGATCATAACTACAATGTGGTGAATTTTTAGTTTGTCTTAACTTTTATTTTTTATTGGTCAAAATGTATTAACTTGAATGTGAATTTTTTTTTTTTTTTTTTTTTTTAAACTTTGAGTGCCGTAGGCACGGGTCATCCACTAGTATCCATATATAGACGAATATGTTGAGTTGCCAAACAGGGGAAGAAAAAGCTTGGTTTGTGGCATAATTTTAAAAAGAGTGTTTGGACGTTGCCTTTTTAATAATAAAAAAAGGTGAGTGCTTTGGTTTTTTTTTTTTTATTATCTTTGACTTGAAAAAAAGAGTGACCTTCAGATAAAAAAAAAAAAAAAAAAAAAGATTTGGAGTCATGCATCCTGTTAAAAGGGAATAAAAAAAAAGGGTTGACTTTCAAAAAAAAAAAAAAAAGCTTAAAAAAAAAAGTTATTTATTTATTTATTTTAATTTTACTTGTTGACTTTATCTGTAAATTACGATAAATCTTCAGTTTTATCCTTAGACTTTGTTAAGACCAAATATTTCTGAAAACGTAATGCGAAGCATGGCTGACAAAGTGAAATTATGCATGTCTGAGAAAACTAAAATTTCTCATACACGCAAGGGGCAGATGTAAGAGAAGCTAATTTGAGCCCACTAAATTAGTTAGGCCCAATAGTCTAAGGTTGGTGGGCTCGAATTTATCGCAAGTCCAAAATTAGTGGGGTCGGATTTATCGCCATCAAACGGGCTGAATCGCTCTAAGCCTCAAAAGGGTTTAAATCCACGAACTTAGAGATCGCTCTGTTAATGAGTCCCAAGAACACTTGCGGGCTCTGAGCTTTTCGGGATCTACGTACCAGAACCATGGGCGTAATGGAGTTCGAACAAAGGACCCGATCCCAAGGACGGTGAGTGAAAATAAATTCACTCTTCGGTTAAACTAGCCTATACCCGGGTCGAGGTGGCATGATTTAGGGAGTCCCTAAGACTCGGCAATATTTGCAGCAGGGCGTTCTCTTGAACTACCGCTGACCCTTATGCGGCAGGATGTCCTCTGGGACTACCCTGACCCTTTGGGATGATTGGGGATCATTGGTTATGTGTGGCTAAGAAGAAGGGTTCACCGAGAGATTGATCTCCTCTTCGGGGTTTTCCTCATCCTCGGAGAGGTCACCTTCTCGAATAAGGTAGTTAGAGAGAATATTCCCTATGTGCCTTGCACATGGGCTCCATCCTACATCATGAGATGCCTATAAATAGCACCCACCCATAGCTTTACAAGGGATGGATTTTAGAGAGAAAACTCTTGGGAAAAAACTAATTTCCTTTATCCATTATCAACCTTGAGAGTGAGAGTGGGAGATCCATGGGAAAGCCTTGCTATTATTCTTTCTCTAGCTACTTTGCCTTCTTCTTCACCCAATCTCTTATCTCCATCATCTCCTTTACTCTTGTGTTCCTAAGTTGAGACTATTGAAGAATCTAAGCCTCTCATCATCTTCTAGAAACTTCGAAATTGTTCTTCAAGAATCTTCGAAGATTTTTGAATTTTTCAACGACATTCTTAAAATTTCTCATACAGAAACCTTCAAGTATCTTTTGATTAACTAGTTAGATTTCTCTTTCATTTTGTGGCACATTTATAGAAAGTCTCCACAGTGAAATTTTATGAAGACTTTTTTCGTGGCTGTGCTTATCGTATTTGAGTTTATGCTTAGTTGTTGAGCCGAGGATAATAAGGAAATGACATGCTTAGGACTGGCTTGACAACAAGTTTTTTTCAGCTTTTTTATTTTTTCAGGATAATGTAGTTGCTAAAAAAGTTTTTATTGGCCCTAAAATTGATACCCAATGAACTATTGGATGTATTGCTGCTACTATGTCAGGTAGGTCACCGACAGGTTGATAAAATGTCCCGGCACGTGGCAGAGAGTAAGCTGTGCATTTCTTGTCCTCAGATTCCAGTTTAGAGTGTAAATGCAATGTAGAAGGAAAATAATGGAAAAGAAAAGCATGATAGTAATGCATACATGTTGTTAGAATTTACCTTACCTACTACACTCCACTAGCACCCACTTTACCTTACCTACTACACTCCACTAGCACCCACTTCACCTACCACCTCCACTACACTACACCTACTACCACCTTTCTTTTCTATTTATAGAAGTTGTAATTTGTAATAGATATCAAAACAATACAACAAATCTTGTAACAACATACATCAATCAATAATACATAAGTTTTAACATGGTATCAGAGCAAGGTTAAAGATCTTGGTGTTCTCGGTGTTCTCCGCCTTCCGGCGGGCGGCAACCTTGCCTTGACCGCCCGCCGGATCCTCTGCATCAGACATGATCCCTCTCCCTCATGGCCATGGCAGCTACATTTACACTCAGCAGCAGCTCCTATCACACAACCTCTTATCGGCATCAACCTCATTTCTGATACAGAGAGAGAGCGAGTAACTAAAATGGAGTTAGAGGTGATGATACCATCACCAGCTGTGGATTTCAACTTCGACAGCTCATGCACTACTCCATACATAAGCGCTCCTTCAAGCCCTCAGCGGATCGGCAACTTCTTCTTCAGCGCCCCCACCCGCTCCACTCGCTCCTCCTCCTTCTTCCTCGACTTCAACTCTCTTTCCGCCGACTCCTCCTCCTCCGCCTCTCTTCCCTTGACTATCCCCTTCAAATTGGGAACAGAGTCCCGGAATTCCCACATCACAACTCCCAATCAACCAAGACACCGATTTCGAATTCGATTTCAGCGGACACTTACAGAGAACATCCCTCTCCGCCGACGAGCTCTTCGACGGCGGCAAGATCAAGCCTCTCCAGCCACCGCCTCGCTTGCAATTCACCGACCATGATTCTCCGCGATCAGAAGAACCATCGATGAGATGTTTATCCTGAAGAACCCTATCGAGGATCGAAGGATCTGCAAAAAAAAAAAAAAAAAAAAAAAAAAAAAAAAAAAAAAACCAAAATCACCATAGGCCTCGAAATGGTCCATTGGTCTTGTCTCTCATCACCACAGTCTGCCAAACCTCACCATAGGCCTCGAAATGGTCCTTGAGCTTCTCTTCATTCGTCTCCCACGAAATCCCGCCGATGCAGAGCTTCCCCTGATCCGAATCCATTACTTTCTCTCTCTATAAGTGAGAGAGAGAGAGAGAGACTGGGTTGGGTTTGTGAGTAGAGAGAAAGGCTTGTTTGGAACTGGGTTGGTGTCGCCCACTTTCTGTATCTCATATCACCCACTATGTTTGTCTTCCACAATGGGATTTTTAAAACCCACCCACTCACTTTCTGAATATAATGCCAACCGCCCAACCTTCTCTCTCTAAAGACCCACCCACTACCTTTTTCGCATCTTTCATTTTTTTTTTTTTTTTACTTTCCCACCCCCGGCACATGTTTTGGCCATCCATATCTTCTTCTTCTTATTATTAAATAAATTTAAAAGAAACAAAAAAAAAAAAAAAAAAAAAAACCGAAGAGGAAGCCGACCTGCACACACCAACCTTTGTTTTATTTATATTAGGGATCAACCCCGATCCAATTTTACACAACAAAAAAAAAAAAAAAAAAAAAAAAAAAAAAAAAAAAAAAAAACAACCACAACAAACCAAAACACAATTTCAAAAGATTTGTTTTCTTTTCTGCAGACGGCCTCCCATCGACCTCACTTCTTCGCCTATTCCGCCGGTCTCTTCTTTTTGCCCCCGTCCTGGGCGGCCCTTGACAGTACTGCCTCCGTGCTTCCTCGACCACCAAGCCAGTTGCCTCCTCCCTGCTCCTCCACTCCCGCATCTGGTGGACCTCCAAATCGGAACATCACAGTGGCCTTCCGCTTCAGTTCCTTATTTTCCGCCTTCAGCACACTTATCTCTGCTCGCGCATCCTTATACATGCGTTGGAGCAGCGCCAGTTGGGAGTTTAACTGCTGCACCTCATTTGTCCTACTCTGCAGCCGGTTCGACAGGTTTGTGACCGCCGTCATGCTTTCCACACATACCTTCAAAGTATACTGATTGGCCTCCACATCCGACAGCACTGCCATTCTTTGCTCCACAGACCGCATCGGAAAGTTCAACGGAGTATACCCAGCGGTGTTTGGTTGAGGTTCACTGGCCACCGCACCAGTTATTTCTCTTGTGGGCTCGTTCAGTTCTGGAAAGAGCGTGAGCAGGTTCTGGGTAACTGGACGGGAAGAAGAGGCCATGTTTTTGAGTTGCTAAGTGTTTCAGAGAAGGGTTGGTTTCCGGGTGTTTCGAGATTTGCAGAGACAAGCTCTCCGAGCGTTCAGAGGTTTCAGACTCGTATGCACAGCCTTCGCCTCAACCTTGTTTTAAATAGCCAGGGCCAGCCACGCGCATCGCGCGCCTTTTGCCGCCCGACAAATTGCCGCCCGACAAATTGGCACGCCTTTTCATGGCACATCTTTTGATAAAGTGGGCACGCCTTTTGATGGCACGCCTTTTGAAAAATTGGGCACACCTTTTGAGGGCACAACTTTTAAGGGCTCGATATCTACATCCTTGTATATTTTTTGGGCAGCCTATATACACACTCATCCAGTGTCTTCTACACCAGTCAGCTTTATCATTCCCTTTTCAACCTCAAATAGGTTTTTATCTTCCAACCTATTTGAGTTTGAGGGGGGGTTATACACAGTATCATGTTCAAGTCACCTCATGGCGCACTCCCTAAGTCGCCCCCTTGGAGCACCACCACAACCTGCTACATCGGTCCGACATGACCCCGTAAACTGTCTTCTACAACGGTCCAACATGACCCCGTAAACTGTCTGCTACATCGGTCCGACATGACCCCGTAAACTGTCCTGCTACATCGGTCCGACATGACCCCGTAAACTGTCTTCTACAACGGTCCGACATGACCCCGTAAACTGTCCTTCTACATCGGTCCGACATGACCCCATAAACTGTCTTCTACATCGGTCTGACACGACCACACAGTGTCTGCTACAACGGTCCGACATGACCCCGTAAACTGTCTGCTTCAACGGTCCGACATGACCCCATAAAGTGTCTCCTACAACGGTCTGACACGACCATACCATGTCTCCTATCCATTTTTTATTTATCAGTTTATTTTTCTGTTTTGTTATTCTCTCCAAACTCAAGTTGGTTAGTTTCTATCCTCCTTGAGTTTGCGAGGGGCTGTTAGAATTTACCTTACCTACTACACTCCACTAGCACCCACTTTACCTTACCTACTACACTCCACTAGCACCCACTTCACCTACCACCTCCACTACACTACACCTACTACCACCTTTCTTTTCTATTTATAGAAGTTGTAATTTGTAATAGATATCAAAACAATACAACAAATCTTGTAACAACATACATCAATCAATAATACATAAGTTTTAACACATGTTAACAAGAAAGTGGATTCAAATGAGCCACAAAATGCCTATTGCTTGATCCTATTTTACTTGAATCAGCCAAGTTTTCTTGGTTTTGCTTAATTTCGAAAGAGCAATATGCTAGAGTTCCTAAAAAATTAATCAAATATTCTAAATAGTATTAACATGACTTTGGTTTCAAATATCAGCTACTTTGGAGTGAAAATCCTACCAATTTTTTTCCCAAAACTATAATTTGGTATTCTGGCTCTCTCCATCTTTCTTAAAATTGGATTTACAAAAATGGCTTTTCACTAAATTTCATCCATCTCTTCAGTACTATTTACAGCTTTTGTTGAAAAAATAGTATTTTGACACTACTCGTATGCAATTGAAAAAAAGGTAAATTATAAATATACTCATTAAGATTTTCTTAAAATAGGAATTGCCCTTGTGATTTGGAAAATTATAAATTTCTTCCTGTCAGATTTTTTTATTTAACAGAATTAATTTAAAAAGTGAAATTTCTAACTGTTCACCTATATAATAATAAAATTATCTGAATTATTAATTGAAATAAAATTTTAATGTTATTAAAAACTGTCAATTAACTTGATGATTTATTAATAAAAGGACATATTTGTTATGAAATTAAAAATCTTAGGGGACATAATGTAATTTCTAGAATCATATGAGTAATTTATAATTTTAATAAATTTTAAGGAGTGTATTTATAATTTACCCAGAAAAAATTATGAATTACGCTACAAAGGCTGTTTGTATAGCATGGTAGTTTACCATATCATAAGTTATAATTGCATTAGTTAAATGAATTTCATTATTTATTGTTATTATTATAGTAATGATTGTATATGATGTGATAAATTAAATGTGATATACAAATATGGTTGTAAGATAATTTTAAATTATCATATTGATTTCGACAAATAAAGGACTCATTTAAGACGCTGGTTAAAAGTTAATTTTTGATTTTTAAACTATTTTAAATCACATCACTTCTCACATTTTTTATATGCAATCAGATAAAAAAATCAAAAAAATTAAAAAATCAACTTTTAAACAACTTCTCAAAACACCCCCAAAATATTACAAACTAAAAGGCCATCATTTATATTTAAACTACCTAATAAAAATATGAGTTCAGTTGAATTTGAATGTAACTTGAGGGACTCGTAAGACTCATCATCAGTTCTATTTTAATAGACCATTCGTGTATATCATCAAGTTCAATTGAATTTGAATGTAAGAAAACTTAAGAAATTCATTAGATTTAACACTAATCTAATTTTAATGATCTATATGATAAGATCATTTGTGCAGTAATAATTTTCATTTTATCATATTTATTTGTGAAAAATAGATATCATATCAATTTAAATCTTTTCCTTCATGAATTACATACATTAAAAGTTGTTTACAAAATAAACAATTTAAATGATCAAAATAAAACTGGTAACAATTCTCACCAACTCCTTAAATTTTCTCAAATTGGGATTTTTTTTTTTTTGGACTTGCATAAAACAACAATGCTAGGTATCTTAAAATTTTGTGACTCAAATGAGTCAAATCACTCAAAATGACATCATTTTTTTAACAAATTTAAACTATTTAAGCCACAAATTTTTAAAAAACCAAACATTTTCCTGCATAAAAATTTCATCATATCTACCCAAGTACCAGTAATTAATTCCAGATTCGCTCTCTTCGGACAAAACAAGTGCTTTACATAAAAATTAAACAAAATACAAAATCATATGTAAAAAAAAAAAAAAAAAAGAAAAAAAAAAAGAAAAAAAAAAAAAAAAAAGTCACAAACGCAAACACACACCAACACAACACACATATATCTATCTCTCTCCGAACGCGTGGGGTTTGGAGAGCGCTCTCTGCCTCCTTAATGACATTCCGTGTCTTCCGGCGACCATGCCCGCCTCCTCAGCGCCGCCGGCTCACCGCCCTGAAGACCTAATCGCCTTCCTGAGCTCCGCCGCAGACGACTCCAAGCTCAAAGCCCTAAGGGACCTCAAGAATCAGATCATCGGCAATCGCACCAAGAAGCTCTCCTTCATCAAGCTCGGCGCCGTCCCCATCGTCGTCTCCATTCTCTCCTCCTCCGCCGATGAGGCCGCCGTCGACCCCTCCACTTCTCTCCTCGTTCAGTCCGCTGCCGCCATTGGAAGCTTCGCCTGCGGCCTTGATGCCGGCGTCAAGGCCGTTCTCGACGCCGGAGCTTTTCCTCACCTCTTCAGTCTTCTCTCCCATCCCAATGATAAGGTAATTTTTGGTTATTTGACGTGCTTATGCCGAGAAAATGTGACAGAAAGAAAAAAAAAAGGGGAAATTTGTTGGTCTCTAAAAGATTAATCAACTCAGCCGGTCATATTAGGGCACGAATTCTCTTTTCCCTAATTTTCAGTTAAGCTAATGAAATCATGATTTACCTATTATTCCATTATTCAAGCAAATAGTTCACCCCTTTCACAATTTATTGTATTAATTTGATTTGTTTTGGGGGTGTTTGGGTTTCAATGTTCATTTATTATTATTATTATTATTTTATAAATAAAATCACTGGCTTGGTTATCAAGAGGTTTATAGCTCGTAATACACAGTAGAGTTCAAGGGCATTGTAACAGCATGTGTGTTGTCAATTTTAGTGGACAATAGACAAATTTAGAAGTGGAGGCTAATGGAAGAATGGACAAACATTAGGGATACGTGACACTGAATTTGATTATTATTTGATGAGGAATACATGCAAATTGCTTTGTAATGATTTAAGTGTGTTTATATATTAAAATTAACCATTTGAGTGTTTAAAATGAGCTTGAGATAGATGAATGACAAGGAAACGTCAAAGTGGACAATCGAGGAGAAACTTGGAGTAGTAGTTGAGTAACTACCGTAGGTCCGTAGTGATGTGATGACAGAGAACCATATACATTATTTGGTTACTATTCTTCTTTCCTCTTTCACATGGTTGTTGTTTAAATGAATAAAGAAAAAGTGATATGCAAGAAATTTTACAAAGAAGACCTAAAAATGCTTTGATGCTGAAATGTGGGCTGTTCTAGGGCTCTTAACAGTATACCAAGAACAATACTTTTCCTATTTGGTGTAGGGTTTGGTTGTTAGAGTTAAGTCTTGATGTAGGGATTGATTGGGCTGGATAGGGGATGATCTTAGGGCTGAAAACAGTAGCTTTAAAAGTCTGGAAGATTAAGCAAATCCCTCACAAAAGACAATCACAAAATTTCCAAAACTCGACTCCTATTGAGTAGAAAGATTATATGTATATTTGTAAGTTATGATTTCATAATTAGGAAGGAAAAAAAAAACAAAAAAAAAACAATTAACTAGAATATTCAAGGCATAATAAAGACTCCATAGAAGACCTAACAACATAATTTTGACCTATAAGAAGACCCATAGGTGATCTCAACAATCAAAGTCCAACAATTTACATAATTACGAAAATTCCACTAACTACGAAAACAAAATAGAAAGTTATTAAATCTGTCCAGTAACATTCTAATGTATAAAATACATAAAAAAAGATTCAAACTAACCCTAAACATGATTGATTAAATAAAGCACTGGATGTACTCCATGTGAAATTTCATATTTGCCCTTCTCTTCTTTTCAAGCTCATCATCATTTTTCTTGTTCCTTTTTAGGAATGCCATTTGAATTTTGTGTCTATTCTGCAGGTTGTGGACGCTGGCGCTCGTTCCCTTAAAATGATTTATCATTCGAAACTGGCTCCGAAGTATGATTTTCTTCAAGAGAAAAACATGGAATTTCTTCTTTCACTGTTGAATAGTGAAAATGAAAATGTTACTGGACTTGGTGCAAGTATCATAGCACATTCTTGTGAGACAAGTATTGAGCAGAGCACATTGACCGATGCTGGGGTCTTAAAGAAGCTTGTTAGTCTTCTCGGAGGTTCTTTATGCCAGATACATGGTAGCTTGGAGTCTTTAGCCACAATTATCAAGGGAAATCCTGAAGTCATCTCGAAGCATTTGGGACCTGAAAGTGGAAGGGGATTGAGTGCTGTAACTGAGTTAACAAAGGATAGGTATCCCAGGACAAGATTACTAGCATGCATGTGCTTGATTGCTATAAACAACACTTCTCCTTGCTATCTGCAAGTTGTAGGAACAAAAACCAAATTAATGTTCATATTACTTGAGCTTCTTGATGGTCCTGGTGAAGTTGGAGATGAAGCTGCTTTTGCTTTGTCTAGTTTAATTTCAGAAAAGGAGGACCTACAAAAGTTAGCATTTGAAGCAAATGTTGTTGATAAACTTTGCAACCACTTGCAGAAAGGTTCATTACAAGCCAAGCGTATTCAAGGAATATTGTTGGCATTGGCTGATCTGTGTTCGCAGTTGGAAAGCTGCAGGTCTAGGTTCCTGTCATTGCAGGTTTGTTGTTTTATGGAATGCGTAAACTTGCCCATGGTATTATTCATTTGCAGTAGTTTTAATTATTACATATTGTTGTTGTTGTTAGTTAGTTAGTTTATGTTTATTATTATTATTATACTTTTTGTGGTTAAGCTTTATGTGAGTTGATGAAAGTTTTTTCCATAAGATTAAGTGTGGTTTTGGGTGATACTTGTTGTCTCAGGGGGCTTTTGTAGGACGTCGTCAAAATGTTGGATGTTACTTTGGTAGCAAATGAAGTAGTGGAGGATTATATTGGTTCTAATAGAAAGGATTTATTTTTAAGGCAGATTCTGAAAAGACAAAAGAAAGGACCATGTCGAATGGGATTTTTTGGATTTTGTGTTATTTAAAAAAGGTTTTAGAGAGCGGTAGCAAATGGATTAAGGGTGTTTGTCTTCATGTAACTTTTCAGTTGTCAAATGGGAAATTGGGTGATACTTTTAAGGCATCTAGAGGCCTTAGACTGGGTGATTTATCATCCCCTTTTTGTTTACTTCAGTAGTTGATGTGTTAGGCAGGTTAGGAGATTGGGTGGGTTGAGGGTTTTGAGAAAGGTTGGGAAAGGGATTCTATGTTGCATTTAAGAATCATAGATGATTCCATGTTTTTTTCTTTCTATTCAGTGAAAAGAGTAATATGGTTAATTTGCTTTATGTTTTGCAGATTTTTGAAGTGGTTTCAAGGTAAGATGAATTTTCGTAAATAGTTCATTCGTTGGTATTAACATTCTACTAGGTAGATTAAGTTGGGTGGCAAGTCAGTTGGGGTGTGCCATTGAGTCTTTGCCATTTAGTCCTAGATCAGAAAGTTTTTGGGCCTTAGCGATTGAGAGGATTGGTAAGAGGTTGTAAGGTTGGAAAACGACTATGCTATCTAAAGGGGGTATAGATTTACTCTAGTTCAGTTTGTTTTAGCTAGTGTCCTAGATTACTATCTTTCTTTGTTTAGAATTCTGGTTGGAGTGGCGAATAAAATTGAGAATTTGTGGGAGGGAAGTGGTGAAGGGAGAAAAGATCATTTGGTTACTTGGGAGCTCGTCTTCTTTCCTAGGAATAAAGGGGTGCTAGGGATAAATCAAGAGCTCTATGGAGTTGTGCAATTTGTGCAGTGTTGTTGTGGGTGTTATGGCTTGAAAGGACCTCAAGAATCTTTAAAGATAAATAAGAGGGCGTGGTGGGTTTATGGTATAGGGGGTGTTAAATCAGATCGACGATCACTTTTTGAGGATGATTGGATGAATTCCGCGGGGTTGTGTTTGAGATCTTTTGCGTCATATATGCATCAGTTATGCCTGTTTGTTTTGATCTATGGTCTTAATTACACAACAATTATATAGATGTTGGTAACCAGATTGGATGGAATATGTAAATCTCAAGCATAAGGAGAACATGTTAAAGGCTGATCAAGATGTATTAGGACCCCTAATTGGTGGGAATAAGCTTTTAGGTTGCGTTTTGTAAATATGATTTGATAGTATGAGTTGTATTTTGAGTTTGTGAGTTTTGGAATTATGATTTGAGTGTGGAAAGTTTGTTTGGTGAAAGAGTTTTGAAAATAGTTTTGAATTGAGTGGGAAATTTTTGATGTGACATATGATATTTAATATAAAAACTTATAACTCATAACCAAACATACAACTCAAAATTTTATTAAAGCACATAAAAAAATTTTAAAAATTCGGAAAATATTTTTTTTCGAATATATAAAAATTAACATATGTCAATTGCAAAAAAAAAAAAATTTGCGCCGTTCTGGTCAATCGGCCGGACGACCGGTGAGACGTCTAGTGGGATATCTGGTGGGACGACCGGTTAGGCCAAATTTAAAATAAAAAAATATTTGAAAATCGCGCCTCAGACAGAGTTTTGTAAATATTGTGGAAATGTGATTTGAGTGTGGTATCCAAACATCATGTTGGAATGTGGGGGTAGAAATATAGTTTGGAAATCATTCCGAACAGAGCCTTAGTATTTTATTGGAGTTTTGTGTACAGTAAAGATCTTTTTGTCAGTATTTTATGGGGATTCATATTGACTTTTTTGGAAAGTAATATAAGAAGTATTGGAAGCCAAGAAGCATGCCTGTAGTCTAAATCTAACATCAAAGCTACTCAACATGAGTATAAAACTGCAAAAAGCTACAACTGGAGGTGCTAAATGGTTTGACTGCATGGGCGGTTTCTTGTATCCATTAGTGCTAAAGAACTTGGTTAGGAACACATATTTTTAATATTTAACATTGTTGCTCTTGGATTTCATTCTTCTATCTCTGGACTTTTGTATATTTATTTTTTTGCTAACAGGAAAGGTTTTGTTGGGTCCATTTATGCAGTTGCTTACTTCCTATATAAGCAGTATCACTTTCCTTCTTCTTCTTTTTTTTCTTTTCCTTTTCCTATTGTGTATGTCAATATGTCTATTCATACCAAAATATATATATATATATATATAAAAAAAAATGCATGAACACAAAGTGAGATGCAATCTTTGACTTGAAAATCTCTCCCTCTCTGTGACTATAATAAAATAATGTATTTCAATGCTATGAAATAAATAATCCAATGTAATGATTTAATTGTTTGTATTTGAAATCTAAAATAATGATACTACCACAATTAAAGGCTTTCAAACTTACATCTCACGTCTTCACAAATATTTATATTTAATTGAACAGTGGCATACTCGTTTATGGGGCTAGTGGTTCAAACTGGGGCTATTAATCTTGAGGTTGTGTTCAATTTTAATGGTAGCCACTTTGTGCAAATAATGCCAATGGTTAGGTCTGTACTTAGTCTACCGCTATTAGACCCCTATCCAATGGGTACTAAATTGGGTGTACTAAATTCAGTGTTCAAAAAAACTTCTTTACTTCAAAAAATATATATAATTTGAACACACGTGTGCAAATAGATATGTGCTATCCCTTTCATTTGTTTTCTCAGCCTTCTATTATTGGGTTGAGTTGTCAATTTTCACACATGATTGGGAGAATTGATTAGAACTATCAACCCTCAGTTAACTGAGCTGGCATGGATGATGGGGCAGCTTTCCAAGAGGTACAAACTTGAAGATCTTCTCCTCTTTAATAGGTCACCTGGAATGGGGCATTTTTTTCCTAAATATAGGAGAATGCATTAAGTAGGAGCCACCAGAAATGGTTTGCAAGACATGAATGCCTGATACAGGGATTCTAATTATGTTTTATGTTATTATATTTTCATTGCTATGAAACTTTAACTAAATTGGTCAAAAATATCTAGTTGCCTCTTTAATAGCTCACCTGGAATGGAGCATTTCTTTCCTAAATGTAGGAGAATGCATTAAGTAGGAGCCACCATGAATAGTTTACAACACATAAATGCCTGATTGAGGGATTCTAACTATGTTTTATGTTATTATATTCTCAGTGCTATGAAACTTTAAGTAAAAAATGTTGGACAATCTTCACTGTATTTAAAAAGATTAAATTCTGTTGTGTACAAAATAACAACAAGAATATATAGAAATAAAGAAAATGAGAGAATTTGTTTGATTACAAAAATCAAACTCGAAATAATAAATAAATAAATAAATAACAGATTTTATTTTGTTACAAAAACAAAATTTAAATCTGATTTTAATAAATAAAAACAACACTGAAAATAAATTAAATAACTTACTTGATTTAATTTCTTCGAATTATTTTATGATCAAGTCCAGTGTTTGACACTGTGTCCTTAAGATAGATTCGTCCTCTCCATGGTGCTATCAGAATTTGGACGTCTATCTCCCAGGATGAAATGATCTACCACAAACAATAGCAGCACTACAAATTGTTTGCCTTACGAACACACTAAGTGTTTACACTCTTTTTTTCAGAAATAAAATGCAACAAAATGAAGAATAGAATAAGCAGAGGTGAAATACGAAATTTCTGAATCAATAACATCAAATGAGGGTGGTCCTATTTATAGATGTAAAGGTGGCTCTTGGTTTTAAATTGAACAGGTATGATACCTGTTGGTTTTGAATTCAAACAGATTTGAATCTATTAATAATTCAAACAGATAGCAAAAAAAGGAAAGGGCCCTGTTTGGGTGTGCACTAATTCTAAACTAGTTTATTTCTGTTTGAAAACGGGAAGGGCCCTGTTTGGATGTACAGAAAATCCAAATTAGTTTAATTTAAATTTTGGATTTTATTTTACCAAAAATAAAATTAAATTCAAATATTTTTGACCAAAAAAGATTAATATCGGGCCGAACTGCCCAACCCAACTACACACCATGCACCCGCGCCCAAGCCCAGCCCAGCCCGACCGGACGGCGGCGGAGGCACGCGCGTGTGTGGTGATTTTTGGGTCCAATAGGTCTAGCCCATTTTGCCCATAACCTCTCCCTCTAAAACACTTGGGTACCCCTTGGGGCACACCCCAAGTATCTCACCCAAGCCTTATAAACCCTTTCAAAACTTCCCACCAAATCAATGTGGGACAAGCCATTTTACAACCTTAAGGAATTTCCACCAAAACTCCATTTCCATGGAGCACACTTTGGCTTCAATTTCCCATTCACTCGGTAATGGTTTTGAGCAACCAAATATACCACGCGAATCACAACGCGGTATAGAACGCGTTACCACTTTGACCCGTGTAAATCGATGCACGGGGCCCACCTAAAAAAATAGACCAAACTTGAGAAAAAATTCTGGTTTTACGCAGAATTTTTCTACCATTTCCAACAATAAATTCCATAGCAGAAAGGCAGGTGCTGTTTTTTCCAATTAATTAAGCAATTTAATCAAAGTAGTGTTATTTGCAGTTTTAGAATAGTTACTTGCACTAATGATTTGCTTGACATTAAAGTTTGATAATAATTACTTGCATGAATATTCTCAGTGCTGTTGTGTAGCTAGATTTGTTGTAGTTGCCATCTTGTAAATGCAGCAAAGCAAACACTAATAATAATTATGTAATCTAATCAAATAAGTTGTGGTTTGTATTTGAAAATTAACTTATGCATGAATTTTTTACTAGCAACTGCTATTTCTGAATGTAGGTCTTGAACTTGGTAACTGATGCGCTATCTCATGATAGTGCCGTTGTACGTGCTGCGGCTTGCATTTGTTTAAAAAGTGTCTCTCGATCTGTCAAGGTTTGCAAAGCACCTAAATGATGATATTCTTCATCTGATTTTTACAAACCACTATATTGACTAACAGAATGTCATTCAGAATCTGAGTGCAGGTAATTTTATGAATGAAGTCATTGTCATTCCCATGGTTCAGCTACTTCATGATTCTTCTACTTCTGTCCAGGTCTGCTTTTTTTATCTTTGCTGATGCTAATTTTCCCTAGATAACAATCATTATCATCTCATTGATTGGAATTACTTCAAGGAACTTATTGTTCTTCCTAGTTTTTTTGCCTGTAAAAATTATTTGGCAACCTTCCATTTTTCATGAAATATGGATTAGAAGTTTTATAAGTGAAAGAATGTTCTGGTGAACACACCAATTTCTTAAGACATTGACCCCACCTTGATTCCAAAGTGTATCTATTCTTTAATTTCACCTTGTCTCCATGCTGCAGTAACAAATTTTGGATATTCGATGCCACATGTGATTGTTGCTCCTTGGCACTGTATTGTTCTGAAATAAAAGCAAAAACAAAAACATCTTAAAATACATCTGGTAGAAAGCCCACAAAATTCACTTGTGCGTGATGGTCAGGCTATGCGGAAAAAATTAATTCCCTTTGCCTTGTCAAAGCAGCTTGTCTGATTGAGCCCATCATGAGATTGGTCCACCACTCAGATAAAGCCCAGGACTGATGCCAGCCTGCCAAACATGCTTGTCTCCAAACAATGTTTTTTACAATAAGAGAACAAACTCAGTGAAATTACACATAACTGATAGTTTTATTTCCTTCTGTATTTAATGTCATTTATTTTCACCAATTATGCAACATACTTGAAGAAAATTTGCATGCAACATTATGCAGTAAGTAACTGTTCACTAACAATGCTCCAGCCTTTGTTAGTTAAGATCATATAATAGTTCTTCCTTTGATCCTTTTTTTACAGGTTGCTGCTCTTGGGGCACTTAGCAACATCGTGGTTGATTTTACAACACATAAGTCAGTATTCATACAACATGGAGGAGTGAAACAGCTTGTTGAGCTGTCAAAATCGATGGACTCAGCTATTAGGGTAAATGCAGTGTGGGCTTTGAGGAACTTGCTGTTCTTGACAGACAACCGGTGTAAGGAAGGGATTTTCTTAGAGCTCACGGCAACGACACTAACAAGCCTAATTAATGGTTATTATTGAGTTCATTGTTTGTAATGATCAAAGAAATTATTCGTATAGTGGAAATTACTTTTTAACCTTAACATTACAAATTCTTGATTGCATTTTCATTGCAGACCCTGAGCCTTCTGTCCAAGAACAAGCTTTGGCTCTTGTTCGCAATCTTGTGGATGGATCTATTGAACCCATGCAGTATGTTTTTGTGGAGGATGGCCTTATATTACATGCGGTTGGAAGACAATTGCAGACTGCCTTGAAACCTGAGGTTTTAATTCAGGTTAGAATATATATATATATATATATATGTATTTTTAGAAGAGGGGGGTGGGGGTGTGTGTGTGTGCGCGCGCGCTAGATTTAGTTACTTGACGAGTCTTGCGGTGCATGGTTATTAACAACTGAAACAAGTGACATGTCATGGTCCAATTGCTGAATAAGTTATCAGAAACTTGATAAAGGAACTAGCAAGAACTTACAAATTACAATAGATAATTAGCATGTCTTCTAAAATTACAACTAGCGGATCAAGTCTGTTGGAGGTTTAGCTACTTATCTGCATTTAAATTCCTACTTTTAGCATGAATAGTCTTCATGACTTTTTTAATAGTTTTAGTCTAAAAGCCAAAAAGATACTAAAAAAATCAAAAAGTGTAAGAATTTATGTATTATTGATTGATTGATGTTGTGTATATTACAAATGGTGAGTGGCTCATTATATAGGAGAGGGTGAGTGTAGTAGGTGAGGAGTAGGTGGTGGTAGGTGATGGTAAATTGGTGGTAGGTGATGGTAAATTTTAACAGCCTCCCGCAAACTCAAGGAGGATAGAAACTAACCAACTTGAGTTTGGAGAGAGTAACAAAACAAGAAAATACATAAAAATAAAAGAGGATAGGAGACACTGTATGGTCGTGTCAGACCGTTGGTGAAGACACTGAATGGTGGTGTCATAACGTTGTAGAGGACACTGGATGGTGGTGTCATAACGTTGTAGAGGACATTGTATAGTGGTGTCATAACGTTGTAGAGGACACTGTATGGTGATGTCATAACGGTGTAGAGGACACTGGATGGCGGTGTCAGACCGATGTAGAAGACAGTTTATGGGGTCATGTCGGACCGTTGTAGCAGACAATGTTGTGACAGTTGTTGTGACAGTTTACAGAGTCTTGCTGGACCCTTGTAGAAACTAACCGGAATCAATGTCGGGACAGTTTACAGAGTCTTGTCGGACCCATAAAGGAGCTAACCGGAATCAATGTCGGGACAGTTTACAGAGTCTTGTCGGACCCGTGTAGAAACGAACCGGAATCAATGTCGGGACAGTTTACAGAGTCTTGTCGGACCCTTGTAGAAACTAACCGGAATCAATGTCGGGACAGTTTACAGAGTCTTGTCGGACCCTTAAAAAGTCGCACCCTCAAAAGGTGTGCCCAATCTATCAAAAAGCGTGCCCTCAAAAGGCGTGCCCAATCCATAAAAAGGCGTGCCATCAAAAGGCGAGCCCAAGTCATAAAAAGGTGTGCCGGACATGATGGCGAGGCACGTGAGTGCCTTGGCTGGCGCGCCCGTTTGTCGTTTGGCGTCAAGTGGCGCGCGATACGCGTGGCTGCCTCGGCTATTTAACCAAGGTTGATGCTGAGGCTGAGGCAGACAAAAAATTTCTGAAAATCCTCTGAAAAAAACTCTTCCTTTGCTGAGAGAGAAACTCGGTAATACTCTGTAACCAACCCGTCTCCGAAACACTCAGCAACATGGCCTCTTCTTCCCGTCCAGCTACCCAGAACATGGCCTCCTCTTCCCGTGGTCTGCTTACGCTCTTTCCAGAATTGAACGAGTCCACAAGAGAAATAACTGGTGCGGTGGCCAGTGAACCTCAACCAAACACCTCTGGTTTTGCTCCGTTGAACTTTCCGATGCGGTCGGTGGAGCAAAAAATGACGGTGCAAACTGATATTGAGGCCAATCAGTATACTCTGAAGTCATGTGCGGAAACCATGACTGCGGTCACAAACCTGTCGCACCGGCTACAGAGCAGGACAAATGAGGTGCAACAGTTAAACTCCCAGCTGGCTCTGCTCCAACGCATGTATAAGGATGCGCGAGCAGAGATAAGTGTGCTAAAGACGGAAAATAAGGAGCTGAAGCGGAAGGCCACCGTGATGTTCCGATTTGGAGGTCCGCCATATGCTGCAGTGGAGGAGTATGGGGGAGTGAACGTGCTCGGTGGCGTGGAAAACACGGAGGCCGGATTGGCACGGGACACCCAAGATAAAAGTAAGAAGAAGAGACCTGCAGTAGAGTAGAGAAGGGAAAAGAAAAATCCCACTGTGGGTGTGGTTGTGTTGTTTTTTTTTTTTTTTTTTTTTTTTTTTTTTTTTGGTGGTGTAAAATGGTGATCGGGGTGAGCCCCGACATGAATAAAATGAGTTTGGTGTGCAGTCCGTCTTCTTCTTTTGTTTTGTTTTGTTTTGTTTGTTTGTTTGTTTGTTTTTTTTTTTTTTTTTTTTTTTTTTTTGTGTGTGTTTTATATATGTGGGTGGAAGGGTTGATAAAAAAGGGTCAAAGAGCACATGGAGTCTGAGTAGGTGCATAATAAAAATAATAAAAGGAATGAGTGGAGAGAGGGTTTGATATGTTTAAATAAAAGAAGAGAGTGGGGGTGTGGTGAGAGTGGTGGAATAAATATATATATAAAAAAGAAAAATGATGGGAACATTGGCATGTGTTTTCAAACTGTCAAAAGGAAGAGAGAGGTTTGGTGTTAAAGGAAAGGGAATCATGGATATAATTAAAAGGGGTCTAGTGGAGAGAAAGGGACCAAACCACCAACTCTTCTCTGCTGCATAACCGGCAACCGCAATTTCAAAAAACAAGCCACGTGAGAAAGTTGTTCCTGTCTTCCCCATATATCAACCAGCTAGCAGACTACAGCTAGACTTGGGAGAAAAGCTGCACCAATAAAAACTCACCACGCACAACGCAGCTTAACATGCGCTGGCAGTGCATGCAACCAAACAACATCCTCTCCATTACATCACAGACACTGTAGCGACGTCAGCACCCCGACCCGAGGCAATACCGCATGACAATGTTAGTGGTGGAAGGAGCTTCTAGGATTGAAGAAACTTTACCTCAACAACAATGCTAAGCAAGATAACAACCACAAGGTGTCATCGTCCTTCCCTTTGCATAACAGTAGTAACTCTAAATCTCTAAAGAACTTTCTCCATCGAAGCTCAAAATCTTCGAGCTCGATTCTGGAGTCTTCGCTCAGTCTTCCTTTGCTAAAGGACTCAGATAGCGAGTCCGTTTCAATTTCGTCTCGCTTATCTCTTTCGTCCTCATCGTCTGGTCACGAGCACGATGATCTCCCGAGGCTTTCGCTTGATTCCGAGAAGCCTAATCTCAGTCAAAACCCGATCGTTCTCACAAAGAATCAGAATCCAAACTCCAGCACCCCTAGGGTGCGATTAGTGAAGCGAAGGGCTGCGTCGTCCGAAATCCCCACCGGTACGAGAATCGAACGAAGCCCAAGGCGCAGAGCAACAACGGAATCAACACCTGCTACAGTAGTCCGAGGTGTGTCCGTTGATAGTCCGCGTATGAACTCATCGGGAAAGATCGTGTTCCAGGGCTTAGAGAGAAGCTCAAGCAGTCCAAGTAGCTTCAACAGTGGTCTAAGATTCAAACACAGAGGAATGGAGAGATCATACTCTACCAACGTTAGGATCACTAGAGGGCCGGCGGGCGGTCAAGGCGAGGCTGCCGCCCGTCGGTGAAGCAGAATTACTAGCTTCTCAACCTTGCTCTGATACCATGTAAGAATTTATGTATTATTGATTGATTGATGTTGTGTATATTACAAATGGTGAGTGGCTCATTATATAGGAGAGGGTGAGTGTAGTAGGTGAGGAGTAGGTGGTGGTAGGTGATGGTAAATTGGTGGTAGGTGATGGTAAATTTTAACAAAAAGCCTATAACCTATATCAAAAAATCAAAAATTCCCTTTTCTCTCTACTATTTGCGCATCTTTTTGTAAAATATCAAAAAGTCATTCCAAATATACAAGTTTTTTTTACTTCATATTTTAGTCAAAAAGCCAAAAAGTTCCTAAAATGGCCTGTTCCGAAACGTGGCTTAAGTTTGAATGGTCTTCAGGACTCACCTTCTATGAAAACTTAAAAAGGAGGTTACTGCGGTAGCGGTGGGGGTGGCAGTGGCAGTGGCAGTGGTGAGAGAGAGAGAGGGGGGTGGCAGTAGTGGGGGAAGGAGGAAAGAGGGGGGGGGGGGGGGTTGTACTAATATAGCTTTGCTTTTGACTAATTTATAAATATTAGTTGTAATAAAATTGTCATTTGTTGCCTAACTATAATAATCTCTGAAAAAACTCCTTCCATCCCAAAATGAGTAACATGTTTGAAAAAGTACAAAATTTAAGAATACAATAATAATGTAAGTCACTTAGCCTTTTTATTTTTAGGGCATTACTCTTGAAAATTGTTCTTAACAAAGTTGAGAAATAGTAATTGCTTTGTGTTTATGGCATTTGTGATTCATGTTTAACATATGATACAGGAAAGTACTTATAGAGAGGGAACAAAAAGATAGGAACATACAAGAATAATTGCTTCAACTTTTCCATTGCGTACATCCATTTGGAACAACAAAATGGAAAGTGGCAATTTTATTTGGAGTTTATTTTTAGTGGCTAAAATAATGAATTTTCATGTAAATGTTTTGGTTGGGACTATGCTACATAGCCTCTTCTGAAACTGTAAAATTCCATGGTGGGACTCACAACACTAGTATGGGATATTTCCTGGCCCCAGCAAGCAGGTGAGGCAAGTGGCAATTCCACTTCATATAAAGAAATATGAATGTTTAGTTGTGTTGCAGACTGACATGGGAATTAATCGAGTCTAATGCTTAGGTACATGCCAACACCTAGCACACGTAGCTTAGTCCTGTAACATTGGGATATGACCATAACTAGTATAAATCACCTAAAATAATTTCCAAACAAGAGTCTGGCAGTGCTATATCCATAATGATGTGTGAACTGTAATTGAATGCAATAAAGATGAGTACAGAAGCAAAAAAAAAATGTAGTACTGTTAGCCTTTATAATTGAAACCTTATTATGATAATTGCTAGAATTTGGAGCACGTTCCATCAAGGTTATTCTTTGTATATTTAATTATGCGATTGTTTTGCTTTTGATAGATCTTGAAACCTTTCTGATATAGGGTATGTACGTGCTCAGTAATGTGGCATCTGGGAATGAATTCCACAAGGAAGCAGTCATGGACCAACTTTTCCCACAAATAGGTGACAACATCCAATCAATTATGATCAAGCTTTTGCAGAGTAATGACAGCAGGTTACGCACAGCTTGTGTCTGGACTGTCGTAAATCTCACCTTTCCGAGTAGTCCCGGTGCACACAGTCGGGTTGCAAAATTACAGAATGCCTGCATAACTTCTCAATTAAAGAATATGGTCAATGATCCTTGCCTCGATGTAAAGGTGGTGATTTTTACTTATCATATTTGAAACGGTTTTTTACTTCTTCAACTCATTAGCTGAAATTATATGATTCTTTTCAGCTTCGTGTAAGAACAGCACTTGGGCAATGTATGACTTTTGGTGATGGTTGGACATGATTATTATCTTTTGTCATTCATTGAACTTGGAGCCAATACAAAGAGATTTTGATGCTAGTTGGTGCTTGGGCTTTTCCTCAATTTGTAAGACATCAGTAGCGCTTCCACTGGTGGCCTCAACAACACGGTATGCATTAGTCAAGGTTTATTTTATGATTTTTTTAAGGTCATATCAATTGGGGCATTTACTTGTGTATCATTATAACGATCAAAATGAAATTTTGTTTTATTGCTCGTTAAAAAATAAATAATATGGTTATATCTTATCCTTCGTTGAACATAATCGACCTGATGTGCTAGGGCTCCCTGCCCCTCTTTGATAATATGACGTTGAAATGTGCACGAATATTAATATCAACTTTCACAAGCATTTGTCTTGGTGTGGATTTAATTTAATCTTAATTTTGTGAATAAATATAGCAATCAATTTTTTTTATCCCATCGCATTTAGATTCCCTCTTGAAATAGTCTAGTAAAATAGCAACTTCCCAAACATTGCCATTGTGAATGAAATCTCTGCTTCTACCTTTTTCTTTTGCAGGCGTAACGCGTTGCTCTCACTATTTTCCATTCAAAGCAGTGGGGAGCTTGCTCTCGCTTGTCTTGTGAGTACCACCATCGAGCAAGTTTACATTTAAGAAGCTAATCCCCACGGTGCAACCTGCATCTCATTTCTAAAAATGATTTTGTTTTTTTGTATCATGTTAATCTGTTTTCTTTGTACATCTTTTTGAGGTTACTATGTAGGGTAAATTATGTGATTTGTAAATTTATGTACTAAAATAATTGCAACATTGTCAAGATGTCATCTGATGCAATTTGATCGGTATGGATGGTGGATGATGAGGCTAGTGGCACATTGGCATATATGTGAGATAGATGGCCTTAATCTGATTTCAGTTCTAAGAAAGGATAATATGCTAAGTGGTTCTGTAACTTTTGTTGCATATTCATAATCTGTGCTCTTCAATCCAAACAGGTGATAAAGTTGGTTGAATCAGAAGCCTTTAATTGCAGAGTGGGGGGATTGTTTTGCCCGTGGCGATGGCAGCGAGAGTTCCTGAATGGAAGGAGATGGTGATGTGAATTAACAATTTTGCCCATAGAAATATGCCATGTGCCTTGCATGTGAATTTTTTTAATTGTTATTGATTAGATTAGATTAGATTAGATTGATACAAAATCCCTAATTTAGGGTTAAAATCAAGTTAGATTGAATTAGTAGGGCTTAAAATAACACCAAAAACAAAATATAGAGACGATTAGTTTAATTTGCCATATACAATAACATCTATATAGTTAATACGTCACAGTGCCTTTCTCCAATTTTATCACATTCTTTATGCTATGCTGTGTTTGGTTAGAGGGTTTAGGAAGAGATTTGAAAAAAATATAAAGAAAAGGAAGATGAAATATGAATAAAATATGTTTATATTTTATTTAGTTTTACACATTTTTTGTTCTTTTTCTTATCACATTTTTCAACTAAAAATAGAGTTGGTTTTTCAATTTAAATTTACTCTTAAATTTTAATAGTAAATAACAAGTTTTTTTTATTATTTTTTTACTTTTTAATGTTAATTTTACATGGTAAGTATATAAAATCAAAATTGAGAAGACGTTTCCTTTGAGAAATAAAAATATAGAGAATTTTTCAATACTTCATTTTTATTTTTTTATAATAAAAAAAAAGTACAACGTGATTGAGTGAAATTAATTTAATCTATTTTTATAGAGACTATTGCAAAGAATAATGTGATAGTGATATTTATATAATTAATAATAATTGAAATTGATATTTTATTTTAAAATGATAAATGTTGTTGCAACATCATTTGTAATACAAACTCTACATAAATTTTTTGATCGTGTATCGCATTTTGTTTGATTGAATATAGAAAGAAAATTTTATTTTTTATTTTTTATTTTTTATTTTTTATCCTTTGTTTGGTGATGAGATATAAAATTTAGGCCTCGTTGGGGAATCCTTTTTTTTAGTTAAAAAGTTATTAAATTAGCCAAAAAATCAACAATTCATACAAAAAAGTCAAAGATTCTATTTTTTTTCTATTTTTTGCACATCTTTTCGTAAAAAGTAAAAAAGTCATTCCAAACATATTAGTTTCTTTTAGCTCATATTTTAACCAAATAGTTAAAAAATTACTAAATTAGCCTGTTTCCAAACGAGACCTTAGTGTGTATATATATATATATATATATCTCCCAAAAATACAATTATCACATCTCAAATATGAGTCATCTTTTATTCAATTCAGGTCTCATTTGGCAACTTTTAATTTTAGTCAAAAAGTTATTATAAGTTGTCATATCACTTTTTTTACTTTTCTGTATATTTTTTCATAAAAAATTAAAAAATTATTAAAATAATATGTTATCAAACGTGGTTTCAATAATAAAAAAATAATCAAACATAATAAAACTGGCCTTATATAAAAAAAAAAACAATCTCATATCATAAACATAGATTATATTAATATTATGTTCCATAACTGTTACATATTTTTCTCACCATTTTATATTTAATAATTAATCCTTATATATAATTTTTGATGAGTTTTAGGTGGAGATGATCATTTTAATTTGATTCACAGGGCGCGTTCATATTTTTTCGAATGAGGCAAATTTTATTAAACTCGACACTGATGTGGGGCGGAAGTGAATTATATTTTGATTACTTGCAACGGGGGTGAAGTAGGGGCGAGTATCATCTCATCCTATCCAAATCTGACCCAATATAATTAATAATATATATAAATAAATAATATATATTGTATACATATATATATATATATATATATAGGGGTGTTTTGGGAAGGGAAAAAAAGTTAGGTTGCGTTTGGTAGAGATTTTGTATTTTGAGTTTATGAGTTTTGGAATTATGATTTGAGTGTGAAAAATTTGTTTGGTGAAAGAGTTTTGAATTGAGTGAGAAATTTTTGATGTAACATTTGATATTTGATACAAAAACTTACAACTCATAACCAAACATACAACTCGAAATTCTATTAAAGCACATAAATTTTTTTTAAAAATTCGAAAAATATTTTTTTTGAATATATAAAAATTAACATATCAATTGCAAAAAAAAATATAAATAAATAAAAAATTACACTATTTCGGTCAACTGGCCGGACGACCGGTTAGACCAAATTTCAAAAAAAAAAAAAATCGAAAATCGCGCTTTACAAAGGGTTTTCTGCAGAGTTTTGTGTTTGTTATGGAAAACTAATTCCAAAACTCTATCCAAACATGGTGTCCCAATGTGGGGGTACAATCAGGATTTGAAAATCCTTCCAAATAAGCCTTAGTTTTTAGTTTTTTTTTTATCTATTTTAGGTCACATTATTTCTCATATTTTTTATTTACAAAAATACAAAATAGACTAAAAAAATTAAAAAGTCAATTTTTTTACTAACTTCTTAAAACACGACAATATATAAAACGTGCGATTTTGTTTAAATATAAATAAATAATAAATTTAAAAGTCTTATTATTTATATATATATATATATATATATATGAGGCTAACAGAAATTATTTAATATATTAAAATTTTAAATAAATTTTAACTTTTTTTTAATTATTTAAAATGTGGTCAGGCATTTGCTGGTATCATCACGGGACATAAATAAGATTAAAAAACTTGACCCATAATAGAGTTGGGACAAGAACAGGGCGAGAGATGGCAAACCCGCCACATACTCGCCGGTTGTCATCCTAGGTTTAGGAGAGATGTAACGACACCGTTTCATCATTGTATATTGGTGAGATCTATAAAAGACAAAGCTCATCTCTCTTCCTTCTTTCTTGCACTACTGTTAGAGAGAGAGAGAGAGAGAGAGAGAGAGAGAAGAGATCGGTTTGGCACTGGGAATCAACAATGTTCTACAGAGGGTAATATATATATATATATATATCTATACACATACATGTCTGTATTTATTGTTTTCAAACTTTCTTCTTAGGAAGAATAATAAATCTATGATTACGTATGAGATCCCCAGAAAGCCAAAATTTGATTTATCTGTTGTTTCTTTTTAGTTCTTTGAGGGTTTATGTTTTTCAGATATGTAGGTTGAAACTGGAAATGTTTTGGCATAATCTTTGCATAGGTTGCGTAGTTTGTGTGTGTGTTGAGTTTAATGGTTTTTGAGTGGGCCTAGTATTGATGGGTCTGATATGAGTTGGGCGCGGTTAAATTTTTAGGGTTTTTTTTAACCTTTGCATAGGTTGTTTAGTTTTGTGATTGTTGTGTTAAAGGTTGTTGAGTGATGGGTCTGATACGGGTTGGGCACGGTTTAACCTTGAGGTTTTTTTTTTTGAATTTTTTATTTTAGTTTTTATGGTGAACTGTGAATTATGAATTTAATCGAGATACCCAGAAGCCATTCTTTCGTTTCTTTGGGTTAATTCTTTCCTGTGTTTGATATATAAATTTTTTTGAAGTTGTATGAGAAGAAGGTAAATCAAGAATTTTTTTTCTTTAATTGGATTTTGGGGGTTTGTGTTTATGGTTTGATGTGGGTTTGAAACGAAGTAGATCATTTAAACTCTTACATGAGCAATTTTGAGTTCAATTAAGATAGAATCTCTCTCTCTCTCTCTCTTTGTTCTTTTGTTTTCTTTCCAGTGATGCATGTTCTTTAGATTTGAAAATGTGCTAGGCAGATGAAAATAAAATATTTGAGTCTGAAATAAGTTATTTGTGCTCCCATTCATGGACTACAACTTATGAATTAAAGTGAAATACTAAGAAGCCATATTCCTTACTTTCAGAGTTACGCCTTATTCTCAATTACATATTCAAGAAAAGATAATTTAAATTAGAATAATGTAGATTTTGGGAGGCAGTACTGACACGTGATTGTATGTGTGTGTTTCTTTTTGGATTTATTGGTATAAAGTAGATATGGAGATGTTGGTGATGGGCGTGAAATGGGTTCGAAACGACAGCGTGTGATTGATCAGAGTTCTTCATTTTATGGGACTTCTCCTGGTTCAAGTTTTATGTACAATCCTCCTCCTTACTCCTATATTGGCCAGCCACCTCCTTTTCCTGTTGTCCGACTGCGTGGACTTCCATTTGATTGCTCAGAAACGGATATTGCAGAGTTCTTCCAAGGTTTTGACATAGTTGATGTTCTTTTCGTCCACAAGAATGGTAAATTCACTGGGGAAGCTTACTGTGTTTTGTCATACCCTCTTCAAGTTGATTTTGCTCTTCAGAGGAATAGGCAGAACATTGGCAGGAGATATGTTGAGGTTTTTAGAAGCACAAGGCAGGAATACTACAAGGCCATAGCAAATGAAGTTTCAGATTCTCGTGGTGGTTCACCTCACCGAAGTGCGCCGAGAGCAAAATCGTCAGATGATGCAAAAGAATCTGCTGAACACACAGGGGTATTGCGGTTGAGGGGATTGCCATTCTCAGCTGGCAAGGATGATATTAGTGATTTCTTTAAGGATTATGTTCTTTCAGAAGACTCAATTCAGATTGCAGCTAATTCAGAAGGAAGGGCAACTGGGGAAGCTTTTGTGGAATTTGCAAGTGCGGAAGATTCAAAAGCTGCAATGGCAAAGGATAGGATGACACTTGGGAATCGATATATAGAGCTTTTCCCTTCTTCGCATGAGGAGTTGGATGCAGCAGCTTCAAGGGGCAGGTGACTATTTTTTTTTTTAATTAACTTTGTTTTTTCTTTCTTTTTCTGTTTTGTTCTAGTTATTATCTCTAGTGCTACAATGATGCTTGGATTGTGCTTTAGTAGTTTTATTAAAGTAATATATCTACAGTTTTAAGAGCTGGTTCTAAAGTATCATATGGTATCCTAAATGTCACGGCCTTGCTTTTTCTCTAGCACACCGTGCGGCACTTAGTCACTCCCGAGCTTGGCTAGTAGTGCTAAGTCAGCCTAACTCACAACTTGTAGGAAAGAGAAGTAAGAGGAACACGAGAGAGTTTGAGAGAATGCCTTGTATTTAGCTCTTGGGAGAATTTGTACAACTCTTAGATGGATTGGAGCAAATGAGCTCCTCTCCTATTTATAGGCTCCCTAGGAGCATTTTAGAACTCTCAAGAAAATGTCATGTAGAAGCTTCCTATGGAAGCCTTCTTTACAAATTACAAGAATGTTCTAGAATGCCTTCTAGAACAATCTATACAAATATCTAATTATATGTATAAGTGTATAGTTTCTTGATTTTCCTAGATCTTTCTAGAATTCTCCATAATTTTCTAAAGTTTGCTTGGGAGTTCTAGATTCTTCCATTACATTATAGAATTATGTATCCTACTCCCATATTTTCTCAAGTCTTCTAGAAGCTTCTAGAATATTCTATTAGCCTTCCTTTCTTGAGACTTCCTCTTGGTAGGCAATTTTGTCTAGGGAATTTGGCGGGACGTGACATTCTCCCCCACTCATGCTCACGACGCTGCGCCTTCTTACTCGAAATCGCAGGTTTTCTCCTTGGCTTGTGCCTTTTTAGATTTGCCTTGTCCACTTGCCCTATTGATGACTTAACAACTGTGCATGTCGGTGGACAATCTTCTATAGAGCCAGTCATCTTCTTGGCAATGCCTACTACCTCTTTCTTGTTCGTCCTCGACTTAATATACATAGCTAACAGAAGTTTAAGACCTTGGTGCTCACTGTCTTCATCAATCCTTGACCCTTGTCAAGTTTAAGACCAAGCCTCTTGGCCTGCCTTGATGAAGTTGTGCAACGCGCTTGTGTCTACCATGACTTGGGCTGCCTTCCTGTTGATCTTGGCATCTACGTACAATAAACCCTTATCCCATTGAGTCAATGTAGTAGGCTTCGATTCAATGGCACCAAGCAGCTGCAGAGATCCTATCTGCGGAGTCTCTACCTTTTGCTGTTCTTCAATCGTAGCATTGAGGGCTTGTCTCTTGGGACACTCTCTTGCCCAATGTGGCCCATCACATAGGAAACACTTAGTCTTGGGTTTGAATGTTTCCATGTTCTCTCTGACTTTGCCTTTGCCCTCTTTGCCAGTGGGAGGTTTGCTGTGCCTTTCTTTGCGTCGGATGCCTTCATCCTCATCCTCCTCACTTTCACTAGAATTTTTTCTAGGGTCACCCTTGGATGTCTTGGCCTTGCAATCTCCACGTTTGTACTCAATAAACGATTCTGCCACTGTAATGGCCGAGGCAAGATCTTACACTCCACGTCAACGCAATTCTTGCTCCGCCCATGGTTGTAGGTTGTCCAAGAAATTGAAGAGTAGTTCTTCATCAGTCATACTCGGGACTTCAAGCATAATAGTAGAGAATTCTTTTACATAGTCCCGAATAGACTTTGTGTGTTTAAGATTTTTCATGCTCTTCCTTACTTGGTAGGCCACATCCTCGGAAGAAAATTGCTTTTTAATTCTCTTTTGAAATAATCCCAAGTTGCTATGGTGTACGTACCTCTCTCAACGTCAGCATGCCTCCTATGCCATCATAGTGTTGCTGTGTCGGTGAGGTAAAGGACTGCAGTCCGTACCTTGGCATCTTCTTCAATTACCCCCATCGCTTCGAAATACCTCTCCATGTGCCGCAAGTAGTTGTCTAGCTTCTTGGCATCCCTCTTTCCATCAAAGGGTTTTGGCTTTGGTATCTCTACCTTGGACGTCCTCGGCAAGGTCACAGCTTGCACATTGCCACGTCTTGGTACACCTCCTCTAAGTGGGCTTCAAACTGTGCGAGCATCTCCAACACCTTGACTTGGAAGGAATCATTGGTCACTTGAGCATCATGTGCCACCGAATTGATGGTGGAAAGCACGCCATCATGGAGTTCCTTGATCTCCCTCTTGAGACCCTCCACCTCCTGTTCAAGGCTTTGCTCCAACACATGAAAATGCTCCCCCGAGTCGCCCATGGCAAGCTCCACCTTGGCAAGCCGTGTTTCCATGGTGGTAACAGCATCTCGTGACTTATCCTTTCTTCCTTTCGTGGGTTCCATTCCACGGGCTTGCTCAATCATAGTCTCCTCCACACCGGATGACATTGTTGCCTTTTCTTCTCTTGTCTCAAACCTGCTTTGATACCACGTGTCATGGCCTTGCTTATTCTCTAGCACACCGTGTGGCACTTAGTCACTTCCCGAGCTTGGCTAGTAGTGCTAAGTCAGCCTAACTCACAACTTGTAGGAGGAACACAAGAGAGTTTGAAAGAATGCCTTGTATTTAGCTCTTGGGAGAATTTGTACGGCTCTTAGATGGATTGGAGCAAATGAGCTCCTCTCCTATTTATAGGCTCCCTAGGAGCATTCTAGAACTCTCAAGAAAATGTCATGTAGAAGCTTTCCATGAAAGCCTTCTTTACAAACTACAATAATGTTCTAGAATGCCTTCTAGAACTATCTATACAAATATCTAATTATATGTACAAATGTATAGTTTCTTGATTTTCCTAGATCTTTCTAGAATTGTCCATAGTCTTCTAAAGTTTGCTTGGGAGTTCTAGATTCTTTCATTACATTATAGAATTATGTACCCTACTCCCATATTTTCTCAAGTCTTCCAGGAGCTTCCAAAATTTTCTATTAGCCTCATTTCCTTGAGACTTCCTCTTGGTAGGCAATTATGTCTAGGGAATTTGGCGGGACGTGACATGAAGCCCCTTATTAACATATTGAAGATGTATGAGTTGTGATTACTGTTAAAACCTATCACCTACTTTACCCACTTAAACCTACTCCACTAAACCTAACCCACTACACCATTACCACTTAAACCTACTCCACTAAACCTAACCCACTACACCACTACCACCTCACCTACTCCACTAAACCTAACCCACTACACCACTACCACCTCCACTTCACCTACTCCTTACCTACTACACACTCACCCTCTTCTATATATAGGAATCATGAATCATTGTAATATATATAACATTAGATCAATCAATAATACAATCAATATCTATACAATTCTGTATTTTTCTTTATACATTAAATTTCTACATGGTATCAGAGTAAGGTTAAGAACTTAGTATTTTTCGCTTCACCGGCGGGCGGCAATCTCGCCTTGGCCGCCCGCCGGACCTCAACCTATTCCACTTATTTTCTACACATACCTTCCCATCATTCCCCAAGAGAGAGAGAGAGATGGTGAGGTTGGTCTCTCTCCCGTCTGTTCTGCTGTGCGTGTTTGCTCTCTGAATCAGTGTGTCCCTCGTCCGTATGTGTTGTGTGTCTCCTCCACACATTCTGCACCAAATCGCGTCTACTCAAAACCAGATCACCGAGAAATTTCACCACCCCCATCAGCACTGACAGACATGAGCCCGAGAGCTCATAGTGGTCATTTTGAGGACTATTGCTTCGGTACAGCACAGAGCAGCCCACAGTACTACTCTGCAGCCTCCAAACCCGAGTCCTATCCAGAGTCCTTGACATACGAGTACTCGTTCTTTCCAAATTACATGGCAAATACTAAATCTTCAATTGCAAAAGTGCGGTCGCAGAGGCTCTTGACTCCAAAGTCAAGGCCTGACTCATTTGGTGGTTTCTAAGTTTTGTGGGTTGGTATGTTGTATCATAATATATTATATTATTATAGTATGATATATTATATTGGCCATTAGCTAGATGTTGATGTTGTTTCTAAGTGATTCACGTGGGTTTTGGATTCCACCCAACACTTTTTCTTTTACTATTTTGTTTATTTATTTATTTATTTATTTGTTTTATTTATCTCTTCTTTTCAAAAAAAAAAAAAAAAAACATCATCATCTCTCCCACCAAAACAACTACTTTCCAACCCACCAGCGCACCTGCTTTCCTTCTTAATATATTATTATTATTATTATTCTTATTATTATTATTAAACCAAAAATATATATATATATATATATATACCGAAAACCATTGCCGATTTCAAATATATATTATTCTTATTTCTTTCTTTCTTTTTTCTTTCACCTTATTTTTAATCTTTTTCAAATTCCATTCATACCATATAGCTTTGCACACTAAGGCCTCGTTTGGAGAGTAGCTATTTTAGCCAAAAAGTCAAAAAGCCAACTAAAACTTGTCACATCATCTCTCTACTTTTCTGCACATCTTTTCGTAAAAAGCCAAAAAGTTACTAAAATAGCATGTTCCCAAACCAGGCCTAAATCATATTTTATTCATCTCAGGGATCAACCCCGATCACAATTTTACACAAAAAAAAAAAAAAAAAAAAAACACACACAAACACAAACGCCCAAAAACATCCACATCCGCAGGCAGGATTTTTCTTCTCTACTCTGCCGCCGGTCTCTTCTTCTTGCCTCCATCCTGGACGGTCCTTGACGGTGCTGCCTCTGTGCTTCCTAATCCACCAAGCACATTCACTCCCCGCTGCTCCTCCACTGCAGCATATGGCGGACCTCCAAATCGGAACATAACGGTGGCCTTCCGCTTCAGCTCCTTGTTTTCCGCCTTTAGCACACTTATCTCTGCTCGCGCATCCTTATACATGCGTTGGAGCAGAGCCAGTTGGGCGTTTAACTGCTGCACCTCATTTGTCCTACTCTGCAGACGGTGCGACAAGTTTGTGACCGCAGTCATGGTTTCCACACATGACTTCAATGTATACTGATTGGCCTCCACATCCGACTGCACTGCCATTCTTTGCTCCACAGACCGCATAGGAAAGTTCAACGGAGCAAACTCCGGGGCGCTTGGTTGAGGTTCCAGTGCCACCGCACCAGTTATCTCTCTTGTTGACTCGTTGAGGTCGGGAAAGAGAGTGAGCAGACCGCGGGAAGACGAAGCCATTTTTCTGGGCAACAGAGTGTTACAAAGTATCTTTCTCAGCAAAACGAAGAATTTTTCAGAGGTTTCTCTCAGTTTTTCTGTCTCAGCTTCAGCCTCAGCCTCAGCCTCCATCTTGGTTAAATAGCCGAGGCAGCCACGCGTATCGCGCGCCACTTGACGCCAGACGACAAACGGGCGCGCCAACCAAGGCACTCACGTGCCTCGCCATCATGTCCGGCACATCTTTTTATGACTTGGGCTCGCCTTTTGATGCACGCCTTTTTATGGATTGGGCACGCCTTTTGATGGCACGCCTTTTGAGGGTGCGACTTTTTAGGGGTCCGACAAGACTCTGTAAACTGTCCCGACATTGATTCCGGTTAGCTCCTTCATGGGTCCGACAAGACTCTGTAAACTGTCCCGACATTGATTCCGGTTAGCTCCTTTATGGGTCCGACAAGACTCTGTAAACTGTCCCGACATTAATTTCGGTTAGCTCCTTTATGGGTCCGACAAGACTCTGTAAACTGTCCCGACATTGATTCCGGTTAGCTCCTTTATGGGTCCGACAAGACTCTGTAAACTGTCCTGACATTGATTCCGGTTAGTTTCTACAAGGGTCCAGCAAGACTCTGTAAACTGTCACAACAACTGTCACAACATTGTCTGCTACAACGGTCCGACATGACCCCATAAACTGTCTTCTACATCGGTCTGACACCACCATACAGTGTCCTCTACAACGTTATGACACCTCCATACAGTGTCCTCTACAACGTTATGACACCCCCATACCGTGTCCTCTACAACGTTATGACACCACCATCCAGTGTCTTCACCAATGGTCTGACACGACCATACAGTGTCACCTATCCTCTTTTATTTTTATGTATTTTCTTGTTTTGTAACTCTCTTCAAACTCAAGTTGGTTAGTTCCTATCCCCCTTGAGTTTGCGGGGCTGTTAAAACCTATCACCTACTTCACCCACTTAAACCTACTCCACTAAACCTAACCCACTACCACTTAAACCTACTCCACTAAACCTAACCCACTACACCACTACCACCTCACCTACTCCACTAAATCTAACCCACTACACCACTACCACCTCCACTTCACCTACTCCTTACCTACTACACACTCACCCTCTTCTATATATAGGAATCATGAATCATTGTAATATATATAACATTAGATCAATCAATAATACAATCAATATCTATACAATTCTCTATTTTTCTTTATACATTAAATTTCTACAATTACTATATGTGATTACTATCAAAGATTAAGAATGGGATTTGCTACAGAATAAGAATTTCTGGACTATCCATCAACTCAAAATCTTATGTTTGAGGTGCACTCCTAAAGATTTAGTTGGGTCCAAATTTTGGAATTTAGTTAAGTAAAAAGTTGTATAGCTAATTTTAAGGGCTCCGCCACCGCTACAATTGCTTCCATCTCCAACATTACCTTACCACTGCCAGCATTACTTTGAAAATTTATGGCTCTGTTTGGTAGAGTTTTTGAAATTTAATTCTGCCTTTTAGTTTGAGTGTGTTATTTGGTTACAGCTTTAGAAAATTAATTCCACATCCACTTTTCAAAACACCTATTTTTCAATATTATATGTCACATCACTCAATTCAAACTCATTTTAAAACTTATAACCAAACAAATTTCCCACACTCAAATTCTAATTCCAAAACTCACAAACTCAAAATATAATTGTATTATCAAATCATAATTCTAAAGCTCTACCAAACGCAACCTATGTTCTTTTGCTTGTACAGTGCATTTGTTTCCTTCTTCTCCATCACCATTACTACCACCAAATTTGTCAGCACATTCCTTGTCATGCCATCATTTTTAGCATCTTATTGCTATACATAGCTGAAAGATAACAACTTCAATATAGTTGCACATTTAAATATTGATTGCTCCTAAGAAATTCATAACAGATATATAAGGTGGAGGTGGTTCCCTCCTCCAGTGATAAGATGGTGGAGTTCTTTGGCAAATGTCTGGTGAGTTGACTGGGAAAGCATAGAGAAAATTTCATGTTGGATGTTGAAGCTATGAAAAGGTTAGTGGAGGTTGGAGTTTACAATTAGAAGGGGTTTTCTACCTCTTTTCTTTTTGCCAAAGGTGGAGGTTTAGCACATTCAGGGAAAGGAATGAACCTTTGGGGGACAACCATTATTGCTTGATTGGCGGTCTTTGATGGGGGGTTGCTATTGACCACGGATTTTTTTTGGGTGCAAGCCATGTCTTTGTCGATTCATCCTTGGGAAGACAAGGTTTTCCATTCTATTGGTGATCTTTATGGTGGATTTGCTAGGAACCACTTCAGATGGGCTCGGATCAAGATGGTAGGAGATGGAAGAGGATTCCAGCTGTGTTTAAGGTGGGATGGGGTGGCCTGAGTTACGTCATTCCTTTGTGGGCAGAGTTGGATGTTGAGTGGAGTATAGGAGTGCACAAAGAAAGGAGGTGAAGCTGTTTGCATTAAATTTCCACCAGATGGGATACAGAGTGGCCGGATTGTTAGGATGTTCCATTGAGCCTTTGCCCTTTTAAGTATTTACATCTATGGTTGGTAGTTGTGGCTGAAAAAATTGGTAAAAACAGAAAAATGGCTTTTTTCTGAAGTTTACAACAGTGAATAGAAGGGATAAAACTTTGGACACTTACCAGTAACAGTGGATGGTTGTGTTCCCTTTGTGTTGTACAATTGAATAATAAAAATGCAGAAGGGTCAAGGCTTATAGAATTTTATGGGTAGGGAAGAGTGATGAAACAAATCTGATTATGGACTTTCAAAGACTAAAAAAGTGCATAAAATTAAAAAAGTAATAGAGTAGAAGGAGATTAAATATACTGGGCATCACACCTAGACTTCAGGGCATCACATTTGGGGTTAGAATTACATCATATGACCTTTGAGAAATGAGTATACTTAAATGAATGTTGTTTCTTGGATGAGCTAATCACCGAGTGCCTAACATAGTTTTGGATTATGATAAGGGTTGAGCTTGACTTGATAACTCTGATTTGTATGGAATGTACTTGTGTAATTTGTGTATTTCATGCAAATTAGGAGTGAAACTTTTGATGTAATTTTGGCATTGCAAGGGTGGAGAGACATAGTTTCCCTTGAGGAATTGACTCTTAGTTGACAAGACCCGTGTCTCCATTGGAAGTAATTTTTGCTGGGCCTTTATATTTTTTTTAAAGGTTCATTAGGGTTCTTATTGGTTGGAACTTCTAGTTATCTTGTTGGAAATTCATTTTTTCCCCCACAAGGGCTCGTTATGTCTATTTCTATGGGATTGCGGGTATTAAATCTTACTTTACATAATATAGACTTTATTTATCAGATTGAACGTTTCGAGTAAGCCAAAATCTTTTGACGAGGGGAAGGACACAGATGAATGGACGGGGGTGTTGCGAATGAGGGGATTGCCATTTTCAGCCAGCAAGGATGACATTCTGGATTTCTTCAAAGATTTCATGCTGTTGGAAGATGCAATTCACTTGATCTCTAATCCAGAGGGAAGGCCAACTGGTGAAGCATTTGTGGATTTCGCTAGCGCAGAAGCTTCAAAAGCAGCTATGGCTAAGGACAGGAAAACTCTTGGGAGTCGTTACATAGAGCTGTTCCCATCATCTGCCGAGGAGTTGAACGAAGCGGTTTCAAGGGGACGGTGACTTTATGTTTTTACCCGTCGACTTTGATATTCTCTGTACTGATGATATTGCATATTATGGATTGTAATGTTTAGCATGTTGCTTTTATATTTTACTTGAGCTATGAAGATGTGAATGTTTCTTTTGTTGTCTCAACAGCAAAACAAAGTTGGGAATATTAATAAGCTCTCTGTATTTTCTTAAGACTATAATATCAATCTTTGTTCATGTTTTAACTTGAGCTATGTATTTGTCTCATGTTCATTTTGTCCCTCTGTTTTTGGTGCCACTACCTCTCTATATGCTTAAGCATCTCACACATTTTTTTGTCAAATCTTATTTATGAATCCCTTTTCCTTTTTTATTAGATTATTTTTCTTGGTCATTTATTGTTTTTGTTTATTGAGATATATTATTTTTGGGGTCTTTTGAGAGAGAGAGAATCCCATTGCTACAAAACATACCACCGCAAACTACCCCTTGCCCCTAACCGCCCTCTACAAACCCCCTTGCTAATCTCTCTCGTGATCTTGGGCCTCTTCTTTCTATCGTTAATCCTAATCACCATTAGCTAGCCATGTCTATCCCTAACCCTAATCATCGTCAGCAAGCCATGTCGGGGAAGGGAGGGTCCACGATGGTGAGGAGAGTGGGGAGGTTACAGGGAGTGATGAAGCTGTGGTGGTTGGCTAGGTTAGGGTTTTAAAAGTTGGAAAAGATGAGGGTATTTTGGTAAAATTTAAGATTTAATTGTGTGAATTGAGAAGAAAATATTAAAAAGAATTAATTTTAGTGTGATATGAACTTGAAAAATGTGTAATATGCAAATTAAAACTCTCATAATATTTATCATCTCAGTGTGATTTCTATCAGTTTTCCCTCACTTCTTTTGCACCAAAAAGGAAAAAATAATTGGGAAATCTCAAATAAGTGAGAAAGTGGAAGAATGTTTTTATTTTCATGAGGAGCAAGTCTTCTGTGTATGATATTTTTTTTTTTAATGCTAGATCTGCACCAAGAAAATTAAATTTATAATGCAATTTCATTATCTGACTATCAACTAATCAATCAAATTAAACCTTAAATCTTATTAAATAAAATCGGTTATTTAAATTTTTTTATTTCACTCGACTTTATTAAAAGCTATTTGATTGGTTTTATTGAAATGTAATTACTCAAAATTAATATCTTGTCCTATATAAAATTTAAAATTCAAAAAAAAAAAAAAAAAAAAAAAAAAACCTGAAAGTTTATCCATTGGATTTGGAGCACACAAAACAAGGTTTATGGTATCTAACAAAAAAAGCAGGTAAAAGTATTTCAGTGATTTCAGTGAGTCGCACGTGTGCAGGTATACTACTATACTATACTATACTATACTATTGAAGATTCTCTTGGTTGGAGGTATCCTAAGTAGATATTTTGAAAACAAAATTAATTGCTAAAACAATAACTAACTAATTAATTAAATAAATGGCCTCAATTAGGGCTGACAATAAATCTTAATTTGCAAATACTTTTCAATCGAAAATGAATTTGTTCACACATTAAAACATTAATGAATGTGAATAATACATACTATCTTATAGAAATGTGTCTTATTCATAAATGTTTAGGATGCCAAATAACAAAACAAAATGAAAAAGAACACAAGATGTATTTTGTTAAATTCGAAATATTTCTCATTGAATTTAATATATTTTTTGCTAAAGTCAAAACACCTTTTAAATTTTTATTTATTTTCAATATACTTTTCACTTTAATATTAAAAAAGCCTAATTTTAGAAATCACCTTAGATAGTTACTAGGTTGTATGATCACTCAACAATGTAAATAGTAAATCATCAAAACACATGGACAAATATTTTAATTCATATTCCAGACACTAGGTAGGATTCGGCTAAATTCAAAAAATTCATCTTATCAATCTTTGTCAGTGTACGAAATGACTAATCAATCTTAATTGTTTGGGATGTGAGTTAATTTTTTAATTTTTTTAATTTGAAATTAAAAAGCAATCTCATTTAGATAGATTTTTTAATTTTTTTTATGTTTGTGAAAAAAAAATAACATGATTATACATGATATGTGACATTTTATTGTATTTTTATCTTATAGGACTATTTTAAGCTAAAATAATATATACTAAACAATACCTTGTTACATTTATCTTGTATTATTTTGCACAAACCTCTCCACCTGATTTACCCAAAAACATAAAACAGTGTACAATTTTGAATTCACTCTGTTTATGACTGCATAATTTAAGGTTCTAAACCGACCCCAGCGGGCAGCGGGCAGACTGCCCGAATCATTACCTGTCGATATAAACCCTAAAGAATCACAAAGGTCTCTCTGACCTCTCCTCTTCCTTCTATCTCTCTCTAGGGTTTGATCAGGCTTTTTTACACCCAATAGTAAAGTGGGTTTGATTCTAGTACGTTACTTAGCTTTGATCCCTTGGTTTTTAGTGAGAAACTTGATGTTGTTGTGTGTTTGTTGTTTTTGCACTCTAGGGCTTTGGTGGGTTTTTGTGTGTAATTTAGCAGATAAACTATGTATGATCTCACATAGGTGTCCATAGATTTGTGTGTTTCGATCTCTTCTTGAGAAATTTGAGTTGGGTTTTCAGGATTCAACAGTGAAATCTTTAGGGTTTATTTGATTATTTTAGCAGAAGTATATATGTAGTACTTGTTCTGATTGAAAAAGGGTTGTTTCCAAAGAGGTTGTTGTTGTCACTTGGCTTTTATCACTTTTCTCAGTCAATTTTAGTTTGTGTTTTAGTGTTCCTTTTGATAAATTCAGTAAAGGTTTTTCAGTTGAGTTTCTGATCTTTCAGTTTTAGAAATAGTATTGAGAGACGAATCAGTATCGAGATAGGAATCAGTAATATTGACTGATATTTAAAACCCGAGCATTGTAAGTTCCCTTGAGCTAAATTTTAGCATAAAGTTCTAGCATTCTCTCTCCAATGGCTCCATCTGGTAGAAGATCAACAAGAAAACCTAGAGGAAGCCAGTACAAGAAGCTGCTTGACCGGTCCCAAAATGAAGAAGCTTCTGTGGATTTGGCTGCTAAGTCCTCCTCCACCACCACCACCACCACCACCATCGATGGTGGTGTTGATGTCACCACCAGTGGCTGCTCCACTCCCAAAGGCCAGCGATTTCAGATACCGGAGATTTCAACATGTCCTCCGGCACCAAAGAAGCAAAGAGTTCTTTCAAATTGTTCATTGAGAAGAACCCCCATAGCCTTCTTTGCTCCTCCAGATTTAGAGCTCTTCTTTTTCTTTGCTTTGCGCGATGTTCCGGTGTGATCACTTGTCTGTTGATTAGCTTTTTAGGATATGATCATCTTTTTAATTGCTTCTTTTCTTTTTATAAAAGTTTTTCAATTTGATCACAGAGACATAGAGTTTGAGAATTTGTGGTTGTGAGTGATAAAAAACAGCTCTCAATTAATATACATTAATGTGTGGTTGTGTGTGATATTAGAAGCAATTGTTAGCTTTGTTTTCATGTGAATAGCTTTGGTTGAGTGTAGGTTATACCAATGAGCCAAATATAGCTTTTAGTTTTTTGTTTTATTAATTTTCAATGTATTTATGACTTGTGGAGTGTTGTGAGGTTGTTTTTGTGTGTGATTTTATAGCTTACTAGTTGTTGTTTGTTAAGTCAACTTGAGAAAGTAGAGAATATGACTTCTTTTTGTGTGTAAACAAGTGCATCTTCAAGACCCAAAAAGAAAACAAGTGTTCTTCTCTTCTCTACCTCTGATAGTCGAATATATATGATTGTGTACTTGTTTGAAGTTTTGTACTCAAATATGTTTCATCTTGGACACCACTATTGGCTCAGATCTTCTGTTTTTCTGTTCTTTTTATGCCACTCTCAATCCTAGAGATATCAAATGTTTTTTTCTACATAAGATTAAAACTTACCAATGGGCCACTTTTTTTGATGTGGGTATCTCCAAAATCCCACTGATCAAGATAGGGAAGTACTACTGATTGTCCAAATAAATTAAGTGAACTCTTTTGATGATTGCAATTGTAAAAAGACCCATGAGGTCCCCCACACCAACACTGATGTGAAGCAATGTCATGTTTACAGAGATGCTTTAGTCTATAAGAGGCTTCCACACACACACACACACACACACACACACACACAAAATAAAAAAAAAACTTCCCATATTCAATTCTACTTTTGAAATTGGAGTTAGAAGAGAACATTTTAGGGTTAAGTAACACCAAGTGGATTTCAATCTGCAAGCTCAGAGTAATTATTCATAGCAATGTTGCCACACACTGCATCCACAATGATGTATGGAGGATGTATTGTGCGGCAATTGTACTGAATAATTTTTCCTGTTGCATAATTGTACCGATCAAAAGTGAAAACTAGAAGGCATCTTTTGATTGAGTGGAAACTATAAAACAATTAAGTATTTTGTAGTGTTATATATCAATTATTTGTAATCAATCATCCATTTTAAATAAAATGGTACTTTTTTTTTTTGAACTAGAAATAAAATGGTACTTGAAAATATTTGTTTTTGTCTTTTTCCTTTTCATTTTGGAAGAGATAAATCCGAATGCATAGAATTCAAAATATTTTATTTTGACTATAAATATAAATTAGGATTTAAAACTCTTATTTATATATATGTCACTTATTAGGAATTTACTTGTTCTTATCGCTTTAACTATTTTTAAGATTAAAAATATGTCATATATATTAAAAATAATAAAAATATGAGGGGGCAATAATCTTCCTGTTTCGAAAGGTGTTGTTTTTAATGTGATGAGGTGGATGATAGTGTCAGATTGGGTTGAGGGGGGTGGTGTCGTTGTGTCTGGGTGTGTCTGAGTTGAGCCCAGCACAACTATGGAATCCTATGAAAAGGCTCGTGCGGGTTGTAATCATTTGTCACATTTAGAGAATCTCAAGACAATTTTCTTTTATTTTCGATTAATTTTTGACAATCCAATCTCAGGTTTTGACATTGTTACTGTAACTCAAAATAGAGTAAATTTATGGAATTGGATTATTTCAAGTTGACTTTTGAGCTTGATGAATTTATTTTTGAGTCGATTTTAGTGATCTGAATTATTCATTTTTTAGAACTTATTAAGTAAAATATTCATGCGAAAAATTAAGATGATCAGATATCGATAGTTATATGTTTGAATTATATTTAATTTAAAAAATAGACGATAATTATAACTTCAAGTAGCTATTTATTTTTTGTAATATAAATATGATTCAAACATATAACTACCGATATCCGATCATCTTAATTTTTTTGCATAAATATCTTACTCAACGAGTACTAAAATGTGAATGGTTTAAATTGTCGAGATTTGTTCCGAAATAGACCTATTAAATCTAAACGCTCTCGCAAACATAAATGATCAGTTTGAGATAATCCAAATATTAAGGGGTAGTTTGGGATGATCTAAATAAGTATACTATTTGACTTTTTATGAAATATGGGTTGGATATGAATTGGGTTTGAAGTGATGTGATAGAGAGGTGATGTGACTTAAATAAGATGATGTGACTTAAAGATGATAGTAACTTTTTGACTTTTTAATTTTTTAAATTATGACAAATAAGACTTAAATAAACTTATTTATCTAGAAAAATGATCCTCCAAAGTTACTCAAATTATGATTGTAGTGTAGGATAGAGATTGAAGTGGTGGTGTGTAAGTATGAATTAAATAAATCTAATAATTTTGAGTAGGATTTGAACAACATTTAACATTTAACATTTTTTTAACTTGAAAATCAGAAAGATCAAAGGAAACAAAACTGTGCCCCCACACGTGGGAGAGTGGAGAGAGAGAGAGGAATTCTTGGAATGAGGATTGATTAGTGTTGTTGTTTAATTAATTAATTAATTTTGATAAAGAAGCTGCATATGGATTGATGTCTTTTTACTAAAGTTTGAGAGAGTTACTTTTTTAATTCCAATGATGCTAACTTATCCAAAGCAGAGACTTTTTTACTTTGATTTTATTACTAAAATTTTTACTATCTGTTTACCAACCAACATTGCCATAACTTTTCTAGAATCCGAGGTTGCCTCTCAAAGGAGAGAGAGAGAGAGAGGGGTATAAATGCGCTTCCTTAGCTTTTGGGTCACACGACCACCTACATTAGTTGCGGTGTGTGAAGTGGTGGGGTAAAATTGAAAAATATTTGGTCAAAATAAATAGTTTATTTAAAAGTTTTATATGATTATATATACTAACTAATTGTTTGGTTAAACAATTGGTAACTAAATCCGTATTATTTGCCGGAAAAATATTTTTGATAAAATTAATTTAATATTAATAAATAGTAAAATAAAACATAAGAAATTTTTTACAGAAATTTTGTAAATTTAATACAAATTTGTGATCGAGGTCAGTGTTCGAATACTATGTTTTTAAGATAAAATTTTGCCTTCGCCCTCGTCTCTGAGGTTTGCGATTAATGGACGTTCTACCTTCATGATACAATGATCACCTCACATAAAAATTATACAACTTTCTATGTGTACAGCGAACCAATTTATGCCATGCACTCTTTCTTATATACTCAACTAGACATAATGTATGAATCCTAAAACAAATCTTAACTCATTTATGATTGCCATGAGATAGTATTTGTGACCTGTAGGATGGTCATGTCTCTTGGATTCACACCCTTTCATATAAAGAGACACCATGAAAGGTTATACCTTTTCATTCAAATGGAGTTCAATTCCATTTACTTTTAAAAAATTTCAACAATCCCCCACATGAATGAAATTGACGACACAATGCAAATGAAATGTAGACATTAACAAAGAGAGTACAAAATGAAAATATCCTGCATCAAGATAGGTAGTTTTTGATTTTGAACCTTCCTTAGTGAAAGACTATTGAACTTACTAGCTAATCAATAGATGTGATGCATTGAACTGTTCAATCATTTGTGTAAGCCAAGACAATATAATTCACACAAAATATTTCCGAACACATCTTGATTCTTTTGGTTGTGCTCGTTTAGCCTTGGCCAATTCCTGATTTTCGTGAGTGTTTTAGAGAATTCAACTTTATTAATTCTCATAGAAGTGGCCAATTCACACTCATATAGGTGATTCTTATTTCGAGTCTCTTAAAAAAATCCTCTTGAAAGATACTCCTCTAGGTTTTCCAAGATGTAAGTAATCATTAAAAGCATAACTTACCCTAAGTCCCCTGCATACAACACTTGTTATAAATATCACTCTCATCATAAGAATGGATAAGAGATAGACTCCTTTAGTGATTTCTAGTGAGTCATCTATAATTCGGTTGTCCCTTTGAACCTAAATCTTGGGATCACCAGTCAATTACTTGAAATTAATAGGCTTTAATCACATTCCCCTCGATGAACTCTCTCTCATCTGCTCTTTGGTCAATCTTTTTGTTTAGCGGCCGCTATTTTTCCGTTTGGCCTTCTCAATTATATATCATTGAGTAGTTAGTGAATCCACTATATTATCCTTAAACAATGTTCACAACTGAGAGCAAATGTCCTATGGTATTAAGTCTTTGATTATATCGAGACTTACAGTTATTCTATGTCACTCTCATTATTGAATTCAAATTATAGACATAGAGATGTTTCTTAGAAGTTTAATGAAGCCATTTTACTTCTACTATTTCGCCCTAATCAAAGAAATAAGATTCTTTGTGGACCTACTATCAGGAACCGTTACTTCCTTCCAAGCACCCCCAAATTTAAGTATTTTAAAAAAAATTAATTTCCTATTATACCCCCACAATTCTGATGTAAATCATAATATAACATCTATCACTTGTTGACTATGGCATGCTTGAGTAATAAAATTCTAAATCAGATTTATGAAATAGAAAACCTAGAACAATTATGATTACATAAATCATATTCTCATAAAGATTTTGCTCAAAAATCAAACAATTCAAAATCTCATTTGATTGTATAAATTCTTACAAAGCAATCAAGAAAAAGTATTTGTACCGCCAAATTAAAATTTAAACTCTTAATTTTGAGTACTTTTTATTCAAGTTTTTGTGACTAACTTGTTATAAATCATGATTAGCATAAATCATGATTACTAGACAATTTTACTTCTCTCCCTCACATTTGTAATAATACATAAATTATCACAAAAAATATGACTCATTTTCGAACAAATGTCATTGTCATAAAAATATTTGTAGCAAAAGAAAATTGAATTATCTCTTCTAATTCAAGAGATAAACTCTCATATTAATATTATGGTTCATGGTTAAAAAAATTCTACTGCACAAATAAAATAATGATTGATGACAATTTATGTCACAAAACTCAAAATTAAAATAACTTTCAATTGATTATTAACAAAATAATAATTAACACAAAAGATTCCTTAATCTGCGTCCAATTAAATAGAACGACAATACTATTTAAATATTTAAATTTTTCAGTATTGATGATTGTTTTGATATTGCAAGAATATTACTACCACAATCAAATTATACTTATAATACTCCAAAGAGATTCATTGATAATAGTATGGATGTTATAAATATTATCACAAATTAATTCATTATAATTTGCACCGGCTATGCATCAAACATAAGTTATTTAATAGAGAAGTAATGAGATGACATCCATACATACATACAAATAAAAAGCACAACAAATTTATCATGTCGGTACACTAACATAATTTGATTTAAACCAAAATCAGAAAAAACAAAAAACTTGTCTTAACATATTCAAATTAGAATATCACATAAAGTTCTAATTATTAAATTCAAAACATGTAAACATGTAACAAAAAACTAAAATCAAACACTAACGGAATTGAAAGCCTAAAAATCTATTAATAGTTACACTATCAGATTTTGATAAAACATAGAATTGAAAAAGGCAGTATAAAATTACAACCAAAAACCAATCAAACAAATCTATCAGACACCAATTTACATCTTTTCTATTACTATAATATGTTTGAATTTATATTAAGAGTCAATTAGTTTGTTCTTGAACTTCACTCGTTAATTCAAAAATTGGTATTTTTGTTTGAGTAATCATGTTAGTTCAGAATGTATATCTATTTATTATTATTTATGTGTTATAGAGAATATTATGATAAGATAGATCTAAGTTCTATTGATAAGTTTTTTTTAGATTAAAAATTTATAAGTTATAACCGAAATTGTTTTAACAATGATAACTATGTTTAATAACAGTTCCTGCAGATTCAAATAAAAGCATCATCCTTTATGGATTCTATTACTAGTGCATAAAACCTAAAAATAATATTATAAGTCTTACCGTAAACAGGAAACACATTATGCAAAAAATTAATTTTTAGCCAAAAAATACTAAATCTATATCACAGAATATGTACACATAGAATTGTAAACAGATTAGGAAATTCTGTCTTAAAATTGTCAGAAAATTGTTTTCGATAAAATCAATTTAATGTCAATAAATAATAAAATAAAACACAAGAAATTTCTTACCGAAATTCTGTAAAGTTAATACAGATTTGTGACCGAGGTTAGTGTTTGAACACTGTGTCTTTAAGACAGAATTTCGCCCTCGCCTCTGGTGCTTGCGATTAATGGACGTCCTGTCTCCAAGATACAGCGATCACCCCACATAAAAATTGCATAACTTTCTGTGTCTACAGCGAACCAATTTGTGCCATGCACTCTCTCTTATATATTCAACTAGACATAATGTATGAGTCCTAAAACAAACCTTCTCATTTATGAATGTCATGAGATAGGATGATATTTATAGAAGTATTCGTGACTTTTACAATGGTCATGTCTCTTCGGTTCACACCTTTTCATATGAAAAGACACCATGAAGGATTACATCCTTTCATTCGAATGGAGTCCAATTCCATTCACTTCTAAAATTTTCCAACATTATTGAGAGATACAAGGGCTTTAGGAGAAAGATAGAATAGAGGGTCCTATGTACAAAGAGGTGAATAAGGTGTGGGGGACATATGTGGAAAAGGGCGGCTGGTGGTTAAGGTTTGCAAGAGAGGAAGGAAAACTAAAAAAAATAAAAATAAAGACATATTAGTAATTTTACAAAATATTCTTTAAGGGAAATTTACATTGAAAACCTCCTAGATTGATTAAAAATCACGCTATCACTAGCAACTCTTTTACTTTAGATTTTTGTGTAACACATGAACTCATTTCTAGTTAACCGTTAGTTAAACTAAAAGTTTTATAGACCTTACGAAAAATTATTGTACGGGGAGCAAATATTCTCTTGTTTTCATACTCCTTATTGTCTAAACTCTTCATTGCTCCGAATGACACCATTCAACTTGAGAACACAACGATGGTGAGCTACCTGGCATTAGTTGCTGGAAAACCCCTCTGACGGTCAAGTTAGCACTCTTGTAGAGAAAGAAAGAAAGAGAAGACAAAAGAAAGGGATAGAGCTCTGGGTAGCCAAAAATTCAGACCTGTTGTATGGAAACGCTGCACAGTTTAAATAGCTCATGCGCGCACCACTCTACTCGTCCTTTTCTGGACGTGTGGTTGTACTGCCCTCTCCATTCTTTACACGTGTACGCATCAATACTGCCAAACAACATATGGCCAAACCGCCAAACGGTATTGACGCATAACTATTGGCCGGTTTTTCTCCTCTCACTTCGATTGGGCCACGTAGCGACTCCTGCCGTGCTATTCATAACCCGGCACAAGGTCGTTTACCAACTTCCATCAATCGGCTCAACTCCGAGTTGTCCAACTGGTTAACTGCGGTTCGGCCAAATATTGCTCGTTCTATACAGAGGACAGTGTCATTAGCTCGGACTATCCTTAGGTCGGTCCATTCCACATGTAGTCTGGTCCCTTGTTCGGTGTAAATTCCCCTCAATTGCACACATAGCTCAGTCCACACTTCTCGACCGAGCACATACATAGCTTGACCTATTCTGCTCATTAGATTTTCCCCTCTCAATTATCATTCAATACCTAATTTACGCTTTCATCTCTAGCAATATCTCTTTTCTTCCCTCAAGCACTGTCATCGAATCTCTTCTTATTTTGCTCCATTTCTCTTACCTATGCACCACCAACGTCCACTTTCTTTCTCTCCTCTTCCATATTCCCACCCTTAAGAACTATTACCATCCACTACTGTTCTTATACTCGATCGATAAACTAGTACAACCATAGGCCCAAATTGACGAAATCTAGTTTCATTGTGCCCAAATTATAAAACTTGTTATATTATTTTTAACAAAAAAAGTAGTTGAGTTTTCTGAATCAGTTTTGAATTTTTTTTTAAAAAAGTACAAATTAATTTGATAAAAATAAATATCAATTGTTTTTTGAACTTCTCTAAAAATATATTTGTCCCAAACAAAGATAAAGTTATATCAAAATAATACGTTTTGGTTCTTTAAAAAAATAAAAAAAATCACCAATTTAATTTTTTAAATAAAATTTAATATGAATATTAAAAAAAAAAAAAAAAAACCTTAACCAAATAGAGTCATTTGGTTCTGGTTTTCAAAAAATAATTTTCAAAAAATTCTATTTTTTTATTTTTCGTATTTTAATGTTTTCAATGATTTTTTTTAATATTTTAAGTAATTTTTTTTAATTTTTAGACATACATACACTTAAAAAGTATAATATTTGTAAAAAATACACTAATACAAAAAATATTAAAAAATATAAAAATTCAATACATTTTTCATATATTTGTGTATTTATTAATTTTTTTAAAATATTTTTTGACAAATATTCTATTTTATTATTTAAATACATTTAAGGAATGTGCAATTAAAAAAGTAAAAAAATTGTTTAAAATTATAAAAAATATTTACTAAAAATAAAAACATATGAAAAATAAAAAATTCAAAATTTGAAAACTGAAACTAGGGGTGGGCGCGGGTCGGTTGCGGCCATGGAACCTCCAATCCGCCATCCGTCCACCAGATTGGCGGATTGGAGAAAATCAATCCGCATCCATCCGCCAATCCGGCGGATGTGGATTGAGCGGATTGGCGGTTTGGCGGATGGATGCGAATCGGTTTAGCAGTTTGAAATTTTATAAATTTTCAACATAGTTCAACTTGTACACTTCTTCAAAAAAATATATATATATATATTACAGTCATTGACTTAAAAAAGTATTACAATTACTGCATGCCTCATCCAAAGAAAAAAAGTTTGAAACTTTAGAATATCAAAATCACTGCATGCCTCATCTACATATTACAATCACAGCATACCTTATCCACATAAAGTATTACAATATGTGGTTCTTAAAATATAAAAATAATTCAAACCACCAAAACCATGAACATAGCAGTAGTAGAGATTGTATGTCTCTGTATTGTTACATTTATATATGTTTTTGAAAACAAAAATCAACCAGCATATATCATATTTTCTATTTATTACTTTTAAAGTTAGATTTAAAAACCAAAAAATATAAATAATAATACGTTTATTTTTTTCAATTCAAAAAATATATTCAAGTTGAAAATTTTTTTTCAACAGAATATTTAAACTCTTTTTCAATTGAAAACACAAACAAAATATTTAAATAAATGAAAAACACAAAATCTTATAAATTATTAAGGGTGCTCGCGGTTTGGCGGTTCAGTTACAGCCAAAGGGACCTCAAATCCGCCATCTGTCCGCCAAATTAGCGGATTGGAGAAAATCAATCCGCACCCGTCCGCTCGTCATCACGCATCCGTCCAAAATGCGATGGATCGGTTCGATTCGGTCGATTTTGACGGATCGATATATCCGCTGCTCACCCCTAACTGAAACCAAAGGCACCAAATTTTTAAAAAAATACAAAAAATAAAAAACTCAATTCTTCTCCCCAATTTTCTCGGGAAAATTTGAAAACGTGTCCAGGACTATTGCCGTCGTTGGCACGTATGAAGGGCTGGGCCCACAACGAGCCACGCGTCACGCGTATATGGAAGTTGAGTGCGTGTTTTTATTATTATTTTTTTCATAAATAATTATTTTTGTGTGATCTAACTTGAATGCTAAGATCACCGAGGGACCTACAAAGATTACCAGCAGCCAACATTTCGACCGGTAACCTTCTATTACCGGTTTCTACGTTTTAGTGTCGATTTTTTTTTAGACAATTACTTATCAGTGTGTTTACTAAAAAATTATTATAAAATTATGAAAAAGTTTATATGTTTAATTATTATTGTATATAAACTTTATTATATATTTATAGTTTTTTTAAAAACATTACACTGAATTGAAACTTCTTTCCTTCTTCTTTTTTTTTTTTATAAAAAACTTATTACACTAAAAAAAATGCCCCCACTATAGATAATATCATTTTATTCCCTTTATCTAAGAAGAATCATTCGTATTAATCCCTAATTATAAAAATTGTATAAATAATACTCTTCTGAAGATGGTCTAGAAGAGGTGAAAATGATATATTTTTATAATTGAAGGTATCAAAATAAACAAGTTCATGAATGAAATGAATAATTAATATTAACAAATAGTTGAGAGAATCTTGATATAATTAAGGCCCAGATGTACCGAGCATAAACACACACAGATTTTTACTTACCAATGGATTAGTTTTGGATTTGCCCATTCTAGATTTTTAATCTATCGATTTTATTTATGGGCTTAAAAATACAAGTTTGGGACCTTATCGCTAGGTTCATACACAAAATTCAAAACTCATCTAGTTTTAAAATAAAATATTTGTACCAATTAGTCATACATATTTTTAATTGTTAGCAAAAAATTCTCTCTTTTTTTTTTAAATTTAAAGACATTGCTACATCTCATTACTGTCGGACTTCCATCAGACAGTCATTGGAGACTTACCGGAATGTTCAACAACACCGGAAAGTTGCCAGAGTATCACCAGTGTTTTGAACGTCACTGAAAGTCGCTAAAATGTCTAGAACATTTGTTGGACGTCAAGAATATTACTAGAAACTCACTAGAATATCTTGAATATTATCAAACAAAAAAGAATAAATAGAGAAATTAGAGCGAAAAACATAACAAAATGTGCTAAATATTGATAAACTAAAAGGAAAAAAATGTAACAACAAACAACAATAATGAAAAAAAATATATGTTACTTTTAATTTTTGTAAGGTTTAAGCGAATAATCTCAAATATTGATCAATTTAAAAAGTAAATTTTGAAACTGTAAAATGTTACAGTTTCAAAGTACGATTCTATTAAGTATTTATCCTTATTAATCAAACTGAAAAACTTATTATGAAACTTTAAAATTTTACAGTTCTGAAGAATATTATGAAACTGTAAAATTTTACAATTTTAAAGTATGATGCATTTCAACACCAAGAAAACTGAAATTATAAAATTTTATTATTTTTATCGCCTGCAATTAAAACTCGAAAACCATTTATTTAGAATTTGAAAAATTTATCCATTAAAATAGGAAAATAGAAGTGTGAGAGGGGAGATTTGCACCGGACAGTACGGCCGAGCTACGGTAACGCGGGTGTGACAAACCTCACGGTGCCGAGCTATCTTCTCAATTGGCGCGACCCTCCAACCTGTCGTATACGGCCGAGGTAGGTTGGCCGACCAGGCATGGTCTAAGGCCTGGCCGAGCTATGACTGCTAGACGTTCGGCGATAGGCGCACGTTAGCACGACACAACCGAGCAAATGACAGTCCGAAATGAGTCTAGGCCGAGAAGAGGACCAACGCGCTTCACCTTCAGTTAACCCGGAGAGTTTGGACCGGGATGGTGGTCGGCGTGCGCCCGACCGGATAGCTCGGAAGCTCGGTCGTGTTCTCCGTGGTTGTGATTTTCTCCAGGAAATAGGCCGGTTTTGGTATGCCAGTCAGGTGTGCCACTTGGGCCAATAGCGTGAGGGAGAGGAAATCTACTCCAGGCACGCGTCAATACCGTTTGGCAGTTTTGCATGTACTGGATGGAGGATTTGGCCTTTACACGCGTAAGGTGGTGGGAGGCGAGCACTGCCACCTGTCCAGGGAAGGACAGCAGAGGTAGTGCGTGCACAATCCATAGGCTGCATGGCCAGCTTAGAAAAAGGAAGGGAAGATGAACGTTAGAGGTAAGCAATTGATGCCATCTGAAACACACTCTCTTTCTTTAACAGCCTTCTTCTTCCTCAAGTGATCTGACTTGAACATTTGAGGGTCTATCCGGCAACCCACCGCCGGGCAGCTCACCGTTTGTTTGTTGCCAGGTTAGACGCCGTCACGTGAAGCTTGAATCCAAGGAGTACGGAAAGCAGAGGATATTTCGCCCCCGTACAAAGTGTATAGTAGAAAAAAAAGTTTAAAAAAATTTTAAAAAGGGAGGAGATTTGAGTAGATCTACATCAGATTTGAATAAATCTACCAATCTTCATCATCGAAAACTCATATTCTTCGCCATCGATGAACGAGAAGCAAGAAGTCGGTGTTCGGTAGTTGCCGGTGAATCTCAATCAATGGTGGTTGTCAGTGACTGTGGACCAGAAAAAGAAAGAAAATAAGGAAGGATTGGTCATGGTTGTCACTTGATATTAGAGAAAGAGAGATAAAAATAAGAAGCAAAGTGTAGAGAAAGAAGAGAAGAAAAATGCACACAGGACTTTTGGGACTACTCAAAAAATTTTGAAATCAAATAGAATACATACTTTTCAAAAAGGGCTTGTGAGTAATTTGCCTTACAAGTTTATGGGTTTCCGGTTGGGCTTGGCCCATATAAGCCTAATTTCTTAAATTCAAAATTCATTTAGAAATAATAAGCAATTATAATACAATTTTTAAATTGTATACAACAATTAAAATTTCATATTGAATAATTAAAAATTAAAAATAAATTTTATTTATTAAAATACAAAATGACATTCATTATGCTCAAGAAAATATTACTAGTTTCTTTTATGGTTTAAGAAAAAACAATATAAAGATAAATGAAATTTAAAACAATATCCATCGTCTTAGTGTTGTTTGATTCTTATCCAAATTTGATTCTTCTAATGATATGTTATTTGGTTGGTAATACCTAATTTTGTTTTAAAATTATTAGAAAAATTACATTTACTTATACAAGTCTTACAAATTTAACATAATAGCACTGATTTCCCTTAATAAAGTTAAAACAAACAAAACTAATGCAATGATAAATAAATATTAAAATAAATAAAAGTAATTATAATTTTTTTTAATAAGAGATGATAACATCATTTTTTCATTCATTCAATTCACAAATTACTAATAAAAGAAACTTTAATATTATATGAATTAAAATATTTGTAAAATTTAATATAATTATATCTAAAATATGTGATTAACTGTATTGTCTCAAAGCAGGTGAGTGTAATTTATCTAAATTATTTGAATAATATTAAGAATCATGAAAAAAATATCATGAAATCCTTTATGAAAATTTTTCCTCATTTGATTAGTGTATGGTATTTTTTTATATATATAATCTAACGATAAAAAAATTTTCATGATTATTTTTATAATACCTAGCATTACTCTTATTAATTTAATACGGGCCTTTGACCCTGTGCGGATGACTCTCTTTTAGTTCTGAAAAATGTTTGAGGGTTACAATTTTTGTGGTTCAAATGACTCGAAATTGTCAAAACGACGTCATTTTGGCAATTTCAAAATTGTTTTATACTCAAAACGATATCGTTTTGACAATTTCGAACCATTTAAGTCACAAAAATTGTAGCCCTCAACCATTGCTGTTTAGTTCTAAGTTGGGCTTTGTACCAAAACTAAACTTTTTTTTTTTTAATTTAAATTTTGAGAAGTAGGGAAAAAAAACAAACAAAAGAAGAGGTAATATTGTACACGTGTCAGTGCATAAAATTCGAGGGAACACATTTAGGTTCCTAAGGGGGCGCTGTAGCTTAGCGTAGCCACGTGTTACAGTTCAAACAGTACTCTAGAATATATATAGAGAGAGATATATATATATATAGAGAGAGAGAGAGAGAGAGAGTAAGAGAGTATATGGGTTCTTTGGACTTAATGATCACAACACAGAATTGGATTCACCTGCTAAAATTCTAGGGTTTTTCTAAGTCGTCGTTCACTGGTTTCTCTATATCGGTAAGTCTTCTTCTCAAAGATTCGATTCTTCGATTCGGATTTGTATATATATATATATATATAGATATAGATATAGATGGTGTGTGCATGTATGAGTAGGGTGTTTGACTTCTAGGGTTTTGAAGAATTTGGGATTCTGAGTGTTTCGTTGTTTATTATTCCTATTTTGATTTGAACATGTTTTGTACTGGGGTTTCTGTGGAATATAGGGAAGCTATTCAGCTATGATGATGTTTTTTAGCTGGAGAAAATCTAGGTTGTGGCATTGAACTAGACAGATTTTCGGATTTTTTTTATTTATGTTTATGCATGTTTTTCCAAGGTGTTTTACATTTGTTATATTCCAATTATTGGGTATATATATATATACACACACATGGATTTTGTTGATGAGTGCCCTAGGGCACTTGTTAACAAGTTTGAAATAGTTGTAAATTGTTTATGAGAGTGTGTCGTAAAGAATGGACAACCATATTAAGCTCTTTTAACCAATGATGCCTTAGGGCACTCGTTAGCAAGACCCTCTACACATTTTTGATTGTGAAAGTTATATGAATTAAGTTGGCTATGGAATTGAATTTTGATCAGAAATGTGAATTCTGTTATTAAGGTCCTTTAGGCTATGTTAGGATTTGCAGAGGGACTTGTGGAAGAGAAAAGTGAATGAAATAGAAGCTTCTTTTATTTTCTTTTTTCTTTTTGCTTTCCTTCCACAAATTCTCCATTAATCTTTAATCCAAACATAACCTTATGGTTCTATTATTTCTTAGTTGGGGTGTTTGATAACGGGTGAATTTTCGGTTACCCTTTTTTCCAATAAGAAAGAAAATCCACCTATGTATGTGGGTTTTGGCAGAGATGCATATGAATTCATCAATAAGATGAGAAACAGTAACAAGAAGGAGAGGTGGATATAAAAAAATTTTAAAACTAGAGTAGACTCCCCAAATTGTGTGTGATGCAATACCAAAAGACGTACTCAAAATTTTTGGATGGAAAGTTGTAGAAGAAAAGATAATGGTAATATATAATGAATTTCATGCACTTATAGTAATCATATTATGCCTCAAAACGTAAGGCTTAATCATCATGATTTATTTGAAAAATATGTAAGTTATCCATAATATTTTTCAAATTATATATTGTAAATTTAGAAACCCAGATACAAAAATAGGTGGTATGAGATTATTAATCATGGCTAAATGTCACCAACTTTTGAATAGAAGTCCAAGTAACCACGAGGAAACTGTTAATGTTCAATTTGTCTAGCATGCCATATTGTGTTTGCTTATATGAATTCATAGTTTAATTAAATGTCTAGGCTCTCAAGCAAATTTATTTGAGGGCCTTGAAAATTCAGGTACGAGGCGTTAACCACATTGCCTTAGTTTGTTCCTGAAGGCATTTCACTTGTGGTGACATCAAGAGAGCCTGAAGCATTAGCCTTAGAAGCATTTTGTTGCAATTTATGGTTAATTTGACTGCTCTTCTCTTGGTCCTTGAACTATCTGTGCTTATGTGGTTCTGGATTTTTCTTGCATCTTGTTAACTATTTATGATATTGATGGTTTTGTGAAGGAATTTGGAAGCATGCAGTCAAAGTCAAAAAGTGCAAGTCAAGTAGAAGCTAATCCATATAACATTTCACCATCAGCAGTATGTGCAGAACCTTGGTGGCGCAGTACTGGATATAATTACGTCCCCCCTGCTGTGATAGGGGGGAACACATCTAATTCTTCTTCTCTAGAACAATCAAAAGATGGCCAATCACAATCTGATGGTGCGTTGGATGAGGATGAGGATGATGCTATCAGAGAATCACAAATTAGTGCTTCTCCACGTTCAAGTATTCTTCAAACTAATACACTGTTGTGGATGGTTTTATATATTTTGAATGAATAGCACAAAAATAATGACTTGAATGATATAGTCTGATTTGATGACACTGGAAACTAACCATACATTTTTGGGGCACTTGTGTGTAGGTCCTAATAAGTGGACTTATTGTCTAATAGGTCCTATTGGAAAATTTTGTTATAAAAAAAGTCACTAATTGTAAGTTTTAGCGACGATTTATAAAAATCATGACAAAAAAAAAGTCACTAATTGTCAATTTTTAGCGATATATATAAAAAATTGTCACAAAAAAATTATTTTTACCGACAATTTTATCAAGACTTTTTCAATAGGACTTGATGGGAATTAAATCCAACTATTAGGATCTATTGATAGTTTACTCTACATTCCCCCCCCCCCCCCCCTTTTTTGATTGGCTTGCCATACATTTTCCTCGATGACTTATTATTCTCATGGATTTCTCATCTGTCATATGCTACAGATTAATTGTTGATTCGTCTATTTATTTTATTATTATAATATTTTCATTGTTATATATATTCGTGTGGGCATAGGATTTGAGGAATTTTATTTGATCAAGTGATGTGTATTTTCTTTGGTTACTCATCCAAGAGAAACTGGTATAGAATTTAAAATTTGTCATTTATTGAACTTGAATGTGAGAAACAAGGATTCACTTAGTTTTGTTTATTAAAACCATTTTCAGGTACTTTTGTAGAGTTTTTTATACACACACACAACTTAGTTCAGGAGTTAAAGTACGATGATGAGAAGGGTTAAGGCACTCACTGTGTCCGACCTGATTCAGCCTCTACTTATCACCTCCTGTTTCACCAGTTCAGCTTCATCAATTAAGATTCATTTGAGGCAACATATAAAGTTGTCAATCAAGATTAAAGACAAACAAACAATTACGCAAATATGGCAGCTTTAAAGTTGTCATTTTCAACTTAATTTAGGACATTATATTCTATTGAACTTGTTCAGTAGAAGTTCAAAATCACTCCTTCAGTTGAAAACTTGGACTCTTTTTAGGGGATTTATCATGCTTTAAGTGGTACCTAAAAGTAAAGTCATGTAATGTTAGGAAATACAAACTGCTGAAAATTTTCAGTATCAGTGATGCGGCATGGAAATAAGGCTACAATTGGCCCTCTTTCTTAAGTATTGCGCATAATTCCTTTTTAGATGAAGGTATTTCTCGTTGTACACAATTATGTGTTTTTTCCCATTGTAGTTTCTCTGTTGTTAATTAATTTTGTATACCCGAGTTCTTTTTTTGCCATTGTAATGTCTTTGGCGTGCTCAACAGTGGGAAATTTTTCAATGTGGTACTAATGGTGATCTTATTTCAAGGATAGATGGAAATTATGGACAAGGACACCAGAATTTCCAGCATCAAACATCAGCCATACCTCCTAGGAGTAATGAAAGCCTTACACAGCCTCCACAGCTGGAACTTGTTGGACACTCTATTGTAAGTCTGCTTTTTCAACTTTTCTTCACCTGGCTAGAATGTGAGAGCTGTCTTGATGATTTGCTTTATTTCTGTGCTCAATGTATGAAATCAGAGAAGTCATACTGGCATGACTTAGAAACAAAAAACATTCCTAGTGTTCTTGTAACTCTTGCAGGCTTGTGCATCAAATCCATATCAGGATCCATATTATGGGGGAATGATGGCAACTTATGGTCCTCAGCCTATGGTATGTATGCATGCATTATCTCTGCGACATGTATTATAATGTTTAGCAATTCTTTTTGGTTTTAAGAATTAAGAACCAAAAAAAATAATTCTTTTTAATTATTATGATTGTCTATTCTGTAAAGTTCATTCTGTTGCTGTATTATTAATGTTAATGTTGAATAGATTTACAAATGTATCAAACTCCTGATGTACTGTCTAACAAATTATTGTAATGGTCAGGTGCCCCCTCATCTATTTGATATGCATCATGCTAGAATGCTTTTGCCCCTTGAAATGGCACAAGAGCCGGTTTATGTGAATGCGAAGCAATACCATGGGATTCTGAGGAGAAGGCAGTCACGTGCTAAAGCGGAGCTCGAAAAGAAGCTTATAAAAGCTCGAAAGGTCAACTTCCCAAATAATCCTTGTTTCTTATTTTTGTTTCCACCTTATTTGATTAGAGTTTATATAAATAACATATAATCTAGGAATTATCCGTTGCTTCCTTATCTGAAAACCATACAATCATAGAAGTGATGCTTTTTTTTTTAATGATTTCTCATGACTCTTACATATTACATGTCTCACTATAACTTCATTGTATATTTGACTTTGTTGTGGTTTTCTAGAACTTGTTTGGTTTTCTATTGTTGACAGAGGTATAGTAATATTATGCTTTCAGTCAACAATATCATAAACCCATGGATTATAGGTAGAACAATTTATTTATGACAAAAACCGCCACTGTGGAATGCTGCAAATGCTGACATTAGGATGGATAGACAAGATGATATGATACTAGACCAGGTCAAGATGATATTAGTTCATTGTCATCCATTATTAATAAAATACAATAATAATAAGAAGAAAATGATTGGATGAAATGATAGAGTTGTACCTACTGATTTGATTACCAAAATGAACAAATAGTAGCAGGAATTAGCTTTGTTGTACGTGAAGTAATATGTTTCTTAACCGGTAATTAATTGATTAAAATAAGACAAAAAGATGAGAAAATGGTATAGATAGTTTACTTATCTAGGTAGGTAAAAAATAAGGATGGCTATAAGAAAGGTTGATAAAGAGTTGTCCAGATTTCTGGTCACTCCCTCTTTTGGGATGAGTGATTATTTGAATATCAATAGGCAGGGGGGAAAACAAAGAAAAAAAAAATGTTTAAATTTGAAAAAATAATTCAGAAGAGCAGATCCCTTCATCATCTTATAAATTTACAAGGTCTAATAGGATTTGAATGAAAAGTTTTATTTCACACTATCAGATTTAAAGTAGTCATCAATGTTTGCATGGATATATAGTTGTGAAATTTTAATCTCATCATTTTAGTGCTCTCTCTCTCTCTCTCACAGAAATATTAGTCTTAGATCTACTTTGGAGAGCAAGACTGGGTGTACCAAAATGAGTAAAACCTAAGATCTCACCGTGATGTCTGCAATGAAGTCCTTTATGTGGATTGCCTTTTTTTTAACCACTAGTTCAGTTTTCTGTGCTCAGAGAAATGTCCAATTTTACAATTGTCTGTTCACCATTTTTAATTTTTCCATCCACATTCTTCTGAATTTTCAAAAAGTGGTACACTCTTGGAATAGGATTCTTTGTATGAAATCAACCTTGACCATAACTTTATTGCAATAAGTTGAAGAATCATTCCAATTCTTGCTAGAGATGATGAAATTTGGTGAGTCGTCATCTTAGTTATTTCGGGTAAGTAGAACCTCTTTGTTTTTTTCTACTAAATAGCCATTTTTTATATTTTTTTACCTCTTTGTTGTTTCAGCTGTATATCTATTCATAGTTGTCCTATTTTTTTAAAAAGCCCTTTAGGTTTCCTATTCTATTAATTTCTTCTCTTTTTATTGTATTTTATTTTATTGTTGTTGTTACTGGACATGACATTGTATATGGATTCATCCATACCTATTTTCACATTGAAATATTAATGTATGAGGTTTGTAATACATGCGTTGTTTTCTTCTTCCGTTTTTCCTACAGCCATATCTTCATGAATCCCGCCACCAGCATGCTATGAGAAGGGCAAGGGGAACCGGAGGTCGTTTCGCTAAAAAGTCCAATAACAACACAGCTGATGAAACAGGAACAATTTCAGGTTCGGCCATCTCATCACACTCTGCCAGCTCATCAGGTTCTGAACCTTTGCACTGTGAAGCAGCCAAAACCCAGAATAATCATCGCGAAGCAAAAGGGCCTAAAGTGCATGAGACATATGATGGGCGAGGATATCAGAATGACAGTAGCCTCCGGGCATCAACATATGGTGGGCATTCGGCCAAGGGAGGTGAAGGAGACTCTTCAGGGCAGCAATGGGGGAGTGTCTCATCTAATAAGGCTTCACAAAGGGCACTTGCTATTTAGTGAGGCCTAGGGTGAAAACACGGGTGTTGGTTGAGGTAGAATCATTTATGCTCGTGTGTTTTGTTATGGCAAATCATTCTTGGCTATTTTAAGCTTGAATGGCAACTCATTCTTGGCTTTACTTGTGGTGGGGTAAAATAACAGAAGATGGAGAGATGTTAAACCAATCTCTGATCTTTTGTGTTTTGTATATAGAGTGAACTCATTTAGAATTAGAACTTTGAAGGAAAGTCTTTAGGGAGGTTTGAACAAATTAAACAACATCCTAGGAACCATGTAAAGTGTTTGACAAAAGACTTGCTTGTTTGGGATTTCAGTTGTGCCTTTGTTTGGAGAAGAAAAAAAAGTTTCAAATAATGGATGTCAAGTAGATATGTGGGTTTGTTTTTGTTCTGGTATTTTTTTGCAGGAGTTTGTTGTTTTCTAGCGTATTAGTGTGACTTGGGGTTGGGAGTTTGGTTAGCCTATGCTTCTTTCTGAATATTTTCTGTGGCTGCTGTTAGACATCTGTTTGAACACCGTTTATATATATATGAAAATTGATGTGGGTTTATTTCAGGGATATAAATAGAGCCAGAAAAAGCTTAGTTCTGCTGGAATTAAAGCGTTCTGAATGGTGCATAAAACAGTTTGTTGGTAGACAACCTAGTTCCTGGTAACCTAGAATTTCATGTGTTGCCTGCCTTGGTTCATCAATTGTCTTGAGACCTAGTGGTTGATTCTATTATGTTTTTTTGTTTTCTTTCTTGGTGTTCTGCAAATAAATGAATCCAAGTGGTAGAAAATTGGATCCTGACTAATGAGGGGGCAACCATTAATGTGTATTTGCAATTTGGAAGGGAGGGAGAAGTTGGTTCATTGACTGACTGAACTTGGAGGTTACTAGTTCAAAGGCACATGTGGGGGCATTGGAGAATCTTGACACAGAAAATAAACGATTAATTTCAGATTGGTTTTCTGAAGGATAAAGGTTGAAGCCTCTTGTCCAGCCTAAATCAAACATAAACCTGCTCAATCAACACGAACAGCGAAAAATTGAAGAAAAAAGAAAAATGCACACAACAGCAAATACCATGATATATCAAGTATAAACCTGCTCAATTCACCCCCGAAAAAAATATATCAAAAAATCAAATAAGATTTACTTTCTTATGAAATTTCCCTTCTGAGTCGTATCAATATTGAGACAGGACTGATTCATTTGTTAACATAATAGGATTCAATCAAAATTTCAGGACGTACCAACCAGGGAGCTCAAGAATTGAGGGTCCTTAACTTGTCTCATTGGAAGCACCAATGCTCAGGCACACAATGATACCAATGAAATGGAATCATAAAGCAAGAAAACAACCACCAAAATCATCAGATAATTAAGAATATCTCATCAGAGTTGGCAGTCAGCAAATTCTGGGTATCCAATCAAAGCAGCAGAGCATAAAACTTTGAGACCAACTGATTTATTCTCATAGTCTAATACATACTTCTACACACAGTTAAAATAATAATAAAAACCATCAAAAAGGAAGTACAAAAAATAGAAACTGTATTCTGTTTCTGGTTGGTATTTCCATGTTGTACAATCATTAATCATCTTGACGTTGATGATGATGATTCGGTGTCCTCCATGTTTCCAACAACATCTTCATCCACATGTTGATCCAAGATGATTTCTTCGTCTAGGTCATCTGGGGTAACCACTTTTTCAGGGCCTGCATTGCTCCCATCAGTAAAATTATCATTGGACTCAGTGGTGTTAACCACAGTTTGTTGCTTATCCATCATCCCAGACAAAGCCAATCTTGGAGACCACTCAAGAACATCATCAATAATGTTGGAAACCCGCTTTTGATACCTGCAAGTAGAGAGTTTCCATTTCACACCCATGCATGGTAAAAGATTTATAAAATATACTGGATTGCTTCAGAAAAACCACCGGTGTATTCAACTATTTCACAAAAATCCACCACCAAAACTAAGTTTGCTTTGAATAAATTCTCAAGTTTTTGGTGATTAATAAAATCTCTCCTTTTTATTTTTTTTTTGGTCTTCATAGGAGTTCAGAGATGACAGAATTGTACAGCAGAGCAGAACCACGGCTGGGAGCTCTGCTACGAAGAATGTCAATACAGAAACCACCACAATCAAATAATTCTAATCATTGATGGTATGTTTGGTTCACTGGAATGAAAGTAGAGTGGAATGGAGTGCTTATTTCTTGGCCTTTCTACAAAATGAGTGGTGAATGATAATTCCATTTGCAATGTATTTCCATAATTTTTTTAGTGAACCAAACGTGAGAATGGGCATTCTAATGGAATGATCATTCCATTCCACTTTTATTCCAATGAACCAAACACTACCTAAGAATTTTCAAAAACTAGACAAATGTAATTTAATCACAATAATGTTCACAAAGCATGCCACTAAAATAAATAAAACAATCAATCTCTAGGCAAAATCATATGCCTAACAAGCTGAATGTGTAGGGCACTAGTAACTTTCAGATTGTGTAGTAATATAATTGAAGATATTCACATCATGGTCATTCACTCCATTGTACTACTGAGATTTAGCAATTGTGCAGATAGTGAAGGACAGGAAATCATTTTCCTCAAGTAATCAGGTTAAAAAGAGAGGATATTTAACAGACCTGGCTCTGGCAGCCTCATCAGGGGCATGGTGCCTCAGAAGTAATATGACCAACACAGCCACTATTGCATAGAAAAGCCGTGCTGTCCACTTTGGTCGCTCCTCCTCATCTTTCTGGGGCCAGAAACGGAATAATTCACTCAGTGTTGCTTCCTCTGCAAGGATGTTGGGGAAAAACCATACACGTTTTCCGAAAAGAATCCATATAGCACCAAAAATTGTAGCTCTCACTGCAATCAAAAATAAATCCTTCATAACCAAAAAATATACTTAATGACATGATAATTTCAACAACAATATACATATATATAATCTAGACAAACAGCCAAATGTGCAGGACTCTTAAAAGTAGTGAAAGCAAGAAAAATTGTCGGAGTTCACTAGAAAAATTGACAGGTGGCCGGTGCATACTATTCCAATCAATCTAAAAAAACAATTTCATACCTACACCAGTACCCATAACTGAGTAAAAACATTTTATGGAGGATGTAAGACCCATTAAGATAATTGTGGTAAAATTAAAATTGAAACCATAGCCACTGGGAGACTTACCTAAAAGCAGGGAAAGTATAAGCAGAAGGACCCCCGCACACGAGTAGAGGATGAGCAGCTTGGCCCGATGGGGATATACAGGAAACAAGCAGATTGCAAGAGTCAACACAGGCCAAAAAAATGACAGAAGTGTTTGCCACAGTGGCCGTCGTTTTACAAACGTCCAGGCAAAAAAAGCATCATTTTCGGAAAATACTTGATCCTGCAATACATAGTTAATAGATCTCAACAATCAATTAGGAAAACATGCTCTAGACTTCCAAGAAAAATTAGACAATGCATTGAACATGAATTGAGGAGCTGTTAAACATTCAAGGGTTGTTGAAATCCAAAAGAAATAAAGCATAACCCAGCTAGAAAACTAGAAAGCTATGCAGCCAGGATTCCTTCCTGACATCCAGGTTGACCGTTCTGAAGGAATACAATGATCACATCCTCCCCTATTCATGATAATAAATAAATAAAGCAACAGGCCAACAAGGAAACTAAGCAACATAGGAAATTTTTTTTTATCAGCAACAGGCCAACATAGGAAATTAATAGAGATATAATCATATACATATAGAACCTTCCATAATTCAGGGAAGGCCTCAACAAGTGCACCATCATGTCAAGAGACTCATGAAGCAAATATATCTACTACGAGTCTAGGATAAAAATTTCCAAGATAGTACATATAAAATGAAACAAATCCTTTAAAGATTTTTTACTGAACATGAAATACTCCATCCCATTTATTGGAAATTTGATCTAATCACTATCTTGAGCCACTAAAGCTGTCCTACAGCATGCACCTTCAGATATTTAGTTATGTACTAACCAGTGTTTTAAAAAGCTCTAGGCGCATCGAAGCGCCCAGGTCACCTGGAGCCTAAGCGCCGAGGCGTGAGGCGAGGCGTGCGCCTCACCAAAGCGAGGCGCAAGTTATAAAAGTTAAGCAAAATATTAACATCACACAATTTTCAACATAGAAAGTATTTAATATGTACATTACTAATTTTTTTAATAAGAAGAGCAGAGAAGAAGAAAAAAAATAATTAATTTTTTTAATATATATTATTTTATTTATTTATTATATTTTTTACATAATGTGTTTTAATTAATTTTTTTTATTTTATTTTACATACATGTTTATTTTTTTTATTACTATGAGTAAGTATGTATTATATATTATATAATAGATATTATACGTATTATATAATAGGTATACGTATATTATATATTATTTAATATATTATATATTATATAATAGGTATAGTATATTATATATTATTTATTTATTATATTATATAAGTATATTATATAATAGGTATCATATAATGTATTATATATATATATATGAATCAAGAGACAGAAGCGAGAGAGAGAGAGAGAGATCGCGATCGCAATTGCGAGAGAGAGAGATCACGATCACAATCGCAAGAGAGAAGGCGAGAGAGATTGCGATCGTGAGCCAGACAGAAGCGAGAGAGAAGACGACGAAAGAAGAGATGAGAATAGAGGAGAAGAGAAGACGAGGCAGAAGAGAAGAAGTAGAGACGAACCTGAAGAAGCTCAAATCAGTCGATTTCGAAGCTCAAATCAGTCGATTTCGAAGCTCAGATCAATCGATTCGAAGAAGCTCACCAACAGATTTGTATTGTATAAGAGTTTTAATCCTATGTGGCTGGTACACAAACACAAAACAGGTCATCCCTAGCCGAAGCGCATGAAGCGTGCGCTTTCAGCCTAGGCGAAAGGGGCGCGCCTCAGCGCCTTACGTGCGCTTCTTGCAATGCGCCTCGCTTCGTCTACTTCGAGCGCCAACCTTGCGCCTCGCCTCGCTTAGCACCTAGGCGCGCTTTTTAAACACTGATACTAACAAAAAAATCAGTCAAGGAAAATAACTTGATAATAATTAGATAATCTAAAAACTACATACCAGATTCAAAAGACCATTACAAAATCTCATAGGCATTGCTTTTGTTCCAATACACCAAAAGGCAAAATGAAAGAAAGACATAGTAGCAACGCTTCTTCTGAATAAGCTGTTGACTGATTAAAGAATTGACCGATTCTTCTTTTAGCACATAATAGGTCTCACTTATCGAAAAATGCAATTTTAGGAAATAAGTGTGGATGTTTTGGCCAATACTCTCTGCTGTGAACTCTGATATCTGCTTTCAAAAAGCAGGTTTTGTTGTTCAGCACCCTTGAAACTAATACCCTCTATAAAAAAATATTAAAAAAGAAAAAAAGAAAAAAAAAGCATGTTTTACGTCTCACTTATTCGCTAGTTGTTGTGAGCGTAGTGTAATTAACCCTCTACAAAAAAGTAACTGGAACAAAATGAATCTATACCACTAGGAGAAATCGAATATAGCTGACTTATTACATTAAAAAAAAGAGAAAGAAGTGTAGAAATATCAATTCATGATGGAAATTTATGCTCTAGAATTAGGGCTTGGAGCTTTAACATAATGTGGAAAAATTAACATAGAAAGGGACCTTCAGCTGTCAACTGTTGTTTTTAATATCTTGGTTCAAATAATTGTTTGATAAAGCAAACACTAAAATATAAGAAGGAGTCTTTAGTACTTTACTAATATAAACTGGGTCAAAATTATTTTATTAAAGACACACATAAACTTGCTGAGCAATATGAGAAGATAATAAAAAATTGATATAAAAAAACGAAGCATAAAACATAAGAATAACACAAAAAAATTTCAAATCCATTCTTGATCCTTTCTAAAACTAAGAAAGAAGAAAACCAAATCACTAAAACTACGTGATAGTATTGTTGCACATTCTGATAATAATAGCACTTTTCTACAAAGTGAACTAACCTCATATATACAATTTGAATACATGAAGTTAATAAGGCACTGGGTAAAGAAGTAAACCCCTCATTAAAGAAGCAAATAAGTGATATAAAGGAACAAAAAACATTAAAATATTCTCTACATGGCATCGAGAGAACAAACTCACAGGAAATATCTCTAAATGTGCTGGCCAAGTAGACAATTTTCTCTTCCCAGGCCGAACAGTTTTCACCACACGGTCACAGCGCACCAAAAGATTCTTTCCCAGTAGAATATTGCCAATGTCTTCTATTTCTAGGTTCTTATCTGATTCTAGTATGTCTTTGAGCTCTGGATGATTTTTTAAAAAGCTAACAAAATCTTTTCCTCTGAAATATTCCACACGTGTCTCTTGTAAGACGGCCCACCTAGATTCCAAATCTTTATGGTCTCTCACCTTCTCAGCAAACAACTGAAATACATCCTTCTTGGCAGCTTGTTTCTGAAATTATGATAAAAAAAAATTAAAAAAAATTAGAAAACAAAAAAATAACTCATAACTCAAATTATTCATGATCTATGATAATATAAGATACCAAATCAGCCAAAATAAACCATTCTCTAACAAACAGTTCAGCACATTCACTAGACGTACATGATACCCCAGTGTCAGGCATGAATGCCGGGTGACAAACTATGGTTGCATATGGTTTAAAATGAGTCCTTAGTAAAAAAACAGTAACAAACAAGAAGAATGCAAGGCAGATAGGCCGCATGATCACTTAAAAGCACTTATATACGGTGTTCTAATTTCATTTAAAATATTTCTTCTTAAATATGCAAGACGGGAAACAAGAAGAGGTCCATTTCAACTGCCAAATCAAAACAGAACTCAAACAGGAGTCATATTGATAAACACACAATGAATTATACCACCATCAATACTTAATAGTGCATTTTATGACATGCCATAATCTTAGTTGTTATGGCATTAGCAGTATGGAAATTATCTCGTAAAAGGTTTCCGTTAGAGGGAGAATAGGAGGGGTGAGGAAAAAAGTTATAAGCCACCCAAAATCATAAATAGCTACAGGGCACTCCTTGCATATAACACAGCAGTTACAATTGCCGAACTAGTCTAAAAAATATGATATATTTCCAATAATTGCTATTCAATTAATAGAAAGTCCTGCCACCCTCGCCTTCATTCACCGCACAGATTTGACTAAGGGAGAACTTCACGCCGAACATTCTACTATGTAACATGGACCCTATGGCCCCGTTTGTTTGGGGTTATAGGAAGGGGATTGGAACTATTAATACCTTGCAATGAAGCACGGGTGCGGGTACGAGTACGGTACGGGTACGGGTACGGCGATACGGCAAAACCCCAAAAAAGTAGGATACGGGTACGGCTGCGGTACGCCGATATTTTTTTATTTTTTATAATTATGGTTAAAAGATCCAATGTACAAATTGAAGTTAAATATCAAAACTAAAAAGAGAACTATAAAGCTAAAGACAAATATTAATATATTTAAATTTAACATAACATAACCAACACCAATTCAGTCCATAATCCAAGCAAAGGAAAAACAACCAACACCAAAAGAAAAACAAGGCCAATCCAATCCATAACACAAGCAAAGGAAAAAAAAACAAAAGAAAGCCCTATATATCTAAACTTGACACTTCAAAGTTCACTTCCATCAACTTCATCATTGAATAAAATAGCTTCCATCTCTGGCTCATCAAGTGAAAGATTTGCAATTTCAAGGAAACCAGAACCCTCCAATGAATCAAATGCATCTCCCCCAACGTCCCATAACTTGGTCTCTCCTTCTGTGTATAGTTGACTCCTCCTTGATAAGAGACGAATATTGGAGTGCACAAAAACCAAATCCTCGCACCGTTGTGGTGTCATTTTATTCCTCCTCATAGAGTGAATGAAAGAGTAGGTGCTCCAATTCCTTTCACAACATGATGAGGAACATGGTTGGCTAAGTAATTTCACTGCCAAGGATTGGAGCATAGGTGCAAAAGAGCCATGTGCCAACCACCAAACCACTGGTTCCATTACTCCTCTATCACATATTGAGTCAGAGTCACTAAAACTTTCCAAACAACCTGAAAACTTCGCATACTCGGTATTAACAACCCTTCTCTCATCTGAATCAGGAAAGTATCTCTTAAAACACTTGATTCTCATCTCAGAAATTTCAACATCTTTGTGGGGAGGAACACGAATGGGATTTTCATGAAGCCACATCCCACTATAATACCTAGATTTCATAATTAGAATAAAATAATAAGTAAATTATGCAATGAAAAAAATTAAAGTATAAATCTTGGATTCATGAGTCAAATGTGAATTATACCTTGGATTCAAGGAATGAGCAAGGCAATGAAGAGGTGTGCTACTTTTTGTCCACCTTTCCACTAATATTTGATGCACTACAGAATAAAAGGATGACTCTTCATTTTCTGACTTCCCTTCACGCCTATAGATGGATGCCTTCACCCGTTCAATCATTGAATCCCACATCTCATAAACCAAATGTAGACATGGCTTATCAGTGTCACAAAATCTAAGCATCTCATAAATAGGCAATGTGAATGAGAGTATATATTCAATCTTATCCCACCAAACATCATTCAACAACTTTTCCTTTACAACAGCTGCTTTCCCAACATCATCTTCCTTGTAAGAAGCCCATTTGTCACTTATGACCATTGTTTGGAGACCATGATATATAAGTTTAAACCTTTTTAGCATAACAATTGCAGATGCAAAGCGTGTATCTGCAACAGAAAGTAGTTTCAAAGGTATAAACTCATTAAAAATAACTAATCTCATAGAATGATTCATGATGAAATTTTTCACAAACATTACATCATCAATCACAGTAGTGATCCAATGGCATTCATCATAAGCATATGCAGCAAGTCCAACTTCCTTCGCAGCACAAATGTTCTTAAGAGCAAGATTAAGAGTGTGAACTACACAAGGTGTCCAAAAGATCTTCGGATAATTACCTTGAATAATTGATCCAGCTGCACTACAAACTGGAGCATTATCAGTAATTACCTGAATTACATTATTAGGACCCACTTCATCAATCACTTCACTAATTAGTTTGGCAATATGATACTTGTCCTTGGTCTCACCCTCACAATTAACAGCTTTTATAAACATAGCTCCACCATTACATGCTGCCATAAAATTAATGAGAGGCCTCCTTTGTGCATCAGTCCATCCATCAGATACTATACTCAACCCCTTCTCATCCCATGACTTCTTAGTTGGTTCCAATAACCTTTCAATATTTGCCCTTTCTTTTTGAAGTAAGGTAGTCCTCAACAAATTATATCCAGGAGGGACATACCCAACAATTTGATTCTCAGCAGCATATTGAAAAGCATCCACAAAGTATGGATTCCTAGCCAAATGGAAAGGCAAACCGGCTGAATAGAACATACGGGCTATTAAAGAATGTAAATGCTCTCTAGCACTTTGATTGAATGCCCTATCTAAAGGACTACTCCCAATTGCCTTTCTCTTTCTTGGTGCATAACCTTCCATTCTAAATGTTCCAACATTTTCTACACTGTCGTGGCTAGCACTAATTTGAGAAGATGGAAGTGGTAAAGGAACATTTTTTGGCTTTGCCATTTTTTTTCGGTTTTCAGCTTCTTGATCTACCTTTCGAATTTCAGAAAGAAGATCACTCTTATTCTTCACAGTTGCACACACTCTAATTCCATGGCCAGTAAGTAGCAACAAATGGGCTCTAACTCTAGAACACGACCCTTGGTACTCAATGTTACAAAAATTACACTTAAATTTTGTATTACCACTTCCTCCTTCTCCCCTTTTAACTAATTTTGTAACATAGCCCCAAAGAGGAGCATTTTCATCTCCAGATTGATCAATGGAAGGAGCAGAAGCACTTGCAGCAGATGAACCTAAACTGCTTGATGAACTCATTTTCCTATAAGCATAAAAAATAATATTTTTGATTATTAACTAAACTGTTTTATAAGCATAAACTGTGGTGAAAAGCTTATACATATAATTTAACTAAACTGCTTATTACATTCTATAAGCATAAACTGTTTTTTCAGGAATAACTAATTTTTTTTGATTCTTAGCATTTTCATCTCAAATTTTTTATTATTAATAACTAATAATAATATTTATGATTATTACCATTTATGATTATTAGCATTTTCATCTCTAATATTTATTATTAATATTTATTAGCGCATTTTCAGTATTAATAACTAAAGAAGAAACAAGAAAAAAATAAATAAATAAAGATGAAGTAATTTTTTTATTATTAATAACTAATAATAATATTTATGATTATTACCATTTATGATTATTAGCATTTTCATCTCTAATATTTATTATTAATATTTATTAGCATTTTCAGTATTAATAACTAAAGAAGAAACAAGAAAAAATAATAATAAATAAAGATGAAGTAATTTTTTTATTATTAATAACTAATAATAATATTTATGATTACCATTTATGATTATTAGCATTTTCATCTCTAATATTTATTATTAATATTTATTAGCATTTTCAGTATTAATAATAATAACTAAAGACGAAATAAGAAAAAAAATATATATATATGCGTCGAAAAGGAGAGGAGATTAGGGCAAAACAATGATGAGGAGGGTGATCTGATCTCTGCGTCGAAGTCGAAGCCGAGGGTCAAAGTCGAAGACGAGGGTCGAATCTCTGGGTCGAAGTCGAAGACGAGGGTGAGTGAGGGCCGAAGTTGATCTGTTTCGAAGTCGCAGACGAGGGTGAGGGTTGAAGATGAGGGTGAGAGTCGAAGTCGATCACTGTTCGAAGTCACAGAAGAGGAAAATGAAGATGGTCGAAGTCGCCTCTGTTTGCTTTGCTTCGATGAGATGCCAAACAGTGATGAGATTAGGGCATTCGCAGGTATACACATTTTTTTTTTTTTTTTTAAAAAAAAATTTCTTAATATTGCTCCGGTACCCCTCAATTTTTCAAAAAAATTGATTTCTGCCCCCGACGTACCCAAAACGTACCGAAAACGTACCCAAGCCGTACCCATGACGTACCCAACTGAGGCAGACGTACCCAACTGGTTTTTGCCGTACCCGGTACGCGTGCAGCCGTACCGGTACGCGTATCCGCACCCGGTAAGTACCCGGTGCATGTACGGCACTATTTTTAGAGTACCCGTGCTTCATAGATACCTTGGTATTACTAATACCTTATTTGTTTTGAGAGATGGTCTTGGGACTACTAATACTTTGGTATTACTAATACCCTTAGAAGGGAGATTCATAGTGAGGAGGTAGAGATAGTATTAAAAAAATAGGAGGGGATTATAAATTTTTTTATTTTTTATATATTGGGAACTTTTTTTTAAATATTAATGTTTAATTTTTTTATTTTTTTATTTGTTTTATTATTTTATATAAAAATAATTTAACAATTTCTCACTATCAATTCTCTCACTATTAATCCTCTCACTATCAATCCCCTTCATTCTATCTCTGAAAACAAACGGGGCCTATAATATGTGTCGAAGTGTCCGATACACCTAATTCCCATGTCCAAGGAAATTGTGACACGGAAAAATATCAATATTTCTTAGTACACTCTTTTTATTTTCTACGGTAAAATGGTATTAATAAGGTGCTATAGAGCATTTCAAACACAATATGGCGTGTTATGCATAGTTTTATCGCAAACTCAATTTATGAATATGTTTCCTGGGTGAATGTCCAACTCAAATGATGAACATATCCCATATAACCTTACCCAAGTGTCTGACACAATTACTTCATACATTTAGAAGAATCATTGAAACATAGTTCCGTAATTACCGTAATTTTGTCATCCAACCTCCTCAACCTAAGACAATTTCTCAAAGAGATGCTTGCCAAAAAAATTTGGAGCCCTCCAAAATTGAGTATTCTAATGCCTTCTTCTCCACACAAAAATGTGCTCCACTTTATCTTCCTTATCTATTTTATGATTTATCACAAAGACCTAACAAAAAGACCTGAAGACAAGCATTCCCATGTCTTCCTTCTGCGCCTAACAAAAAAAAGGGAAGGGGTTCGAAACCCCTGTGCAACAATAATTTTCAACATCCAAAAATAAATAAATAGAGTATGACATCTTTAACTAAAAGATAACTCCCTCTTGTATTTGGTCTAGTAACAATGGATTCATAAGGAGTCATAGTGCATTGATTAAACAACAGTTCTTTTTTTTTTAAGATAGGAATTAAACAACAGCTCTAAAAGGTTAGCAATTGATATACTCATAAGAAAATTTACAAGCATCAACACATTAAATGACCAAATGTGATACCCTAGAAAAATTATATATATATCGATATGAACCCTCAAAAAATTGCTCTAATGCACCCAAATAAGACAAATAAGTTGGAAGACAATAAGAAATGGCCAAATTAATAAAAATAAGACAATAAGTTGGAAGACATTTATCTAAATTCTGCAATTTGGGTTTTTTTCTGCCTTTGGAATGATCCTTTTAGGAAATTAAAATTGTGAAGAAATTAAAATGGGGCACGATTATTAACGAAAATCCCAATGTCCATCATCAAAACAAACACAAACTACGAATCACGTAAATAAACACATTCAAAAAGCCCGAAATTGCAGCGAAACAAATCGCTAAACAGTAACAGTGTGGCTTAGCCTCAACGATGCAGATCTTTCGAAAAACTAATCGCAAACCCTAAAATTCGTAGAATGAGAATGAGAATGCGAGAAATGAACGGTACAGAAAGAAGCAAGCAAAACACACTAACCCTAGGAGGAGTATCGCTGTTGAGATCTCGGTTGCTTCCATTCTGTATCGCCCCAGAGGATCGCCGGACCCTCTTCTTCTCCGCGCCCGATTTCGTCATCTCCCACTTTCTCTCCTCTCCCTCTCTCTCTTTCTTTTATATATATCTATGTTTTTGCAGAGTTCGCATCGTATAGAAATGAAAAATTCATGCCCTAACGTATGAATTGCAAATGGTTTAAATACCCAAACCCGAATATCTAAAAAATCCGATCTGGTCGCTCTGTCTGGAGGCGGGTTTGGCTTGGGCTATTATATATGTTGTATTATCTTGAGTAGTAAAATATCATTCAATTTGTTCAGGCCAGTTGACGTGACTGGTACTGTATTGATGGAATGCGCTTAGGGTGTGTTTGATTGGACGGACTGAACAATAGGAGATTAGAATGTGTGTTTGATTGGACGGACTGAAAAATGGAAGATTAGAATCCATCGGACTTGAGTTCTAGGATTGTGAATCTCTCGGACTATTTGGTCGGATTGGATATGTATCCTGTGTTTGTTTTTTTATGAGATTAGATGTCTGGATTGTTTTTTTATGAGATTAGATGTCTGGATATGACTATTTTCAGTGAATCCAACGTTTGGTTGGACGGACTGGATAGGATAAATGAACAAATGACTATTTTATTCTTTTTCAATTGTTTACTAAGTAATAGCAATATTAAATATATCTTTAATATTTTAATTATTTTTAGTAAACATTAAACATACTAATGGTTAAATTTTGTTTAAAGATATTTAAACATACTAATATTGATAAAAAATTGACTGGTACAGATTATTTTTATTTAAACAAATAAAAATTTATTGTTAAAATTAAACATACTAATGGTTAAATGTTTAAATTTTTATTTAAACAATTAACATTGAAATTATTTTGATGTACAGATTATGTTTAAACAATTAACAATTAAATAAATGTTGATGTACACATTATGTTTAAACAATTAACAAATGTTGATGTAATTAACAATTAACAAATGTAGATGTAATCAAATGTTGACGTATTAAAACATAATTTAATAGATGTTAAATAAATATACATGTTGATGTACAGATGTTGAAATAATTTAATAAACATGTTGATGTACAAATGTTTAAATGTTTAAATAAAACATAATTTAAATAAATGAAATTATTTAATGTTGAAATTAAACATTTAATTGTTTAAATAAAACATCTATTAAATTTAAATAATGAAATTAAATAAAACATAAACAAAATTTTAAAATAAAATATCTATAAAAAATTATTTTAAAAAATTAAATAAATAAAACATTAATAAAAAGTTAAATAAAATTATTTTATTTTTAAATTGAGACATTTAGATTTTATTAAATTTTATTAAATATAATACATAATTAAATAGTAGAGGGTCAAAATTGTCATTTTTGCATCTAATCCAAACAGTGATTAGTCCCCCCAAAACAATCCCACCCACCCCCCAGGACAGAATAGTCCCCCATATGGGGGACATGGAGTCCGGCCGGACATGGAGTCCGCCGGACTAAAAAAAAATCAAACGACGGATAAGGAGGGAGGCCGGACATGGAGTCCAAATAGTGGATAATCCCCCCCTTATCCCCCCAATCAAACACAACCAGTGAGACCGGATCATTTGCCGTAGTTTCCTATCGTGATCCCTGCGGTGCCTCAAAACGACGTAGTTTTGAAAAAAAAAAAAAAAAAAAGATAGAGAATGAAGGAAATAAATAAGAGACAGGAGAGCAACTCCATTGAGTGTAATGAATCCTCGATGGCAACTCCATCATCTTAGTTTCTTCATGGACTGTGAATTGGAAAATATATTTTGGATATGTTGAAGAACCCTCTTTTTTTTCTTTTTGATTTCCCTTTCCTTTTCTTTTCCATCTTTCAATTTTTGACAAATTCAACATACAGGCACAGCCATAAATTCTCAAGGGAGTTTAACTTCAAATGAAGCCCCGTTTGGAGTTCATCTCATTTGTGTAGGGAAGACAAAATGGAAGTAAAAAATAATTTTTTAAAAAAAAAATCCAGAAATCCATTGACAAATCCAACATCTCTACACGGGCTAAGAATTCTCCTGAAGAACTTGAAATTACATCCAATAAACTAAAACTTATTATCCCAAAACAAAGAAAACTCTGTTGGAGTCCTTCCCATTTTCCTCTGCACAGAGTCCAGCAACTTACATTCAGGAGGTTGACGATGCATTGCATTCAATCTTGATGGAGTTGTCGTTGCCGTCGCCTCGCTGCAGAAGTCACCTCGCCATCCGATTGCGGGTCTCTTCTTCGTCTTACTGTTCAGGAGGTGCTTAGGTTATGGCTGTGGTCTTTCAAACTGAGGGGAAACAATACAGGAGGAAAGGGCAAAAAAAAACAATACAGGAGATTGGGTTTGGGGCCAAACTTTCCCCCACCAAAAAAAAAAACTAGATGCAACCGAGAACAAGGATCAAATGAGAAGAAGAAGAAGGAACAAGGAACAAGTTCATTTACCTTCCTTCTTGCTTTTCTCTCTCCTCTTTGATTGTTTCTACAAACCCAAAAAAATCCATCTTTCGTTATATTTTCTATGATCCTCAAGAACAAAAAAATGCTAAAGCTAACCAAACCTAGGATCAATTTTTTCCTTTTATTTTCTATAATTGATAAATTGAAGTTCTATTTTTGTTGTTTACTTTCCACGGAAATTGATTCAGATCTGAAGATGACAAATAGAGACGGGTCTGAAGATGACCATCTGTGAGCTTGAGTCTAAAGATCCGATCTTTGTTTTCATCGAATTTGAATTTTTCTTTGGATCATTTTTTGGGTTTGAGTTCTTGGTGGTCGGAGGTGCCGGGTCTTCGGATCGCGGCCCTAAGGCCGCCGTTGGGAGCTTCCGAGGGGTTGACATCGTCGGGGTGGATGTAGGTGTGGAGGCCTTGGAGGAAGAGAATGGGGATCTTGAGGAAGGAGAGAGAGAGAGAGTGTGAGAAAAAGAGCGAGAGTTAATTCGAGTATGAGATTGTTTGTGAAGATAAGGGTCAACGGTGACATGATCTTCATCTTCATGAAAAATTGGAATAATCTCTCTCTCTCTCTCTCTGTCTAGATTGTTAAAAAAGAAAACAAATTAGATGAAGCACCAGCTCTTACACTTTACCATAATATAAGAAACGAGAGCGAAAAAAAAAAAAAGGGTAAAAAACGATGTCGTTTTTTACTACGGCAGGGACCACCGCAGGAATGTATGGCAGAAGATCCGAACTCGCACTTAGTAGGCTGTCAAACAAATTAAAAAAAAAAAAGTATATATATTTATTAAATTGAAGGGTACTGTTGGGCCAGTGGGGGCCATAACGGGTCTCGTTTTGATAATCCGAACCGTTCAATGTATAGAACTCGTCGAGTACTATATGCTTGTAAAAAATCACGTTGATCAGATATCACTAACTATGTGATCAAATCAGTTTTGTAAAAAAATAGATGGTGTTATAATTAACGGTTGACAAAAAACTAAAACGATCAAATAGCTATCGATATCTGATCACCGTGATATTTCGAAAGCATATAATGCTCGACAAGTTTTACACATTTAACGGTTCCGATTAGCAAAATGGGACTTGTGGTGGGCCACCAAGGGCCAAACAACATCGTTCAATTCAAGCCCGCAAAGAGACCATCATTTCTTATCTCCTAATCCGTCCACTACTCTGCCAGACTGTACGGGTTACATCACTAACTTCTCCTATACGCTTATTTATACAATTTTTTAATACACATTTTTCGTAAAAAGCCAAAATAATTAACCAAAACATTCATATTTTTTTCCTCAACTTTTTCGTCAAAAAAAATAAAAAAAGTGCACTTATTTAGGACACCCAAAACAACCTCATGTATTATCTTGAGTAGTAAAATATCGTTCAATTTGTTAAAATTATATCAATTTATATTAATTTGTATCGTTTTATTTGTTAGTTGTGAATTAAATTTTAAAATTTATAAATTTTTTTTCGAAATCGTTCCGCTCCATTATAACTAATATATATTTTTTAATCTCTAATGAAATATCAAAGTAAAAATAAATGTAAGAAAGATTTAAAATATTAAATTTATTAAAAATTAGTAGTTATATATGGAAAAAAAATATGTAGAATTAGTTTGTGTTTTATATATAAAAAAGGGAAAATTATTGATAAATCACATTTAGAAGTGTTTTAACCCAAGAAGTCCATAAATGAATTTTTTAACCCATTTAGTCACATGTATGCATAGATTTATTCCATAAAGTCCTTTTTATTGATTTATACTATTTTCTTGGACATTTATGCCATTATATTTAATTTTGATACCCTTATAAATATTTTTTGAACGGTTAGCAATTTTATGATGTGAACATTCATATTTTTAAATTCACATTAGTAGGAATGTAAAATTGGCCCGCGTTGGCCCGAAACCCGTCTGTGAGCCGGAGCGGGCCCGGCTCGTTGACAATGTGAATATTCACATTGATATGTTAACATTTACATTAATAGGAGTGTAAAATTGATCCGCGTCCTGTGGCGCGCGCGAAACCCACCCGCGGCCCGGGATGGGCCCGGTCCGGGCTGTTGGCAATATGAATATTCACGTTGACATGTTAGCATTCACATTGATAAGAGTATAAAATTGGTCCGCGGCCCATGGGCGACCAAAAGCCCATCCGCGGCCCGGCCCGGTCCGTTGACAATGTGAATATTCATATTGACATGTTAACATTTACAATGATAAGAGTATAAAATTGGCCAGCGGCCCGGGGCGAGCCCGGTCCGGGGCGGGCCCGGCCCGGCCCGTTGACAATGTGAATATTCACATTAATATGTTAACATTCACATTGATAGGAGTGTAAAATTAGCCCGCGCTCTGTGGCTGCCCGAAACCCGACCACGGCCCCAGAACGGCCCGGGGCGGGCCCGGCCCGTTGACAATGTAAATATTCACATTGACATGTTAATATTCACATTGATAAAAGTATAAAATTGGCCCGCGCCCTGTGGCTGCCCAAAACCCGCCCACGGCCCGTAGGCAGCCCGGGACGGGCCCAGCCCGCCCTATTGACAATATAAATATTCACATTGACATATTAACATTCACATTGATAAGAGTATAAAATTGACCCGTGCCCCATGACTGCCCGAAAATCCGCCCACAGCCCGTGGCCGGCCTAGGTCGGGCCCGGCCCCGGCCTATTGACAATGTGAATATTTACATTGACATGTTAACATTCACATTGATAAGAGTATAAAATTGGCCCGCGGCCCATAGGCGACCAAAAGCCCGTTCTTCAGCATAGGGCGGGCCCGACCCGGCCTATTGACAATGCAAATATTCACATTGACATGTTAACATTTACATTGATAAGAATGAAAAATTGGCCCACAGCCCGACCGCAGCTCGAGGCGGGCTTGGCCCGACCCGTAACAATGTGAATATTCACATTGACATGTTAACATTAATATTGATAAGAGTGTAAATTTACCCGTTGCCCGAAGCTCGCCTGCGGCTCGGGGTAGGCCCGACCCGGCCCGTTGACAATGTGAATATTCATATTGACATGTTAACATACACATTGATAGGAATGTAGAATTGGCCCGCCGCCCGTGGGCTGTTCGAAGCCCGCCCACGGCCCGGGGCAGGCTCGTTTGGGTTCGGGCCCGAGCATGTCCGAGACCCTAGACTAGGGCTTAGGCCATCACTTTGAAACCCGGCCCGCCCCGGTCCATCGGCCCACTTAAGGCCCATTCAAGGCTCTGTCCGAGGCCCAGCCGGCCTGAGGCACAATGTCTTTTTTTGTGGAAAATTGTCACAACCCAAACCCGCCCCTATGGGTTTAGCACTGTAACCGGCCAGTAATCCAAGATTACCGAAGGCCTGCTTAACAGTAATACAGTAAAACAGAGTACAGGGGCATGGCGGAAGCCAAAACAGTAAATAAACAATGTCTAATGAGCTGCGACAGTCTGTATGCCAAAAAGACATTTCATACACATATACATGAACAGTACAGAACAATATGTACATATATACAATCATTCAGTTCAGGGACCTAATCCTTATTAAACAGTACAGTAGCAGTCTATACAGTTAACAAAACAATTACAGAGACAGGCGGGAGGAATTAAAGCACCCCTAAGCCATAACTTGACAGGCTCGGAACCTCGCAGTGAGGCACAATGGTTGGCTTGACAAAACTGAAGCCTACCCCGACGCTTCTAACCATGGTCTGGTGCCTGAACACCTACATATATATATGAGCAGTGAGCTAAAGCCCAGTGAATAACGTAACGCGTAAAGAGGTTAAGAATTAATGTTCCTACAGTAATGAAAACAATTCGTTAATTCAGTATATCAGTCATTCAGTCATATGTGGTACATTCATTAGCATAGCAGTACAATAAACAGTAGGTCTTAAAAGACCGAACAGTAAATGATGGCCATCAATCAGTAAACAGTAGTGGTTCCAACAAGGGAACCGACAGAGATCTCTGTAATAGTAACAGTAAACAGTAGTTGCTAAGGATGCCACAATACAGTTCAGAATATAGGACATACATTCATTCAATTAACAGTATCAGTTTAGAAAGCAGTACAATTCAATTGTTCAGAAGATAATCATTTTGAACATATCTTTACATAGTTGTTACTTACAAAGTTCTGGACTACAGTAAAGCTAGAGCGCGTCCCCAGTTGCCAACCCTACACAGTTGCAAATTGAACACACGCTAAGCTACACAGTTGGGAAAATATTAACTTAATCCCTAATTTGCCTCGGTGTGGTTCTACATCTATATCCTCATTAAGATGCCTTAAACTAGGTCTAATAATGCCTATGATGAGATAAGGATGCAAAGATGCACTTTAAAAGCATTTTCAGAATTTTCAGAAAACAAGGGTCACGCTCGAGCGTAGGTTACTCTGCTCGAGTGAACATGCAGACAAAGGTTTCCGCTCGAGCGTAGACTTACCCGCTCGAGCGTTCTGCAAAACAGGGCAAAAGTACTGGATGTGTGAAAATCACGCTCAATGGGCGCTCGATAGCCGCTCGAGCGTGAGACACAAGGTCCCGCTCGAGCGTCAATTATTCCGCTTGAGCGGACATCAAAACAGTGTAAAGTACTGGGAGCACGAATTTCCCGCTCGAGCGCCACTTCCCCCGCTCGAGCGGGAGTTCAAAATCTGAAATTTTCAAATTTGAACTTCCAAGCTCAAACCAAGTTCAAATGCATTAAAACCAATTCCTTTGGGCCCTTTTTCCTGGAAAACATTTGTAAATACATAGAATAACATGATTCAAAGCTCAATTTGTAAAATCAAGGCCCAAAAGGAAGATCAATTCAACTCAATTTGAAACCAATTTTCATGAACATAAATCAAACATAACATGCATGAATTTAAACAATTTCAAAGCTTCAATTTCATGCTCTAATGAGCCAATTCTTCCAAGGACAAGATGAAATCGTGGACTTAAACACAATATGAACATGCATGTAACATTTTACCATGAAATCAACTCACAACTCAACAATTCAAACATGCATGCATGAATTAAGCTATAATTCAACATGTTGGAACTAAATTATGACTTAGCTCCTCAATTAGACATGAATCATGCAAGGACTAGCTCGAATTCAACAATGAGAAGGTGAAATCCTTACCTAAGTCTTGAATTAAAGGTATGGAGGCTCAATGTTGCAAGTTTTCTACAATATCCTCAAGATTCCAAGCAAATCCCTCAAGAACACATCAATTCTCTAACTCCTTCTCTCTCTAAATCGGTTTTGTGCTCAAATGAGGCTGAGGAAAAGTTTGTCTAATTGTGTACAAGGCTCAATATGTTGAGGTAGTGGGCACTAAGGATGACAATATTGCAATTAAATCTAAGTTGTGCAATTTATCAATAATTAACCTAATTTAATCGTACCAAATCACATTAATTCTAAGGGTCACAAATCATCAATCAATTTCAGATTCGGTCCCTGATAAGGCCTTCAATTCGCAATTTAAACACAAAGGCATGAACAGATAATCAAACAGTCAACAGATAGACATACAATTAAACAGATATACTTAATCAATTCAGTTCCAGATTTCAGCCATTCAGTTCAGTACTTCAATCAATTCAGTTACCAATCATAATCAGTCTCAGTTTAGCAGTAATCAGTGGTTAATCGGTAAATAGTGACGAGGGTTGTTACAAAAATAATAAAATTTTGGTAGAAAAAAATAAAAAGAATTTAAAAAAAATGGTCAGGCTCGCCCAAGCCCGGCCTAAGCTCGAGCCTAGGCCTAGGCCAATCGGCACGACCCGAGGTTGTCATCTTCGGGCCGCGGGCCAATGTTACACTCATATTAATGTGAATGTTAATATGTCAATGTGAACATTTACATTGTCACGGGCCGAGCCGGACCCACCATAGGCAGCGGGCGGGCTTCGAGCCGCCCACGGGCCGCGGACCAATTTTACACTCCTATCAATGTGAATGTTAATATGTCAATGTGAATATTCACATTATCATGAGCGGGGCCGGGCTCGCCCCGGGCCGCCCATGGGACGCGAGTCAATTTTACACTCTGATCAATGTGAATGTTAACACGTCATTGTGAATAATCACATTATCAACGGGCTGGGCCCGCCCTGGCAACGGGCGAGCTTCGGGCCGCCCACAGGCCGCGGGCCAATTTTACAGTCCTATCAATGTGAATGTTCACATTGACAGGGGCTGGACCGGGCTCACCCCGGGCCGCGGGCTAATTTTACACTCCTATCAATGTGAATGTTAACATGTCAATGTGAATATTCACATTGTACATGGGCCGGACCCCTACACATTGACGATATGAACATTCACATTGACGGTGTGAAGATTCACATTAGGGATATTTTGGTAATTATGTCACCCATAGGATTTATTGAAACATAAGAAAATAATATGAGCTAAATAAAACATAAGTAGATGAAAAGGGTATTTTGGTCTTCTTATCTCAAATAGGACCTAATAGAATAGTCAAAAAAAAAATATGAATTGAATGGAACATAAGTAATTAAAGATGGATTTATGGAAAAAACTCCCTATAAAAAATGTTATGCAAATTAGTATTATATTTTTTGTAAATACTTGATAATTAGTTAAAAATATTTTTCAATCTATTAATTTGTCCCAAATTGTTAAAATCATAATTTAATTATTTGACAATCTACTATTTAATTTATAATTTTATATTCAAATTAGCTGAACCGTACTATACCGCACACCCTTCTAATCTGGAGACCTACTCCGGGTTCGGATATATGGGTCAAATTATCAAAAATCATTGCATGTGATGGCCTAGCATTACTTTTATTTTAAGAAATAATAATTTGTAAATTACTTTTAACTTTTCTTGGTATTTGAAACCTAAGTAAGAAAATATTATGGATTTTAAATTTTATTTTACACGAGACATTTAATTATTTATTTAGTAAAAAATTTAGTATTATTAATATTAATCATTAATAAACTTAATTATTTTTTTATCTATAGATACGAACACAACGATGTAATTACTATAATCTATTTTGAATCACTTAAAATATACACATTTTTCATAATTAATATTTCAGTTATTAATTTTTATATAAATTGGGTTGAAAGTGAGAAATATATAAGAGTATATATATAATAATTCATTTAAATAATAATCTAGAAAATCAAATTACAATTTTTTTTTATACTTTATCAATTATTTTCAACTATTGATTGATTTTGATTAAAAATTTTATAACTGCGATATATAAATAGAAAAACAAAATAATAATAAACTTTGTTGGCGAATTTTTTTTCAGTCAAAGTTAAATAATCAATATAGTAAAAGCATTAACGTAGGGGTTGTTTATGGTGTTCTAAATAAATGTATTTTTTATCTTTTTTGACTAAAAAATTGAGAAAAAAAATATGAATGTTTGGATTAACTTTTTGACTTTTTACGAAAAAAATTGTATAAATAAGTGTATAATAGAAGTTAGTGAAGTAGGCCGTACCGGTTGAGCAGTGTAGTGGGTGGTTAGGAGATGGGAAATGATTGCCTTTTTTTTTGAGCTTGAATCGGACGCTGTTGTTCGGCCCTTGAGGGCTCACCATAGGTCTCGTTTTGCTAATCGGAACCATTGAATATGTAGAACTCGTCGAGTACTATATGCTTGTAAAAAATAATGTTAATTGAATATCGATAGCTATCTAATCGTGTTAATTTTTTGTCAATTGTTAACTATAATACCATCCATTTTTTATACAAAACTGATTTGATTACATAATTAGCGATATCCGATCAACATGATTTTTTACAAGCATATAGTACTGGACGAGTTCTACATATTGAACGGTTCGGATTATCAAAACGGGACCCGTGATGGGCTCCCACGGGCCCAACATTACAATCTAACTTAGTGAATATATATATGTAATCTTTTTTTTTATTCATTCTTTCCTTTCACGTTAGTACCTAGAATCGTGTAAAGTAAGTTTGTATTAAAATATTATGTATATTAATTTTTTTATATTTATAATTTGTGAATAGTGATGATTTTTTTACATTTTTTTGTAACTTTTTAACTTTTTAATTTTTTTTTTTAAACAGCCCAAACTAGGCCTAAATACAAATAAATAAACAAACAAACAAACAAATATGAAGTAAGATATAACAAGAATAATAATATTTACCATAGTTATTTTTAGTTTTTTGAAAATACTTTCCAGAAAATTATACTTTCTTGTTTTCTGTATATTTTTATTTTTACTGATTTTTTTAATATTTTAAGCATTTTTTTTAAAAAAATTTAGACACGTTTAACATAAATACACTTAAAAAGTATAATTTCGTGAAAAAATATTTAAAAAATTCACTAAATATCAAAAATACAAAAAAAGGAAAAAGAAAATTTGGCATATTTTTTTGTATTTTTGTATATTTATTAAAATTTTAAAATATTTTTTCATAAAAAATTTACTTTTTAGATACATCTAAGTAATATGCATATAAAAAGGTAAAAAAATGCTTTAATTTTTTAAAATATTTACTAAAAATAAAAAAAATACGAAAAATAAAAAACTTAACTTTCAAAAAATTAAATTAAAAAAACTGAAACCAAACACACTTATTAATTTTTTATTTATATGATTTTTTTTTCCTGGGTTTGAGTTAAACTTATCAATTTTTCCTAATAATTGATTCACTACAAGTTTTTTTTTTCAGTGAACATGTTGATAAATTTTTTCCTTTTAAAATTGGTTTAAGTGTCATATGAAATAAAATATTAAGATAGTGTGATATAATTATGTTAAATTTGTAGGCATTTTTATATTTTTAAAATTTTAGCGTAAAGATAAATTATGCCATTAGTTTATGTACTTTAATCAAAGTGTCACTTTAATTTTGTTTTGGATATAGCTTATAATTTATTTTTTTATTTATTATAAAAAAATTATGTAAAAAATAGAAAGATAATATATAACTTAAATAAGCTAATAAATTAGCTTTTTTAATTCATCCCAAAGGAGGACTTTTAATTTTAAGAGTGGTCTCTGATTCCTATAATTTATTTTAAATTTTATTTTGAGCCTTCTAATTTTGTACGTGATACATTTTTGGATCAAAATTTTCTAATGGTAAACAAAAGAGGAACAACTCTGTAACAAAATTAAAAATGTGGCGTTGAAATTATTCAAATTAAAATTATAAGGACTGAAGTTGGAAATTTTAATATAAAATACTGGTGCAAAATATAGTTAAGGGCTTGTTTGAGGTGTTATAAATAAGTGTATTTTTTATCTTTTTAAACTAAAAAGTTGAGGGAAAAAATATGGATGTTTGGGTTAATTTTTTGACTTTTTATAAAAAAATATGTATTAAAAAATTGTATAAATTATTATTCAGGAAAAAATTAGGATTGAGATTTGTGCAGCTGTACTTTTTGACTTTTGATAAATAATAATAACTTTTTAACTTTTAAAATATTTTTTTAACTTTTTTTTTTTAACTCGCCAAACTTAACCTTAATATGGTGTAGCTGTTAAAACAGCTTATAGATTATAACTTAACAGATTATAGATTATGACTTTAATCAGAAATTGTTAATCTGTTTGGTGTAGCTGTTAGATTATAAATTTAAGTTGCTGAGTAGTGTTTGTTAAATAAGCTGTGAAATAGTTTTTTTAATTAATTTTTATTTTTTGTTTGTCTACATTTCTCATAAAAAAATAATAATAATAATCTATAGTCCATTTGAGTCTTTTTTTAATTTTTAAAAAAATAAAAAATAAAAAAATTTAAAGGTATAACCATAAATTAACGTATCTACAGCAGAAGCTGATAATTAGAAGAAAAAAGTGAACAACTTGTTAGAATCAACTTTTTAAAGTTAAAATAAATAATTAAAATTAAAAATTATTTAAAATAAATTTAACTACACGATCTAAAATAACTTTTTCAAACTAAAAGTCCTAAATTGACTATGAAAAACAGAAACAAACACCCCCAATTGAACTTTAGTTTTGGGTACACTCTGTGCTGTGCGTCCACTCGTAGAGTCGTAGTATTATCGTTTCGTTTCGTTTCCTTTTTCCAATTCTACCTCTGGTCTGGAGTGAGAATTGCTTCGTTTTTCAAATGTTTCGTGTCGTTCATCAGAATTTTTTGTGTATTGAGGCACACCCATTATCAGATAATCATACTTTTTCTCTCATCAGAAAGTGTAGAATACGAATACCATCCTCTCGTTTTGATGATGATGATGATGGTGGTGAAAAACTCATCAAGAAAAGGGGAAGAAGAATAAGAAGAATCAACCTCAACTTTCATGTGTGCCGTGCAGTGGAGAAAGAGTCAGAGTTCGAGGTTGACCCAGATAAGGCCCGAGAATCCCTTAGAAAGCTTGACGAACAGCTTCAATCTCTCTCCAACAAACCAATCAACCGTCCCAAGATAAGGGGTATTCTCTCTCTCTCTCTCTCTCTGTGTGTGTGTGTGTGTGTGTCTATATATATATATATATATAGTTGTGTTTGCAATCTAAACTTCGTGGATGATTTGATGAATGAAGAAGAAGGTGGGTTGAATTTGAAAACTGTTTTGTAATTATTTACTGATGTGAAGTTTTAAATTAATGTTATATTTGGTTCATTATAATGAGATAAAATGGAATGGAATGGTTAAGATGAAATTATTAATGTTTTTATAATGTTTTTGTCATTATGTTTTTAGTCTAACCAAACATGATAATGAATATTTTTGATTGAATGATATTTCACTCTGTTTTTAGTCTAACCAAACACGATCCGTCTTCATTTATTAACAAATATCACTTTACCCTTTTTTTTTTTAAATTATTTTTTATTCAATTGAAATTGAAAACATAAACTGTTAAAGTAGCATTACAACACTGGAGGATTAGTCCCTCACAATACTCACTCCAGTCATATCATCTATGACCAAAGTTCTAACTTCATCTGGTGGATCCTCCAATATTACCAAATGTTCATCTTGGGCCACTCCCATGTTTGCTAGCTTATCTGCAACTCTGTTTCCCTCCCTAAAGGTGTGACTGAGAGAGCAATTGTATCTTTTCAATAGAAATTTTGCATCCTCAATAATAGCCTTGTGAGGGGAGTTGTGGCTAGGGCCATCTTGGAGTTGGTTTGTGGCCTATTCAGAATCTGTCTCAATCTCCACATCCATTTTGCCTTTTTGGAAGAGGATGGTAAGGCCCCTGTAGATGGCCCACAGTTCAGCTTCCAAGCTTGAGCAGTGTCCTATCTTGCCATAGTAGCCCCATATCCCAGTGCCAATTTCATCACGTAGCAGTCCTCCATAACCAGCCTGACCTGGGTCTCCTCTAGAACATCCATATGTATTAAGCATGAGTTTATCTATAGATGGGAAACACCAATTAATTAGTCTAGGTTGGGATGAATTGGGGTGGAGAGGAGATTGGAAAGCCTGTTCAATCTCTTGAACATAATTCCTTATGTTCTTGAGATTAGTTTGAATGGAGTTAGATAAGTTTTCAAAAAACAATTTGTTGCGATCCTTCCAAATCTGTCAAAGAGTTACAATAAAAATGAGGTACCATTTGTTCCTGAAAATAACATTTTATTTTTCATATTGGAAGAAATCCATTCAAACGAAGGCTGTCCACATCCTAGCTCCCACCAGTTATGGTTCATAATTTCAGTCCAAATTTCTTTGGATTTAGCACAATCCCTGAGGAGATGGCTCATATCCTCACTGAAGAGCCCACACCTAGGACAAAGATCTGAAGTTGCCATGTTCCTCACAAGCCGCAGATAGTTAGTAAGCAATCTTCCCCTCAGAGTAAGCCATAGGAAATATTTTAATTTCTGGGGAATTTTAATTTTCTAGAGCCATTTCCATTCTCTACCATTCCTTTCCTGGTCAGTGATGATTTTATATGCAGACGTTGTGGAAAAATTGCCATTAGAGGACCCAATCCAAGAGGGAGTTTCAGTATAGGTCACATATGTAGGCCTATAGATTTTGAGGATCTCTTGGAGGTCCTGCCGATTAACAAGGTTAACATGAATAGCAGTGTTCCAGTTCCCTTCGTCATCAAGTACAGAACTAATCTTGTCTAAATCATTAATATGAGTGTTGTTATAGGCTTGGGCTAGTGGCTGTTTCCCACACCACCAATCATTCCAAAAAGAAAGCAATGCTTCTTTTGAGGCCAACTGAAAAAGGAACTTTTATCCAAATATTTTGATTGGAGGATTTGGCACCAGAGTTTATTGCTGTCACTTAGGATATTCCACCCAAGTTTGGTGAGGAGTGCTGAGTTTTTGTCCCTAGCTTTTCTAATTCCAAGTCCACCATCTTCTTTGCTCTTGCACACAATATCCTAGTTGACTAAATGAACTTTCTTGCTGTTTTCAGTATCACCCCATGGGAAATTTCTATTGATTTTGTCTATTTTGTCACAAACTTTCCTAGGGAGCTCCATGGTTTGCACATTATAGCTGGGGATAGCAGATGTAAGTGACTGGATGAGTGTTAGTCTGAGAGAGATTTCTAGCTTTCCACCCTGAGAGTCTAGATTTCAATTTCTCAATAGTCTCATTGAATAAGTTCTTGTTGACCCTTCTGTGAAGAAGATGAGACCCCAAATATTTTCCCAGGTCTTGGCTGAGGGGTATTCCACTTTGGGCACTTAAGGCTCCGGCTTTGTTGCAAGGGATATTGGGGGATACAAAAAGTTTGGATTTCAAGTGGTTAATTTTCTGCCCTGAGACCTCACAAAATTCATTGAGGACATCCATAATGGTTTCACAATTTGTATGGTCAGCTTTGGCAAACAGGATAAGGTCATCGGCAAAAAACAAATGGGATAAAGGAGGACTATTTTTAGATGCTTTGATACATTTTCAAGAGCCCTTTCTAACTTTACTATTTATCATGTTTGATAATCTTTCCATGCAAAGCGCAAAAATGTAAGGCGAAAGTGAGTCTCCTTGTCTAAGTCCTCTCTCAATCTGAAGCCCTTCCATGATCTCACCATTCAAGAGGATAGAAGATTTGTTATTGGTGATACAATTCATAATCAGACCCACCCATTCATCATTGAGTTTGAATTCATGCAAGGTGTCCCTAATAAAGTCCCAGGATAGTCTATCATAGGCCTTCTCCAAATCTATCTTAAAAACCATACCACCCTTTTACCTTTTTTATTTCTCAAAGTATGGAGGATTTCTTGGGTGATAATGATATTATCAGTTGTGTTTCTCCTAGGGATGAAGCTGCTTTGGTTAGGGCAAATGATGTTATCCAAAAGAGGTTTTATTCTACCCACAATAAGCTTGGTAATTATCTTATAGGAGACATTACATAGACTTATAGGTCTAAGTTGTTTGATATTCTCAGGGTTTTCAACTTTCGGAATCAACACAATCAGGGTCTCATTAACTTTATTAGGGACTTTATTATTATGAAAGCAATCAGTAACAAAGTTGTAAACAGATTTACCCACAATGTTCCAATACTTTTGATAAAAGATGGCTTGCATGCCATCTTTTTCTGGTGCTTTGAAGGCACCTATATTCTTAATAGCTTTTAGGATTTCAAGGCTGGATATGGGTTTGATGCATTCATCATTCCCTTCTTTAGTAAAACAGGTGAGGGCTATATTTTTCCAATGATCTAGACTTTGAGTATCAGCTCTTCTGAAGAGGTTTGAGAAGTAATCTAAAATGATGGTCTTGATTCCCTCTTTGTCCGTGATCCAATTCCCATCATTATTTTTGAGATCATTTATCTTAATTTTCCTCCTCTTGTTGATTGTAGATACATGGAAAAACTTGGTGTTTATATCTCCAAGGGAGATATACTTAGATCTAGATTTTTGAAACCAAAGCGTTTCGTCTTGAAATAGCGTTACATTATACTATTTAATGAGGTCTTTTTCTAAGATCTATAAATTATGTGAGAAGTTGTTGGTTAGAGCTCTTTGGATGCCTTCAATCCTAGCAAGTAAAAGTCTCTTCCTTTTAAAAATATTTCCAAAGACCTCCTTCTTCCACTCTGAGACTCGAAGAGTGAACTCAGCCGTGGACTCTAGGAGGTTGTTATTCATATCATTCCATGAGGATTTAACCACCTCAATAAGGCCAGGGTGAGACATCTAAGCAGCTTCAAACATGAAAGGTCTATTTAAGGGGTTATGGGAATGCATACCTTGAGTGTACACTACCAATGGAGAGTGGTCTGAATATGTTATGGGGAGCACTCTAACAATAGCTTCAGGAAACAGAATCCTCCAATCTTCATTGCACATAGCTCTATCAAGTCTCTCCATGGTGTTAGCCAGGCCTTGCCTATTGTTTGTCCACGTCATTTTGGGTCCAAAACTTCCCAAGTCTAACAGTTTGCAGTTGTGGACCCTATCAAGGAATTTCTGGGTTCTCGAAGAGCTTTAGCTTGTAGAGAAACTCCTTCTTTCACTCTGGCTACCATAATCATTGAAATCTCCTGCCACCAAGTAAGGCTTTTCCATGTTTTCCGTTTTTGTCTCTAGTTTATCCCACAGTGCTCCTCTAAGTGTGGGATTTGGGCTAGGATAGATTGTTGTTAAGACCCATTCCTCATAGTCCTCTTTGTGCACGGTGGCGTGGATGACCTGAGGACTGACTGAAGATGCTCTAACATTAACTTGATTGGTGTCCCAAACAAACCAAATACAACCTACCTTGCCAATGGGGTCAACAATGGTTGATGCTGTGAATTCCAATCTGTTGAAAAAATTTCCCATTTTACTAAAAGCTACCTTTGTTTCCATCAGAACCATAATTTCAGGTTTGTGTGAACGAATAATTTCAGCTAGGTTATGCTTAAAGGTGTTATTACCGGCGCCGCGACAATTCCAGAAGAGAATTTTTAATAGATCCATAGAGGGAAAGGGGAGGGGTGTATTAGTTACCAGGTCCTTGATAATACTATGAATCCTTTGATGATCGTCCTCCACAGATCTCATGGAGGCCATCTGAATTGAGTGAGATACCTTCACTGGTCTTGCCTTCCATTGTGGCTCAATGGTCAATCGGATTTGTTTTGTTCACCAAATGAAAGCGACAAGGTGAGTTGCTTCGTTCTTGGGATCTCATAATAGTCCCATTGAACCGTTCTAGTTTCAATGTTCTTGCATTTCCTTCCTCGGTTTGTCTGGTTCTTTGTTCTTTTTTCTCTCCATTGTCTAGCTCACCTGGGACTGGAGGCTTTGATTCTTTGTTCAAGAGATCCTATGTGAGGTGATTAATGGTATATTCAGTGGTTGGTGTCTCTGGTAGTTTTATCTATGTACTTAATCTCTACCATGGTTAAGTCTTCTTTGTGTGTTGAGTTTTCCAAAGTGCAAATCATGTTAGTTGGTCCTTCTTGTGTTTGATGCTCAATGGTGCTTCTGGTGCTCCTTTTCTGATCACTGTCACATGTTTCTGATCTAAGCTCTGTGTAATGGTGAGATGAGCTGGCTTCCAACATCTTCCTACTGGATTATGTCTTGCTTTGGATTCTAGTTCCGTTGTTTTATATTGAACTGGACCAATTTTGGTCTTACGTCTATTATCCTTTGATTGATTTGGGCCTATTTGAATGTTGGGCTCATCTTAGACCTTTTATTGCCTTGATCTTGTGGTTTTTCGTCCTCTGGTGTATTCCTCATGGCCATCTTGGCCCTCTTCTAAATATTTAAATCTATTAGGTTTTGGGGTTAGACCAGCTGGATCTTGCTTTTTCTTGGTTTGGGTTGTTCTACGGGTGCGTTTGGTTACTAGCATCCATGGGCCAAATTCCTTCTCTTCCTTTCTGACTTGATTTAGGTTACCATTGTTTGGTGTCTTCTGTGTGACAATGACCCCTTTGTCGGAAACGGCTAGGTTTTTTGCCGCCGGTTGTGCATTTGGTGCCTTGAATCTGCAAGCTTCTTTCCAATGATCAACTCTTCCACAAAGAAAGCAGAACAAATGCAGAGATTCATATTCAATGTTGTAGCACTTATCTTCTAGGATGAATTTGGGTCTCAGCGGTTTACGGGGATCAAGTTCCACACAAATCCTAGCAAATTTGCCCCTGGTAGCTATGGTAGTTGTCCAGTCAATTTTGAGAGATTTGCCTATAGTTTTGGCAATCGCAAAAAGGACTTTATCCTCGTAATACTCAATCGGAAGCTCTGGAAACCGACCCTATACTGCGGTCGTGGTTTCAAAAGCTTCCGATGGTTTGAAATTGGGTTCCCACCTTCTCACCGTGAGGTAATGATCCATGATTACCCAAGGCCCTCCTGTGTATAGTCTTCTGGTTTAGAGAATTTAAATAGAAAATAGTTGTGTTAAAATCCACCTACTCTCCACCTACTTCACCCACTTAAACCTACTCCACTAAACCTAACCCACTACACCACTACCACCTCACCTACTCCACTAAACCTAACCCACTACACCACTACCACCTCCACTTCACCTACTCCTTACCTACTACACACTCACCCTCTTCTATATATAGGAATCATGAATCATTGTAATATATATCAACATTACATCAATCAATAATACAATTCTCTTTATACTTTGAATTTCAACATTTCTCTTTATACATTGAATTTCAACATGGTATCAGAGCTATAGGTTAAGCTCTTGGTGCTCTTCGCCTTCTGGCGGGCGGCAACCTTGCCTTAACCGCCCGCCAGACCTCAACCAATTGAAACCTCTTCTCCACTCCTCTCTGGTCCAACTTGTCGCCTCTCGTTCCTCTTCGTTTTTTTCAAATTCTTTCCCACCCTGCAAAACTACCTAGATTACTCTGAAACAGAGAGACTTTTCAGGGATAATCACTTCTGGGTTTCGCAATGCAGACTAGAACAGTACAAGTAGGGAACGTTTCAGATCTAGCCAGTGAAAGAGAGATTCATGAGTTTTTCTCATTTTCTGGGGATATTGAACACATTGAGATCCGCAGAGATACAGGGCAATCAAAGACTGCATTTGTTACATTCAAAGATCCAAAAGCCCTTGAAATTGCGTTGCTGTTATCGGGAGCAACAATCATGGACCAAATTGTTAGTATAATTGCTGCTAAGAACTATGTTCCAAAAGATGATGTTAGGGAAGTAAGGATGGCAGACACTGTTGTGAGCCTGACTCCGGAAAATCTTTCACCAAGTTCTGAGAAAAAATCTAGTTCTCCTAGCAACGGAAGAGTGTATGTAAGTAAAGCTCAAGTTGTTGTTTCCAGTATGCTAGCAAAAGGTTCAGCCATCAGCCAAGATGCCATGAACAAGGCTAGAGCATTTGATGAGAAACACCGGTTGTCTGCCAGTGCATCCGCCAAAGTCATCTCCTTTGATAGGAGAGTTGGTCTTACGGAGAAATTAACGGTTGGAATTTCAGTTGTGAATGAGAAAATGAAGTCAGTGGATCCAAAGCTTCAGGTGTCAGATAAGACAACAGCAGCATTGATGGCGGCAGAGAGGAAACTTAATGACACGGGATCGGCTGTCAAATCAAGCAGGTATGTGACTGCAGGATCAGCTTGGTTGAATGGTGCTTTCAGTAAAGTGGCAAAGGCTGGGCAGGTTGCGGGTACAAAAACAAGAGAGAAGTGGAATTTGGCTGTATCAAATTTGAGTGCAAAGGATCCTCCAATTGCTGTATAAACACGACATCCCTCTCTCTTCATCTTGTACCCCACACTCTCTCTCTCCTCCGTTTGATTTCAAAATCCATTATTTTTATTTATTTTCTCCAAACCACTTTCCTTATTTCACCCATCTTTCATTTTGATTTCAAATATATTTTTATTATTTCTTCTTTATTTTTCTTTCACATTATTTTTAATATTTTTCAAATTCCATTCATACCATATAGCTTTGCACACCAAACCATCCTTTATTCATCTCAGGGATCAACCCCGATCACAATTGTACACACACACACACACACACACACACACAAAAAAAAAAAAAAAAACAACAAACCACCACACAACACCAAAAGCTTTGTTTTCTTTTCTGCAGCCGGCCACCCACCGACCTCACTTCTTCGCCTATTCCGCCGGTCTTTTCTTCTTGCCTCCGTCCTGGGCGGCCCTTGACGGTGTTGCCTCCGTGTTTCCCACTCCATTGGGCACGATCACTCCCCCCTGCTCCTCCACTACAGCATATGGCGGACCTCCAAATCGGAACATAACGGTGGCCTTCCGCTTCAGCTCCTTATTTTCTGCCTTTAGCACACTTATCTCTGCTCGCGCATCCTTATACATGCGTTGGAGCAGAGCCAGCTGGGAGTTTAACTGTTGCACCTCATTTGTCCTGCTCTGCAGCCGGTGCGACAAGTTTGTGACCGCAGTCATGGTTTCCACACATGACTTCAGAGTATACTGATTGGCCTCAATATCAGTTTGCACCGCCATTTTTTGCTCCACCGACCGCATCGGAAAGTTCAACGGAGCAAACACAGAGGTGTTTGGTTGAGGTTCACTGGCCACCGCACCAGTTCTCTCTCTTGTTGACTCATTGAGGTCGGGAAAGAGAGTGAGCAGCCCACGGGAAGACGAAGCCATTTTCTGGGTAACAGAGTGTTACAGCGTATTACAGAGTTTCTCTCTCAGCAAAGGAAGAATTTTTCAGAGGTTTCTCTCAGTTTTTCTGTCTCAGCTTCTGCCTCAGCCTCAGCCTCCGCCTCCGTCTTGGTTAAATAGCCGAGGCAGCCACGCGTATCGCGCGCCACTTGACGCCAGACGACAAACGGGCGCGCCAGCCAAGGCACTCACGTGCCTCGCCATCATATCTGGCACGCCTTTTTATGGATTGGGCACGCCTTTTGATGGCACGCCTTTTGAAAGATTGGGCACACCTTTTGAGGGTGCGACTTTTTAAGGGTCCGACAAGACTCTGTAAACTGTTCCGACATTGATTCCGGTTAGCTCCTTCATGGGTCCGACAAGACTCTGTAAACTGTCCCGACATTGATTCCGGTTAGCTCCTTCATGGGTCCGACAAGACTCTATAAACTGTCCCGACATTACTTCCGGTTAGCTCCTTTATGGGTCCGACAAGACTCTGTAAACTGTCCCGACATTAATTTCGGTTAGTTCCTTTATGGGTCCGACAAGACTCTGTAAACTGTCCCGACATTGATTCCGGTTAGTTTCTACAAGGGTCTAGCAAGACTCCGTAAACTGTCACAACATTGTCTGCTACAACGGTCCGACATGACCCCATAAACTGTCTTCTACATCGGTCTGACACCGCCATCCAGTGTCCTCTACACCGTTATGACACCACCATACAGTGTCCTCTACAACGTTATGACACCCCCATACAGTGTCCTCTACACCGTTATGACACCACCATCCAGTGTCTTCACCAATGGTCTGACACGACCATACAGTGTCACCTATCCTCTTTTATTTTTATGTATTTTCTTGTTTTGTTACTCTCTCCAAACTCAAGTTAGTTAGTTCCTATCCCCCTTGAGTTTGCGGGGGGCTGTTAAAATCCACCTACTCTCCACCTACTTCACCTACTTAAACCTACTCCACTAAACCTAACCCACTACACCACTACCACCTCACCTACTCCACTAAACCTAACCCACTACACCACTACCACCTCCACTTCACCTACTCCTTACCTACTACACACTCACCCTCTTCTATATATAGGAATCATGAATCATTGTAATATATATCAACATTACATCAATCAATAATACAATTCTCTTTATACTTTGAATTTCAACATTTCTCTTTATACATTGAATTTCAACAAGTTGCACCCTAAATCTATGGTGTTAAATTCTCCTAGAAGTCCCCAGATGTTCTTCACTTTAGAACAAAGCATTTTATACTCAATACTTTTACCAGGAGTCTAATAATAAGAGTATTTTCCCACGATTTCTTTGGGAGTGAGACTTTGGGGATGCCCATTTGTTCGGAATAGGTATTTTCAATTGTAGAATGGCTTCCCTGTTCTCCATCTTCCTCATCTGATGAGAGGATTTCCGCTCTGCTATCAAATATATAATCTCCATTTCCGTATTCAGGGCTTCCTTGAACGATTTGTGTGGAGAGATCACTGCATTTGAAGGGTCTTGCATGGTGGTTGTCTCTTTAGGTGCTTCAGTCTCCATATCCACCACCTTCTCCATTTCTCTCCCTTACTGAAAGGCCGAGCTCTTGATTTTCTTGGTGCTTCTCTAATAAGATGATCTTCCTCTTCAGACAATTTTCCTAGTCCAAACGAGTTATCTTGATCGGAAAGGTTGCCGGTGTTAATGACTGACATGTCTTATAGAGAGAAAGCTACATGTAAACGGATATATGATAAATATATATATATATATATATCACTTTACCCTCCTTTACCTTGACTTTCAATTATGAAAATTGTAGAAATACGTGTGATCTGTAGGGAGTGATACATTTTTAATAGTCGAGGAATCAAAATAGGAGGGGTAAAGTGATATTAGCTAAAGTTAAGAGGAGGGTTGGTGTAATTAACCCTTGAATTAATCCAATTGTGGCTTTGGAAGGGGGAAAAATGTGAGCACTTGCAATTTTGTGGGCATTATTGAAAGGAAAAAAAAAAAACTACGCCCGACAAAGCTTTAAAGATGTTAATAGATATACATGTATTATGATCAACCTGTGTGTGAAACTACTAACTAATTTTGCTTAATAGAAAAACCATGTACCCAAACAATAATTTGAAAGCGAAGTTTATAGTGTATACACCAAAAAAATTCCCTAAAAAGTTCCCAGAAATGAAGTGTACCCGTACCATGTAGATTCAAATTTGGGGTGTGGCTAGAATAATTCCTGTCCACATATTTCATTTTTGGTTATGTTGTTATTTAGTATAACTGGTGAGAACTTTGTGTATTTATGCATATGTATACATGTTGGTTTATGGAGTTTAATTTGCATATATACATATGTTGGTTTATGGAGTTTACTTTGTATAAAACATTCCTATTTGATGCGAACCACTAATTTGATTGTGCTAACTAGATCAGTAGATACCGAGAAATTTGAACTACCTATTGCTATTCATTGGAGCAATTGGCTGTTCAAAGTTATATAAATTGAGAAACCAAAGGCACAAGCATACCCAATTACAACTTTAGAAGGCATGTTTGTAAGGTGAAAGATTGATACCGAAGTTAATGAAATTATTAAAAATTAGGGTAAATTATGCAAATGGTCCCTATAGTTTATACGATGTGTCAATTTGGTTCTTGTTGTTTTAATTTTATTGATTTTGTCCCTTAATTTAATGGATTGTATCATATTCGTCCAATAAATAACGGCCGTTAGGTTTGGTGGACGGAAACTCAAACCATGTGTCAATTTGGTTCCTATCAAAATCAAGCAAATTAAAACAACAAGGATCAAATTGACATATCGTGTAAACTATAAGGACCAAATTAACATATCGTTTGAGCACGTGACAACTTTCCGTCCACCAAACCTAACGGCCGTTGTTTATTAGATTAATATGATACAATCCATTAAATTAAGGGACAAAATTGAGCAAATTAAAACAATAATAGGAACCAAATTGACACATCATGTAAATTACAGGGATCATTTGCATAATTTACCCTGAAAATTATGAACACTGGTAATATTTTACAAAATCATCACAAGATTGAGTCGTTAAGATAAAATACTTAATCTAACATAAGGAAATTAAACTAGAGTGGAGTAAATCGAAATCTAGCCAGACTTTAACAATTTGAATTACCGGGTTTCATGGTGAGAGTTTTTAATGTTGATTTATAAATCAATTCAAAAGAGGAATCTCCTTGAGAAGCTATAAATTAGTATGAAAACTTGTCTATGTTTAGAAGATTGTGCAAACACCCTTTTTAAAGGAAGAATATGACGAGAACACAGTTGTTCTTGATTTGGTTTATTTGGAACTTTGGGGAGGGAATTCAAAAAGAGTTACAATCTTGATGGAAAAGAAATCATAAGGTCCATGTTTAGGGTAAACGTCTAAAGAGTCGATAGTTCTTGATCCTTATGTCCCAAATCAAAACCAAGAAAAGTAACATTGATTCGTCTTTAAAAAATTACATCATGAGATATGGTGTAAGATATTATTATGCATCTTAGTATATAGTGTATGATTGATGTTAGAATTGATGTATTATTGATTGATGTATTGATATATTACAATAATTCCTATATATAGAAGAGAGGATGTGGGAAGAGAATAGGTGAGTGTGTAGTAGGTATGGAGTAGGTGAGGAGTAGGTGGAGAGTAGGTGAAGTAGGTGAGTGTGTAGTAGGTGGTAGTGGTAGGTGTGTAGTAGGTGAATTTTAACAGCCCCCCGCAAACTCAAGGGGGATAGGAACTAACCAACTTGAGTTTGGAGAGAGTAACAAAACAAGAAAATACATAAAAATAAAAGAGGATAGGAGACACTGTATGGTCGTGTCAGACCATTGGTGAAGACACTGGATGGTGGTGTCATAACGTTGTAGAGGACACTGTATGGTGGTGTCATAACGTTGTAGAGGACACTGTATGGGGGTGTCATAACGTTGTAGAGCACACTGTATGGTGGTGTCATAACGGTGTAGAGGACACTGTATGGTGGTGTCATAACGGTGTAGAGGACACCGGATGGCGGTGTCAGACCGATGTAGAAGACAGTTTATGGGGTCATGTCGGACCGTTGTAGCAAACAATGTTGTGACAGTTGTTGTGACAGTTTACGGAGTCTTGCTGGACCCTTGTAGAAACTAACCGGAATCAATGTCGGGACAGTTTACAGAGTCTTGTCGGACGCATGAAGGAGCTAACCGGAATCAATGTCGGGACAGTTTACAGAGTCTTGTCGGACCCCTAAAAAGTCGCACCCTCAAAAGGTGTGCCCAATCTGTCAAAAAAGGCGTGCCATCAAAAGGCGTGCCCAATCCATAAAAAGGCGTGCCATCAAAAGACGGGCCATCAAAAGGCGCGCCCATGTTGTCGGCGAGCGCCGAGAGGCGCATGATGCGCGTGTCTGCCTCGGCTATTTAACCAAGGTTGAGGCGGAGGCTGTGCAAACCAGTCTGAAACCGTCGAAAATCCTTTGAAAAAACTCTTCCGTTTCTGAGAAAGAGATTCTGGAACACTCTGTTGCCATTCTGTAACCAACCCTTCTCTGAAACACTCAGCAACCCATAACATGGCCTCGTCTTCCCGTTCAGCTATCCAGAATATGGCCTCTTCGTCCCGTGATCTGCTCACTCTCTTTCCCGACCTCAACGAGTCAACAAGAGAGATAACTGGTGCGGTGGCCAGTGAACCTCAACCAAGCGCCTTTGGTTTTGCTCCGTTGAACTTTCCGATGCGGTCGGTGGAGCAAAAAATGGCGGTGCAAACTGATATTGAGGCCAATCAGTATACTTTGAAGTCATGTGTGGAAACCATGACGGCGGTCACAAACTTGTCGCACCGGCTGCAGAGTAGGACAAATGAGGTGCAGCAGTTAAACGCCCAACTGGCTCTGCTCCAACGCATGTATAAGGATGCGCGAGCAGAGATAAGTGTGCTAAAGGCGGAAAACAAGGAGCTGAAGCGGAAGGCCACCGTGATGTTCCGATTTGGAGGTCCGCCATACACTGCAATGGAGGAGTATGGGGGAGTGAACGTGCTCGGTGGAGTGGGAAACACGGAGGCAACACCGTCAAGGGCCGCCCAGGACGGAGGCAAGAAGAAGAGACCGGCGGCAGAGTAGAGAAGAAAATCCCCGCCTGTGAATGTGGTTGTTTTGTGTGTTTTTTTTTTTTTTTTTTTTGGTGTAAAATGCTGATCGGGGTTGATCCCCGGCATGAAGAAATGACAAGTTTGTAAAATGTTTTTTTTTTTTTTTTTTTTTTTTTTGGGGGGGGGGAGTGTTGAGTTGAAAAAATAAAAATAAAATGAAAGAAAACAAGGGAGAAAGAAAATAGATAAAAAAATATTTATAGATGGATTATATGAAAAATATCAGTGTGATTGTTTCAAAAATAAAGTGGGGGTATTTAAAAAGGAGGAAAAATGATTTGGGAAACAATAAATAAAAAATAAGTGATTTTAAAATCAAATGGAGGAGAGTTTGAGTAATAGAATATAATAAAAAAGAGATATATATATATATATATATATATAAAATAAAGAAGGTGGGGAACAACATGATAAGGGTGTATTTTAAAATGATAAATAAAAGAAAGTTGAAGACAACATGATACCGGTGTGTATGGATGTGATAATGAGAGTGAAACAAACTTGGTGAGTGTGATTAAATAAATAAAAGAAGAATGGGTGTGCTTTGTTGTATTGGAATATTTTTCTTTATCAATCTTCCCGCTATGCAAGACAAGTTGATTGAAAGTGGTGGGAAGAAAAAGTGAAAAGAAATGATGGGTGATAAAATAAAATATAAAATCAGTGGGTTGGTGGGTTGGTGGAAGAAAAGTTTAAAATAAATGGGTGGAAATATTAAAATAAAGGTGGGTGTTTGGTGTTTGGTGTTTGGAGCTTTAACAGCCTGTGGAGCATGGTTTAGAGAAGAGAAACCCACCCAACTTCTCTCTCTCGGGTTGGTTCTCCACACACAACACACAGCAGTTCATGCACACATTCACACAGAGCCACAACACATACACAGCAGTTCATTTTCAGTCAAGTCGCTTGTGATCATCTTTAAATGCAAGAGATATTGCAGCAGAGGGCTTGGATTTGTTGCCAGATTTTAATGTGCAACAACAGCAGCTCCTAAATGAATTATCCCGTCTCTCTCAGCCGGGCTTAGAATGCAAGAGATATTGCAGCAGAGGGCTTAGATTTGTTGCAAGATTTTGATGTACAACAACAGCAGCTCCTAAATGAATTATCCCGTCTCTCTCAGCCGGGCTTAGATTTGTTGGTCTCGTGTAGCTATGACAACACCATCAAGGATTGAGCAGAAGAGTTCTCCGGTGACTGAGCGAGAGCAGCATGGCGGAGTTCTCCGGCGAGCTCGGTGGCGGCAGAAACAAAGGGGCAGGAACAAAATTGGACTGTCTGATCGTGAATCAACGCAGATCGTCAAGTGAGTATGTGTAGAAAACTCCAGCGGGCAGCGAAGGCAAGATTGCCGGCCGACTGCCCGCCGGCGAGAAAGAAATATAGGCCTAAATCTTATAGCTCTGATACCATGTTAGAATTGATGTATTATTGACTGATGTATTGATATATTACAATAATTCCTATATATAGAAGAGAGGATGTGGGAAGAGAATAGGTGAGTGTGTAGTAGGTATGGAGTAGGTGAGGAGTAGGTGGAGTAGGTGAGTGTGTAGTAGGTGGTAGTGGTAGGTGTGTAGTAGGTGAATTTTAACAATTGATATTAATTTTCATGATGGAAAACTCAATAGGTTCTTGCTATGTTTGCCCATGTGCTTAATTCCATGCCTGTGTACATGGCTCTGATTTGGAATGGCTGAAAATTTGAGAGAAAATGTCTAACCTATGGAAAGCTATGTCTAAACTTAAAAAATCTCCCATGACATGTCATTAAACAATGGTGACACATCTATGATTTGAGTTAAAGGACATAAAACTCGTGTATTTTTTGCAACTAGATCTCTAGGATGATTGGCATTGGTGCTGATACCTCATCTACTAAAATATTGACAAGTTTCTAAGATATACATTCCTTAGAATAACAAGAGAATTATCGTGATTTTTACCATCCTTTTTGTTTGGAATGGGCAAAAGAATTTAAAAAAAGAAAGAAAGAAAGACATCCTATGAAAATTGAATTGCTTCATTTTAGTTGAATTTTAAGTTACCCTCTCAAACCACCCAACATCTAAAAGTTGGAAAATAAATGAAATTAAGAATCAATAGTATGGTTTCGTCTCATGGAGTCCTGTGCTAAATCTCACTAAACATGCACACAATGGCTTAGTGTACTATGAAATTTGATTAGTAGTCACTTTGTTATTATGTTATACACAAAGCTGTTTGGAAACACCTTATGGACTGATCTAATCTGTTTCTAAACAATTGCAGCTTCAGAGCTGGATGATGCACGAGTTCAAATAAAAGAAGAAAGGCCAAAGTTTTCAGAATCTTCTCTTGCATATCTGGCTTTTGCTCTCCTTATCTTTACCATTTTCTATAATGTTTTATTTATTACGGTTATAAAACCATCCATTGATGGACCAGAACCAATTGAAGAGCCAGTTGCAGCTACTTCTGTGAGAAAAGCTTCATGAGTAGCGCTTTTACCATGGCTGCCGTCAGTGTCGCCAATTTGAAGTTTCTGATTTGTTGTAAATTATAAATTTCAAGCTTTTGTGTAATTTGACAGTAGAAAGCTTCACGCAATAGTAAGAATCAGTTTTGCTGCTTCATCATGCCAAAACAAAGGGGATAAAATTATTATCATAAGGTTGAAGTTGTCGGGCTTAAACTGCATGATTTTGTTGAGAGAGCAATTGCTTAACATGGAAATGAAATTGTTTGTAGCATTTCTGTTGAACCTATATCGTTTCGTGTAGCATTTTGCAGGTTATCTGCTTTTGTTGTCGTCCTTGTGCATGCCCATGTTTAGGCCTCGTTTGGAAACAGGTTAAGTTAGTAACTTTTTGATTATTTGACTAAAATATGAGCTAAAAAAAACTAGTATGTTTGGGATGTTTTTTAGCTTCTTACGAAAAGATGTGCAAAAAATAGAGGTAAAAGAGAATTTTTGATTTTTTGGTATGGGTTGTAGGCTTTTTGATTTTTTTAGTGACTTTTTAATTTTTTTGACTAAACGGGTCGCTTCCCAAACGAGGCCTTTTAGTGTGGTAAGTAACTCCATTTTTATGCAAAATCTTATTTATCAATTGCATGACCTCTGCTTCAGGTGGACATCATTGACGCTATGTTTTGTAGGAGAGGGAGGAAGATTTTTGCTATTTCAAGTCAGATTCAGGTCTCGTTTGGGAACATATATTTTTAGTAATTTTTTAGTTTTTTAGCTAAAATATGATGTAAAAAAAAATTAGTATGTTTGTGATGACTTTTTAATTTTTTATAAAAAGATATGCAAAAGGTAGAGAAAAAGAGAATCTTTAATTTTTTAGTATGAATTATAGACTTTTTAATATTTTTTTAGTGATTTTTTGACTTTTAAAATAAAAAATGATAATGCCAAGCGAGGCCTCAATTTCCTTATAATTAATTTTTGTTTTTCTTGTGATTTTGTAAATTTTTTCCCCTATAATCAAATGATAGTAAAATAAGCATAACAAAAGGCTAATTAAAGTCTTATATGTATTAATTAATAAAGTTTGAATTCTGTTAATATACATCTTTATATAACAAAAAATGTATATTTTTAAATCTTTGAATATTTATTTTAAGGATGAACGTTAACAATAATTATATATTTTTACTGTTATGTTTTTTTAATAAAAGTCTATAATTACTTTAAGTTTTTTAATGAGTGAAAACAAAAAAAACAAAAACAAAAGCAAAAAAAAAAAAAAGGAGAGAGAGTAAAAAGATGAACATAAATTGGGAAGAGAGAAAAGAGCGAAAACAAAGGGGGTTATGATGTCTTATTACCGTTGATAGATCTTGAGAGAAATGAAGAGGAAAAATTAGATTGGACAGTATGATATAGAGAGAGAGATAGAGAGGCACAGAAAAGACAAAGGGGAGGTTAGGAGAGAGAAAAAGCCTCTGCAAAAAGTGCTTTTTGACTCTCTCTCTCTCTCTCTCTCACACACACATTCATGGCGGATTCACACGTTGAATTCACCATTTCACAGCATTCTATTATACATCCCTTGCATTTCTTCCATTAATTCAACTTCCTCACCTTCAAACCCATCTGGGTCTTCAGTTTTTCCAAAAGAATTCACAGGTGGGTGGTTAAAAAGTTGTCTTGGCTTCATAGTTTCTGGGTTTTCTCTTTTATGGTAAAATTTTGGTTTTTTTTTTTTTTTTTTTAATGCAAACATTTTCATTTATGACAATTTTTAAAATCTTCCCAAGTTTTTGGAGATTTCTTTCATAATTCGCTATATTTCCTTGTTTTTGTATTCGTTTCTTTATTACAGTATTATTATTATTATTATTATTATTATTATTATTATTATTATTATTCTTCTCCTGAAAGAAGCTCTGATTTTGTCCTGTTTTTCTTCAGATAATACTGGGTTTTACTTTTAATGCCACGATATTTGAAATTTGTGGCTTGAATTTGAATTTTTGTCTTTTTTCCATTTTTTAGACTGAATCATCAGATTTTGATGATTTTAACATGTTCTTTTATTAAATGATTTGTTGGGTTTTCTTCAAAATCTCTGAAACTTGGGGGTAAATTTACAGATTTTGATCCATGGGGAATTGCTGTGTGATGCCCTCTGGTTTCTCATCCGAGAAGAAAAACGCAAAGAAGAACAAAAAATACAATCCTTTCTCAATTGATTATGGTACAGCTCATGCATCTGGAGGTGGAAAAAACAAGCTCACTGTATTGAAAGATCCAACAGGCCGAGACATATTGCTGCAATACAATCTGGGTCGCGAGCTTGGGAGGGGTGAATTTGGGATCACATATTTGGCCACAGATGTGGAAACAGGCGAAAAATTCGCTTGCAAATCAATATCCAAGAAGAAGCTGAGGACTGCTGTGGATATTGAGGATGTAAGGAGAGAGGTTGAGATCATGAAACATTTGCCTAAGCATCCCAACATTGTGAGCTTGAAGGATAGTTTTGAGGATGACCATGCAGTCCACATTGTGATGGAGTTGTGCGAGGGCGGCGAGTTGTTTGATCGGATTGTGGCGAGGGGGCATTACACGGAGAGGGCGGCTGCAGCAGTTATGCGAACAATTGTGGAAGTTGTGCAGGTACAGACTATATGGATAGTTTCGATCATCCACCAATTTTCATGTTGGTGTGCAATTTGATGCTTTATTGTCTTCCATTGAATCCACATTTCATGTCCTGAATTAGGTTTTCTTTTGATTTTTATGAGATTGTTGTTTATGTTCCTGAATTAACCGCCTAATGTTCTTTTTTAGGGGTTTTTTATTTATTGAATTTGATGTGGTTTGCTCAATTGACATCGCCTTCAATTTGATGCTTATTCCAATGAATCCACATTTCATTACTTGAATTAGGATTTGATTTGTTTTTAATGAGATTGTTGTATATGTTTCCTGAATTGGCCTCCCGAAATTCTTCTTTAGGGTTTTACTATTTCTTGAATTGTTGTGTTTTGCTCAATTGATGTGGTCTTCAATTCGGTGCTTATTGTCTTCCATTGAATGCACATTTGGTGTCCTGAATTGGGTTTTGTTTTGATTTTTATGAGATTGTTGTATATGTTCCTGAATAGGCCTGTCGATGTTGTTCTTTAGTGATATATTATTTCTTGAATTGTTGCAGTTTTTGTTTGTTCAAATCTTGCTATTACTTGAGTTTGTAAAGATTTTGGTTCATTTAAGACTTGAAAGTGATATTTAAGTTCTAGGAAACTTTGCTTCCAAATCTTACCTTTTCTGTGGTGTCCCTTGTGAATATTCCTTTTATTCTGCATCTCTCTATATTTGATTATAAACCTAAATTTGGTGTGTATACATATATAGAATATTATTTCTGGACATTTATACCTTTATACGCTGATGATTGTTAAATGGATGTTCTTATTCTTATGGGCTTATCCACCATTATCTTTCTGAAGATTCCACTAAAACTTTCTTTTCATAAGTTGGAATAAAAGTTCCCACAAAGTTCATGTCCTAGGTATATATATGACTATTTTATTATATAAAGAACACAATTCAGAATATATTTTGAAGCTATGTCACTCATTTCTCATACCCAAATTACCCCTACGCAACCATAATTTTTTTTTTTTTATATATTACAAATTTTGATTTCTTCAGTTTTTTCTCTTTCTCCTTCCACCTATCATCAACTCTTTCTTTTTTCTTTTTCTTTTTTCACAAGATGATGGTTACAACTGTCTTTTCTGCACACGCATCATGTGTGCGCTACCTTCTGGTAGATATATAAATTCTTGTATTCTTTCTGACTTTTCTTTGCTTCCTCATCATGTTGAACTGTTATATTGGCTATTTGGCTATTTTTTGTTACTTTGTTGATGCTGCAGTGTTGTTTAATTGAGCAGATTGCTTTTGCCTTATGTTGAAACTTGTCATAGTTTTATTTAGTTTCTATCTGCAATCAATGGGATTTGCTTTCTGAACCTTAAATATATTTTATTTGCATGTCTTTCCAAGATTTTCTTTTTCTTTCATGTGCAAACTCTCTCTCTCTCTCAGCTTTGCTTTTCTTTTCTTGTAATTTTTTGTATTCTCCACACGTTGCAGGCGTGTCACATGCATGGAGTGATACACCGGGATCTGAAACCTGAGAATTTTCTTTTTGCAAACAAGAAGGAAGCAGCGCCTCTGAAGACAATTGATTTCGGACTGTCAATTTTCTTCAAACCTGGTATTGCATTCTATTGACTCCATTGCATTCACTAACGCATTTGAAAACTTTTAGCTACCAATTTGTTTTTGCAATATGAGTATTAGGCGCTGTTGTGTCATCATCGTGTCTGCCTATGTATTTCTTTTATTTTACCTGGTTATTGCCACTTGTCTACAGGTGATCGCTTTACTGAGATAGTGGGAAGTCCTTATTACATGGCTCCAGAGGTTCTAAAACGCAATTATGGCCCAGAAATTGACGTCTGGAGCGCTGGAGTTATCCTCTACATTCTACTTTGTGGTGTTCCACCTTTTTGGGCAGGTCTGCTTCTCTATATCGGACAGTTGCAATCTTTTCTACGAGGGTTAAACAGTTCAGGGCTGTAGGTGTAGTGTTTGGTTTGGTGGTGCACAATTAGTGCATTTGAAATCATTTGTTATTATTATTATTTTGATCGGCAACAACAGAAAGTGATCATTTTTTGATGAAAGGAAAGGTTAGAAGAAATCGGAGGACAAGGAGTCATCCAAAGAAGAAGAAATCAAGAAGAAAGGAATCCCCTCAAAAAGGGGAAGAAACTGAGGCCCAAAAAGAAGACAAATAACAGACTCCCATAGAAAAAAAATATAGTAGTAAATAATACTATAAATATGGTGCGGAATATAAAATGACTATAATAACCATGTCTTATCAAAATAACCGTGTTTTTACGCAGAAACTGAACAAGGAGTAGCACAAGCAATTATTCGCTCTGCAATTGATTTTAAGAGAGACCCATGGCCGAAAGTTTCTGATAATGCAAAGGATCTTGTGAAGAGAATGCTTGATCCAGACCCCAAGAAGCGGCTTACAGCTCAGGAAGTGCTCGGTAACATTTGCTTACATAAATCAGTGTGTTTTATACTCTGGTTTTATTAGTTAATACAAATGAGAGGACTAAATCGTCCTTTTCCCTGCCTTCTCGTTTGAACGCAGAACATACCTGGTTACATAATGCTAAGAAGGCTCCAAATGTCCCACTTGGCGAGACTGTGAAAGCAAGGCTTAAACAATTTTCTGTAATGAACAAGCTCAAAAAAAGAGCTCTAAGGGTAATAATTTTAGTTGGTTCATTGAAAATAATTTGTTTGTAAACTGTTGATTTGGCAATCTTTATGATGCCTTTTCTGATGATTGTAACTTTCATGTGCCATGTATACAGGTGATTGCAGAGCATTTATCAGTGGAGGAAGTGGCTGGTTTAAAAGAAGCATTTGATATGATGGACTCTAGCAAAAGAGGCAAGATAAACCTCAAGGAGCTTACAATTGGGTTGCAAAAGCTTGGCCACCAGATCCCTGAAGCTGATGTTCAAATCCTAATGGAAGCTGTATGTATCATAATGTTTCTATCAAACATTCCTCATTTTTGTTTCCTCACTGCTTTCTGGAAACGGAAAACTTATCTACCCCAAAATAAGTACTCCGAAAATGAAATATGTGCTGTGGATTTAAACTTGGTGTGATGTTGGGAAATACCCAGAATAAATCTGGTCCACATTTGTTAGGTTCAGTTTTTAGAATTTGTTTTTTCAAAAATTTCAAAAACTAATGTGGTGAAAAAAAAAATAATAATAAAAAAATAAGAACCTCTCATTATTTTTCATATGTTTTTCTATTTTGGGGGCAAAAATAATTTTCTTTTAAAAATTGGAAAATATTTCTTTAGTGTTTATTTTTGTCAAACTAGTATTTAGTTTTCCAAAAAAAATTTAGAAAACAAGTTATGAAAAATCAACCAAACTGGTATAGTTGGGAAAGGGAAAAGCTTGCTTTGTGATTGCAAATTGTTATGCCTGTGTGTTGTAAATTATTTATATAGAATGATTCTAGAAAGCTGGTTCTTTTCCTAACCTTCCATCTGTCTGCTCAAATTATGACTGACTAATTGACTATAGAAACATCAAAATGCAGAGATCTTCCATGTTGTCTATATAGTCGGGTTTTTTTATTAGGTCAACTGAGCTACTTGAGTTGAACTCATGTTTGACTCGCTAAAAGCTCATTTGAGATCGGCTTATTATATAAACAAGCCCAAACGTAAACATATTTTAAAACTCATGAAATTTCAAGTCAAGCTTGAATAATTTACTACTCGGTTTGACTAGATTATATGCACTATAAAAAATCAAACTACTCGAGCTTGTCTCAATTAAAGGTCATTTGAGATCGGCTCGAAAAATAAACAAACCAAATTTGAGCACATTTTGAAACTTGTTACATTTTCAATTTAAGCTTGAACAATCTATTACTAATTGAAAAGCTCAGCTCATACTTCTCCATAAAACTCAGGTATTAAGGAGAGGAAAACTAAAGTTTTATAACCAGCACAGATGAGACAACTCCAAGCGATGTGAGACACATGCCAATACACCCTCCTAGACCACAACATCCAATAGCTGGCTGGACAAACGGTATACTAATCACAGGCCCAACCAAGCTCTGATACCAAATTAAAAATCCTAGCCCACACTTCTCCTTAAAATCTAGGGTTCCAGACTTCTCCTTAAAGCCCAAGTCCAGGACAGATTAGGTGATGTAGGACACATTCCAACACACCTTTCTGGCTAGACTTTTCCTTAAAACCCACGTCTAGGACAGATTAGGTGATGTAAGACACATTCCAACACACCCTTCTAGTCCTCAACATATAATAGTCGGACAAACGGCACACCATACACAGGTCAAACAAGCTCTGATACCAAATTAAAAGCCCAGCCCACACTTCTCCTTAAAACCCAAGTAATAAGGAGAGGGAAACTGAAACTTTATAACCAACACAGATGTGGCAACTCTAGGCAATGTGGGACACATTCTAATATTACTTAGCTCGTTTACAGCCCTATTTTTTGATACCCGTCCAGTACCCTAGACTCTCTGCTTTTAACAATCTGTCCACCCCAAAATCTCTTCCTGAACTTCAATTAAACTATTAGATTATGTCATGGGAAGTTGGAAAAAAGCTTTTATTTATTTATTTATTTTTATTGATAATTTGAATCCTGGTTGCAACAGGCTGATATCGATGGAGATGGAATGTTGAACTACGGAGAGTTTGTCGCTGTCTCCGTTCATCTTAGGAAGATGGGCAATGACGAGCACCTGCATAAAGCTTTTGCATTCTTTGATAGAAACCAGAATGGTTTTATAGAGATTGAAGAGCTCCGGGATGCCTTAAGTGACGAAGATGGCGCCAACATCGAGGAAGTCATCAATGCGATTATGCATGATGTTGACACAGATAAGGTCAGTCTCGCAACGTATAACAAGTAGTAGTTAAATTTTTGATCTTGCATTTGGCCATGTTTGAAATTTGTGCTAGAGTGTTTAGTAGAACTTCTACTCACAATTTATGAAGCAAAAATAGTTTAAATAAGCGAAAAAAAACTAATTATTGGAAAGTTAGTGAAGTGATACTTTTAACTTCTGCTATATAATTATCAGCTTTCTACACCTACTGCCCGTGCTCTTATCCTCGAATTTCACCCCTTAATGTGCGTCTAGGTCGTACCTATAGTTATTGACAAATCCTCGTATCATTTCTTAGAAGAGTGACATTTTTCTACATCTATTCCATTGTGATTATATTTTCATGTCTTCCCAAGTCCTCGTGGCATATATGTCTGAATTGACTTGAACTTGTTTCTAGTTTTTCCATATTAATGTTTTGAAAATTTAAGAAAATTAAAATCAAATTTTGGTCTCATTTTGTTAATGCACAGGATGGGCGTATAAGCTACGAGGAATTTGCTTCAATGATGAAGGCCGGTACAGATTGGAGAAAAGCATCGAGGCAATATTCGCGAGAAAGATTCAACAGTCTTAGCTTGAAGTTGAGGAGGGATGGCTCGTTACAGTTATCTGATGAGGTTAGGTGAACAATGACAAACTTGAGGAAAGAAAAATGGCATAGGATGTTCTCATCTTCGCTCTTTTTATTTATTTTATTTTATTTTATTTTATTTTTTACTTGACGAGTTTTTACAAAATTAATTTCATAAATTTTTTAGTAGGACGAGGGCTTTCAATTTCTTTCCAAATAGTTGTGTTTTTTGGGGTTTTGTTTCTTTGACACGTTTGTAGTCTTTTGTAGAAGAGAAAAAAGAATATTCTTACAAGATAAAGGGTGATGTTTTGTTATTACAACTACTCTGTTGTTTTCATTCCGAGGGAATATTGTTTATAATGGTGATATTGCGTGAGAGTATATTATAATCAATAAGAAATCTCACATTATAGGAGTACGGGTTACAAGACTAGGCTAGTGAGAGACAAGACAGATGATCTCACCTGGGATGGTGTTAATTATTGCACCAAATTATAATTTTGTTAACAACAATGATTCATCCCACTAAAAATATCACCACTAATAGCACTAACGTATTAAAAAAATAAAAAAAACAAAAAAAAAACACAACTCCAAGATCAAAACATCACATCATTAATGGCGGGACCCACTGCCATCTAATTAGTGAGAGCACTAATTAATGCTCCCAAGCATTTTTCTTTTGTTAACCAACCGGACTATAGTCTAGTTAGTGAGACATCCTCACCAAGAGGTCAAGGATTTGAATATTATTTATGTGCATCAATAATACATGTCAATTTAGTACATGAGTTTTTGGAAACAAGTAAAGAGTAAAGCGTATTTGGGATCTGATTCTAAACTTTTGGGGCTGTGTTCCATGGAAGTGTTTTTCGCCAAGTTCCCAAGTGCAATAACCAATTCCAGGAGTTTTTTTAGTACAATATGTCAAAACTCCACTATAAGGGTTATTCTGGGTCTTTTTTATTTTTTGGACTAATAGTGATTAAAAAAAAAAAATTCACACACACACACACACTCTCATTTCATATATCTTTTGCACATTTTAATAAATTTTTTTACACATTTTTTTGATATTAACAACAGTGTTAGAGTTATTTTTAATATTTTTATAGTTCTCATTAATTATGGCCAATTAACTTAGGCCTTATTTGTCATTTTTTAAAAAAGTCAAATATTTAAAAAGTTACTATTCTATTTAAGTCACATCATCTTATTTAAGTCACATCACTTCTCTACTTTATCACTTCAAATTCAATTCATATATAACTCATATTTCATAAAAAGTCAAAAAGTACACTTATTTAGAATATTCCAAACAATCCCTTAACCTAAGTCAAACATGACACGATATTTTACTTTCTACTTTTTTGAGGAGGCATGTCTTGACTAACACTTCGTTTATAGGCTAAGATGGTATTTGTTTTTGAGGGATTGAGGCATGAAATTGGATTAATAGTTTTTCAAATTAATAGTCTATTGTTTGATTCAAAATTGTTGCTCCGGACTATTAGTCCCAAATATGTTGGACTATTGTGTCCCATGGGAGGGGGTGGGACACAAATGGAGGGATAAGTGGATACGGGATTAGGTAGTTGTACGGGGAGCAAATATTCCGGCAAGTCCGTACTCTTTTCTTCCGAGCTCCGTTTCTGTTCGATCACTTGCGAGCAAATAACGGTGAGCTACCCGGCGGTGTGTGGCCGGAAAAACCCTCCGACGATCAAGTTAGCACACACCTTAGGATAGAGAGAGAGAGAGAGGGAGGAGTGTTTGAATGTAAGAATTTCCTTACAAAGTGTTCGTCTCTACGTATGGAGGGCGCAGACATGCTTATATACCCTCTGCGCCCCATATCCACTCCCAGTCATCTCCTGACACGTGGCTCCGCTATCCCATCTGTTAGCATAAACCTTGCTGAACATCACCTAATCTCAACTGCCTGCCTTCTCAGCTGGAGCTCGGCAGTCGAGCTTCTCTCTCCACGGCCGTGCTGTGCTTCATACCCAAGCACTTCATTGGCTTAGCCCAAGGAGGACCGGGCTAGTCGGCATCTCGGCAAAGCGTAGCCCGGGGCACCTCCTGTGGTCGGCCTTTCTGCCGATCAAACGATTACCTCGGCTGACCACGCCTTTCCAGGCGCCGGTCACTCAGCTTGACTGGCTCCACCATCGCCTGATCAAGCAGCTCGGTCCAACCGAGCACTGCCTTGCTGAGCAGCTTCTTTCCAAACTAGGCCGCACATCCTCGGCCCAACACTTGCCCAACCCAAATCTGTCCGGCAAAACCCTGTCTGGCTTAGATCTGTCCGGCCCAGTACCAGATCATTAATCTCCCTCTCAATTGTCCCTTAATTCCGTCCGTGCGAGCGTGACTGAGATTACCTATACTTCGACCGGGGTAACATTTCTTCGGTCTTCAAAATGCTAAAGGGCGACCGGGCTAGTTAACATTACTGCCTGCAAACTTGCCCGGTTATACTCCTCGGCTGACATCCTTTTCCTTGAAAGTAGCCCGGTTGGCTCTTCGACTCTTCAACCTGTCTCTTCAGTTCTAACGTCGCCATAAATGGGGACACGTGGTGGGCTGTCATTGGTTCTTGAGCAGCCGACCTGCCGTTTTGCCAGAATTTGAATTTGGGCGGTCTCTTTTGGCTATACATACAAGACCCTTCGTCCTCATTTTCCTCATACTGTCTTTCTGCAATCCGACTCGCCAAAGCTCTAGCATCTTCCTCCAAGCCCCACTTGCCATTCTTTGCGTTTGTGCTCGAAGGAAAAGTAATTGCCCTTCACTGGTAAGACCTTCAATCCCTCTTTTGTTGCTATCTTCTTTAATATTTCACACATTAGGGCATGAAATCGTAGCTTTTAGGCCTTGGGCTCCTAAAACCGTCCCAAACCCTCGATTGTTAACGGTGTTCTTCATTTTTCCTGAAGAACACTGAAGAACTGGGGCGGACCGGGCTCCTGGTCTTCATTTGATCCAAAAAACCAATCTAACCGAGCAAATAACATGTTTGTCTCAATCCTAGCAAAACCGAGATAGCAAAAGGAATTGGTCGCTCAACCGGGCTAACATCTGGTTCGCTTGGGCGACCGAGCTCCTTAGTTAGCTTAGGAAACCGAGGTGGTTTGGCACTCTTCATGACCGAGCTAAAGAAAAGCTTATTTTGCGCGATCGCGCTCACACTTACACTTGCCGTCCTTTTCCTTCAGAGTCCAAGGGGACCACTATCCATTTCTCAGGCTCTCAAGACCGAGCAATTACCAATTGCCACTGTGCCAAACACCTCAGCCGAGCTACCTTAGTCCGGCCACAAATGGGGAAATTTCGCTTCCTAGTGGATACTCCGGCCGCGCTAGCTGCGTTCAGAGAGGAGTACGGCATCCCGGCCGACATCCATCTCGAACTGGCTGAAGAGGAGACAACACCCTGGGGCAGACTAGACCAATGCCCCTTCACCGTGCTGTCAATCGTCGAAGGAGGCCTCTGCTTCCCACTAAACCCACTTATCACCGAGTTCCTCCGCCGCATCGGGCTGGCATCCACACAAGTGTCTACCAACACTTATCGAATTATCAACGGCGTCCATGAACTGAACAATCGGCTAGGCACCAACTTAGGTCTAGCCGAAATATTGAGGCAATACACGATGGGTCACACCGGTGACGGCCTTGCCTATTACTTGAAAATCAGACTGGGCAAGGAGAAAATTGTAACCGGCACCCCAGATAAAGATTTGCACGACGACGATTTTTTCTGGGTGCCGGGCAATTACGAAACAGCCGAGGTATCGGGCTGGTTTATAAGCAAGAACTTCGGTTCCTCATGTAAGCCGCTCAAACTTGCTCGGTCAGCTTACCTCTTTATTCTGTAATTAATCGGTTTTCCTGTTTCTTTTGCAGCAATCCAAGCCTTGCAAGCCAACTATCAATTTCCCAATGTAGAGGCAATTCGGACCGTGCTTCGATATGCCCACTGAGATTGCAACGATTTGCTCGGTTACACCCCAACCTACAGGTACTCAGCTCCGCGCTGGAGTAAAGTAACAGACTTCCTCTGTGCTCCTTCGCCACCTCCAGACCCTACCCTTCCTGACGTCCCCTTAATTCGGTTGACAGACGAACAATAAATGGCCAAAAGAAGCCGAATCAAAAACCTTCTCACTGCAACCTCGGCCGAGATACCGAGTGTCGTCGCCCGCTCCTCGGCAGCCGGTCAATCAAGTGCCGCCGTGGTCGCTTTAGCTTCTCCAGCCGCCGGGCAGTCTAGCCAAGAAACACGCCAGGCTAGCAAAAGACCACGGGCCGATCCCTCTGCCGAGATCGTCGCTGAATTGACAACCGAGCAACCTGCCGACAGGGTCAGCTCCATCCCAGCATGGCGGCCGCGGCTGAAGCACCGGGGCAAAGAGATCCCGGCAAATGCTTCGGTCAAAGGCGACAAGGAGCACTTGCTTGCCTTCGACCTGTCAAAGGCTCTGCTGCTGCCCAGCGACGTGGTTGGAAGCGACCACGTTCCTGACACCCGGCTGGTCAAATCCGCCGTGAAGTCCATGACTAGGGTAAGAAGTTTAATCTTCTGCTTCAATTTTCGCAAGTGTTTGCATGGTTTCTTCTCTGATCAAATTCTCATTTTGCAGGCCATCCAAAAGCAGCACTTGGTCATGGAGCGCATCCACAGACTTCGACAGAAGGCGAGTGATACCGCTAGCCAAGTCGAAAGCCTCCAAACCGAGCTTGGCCGAGCAAGGGCATCCCTCGAAGCCGCCAATTTTGACAACAACCGGCTGCTCGGCCAACTTGAAGCAGCCGAGAAAGAGAAAGACGGGCTCCGGGCCGAGCTTGACGAGCTTAAGAAGTCCAGGAAAGAAGACCGCGAGGACGCCAATAACGCCGGCTTCAACGAAGACGAGGAAAACTACAAGAAACAAGTCTTTGCCACCCAGGACATTTACTTCAAGGCTGGATGGAAGGCTGCCTGTCAACAGCTCGGTCAGGGTCCTGACACTGACGTGTTTTCCTCTCCACCGGCTGTCTTCTTACCGACCTGCCTCATTCCCTATGCCAATGACACCTTCAGCGCGCTGCAAGCTGAGGCCGAGGAAGGACTTGAAGAAGAGGGTGAGGCAGACTCTGAAGGAGAGGATCAAACCGAACAGGAGCAGGCCGGCCAGACTGGGACCGGTGTCCAAGAGCCAACTGCCACGGTCAACCTGGAGGCTGATGAGGAGTTCCCTGATCTCTCCCCCCTAGCTTAGGTTTCTCTTCTTTTTGTATGTTTGCTTTCTGCGTTTCTGATGTAACCGGGCTTTGTCCCCACTTTTGTATTGACTTTCTATCAATGAAAAACTCTAATTTTGCTAAGTGTTTGCACGGTTGTCATCAATTCCATCTTCAGCAAAACATCTCGGTATAAATCATAGATTGAATAACATACCTCTTCAACCGGAATACATAACTCGGTTGAAGTACTTAAGCAGAACAAAACAGCAACTTCATAAACCGAAATAACCATCTCGGTTGGTAATAACAAAATTGAACAAATCACCAACTCTTCCAACATAGTAAATCACCTCGGTTGGGAATAACAGTTGAACAGATCACCTCTTCCAACCGGGATAAACCATCTCGGTTGGGATTCCCAAGTTGGACAAAACACCAACTCTTCCAACTGGAGTAAACCATCTCGATTGGGAATAGCAGTTGAACAAATCACCAACTCTTCCAACCGGGATAAACCATCTCGGTTGGGATTCCCAAGTTGGACAAAACACCAACTCTTCCAACCGGAGTAAATCATCTCGATTGGGAATCCTAAGTTGGACAAAACACCAACTCTTCCAACCGGAGTAAACCATCTCGGCTGGGAATCCTAAGTTGGACAAAACACCAACTCTTCCAAGCGAAGTAAATCATCTTGGTTTTTTACATTAAAACAACAGTCCAAGTGCGAAAGTAAAATTACTTCTATATATTGACAAAAAGAATTACATTTTGAAGTGCAAGCCAAAAAATTCCTTTGCACAAGAAAAGAAAGCAAAAGCTTAGAAATAATACAGTTTCAGGTTGGCCGCATTCCACGGCCGGGGTATTGCTCTTCCCTCTAGGTCCTCCAAGTGGTAAGCCCCCTTGCCCGCCAGACCGGTGATCTTGTAGGGTCCTTCACAATTTGCCCCTAGTTTGCCTTCACCTGGCATCAGGATATTGCCCATAACTTTCCTCAAAACCCAATCACCAACTTTGAACGGTCTGGGGTGCACTGTCTTGTTGTATTTTTTTGAGAGCTCTTGTTGGTATGCAGCCACATGGATGAGGGCCTTCTCCCGACGCTCTTCCACTAGGTCCAACTCCAAGGCAATAGCCTCGGCATTCAGTTCGGGCTCGAAACTCTCACTTCTTAGGGTGGGCATGCCAACTTCCAGAGGTATAACCGCCTCCATGCCATAAGCCAAAGCAAATGGAGTTTCCCCGGTAGATCGCCGCGGGGTTGTGCGGTATGCCCAAAGGACGCTGGGTAATTCCTCAGCCCATTTTCCCTTTGCCTTCTCCAGCCGTTTCTTCAACCCATCCAGTATAGTCTTGTTCGATGCCTCGGCTTGACCATTGGACTGCGGGTAAGCCGGAGTGGAGTTATAGAATTCAATCTTCAAATCTTCACAAAATCCTCTGAATAGGCGACCGTCAAACTGGGTGCCGTTGTCAGAGATCAAGATCTTGGGGACGCCAAACCGCGTGACTACGTTCTGCCAGACAAACCGCTTCACGTCTTTCTCTTTGATTGTTGCCAAGGGCTAGCTTCAACCCATTTCGTGAAGTAATCTGTGGCCGCAATAAAGAATTTTCGGTTGCCCGGTGCTGTTGGCAGTGGCCCCACTATATCTAGCCCCCACATGGCGAAGGGCCAAGGACTGGTGAGGGGGAGAAGTTCCCTAGCAGGCTGATGGATCTGATGGGCGAATTTCTGGCATTTTTCGCACTTGCGGACGTACTTTTGTGCGTCGGCCTGCATGCACAGCCACCAGTATCCCTGCAAAATAGCTCGGTAGGCTAAGGACCTGCCCCCTATGTGGCTGCCACAAATGCCTTCGTGAATCTCGTACAAGAAGGCCTCCACACTACTTGGGTGCACGCACTTTAAATAAGGACTAGTGAAGGACTTTTTATACAACGCACCAGATGGAGAGAGCCAAAACCGCTCTGACTTCACCTGGACTTTGTGTGCTTCTTTCTTGTCAATTGGTAGAGTCCGATCTCTGAGGAACAAGATTAAGGGGTCCATCCAAGAAGGACCTAGCGCGGCGCAGAGTACATCCGTCTGCCCGGCGTCTTCAATGCTTGGCCGTGGAAGAAAGTCAATTAACAGGGGGTTTGGAGACGTACTATCTACCATCGAAGCGAGGCCGGCCAACTCATCAGCTCGGTTGTTTTCTTCACGGCCAATCTGTTAGACTCTGATTGCCTGAAACTGCTTGATGTACGCCCTGACCAGAGCTTGGTACTTCGCCATTCTGTCATCCTTTGCTTCGTAAATCCCAGAGACTTGGTTAACCACAAGCTGAGAATCACTGTACACTAATAGCTCGGTAGCCTTCATTTGAATAGCGCTCTTGAGCCCGGCGAGAAGGGCCTCGTACTCAGCCTCGTTGTTAGATGCTGGGAAGCCAAGCGTGATAGAATGTTCAATGGTTAGGCCATCCGGAGAGATAAGAACGATACCTAGGCCGGCACCATGACGGTTGGACACTCCATCAACGAAAAGCTTCCACATTTCCCCCATAAAAAGCTTCCAGCAGTCTGACGGGTCCTGAGAGTTACGAAGGGCAATGGGATCACGGTTTCTTGGCTGTCTGGTTTCAAGTTCCGTGTTGATTGGTTCCACTTCAGCCCCCCTTGGTGATTCGGCACCGGACTCAGCAAGTCGGTCTACAATGCTTAAGTCCGTAGGCGAATCACCAGGTTGCGGTATTATGTCGGCCGCAGGCTCTGTGCTGAGTAGCTCCATTACTGCACCCTCTGACGACGCGGTACCGGACAGAATGAGTGTGACAACAATACCCCACGCCGTCATCGCGTCACCGGTTGGTTGAATTGGACAAGTTGAGGGTACTACGGTGGGGCGTGCAAATTCTGCGTCGGCAATTCCACCCAGTTGTGGTATTGCGGTCAGGCTTGTAGTCCCTTCTTCTTCTGCCGTGGCAATATCGACCGGGCATATCAGATGAGTTCCTGGCGAGAATTCAGCAACGAAATCGGCCAAAGTTTGGGCTTTTATGGCTGTGCGCGGTTGGAACTTTACATCAAATTGTCCCAACTCGACTGCCCACTTGAGAATTCGGCCTGAAAAGTCCGCCCGTTCAAACAAGGCCGTAAGGGGGAACTCGGTCAGTACGATGATGGTATGGGCGTGAAAATAATGCGCCAACTTCCTTGAAGCCATCATCAACGCCAACGCGAGCTTTTCCAGCGGCAAGTACCTCGTCTCAGCCGGCAGCAAGGTCTTGCTGACATAGAAAATTGGGAGGTGCTTGATTCCTTCAGCGCGGACTAGCACCGCACTGACTGTGTGCTGGGAGACGGCAAGGTAAAGGTAGAGTTCCTCACCCGGCTCTGGTGTAACCAACAGTGGTGGAGAAGACAGATATTCCTTGAGCTCGGCCAAAGCTCGGTCACACTCTTCGTCCCACGAGAACTTTGACTTCAATGCTTGAAAGAAAGGGCGGCAGCGATCTGATGACCGGTTTATAAACCGATTAAGCGCGGCGGCCATCCCGGCCAGATGTTGCACGTCCTTAGCCGAGCTGGGCTGTTTCAACTCTTGCATGGCTCTGATCTGAGTAGGGTCTGCTTCGATGCCTCGGTTCGTGACTAGGAACCTCAAAAATTTTCCGGATCCCACGCCAAAGGCACACTTTGACGCATTCAAGCGTAGCTTGTGCTTCTTTAGAATGGCAAACATCTCAGCTAAGTCGGACAAATGGTTCGCCTCACGTCGGCTCTTTACCACCATATCATCGATGTAAGCCTCCATTGTCTGGCCAAGCAAAGGAGCAAACATTTTGGTCACCATTCTCTGAAAGGTTGCCCCGGCGTTCTTCAAACCAAAAGGCATGACTCGGTAGCAGAAGAGTCCCCTTGGAGTCGTGAAAGAGGTGATCTCTCGGTCAGGCCCATGCATGGCAATCTGATGGTAGCCGCGGTAGGCATCCAAGAAACTGAGCCTATTATGTCCAGCCGTCAAGTCCACAAGCTGGTCAATTCGCGGCAAAGGGAAGCTATCTTTGGGACAAGCTCGGTTGACTGTTTTATAGTCGACACAAACTCGCCACTTTCCATTCTTCTTCGGCACCACTACTGTGTTGGAGATCCACCGAGGGTAGTGCACTTCCTGAATTGCTCGTGCCTCAAGCAGGTTTTTCACATCCTCTGCAACTACCTCGGCGTGATGCAGTGCCGATCTCCTTGTTCGCTGGATGACTGGCTTTGCTCCAGGGAAGACGTTGAGCTGATGGCAGATAAAACTTGGATCGAGGCCAGGCATGTCGTAAGGCGACCATGCGAAGACTTCGATGTTGGCAATCAAAAACTCAACCATCTCGGTCCTCTCTTGGGCAGTAAGGCTGGAACCGAGCAGGAAGAACTTATCCGGCCGCTCTACATCGAGTCGCACCTCAACCAGGTCCTCTACGGCTTTGTCCTCTGCCTTAGTGCCCACATCCTCCAAAACTCCTCGGTCTTCCGGTCCTTCTATCATTTGCACGAAGCCTTTAGCAGCCCGGCTGCCGTTCACCGCCACGAAGCACTGTTTGGACATGACTTGATCCCCTCGGATCTCCTCGATTGCCCCCATAGCCGAGGGGAACCTCATCACCTGGTGGTAGGTCGACACTACAGCTTGCATAGCGTGAAGCCATCCTCGTCCCAGGATAAGGTTGTACGTCGAAGGCACTTGTAGCACCCAAAACTCCACTTGCTTGACCACGGATCCCGCTTTAACTGGCAGGATAATCTTTCCCAAGGGCCACTCCGGTTGTGAGTTGAATCCAACCAGTGGTGAAGTTGCCGGAGCCAAGTCTATCTCCCGGAGCTTGAGCTGCTTGAACGCATCATAATACATGATCTCGACCGAGCTTCCCTGGTCGATCAAGATCCGTTTAACATCAAATTCCTTGACGCGTAGTGTTACTACTAGGGCATCGTTGTGCGGCGTCTGGATACGCTCTAGATCCCTTGAGGTGAAACTAATCACGTCTTTTTCTTCAGTCTTCCCCCTTTTGATGGCAGGCTGTACCGACGAAACTTCCCTCATATGCTCTGCCTTTTTTATCATGCCCCGGAGTTCGCAAACACGCTCCGGTTCCACGATGCCATGGATGACATTAATAACCCCTTGTGGTGGTGCGTCTCGGTCATCCTGTCCCCTGGGATCGACAGGAGCCTGATTCAGCTTTACGCCGCCATCAATGTAAAGGTCGAGGTGCCCGGCCGCGACCGGCTCTTCTAAGTGTTGCCTCAAAGGCAAACAATCCTCAGTCCGGTGGCCTCTCTCCCGGTGGAATGTGCAACGATACCGCGGATTGTAGCCATTCTGTCCATCGCCCAACTTAGTAGGAAACCGGACATACTCCTCGTCTCGGATTTCACTAAGTATGCGATAAATTGGAATCTTGAAGACCGTGGTGATGCCAGTCCTTGCCTTTAATCTTCTGTTCGCATCCGCTACGTCATCTCGGGGGTATTCATTCCGGTCATTCCGACGTCTTCTATCCCGATTTTTGCGATTCGAGCCACGGTCTGATTCCTCTGCTCGGTCACTTGAGCGGCTGGACTCTTGCCCAACTGCATGCACTTTGCCTGCTGTCTTCTTGTCCGTTGCTACCGGAGTTGCCTTCACGGTAGATGCTGACGCGCCATCCTCTACTCGGATGTGCTCATTGATCCGCTGCATGAGTTGGCCCATGGAGGTCGGTTAGTGCATGGTAAGCGAGTCCCGCAGTCTATGGCCGACCGGGAGACCACGCTTATATTGCTTGATTGCGAGGTTGACCGGGCAATCCAAGATCTCGTTGAAGGTTTCCCAATACCTTGAGTTGTATGCCTTCAGTGTGTCGCCCGGTTCTATCTTAACACTTAGTAAGTGATCAACTTCCTTTGGTGTTTTTGTGTTGGTTTTGAAGCGTGTAACAAACGCCTCGGCCAACTGATGCCATCTTTGTATGCTCCCTTCCGGCAACCTCTCGAACCACTTTAAGCCCAGTTCGCCTAAACTTGACGGGAAGATTAAGCACAAGAGTCCGTCATTTCGCCTATGTCCGGCCATAACCTGTCGGAAGTGGCTCACATGCATGTAAGGATCGGTTTTTCCGTCGTAGAGTGTGATCTTAGGCTAGTGGAAGCCTGCCGGAAGCGGTGTTGTTTCTATTTCCAGGGAAAAAGGGGTGGCACTCAGTCTGGCCAACTCCGTATCTTCAAAGAGTGGCACTGCATGGCGGGGTGGAGGCATTCCGACCTCCTCGCTGCCGTGAACCCTGTAGGATAGCCGCTGGAACGCCGGTATTCTCTGAGCTTCGCGCCGGCGAGCCCGCTCCTCTAAGATCGCCTGCAAATCCTCTGAATGAGCGAAGTAAGAGTACCTCGACGTCGTCACCGGACGTGAGGGTTTGTAGGTGCTGTCTTGCGCGCTAGACTTTTCTGCATGCGAGTCGGAATCACCAACCTGGTAACTCCTGGTAATAGATATGGACTGAGTGCGTCGCTGACTCTGACCGCCTGAACGGCGGGATGGGGTGCGCTCACTGTGGTCTCCCACTCCAGCTACACCTTTACCTTTGACATGCCGCTTCAGATCCTCCATCTCCACCGCCATTCGCCGGATGACAGCGTCTTGGTCCCTCAACTTATTTTCCAGACGTCTGGCGTGTGAGTCTCTCCTCCGCCGGTGACCGTCTGGACTCCGTGAATGACCATGACTTCTTCCGCGCTTATCCCGCGCGTCTCCTGACTGTCCTCCGGTGGGCGTCCCCAAGTCCGCCATTGGATGAATGGCGGGAGGGCCTTCTCTCCTTCGGGTGAACTCCGGGGTGGCTCCGTCTATGGCAGACAACGGAAACTCGTCGTTGTTCGCCATGGACGGCGATCAGATGAACCTGGAAGACAAGGTTTTGTCTGTCAAGTCTCCCACAGACGGCGCCAATTGTATGGGGAGCAAATATTCCGGCAAGCCCGTACTCCTTTCTTCCGAGCTCCGTTTTTGTTCGATCACCTGCGAGCAAATAACGGTGAGCTACCCGGCGGTGTGTGGCCGGAAAAACCCTCTGACGATCAAGTTAGCACACACCTTAGGATAGAGAGAGAGAGGGAGGAGTGTTTGAATGTAAGAATTTCCTTACAAAGTGTTCGTCTCTACGTCTGGGGGGTGCAGACATGCTTATATACCCTCTGCGCCCCATATCCACTCCCAGTCATCTCCTGACACGTGGCTCCGCTATCCTATCTGTCAGCATAAACCTTGCTGAACATCACCTAATCTCAACTGCCTGCCTTCTCAGCTGGAGCTCGGCCGCCGAGCTTCTCTCTCCACGGCCGTGCTGTGCTTCATACCCAAGCACTTCACTGGTTTAGCCCAAGGAGGACCGGGCTAGTCGGCATCTCGACAAAGCCTAGCCTGGGGTACCTCCTGTGGTCGGCCTTCCTGCCGATCAAACGATTACCTCGGCTGACCATGCCTTTCTGGGCGCCGGTCACTCAGCTTGACTGGCTCCACCATCGCCTGATTAAGCATCTCGGTCCAACCGAGCACTGCCTTGCCGAGCAGCTTCTTTCCAAACTAGGCCGCACATCCTCGGCCCAACACTTGCCCAACCCAAATCTGTCCAGCAAAACCCTGTCTGGCTTAGATCTGTCCGGCCTAGTACCAGATCATTAGTCTCCCTCTCAGTAGTGAAATGACTATTTTGACCATCTACTATTTAATTATGTATTATATTTAGTAAAATTTAATAAAATTTAAATGTCTCAATTTAAAAATAAAATAATTTTATTTAATTTTTATTGATGTTTTATTTTAAAATTTTGTTTATATTTTATTTAATTTTATTATTTAAATTTTAATAGATGTTTTATTTAATTTCATTATTTAATTGTTATTATTTTTTAAAATATATTTATTTAAAATTTTAATTAAAAAATTACACATATTTTTATTGATATTTAGTTTATTTAATTTTTTTAAAATAAATTTATTTAATTGTGCAAAAAAAAAATACTTTTATTTAATCTAGTTAAAAATAATTAAAATATTAAAAATATGTTTAATATTGCTATTAATTAATAAATAATTGAAAATGATAAAATAGTCATTTGAGCAATTTATCATTCTCCATAATACCCCAAACAAACATAAGATTCAGTAAAATAGTCCAATATAGACATCTAACCTCATGACTAAATAAACATAGGATATAAATCCAGTCTAATCAAATAGTCCGGAGACAATGTAGGACTAATAGTCCGATGGATTCCAATCCAAGAAATTCTATTTTCACACACTCATCTACCTCTGTCCACACACTTAATGATTTATTTATTTTATTACAATTTTAGCCTAAAATAAAATTACTAAAGTGTACTTATCTTCCCCACCAAAACCCTAATTTCTTCATCTCAGAAAGCCGGTGGTGCATATACAATAGGGTTTGAATTGCCTCCTCCATAGCCAATTCTGCAAATGGGTATCGAAGAGTTTGCTTGGTTTTGCAGATGCAGAAGACTACGATGAGTATAGTTCGAACCCAGATGAGAAACAGCGAAGAGCTTGATTGTTGTTAGAGACAGAGCAAATCCGTGCATGTTCATGAATCAATAATCAGTGATATGATATCGCAACCGAAGAAGACTCCATCAAGGCGTCATCTTGTGGCTGTGGACAATTCCAATCTGTTGATCGTGATAGAACACACTTTGATCGTTGTTGAATGGATTCACCATTGTTGACATTGGATTGAAGATGGAACCGAGAGAGAGAGAGATGTAATGGACTTTCAGACCATAGCAGGGGAGGATGGATGTTGGTTTAGGTTTCAATATCAAGGAGGGGTTGTTGGAGGAGATGAGGGTAATATGGTATTGTATGAAAATTGGGGTTGTGTATTGAGATTAAATCAATATATTTAATTTGTGTGTGGTGTATACTTAGTAAATGATGTGTATCGAGAGAATTGTGATGTGGAAATAAAATTACCCTTCCAATTCCTTCTTATCCAAGCCGTCCAAACAAACACAAACTAAATGGATTAACTTAAAAAAAAATTAGTTAAAAAAATCTATAACTCTTTTGACAAACCTAATTCTCCAAAAAAAAAAAAAAAAAAAAAATAAAAAAGCAAATTCTCCATTCCGCCACTAACTGCTACTTTTTGTGATAAAAAAATATTAAAAAAAAAACCATTGGATAGGCCACCAAAAAGGCCACTTTAACATTTTTCTTATTTTGTCCATACTATTTATCTTATCATATATATATATATATATATATATTATTAAAAATAATATTTTTTCTATACTTAGGTAACACATTATGAGGGCTTGATATTTTCTAGGAAAGGAAAATGAGTTGGACCCCCACTAGGGGCATCCCCCACGACCTTCTCTTTTTTTGATTGGTCAAATTTTTTTTTTTCTTCTCCTTCAATCACCAGCCCCCACGTGTGTGTGGGGGTGGGGGTGGCGATTGGAGAGGATCTCAATTATTTCCCTATTTTTTAAAAGATTTACGTCAGCATATATTTTTTTAAGTACATGTAGAGTTCAACACAAATCCAAACATAATTTAAATTATACTAATTTTATATATTTTATATAGAATCTATTTGACAAATATTTCTTTTCCATATATTTTTCATGATAAATTGAGATAATCCACAAACAAATACAAATTTTGCGTTTCACGTTTTTTTCTTAGTTTTTTCAAGGTATTGGAATTTTTTTAATACTAAATTGTCTTCTTTTTTTTTTTCTTTCTTATTTTCCCGTGCATTATTTTATACCTAATACCAATTTTATATTATTTTATATTTTGGATTTATCATTTAAATTTTATAGTGATTTTATATATGAAATTATATTTCATTTCTTACATTATTTAATATAATCACAACTCACAGGAGGAAAAATCTGCACAACAATGATACTCTTGAAAAACCTCAAAAGTTTAGATTTACTGCTTGAGTTACTTTTTCAATTGTTGAACAATAAGTTCTTTTATATTTTGACATCATATTATAGATTATTAATCACTTCACACGATGAGATGTATCTATCGTTTTGATGTTTTCATTATTTTTTCCTTTTGGGTTTAGATGTTGTTATGTGATTTTTTCTTAGTTAGTCGTTGTTGAATTTCTTTTATATAGTTGATATTTTAATTTAATTAAGAGTTTATTTTATAATCTTATAATTTAATATATATATATATATATATATATCATATATAACCATTATATGATAATCCAACTACAATATGTTTATATTTTATTTTTTAATAAATTTTATATAATTTCTATTTTTACATATTTTTATTTTCCAAATGAATAGAAGAGAAAATTAAATAGTTAGAATTACTTTTAATTTCATGTTACTAGTTCTTTTTAGGAGAATTATTTATTAGTCCTATTTGGGAGACTTATGTTACATATGGTTCTAAGTAAAAATTTATGTTCCCATAAGTCATATGGGAAGTTAGTTGACATATTTACCCTCAATATTATTTGTTAATATCATAAATAATGGCAAAACCATATATAGGAAATTGAATGTTACCATATATCATATCTATGTGGATGTGAATTTAAAATTCAAAATGCACGTTATATTTGGATATTACAGCTTTGATTAAACAAAATTTTAGGAAACAAAATATATGAGATATGTTTTGTGTCACTATTCTAATGTGGACGGTTGGTACATTTTAGAACATTTGGAAACCCACCACTGAGAGAAGAAGGGGCGTGATTTGGTGGCGAGGTTCGACGGGATGGTGGGAACGAAATCTCGTCTCTGGTGAACGACGAAGAAGGATGGCTCCAAAACAAAAGTGTGGCTTTCCCCCTATTTTGCTATGTTCATTCATTTGATTTTGGTTAACAACCCATAACTAGGGTTTATGTGAATATGATGTTGTTGATAATTTCGGTTTCTTTCAGTTAGAAGCTGTAATGGTAGTTGTATATTTTGTGAATTTTATGAGAATTACAGGTTTTGATAGTTATCGGTTTGAAGATGTTAGTATATATGTGGGGGTTGTCGATTGTGTGTTATGTGACTTAGTTGTTGGTGTTCTAAGATGGGGGTTCGGTGGGTTGTCAAATTTGGGTATTTTCTGCATGATTCATTGTTGTGTTACCGAATATGGTGTCTATTTGTTTTTTGTTTTTTTTTGAACCTATGCAAATGATTGTGTTTGATAGTTTGATTTTTGGGGGTTCACATTGTGCCAAGATGTCGTTTGGTCGTATGCATTAAGTAACAAAAGTAAGTTGTCAAATGTGACTAGTGCTACGTCCTTGTTTTATGTGTTATCCAGTTTCTGAATGTGAATGTGACCCAAATGTAAATTACTTTTGAATATGAATGTGATCCCATGTAAATAAGTTATGAATGTGAATGGGACCCCATATGAATAATTTCTGAATATGAATCTGACCTCATTTCTGAATGTGACCGTGAATTTGTGGGACTATTTGTAAATTGTCACAAAGAGTCGAATAATGGAAGTAACACAATTCTGGAACGTGGTTGTGATTTCACGTCCCCAATTCATGTCATCACATTTGTGGTTGTGATTTGACGTTTACGTGGACTACCAAAGTGTCGCATTTGTGAACATGTGTGAGAATGTGGATACGTTGTTACGTTTTTGTTTTGTGAAATATGTGATCACGTAATATACGTTATGACGTTAACTGTATTTTGAATGACAAACAATACAACTTTGGTTAGTGGTTTGTGTTGGGTACATTTAGTTGATGTTTGAATTGGTATACGTCACATTGTCTTTCATGTCGTCACATTTACACAGTGTCACATATCCATTATATGTTGTTACATTTATGTCAATCCATACTCTTTCTTCAGGTCAAACACGACGTCAATGGGACGTATAAGTGGCTTGTCACACACCGGATCACCAACAACATTGCGAACCAATTTAGAGCTGATTCTACTACTATGTTTCCCAGTTTGAACAACAGCACCACAATTGTGACACATATGTATACACTGAATTAAATGACACAACACAAATTTAAAGACAAATACAATCGAGCATAACACACAAAAGACATTACAACGTTGTAATTTTGCGCAACGTAATGTGTCTCGTTTGTAAATACTTAATTAAAAAATTAAACACGAAAGACATAACAACGTTGTAATTTTGTGCAACGTAACGTGACGTGGTTCAACCCACATCAAATTAAAAAATTAAAACCCCAGTCGTTTTGTGCAACGTAATGTGACACATATGTAAACACTGAATACAACAATGACACAACACAAATTGAAAGACAAATACAACCGAACGTAACACACAAAGGACATAACAACGTTGTAGATGTGAGTTAGCATTACACCCTCAATGTAACTTCATTGAAGGCCAATGAAAGTGTGTCAATGGATGGTTGTAACAGATTGTCGAAGCCATAAAAGATAAGATGTCATTGACAAATGAACAATTGGCAAATACACAATAACAAAACGCACCAACTGAAGAAGCAAAAACCCTACCTCCTTCCCTTAATCACTTGGATTCAAAATCGGCAAAAGCAAACAAAACACAACCTCCAACCTTCAAGACAACATCGGCCATATCTATATCCAAACAATCAACATTTTCAAAATCTACCGGAATCAACAAAAAATGAGATATTCACGCCCACGGACATGTCCAGTACAATCCACTTTCCTAAAAGCCTCCAAAACACATAATATGTGAATGATATAATAATCAATAATATGGAAACATATAAGGGTATAATAGTACACTGATACTATTTACTTACAACTCATAGGACTTTATGGAATACATTTCTATCTAAATAGGACTTGAAATTCTATAAGAAATTGCATAAGACTTCACATTAAATAAGTCTCTCAAATAGGACTTATAAATAATTTTCCGTTTTCTAATTTAACTATTATTTTTAATATTAAAATGAGTATTTATTTTACTATTTTATAATTTAATATATATCATACAAAATTATTATATGATAATTACACTTTTATAATAAGATATAACTAAAATTATAAAAATACACAAATAATTTAACTAAAATTAATATATATATATATATATATATATATATATTGCCATGACCTAAAGGAGGACAAAACATGTCCTCTCCGTTTTTCTTTGACTCCAACAAAGTAGCAATTGAAGAAAGACAACATGACAATTTTCACCCAAAGTGAATCTCTACAAAACATTCCATACCCTATGTAGACGCCCCCGAACGTCCTGGGAAAATCTCGTTTTGTTCATTAGGCTCACTATAGTTTGGACTCAAATGTCACGGTTCTGAATCTAATCTCGCAAAGTGCCATGCAAGAACGATAAATCACCATAGAGTCTAAATCTGGCAAATCGTTTTGAAAAACTGATTTTTTAGAAAGAAACGCCAAACATGGACTGCTTTGCTAGATACAGAGTTGCCACCTAAATGTTTTATTTTGGGAAATTTAGGAAACCCTGACTCGTGCCTAAGGCCACGTGTCCGTCATCACCAAAGTTGCCTCGGCTCGGGAACTTGGGTACGAGAAGGGAAGGTCATGCAATGAGCACCCCCGCTCACCCGATCAAAGATCGGCCTTTACTAACATGATATCTTGTTTTTGAAAACACATGTGTTCTTATTCCGGTTATTTAACCTAGAATTACTATGTTATGCGCACAGCAAACAAGTATAGACTAGATCACCTAAATTGGAATAAAGCATTACATATCCGTTTGTTTGAACATGGTTTGAGGTTTGTTACTCGCAAGTAGGCTAAATCAAGGATTCCAATGAATTGTCCCAATTCAAGCAATCCAACCTTTACTCACAGGCATTCAGGCAGTTAATCACATAAGCAGTTAGCCTCATAGCAAGCATGTTTTTCATGGCAACGTTAACACACATGCAATATGCTAAAGCGTAAACACTCACAGTGTACTCCGAGCCAAAACAGAGAACTAGTTAGAAATCATGCATGATCCTAGTTCATGTTAAGAAGGCTAATGCAACACATGCGAAATGCAACTAAGATAGACTCGGCTATTCTAAAAATGGCATGTGAAATGTAACAGTTGATACATGTATTCAACTTGGTATTGAAATACAATGCAGTTAGTATGATGCGCTGAACCTGGTGCATGCAAGACAGATGAATGAATGCAAACATGCAAACATAAGGATGCTAATTGAAACACGCTCTAAAACTAACCATCGTAAGCTGCTAAACAGAAGGGAGAAAGAAATGGGGGTTGGAAGATATGCATCATACACACGCACATTTATTTACAACAGTTGTGCCCTCTCGACGAAGGGTCCGAATGAATAATACAGAACCAACTAGCTAATCTAAGCTAATCTAGTTAAACTAGTTATTACACAATAGAATGAATAACAAGCTACAGCTAATTATTACACAACTCTAACTAATTAACAAATTAACTAAATTAGCAATTGAATAAGCATGTAAACTATATGAAATATGCTGCCTCAACTATGCCTTGGATGACGAAGGATGCGTGCCTGGTAACCTCGTGCGAAAATCCATCGCGATGCCCCGATTTGCCTCTGTTTGCAACTAGTCTCAGAACACTGCAAAAAGCTTCAGAAGGCTGAAACTCCATCATGGAAATCTGTAAGAGGGCTACCGACCAGTTGTTGGCATTAGAGGCCACTTGCCGACCACTTTCTGTGCTGAAAACTAGAAAAAGTGGTCGGCCAGCCACTTTATCTGGTTGGCCGACCAGTTTCTGCTGCCAGACTTCAGTTTGCTGCAACAGAGAGCAAGAAAGGGACATGGCAAAGTATTTGCAACACATGTATGCACAACCACCCTCCCTCTCATTACATAAGCTCAAGGGGGTGTGGTTCTCGACCCTCGGGCCACCAATCACGCATTTTGATGCATGATGGCCGAGGAGCCAAATTGCACAACTCAATATGAAATGAATGCACACACGAACACATAAAGCCTAAAACTCCATCATGTATAGTCAAGAGTGTTGGCGATCGAGAATTGAGGCACGTTTCATCACTTCGAGTATGAAACGTCCCTCGTTTCCCATGTTTGGACTAACTCCTATTCCAAACACAATGCAACAAACAGCATGGCATGATATACACAATGCGGCTCAAGCATGCAAACATTCAATGCAATGAAACAAGCATATGAACACGATGCAAGGGACATGCATGAAAGCATGCAACTAACATACTAGCATACACAATGCTATGAACTACATGGCATACACAATGCACAATGGACTTAAACCAAAATGGATACGCCTCAGCCATGTCCAAATCAGTGGCCATACATGCTAAGATAGAAACTCAAAATGCTATACAAACATGCATGCATATCGGCCCAAGCTTAAGGCTCAAAACACAACTCTCCAAAAGCATTGAAAGGATGAAACATGGGGTACAATGACATATATTCCAACATTGAAATGACATGCAAAATGACTTAGAATCATGCCAACAACCCATGTAATGCATGTTGAAAGGCTCAAGCGTCAAAGCTAGTGAAGTGTATTACACTAGAGGCATGCAATATAATGCTCAAATGACCAAACTAACCCCAAACAGACCCTATGCAGGCCAAAACAGGAGCAAAAATGAGTTGGGATGATGGCTTGAAAGGCACGAAAATGAGGCTCATATAATGGCTCACAAATAGGGCATAAAGGCATAACCCTCAAGAGCACTTAAGGAGTGGAAAATATGGAAGTATAACAGCCCTACATGTTCTAAAATATCATTCTCAATGATGCCAAAACATGCGAATACCTCAAGTTAAGTATGCAAGAGGCCTCGAAATTCAAAGCTAGTCAAGGCTATTACACTACAAGCATCATTCGACCAAGAAGCCTCAAAACAGAGCTAGAACAGCCTAAAATATGAACAAAATCATACTAGAGCATAGCCAAAATATGCTAGAATAATGAGCCAAAGCATCATGCAAACAAAGCTAGTAAACAAGATTTGCACTACAAGCATGTGAAGCATGCAAGAGGCTACCAAACTAGTCAAAAATAGAGTCATGACATGTCAAATGATGGCAAAAAATCTACTGAAATTGAGCCAATACACGCTAGAAAGACATGCTACTTTGATGGGCCATAAATGGGAATACACTACACATACAAGAAGCAAACACAAGGTGACCAAACCAGCCATAGACAGAGCTAAGGCAGGCCCTAAAAGTCATGAAAAAGTGCCTGAACCAAGCCTTGAAAGTATGAAGATGCATACTCCTTTGATAGGCCAATAATGCAAGCAAACAAAATAAGAAGAGAGGGGATCACCCCCCTCTGATTTGAGGCCTCAAAATGACATGCCTACCACTGAAAATCTACTGGATTTCAGTGGCTAAAAGGTCAAGCAAAGACCAACCCAAAGGCCTTAAGTCATGGCACAAAACAAGACTAAACAAGGCATGCAAGAGGGTAGAAGGCCCACAACACCAAAAGCGCCTTAAACAAACATGCTAAGGACTGAAAAATAAAGCTTTTTTTAGTTCAATGTTAAGCCAAGAGAAGCATGCAAATATGGCTAAGAGAGTGATCAAAACAAAGCTTAAAAGGGAGAAAAGAAGTTACCCTTGAACCACTGCAATACCAGCAAATTTCTTAGCCAAGAACCAGCTTTTTAACCTCCAAAATGTCCTCCAAGAACCTCAATTTAATGATGGGGGTGTATGGTTAAGGGTTGTGGTGCAAAAGTGAAGCACAACACACTCTTTAGGCACAAAATATAGAGATATAGAGAGATATATGCTTATGCCTTAGGAAAATTTCAGAATCTCTCCCATGGAGAGGGAGAGCCTCTCTTATAGAAAAACAAAGGTTCAAGCTTCTTGGAGAAGCTAAAACTTGGATGCAACCCCTCCATACACGTGTATGGAGGATACAGTCTGTGCCCTCCAGCTGGCACAGTTGGCATCCACACAGTCTGCCAAAACAGGGGGAGAGCTATCGACCACTTAAAGTGGTTTAAGTGGTCAGCTTGCTACTTGCAGTGGTCGGCCGACCACTTCAAGTGGTCTCCCAGGAAAAAAAGTGGTCGGCAGGGGGAATTGGTGGTCTCCATACTGAAAGCAAGCCAATGGTGAGGTAGGAGACCAGAAAAGGTGGCCCAAAGACCAAGAAAACCAGTTTCCCGACCAGAAAACCGGCTGGCGGGAAGGAAAGTGGTCTCCAAGGGGGAAAACTGGTCTCCCACCCTCGTACCACCTTCCAAGCAAGGAAAACAAGGTTTGTACCAAAAACAAACCAACACGGATGCAAAACGAGAGCTCTGGATGCAAAGCGCGCGACCGGGAGCCTCGAAACCCAGCTGTTGAGCACCAAAAGTGGTATACGACCACAAAAGTGGTCTCCCGGACCACAGTGTCCCTCTAGGGAGAGGAAACAAGGTGTGGTACAAAAACCAAGCCAAACGGAGAACATTAAGCGGTCCCGAGACAAGGCGCACGGCCGAAGGCTCCAAAAATCAGAAACTAGTCTCCAAACGGGAAAAGTGGCCTATGACCATGAAAAGTAGTCTACGACCACAGAGAGATGGTCTACAAGACCCCTCCCTCTCTCCGGGAAGGGAAACAAGGCTTTGGTTCGCAAATCGAGCTGAAGCACAAAGAGTTCGGAGACCCGGAGGCAAGGCTCTCAGCCAAAACTCCAAAGCTCGAAACGAGCACGACACGCACTATCACCGAGCGCTCAATCGATGACGTCTGAGTCTTAAGGTCGGTCAAAAATGGGGTGTCTACAGTTGCCCCTCTTTGACAGAACTTGAAAGTCATAAGTGACGGGAGTAAATGTCAAAGCCCAGAGACGACTTATTTTTGACAAGGCCGAAGACTTAGACAAACAGGTGAGATAACAAAGAGACGTGCCCGCAGGCAGGGGCAAAATGCAAAAGACATGCACAAAGCCGAACACAACTTATGATCATGCAAAGAAAGCTGTAATGAAGCAATTATACACAATAAATTCGACAGTTTAAGCAAACGAATACAAATCGAACTACATTACATGCAGAAAAAATGTAAGAGAATTATGCAATTCTCGCTACGTTTCACACGGAGGATACAATACCGTCCGGTTCGTCTGGTCGCACCAGCTTCAAATGAATCGTACATACAATATCGTGTCTGCAAAAGAAATAAACTCAACAGGTACAATATCGTTAGAGACATGCATGGCAATGCAAGTGAAAAGTGCGTGACAACGCAAGCAAAGTACGGGTGCATGACAATGCAACCTAAGCATGACGCATAACAATGCGAAAAAGGGGTGCATAACAATGCAACCTAAGTGTAACGCATAACAATGCGGAAGGGATGCATGACAATGCAACCTAAGTGTGACGCATAACAATACAGTAAAGGGGTGCATAACAATGCGACGGGACGTGCATACGGCTCGCACATATCACAATACTAATTTGGCACACAGCGTATTTAGGATATGATGTTGACTTGGCACACAGCTCACAGCACAATATTCTGTTAATTTGGTACACAGCTCACTCTGAACACACAGTTCGTCCTGACCACACAGTTTATTTCGGGCACACAACACATTTTCGGGCACACAACTCACTTTTCGGGCACATAGCTCATTCTCGGGCACACAGCTCACTTTCCGGGCACACAGCTCATTCTTTAGGCACGTAGCTCACTTTTCGGGCACACAGCTCATTCTCGGGCACACAGCTCACTTTCCGGGCACACAGCTTATTCTTTGGGCACGCAGCTCACTTTCCGGGCACACAGCTCATTCTTTGGGCACACAGCTCACTTTTCGGGCACACAACTCATTTTCGAGTACACAGCTCACTTTTCGGGCACACAGCTCATTCTTTGGGCACGCAGCTCACTTTCTGGGCACACATCTCATTTTTTGGGCACGCAGCTCACTTTCTGGGCACATAGCTCATTCTTTGGGCACGCAGCTCACTTTCCGGGCACACAGCTCATCTTTGGGCACGCAACTCACTTTTTGGGCACACAACTCATTTTCCGGGCACACAACTCATTCTTTGGGCACGCAGCTCATTTGGGCACACAGCACATTTGGGGCACACGGCTCATTTGCGCACACAACTCATTTGGGGCACACAGCTCATTTGGGCACACAGCTCATTTAGGGCATACGGCTCATAACACTGCTCAATCTGAACACACAGTTCATAACACAACATTTTGTCAATCTGAACACAGTTCATAACGTAGTATTTTGTTCAATCTGAACACACAGTTCATAACGCAGTATTTTGCTCAATCTGAACACACAATTCATAACGTAGTATTTTGCTCAATCTGAACACACTGTTCATAACGCAGTATTTTGCTCAATCTGAACACACAATTCATAACGCAGTATTTTGCTCAATCTGAACACGCAGTTCATAACGCAGTATTTGCTAAATCTGAATAGTTCATAACGCAGTTTTTGCTCAATCTGAACACACAGTCCATAACGCAGTTTTTGTTCAATCTGAACACACAGTCCATAACGCAGTTTTTGTTCAATCTGAACACGCAGTCCATAACGAGTTTTTGCTCAATCTGAACACGCAGTTCATAACACAGTTTTTGCTAAATCTGAACACACAGTTCATAACGCAGGGTTCTTTTTGATTTGCACACGGCTTATAACACTGTTCAATTTGAACACACAGTCCATAACACAACATTTTTTTTGATTTGCACACGGCTTATAACACTGCACACTTTTGCATTTTGAACACACAGCTCAAACTTTTGAATTTCTGAACACGCAGCTCATACTTTTGTTATGAACAGGCAGCTCACATTTTTGAAATTTGAACACGCAGCTCAAACTTTTGTTGTGAACACGCAGCTCACATCTTTCAAGTTTTGAACACGCAGTTCAAACTTTTTGTGGTGAACACGCAGCTCACATTTTTCAAGTTTTGAACACGCAACTCACATTTTTTGAAATTTTGAACACGCAGCTCAAATTTTTTGGTGAACACGCAGCCCACATCTTTTGAAATTTTGAACACGCAGCTCAAAAATTTTGGTGAATATGCAGCTCACATCTTTTGAAATTTTTGAAATTTTGAACACGCAGCTCAAAAATTTTGTGGTGAATGCAGCTCACGTTTTTTGAAATTTTTGAAATTTTGAACACGCAGCTCAAAAATTTTGTATTTGCACGCAGCCCATACATTTGATTCTGAACACGCAGCTCATACATTTGCATTTGCACGCAGCCCATATATTTGATTCTGAACACGCAGCTCATACATTTGCATTTGCACGCAGCCCATATATTTGATTCTGAACACGCAGCTCATACATTTATATTTGCATTTGCACGCAGCCCATACATTTGATTCTGAACATGCATCTCATACATTTGCATATGAACTGAATACATCTATTCATTCTGAATGTAGGTGTTCTCCCGTTTCACACGGGGTTATGGATCTATCCTTGCGAAGGAGTGGTACGCGGAGCTCCCGGATACTGTTCGACACATTGTAGATGAGGCAGGGTTTGGCCCATTCTGTGCGGGATTGTCATGTCATCCAGCGAGCAGAACCCTCATGGGCGCACTTGTAGAGAGATAGTGGGGCACCATCAACTCCTTCTATTTTTCAGCTACCGAGGACATGACAATGACCCCATTTGATTTCTCCATGTTGACGAGCCTTGACGTGGGAGGCCGACCGATCCCATACGACGCAGATATGGGTGAGTGGGAGGCCGCGTGGATTTATCTGCTCGGAGACCGTCCGCCGATCGACAGATCATTAGGCAGGGTTAGGTACACCTGGTTCTCAGAGCAGTATAGGGGGGCTTCGCCCCAGACCATTGAGACCGTACAACAGTACACCTGAGGATTCTTGATGTTCCTCATCGGGACCACACTATTCTCCGACAGGGGGAACACAGTTGGGCTTTATTTGCTCAATGCTCTCGTGGACCTATCACGGGTCAGTCAGTATGATTGGGGTAGCGCGGGCCTTGCTCCCCTTTGCTGCTACATGAGCGCGACCTCCAGCGAGCGGGGGACCATAGTTGGAGGCTATTGGCGAGCCTGGGAGGTACATTCAGCCCTCTTGATTTACAGTTCTGCTTTTCATTATCTGTACGCTGCACACGGCACGCATTACATTTTGTATTCTACATTCTGCACTCAGTATTCTGGATTTTCTGTATATTCTGCACTCAGCATTCTGTATATTGTATACTGCACACAGCATTCTGTATTCTGATATTCTGCACTCAGCATTCTGTATATTGTACACTGCACACAGCATTCTGTATTCTGACATTCTACACTCAGCATTCTGTATACTGTACACTGCACACAGCATTCTGTATTCTGACATTCTGCACTCAGCATTTTGTATACTGTACACTGCACACAACATTCTGTATATTGACAGCCATTGTATTGCCTTTCACAGCTGTGGGTTTATTCGTATTTCCCGACATTGGCCCCTGAGCTGGAGGTCGAGACACCTCTTGAGATCCCCTTCTCGTGCAGATTTGAGGGTCGGTGCCGGCCCAGGCCTCGGGAGACTTTACCTTACCTCCGACAGTTCTTTGATACTGTACGACCGACGGAGGTAATCCAGAACTCTTAGTTTTTCATGCTTTCCGCTTTGATTTGTCTTGCATACTTATGACATCTAATCAATTTATATACTTGCTACCCGCAGGTGACCTGGCAACCTTGGATAGCCATGCCAGGGAATCCTCGATTTCTGTTTGTTGGGGATGGGGCACTTCGTGATACGGGGTTCTGTTTGAGGGACCAGTCGGTAGAGCCTGGTTCCTCGGAGAGCGTTTCATGCGCCAGATGATGGGCAACTCCGATCAGGACATTCCCTCATTGCCTCCACCAGAGATGCGGTCCACAGGGGATCTCCCTTTGTGTTCTGTTGTTCGAACACTTACCTTCAACTCACAGTACAAAGGTGGTGAAATGTTGACAAGGAGCAACATCTGCTAGGGAAGCCACGGATGCTGCTTTTCTTCCTGATTATATTCACAACTTTCCTTATTCTTCAATGGGGTGATAGACTAGGTTGGTTCAGTATCTAGAATTGAGAAGCACACCCGCTACCTCAACCTATGGGGCTTCCATACAGATTTCAAGCAGGAGATACACCCTTGGGTATTTAAACTAGACTTTAGTCTCGGGAATTCCAAACCTTTGTGTTCTAGGCATCAGCCATTCGAACTCTAGTTTCCACCGTTGCAGTTGATCTCCTAGGAACTCATTGCAAACACAGCCAAGATGCCTCTGGCAGGGATTGGTACTCCGGGAGAGCACTTCTGATTGTTATTCTGGCTTTGAAGAAGTTGACACAATATTCTATTCACTTGGAACACACAGCTCGTACGACATACTGCTCACAGCTCATAACACAGTACTCGATTTATTCTGCACACGGCTTATACAACGCATTGCTCACTCTGAACACACAGCTCAAAACACAGTACTCGGTTTATTCCGCACACGGCTCATACAACACACTGCTCACTCTGAACACACAGCTCAAAACACAGTGCTAGGTTCATTTTGAGCACACGGGACGGAAAGACGGAACTTGTAGGAGTCGAAACAAACTCAGATGCTTCGAATTTTCCCTCTTTTCTTTTGCTTTCCAACCTGGAACCTATAGCTTCAGATAGGTCCTGATTCTATTGCTCTGAGATGACTTGGGTTGAACCTTGCGGTTTTATGAAATGACAAATTCTGTTTTACACAAATGTGGAGAATGGCACAGCACTCTTGAGCACAAAATGATTCATTTTTGAAATTGTAATGAGAAAAGGGTTCTCAACCGGGTATTGAGCCTATAGCTGACCACAGTCAAAACGACTCAATAAAGACAAACAAAAGGTAAACAACCTAAACACATCGAGAAACACTCGAAACGACTCAAAACAAGAATCGAGACAAAACAAAAGACACGACACTCAGACGTGCACAGGGAGCCTGTTTCTCTGGGTATTGTTTCCTACTCTTTCTTATTTGTGATTCTCACATCACTCGGCCCTTAGGCTCTGTTTTTTTTGAGAAACCCATTTTCTCACTTTTTCTCTTAGCGCACATCTCTCTATTCTTCAATCACTCATTTTTTATCTCTCCCCCGGGTGGTTGATGGATAAACAGAAAGCTGTGAGTTTTTGCCTAACATTTTTAGCTCGCGGCTACTTCCTCCAGTGACGCCTAGTCGATGCCCCAGATGAGGGAGTAGAGTATCTTGATCCATTCTAATTCATGCTTCGCACTCGACTTGATACATTGTTGCTTGGAGGTTGAGAGAGCTTTCAGCCCTTTATTGTTAGCTCCAGTTGTGCGCTTTGTGGCAAGTAGAATGCCCTTTCTGGCAAGTGTGGTAACAATGGGGAAAAAACAGAGCACCTGACTCAACTGTGCCCCTAGTTCATCATTTTGACCATTTTTTGTTTTGGTTTTCTACTAAAACAATTTTGACCAATATGAGAGTTAGATTAACACACTTGTTCGATTTTCTGATTTGAAATCATGCAAGTCAGGCTATGAGCACTGAAAATTTTCCTTTTTTGGGTCCAAGAAATGGTCCAGTTTTGAAAAAATGGAATAGTTTTCGAGAAGATTAGTCAACCTCAGTAAAAATTCTCAAAAACTATTTTTGCAAACGACCACTGCTCAACGAGCACGGAGCCTACCCTTGAGATGCACAACCTCAGATCCATAATAATGGGAAATTGCCCCTTGTTTGAACGGCACTGCATGGCAATAGAAAATTGCCTCTTGTTTGAATAGTGCCGCAGCACACTGTATGGCAACGGAAAGTTGCCCCTTGTTTGGATAGTGCCACAACACACTGTAAACGGTTCTCATAGTGATGATCACAAACGAACTCTGGGATACAGGAAAGACAAAGATGATCAGAACCATGACATGGATACAGTCGATTTGGAAGTGTTTATGGCTGGACTTCAGAATGAAGTTGCCTACGTATCCCAAACATGGGAATCAAGCCTTATGTAGTTTCGGTTAAGGTACACTCGGGTATTAACCTCTCCTTTTGCGCTCTAACTTTTGCCAAGGCCGCCCTTTCTGGGTTTTCAACCTTGCAAACTACGTTCTTCTTTTCTTTTCAATTCTTTTCATTTCTTTTATATTTCTTGCCATTCTTTTCTTCTTTTTTTTTTTCTTCTTTTTCTTGCTCTAACTTTTGCCTGGGTCGCCCTTCCGGGTTTTCGGCCCAGCGACCTCTCAAGGGTAAAAGTGTAGCTTTGTCCATGTCGAATGGTTTTGAGATCTCGAAGCCATCTGAATCCAGGAGAATGACTGATGTTCGCTAATGATGTAAAAGTCCATTTGATAGGGGCTGAATTTGCCCCTAGTGTTGTGGATGGGAACTCGGTTGTTCTTCAGTAATACTTTTTTTTTTCCTCCTTTCTGGGATTTGGCATTCTTGCCGATCTTCATTAACTTGAGGAATGTCCCAATTTTTGACTCTTCGAGCACATTTGAAATTCTTTTGTCCGTAGTTCGAGGGGTGCTTCTTATCTAGCTTCGCAAGCTTCCTTTGATGACGTTTAACCTTCTTGATCTGACTTTCTTGCCCCTAGTTCGAGGGCTGCTTCGAATCTGGCCACACAGGCCTCACATTGTGGTTGACCGTTGAACATTCTAAATTAAGGTTCAAGGTTTGAAAGTAAAGGGGGTCGAGTCTCGAGGCTGAGAGCGATCCTAGGCTGCACAATCTCAAGAGCGATTCCACACAGGTCTTCGCAGGATGGCGTAAAACATTTTTTGAAATCTTTTAAGAAAGCGACAAATCGCTCATGCTGAAGACAATGTAGAACCAATCTGGATCAAGCTAGGATCCTTCTCAGTACTCACATTAACAAACATGATTTCATTCAATAAGGGCTTAGCACGCATCTCTTTCTCTCAATTGATCAAATTTTGAAAAACCCGAGGAATTCCTTCCTTTTTGTTTTCACCGTAGTGTTCAAAAAGAGTTTTGAAAAACTTAGGTCGATGTAATGAATTCAAAGCACAAAAAAGACACAGTTTCTAGTCATATACTGCCATCTCATTCAGAACTTCTGGCATAACTGGCACAAGGCAGAAGCAAACACAAGAATGTGAAAATTACTGCTGTTTCATTTAGATCTTCTGGTGTAACTGGATCCATGACAGAAACTGACTCAAAAGAAAGTGAAAAGAAAAATGCGAAACAAAATAGTGACATCCGAAGTAACACCCCCAGAATCACCCGACTTCTATACAACAGGACTGACTCGATACAACAAGACAGACCCTTAATCAAAGAGACTGACTCAAAACAAAGAGACAGACTCAAAACAAAACCACAGAACTGACTCAACACCCAAGTCAGAAACTGCAAAAACCAGTACTCGCAAATGCTCAAAACACTATACGCCACATCTGAAGTAAACTGAGCACCGCCCACAGGTGGTTCATTCTCCGATCATATACTTGCATTATCCTCGAAGTTCACTGATCCAGTGATGATAGACTTTGCTGAGCTTGGTGGGAGGACGACCCCTTTGTCAAACAAATCATGTACTTCGTGGCAAAGACGGAAACAATTGTCGGTGCTATGACCAGTTTGTTGATTGTACGCACAGTGCTGGGTAGCATCATGACTAGATGGAAGACGACTAGGGAGAGGTCGAGGCTCGGGGGGTTTGAGATGCCCCTTTTCAGTAAGGATTCGAAGAGCCTTGAACAAAGGCATGTAGAGAGAATGGAAGACCCTGCGACCTCAGGGTAGATACTTTGAGGTTTGTGGACTTTTGCTGGATGCACTAGCAAAGGGGTCAGCAGGTGCTAGCTTGGTTTTCTGATCTTTTTGGGATACAGGATTAGGGTTGAAAGGAACGGCTTTGGCACGACAGTCTTCCTCCCGATTTTCCCCTTGGCTTGAACTGCCCTCGTTCTGAGTAACGAAAGTGTCCTCCACAAATTTTGCATCAATTGCGAGCGTTTGCTGTTTGTTCAGTCCCCCGGCTTTTAAAGTCTCAATAGCCTACAGAAGTTGTTCATAAGGATCAGGGTCTGCCTTCACCTTGTTCTTACCACTCGCCTCAGCTTGGTCGAAGGTTTGGGTTGCTACATCAGTGCGAGGCCCGGTTATTGCCGACACGTCATTGCCTGAACTTGGGATGGCTTCAGGTTGGCTGAGTTCAATTACAATTCGTCCCAATAGCGGGGGCTCTTCCGGCATGAAATTCTCGGCATGTGACATGGTCGACAGCGGAGCCGATATTCCGTAGGCTAGATAAGCAACAGATCTCTGAAGATCGCCGATCATTCCCATCAGCTCAAAAGTGGTGGGCTCACGAGTTTGAAACAATTGAGGTTCCCAGATTGGATGTGCAGCAGGTGACCTGGGCGGACGTTGCATCTCAACATCGGTCTCACTCAGTATGGTGATTCCTTGGTTTAGTGCCGCTGCCATGACCACAATTTTTTCTGAATTCTGTGTCATCATGAGTCTGCTGAAATGAACAGAGGTGATGTGACTGGTGGCTGACGGATCTGATGAACCGGTGAGCCTTGACTGGCCTTTTTTCGCCTTGCCTCAACAAAGGAGAACACTGGTTGCTCTGAACCGAATCTCTGAACCTTGAAAGAGAAAACATGCAGCATCTCAGTCCAATTTCACCAGAACTGACATAAGCATAGCTAAATAATTGTATTCGACCACTGATCACTGTTCCTCAAATTACTGCCCCAAAACTGAATCCGATACCCGCAGATATAACTGATTCTCAAAATACTGATGCCCACAGGCCTGATACTCAGACTTGCAAACTGATACATGCATTCCTGTAGAGGCACACTCTAAAAGTACATAGCAAGCAAATGAGAGCCAAAACATCCTTATGTTGGAGTAAGGTTTCCCTGTCCTATTTTGTCAGGAGCTAGGGTTTTACTACGCAAGCAACGGTTTCAAACAACCTACAACCAGATAAACAACCTGTCCTAGTCTGGAATAGTCACTATGGATTCCAATATGCACTAGGTCGAATGGTCAGAAGGGGTGCCTCAGTAAAAACTGAGGTTTATGTTCCCGTCGTGGCAGAGCCCGCAATCGGTCAGCCTTATGGGACACTTTTCAAAGCGAGCCTCCGGCAAATCGTTCAGGAATAGCATACGGCAAACACGGTGTCCTAGGCGCACTAATGCAGATGCAATGCAAAGAGACACATAAGTGTTGTCAAAACAAGATATCATGAGTTCAAGTCAAGCTCTCTAATTTCCCCAGCAGAGTCGCTAGAAACTGTAGGCGCGCCCGAACGTCCTGGGAAAATCCCGTTTTGCTCATTAGGCTCACTACAGTTCGGACTCAAATGTCACGGTTCTAAATCTAATCTCGCAAAGTGCCATACAAGACCGATAAATCACCAAAGAGTCCAAATCCGGCAAATCATTTTGAAAAATTAATTTTTTAGAAAAAAGCGCAAACCATGGACTGCTTTGTCAGATATAGAGTCGCCACCTAAATGTTTTATTTTGGAGAATTTAGGAAACCCTGTGTCACAGCCCAAACCCGGCCCTATGGGTTTAGCACCGTAACCGGCCAGTAATCCGAGATTACCGAAGGCCTGCTTAACAGTAATACAGTAAAACAGAGTACAGGGCCTGGCGGAAGCCAATACAGTAATTAAACAATGTCCGATGAGCTGTAACAGTCTGTATGCCAAAAAGATTTTCATGCATTCATACATACACAAACAGTACGGTCTATACAAAATTTACAGTCACACAGTACAGGGACTTAATCCCTTGATAACAGTACGGTAAACAGTCAGTCTATACAATACAGTGAAACAGTACAAAAGGGGGAAATTCTAAAACACCCCTAAGCCTTAACAGTTAGGCTCGGAACCTCGCAGTGAGGCACATATGCTGGCTTGACAAAAATGGAGCAACCCTGACGCTCCTAGCTGCGGTCTGGTGCCTGAACACCTACATATATATATGAGCAGTGAGCTAAAGCCCAGTGAATAACATAAAGCGTAAAGGGGTTTAGAATGAATGTCCTTACAGTAATGAAAACAGTTCATTTCAATCAGCATTTCAGTTGCTCAGTACAGTAAACAGTCATATGTGGTACATCCATTAGCATAACAGTAACAGTAGGTCTTAAAAGACCGAACAGTAATGATGGCCATCAATCAGTAAACAGTAGTGGTTCCACGAGGGAACCGACAGAGATCTCTGTAACAGTAACAGTAAACAGTAGGTGCTAAGGATGCCACAGTACAGTTCAAAAATAAAGGACATACATTCATTCAGTAATACTAGTTCAGTAAACCGTTCAATTCAGTATTCAAAAGATATCAGTTGAACATATCTTTACACAATTGTTACTCACAGAGTTCTGGGCTACAGTATGCTAGAGCGTGTCTCCCCAGTTGCCAACCCTACACAGTTCACAGGTTGAACACACTAAGCTACACAGTTGGGAAATATCATAACTTAATCCCTAATTTGCCTTGGTGTGTTCTACATCGATATCCTCATTAAGATGTCTTAAACTAGGCCTAAGAATGCCTAGAATGGGATGAGGATGCAAAGATGTACATTTAAAAGCATTTTCAGAAAAACAGAGTCCCGCTCGAGCGCAGGTTTTCCCCGCTCGAGCGTACAGGCAAACAAAGGTCCCCGCTCGAGCGTCCATTATACCGCTCGAGCGGACCAAAAGTACTGGATAGGGGAAATCTCCGCTCGACGCCTGCTCGAGCGTGAGACATGACTCCGCTTGAGCGCCCAATCCTCCGCTCGAGCGGACTGCAAAACAGTGCAGAGATGCTGGATGCTCGCATTCTACGCTCGAGCGTCACTTTCCCCGCTCGAGCGTAAGTGCGAAATCTGGAAATTCCAGATTGCACCTTCAAGCTCAAAACCAAGTTCAAAAGCATCAAAACTCGACCTCTTGGGCTAAATTTCTGGAAAACTCTTAGAAACACATGGAATAACATGATTCAAAACTCAATTTGAGAAATCAAAGCCCAAGGGTGTTTAATTCAAACCTAATTTCAAGCCATTTTCCAAGAACAATATGAACATGCAAACATGCAAGGATTCAAACCAAATTCAACCTTCAAAGCTTGTTTAGCTGGACTCATTTCTTCAAGAACAAGATGAATTCGTGGACTCAAGCCTAATTATGAACATGCATGTACAATTTTACCATGAATTCAACTCAAAATCCAACAATACTAACATGCATGCAAAGATTGAGCTTCAATTCACCATTAATGGACCAATTCATGACTTAGCTCTACAACTAGACATGAACCACGTAAGAACTAGTTCAAACACAAAATCAAAAGGATGAAATTCATACCTAGGTTCCTTGAATGCAAGTTTAGGGGTTCAAATATGCACTCAACCTTCAAGTTCTTCAATTAGCAAGAAGATTCAAGATGGAAGACAAGTTCTCTCACTCTCTCCCTCTCATGGTCGGCTAGAACAAGAAGAAGGCTGAGGAAATGTTGTTTTAATCAAATGCATTAGGTGTAATAAGGCTCAAAAGGTTTGAGGTAGTGGGCCACTACAAGGCTAGTTTGGTAAATAAGGCAACTATTGCAATTTAACTCATTTTAATCTAATTTAATCATACCTAATCAGTTTTCAGATAAATTTACCATAAAATCACGTTAATTATGAGGATCATTAAACACCAATCAATTTTGGATTCGGCCGCCGATAAGGCCTTCAATTTGCAATTTAAACATACACAGGAACAGATAATCAAACAGTCAAACAGATAGAATACAATTTAACACACACATACTCAGTTAATTCGATTCCAGTTTTCAGTCGGTCAGTTCAGTACCTTAGGCAGTTCAATTATCAGTCATTATCAGTTCCGTTTAACAGTAATCGGTGATTATCGGTAATCAATCAGTCATAAATCAGTAAACAGTACGAGGGTTGTTACAGTCTCCCCTCCTTATAAAGAGTTTAGTCCTCTAAACTCGAGTTACCTTCATTCTGGAAGAAAACAGGATTCAGTGGAAACAGTTCAGGATATCTTTTAGCCATGTCCTCTTCCCTTTCCCACGTGGCATACATGCCACCGTGGTTCTGCCAGTCAACTTTCACTAGTGAGATCTCTTTGTTCCTCAGTTTCTTGATCCGTCTGTTTACAATCTGTATGGGCCGTTCCTCGTAAGTGTAGTCATCACTCAACACTACGTGGGTAGGCTCTATTACATGGAAAGGATCCCGAAGATAGTCTCTTAACATAGAGATGTGGAAAACATTATGCATGTGTTCCATTTCAGGAGGGAGCGCAACTTGATACGCCACCGGATTGATTTTCTCAATGATCTCATATGGTCCGACGTATCTCGGTGCTAACTTGCCTTTGACTCCAAAACGAGTCTGGCCTTTCATTGGTGTCACTTTCACAAAAACGTGATCACCCACTTCATACTCTCTGTCCCGTCTTCTGATATCTGCATAACTTTTCTGTCTACTCTGTGCAGTTTTCAGTCTTTGCTGTATCAGTTTCACTTTTTCAGTTGTTTCATACACAATCTCGGGCCCAAGCAACGGCCCATCTCCAACTTCTGTCCAGCAGATTGGAGATCTACATTTTCTGCCATACAATGCCTCAAAAGGCGCCATACCAATACTCGAATGGTAGCTGTTATTGTAGGCGAATTCAACTAATGGCAGATGACTTTCCCAGTCTCCCTGAAAATCAAGGACACACATTCTCAGTAAATCCTCCAGAGTTTGGATAGTCCTTTCTGACTGTCCATCTGTCTGAGGATGATAGGCACTACTCAGCCTCAATTCAGTACCCAATGCAGTCTGTAGGCTCTGCCAGAACCTCGATGTAAACTTCGAATCCCTGTCAGAAACAATAGACACAGGCACTCCATGCAGTCTCACAATCTCATCAATATAAATCACGGCCAATTTGTCCGCATTATAAATTGTCTTGACAGGTAAGAAGTGAGCAGATTTGGTTAATCTATCAACAATAACCCAAATTGAATCCATACCTTTTCTGGAGCGAGGTAACCCGACGATAAAATCCATCGTGATATGCTCCCATTTCCATTCTGGTATGGGTAGGGGTTGCAATAACCCAGCGGGTCGTTGATGTTCCGCTTTGACCTGTTGGCAATGAAGACATTTGGACACAAAGTCGGCAATTTCTTTCTTCATTCCCGGCCACCAGAAATTCTGTTTCAGATCTTGGTACATTTTCGTATTCCCCGGGTGGATAGACAATTTCGAATTGTGGCCTTCTTGCAGAACTCTCCTTTTCAGTTCAGTGTTGTTCGGTACACACAGTCTTTCATGACATTTCAGTACATTGTTCTCAAATTTGAATCCCGGTCTCGGTTTGGATTCTATTTCTTCGATGATCTTCTTCAAGAAATCATCCAATTGCTGTTTTTCTTTAATCTCTTCAATCAGTGCCGGTTGAGCAGAAATAGCAACCAAGATTCCACCTTGTTCTCGTAAAACAATTTCGATTTCAGATTTTTCAAGGTCACAAAGCAACTCTTTTTGTTCGGTAAGCAAACATGCTACGTTTCCAATTGATTTCCGACTCAATGCATCGGCAACGGTATTGGCTTTTCCCGGATGGTACAATATCTGTAGGTCATAGTCTTTAATCAGTTCCAGCCATCTCCGCTGTCTCATGTTCAGTTCTTTCTGCGTGAAGAAATATTTTAAACTCTTGTGGTCGGTGTATACTTCACATGTCACCCCGTACAGCTAGTGACGCCAGATTTTCAGTGCAAATACTACTGCAGCAAGTTCCAGATCATGGGTCGGGTAGTTCTTTTCATGCGGTCTCAGTTGACGGGAAGCATAGGCAATGACTCTCCCATTCTGCATTAAAACCCACCCCAGACCCTTATGAGAAGCATCACTAAACACAGTATAATCATCCGTACCTGAAGGTAAGGTAAGAATCGGTGCAGTCACTAGTCGAGTTTTCAACTCCTGGAAGGCAGATTCTCTTTGGTCAGTCCAGTCAAATGATGTCCCCTTTTGTGTCAGTTGGGTCAACGGTAAAGCAATCTTGGAGAAATCTTTGACAAATCTTCTGTAATATCCAGCCAATCCCAAAAAGCTTCGGACTTCAGTCACGTTTGTCGGTCTAGGCCAGTTCACTACAGCTTCAATTTTCTACGGATCAACAGAAATCCCATCTTTGCTAACAACATGCCCCAAAAACATAACATGGTCGAGCCAAAATTCACATTTAGACAGCTTAGCATACAGTTTCTGTTCCCTTAAGGTTTGTAGGGCAAGTCTCAGATGATGTTCATGTTCTTCTATACTCTTGGAGTAAATCAATATGTCATCAATAAATACAACAATAAGGTCATCAAGGTACGGTTTAAAAATTCTGTTCATGAGGTCCATAAATGCAGCAGGGGCATTCGTGACTCCAAAAGGCATAACCAAAAATTCATAATGACCATACCTCGTTCTAAAAGCGGTTTTATCAATGTCTTCCGGTTTAACCTTCAGTTGATGATACCCCGATCTGAGATCGATTTTGGAAAACACTTGTGCACCCTGTAACTGATCAAATAAATCATCAATACGCGGTAATGGGTATTTATTCTTTACAGTTACCTTATTCAGTTCACGATAGTCAATGCACAGTCTCAGTGAGCCATCTTTCTTCTTGACAAACAAAACAGGCGCACCCCATGGCGAAGTGCTAGGCCTGATAAACTTCTTGTCTAACAGTTCCTGCAGTTGCACTTTCAATTCCTTCAGTTCAGTTGGGGCCATTCTGTAAGGAGCTTTCGATATCGGCTGTGTACCCGGAATCACATCAACGGTAAATTCAATTTCCCTGTCAATCAAATCCCCTGGCAGATCATCTGGAAATACATCTGGGAATTCCCTGACTATAGGAATACAATTCACATCAGTTTTATCACTATTATCAGTAGCCACAGTCAGTACAGAACACAGATATCCCTTACACCCCTTTCTAATTAATTTAACAGCTTTCACTGACGAAATCAAATACGGAGGAGGTACTACTCCACTCCCATTAAACACAAATTCAGGCAAACCAGGTGGACGGAAAACAACTTGCTTGGTCACACAATCAATAGTGGCATGATATTTTTGTAACCAATCCATCCCCAATATTACGTCAAAATGATCAATGTTCAATGGCAGTAAATCAATAAACAGATGCATATCCCCAACAATGATTTCACATGCGGGGTACATATAAGCACATGTCATGGACCCTCCTACGGGTAATGATACGGCTAGCAGATAGTCCAAAGGTTCTAAGGGTCTATTCAATTTCCGTGAGAAAGCATGCGATACATATGAATGCGTAGACCCCGAATCAATCAGTACATATGCATTTTGAGTACAGATAGAGAGAATACCTGACACAACGGTCTCGGTATTCTGCACATCTCCCGGTACTAGTGCGAACACTCGGCCTTGCCTCACAGGCTCTTTCCCGGTAGCTTTAGGGTTCGGTTTTGGTGGAGCGTTTGATGCTGCGCCGCTGGCTGCAGCTTTGCCAGTGCCCTGAGGAGTAGAAGGACAATCTTTAACCATGTGGCCCACTTTGCCACACCTATAACAGGCTCCAGATAATTTGTGACAAACCCCTTTATGCTTGTTACCACATACAGAGCAGGGTGGAATGAACCCACTCCCTTGGCTAGGGCTAGTCGTTGGCCCCGTATTCTGTTTCTTGTTGGCTGGGTTGTGCTTGCCTTTCTTAAATTTGAAACCCTGCCTTTTACCATGCCATTCAGTTGTTGGTGTTTCGGATTTCAGTGCTTCAATGTTCAACTCGGCCATCAATGCCCGGTCGAGAACACCCACAAAGGTCGGTAGTTTCAAAACATTTATTCGGTCAAGAATTGCGACATTAAGGCCACCTTCAAATTTTCTGGCCTTCTTATACTCAGTGTCCACCATGTGTGGTGCATAACGGGCAAGTTCAGTAAATTTCGTTTCATATTCGGCAACCGACGTGGTGCCCTGTTTCAGTTGTTCGAATTCCGTCACCTTCCTATCCCTGACACACTGTGGGAAGTACTTTTCAAAGAAGGACTCCTTGAACTGAGCCCAAGTCATAACAGCATTTGTGTCGCGGATCAACATCCACCACCTTCTAGCTTCTTCTTGTAAGGTGAAGGTAGCTAACAGTACTTTATTCGCTTCTGAGCACGGGAAAACCTCAAATAATTTTTCGGTTTCCAGTACCCAAGCTTCAGCTTTTAACGGTTCGAGGCCTCCCTGGAAGGATGGCGGTTTCATTTTGCTGAACTTATGGGTGAGAGCAATAATATCCCCATCATTCACATTCACATTAGGTTCCGGCTGAACCGGAGGAGGAGGAGGTGGGGGTTGTTGGTTCTGTTGTTGTTCCAGTCTGGCAGTTATCAGTTCTATCATTCTTTCCATTCTTTCCATTCTTGCCTCGGTAGACGAGGATTCAGGTTCATTTGCATTGTCCATTTCACTATAAGCAGTTATGACAATTATAACAATTGTAACATAAACAGTTGCATATTTAAACAGTAATCACATTACCATGTATTCAGTCATAGCATAGCCACACACTTTTCAAGTTCATGAAATGCCCTAATCACTTTTCTAGGACATCCTATAGCTCATTTGGACACGTGTGTGCGGTATAACTCGTGGTCAAGTATCGCTCTGATACCACTCTGTCACAGCCCAAACCCGGCCCTATGGGTTTAGCACCGTAACCGGCCAGTAATCCGAGATTACCGAAGGCCTGCTTAACAGTAATACAGTAAAACAGAGTACAGGGCCTGGCGGAAGCCAATACAGTAATTAAACAATGTCCGATGAGCTGTAACAGTCTGTATGCCAAAAAGATTTTCATGCATTCATACATACACAAACAGTACGGTCTATACAAAATTTACAGTCACACAGTACAGGGACTTAATCCCTTGATAACAGTACGGTAAACAGTCAGTCTATACAATACAGTGAAACAGTACAAAAGGGGGAAATTCTAAAACACCCCTAAGCCTTAACAGTTAGGCTCGGAACCTCGCAGTGAGGCACATAGGCTGGCTTGACAAAAATGGAGCAACCCTGACGCTCCTAGCTGCGGTCTGGTGCCTGAACACCTACATATATATATGAGCAGTGAGCTAAAGCCCAGTGAATAACATAAAGCGTAAAGGGGTTTAGAATGAATGTCCTTACAGTAATGAAAACAGTTCATTTCAATCAGCATTTCAGTTGCTCAGTACAGTAAACAGTCATATGTGGTACATCCATTAGCATAACAGTAACAGTAGGTCTTAAAAGACCGAACAGTAATGATGGCCATCAATCAGTAAACAGTAGTGGTTCCACGAGGGAACCGACAGAGATCTCTGTAACAGTAACAGTAAACAGTAGGTGCTAAGGATGCCACAGTACAGTTCAAAAATAAAGGACATACATTCATTCAGTAATACTAGTTCAGTAAACCGTTCAATTCAGTATTCAAAAGATATCAGTTGAACATATCTTTACACAATTGTTACTCACAGAGTTCTGGGCTACAGTATGCTAGAGCGTGTCTCCCCAGTTGCCAACCCTACACAGTTCACAGGTTGAACACACTAAGCTACACAGTTGGGAAATATCATAACTTAATCCCTAATTTGCCTTGGTGTGTTCTACATCGATATCCTCATTAAGATGTCTTAAACTAGGCCTAAGAATGCCTAGAATGGGATGAGGATGCAAAGATGTACATTTAAAAGCATTTTCAGAAAAACAGAGTCCCGCTCGAGCGCAGGTTTTCCCCGCTCGAGCGTACAGGCAAACAAAGGTCCCCGCTCGAGCGTCCATTATACCGCTCGAGCGGACCAAAAGTACTGGATAGGGGAAATCTCCGCTCGACGCCTGCTCGAGCGTGAGACATGACTCCGCTTGAGCCCCCAATCCTCCGCTCGAGCGGACTGCAAAACAGTGCAGAGATGCTGGATGCTCGCATTCTACGCTCGAGCGTCACTTTCCCCGCTCGAGCGTAAGTGCGAAATCTGGAAATTCCAGATTGCACCTTCAAGCTCAAAACCAAGTTCAAAAGCATCAAAACTCGACCTCTTGGGCTAAATTTCTGGAAAACTCTTAGAAACACATGGAATAACATGATTCAAAACTCAATTTGAGAAATCAAAGCCCAAGGGTGTTTAATTCAAACCCAATTTCAAGCCATTTTCCAAGAACAATATGAACATGCAAACATGCAAGGATTCAAACCAAATTCAACCTTCAAAGCTTGTTTAGCTGGACTCATTTCTTCAAGAACAAGATGAATTCGTGGACTCAAGCCTAATTATGAACATGCATGTACAATTTTACCATGAATTCAACTCAAAATCCAACAATACTAACATGCATGCAAAGATTGAGCTTCAATTCACCATTAATGGACCAATTCATGACTTAGCTCTACAACTAGACATGAACCACGTAAGAACTAGTTCAAACACAAAATCAAAAGGATGAAATTCATACCTAGGTTCCTTGAATGCAAGTTTAGGGGTTCAAATATGCACTCAACCTTCAAGTTCTTCAATTAGCAAGAAGATTCAAGATGGAAGACAAGTTCTCTCACTCTCTCCCTCTCATGGTCGGCTAGAACAAGAAGAAGGCTGAGGAAATGTTGTTTTAATCAAATGCATTAGGTGTAATAAGGCTCAAAAGGTTTGAGGTAGTGGGCCACTACAAGGCTAGTTTGGTAAATAAGGCAACTATTGCAATTTAACTCATTTTAATCTAATTTAATCATACCTAATCAGTTTTCAGATAAATTTACCATAAAATCACGTTAATTATGAGGATCATTAAACACCAATCAATTTTGGATTCGGCCGCCGATAAGGCCTTCAATTTGCAATTTAAACATACACAGGAACAGATAATCAAACAGTCAAACAGATAGAATACAATTTAACACACACATACTCAGTTAATTCGATTCCAGTTTTCAGTCGGTCAGTTCAGTACCTTAGGCAGTTCAATTATCAGTCATTATCAGTTCCGTTTAACAGTAATCGGTGATTATCGGTAATCAATCAGTCATAAATCAGTAAACAGTACGAGGGTTGTTACACCCTGACTCGTGCCTAAGGCCACGTGTCCGTCATCACCAAAGTTGCCTCGTCTCGGGAACTTAGATACGAGAGGGGAAGGTCATGCAATGAGCACCCCCGCTCGCCCGATCAAAGATCGGCCTTTACTAACATGATATCTTGTTTTTGAAAACACATGTGTTCTTATTCCGGTTATTTAACCTAGAATTACTATGTTATGTGCACAGCAAACAAGTATAGACTAGATCACCTAAATTGGAGCAAAGCATTACATATCCGTTTGTTTGAACATGGTTTGAGGTTTGTTACTCGCAAGTAGGCTAAATCGAGGATTTCAATGAATTGTCCCAATTCAAGAAATCCAACCTTCACCCACAGGCATTCAGGCAGTTAATCACATAAGCAGTTAGCCTCATGGCAACGTTAACACACATGCAATATGCTAAAGCGTAAACACTCACAGTGTACTCCGAGCCAAAACAGAGAACTAGTTAGAAATCATGCATGATCCTAGTTCATGTTAAGATGGCTAATGCAACACATACGAAATGCAACTAAAATAGGCTCGGCTATTCTAAAAATGGCATGTGAAATGCAACAGTTGATACATGTATTCAACTTGGTATTGAAATACAATGCAGTTAGTATGATGCGCCGAGCCTGGTGCATGCAAGACAGATGAATGAATGCAAATATGTGAACATAAGGATGCTAATTGAAACATGCCCTAAAACTAACCATCGTAAGCTGCTAAACAGAAGGGAGAAAGAAATGGGGGTTGGAAGATATGCATCACATACATGCACACTTATTTACAATAGTTGTGCCCTTTCGACGAAGGGTCCGAATGAATAATACAAAACTAACTAGCTAATCTAAGCTAATCTAGTTAAACTAGTTATTACACAATAGAATGAATAACAAGCTACAGCTAATTATTACACAACTCTAACTAATTAACAAATTAACTAAATTAGCAATTGAATAAGCATGTAAACTATATGAAATAGACTGCATCAGCTTTGCCTTGGATGACGAAGGATGCGTGCCTGGTAACCTCATGCGAAAATCCATCGCGATGCCCCGATTTGCCTCTATTTGCAACTAGTCTCAGAACACTGCAAAAAGCTCCAGAAGGCTGAAACTCCATCATGGGAATCTATAAGAGGGCTGTCGACCAATTGTTGGCATTGGAGGCCACTTGCCGACCACTTTCTGTGCTGAAAACCAGAAAAAGTGGTCGGCCAGCCACTTTATCTGGTCGGCCGACCAGTTTCTGCTGCCAGACTTCAGTTTGCTACAACAGAGAGCAAGAAAAGGGCATGGCAAAGTATTTGCAACACATGTACGCATAACCATCCTCCCTCTCATTACATAAGCTCAAAGGGGTGTGGTTCTCGACCCTCGGGCCACCAATCACGCATCTCGATGCATGATGGCCGAAGAGCCAAATTGCACAACTCAATATGAAATGAGTACACACACGAACACATAAAGCCTAAAACTCCATTATGTATAGTCAAGAGTGTTGGCGATCGAGAATTGAGGCACGTTTTATCACTTCGAGTATAAAACGTCCCTCGTTTCCCATGTTTAGACTAACTCATATTCCAAACACAATGCAATAAACAACATGGCATGGCATACACAATGCAGCTCAAGTATGCAAACATTTAATGCAATGAAACAAGCATATGAACACGATGCAAGGGACAAGCATGAAAGCATGCAACTAACATACTAGCATACACAATGCTATGAACTACATGGCATACACAATGCACAATGGACTTAAACCAAAATGGATACGCCTCAGCCATGTCCAAATCAGTGGCCATACATGCTAAGATAGAAACTCAAAATGCTATACAAACATGCATGCATATCGGCCCAAGCTTAAGGCTCAAAACATAACTCTCCAAAAGCATTGAAATGATGAAACATGGGGTACAATGGCATATGTTCCAGCACTGAAATGGCATGCAAAATGACTTAGAATCATGCCAGCAACCCATGTAATGCATGTTGAAAGGCTCAAGCGTCAAAGCTAGTGAAGTGTATTACACTAGAGGCATGCAATATAATGCTCAAATGACCAAACTAACCCCAAACAGACCATATGCAAGCCAAAACAGTAGCAAAAATGAGTTGGGATGATGGCTTGAAAGGCACGAAAATGAGGCTCATGTAATGGCTCACAAATAGGGCATAAAGGCATAACCCTCAAGAGTACTTAAGGAGTGGAAAATATGGAAGTATAACAGCCCTACATGCTCTGAAATATCATTCTCAATGATGCCGAAACCTGTAAATACCTCAAGTTAAGTATGCAAGAGGCCTCGAAATTCAAAGCTAGTTAAGGCTATTACACTACAAGCATGCATGACAAGCATCATTTGACCAAGAAGCCTCAAAACAGAGCTAGAATAGCCCAAAATATGAATAAAATCATACTAGAGCATAGCCAAAATATGCTAGAATAATGAGCCAAAACATCATGGAAACAAAGCTAGTAAACAAGATTTGCACTACAAGCATATGAAGTATGCAAGAGGCTACCAAACCAGCCAAAAACAGAGTCATGACATGTCAAATGATGGCCAAAATCTACTGAAATGGAGCCAATACACGCTAGAAAGACATGCTACTTTGATGGGCCATAAATGGGAATACACTACACATACAAGAAGCAAACACAAGGTGGCCAAACCAGCCATAGACAGAGCTAAGGAAGGCCCTAAAAGTCATGAAAAAGTGCCTGAACCAAGCCTTGGAAGTATGAAGATGCATGCTCCTTTGATAGGCCAATAATGCAAGCAAACAAAATAAGAAGAGAGGGGATCACCCCCCTCTGATTTGAGGCCTCAAAATGACATGCCTACCACTGAAAATCTACTGGATTCCAGTGGCTAAAAGGCCAAGCAAAGACCAACCCAAAGGCCTTAAGGCATGGCACAAAACAAGACTAAACAAGGCATGCAAGAGGGTAGAAGGCCTTCAACACCAAAAGGCCTTAAACAAACATGCTAAGGACTGAAAAATAGAGCTTTTTTTAATTCAATGTTAAGCCAAGAGAAGCATGCAAATATGGCTAAGAGAGTGATCAAAACAAAGCTTAAAAGGGAGAAAAGAGGTTACCCTTGAACCATTGCAATACCAGCAAATTTCTCAGCCAAGAACCAGGTTTTTAACCTCCAAAATGTCCTCCAAGAACCTCAGTTTAATGATGGAAGTGTATGGTTAAGGGTTGTGGGGCAAAAGTGAAGAACAACACACTCTTTAGGAACCAAATACAGAGATATAGAGAGAGATATATGCTTATGCCTTAGGAAAATTTCAGAACCTCTCCCATGGAGAGGGAGAGCCTCTCTTATAGAAAAACAAAGGTTCAAGCTTCTTGGAGAAGCTAAAACTTGGATGCAATCCCTCCATACACGTGTATGGAGGATACAGTCTGTGCCTTCCAGCTGGCACAACTGGCATCCACACAGTTTGCCAAAATAGGGGGAGAGCTGCCGACCACTTAAAGTGGTTGGCCTGCTACTTGCAGTGGTCGGCCGACCACTTCAAGTGGTCTCCCAGGAAAAAAAGTGGTCGGCAGGGGAAATTGGTGGTCTCCACACTGAAAGCAAGCCAATGGTGGGGTGAGAGACCAGAAAAGGTGGCCCAAAGACGAAGAAAACCAGTTTCCCGACCAGAAAATCGGCTGGAGGGAAGGAAAGTGGTCTCTAAGGAGAAAAAATGGTCTCCCACCCTCGTACCACCTTCCAAGCAAGGAAAACAAGGTTTGTACCAAAAACAAACCAACACGGATGCAAAACGAGAGCTCTGGATGCAAAGTGCGCGGCCGGGAGCCTCGAAACCCAACTATTGAGCACCAAAAGTGGTATACGACCATAAAAGTGGTCTCCCGGACCACAGTGTCCCTCTAGGGAGAGGAAGCAAGGTGTGGTTCAAAAACCAAGCCAAACGGAGAACGTTAAGCGGTTTCGAGACAAGGCGCACGGCCGAAGGCTCCAAAAATCAGAAATTAGTCTCCAAACGGGAAAAGTGGCCTATGACCACGAAAAGTAGTCTACGACCACAGAGAGATGGTTTAAAAGACCTCTCCCTCCCTCCGGGAAGGGAAACAAGGCTTTGGTTCGCAAACTGAGCCGAAGCACAAAGAGTTTGGAGACCCAAAGGCAAGGCTCTCAGCCAAAACTCCGAAGCTCGAAACGAGCACAACACGCACTATCACCGAGCGCTCAATCGACGACGTCTGAGTCTTAAGGTCGGTCAAAAATGGGGTGTCTACACCCTGCTTCTTGTGCGTGTGTCTTGTGCGTGTGTCTTATGCTCCAATGTGTTTTTGTTGTTTTTTTAGAAAAATAATTTCTCTGATATCACTTGTGTCACGATCCAAACCCGGTACCCAGAGGTTAGACGTCGCGACAAGACAAAAATATAAGTCAATACTAAAATGTATCAAATTAAAAACACATCGGAATAAAATAAAAAGGTACCCAAATATTTATTTCATTAATACATACATTAGAGCTTTTATTGTAAACAATAACATAGCTAAACTATATTAGATTGTGCTCTGTGTTCACCCAAGTTTTGGGCCAGCTATACCCACAAATGGACAAGGGGACAAGTCCCTCCTTAAGCTTCGTCACCTGAAAGTGGTTAGCAACTATAAGCACATGGCTGAGTGAGAAATATTCTAAGAGCATAAGGGTATAAAATCACCATAAATAATTATTTAGGCTAAATAGAGATTTGTTTGGTAACAAATATACATAAACTATTTTATATAACAGAAGCATAACTCATAAATCATATAAGCAAATAATCATAACTACAGTACATAACAGAACATAATAGATGTTGGACTAAAAAGGTGGCTCATAAGAATTCTAGAGGTAACTCCTACAATAGTGTAGCACTTAGTTCCGCACAGTACTTTGCTCCACACCAGAAATTAGAGGGCCAGTGGATCCATTACAAAGAGGGTCACTTAAAGTGACAACAGAACAGAACAGTGGGTCACATAAAGTGACAATACGGAGGCAATGGTTATTTAAGTCCCCAAAGACATGGGACCTCTGTGGTGATACTTACAAAATAATTGTATAAAACACATTTAATAAATAGTTATATCCATGGGTTTCCATTTTTAAACAAATAGGGTCCATTTAACAAATACTATACTTTTTAAAACTAATATGATTTGCTAAATATAATTTACATAAAATAGTTTATGGTAACTCAAAAAATAATAAAACTCACCTCAAACTTAATCGTTTACTCTCATTTCTAATTTCGGCTCACTCTCTTAGATACCCTTCGTTTGTTATTCTTGTGATTTTATTACCATACAACTTATCTATTTATAGATGAGAAGATCCTTACTATACTGCACTATAGAGCATTGTGCAGCCATGTGATAGTTTCACCAAATGGCTTACTATGCCATCCACAAGGTTTCTTGAAACAATTGAATAAGTTTTTCCAAATTCGATTATAGCCCAGATTATATATATATTTTCAAAGATTAAGTAATATATAAGTATTCAAATAATAATTTTATAGCACGATAGCATTAATATTATCAAAATAAATAATTAAAATAATACTTTAATTTTGATTTTAAATTAAAATTAAAATTATTCTTTTTATAACACATATTGTACCGTTATTTTTTTATTATTTAAAAATATCACGTGTATTGCACGGGTTAATTGCTAGTTTAATACATTATTATGAAGATAAATTAGTTAATTTGTATGACAAGTTAAAAGTGAAAAGGTCAGTACACAACTAAAAAAAAAAAAATCTTTTTATTTATTTTTTAATATCTTTTTGTAAAAAATTAAAAAAATTAATTTTCAAAACAACCCTACATGCAACTATGTAAAATTCAAACTCTTATAGCACAACTCTTTATCATATCTCTAGCAAATGCTCTTTAATCAATTTGTAGCTAACTTTCAAAGTTTAAAAGATAGTTAAAAATTAAATTTTTAATTTTTTTTAAATATGTAAAAAAATAAGAGTTGAAGTGGCAACAAAATAATTTTAACTTTTAACTTTTAACTTTTAACTTTTAACTTTACCCATAGTTAGTAGACAGATGATAATTAACCAGGACCATTGATAAAGAGCAGTAATAGGTGTCATTAGATGATGATTAACCAAGACCATTAATAAGGAGTAGTAATAGGTGTCATTAATTTTGGAGCATTGACAGTTCTAATGAGCTGGAAAAAAAAAAAATACAAGGTCAAAATATTTTGTTATGTGAAGCTCACACTAATATTAAAGTTATTAGAGCTCTTGAATTAATAGTCTAGAATATTTTTTAAAAATTGGTGAATCCAAAAAATAAAAAATAAAAAATAAAAAAAGAAAAAGGAATCTACTGATGAACCAGAGTAATTATTATTAGTATTAATATATATATTTAAACATAGATTTGGTACAACAAAGCAGTCGATGTTTTTTTTTTTTTTTTTTTTTTTTTTTTGATTCTTGCGAAAGATAAAGGTTAAACAAAGAGAGGAGTTTACTGCTACATTCCTGGGATACATCAATCCCTACTAGAGCTAACAGTGCTCATATCAGTGATCAAAAAAGAGAGAATGGAACTTGGAGGATCCTCTAGAAAGACAGTGTGGTCATGCTGGTTTACACCTAAGTTAGCCAGAGCATCAGCACTCTGATTAGCTTCTCTAGGGATGGCTTTAAGTGTGCATTGGCAGCACCGTAGGAGGAAATTAGCATCCTTAATGAGTGCTCGATAGGGAGAGTTTGCTACAGTTCCATCTCGGATCAACTCCATAGCTGTCTGTGAGTCGGTCTCAATGTCAATGTTGGTCAATCCCTTCTGCATAATGATGGTCAGGCCTCTGTAAATTCCCCACAGCTCGGCTTCCAAGCTTGTGCAATTTCCTAAATAGCCGAAGTACCTCCACACTTAGGTTCCAACTTCATCTCGGAGCAGCCCTCCAAATCCGGACTGGCCAGGGTCTCCTTTGGAGCTTCCATCTGTGTTTAGTTTGAGTTTACTTGCAAAGGGACAAGATCACAACATTAAGTTGGGATCTCTGAAATGTGGGTTCAGGATGGCCTGGAAGGCCTCCTGAGATGCCATAGCTTGTTCAAGAATGGAGTTAACAGTTATATATGTAGGTGTGGAGAGGTTATCAAACACTTCTTTGTTCCTCCTTTTTCCAAATGTGCCAGAGTGTTGTCAGAAAAACAGTAGGCCACTGAATATTGTGCACCCGATCCTTACTTGTCATATTAACTTTGATCCAAGCCTGCAGAGGAGTGTTGTTACTATGCTGCCACCAGTTAAGACTTTTAAGGTTAAGCCATATTGCCTTTGCTTTAGGGCAGCCCCGAAGTAAATGGTACATATCTTCTTTACAAGTTTGGCATCTGAGGAAAATCTCAGAATTTGAAAGATGTCTGATGAACCTCATATGGTTAGTCAGAAGTCTCTCATGCAAAACAAGCCAGAGAAAGGTTTTGAGTTTTTGAGGGGCCTTTATTTTCCAAAGCCACTGCCAATTCACTTCCTCTCTGTCTTCATTTAAAATAGTTGTGTAAGCTGCTGCTATTGAAAAATGTCCACTAAGGGAGTCTTTCCAATGAGGGTTATCAGTAAAAGTCACATACCTTGGTCTATATATACTGAGAATTTCCTCTTTCATTGGTTAGGAAATAAGATCTTGAATTGAGGTTAAGTCTCATTGTCCTTCTTCATTGATTATAGAACTAACTTTGGTTGTATTATCAATGTGAGCCCCTGGTTGAGTGATACACAGTGGTTGGTTACCACACCACCAATCTGTCCATAAGGCTATGTTCTCCCCTATGCCAACATTCCATTTTATATTCTTACCCTGGACCTCCTCATTCCTGATAATGCTTTTCCAAGTGTGTGATGCTCTTCTTTGGTTGGGCCAGTTAGAGACTGAATGGTCCTTGAGATATTTGGCTTTTAGAATTTTGCACCAAAGCTCATCAGAGTTAATAGTCAATTTCCATCCCAGCTTAGATATGAGAGCTAAATTCTGGACTCTAGCTTGTCTTATACCAAGGCCCCCATTACTCTTAGATTTACAAACCTGCTGCCAGTTAACAAGATGAACTTTCTTCCTATCCTCTGTATTACCCCAGAGAAAATTTCTATTTAGTTTATCAATTTGGTCACATACCCTTCTTGGAATTTCCATGGTTTGCATTAGATGATTAGGCATGGAAGAAGTGGCAGCCTTGGCTAGGGTAGCTCTGCCTGTAAGAGATAAATTTTTGACTTTCCAACCAGATAGTTTTTTGGCCATTCTGTCAAGAATGTCTTGTAAATGATTTTTGCTAACTCTAGTGTGAAGTAGAGGAGTACCCAGGTATTTCCCTAGTTCAGTAGTGATAGAGATGCCACATATATTGCTGAGAGGGAGAGCTTCTCTTCTAGGGATGTTGGGGGAAATGTACATATAGGATTTATGAAAATTAATTTTTTGACCAGACATGTCACAAAACTCAGATAGAACTTCCATAATGCAATTACAGTTACCTCTATTAGCTTTAGCAAAGAGAATCAAATCATCTGCAAAAAACAGGTGGGAAATGGGGGGGCTGTTATTAGAAGCTTTGAGGCCTTTCCATTTTCTACTTTCAGTTTTAAGACGAATCATGTTGGAAAGATTTTCTATGCAAAGGACAAACAAATAAGGGGAGAGGGGATCCCCTTGCTTGAGACCTCTCCCCACACTGATGTTAGGTAAGGTTTTCTCATTCCAAATTATAGCAGAATTAACAGAAGTCACACAGTTCATGATGAGAGTGATTCAGTCTGGAGTTAGCTTGAATTCTTTAAGAGTATGATGTATGAAATCCCAGGAAATGCGGTCATATGCTTTCTCAAGGTCAATTTTGAGGATCATGCCACCAAGCTTACCTTTTTTACATCTGAGTGTATGAAGGATTTCTTGGGTTATGATAATATTATCAGTGGTGGTTCTGCCGGGGATAAAACTGCTCTGGTTGGGACTGATAAGGTCAATGGGGAGAGGTCTGAGTCTGTTGACAATGATTTTGGATATGGATTTATAGATGACATTGCAAAGATTGATGGGTCTAAATTGTTTTAAAGACTCGGGATTATCCAGCTTGGGTATAAGAGTGATGAGAGTTTCATTGATTTCTTTGGGGACCCTTTTAGAGTGAAAGCACTCTTGGATAAAATGGCAAACAGACGTGCTAATAGTGTTCCAGTGTTTGTGGTAGAAGATAGCTTGGAGTCCATATTTTTCCGGGGCTTAGAAGGCTTTAATGTTTTGATGGCTGTCCATATTTCAGAGTTAGACACAGGGGCAAGGAGACGATTATTATCTTCAGAGGTGAAACAGGTTCTAGCAATGTTAATCCATTTATCCACAGGGTAAATTTCCTCGTATTGGAAAAGCTGACTAAAATGATCCATGATGTGGTTTTTGAGTTCATTAGTGTTTGAGATCCAATTACCATTGTCGTCTTTTAGCACATGAATTTTAAGCTTTCTACGCTTGGTTAAGGTAGACATATGGAAGAATCTAGTGTTATTGTCTCCTATAGTGAGCCATTTGTCTATGGATTTTTGAAACCAAAGAATCTTTTCCTAAAAAAGGGTCGAATTAAATTGTTTGATAAGGCTTTTCTCCAGGATATGCAGGTTGTGAGAAAAGACCTGAGCTTGAGTTTTTTGGATGCCCTCTATACCGGCCAAAAGATTTCTTTTGCGTTTAAAGATGTTACCAAAGACTTATCTATTCTAGGTTTTAACATTCTGAGTAAAATTGTCAATAGCTTCAAGGAGTTTAAAATCTTTGTTTAACCAAGAAAGATGAACAACCTCAGAGAAATTAGGGTGGCAAAGCCAAGCCGCTTCAAATCTAAAAGGCCTATTCTAAGGGTTAGAGGGATGCATACCTTGAGTGTATACTACCAGTGAAGAATGATCCGAGTAGGTTCGTGGGGGAGTCCTCACAGTTCCTTCAGGAAAAAGGGCTCGCCATTGATCATTGCTCATAGCTCGATCCAACCTCTCCATAGAGTTAGCCAGGCCTTGACGGTTGTTTGTCTATGTGAGACGGGGACCAACACTTCCTAAATCAGTGAGATTGCAATTATTGATCCTTTCCATAAACCTCAGGGTTCTATTCTGATTAGGGGTGTGTGAGAAGCTCCTTATCTCACTCTGGTTAGCATAGTTATTGAAATCTCCGGCTATAAGCCAAGGCTTGTTTAAGTTCCTCGCTGTGTCTTCCAGCTCCTCCCAAAGAGCCTCCCTCAGAGAGGGGTTAGGGCTGGCATACACCGCGTTGAAAGCCCATTCCTCGTAGTCCTCTTTATGAACCATGGCTTGTATGTACTGATTAGTAACAGCGGATGCACAAACGTTAGCTTGGTCAGTGTCCCAGATTAACCAAATTCCACCTGGGTCAACAATGGTAGCTGCGGAGAAACCCATGTTACTGAAGAAATTTCCCATGGAACTGAATATGACTTTCGTTTCCAAGAGAACAAGAATCCTAGGTTTGTGGATTTGAAGGAGTTCACGCATGTTGCGTCGAAATGTATTATTACCAGCCCCGCGGCAGTTCCAAATCAAGATTTTGAGCGAATCCATGGATGGAAATGATGGCAGAGGATCGGCTTTAAGACCTGGTAGGAGGCTACGGATCCTACAATGATCCTGGTTGATCGACCGCATGGATGCCATTTGCAGTGAGTGGAATGGAGGTATGGCTGTGTTGCTCCACCCTGGTTCGATTTTTAGCCTTATTTGCTCTATCCACCAGATTGTGTCTACTCGGTGAATTGCTTCTGTCCCTGACTCTAACAATAGCCCCAAGTTGTTGCCTTTCATCTTGTTGATTGTTACGTCCGGGAGGTTCATCTCCTCTTCCATGTTTGATGTCTGGATCAGGAGGTTTTCTAGCTCTTGATTTCCCTTCTCTAAGAGATATGGATTGGTTTAAAGAGGGGGGTATAGGTGGGAGAGAGTTGGAGGGGGCTTCAGTTATCACGTCCATTGGGATTTCTGGAGATATGTTATCAGAATCCTTGGGAGTAATAGTTTCAGGCTCCAGAGTATGAGTGAACTCTTTCTGTGTGTTATCATTATCATTATGGGTAGGTGAGCTCAAAGTTGGATTTGCACGTGGGTTGGATGATGTATATGGTGTTGGCTGAAATGGGGGTAATCCTAAGCTTTCAAAGTGGTTGGGGTTCTTAGCGTGGTTAGTCCTTTGGTTAACTGTGGTAATCTCTTGCCCAGAAGGGGTCGAAGCATTGAAGGATGAGAAGGCCTCCTTATCAAGGCCCAATCTGTTAGTTTTTTTACCTCGTCCAGATCCCTCGTCCTGATAAGCAGAATTGCCCAATTCAGCAAATCTATTGGATTTTGGGCTATGTCCACTATTCTGGGCCTTCCGAGTGGGTGTGGGCCTTCGGCTCTTTTTGGTAACTAACATCCACGGCCCAAAACCAGCATCACTGTCCTCTGAACGTTACCGGCTGTCATTCGTCTGCAATTGTGCCGTTGAATGGTTCTCTGAAACGGCTAGTCCATCACCGGCCGGCAGCGAGTTTGTGGCTTGAGGCACCTGTGAGGATTGGTGTGCTGTTTTGTATCGGCATAGCTCCCTTCAATGGTCCACCCTGCCACAGAAGAAGCAAAATGAGTGGATGGATTCATATTCAATGTTATAGCTTTTCTTACCTAAAAGAAACTTGGGGCAGAGGGGTTTGTTCAGGTCCATTTCAATGCAAACTCTGGCGTATTTGCCTCTGGTAGCCATGGCCGTTGAAAGGTCAATTTTGAGTAGTTTCCTGATCTGTTTAGCGATGGTGTATAGGACCTTTTCTTGGAAATACTCAATCGGAAGCTCCGGAAACCTTACCCAAACAGCAGTGGTGGTTTCAAAGGCTTCCGATGCCTTAAAGTTAGGCTCCCATTTCCGAATCATAAGGTAATGGTCCATGATGACCCAGGGACCTCCCGTGTAGATATGGTTACAGTCGTCCTAAGAAGAAAATTTGACCAAAAAATAATTATTTCCCAAATCTATAGCATCAAAATCCTCTTGAATAGCCCACGGGGTTACAGTCGATGTTGAACCATTATGACTAGACAATGTAATCAAATTTGCTTTTAGCATCGAGCAAAGATCTTCTAGAGTGATTTTTTTCTAAAGTTTCCTAGAGTGCTACATTGTGTGGTTGAGATTTACTGGCAAGTCACATCAATTTTTCTGATGTGACTTGCCAGTAAATCTCAACCACACAATGTAGCACTCTAGGAAACTTTAGGGAAATTTCACTCTAGAGGATCCTTGGTGTTTAGCATCTGCCACCAACAAAATTAATCCACGCGGCCCGCAGCCCATACCATTGAGAAAAGAAAAACAAAAAAACTTATTAAGGCATTGTTTGGGAACTTGGTTTGGGGCTAAAATAGCCACAAAAAACAAAATAGGCTATTTTAGCCACAAAAAACAAAACATCAAATCCAACCCATAATCATTACAATCCTCTCTCACAAAAAAAGTCAAAAAAGTCAAAAAATCAAAAAGTCCTTCCCAAACCAGGCTAAAATAGCCCAGGCTAAAATAGTCAAAAAGCCAAAAAGCCAAAAAGCCAACCCACTTCCCAAACGGAGGCTAAGCCTCCGTTTGGGAAGTGGGTTGATTTTTTGATTTTTTAGCTTTTTTAACTTTTTTGACTTTTTTTGTGAGAGAAGAGAGTAATGATTATGAGTTAGATGTGATGTTTTGTCTGCTGTGGCTCAAATAGTCTATTCTGTCTTTTGTGACTCAAAGAGCCAAAAGAGCCCAAATGAACTCTCCCAAACGACACCTAAAAATAAGAAAATTGTTTAAAATTAAAAAAATAAAATAAAATAAAATCTTTTATAATTTGATCCACATTGATATGATAAAATATATGTCATTTTTTTATTTATTATATATTTAATTGTGTAGAACCTATCTATTTTGTCACATTATTATAGATAAAATATAGAAATTTAAATTGTGAACCTCTAATATTACTCTAGAAATAAATATAATAAAAAAAATCTAATTTATTTATCATATCAATATATATATATATATTATAAATAATATATACACACAATTTCACAAAATAGTCCATGATAAATGATTGTAATCATTAAAACTGGTGGAAAATTTCACAAATTCAAAGATCGTCTAGATTTTGGATTAAAAATAAGGGAGATGTTAGAGAGCTCTAAATCTAGAACTCTAATTTGAGCTCTAGTGATGTGTCCAAGCAATAAAAAAAAAAAAAAACCAAGGCAAGGCACAAACATCACATCAGAAGGGGTCCCACATCCCCATTAGAGCTATTAGAGCTCCTATATTAGAGCTCTAAAGCATTTTTGTAAAAATAATCGATTGATTTAAATTTTGAAAAATTATTTGTACATCTATTTAGTTTATATTTTGTGAAATATTTTAATAGTTTAATTAATAATTATTATTATTTATTTTTATAGATATACTTAATTTAGATGCATATAAAAAATTAAAAAAAATGTCTAATATATAAAACAAAACAAAAAAACCCACTAAAAAATAAACAAAATTTTGAATAAAAATCTGATTTTTATTTTCAAAAAATCAAACAAAAAGTTTTACTTTACTTATTAAAAAAAAAAACAGCTCGTGTCAGGCACTTGACCCTGGGGGAGAAGTTACTGGCTAATTCTGGGACATCGTCAGACGGGGCCCTAAAGCTTCTTTTTGGAAGTTGGGTTTGCTTTATGACTATTTTAGGTCCGGATAAAAGATTTGTGTAGGTTGATTTTTTTAATTTTTATGAAAAATAAAATAAAATAATTATTATTTAAATGTAATATTTTATTTTATTATAATTAATTTAGTCAAAAAATCTCATATCCCAAACGACAATTAAGGATGTTGTGATTGGTGGAAGAGATAAAATCACAATTTTGAGTTAAATGATTAAAATATACGAAAAAATAAATTTGATTGGTGAGTAGCATCGCCACGTGACGCCGCTGAAGCACCAAATAATTTTTTCTTCTTCCGCCACCAAAAATTCTCGAATCTGCTACTCTCTTTCTCTCTCTCTCTCTTCTCTGTACTTCACTAGCTGACTTCTAGGGTTTCGTCTTCTCTTTCGTCGATGACGACATCGATCGGAGCTTCGCACACCGCAATGGCGAGGGACTCGAAGGTTCAAATTCAGAAGTTTAACGGCCTGAGGTCTTCGCATTCACTGCTCTTGAACAAGCGCATTCATTTCTTCTCGGCTTCGACTTTCAATCCTCCGATCATCAGAGCTGTTTCAACGGTAACAATAATAAAAAAAAAAGAAGCACTTCTTCAGTCTGTTCATTGTGAACTTATATATATGTGGATGGTAATACTTCGCTGAAGTGATTTTTTTTCTTTTCTATTTTCCGAGAAAATTAGGACAGTTGAAATAATGTTAATAGTAATCTTGTTTATATGTACCAAATTATGTTTTTTGCTGGCAAAAATGAAGAGAAAATGATTCTAGGCTAGCATTGCTAAGTTTTAAGAGTTTTAAAGTTGATCCTTCACTGATTGCCCATTTATAGAGCACTTGTTAAATTCTGGAAAAATTGCTATCACCTGGTTTATGCTATTTGATCTTAGATTGGTTGGGTTTGTCTTTTTTATTTAATTATTTTTATGATAAAAGTACAATAAGAAATGTAATTTTTCTAAGAAATATAAGGAGAAATGCAAAGAGGGAATGACAGATTATCTTTCTTGAAAAAGCTAATGGGATATGAGAACCTTTGGGGGCTACCAAAGGTACATGTACATCTTGAACTGAGGAATGATCTAAACAACCAAATCTGCCTCTTAATTTTCTGAACAGGGGTCCAATTATAAGTCACTTTTCCATGCAAAGACAAATAACCTCCTGTCTCTCTCTCTCACACGTGTGTGCACGCACACAATGTTAAGACTAGAATGGCAGTAAGAAAGACTTGTGCACTACTATTTCAGTATTTATATGGATGAAAAATCAGTAAAGTAGGTCAAAATATTTATGTTGAAACTCGTATAACATACCTTTATTTGACCCTTTTCATCTTTGTAAAAAAACTGGAGATAGGGCTTTATGTTACTTTTAGTTCAAAGAAATGGTGGAGTTTCAGCTTATATTGAGATGTTGAATTACAATTAGCATAAAATATTTTGTAGGCACCTTGTTCTTTTCTAATTATTGTATAATATCTTTGCAGCCAGTCAAGCCAGATACTTCCACTGGGCCTAAGCGTAGCAAAGTGGAAATTTTCAAAGAACAAAGTAACTTCATTAGATACCCTCTTAATGAGGAGCTCTTAACGGATACCCCAAATATAAATGAGGCTGCTACGCAAATGATCAAGTTCCATGGAAGCTATCAACAGACCAACAGGGATGAACGTGGTACAAAGTCTTACTCATTTATGCTTCGTACAAAAAATCCTTGCGGAAAGGTTTCAAACAAACTCTACTTGGCCATGGATGATCTTGCTGATCAGTTTGGTATTGGAACACTCCGTTTGACTACCAGACAAACATTTCAGCTCCATGGAGTTTTGAAGAAGGACCTCAAGACAGTAATGAGTACCATCATTAGAAACATGGGTTCAACTCTTGGTGCGTGTGGTGATCTCAATAGAAATGTTCTTGCTCCAGCTGCACCACTTGCTAGAAAAGATTACCTTTTTGCACAGGAGACTGCAGAAAATATTGCTGCGCTTCTAACTCCTCAGTCTGGTTTTTATTATGATATGTGGGTGGATGGAGAGAGAATTATGTCTGCAGAACCTCTTGAAGTAGTGAAGGCACGCAATGATAATTCCCATGGGACAAATTTTCCCGATTCACCAGAGCCTATTTATGGAACACAGTTCTTGCCAAGGAAATTCAAAGTTGCAGTTACTGTGCCAACAGATAACTCAGTAGATATTCTCACGAATGACGTTGGTGTTGTGGTTGTCTCCAATGATAATGGGGAACCTCAGGGTTTCAACATTTATGTGAGATTTACAATCTTTTTCTTTACACTTCTCTTCTTCTAATGTCTTAGGGATATAGATTTTAAGTCGTTTATCCTTTCTGTTGCAGGTTGGTGGTGGTATGGGAAGAACGCACAGACTGGAAACTACATTTGCCCGTCTGGCAGAGCCATTGGGATATGTACCAAAGGAGGATATATTGTATGCTGTGAAAGCTATTGTTGTTACACAACGAGAAAATGGGAGAAGGGATGACCGCAAGTATAGTAGAATGAAATACTTGATCAGCTCATGGGGGATTGAGAAGTTTAGAACTGTTGCTGAACAGTATTATGGAAAGAAGTTTGAGCCTTGCCGTGAATTACCTGAGTGGGAATTTAAGAGTTATTTGGGATGGCATGAGCAAGTTGGTTTTTTTTATTGAGGCATATAATTAATGCTCCCGTGAATAAGTTGTATAATTAATAGTCCTCTGTTTATAATTGGATGTCTTCCTTACAGTTTTTTATTTATTTTTTTGTTCCAGAATACATGTCCGGTCAAACCAATCACTTTTTACTTTCATATGTTGCCCCTCATAGCTAGATAAATTAGGGAACTATAGAGACGAAGCAAATAATCTAACTTTTATCATGTTTCCTTGACTTTGTGATGTTCATCACATGATTGTTTGTATGGATTTTCTTTTTGCCTTCCTCTGTTCAGGATTAGCTCCTATATGTTTGTTCCCTTACTCATGATCTATCCTCTTGACTATTCTTTTCTCTCACCTACTGAAAAATGACTAGACTTTTCTTTCCTCTTTATTTATGATCATTTAAAATCTTCTTTGGCAGGGTGATGGTGGTTTATTTTGTGGGCTCCATGTTGATAATGGTCGTATTAAGGGTGTGATGAAGAAGACATTGAGGGAAACTATTGAGAAGTATAACTTGAATGTGCGTATCACACCAAACCAGAACATTGTCTTGTGTGATATTCGTCGAGCATGGAGGCGCCCCATTACCACAGCTCTTGCACAATGTGGTCTGCTGGTAAGACATCTTGAGTTTGCTTTAGCATTCATATGAATGTGATGAATTAGGAGAGTTTTACTGAATTTTTTATCCAATAAGGAGTACGTGTTTTTCAGCTACTGTGGTAACACTGAATGTCAACATGACTACATGGTTCAATGTCCGAGTAAAGAATTGAAATCAAATCAAATAAATGAATATTAGCTGATGGCACATGGCTGCAGGAGAGGAAATGAATCAAATAAGTCAACTAATGGAGAATACAAATTTTGGAATTTTAGATTTTTTCCCCTCATTCTCTTGGCAGCCAAAAAGATGCAGAAAGTAGAGATAGCCTGTCAATGGTAATCTAAAATTGCTTTATTTCATCTGATGTTGAACAAGTTCATTTCAAAGTCTATGCTTTGTAATGGTCCATTCAAATTCTTTGCATTGCAATTGACAGTCAACACACCTAGTGTTGATAAAATGTTTCTATATTGTGTCAGATTATGTAAATAATCCCATGTGAATTTTGTGTGTCCTGTGAGACTGACCAATTTTGGATCTTTCCTTTTGCTACTCTCTTTATTATATATTGAAGATTTTTGTTGAATTTGTTGGTTCAGATCATATTCTCTAGAGTTACATGTATGTGTATTTTTTTTTATGAGGAGCTATCTTTTGATTTCTTATTTTTTTACCTTCCTGAATTTTTGAAGAACTAATGTAGCTTATTTTGATCACTGTTTATTATGGGCAGCATCCTCGGTATGTAGATCCCCTAAATATAACTGCAATGGCATGCCCAGCTTTGCCACTTTGCCCTTTGGCAATAACTGAAGCTGAGCGTGGAATACCAGACATCCTTAAGCGGGTTCGTGCTGTGTTTGAGAAGGTATATTGACAAATTTACAAGTTTCAAGAAATCCAACAAAGCTCCTAGAAAAAAGTTGCCAATTAACATTATGTTTAGATTGGGTTAATAAAGCTTGTTAAAGAACATGGGCTTTGTGATTTCAGGTTGGTCTCAAGTATAATGAATCCATAGTGATAAGGGTAACTGGTTGCCCCAATGGTTGTGCTAGACCCTACATGGCTGAACTTGGATTGGTTGGTGATGGTCCCAATAGCTATCAGGTATTTGTAGTACTATCTACTATGTCCTTAAACTTTGATTTTTTATTGGGTCTCAAACTTCTCATTCCATTTGGGAGATTTGTGAAATCAAACTGAATGTATTCGTTCTTGTGTTAAATCAGATTTGGCTTGGGGGAACACCGAATCAAACCTCATTGGCAAGAACCTTTATGAACAAGGTCAAGGTTCAGGAGCTTGAGAAAGTTATGGAACCTTTATTTTACTATTGGAAGCGGAAGCGACAAGCAAAAGAATCATTTGGTGACTTCACAAACCGCCTGGTGAGTAATAAACTTGAAGTTCCGAATTTATCTTCATTTGGGCAACCTGTATAAGAGATGGCTGGATTTTCTCTAATTTCTTCGTACTCCACTCAATCTTAAAATCCATTTCCATATCCAAACTATCAAAATCTAAATTTGAGCTACTCTCCTTAAATGATTAGTGTTGAATTATTTCATTTCAAATCCGTAAATCAAAACAAAAGCTTAATGTAGATTTGGTTTGTTTGTATCAGGGATTTGATAAACTCCAGGAATTGGTTGACAAATGGGAAGGTCCAGTGGAGTCATCTTCTCGATTCAACCTGAAACTATTTGCTGATAGGGAGACATACGAGGCTGTGGATGAACTAGCAAGGGTTCAAAACAAGAATGCTCATCAATTAGCTATGGAAGTCATTCGCAATTTTGTTGCTTCCCAACAAAATGGCAAGAGTGAATAAACCATGAGAAAAGTCTATCGCCAATTTTGCTATTGACTTGCAAAATGGTGAATGTGAGGAAAGGTAAGAGTCGATTCTCTACTGTTACCACTCGGTAACAGCTGAAAATAGTGGAGATTGGATTTAGCAGCCTTTTGTACCTAGTTTAGGTGTGTGTTTTAGTGTAACTAGACATGGATTTTGTATTTTATTTTCTAAGTTTTCTATTTATATGATCGGACCAGACGTGTAGATAAGCTTGATCGCTTTACTCACCACTGAAACAATAATTCCTCCATATTAGCTTGATATATCTTGTTGAGCTCATTTCTTCTCTACTGAAAGTTTTGGAGCAATTAGTGACCTAATATGATATATAAGATCTCTAAACTGCAAAAGATAGAGTTTTAAGTCTTATCACACTCGTTATATCTATCTTGTTACCATTTGTTCCTCAAATCAGGATCCACATTTGACATTTTGATTGATATCACTTGAACACAATTTGCATTAAAGAGCATCCTTCAATTCTTTTGGGGGCATCTATATGGTCCATGGCTTGAAATGTATGTCCCTTTTCATTTTTTCAGGCTTGAAGAGCCATAGTAAAAAAAAACGGTAGTTGTGTGCTGGTGGTTTAAAAAGCGAAAAACGTTTCTTGCACAGACTAGTCGATTTTAGTTAATTTTTTTGTTAAGCACAGAAATCTTTTTTCATTGATTTGAATTTTTCATTGTATCAAAGACCAAAAAAGAAAAAGAAAAAAAGAAAATGGAGTGTAAGCTTCTTGTAGCTGTATGTCTGATATATATATATATATATAATAGAATAATGTTATATGCATTAATTAGTGTACTAACAAATGATGTGTTATAATTTTAGAAATTTTAGATATTTGTAATTTGTATAAGAATAATGCTATATGTACAAATTAATGTACTAACTAACATACTAACAGATGATATAGCTTAATTTTAGAGGTTTTGGGTATTTATATTTGTATAATAGGTGAGGTCAATAATAATAGCATAACACTAATTGATACACTAGTATGTATATTAATTGATGCATGTAGCACAACCGTTTGTATAATAGGTAGGGTGAGTAATAATGTCATAATACTAATAAAGTGCATGTAGTACCACCGTATATAATAATTTAGATTGTTTAAATGCACAGAAATCCAAGTCTAAGATGTTTAAAATGGGGATAACAATCAAGAGGATAAATTACAATAGAAATCATCAATTTTTTATTTTTTATTTATTTTTTATTTTTTTTACATGGACCACCATAGACCAACAAACAGAAGCACCATGACAATAAAAAATGCTCCCTCACTTCACTTGCGGCAGATGCGAGCGGTGGGCATTGTAACACAGACCGGTGCATACTTCTTCTTAGCTTCTGGAGTCCCCCGCTGCGGCTCATCCGCCACGGCTACTTTCACCACCGACCACACTGCAGCAGCTGCAGCTGCAAACACCAGATCCCTCCTCCCAGCACTGCTGCTGTTGTTGTTTTCATTGCTCTCATTCTTGAAACTCACACTTTCACTCACCTTTGAGGCCTTGGCCATTATAACCCCCCGCCTCCGGCCGCCCTGGCCGGTGGTTGAGGGCGGTTTGGTGGTGGCTACGCTGTGGAAGGAGGCTGCTGTCATTGTTATGGAAGCCATTTCTTTTCTCTACAGACTGGTTTGGTTTGTTTTTGTTTTTTGAGCTTTGAATAGGGCTTAGTTTAATGTCAGCTAAAAGTGCATATAAGGGTGCTTGTTACAAATGCTATCCATATCCTTATCACAAAGAATGTTTTGGCAAATGGGTTTTTGCCACTTGGAACTTTATCTTGGCAAGAATTGATGGTTTTCAATATTCAAAAAAAATTTAGAAAATCAAAAGGCCAATTACACTAATAGTTTTATAATTTGGAGTTTGTGTCATTTTAATTTTTAATTTTTTAATTGTGATATATTTAACTCGAAATTTTAAATCTTGTTTTAAATAAGGATAATTCAATATATCATTATTTAATTTTAAGAGTAAAATTGTTAATTTGATAAAATTTAAACTAATTTGACAAAAATAAATGTTAAAAAAATATTTTTAAAATTTTAAATAATTATTTTTACCAATCAAAGATAAAATCATGTAAAATTGATAAATCTCTTAAACATTTATTTATTTATTTATTTATCAAATTAATTTTTATTATGTGTTTGGATGAAAATCATGCAATGGGTGGTTGTTTTTATTTTCATTAAATTAGTTTTTATTGTTTTAAAATTCAAATATGACGGCAACTTTGATATCATTATTAAACTAATCTATTAAATTAAAAAATTCAAAACTAAAAATAATTCATATAAATATGTCGATTATACATTAAAATCCTAACAACTACCTATTATATGATCATCATCCAATACATAATAAAAACTAATTTGGAAAAAAAAATGTCTAAAAGATTTATCAATTTTATATAATTTTACCTTTGGTTGGTACAAATAATTTTTTAAAAATTTAAAAATATTTTTTTGACATTTATTTTTGTCAAATTAATTTATATTTTATTAAATTGACAATTTTACCCTTGAAATTAAGTAATGATATCTTTGATTGTTCCTATTTGAAACAAGATTCAAAATTTAAGATCAAATGTATCACAATTGAAAAGTTAAATATTAAAGTGATACAAATCCCAAACTACAAAAATATTAGTGTAATTCACCCAAAATAAAAATCATATTCATCCACTGCCATTGGCTTCAGTGTTACGTCCATAAACTTCAACCCCTAATGGGTGTCGCAAACTATATAATTTGTGTTGCAATTCAGCCCAATTTGAAAACCTGAGCCCAGCAAGCAGACCGCAACAGAAGTACAACAATGACAGTGAAAATAAAATGAAAACACCGGAATCTATACTATATATTAAGTGAAAAGAGATTTTTAACCCCGAGCCTTTTGAGAACTCCAATCTTTCAATCTAATTTTTTTGATTTTTTAATTTTTAAAAAAAAAAACTTAGCATTTATTAACTTCTCTCAACCCCCAAATCTTACCCTCATAATAACACTTTAATGCATTAAGAAAAAGCTTAAAAAAAATTCTTTGACATCCAACACATGAATTTCTTGAAAAGTCCCAATACATATGATTATTATCCCTCATAATAACACTTCAATGCATTAAGAATAAGCATAAAAAAAATTTCTTGAAAAGTCCAACACATATGATTATTATCAAAATATTAAACTTTAATATAATATAATAAAAAAAAAGATATTTAATTCCTTGAAAAGTCTAACATATATATGATTATTATCAAAATATTAAACTTTAATATAATATAAAAAAGGGAAGAAAAAGAAGGCATTTAAAAAAAAAAAAAGACATTTAAAAATCGCAATTCACATATATAGATAATTGTAAACACAATCCGTACATAGCACGAGTGATATGCTAGTAAAAATTAAAGCAAAAAGTTGAAGAAAAAAAAAAAACTCACAATGCATCAAAGATTATAATTTTTTTTAAAAAAAATAATAAATTATAAAGGCATTACACAACTCAAAAATGGTTTTGTTGCTTTCTTTAACAACATTGCAGAAAAGAAGCATTTCAAAATTTCATGTAATTTCTAGGTTTCAATCTCTCAATTTTACACAAGAAAGTTAGAGAGCCTCTCATTGCCACCTTAACCCTTGCAAGCTTGCACAAGGACATTCTAAAGCCTCACAAGCAAATATAGTAGAAGTAAATACAAGCATAGCAAAAAATGCACCAATGTCACAAAAAATGTTTGTATCAATAATTGCAAAAATTTTGTGAGACATTGGTGTGTTCTATGTGCGGAATTTTTTGTACATGTAAAAACATTGCCATTCCAACCCAAGTATATGCTGCTGCCTATATAAGTACATTTTACTAGAAATCCAAAATGCGATTCTGCCATATCTACATGACAAAAATATACGACACAACAAATTGACATTGCCATTGAAAGTAGACAAAGCAACTAAGAAAGCACAAAACTTTCCTCATTCAATTGCAAGCAAATCCAAATTGTTCAGAGAAAAAACACTAACAATATTAAATAAAATTTATGAAAAAGAGAACATGCTTATTGTTTTGACAACCAAAAAAGGCAAATCAAATCAGCTCCCACAGAACATGCTTAGTTTCCTGATAACCTACAGAACCAAATCATATCAGCTCTTGGAACTATTACTCAACCTCATATGCACCCATAAATCCTCCTTAAGCGTCTAGTTTCTCTGCATCATCAATTATGAGGGGCTTCGTAGGCTTTCCCAAGAAATCCGTATATTCTTGAAACGGGGATCTTGAAAAGCGGGTTTCCTTCCAGAAATCAGGTGTCAAGAAACCATATGTTTTCAACAGACAATCAAAAGTGGCCTGCATCATCAAATACAAAGAAATAACATTATACATTCTATGCCTCAACAGAAAACCAAATAAAAAGAAATTAAACACAAAGGGCCACTTAAAGAAATCATCACTCCAATCATGTCTATGAAACAATGTTGGTGAAAGCGTGAAGGCCACTTAAACACAAAGGGCTTCTGGAACCGAGGCGAAAAGCACAAGCATGTGCTTGATTGAAGTACAAAGGATTCATAATATAAAATTTTAATTTTTTTTTTTAAAAAACAGCATTATATTAATCCTTTCAACTAAAAATGAATAGAATCTTATGCAGTTGTACAAATGATATACAAAATTATCTCCAAAAATCACTAATTGAGTTTACCAATCTACTTGAAACAGCAGTCAATGCACAAACTATCTGTTAGGTTACCCAACAACAAGCAGCTCAAAAAAAAAAAAAGGTCACCCAACAACAAAACCAAAACAATTCATAAGCTCAAACATATACCAAGATTAGGTTCAACAGGTACAATTCCAACTTTATCTGTTTAAGTTTTTGTTTGGATCAAGAATTTGATTAGAGATTTATGAAGGAAAAGTAAAAAAGAAGAGAAAAGTTAATTTATTTATTTTTTTCACTTTCCCACGAAAAATGATCGCTTTTCCTCCTTTATCATTTTCGTTTCCATCAACAAATCTGGTCAAATCTTTTATCCAAACACAACCTCAATCCAAAGTTAACTTAAATATGAACACCTTAGACCATCTCCAATCCTTCACATTTTCCTTCATCAAATTTAAATTTGATAAAAAAGTTCAAAAAAATCATCTCTAATCATTTCATTAATTGTTCATCAAATCAAAAAAGAGTAATCTTTTTTATCAAATTGAAAACCTCATCTAATCTTCATCATCAAATTAAAAAAGATAAAGCATTGAAGATAAAAAAAAATCATTAAATTTGATAGAAAAAATAAAGGAAAAATTACAAAAAAAACCCTAGGGTTTTGCATGTTTTTCAAATCAAACCCCATAGTTTCAATTTTGACAAATTAAACACTGGCGTTTCTTTCGTATTTCAATATGAACCTTCTGTCTATATCCGTTTGATCAAACTAACGGAATCTAGAAAAAATTCTCAGATTCAAGCACACATGTTCAAACATTTGTATTTTCCTCGTCGTAACTCCGTTTTGTCTCATTTTTGCGTTTGTTGGATTCACCTCATTGCCTAATTTTCATTCCATGCCTCATATGCCTCGTTCTACCTCTTTTTGTGTGCCGTTGGAACTCCAAAAGTTGGAAAAAAAAAAAGATTTTTCTCTCTTAGGAAAATTTTCAGATTTAAACATACATGTCCAAAAACTTGTATCTCTTTCGTCGTAGCTTTACTTTGCCTCATTTTTGCGTCTTTAGATTCACCTTATGGTCTAGTTTTCATTTCACCCCTCATAAGCCTTGTTCCATCTCTTTTTGCATATTGTCGAAGCTCCGAAAGTTGACCAAAAATAAGAATTTTTTTTTTTTTCGTCTATCTTATATCTCCATACTTCTTCCTCCCTAATTCTTTTCCACAATTATTCTCTCTTTTCCTCTTCCTTCATGGCCCTTCCCCGACTCTTATGCTTCTTTCCGTTCTTGTAAGTCATATATATTCATACTCGACGACGCTGCCACCGTCGGAGGTTCGATGGCCACCACGAGCTTGGTGGAAGGGCCATGAAGGAAAAGAAAAAAAGAGAATAATTGTGAAAAGAAAGTAGGAAGGAATAAGCATAGAGATAGAAAATAGAGGAAAAAAAAAATATTTTTTACCAACTTTTGGAACTTAGACAGCATATAAAAAGAGATGGAATAAGGCGCACGAGGGAGTGAAATGAAAATTAGGTCATGAGGTGAATCCAACGAAGCAAAAATGAAACAAAACAGAGTTACGATGAGAGAGATATACGTGCTTGAATATGTTGGTTTGAATATGAAGATTTTGTCCAAAGAAAGAAAAATCTTATTTTTAGCAAACTTTCAAAGCTCCGACAGTATGCAAAAAGAGGTGGAACAAGACTTATAAGGGGTAAAACAAAAACTAGGCCATGAGGTAAATCCAAAGACGTAAAAATAAGACAAAACGGAATTACGACAAAAGAGATACAAGTGCTTGAACATATGTGTTTAAATCTGAAATTTTCCCGAGAGAAAATTCTTATTTTTTTCCAACTTTCGGAGTTCCAACGGCACACAAAAAGAGGTGGAACAAGGCATATGAGGGATGGAATGGAAACTAGACAATGAAGTGAATCCAACGACGCAAAAATGAGGCGAAACAGAATTATGACGAGAGAGATACAAGTGTTTGAACATGTGTGCTTGAATCTAAGAATTTTGACCAGATTCTGTTAGTTCAATCAAACGGACATAGACCGAGGGTTCACATTAAAACACAGAAGAAACTCCATGATTTAATTTGTCAAAATTAAAATTATGGGGTTTAATTTGAAAAACACACAAAACCCTGATTTTTTTTTTTTTTTTTGTAATTTTTCCAAAGATAAATTTGGGATGAGAGAGGAAGTTTTAAAAAGATTCTAATGAAAATTTGAATAAAGGATTAAAATAGTTGATATCAAATCAAGTTTTTTATAAAAATTTGAAATCAAATTTGATTGAAAAAAAAAAAAATGTTGGAGATGCTCAAGCCTTTGTTTGAGATGTAGGTTGATTTTTTTGACTTTTTAATTTTTTAAACTTTTTAGCCTCGGCTAAGAAGTCTCATTTAGGATAGACTTTTTGGCTTTTTTTTTTTTTTTTTTTACTTTTATGATATAAAAAATGAAATAATTATTATTTGAGTATACCATTTTATCTTATTTAGCTAAAATAACTAATTTTGTATATGACTAAATTAGTCCAAATCAGCCTGCCAATAGGAGCCTTATCAGATTCATCCATCTTCCCCTTGATCAGATTATTTAAAAAAAAAAAGAAAAGATTCAACCCTTCTTCCCTGTTGATCAAATTATCAAAAAAAAATAGATTCAACAGATTATCAAAAATAATAATAATAATAATAATAATGTATATACCATCAAAATGTAATAGCAAGGGAAAAAAAAAAAAAACCCAACCTTGACAAAATTCCCAAGAGTTTTGGTAGACCCACGAGAGGAAGTAAAGACATCCTCAATCCCAGCAAACTGCAGCACCTTCTTGGGAACCCTAGCCGCCACAATCCCAGCCCCTCTCGGCGCCGGCACCATCCTCACCGTCACTGACCCACATTTCCCCGTAACCTTACACGGCACCGTATGCGGCTTCCCAATCTTGTTCCCCCAATACCCTCTCCTCACCGGAATCACCGACAGCTTCGCCAATATTATCCCTCCTCGAATCGCCGTCGCAACCTCCTTGCTACACTTGACGCCCAGACCCACATGCCCATTCCCATCTCCGACGACCACGAAGGCCTTGAACCGGGTTCTCTGGCCGGCCCGAGTCTGTTTCTGGACCGGCATGATCTTCATGACCTCGTCTTTGAGAGATGGACCGACTAGGGTATCGATGATTTGGTGTTCCTTGATGGGGAGAGAGTGGAGGTAGATTTGCTCCAAGCTTCGGATCTTGCCGTCTTTGACGAGGCGGCCCAGTTTGGTGACTGGAACCCATTTCTCTTCTTCTTCGCGCCGGGGGCCACGACGGCGGCCTCGGCCGCGGTCACCGCCGCGGCCTCTGCCTCTGTCTCCGCCGCCGAAGCCTCGCCCGAAACCGCCTCTCTCACCTCCGCCTCTCTCCGCCATGGTTGGTGATTTTGAAGAAACGAGTGAGTGAGTGAGTGTATATATAGTTTAGGGTTAGGGTTAGGGTTAGGGTTAGGGCTTTGTGTACCAGGGTGATGAGCAAGAAATGGATACGACCCGTTTTTTAATATGGATCGTGAGGCCCAATGTTTGGATTGGGTTGGGCTTGGATGAACACACAAGTCAATTAATAATTTGGGCCCAAACTTGGTCTGGCCTTCCCATTTAGCAAAAATTACATTTTAGTGGTAAGATGTAAAAAAAAAACATTGGCCTATTTTGAGAATTTGGATATAACCTGTTTTTTTTGCTTATATTTAAGTTTTTTTGTTTTGTTTATTCACAAAATTATTTGGCAATATGGAAAAAAAAGTTATTATTTTGCCTTTTTCAATATTATTTGTTTATGGTGTCACAACACTAGAAAATGGATAAATTGACCATATCATCCCATACAATTTTGTGAAATTGCAATTTTACTATCACCGGAAGGCATTTTGGTGTCAACCTAAATGATTTTTTGTTTAAAAAAGCTTGTTTTTGACTTTTTCTTAAAAAAAGTTAAAAAACAGCTTATATCCTTGTTCCCAAATGAAGAATCAATTTTAATTGCACCAAAAGAGGAGAGAGAAAGAGAGAAAAAAATTACAATGGGAATTTACTTAGAGGTAGCAAATGAGGAGTATCGGCAAGTCGAATCAAGTAGCAATTCAATTCAAATTCAAATTCGTCTATTTAATTAATTGACTTAAATTAATTAGGTTAAATTAGATACGAGTTAGACAAATTATGCAATGGTGGAACTCAAAATCATTGGAAATTGCATTTGATTGAAATACTTTTCATTGTTATTAATATTAGCATGCTTGAAAGATGCATGCTAGCTAGCTAGCTATTACAAAGATATCTATAGATCATCATCAACAATAACAGTGACAAACATGGCCGTTGCCAACTTTTTTACAAATGCCTCCTTTCTCACAATCATTGATGCAGTAAATCCAACATTTTCCATCACTACCTGGCTGATCATCCTTCCCTGGTATACAGTGCCCTAGCGATGGGTGATTGTTACAACATCTGGATGCTTGTGCTTCATTCTCATCTGCCAAAAACACAAAAACAAAAATAAAATACAAAAGTATGTATGTACCAACAGGGAAAAAAAAAGAAAAAGAGTACTACATTGAATGACATTTATTTACATAAATACTACTACTGTTACATCATTTTGATAACACATTCGATATAAAAATTCTATATGAATTGTGTTAAAAAATTACATTATCTAATAAAAATTGTTTATATTTTACAAAGAAAAGTGGTTTTATCCGGTAGAAAATATATTAGTTTTTTTTTTTTTTGTGTGTGTGTGTGTGTATGTTTGGTCAATTTATTTAGGGTTCTCTAGTGACTAGTCCTAACAAACCTAAAAAATATGTAAAAAAAAATTGGATCAAATTTTAAAAATCCTAATATGACAAATCTAAGCTAACTTTTATCCCCAAATTGGCTTATTTTCATTTTATTTGAACTTTTTCAAATTTGGCCAAAAATCTTTATTTTGATTTTTAGGTTCCTCAAAATTGGAGACCGTAAGAAAAATCTTAAAAAGACGAAAATAAATGAATGTTTCTTATATTAAAATATTAACTAATTATATAATCCTAATCAATCACACAACATTCACAAAAAAGATGAGTCACACACGTCCATTGTGAGTGTGCCTTGTATGATCAATTCTGTAATTTGCTTCTGTAAAAAAAAAAAGCAACTATAACACATTAAAAATTACAAACCTATGCATAGAAAAAGGAGTGCAACAACTAGGATCATAGAGACAACTTTAACAGAAGCCATTATATGGTTTGTAAGAATCTATGAAAGACTCCTTTTTTTTCTTTTTTTTCCTTTTTTCGTTTTCTATGGAGAACACTCACAAAGGTGTGTCATTTATAGGCAAATACATGAGAGAGTGGCATTTATTATTTACTAGTGAAATTGCAAAGGAGCAAGGGACCTAAAATAAATTATCAAATATTATATATAATATTTAGTTGAGTGTAGAACTCATGTCACATGAGATCTACACTTATGTGAATATTTAATAAAATATTTTGTAATTCAATTGGATCTTCAAGTTAAACATGGTCATGTTTAGTAAGCTATATAATAAGCAACAATTAGCGTAAATCGAAAACAAAATCACAAAAACTTTCTGCATAGTGAAAGTCACAAAAACTATCAAAAAAAGTTAAAAAGTAACTTTTAACTATCTTTTCAAAACACTCTAGAGTAATGATACACTTATCACTTGTTGGACCATTTTAATATCTTATATTTATTTATTGGTTTATCTTTTTCATAAATGAGGTTTTATTACTTTGGTAACCTCTTGGTCATAAATGGAGGTTAAATATAATTCATGAACCTGGTTAATGATCATTATTTTGATGTAACCATTTTCTTGTTTAATGGTCATTATTTTTTGTGTAACTGTAAGGTCCTTATAGCCTATATATAGTCTACTCTTTTCTATCTATAGAGATTAACTATTTTCTATACAAGAGAGATTACTAGCAAAGAAGGGTGTTTTATTGGTGGAGCTTTGGGTTCACCATCTTATACAGAGTTGGCCTGAACCATACGACAAGTGGTCGGGCTGTTGTATCCTGGAGGGGACAAGTCATAGTGTTGTGACTACTGCATCGGTATTTGGATTCTTCCTACCGCAGTGGGCTTGATCTCCTTAAAGAAAACGAGATATCCGTGCCTCAGTCTGATCTATTTGTATCTCATTTTCTTTGTATCATTTATCAATAATATAGTTTAGTTTCTGGTATTTTCTCCAACAATTTTAAGGAGATCAAACATGGAACAAGTACCCGAAAAAACCAATGATGGAATTGGAGATCTCAACAAACCTTTCAAGTTCAAAGGAGTTCATTTTAAGAGGTGGAAAGAAAAAGTTCTTTTATACCTTAGCCTTTTGAAAGTTGCATATGTTCTTACAGAAAAGAATCCGAACAAAATCCCAACCGAGGAGATAAATGATGAAGACTATGAGGCACATGAAGCAAAAGTGGCTTCCTACAATACAGATAAGTATAAATGTCAATTTATCTCTTTAATTTCCTTACTGATTAATTTTATGATTATTACTATGACACTACTTACATTTTGTCTTCTATTAATTTTTGGTATGCTGGCTTGTGTCATATAAATAGTAAATATGTGGGAATCATGAGTAGTTTAGAATTAATTCCTAAAGTGACAAAAAAATTTGAGAAATGTGAAGTTTGCAGTAAAAGCAAAAATTACCAAGAGGCCTCATAAAAGTGTTGAAAAAAATGCCGAATTGCTAGAATTATTTCATACTGATTTGTGTGAGTTTGAAGGAATTTTAACTCGGGGTGGTAACCGATATTTTATCACTTTTATTGATGATTTTTCAAAATATACAAACGTATATTTATTAAAAAATAAAAGTGATGCTTTTGAGAAATTTAAAGAATTCCTTCTTGAAGTGGAAAATCAATTTGGTAAAAAGATTAAAAGAATTAGAAGTGATAGAGGCCGGGAGTATGAATCTCTAGGATTCAACTCTTTTGTTCAGTCATTGGGAATTATTCATGAGACTACTCCACCATATTCACCTTCATCAAATGGCGTAGCTGAAACAAAAAATAGAACGTTAATTGACTTGATGAATGCTATGATTATTAATTCAGGTGCTCCCTCAAATTTTTGGGGTGAGGCTATTTGACAGCTTGCCATGTGATAAATAGAGTGCCACACAAAAAGACTAAAATTGTCCCTTATGAGTTATGGCGGGTGTAGACACCCCATTTTTGACCGACCTTAAGACTCAGACGTCACCGATTGAGCGCTTGGTGATGTTGCATAATGTGCTTGTTCAGAAGTTTCGGAGTTGCGGTCGTGAGCCCTGCCTCCGGACTCCCGAACCCTTTTCTGTGCCTTGTCTCGGTTTGCGAACCAGACTCGGTTTTCTCTGTTTCTTTTCCTGAGGGGAGGAAGAGGTCCTGTAGACCATCTCTCAATGTCTGTAGGCTACATTTGGTGGCCGTAGGCCTTTTTTTTCCCATTTCGGAGTCCGGTTCCCGGTTTTCGGAGCTGTCAGGCCGTGTGCCTCGGTTCGGGACCGCTTAACCATCTCCTATTGCTCTAATTTTTGGCATACTTCCTATTTGCTCCCTTTTGAGGGACACTGGGGGCTGAGAAACCCACTTCGAGGTCGAATACAATTTTCGGTGCTTAACAGCCCATTTCCGGGACCCCGAACTGCGTGTTTTGGCCTCGGAACGTTCGTTTTGCAACGGTTTTTGTTCATTTTTGGCAGGTACCTCTGTTTTATCACAAGGAAGGTCACTGAAGGGTGGGAGGCCAGCAATTGTTGCAGCAACCAGTTATCTCTCCTCCGGGGCCTCCCGGCGCCCGTTTTTGCAACTTCCGGGCTAATGTTGAATACCTTAGGGGTAGTGTTGCCAACTTTCAACCACATATCTGTGATCTACACATCTGGGAGGCCCCTAAAAGTTCATGGCCGGCCATTAAGGTCACCTGACCCTTTTGACCCCTTTCTTCCGGGCTAATGTTGAACCTCTTGGACCTTTTTTCTTGAACTTTGAACCACATATCTGTGATGTACACACCTGAGAGGCCCCTAAAAGTTCATGGCCGGCCAGTAAGTCAACTTGACCCTTTTGACCCCCTCTTTCCGAGCCATTGTTGAACCCCTTGGGCCCACTTTCTTGGAATTTCAATTACATGGTTGTGTTGTACACACATAGGGCTACCTCCCCAATACCTGGCCGGCCAGAAAATCTGGTTGACCCTTTTGACCCCTAGCCGGCCGGCTAGGGGGTGTGGCCGGCCGGCCACCTCCAGCCAAAGTGAGCGGCCGGCCGTGCTCTCCTCACTGTACCCTTTCCAGCTGTGGGGCAATATCCCCCAGATATTTTCTGTATCCGGGGGATATTTTGGGAGAGAGTTTTCCTCTCCATTTGACCCCCCTTTTACACCCCTTTCTTGACCATATAACCAGCTGAGGGTCTTCTTCATGAGGGTTAGAAAAATTCTTCTCCAAGAACAAACCCTAAACTCCATTGTCTTCTTCTTCAATTCTTCAAAAAACCCTAAGTCTATAATCTTCATTCCTTCTACACCACCAAGCTCCACCACCACCATCTCATTTCCAGCAGCTAGGAGGGATTCTTGAAGGCTAAAGAAGCTGCAAATCAACCCAAGAAGTAACAAAAGCTTGGATCTTCAAGGGTAAGTTACACTTTGATCCTTTTGACCCTTTCCTTTGATCTATTTCTAAGCCTCATTTCTTTTTGGTTTCAAGCTTCGGCCCTAACTGAAAAGGGCCATATTTTGAGCTCATATTCACTTCTCATTAAGGGCTCAACCTTGTTTGAGCCCTCCATAATATACTTGCTTCATTGACCATGTTGTATGTCATAATCTTGCATGCTATTTTTGACCCATGAGCAATTTATTTTCGAGCATGTTGTAAACTGATATGAGGCATATTTTGAGCCCCTCTTCAACATTGGAGAAGGGCTCAACATTGTTTGGTGTTTCCATATGTCACTTGTAGTTATATCCCCTATTTAGCCCCATTTTTGCATAAATTAATAGCCCTCTTGGCTTCTGTTTTTGGACCTTGGTCCGAACTGAAAGTGGTCTTATTTTGGCCTATACTTCATGTTTAATTCACACTTTTTTTCTATTTGGTGATTATTTTATACACTTCATGTTTTAGCACCTTTTGAGCCTTATTTTGCATCATATTTTTAGCATGTTTGTATACTGATTTTGAGGCTGCCATATACTGTAAATGTTCATATTTTTGGTCCATCTTCAGTGTTGTAGAAGGAAAATTTTCAGTTTGAGTTTTGCTTATACCACTTGCTTCATTACCCCTCTTTTGGCCCCTATTCTTGCATGCTATTTTCGCCATACCTATACTTGCTGTTTGGCCATGTTTATAACTGTAAAAGTGCTTATTTTGGGACTGTCTAGCTTCTGTCTTTGCATTGCATGTCCATGTTGTGCATGTTTAGTATGGCTACAGGCCATTTCGGATGCCTAATGTTGCATTTCGGGTCATTTCCTTGCATTTCATGTCATTTCACTTCATTTCGGGACTGTTTTCCCCCATATTTTGTTGCTGAAATTCCATTGGCATGCTTGCATATCATTTTTGCCATGTTTCATTGCATTTTATCATTGCCTCGGTTTGCGTGCCCGTGTGCACGCATTTCGAGGCACCTCATTTTCTGCCATCGGCATCTTATGTGAGTGTGGCTGAGGCTCTCTCATGTTAGTATAAGTCCATTTGTCATTTTCCATGTCATTTGCATTGCGTATGCATTGCCTCGGTTTGCGTGCCCGTGTGCACGCATTTCGAGGCACCTCATTTTCTGCCATCGGCATCTTATGTGAGTGTGGCTGAGGCTCTCTCATGTTAGTATAAGTCCATTTGTCATTTTCCATGTCATTTGCATTGCGTATGCATTGCCTCGGTTTGTGTGCCCGTGTGCACGCATTTCGAGGCACTTCATTTTCTGCCATCGGCATCTTATGTGAGTGTGGCTGAGGCTCTCTCATGTTAGTATAAGTCCATTTGTCATTTTCCATGTCATTTGCATTGCGTATGCATTGCCTCGGTTTGTGTGCCCGTGTGCACGCATTTCGAGGCACTTCATTTTCTGCCATCGGCATCTTATGTGAGTGTGGCTGAGGCTCTCTCATGTTAGTATAAGTCCATTTGTCATTTTCCATGTCATTTGCATTGCGTATGCATTGCCTCGGTTTGCGTGCCCGTGTGCACGCATTTCGAGGCACCTCATTTTCTGCCATCGGCATCTTATGTGAGTGTGGCTGAGGCTCTCTCATGTTAGTATAAGTCCATTTGTCATTTTCCATGTCATTTGCATTGCGTATGCATTGCCTCGGTTTGCGTGCCCGTGTGCACGCATTTCGAGGCACCTCATTTTCTGCCATCGGCATCTTATGTGAGTGTGGCTGAGGCTCTCTCATGTTAGTATAAGTCCATTTGTCATTTTCCATGTCATTTGCATTGCGTATGCATTGCCTCGGTTTGCGTGCCCGTGTGCACGCATTTCGAGGCACCTCATTTTCTGCCATCGGCATCTTATGTGAGTGTGGCTGAGGCTCTCTCATGTTAGTATAAGTCCATTTGTCATTTTCCATGTCATTTGCATTGCGTATGCATTGCCTCGGTTTGTGTGCCCGTGTGCACGCATTTCGAGGCACTTCATTTTCTGCCATCGGCATCTTATGTGAGTGTGGCTGAGGCTCTCTCATGTTAGTATAAGTCCATTTGTCATTTTCCATGTCATTTGCATTGCGTATGCATTGCCTCGGTTTGCGTGCCCGTGTGCACGCATTTCGAGGCACCTCATTTTCTGCCATCGGCATCTTATGTGAGTGTGGCTGAGGCTCTCTCATGTTAGTATAAGTCCATTTGTCATTTTCCATGTCATTTGCATTGCGTATGCATTGCCTCGGTTTGCGTGCCCGTGTGCACGCATTTCGAGGCACCTCATTTTCTGCCATCGGCATCTTATGTGAGTGTGGCTGAGGCTCTCTCATGTTAGTATAAGTCTATTTGTCATTTTCCATGTCATTTTAGCATCGCCTCGGTTTGCGTGCCCGTGTGCACGCATTTCGAGGCACTCCATTTTCATCCGACGGCATCCGATGTGAGTGTGGCTGAGGCTCACTTATGTTGGTATAAGCCCATTTCTCATTTTCATTGTACCTGTCATCGCCTCGGTTTGCGTGCCCGTGTGCACGTACTTCGAGGCATCTCATTTTCATTGTATCTGGCATCGCCTCGGTTTGCGTGCCCGTGTGCACGTATTTCGAGGCATCTCATATTCATTGCATCTATCATCGCCTCGGTTTGCGTGCCCGTGTGCACGCATTTCGAGGCATCTCATTTTCAGCATTCTATCATTGCCTCGGTTTGCGTGCCCGTGTGCACGTATTTCGAGGCATGTTATTTCATAGCATTGTGTATGTTAGGATTGTATATTAGTTGCATTTCATGCATACCATGTATATTGCATCATGTCCGGAATAGGAGTTAGCCCGGATACGGGAAACGAGGTACATTTCGTACTCCGAGTGACGGAATGTGTCTCAATTTCCCAGTCACCAACACTCCGGATTATCCATGATGGAGTTAGGTTTTAGCTGTAGCTTCATGTGCATTCATCCTATATTGAGTTGTGCATTTCGACTCCTCGGCCATCATGCCTCGATATGCGTGATTGGTGGCACGAGGATCGAGACATGCATACATTTGTCCAAATACATTGCTACGCCCCTTTCCTGCTCTCTGTCGCAGCAAAATCAGGAATCAGCAATTTTTCGGGATTCGGCACGCATTTCGAGGATAACTGCTAAACAGAGGCTAATTGGGGCATTCCGGTGGATTTCCGCGCAAGACAACCCGGACATGCATCATCCATCAGAAGCAAGACAGTCCCTGGCTTGCATGCCAGTTTTATTTGCTTTCTTAGTTAATTCATTAATTAATTAGGAATTTGTATATTATTCGGACTGTAATATTCGGGACTGTAATATTCGGACTGTATTATTTATTCGGACCCTCCGAGTGAGGGCATAACTGTAATAAGTGTGCGTGAGTGTGATGTATGTCTTCCAACCCCACGTCTTTCTCCCTTTTATTTATCCGCTTATGATGGTTAGATTAGGGCATATTTAAATTAGCATACAGTATGACAGCATGTTTGCATCATTCATCTGTATTGCATGCACCGGGCTTGGCGCATCATACTAACTGCATTTGTATTTCAATTCCAAGTTGAATACATGGTAGTTGTAGCATTTCATATACCATCTTAGAATAGCCGAGCCTGCTATAGTTGCATTTTGCATGTGTTGCATTAGACATTTCTGTATACTTAGGATTCATGCATGATTTCTAATAAGTGTCTATTTTGGCTTGGAGTACTCGGTAAGTTTTTATGCTTTAGCATCCTTGCATGCGTGTGAGTGCTGCCATGATAGCATGTTTACCATGAGGCTATATGTTTATTTGATATAACTGCCTGAATGCCTGTGGGTGAAGGTTGAGTTATCTGAATTGGAATAAATCATCAAATGTTTTAAAGTCTACCTGCGGGTAGCAAACCCTTTTCAAAAAACAAGCATGAAATGTTTTGTTCCAATTTGGGCGACTCGGTCTATACTTGTATGCTGTGCGCATCACATAGTAACCTAGGCTAATGACCGGAATAAGAACTCACAATGTTTTTAAAAATAGATATCATGGTTAGTAGAGGCCGGTCTATGACCGGGCGAGCGGGGGTGCTCACGAAGTGACCTTCCCCAATCGTACCCAAGTTCCCGAGCCGAGGCAACTTTGGTGATGACGGACACGTGGCCTTTTGGCACCGAGTCAGGGTTTCCTAAATTTCCCAAAATAAAATATTTAGGTGGCGACTCTGTATCTGGCAAAGTAGTCCATGTTCGGCACTTCTTTCAAAAATCAGTTTTCCTAAAACGATTTGCCGGATTTGGACTCTTTGGTTCAGATTTAGAACCGTGACTACGAAAAGTCGAGTCCGAGCTGTAGCGAGGTCCCCCGCGGGCTTGTTACAGTTTCTGGCGACTCTGCTGGGGATTTAGAGAACTTGACTCGAACTCTTGATATCTGTTTTTGACTACACTTGTGTGTTTCTTTGCATTGCATTTGCATTGGTGCGCCTAGGACACCGTGTTTGCCATCTGCTATTCCTGAACGGTTTGCCAGAGGCTTGTCTTGTCAAGGCATGACCATAAGGCTGACCGGTTGTGGGCTCTGCCAGTATGGGAACACAAACCCCGGTTTTACCGGGGCACCCTCTTTGACCATTCGACCTAGTGCATATTCGGATCCATAGTGACCATTCCAAATTAGGACAGGTTGCTTACCCGTTTATAGGTTGTTTGAAGCCGCTGTGTGCGTAATGAAACCCTAGCTCCTGACAAAATAGGACAGGGAAACCCTACCCCAACATAGGGGTGTTTTGGCTCTCACTTATCTGTTATGTGCTTTAGAGTGCGTCTCTACAGGAATGCATGTATCAGTATATGAGTTTGGGCATCAGGCCTGCGGGCACCAGTTTGCGAGTTTGGGCATCAGGCCTGCGGGCATTACTATCAGTATTTGGGAGTCAGCTTTACCTGTGGGTATCAGACTCAGATTTTGAGGCCGAATTTTGGGCAGAATTCAGTAGAGGGCACACTCATTCAACTATGCTCGTATCTGTTCAGGTGAAATCAGGCTGAGGTGCTATCTGTTTTCTCTTTTGCTAGGTAGTCTTGGAACCGTCGCTTCAGAAGGCTCCGATATCCCCCGAGGTTCATCGAACTTGTGCTGATAGACTTTGCCAGGTCAAAGATTCAGTTCAAGGGTAATCAGTGTTCTTTCGCTGAGGCAAGGTAAAGAAAAGCCGGTCAGGGCTCATCTGTTCATCTAATCCGTCAGTCGCCAGTCACATCACCTTTGTTCGGACTCAGCAGACTGTGATGGCACAAGGTTCGGAAGAGTTTGCGGTCGTGACAGCAGCGCTAAGTCAGGGAACTGCCATGCAGGCTGAGACCAGTATTGAAACGCAGCGCCCATCTGGGGCATCTGCCTCACATCCAGCCTTGGGACCCCAGCCGAACTTTGACCCAATTCCGCCAGTTGAAGATTTGCAGGATCCAGATCCTCGAGAAGGGTTGGCTCAAGCTCAAGTTTTTAGACCCCTGGTGCAGCCTAATGAGAGGTGTTATCCCCTTGATGCTAATGACCCCGATCTGACCGCAGTGAAAATTGCAAACCTTGAGAAGCAATTCAAAAAGGCACAGGGCCTTAACTCCATTCCTGGCATTGAGGATGGGCACACCGAGGCTTCCATCCGGCTCCCAGACAGATTCAAAATGCCATATATCGACCGTTTCGACGGGTCTGGAGATCCAATGGTACATATCCGAGTTTTCTTAGATGTCCTGAAGCCGATGGGTCTGACTAAGCCACAGAAACTCTCTTTGTATGGAAGAACCCTGTCGGGTGTGGCAGCCACTTGGTATACCAAATTGGAGGATACAGTGAAGCAAAACTGGGAAGAACTGGCTGAGGCCTTTGTCGATCAGTATTCCTACAATACCCAAGTTGAAATGACCATCCAAGAGCTTGAAGCAACTCGCCAAAACCCAACAGAGCCTTTTGTGGAATTCATTGCAAGGTGGAGAGCAAAGGCAGCACAAATGACAGATCGTCGCCCTTCTGAGAAGGATCAAGTGCAGATGATGGTCCGAAACCTCGAGCATGATATGTTGCAAAAGTTGATAGTCGCTCCACTATTCACTTTCAAAAGTTTGCATGAACTGGGGGTTCAAGTCGAGAATGCGTTCAACAACGGGATCATTCCCAGGACAAGGGAACTGACAAGGAAGGTGATTTCAAGGAGTACCAACGCTAGTAGTAGCATTCCCAAACCCACCGAAATCAATACGGTCACCACAGCCGACCCTTTTGCCAAACCGAGCCTACAAACAGCTGGCCCAGTCCGAACTCAGGGTAGAACTTTCACCCCCCTCTATATGAGCCTGACTAGCACACTAAAAGCCTTGATGGAAAAAGGGCATCTCAAACCCCTCGATCCTCAACCTCTTCCCAACCCACTCCCAGCCAGACATAACCCCGCCAAGTACTGTGTGTACCATCAGCAGCGCGGTCATGGCACCGACCGTTGCTACCGCCTTCGTCATGGGATCCAAAATCTCATCGACAACCGGACGATAGCTCCACCTTCGGACCCCAATGACCAAACATCTCCTGCCTACCTCAATCACATCCACATACTGCCATCCACCTTTGACCCCAGCATATACATCACCCCGGCCCATCTACCCAAGCCTGAGGTGTTTATTCCAGAAAGCATGGACTTATGCATGATGGGTACACCCGAACCTCAACCATTTCAAACCCGTGAACCCACTACTTCTGAGTTGATGGGAATGATTAAAGATCTTCAAAAAATCGTGACGGATCTGGCCTCCGGGACATTGGCTCCATCATCGACCACACCACATACCGGAAACCTCATGTCGAAAGACGCCCCGATGTTGGGACGGGCTGCGTTTGAGGAAAGCCAATCTCTTCACAAAGTGGAAGCAACTAGTAGGAGCAAAGTAGGGGCAGGCATTGGTCCCCATGAACACCTTCGGTGGGATATTGAGGCTTTGAAAGCTGAGGGACTGAACAAAGAGCAAGTCCTCGCAGTTGTTACAAAAACTGTGGATGACACTTTCGCCACTCAGAATGAGAGCAGTCTGAATCAAGGGGCAAGCCAGGTGAAGGGCCTTTGCACGAGGAATGTTCCTTTCAGCCCTAATCCTCCACTCGGAAGAGATCAGCAAACTAGGCCAGCACCTGCTAATCCCCCTGCTGGTGCGTCCAGCAAAAATCCACAAACCTTGAAATACCAACCCCGAGGTCGGAGGGTCTTCCATGCCCTCTATATGCCTTTGTCCAAAGCTCTCCAAATCCTTGTTGGACAAGGCCATCTCAAACCCCTTGAGCCTCGGCCTCTCCCGAACCCTCTTCCGGCTACACATGATACTACCCAGTACTGCGCGTACCATCAACAAACTGGCCATACTACCAACGCCTGCTTCCGTCTTCGCCATGAAGTACAGGATCTATTTGACAATGGGGTCATCCCCGCACCAGGTCCTGCAAAGTCTATCGGCACTTGATCAGTGAACTTGTAGGGGATAATATGATGCGATTGGAGGGATGAACCACCTGCGGGCAGCGCTCAGTTTACTCCAGATATGGTGGATGGCATGCGCTGTTTTGAGCATTTGCGAATGCCGGTTTCCGACTCGGGTATTGGGTCAGTCTTGTTGTTTTGTTTTGAGTCTGTCTTTTTGTTTTGAGTCAGTCTCTTTTTATTTTGGATCTGTCTTGTTGTATCGAGTCAGTCCTGTTGTACAGGAGTCGGGTGATTCCGGGGGGTGTTACCTCGGGCGTCACCATTTTGTTTTGTGTTTGTCTTTTCGTTTTGTTTTGAGTCTGTTTCTGCCAGGGAGCCAATTGTACCAACAGATTTGAATGAAACAGCAGTAATTTTTGCACTTCTATGTTCGCTTCTGCCGAGTGCTAGTTGTGACGGAATCTGAATGAAATGGCAGTACATTCCACCTGCTCTCTTCTGCACCCCAAAATCATTGCATTTAACCTAAGTTTTTCAAAACTTTTTGAACACTGCGGTGAAAACGAAGAGGAAGGAATTCCTCGGGATTCGCAAAACTTTGATCATTTGAGAGAAAGAGAGGCATGCTAAGCCCTTAATGAATGAAATCATGCTTGTTAGCGTGAGTACTGAGAAGGACCCTGCTTGATCCAGACTGGTTTCACACTACCTTCAGCGCGAGCGATTTGTCGCTTTCTTAAAAACTTTCAAAAACAAAATGTTTTGCGTGGTCTTGCGAAGACCTGTGTGGAATCGCTCTTGAGATTGTGCAGCCTAGGATCGCTCTCAGCCTCGAGACTCAACCCCTTCGCTTCCAAACCTTGAACTTGAAATCAGAAGGTTCGACGGTCAACTACGATGTGAGGCCTGTGTGGCTAGATTTGAAGCAGCCCTCGAACAAGAGGCACCAAAGTCAGGTCAAGAAGATCAGACCTCATCAGAAGAAGCTTACAAAGCAAAGCAGCAGCCATTCTCCTGGATTCAAATGACTCTAGGATCTCAAAACCATTTGGCATGGACTTGTTATACTTTTACCCTTAAGAGGCTCGCTGGGTCGAAAACCCGGAAGGGCGACCCAGGCAAAAGTTAGAGCAAGAGAAAAATACAAAAAAAGAAGAAGCAAAAAATGCAAAAAGAAAAAAAGAGAACAAAAAAGAAAGATGCAAAGAAAAGAACGAAAAAAATCAAAAAAAAAAAGGAAAAAGAAATGAAAAGAATTGAAAAGAAAAGAAAAACAAAGCTCGCAAGGTCGAAAACCTGCAACAGGCGCCTTGGCAAAAGTTAGAGCCTAAAAAGGAGAGGTTAATACCCGAGTGTACCTTAACCCCGAACTACGTGAGGCTTGATTCCCATCTTTGGGATACGTAGGCAACTTCATTCTGAAGTCCAGCCGTAAAAAACTTCAAATTGACTGTGCCCATGTAATGGTTTTGATCATCTTCGATTTCTCTGTATCTGAGAATTTGGTTGTATTCGTCGCTCTAAGGACTGCCTACAATGCGCTGCGGTGCCATCCACACAAGGGGCAACTTTCCGTTGCCATTCAATGCGCTGCGGTGCCATCCAAACAAGGGGCAACTTTCCGTTGCCATTCAATGCACCGCGGTGTCATTCAAACAAGGGGCAACTTTCCGTTGCCATTCAATGCGCTGCGGTGCTATCCAAACAAGGGGCAACTTTCCGTTGCCATTCAGAACGCCGCAGTGTCATTTCAAACAAGGGGCAACATTCCGTTGTCATGCAGTGTCCTTCAAACAAGGGGCAATTTCCCATTGCCATGGATCCGAGGTTGCGCATCTCAAGAGTAGGTCCCATGCTCGTTCAGCAGTGGCCGTTTGCGAAATAGTTTTTGAGAATTTTTTACTGAGGTTGACTAATCTTCTCGAAAAGTATTCCATTTTCAAAACTGGACCTTTTCTTGGACCCAAAAGAGGAAAATTTTCAGTGCTTATAGCCTAACTTGCATGATTTTAAATCAGAAAACTGAACAAGCATGTTAATCTAACTCTCATTTTGGTCAATTTTTTTAGGAGAAAACTAAAACTAAAAAATGGTCAAAATGATGAACTACGGGCACAGTTGAGTCAGGCTTCCTGTCTTTCCCATTGTCAACATACTTGCCAAGAAGGGCACTCTATCTGCCAGAAAAGGGCACAACAAAGGGCAGAAAGCTCTCACATCCTCCAAGCAACGAGGTATCGAGCAAAGTGCGAAGCACGAACTAGAATGGGGCAAGATATTCCACTCCATCATCCGGACAGATCTTACCACGTCCAAACTCCCCAACAAAGCATCATCAACTGATGTTAGTTGCAGATTTGCTACACACCCAGTTGTAGCGCAACCTTTCCATGGGAAGAATTCACTAGTTGTGAGCAGAAGAAAGAGAATCTAGCAGAATGCTAGGGACACGAGCCCACAGTTTGCTGTTCGTCCATCAACCACCCAGGGGAGGGATGAAAAATGAGAGAATGAAGAATAGAGAGATGTGCGATGAGAGGAAAAGTGAGAAGAGGGCTTTTTCAGAAAAACCGAGCTTGAGAGCCGAGTGATGTGAGAATCACAAATAAGAAAGGGTGGGAATAATACCCGGTGAAACAGGCTCCCTGTGCACGCCTGTGTGTCATGTCTTTTGCTTTGTTTGTCTCGTTTCTTGTTTTGAGTCGTTTCGAGTGTTACTCGATGTGTCTAGGTTGTGTGCCTTTTATTTCCTTGTTGGGTCTTTTTCGCTATGTTCAGTCGTAGGCTCGACACCCGGTCGAGAGCTCATTTATCAATTTCAAAATAAAATCATTTTGCGCTCCGAGTGCCGTGCCATTCTCCACATCTGTGCAAAACAAGATTCATTCTTTCATAAAACCGCAGGGTTCAGCCCAAGTCATGTCAGAACAGCAAAACAAGGACCTATCTGAAGCTATATAAGTTCCGGACTGCAAAGCAAAAGAAAATAGGGAAAATTTTGAGCATCTGAGTGTGTTTCACCTTCAGAAAATTCTGAGATTGCATTCCATATGTACCTCTTCAGGCCTTTCCAGTGCCCTGAAGAATGAGTGTGCCTCTACTCCAAGCTTAAGCATGCTTCAAGTCAGAACGGCAATTAAAGCAGCAGCAGCAGATGTTATCTCCCGCCAATATGAACAGGGTGTGCCCCTTTTGAGCTGAGTGTGTTGCAAAGTCCTCTAAGAGATAAATCAGAGGCACCAGAGTACATATTTGATGCTCCTCTACTACATAGAATGTGCACTTTCATATACACTTCTGTTGCATGCGTGCCACACGTCGTTATGATTCATGCATAGAATATGCCTACTTTCGATTCTGCATAGAATTTGCTTTCAATATTGCACAGAATATGCTCCTGTTTCTTGCATAGAAAATGCTCGTATCTTTTGCATAGAAAATGCACTCTTCCATACTTGCATAGAAAATGCACTCTTCCATATTTGCATAGAAAATGCACCTCATTTGCATAGAACATGCATTCACTCGCACTATCTTGTGCACTTACACTTTGTATCTCACTAGCACTGTCTTGTGCATCTTGTGGTTGTATCTCACTCGCACTGTCTAGTGCATTTCAAATCAATCGCGCTGTTTAGCGTATCGCACTGTTTAGTGCATTTCAATCGCGCTGTTTAGCGTATCGCACGGTTTAGTGCATTTCAAATCAATCGCGCTGTTTAGCGTATCGCACTGTTTAGTGCATTTCAATCGCGCTGTTTAGCGTATCGCACGGTTTAGTGCATTTCAAATCAATCGCGCTGTTTAGCGTATCGCACTGTTTAGTGCATTTCAATCGCGCTGTTTAGCGTATCGCACTGTCTAGTGCATTTCAAAATCAATCGCGCTGTTAAGTGCATTTCAATCGCGCTGTTTAGCGTATCGCACTGTTAGTGCATTCAATCGCGTTGTTTAGCGTATCGCACTGTCTAGTGCATTTCAGAATCACTCGCGCTGTTTTGCGCATCGCACTATTTTGTGCAGTTTATCATTCGTGCTATTTTGCGCATTGCACTGTTTCATGTAGTTTACATTTCGCACATCACTCGCACTGTTTAGTGCATTTCAGAATCACTCGCGCCTTTTTGCGCATTGCACTGTTTTGTGCACCTTACTTGCATTTTGCATGCATTCCATCGCGCTATCTTGCGCATCTCACCTGTACTTGTTAGTGCATTGTATCGCGCTATCTTGCGCACCTTATTTGTATCGCACTGTTTTGTGCATTCACCTTGCTCGTACTGTTTTGTACACCTTTAGCATCGCACTATTTTGTGCATCTGTTTAGCACTGTTTTGTGCATTCACTCTGCATCGCACTGTCTTGTGCACTCCCTGGTCTAGGAGACCTTAAATCCTCTGAAGGTGCAATTCCTTTGGTGTTTGTCGTGCCCGAACGACTTTCGATGGTCTGGTATAGCCACCTGCCTGTGTTTGCGGTGAGTTCCTAGGAGACCAACTGAGACGGTGGAAACTAGAGTTTGAATGGCTTATGCCTAGAACGCAAAGGTTCGGGATTTCCGAGACTAAAGTCTGGTTTAAATACCCAGGGGTATATCCTCGGCTTGAAATCTGTATGGCAGCCCCATAGATTGAGATAGCATCTGTATGCGCCTCAATTCTGGATACTGATCCAACCTAGTCTGTCACCCTGTTGGAGAATAGGGAAAGCTGCGACCATAGTCAGGGAGAAAAGTAATACCTACAGTTCAACCAAGAAGGAGCGAAAGATCCCCAGCAGCATGAGGTAAGTCATTGCCAATGCCCCTGTGAGGTACCTTTACCTCTTAGCTATTACATTGCATTTTAGTTATTACATTACAGTGCATTGCATGCATGAATCCTCAATTTTCAAAACCGGCTTCGCGTAGCGTATAAGTCCAACTTTCAAGACCGGCTTCGCGTAGCGTATAAGTCCAACTTTCAAAACCGGCTTTGCGTAGCGTATAAGTCCAACTTTCAAAAATCGGCTTCGCGTAGCGTATAAGTCCAACTTTCAAAAACCGGCTTCGCGTAGCGTATAAGTCCAATCTTCAAAATCTTCTCGCATATCATTTTGCATCTTGCCCCCCCTGCCTGCGGGCATGCCTGCGGGCACATTTCTGTTTATCTTGTATGTTTGTCTAAGTCTTCGGCCTTGTCAAAAATGGGTCGTCTCTGGGCTTTGACATTCACTCCCGTCACTTGTGACTTCCGAGTTCTGTCAAAGAGGGGCAACTGTAGACACCCCATTTTTGACCGACCTTAAGACTCAGACGTCACCGATTGAGCGCTTGGTGATGTTGCATAATGTGCTTGTTCAGAAGTTTCGGAGTTGCGGTCGTGAGCCCTGCCTCCGGACTCCCGAACCCTTTTCTGTGCCTTGTCTCGGTTTGCGAACCAGACTCGGTTTTCTCTGTTTCTTTTCCTGAGGGGAGGAAGAGGTCCTGTAGACCATCTCTCAATGTCTGTAGGCTACATTTGGTGGCCGTAGGCCTTTTTTTTCCCATTTCGGAGTCCGGTTCCCGGTTTTCGGAGCTGTCAGGCCGTGTGCCTCGGTTCGGGACCGCTTAACCATCTCCTATTGCTCTAATTTTTGGCATACTTCCTATTTGCTCCCTTTTGAGGGACACTGGGGGCTGAGAAACCCACTTCGAGGTCGAATACAATTTTCGGTGCTTAACAGCCCATTTCCGGGACCCCGAACTGCGTGTTTTGGCCTCGGAACGTTCGTTTTGCAACGGTTTTTGTTCATTTTTGGCAGGTACCTCTGTTTTATCACAAGGAAGGTCACTGAAGGGTGGGAGGCCAGCAATTGTTGCAGCAACCAGTTATCTCTCCTCCGGGGCCTCCCGGCGCCCGTTTTTGCAACTTCCGGGCTAATGTTGAATACCTTAGGGGTAGTGTTGCCAACTTTCAACCACATATCTGTGATCTACACATCTGGGAGGCCCCTAAAAGTTCATGGCCGGCCATTAAGGTCACCTGACCCTTTTGACCCCTTTCTTCCGGGCTAATGTTGAACCTCTTGGACCTTTTTTCTTGAACTTTGAACCACATATCTGTGATGTACACACCTGAGAGGCCCCTAAAAGTTCATGGCCGGCCAGTAAGTCAACTTGACCCTTTTGACCCCCTCTTTCCGAGCCATTGTTGAACCCCTTGGGCCCACTTTCTTGGAATTTCAATTACATGGTTGTGTTGTACACACATAGGGCTACCTCCCCAATACCTGGCCGGCCAGAAAATCTGGTTGACCCTTTTGACCCCTAGCCGGCCGGCTAGGGGGTGTGGCCGGCCGGCCACCTCCAGCCAAAGTGAGCGGCCGGCCGTGCTCTCCTCACTGTACCCTTTCCAGCTGTGGGGCAATATCCCCCAGATATTTTCTGTATCCGGGGGATATTTTGGGAGAGAGTTTTCCTCTCCATTTGACCCCCCTTTTACACCCCTTTCTTGACCATATAACCAGCTGAGGGTCTTCTTCATGAGGGTTAGAAAAATTCTTCTCCAAGAACAAACCCTAAACTCCATTGTCTTCTTCTTCAATTCTTCAAAAAACCCTAAGTCTATAATCTTCATTCCTTCTACACCACCAAGCTCCACCACCACCATCTCATTTCCAGCAGCTAGGAGGGATTCTTGAAGGCTAAAGAAGCTGCAAATCAACCCAAGAAGTAACAAAAGCTTGGATCTTCAAGGGTAAGTTACACTTTGATCCTTTTGACCCTTTCCTTTGATCTATTTCTAAGCCTCATTTCTTTTTGGTTTCAAGCTTCGGCCCTAACTGAAAAGGGCCATATTTTGAGCTCATATTCACTTCTCATTAAGGGCTCAACCTTGTTTGAGCCCTCCATAATATACTTGCTTCATTGACCATGTTGTATGTCATAATCTTGCATGCTATTTTTGACCCATGAGCAATTTATTTTCGAGCATGTTGTAAACTGATATGAGGCATATTTTGAGCCCCTCTTCAACATTGGAGAAGGGCTCAACATTGTTTGGTGTTTCCATATGTCACTTGTAGTTATATCCCCTATTTAGCCCCATTTTTGCATAAATTAATAGCCCTCTTGGCTTCTGTTTTTGGACCTTGGTCCGAACTGAAAGTGGTCTTATTTTGGCCTATACTTCATGTTTAATTCACACTTTTTTTCTATTTGGTGATTATTTTATACACTTCATGTTTTAGCACCTTTTGAGCCTTATTTTGCATCATATTTTTAGCATGTTTGTATACTGATTTTGAGGCTGCCATATACTGTAAATGTTCATATTTTTGGTCCATCTTCAGTGTTGTAGAAGGAAAATTTTCAGTTTGAGTTTTGCTTATACCACTTGCTTCATTACCCCTCTTTTGGCCCCTATTCTTGCATGCTATTTTCGCCATACCTATACTTGCTGTTTGGCCATGTTTATAACTGGAAAAGTGCTTATTTTTGGACTGTCTAGCTTCTGTCTTTGCATTGCATGTCCATGTTGTGCATGTTTAGTATGGCTACAGGCCATTTCGGATGCCTAATGTTGCATTTCGGGTCATTTCCTTGCATTTCATGTCATTTCACTTCATTTCGGGACTGTTTTCCCCCATATTTTGTTGCTGAAATTCCATTGGCATGCTTGCATATCATTTTTGCCATGTTTCATTGCATTTTATCATTGCCTCGGTTTGCGTGCCCGTGTGCACGCATTTCGAGGCACCTCATTTTCTGCCATCGGCATCTTATGTGAGTGTGGCTGAGGCTCTCTCATGTTAGTATAAGTCCATTTGTCATTTTCCATGTCATTTGCATTGCGTATGCATTGCCTCGGTTTGCGTGCCCGTGTGCACGCATTTCGAGGCACCTCATTTTCTGCCATCGGCATCTTATGTGAGTGTGGCTGAGGCTCTCTCATGTTAGTATAAGTCCATTTGTCATTTTCCATGTCATTTGCATTGCGTATGCATTGCCTCGGTTTGTGTGCCCGTGTGCACGCATTTCGAGGCACTTCATTTTCTGTCATCGGCATCTTATGTGAGTGTGGCTGAGGCTCTCTCATGTTAGTATAAGTCCATTTGTCATTTTCTATGTCATTTGCATTGCGTATGCATTGCCTCGGTTTGTGTGCCCGTGTGCACGCATTTCGAGGCACTTCATTTTCTGCCATCGGCATCTTATGTGAGTGTGGCTGAGGCTCTCTCATGTTAGTATAAGTCCATTTGTCATTTTCCATGTCATTTGCATTGCGTATGCATTGCCTCGGTTTGCGTGCCCGTGTGCACGCATTTCGAGGCACCTCATTTTCTGCCATCGGCATCTTATGTGAGTGTGGCTGAGGCTCTCTCATGTTAGTATAAGTCCATTTGTCATTTTCCATGTCATTTGCATTGCGTATGCATTGCCTCGGTTTGCGTGCCCGTGTGCACGCATTTCGAGGCACCTTATTTTCTGCCATCGGCATCTTATGTGAGTGTGGCTGAGGCTCTCTCATGTTAGTATAAGTCCATTTGTCATTTTCCATGTCATTTGCATTGCGTATGCATTGCCTCGGTTTGCGTGCCCGTGTGCACGCATTTCGAGGCACCTCATTTTCTGCCATCGGCATCTTATGTGAGTGTGGCTGAGGCTCTCTCATGTTAGTATAAGTCCATTTGTCATTTTCCATGTCATTTGCATTGCGTATGCATTGCCTCGGTTTGTGTGCCCGTGTGCACGCATTTCGAGGCACTTCATTTTCTGCCATCGGCATCTTATGTGAGTGTGGCTGAGGCTCTCTCATGTTAGTATAAGTCCATTTGTCATTTTCCATGTCATTTGCATTGCGTATGCATTGCCTCGGTTTGCGTGCCCGTGTGCACGCATTTCGAGGCACCTCATTTTCTGCCATCGGCATCTTATGTGAGTGTGGCTGAGGCTCTCTCATGTTAGTATAAGTCCATTTGTCATTTTCCATGTCATTTGCATTGCGTATGCATTGCCTCGGTTTGCGTGCCCGTGTGCACGCATTTCGAGGCACCTCATTTTCTGCCATCGGCATCTTATGTGAGTGTGGCTGAGGCTCTCTCATGTTAGTATAAGTCTATTTGTCATTTTCCATGTCATTTTAGCATCGCCTCGGTTTGCGTGCCCGTGTGCACGCATTTCGAGGCACTCCATTTTCATCCGACGGCATCCGATGTGAGTGTGGCTGAGGCTCACTTATGTTGGTATAAGCCCATTTCTCATTTTCATTGTACCTGTCATCGCCTCGGTTTGCGTGCCCGTGTGCACGTACTTCGAGGCATCTCATTTTCATTGTATCTGGCATCGCCTCGGTTTGCGTGCCCGTGTGCACGTATTTCGAGGCATCTCATATTCATTGCATCTATCATCGCCTCGGTTTGCGTGCCCGTGTGCACGCATTTCGAGGCATCTCATTTTCAGCATTCTATCATTGCCTCGGTTTGCGTGCCCGTGTGCACGTATTTCGAGGCATGTTATTTCATAGCATTGTGTATGTTAGGATTGTATATTAGTTGCATTTCATGCATACCATGTATATTGCATCATGTCCGGAATAGGAGTTAGCCCGGATACGGGAAACGAGGTACATTTCGTACTCCGAGTGACGGAATGTGTCTCAATTTCCCAGTCACCAACACTCCGGATTATCCATGATGGAGTTAGGTTTTAGCTGTAGCTTCATGTGCATTCATCCTATATTGAGTTGTGCATTTCGACTCCTCGGCCATCATGCCTCGATATGCGTGATTGGTGGCACGAGGATCGAGACATGCATACATTTGTCCAAATACATTGCTACGCCCCTTTCCTGCTCTCTGTCGCAGCAAAATCAGGAATCAGCAATTTTTCGGGATTCGGCACGCATTTCGAGGATAACTGCTAAACAGAGGCTAATTGGGGCATTCCGGTGGATTTCCGCGCAAGACAACCCGGACATGCATCATCCATCAGAAGCAAGACAGTCCCTGGCTTGCATGCCAGTTTTATTTGCTTTCTTAGTTAATTCATTAATTAATTAGGAATTTGTATATTATTCGGACTGTAATATTCGGGACTGTAATATTCGGACTGTATTATTTATTCGGACCCTCCGAGTGAGGGCATAACTGTAATAAGTGTGCGTGAGTGTGATGTATGTCTTCCAACCCCACGTCTTTCTCCCTTTTATTTATCCGCTTATGATGGTTAGATTAGGGCATATTTAAATTAGCATACAGTATGACAGCATGTTTGCATCATTCATCTGTATTGCATGCACCGGGCTTGGCGCATCATACTAACTGCATTTGTATTTCAATTCCAAGTTGAATACATGGTAGTTGTAGCATTTCATATACCATCTTAGAATAGCCGAGCCTGCTATAGTTGCATTTTGCATGTGTTGCATTAGACATTTCTGTATACTTAGGATTCATGCATGATTTCTAATAAGTGTCTATTTTGGCTTGGAGTACTCGGTAAGTTTTTATGCTTTAGCATCCTTGCATGCGTGTGAGTGCTGCCATGATAGCATGTTTACCATGAGGCTATATGTTTATTTGATATAACTGCCTGAATGCCTGTGGGTGAAGGTTGAGTTATCTGAATTGGAATAAATCATCAAATGTTTTAAAGTCTACCTGCGGGTAGCAAACCCTTTTCAAAAAACAAGCATGAAATGTTTTGTTCCAATTTGGGCGACTCGGTCTATACTTGTATGCTGTGCGCATCACATAGTAACCTAGGCTAATGACCGGAATAAGAACTCACAATGTTTTTAAAAATAGATATCATGGTTAGTAGAGGCCGGTCTATGACCGGGCGAGCGGGGGTGCTCACGAAGTGACCTTCCCCAATCGTACCCAAGTTCCCGAGCCGAGGCAACTTTGGTGATGACGGACACGTGGCCTTTTGGCACCGAGTCAGGGTTTCCTAAATTTCCCAAAATAAAATATTTAGGTGGCGACTCTGTATCTGGCAAAGTAGTCCATGTTTGGCACTTCTTTCAAAAATCAGTTTTCCTAAAACGATTTGCCGGATTTGGACTCTTTGGTTCAGATTTAGAACCGTGACTACGAAAAGTCGAGTCCGAGCTGTAGCGAGGTCCCCCGCGGGCTTGTTACAGCGGGGGCATAAACCAAATCTGGGTTATTTGAGGGTTTGGGGTTGTTTAGCTTTTGTGAGGCTTGCAGATCCTAAACGACCTAAATTGGGTGAACGAGCTACTACTTGTGCTTTTCTTGGGTATGCGTTGCATAGTACAGCTTATAGATTTTTTGATATGGAAAATAATATTATTTTTGAATCAGGTGATGCTATTTTTCATGAAAATAAATTTCCTTTCAAATCTAGAAATAGTGGGGGTCAAATAATATCTGAAAATATTTTATCTATGCCTAGCTCTTCTACTCCTTCTCAAGTTTTTCAAGAAAAAAAAAAATTTCAAATCCAACCAAGAAGAAGTAAACAAGCTAGAGTTGAAAAAGATTTTGGCCTTGACTATTATCTTTACAATGTGGAAGAAATTCCTCATACGGTACAAGAAGCTTTATCATCACCTGATGCTATTTTCTGGAGAGAGGCTGTAAATGATGAGATAGACTCACTACTTTCAAATAAAACATGGAAGTTAGTAGATTTACCTCCAGGTTGTAAAACTATTGGGTGTAAATGGGTCCTTCGTAAAAAACTTAAACCGGATGAAACTATAGATAAATATAAAGCGAGGCTTGTCGCTAAAGGTTTTAAGCAACAAGTTGATCTTGATTTCTTTGATACTTTTTCTCCGGTTACTAGAGTAACATCCATTAGACTGTTGATTGCAGTGGCTGCAATTCATGATTTAAAAAATCATCAAATGGATGTAAAAACAGCATTTTTAAATGGAGATCTAGATGAGGAGATTTACATGGACCAACCTGAAGGCTTTATGGAGCCTGGCCAAGAAAGCAAAGTGTGTAAGCTAACTAAATCCCTTTATGGTTTAAAACAAGCTCCTAAACTGTGGCATGAGAAATTTGATTCATGCATGCTTGAGAATGGCTATAAGACTAATGAATGTGATAAGTGCATATATTATAAAACTTGTGAGAATGCACATGTGATTATTAGCCTATATGTGGATGATTTACTTATCTTTGGCTCTAATTTGCATATTATAAATGAGACTAAAAATATGCTTAATAGCCACTTTGATATGAAAGATCTTGGTGAAGCTAATTTTATTTTGGGAATTAAAATTACCAAGACTAAGGATGGCATTTTTATTGATCAGTCGCATTATGTTGAGAAAATTTTAAAGAAATATAATTTTCTAGACTGTAAACATGTTGCTGCTCTTTTTGATGCAAGCATACACTTATCTGTTGTAACAAATGAAAAAGAAGTGATTAATCAAAATGAATATGCTAGCATGATTGGTAGTTTGAGATATGCTACTGACTGTACTAGACCTGACATTGCATATACTGTTGGAGTACTTAGCAGGTTTACTAGCAAACCAAGTCGAGATCATTGGCTAGCCATGGGAAGAATTATGAGATATTTATTTGGAACAAAAAATTATGGTTTGTTTTATAACAAGTATCCTGCGGTACTTGAGGGATATAGTGATGCCGATTGGAATACTTTGTCAGGTGATTCTCTCTCTACCTCGGGTTTTATTTTTACCTTGGGTGGTGGTGCTATATGTTGGAAGTCTAAAAAACAGACGATAATTGCTAATTCTACAATGGAAACTGAGCTTATAGCGTTAGCTTCAGCATGTGAGGAAGCGAATTGGTTGAGAGATTTGTTACATGAAATTCCTTTTTGGGAAAAACCAATTCCTCCTGTGTTAATTCGTTGTGATAGCACTGCTGCTATTGGTAGAGTGAACAATCATTTTTATAATTGTAAATCCAGACCTATTAGAAGAAAACATAGTAATGTGAGATCCTATTTGAGTAATGGCATCATAACTGTGAATTATGTAAGATCTTGTGATAATCTTGCGGATTCGTTAACCAAGGCCTTGGCGAGAGATAGGGTCTGGAATACATCGAGAGGGATGGGTTTGAAGCCTATAAAATCAAAAACCATGTATGAGGATACCCAACCTAGGGACCAGAGATTCTGTAACTAGGTTCAATGGGAAGAACGAATCATATGGTGGTTGTAAAAATGCACTCTTTAATATTTTTGTTATCCATCCCTATGATGTAAGTGCATTTGTCCTGTAATGTTGGAGGGTTGAGTTTTTATACTCTTAATGAAATTCTATAGCTCTTGTTGAGTGGGGTGTGTAAATTACAGGAACATCCTTGACAGATTTCACCTATGTGAGCATGAAAGTGGGGCCGCTTTCTATGAGAACAAGGCTTATTCTCAAATATGCTCATGAAAACTGGGATTAGCACAAGGCCGTAATGTGCTGGCTATTAAAGCTCATGTCAACACCTGGACTATTATGTGTGAGCAGTAATACTTTATTTCCCCTAAGCAGTCATAGTTCAAGTCTGATACCACTACTGACTCTGGAGTAGAGGTTGCTGTTTCACTAATGAAGGTTCAATGCAGAGCACACCTTCATGATGCATACTAGTCTATCTTTGTTTGGTAATCTCTTTTATCCTTGTTGATATTAAAATGAGTGGGAGATTGTTGGACCATTTTAATATCTTATATTTATTTATTGGTTTATCTTTTTCATAAATGGGGTTTTATTACTTTGGTAACCTCTTGGTCATAAATGGAGGTTAAATAGAATTCATGAGCCTGGTTTATGGTCATTATTTTGATGTAACCATTTTCTTGTTTAATGGTCATTATTTTTTGTGTAACTGTAAGGTCCTTATAGCCTATATATAGTCTACTCTTTTCTATCTATAGAGATTAACTATTTTCTATACAAGAGAGATTACTAGCAAAGAAGGGTGTTTTACTGGTGGAGCTTTGGGTTCACCATCTTATGCAGAGTTGGCCTGAACCATACGACAAATGGTCGGGCTGTTGTATCCTGAAGGGGACAAGTCATAGTGTTGTGACTGCTGCATCGGTATTTGGATTCTTCCTACCGCAGTGGGCTTGATCTCCTTAAAGAAAACGAGATATCCGTGTCTCAGCCTGATCTATTTGTATCTCATTTTCTTTACATCATTTATCAATAATATAATTTAGTTTCTAGTATTTTCTCCAACATCACTTATTTATGTTACACTAGTTAGTACACTAATTGGTACATATAACATTATTTTATTTATCATCTCATATGTTAGTACATCATTTGACATAAATATTAGTGATGGGACCCATTACACCAATGATGGGTAGCACATAAGGTGGTACATTAAGTAGTATAAAAAGATAATAAATATAACATTATTGATATCAATAATATCATGTCACTGACACATCAAATCATTATCATTAATAAATTATTATATAAGCCTGGTAAATACAAAAATACTTGAGACCACTAATTAGTAGTGGCACTAATGATTTGTCAGTGAGTCTCACTCACTGCCACAGTGTTGCTATGCTTTTTCTTTATTTTTTATTTTCCACCTCATTAGTGGTGGTTTAATGGTACCAAATTAGTGGTACCAATCACTACTGTGGTAAATATCCAACTCATTCTACTAATTGAGATATATGTATAGGCCCCGTTTGTTTTGGGAGATAGAAGTGGAATTGGGATTGAGATGGAGGTGGGACCTACTATATATTGTGTTTGTTTTGAGAGATGAAGATTAAATTTTTAGGCTTTGTTTGTCATAACCTAAAAAAGTCAAAAAGTCAATATCCTATTTAAATCACATCATCTTATTTAAGTTACATCACCTCTCTATCACATCACTTCAAACCCAACCCATATCCAACTAATATTTCATAAAAAGTCAAAAAGTACACTTATTTAGATCATCCCAAACCACCGCTTAATCCTATGGGATTATGATGGGCCTTGGTGTTGAGATTGAGATGGAGGAGGTGAAGATGGTATTAGGAAATTAGTCCCATAAGATTAGATTTTTTTTTTATTTACATGTTGGGCATTTTTTTTAACATTAATGTTTAATATTTTTGTGTTTTTTTGTTAAGTAAAAATCATAATTTTTTTTGTTTTAATATTTTATATTTCTTTTATAGGGTAATAATTTAATAATCTCTACATTAATAACTACTATAAAAATAAATACAATTTTATTTAATCCCCTTACTATTAATTCTCTCACGAACAATCTCTTCTATTTTACATCTGAAAACAAACACGACATATGTATAGTGTAGTAGGATTAGACGTGGCAAATAGATGGGTTTGGGTGAGTTGGGTTGTGCATTGCTGATCAAAAATACAAAAATGGGTTGTGTATTAAAATAATTCAATCTAAATTCATTCATTTTAAAAATGGGTTTAAATCGGTTAAGTTAAATTGGATACAAATCAATCCGATTAACCCTTTTTATTTTATTAAACTTTTTTTTTTCCAAAGTATACCAAAGAAAAAAAAATCTAAAATAATTTTTAAACAATTCATACGCATATTTAGTCATGTATTCATATATAATCAATAACGTTCAAATTCTTGACTTTTTTTTTTTCTTCTTCGGGTGAGAATCATGTCTTGTTAGACTTTTTTTTTTTTAATGCAAGAAAGTTTACAGTTTTTGCTTTTAATTTATGAGACAAAAATAGTAAAGGGCTGGTGATAAATGACTAAGAGTGTATAATAATTCTTTTATATTTGGATAGTAATACACTTTTAGGCTGTGTTTAATTTATGAATTTGGGAATATATTTTGAAAAAGAAAAGAAAAAGGTAGGTAAAATATAATTATCTTTTATTCACATTTCATCTTTCTTTTTTCAAATTCCTTTTCGAATTTATGAACCAAACGCAATATTATTATATTAATCCCTTGAATTAATGCTTAATTGAGTTTTTAATAATATAGTTATGTTTTTGTAAGAAAAAACTGGCAATTGAAGTGATGATGGGCCAAAACAGAAATAAACAAAAAGAAAAAAACTTTGCCGAATATGTGGCCGGCCCAGCATTGTGTAAACATGAACTTGAATTTCATTAATGGGCTGGACTTGTTAATCAATAGCAAAAGGAGAAAAATAAGTGAAAATTATCCACAGGTCCTATCTGAAATATGTGTATACTATTTAATCTATCAACTTTTTGAGTAAATGTAAAAGTCTTACTTTTCCTCTCTCTCTCTCTCTCTCTCTCTCTCTCTCTTTGCTTTTTGCTTCACTCTTTGCGTTTTCCTCTCTTTCTTTTTTTCTGCATTTTTCTCTCATCTTCTTTGTCATGGACCACGACCGGTGACCGACGACCACCATTGATCGGGGTTCACCGGTAACCACCAACTATCGAAATCAACTCGTGACTTCACCCTCATCGACGGTGAAGAAGATATATTTCTGACGAAGAAGATGAGTAGATCTACTTAGATCTGATATAGATCTACATCAAATTTAGCTAGATCTAAATAAAAAATAGTTGTCGGAGTACAATCCTCTCTCTATATCCACCTTTCTCCTTCGATCTCTTATTTTTTTCTACATTTTCTTTGCTATACACTTCTCTTTTTCTGTTCTAATGGAGAAAAATTTCAAGTTCTGAACAAGTAGTTTTCGAGTTTTAGTTACAGGCGGTGAAAACTGTCAAATTTTGCAGTTTCAAATTTTTTTGGTGCTGGAATGAATTATGGTTTAAAACTGCAAAATTTTACAGTTTCAAATTTTTTTGATGCTGGAATGAATCATGGTATAAAACTGTAAAATTTTGTAGTTTCATAACATTCTTTAGAGCTTTAAAATTTTACAGTTTCATAACATGTTTTTCAGTTTGATTAATAAGGATAAATGCTTAATAGATTTTTGTTTTGAAACTGTAACATTTTACAGTTTCAAAACTTACTTTTCAGTTTGATCAATATTGGAGATTATTTGCTTGAACCTTACAAAAATTGAAAAATAGCATATGTTTTTTCCATTGTTGTTGTTTTTTGTCGTTTCATTTTTTTTTTTCTTTTAGTTTATCAATATTTAGTACATTTTGCTTTTTTTTTTTTTGCTCTAATTTCTCCATTTGTTCTTTTTTTTTTCTCGGCAATATTCTAGACATTCCGGTGAGTCTCCAGTGATATTCTTAACGTCCAGTGAACGTTTTGAACATTCTAGCGACTTACATTAACGTTCTTAACACTCCAGTAAACTTCCGGCGATACTCCAGCGACTTCCCGACAATACTCTGGCAACTTTCCGGCGATATTGAACATTCCGACAAGTCTCCGGTGATCGTTTGACGGAAGTCCGATGGTAGTAAGATATAACAGTGTCTGTAAATTTAAAAAAAAAAATAGGATTTTTTTATAACAATTAAAAATGTATAGGACTAATTGGTGCAAGTGTTTTGTTTGAGAATTAAATGGGTCTTGAACTTTGTATATGGGACTTATTGGTTAGTTGGCATCGTGCCGCAGTTAATTCGGACTTTGTCATTAGGGGTGTGCGCAGTGTGGTTCGGACGATTTAAAAGTAAAATTACAAATCGAATGGCGAATTGGCGAATTGACGGATTAACGGATTGACAATTTACGGTTTGAGCGATTTTTGACAGATTGAAGAATATTCTAACTAATTATCATACATTTACATAATATATAACACAAAATAATTTTACATAATATATTTCATATATATAACTACTAATTTGTAATAAATTTCATATCTTAAATCTCTCTCTCACACTCATTTTTACTTTGATATTTCATTGAAGGTTAAAAAGTATATATGTATTAATTATTGTGGAGCAAAGCGGTTTGAAAAGCATATTATAAATTTTAAAGTTTAAACCACGGTTTGAACAGTACGGATTGATGCAGATTAGTGCAGTTTTAGCGAATTTGACAGTATTTTGCATAGCGCTACCTAGAGTCTCTTTGATAGAATTCTAAAGCAAGTATAAGGTTTCTTTGGTGGTGTCTAATTACATGATCAATGGATCCTTGCGAGATCCTCCTATAAGGAACAAACAATGATTCACTTCCCTGGAAAAAAATACGTGAGAGATTTGCCGCTGCATTAAAATTGAAAGATTATTAATTTTGCACTATAAAAAAGGGTATAGCTCTGTAGCCGGATTGTTCTTTTTGAAAAGCGAAGTCTACACAATGTAGTAAACAATGAGGGTTGCTTGATTGGGATTTGGTTGAAAAACCTCTCCCATTTAACAATCATATTCTAATTATACATAAGCAAGTGAACTTTAGTCAAATATTACTTCGACATTTTTATTAGTTAAAATATTTTACATAATTAATAAAAAATCTACCTTTGAAACAAGTGGACTATTTTGAGTAAAACGTATTTATATATTCGAGATTTTCTTTGATACACTCTATTTCTTCTGTTTTTGTAAATTTAAAATAAAAAATTGTTAAAAAAAAAACACAAAAAACAAAAGAACAACTCCCAAAACTCAACAGAAACAACATCCATGAGGTAGATGTAAAACAATTAACAAAAGGACAAAATAAAAAAATAAAAATAGAGAACATCCTTCAAATGAATTGTGGTGATAGAAACTAGGTGAATCTTTGGCCGTGAGAATGACAATATAATAATGACAACTCCAATTGAGAAAAGAAGCAACGGAGGGAGTTTGACCAAAGGGTGAAAAACTTCCTAGGTTGTTGGCGATCTAATAAAAAACCAACCATGCACACACATAAAAATAAAAAATAAAAAATAAAAACTATATTAGAAGACAAAAAAAAACCTATATTATTTTTGTGATTTTTTCCCCCCCACACCCCCACCATTTTATGACTATATAAATATATATTTTCATTTCCATTGTCAAGTAATTCTCTAAAAAAATGAAAGATTTTGCATATTAACCCTCCGCACATTTAGGTATATTACATCTATTAAATTCTACTATTCGATATAATTTTGAATTACGGACTGTAATCAATTTGCATCTCATTATTCTCAATATATTCATAACAATAAGTGTTGGCTAAATATTTCGTAAAAACTAATCGTAGCTTGACACGTGGTACCTGAGGGGCAATTTGAAAAGTTAATACAAGTCTCCAATCAAAGACAGACACGTGGCAGGTCATATTGGTTATAATGGATCTGCGAAGCATTGGGAAAGTTAGAAGGCGCAAGATGACGTGGCCTAACGGTTACTCACGAATTCAAATTCAAAATCCAAGAGGGACGCCTAACTGCAAGAATGACGTAATGGGACTGACCATGAAAGAGCATGATCAACAATCATGGGAGGACATTTCCATGATTGGAAGCCTACTTCAACGGTTACCCTTGGAGAGTATAAATAGCAGGGAAGGCCCCAAATTGAAGGACTCAGACTCAGATCCAGAAACCACTTTATTTACTTCATATTTCTCTCCAGTTTAACATTTTCAGTTCTTTACATTTCAGCATTTCAATTCCTGTACTGCACTTCATTTCTTAGAAGTAGTCTCAAGTAGTCGTTGTTGTAAACATTTTCAAAGCTGGGTCATTTTATTATAAGTTCTTATTTACTTAATGAAATTTAGTTTCTAAATTATTCTGTACTTGTTATTTCTTACAAATTGCTTCTAAAACAAGCCACTAGTAAAAGTCCTCTTCATTGAGACTGAAAGAACTTCAACACAATCGTCTGATAATTGGTTGGCAATTAAAATTCTGTAAGGACTGATTGATCCTTATTGGCATGCTCCAAATTATACATTATTAACCTTCGAAAGCCAAAAAAGTCAACATATATTTTTGGCACGTCCAATGGGACAATTAAAAATGGCTAGACACAGAGTAAAGGGAAAAAATGAACTCCTAGAAGAGGGTGTGGAAAGAAAGGTAGAAATACCTAACCTAGAGGACATTGTGATAGATGTACCTATCCTATCAGATCCTCCACAAATGGTCGAACGGACCAGCACTTCAGAATATACAACACATGTCCAACACAATGGACAGGACCATGAGATTGGACCTTCGAATGTCCCTACTGCCCAACCATTGAATCCGTGAGAAGGTTTAGTAGATGCTATGGGACAACAACTAATGTATATAATGGAAAGATGGGCAACATCCTTTTTGGATCGAATGAATTCTCATCAACCAATTATCGTAAGACAAACTAAAGAAAATGTAAATAGTCCTCAGCAATGATTGACTTGAGATAAACAGCCTATGCAAAATAATGGACAAGTCAATGGTCAGACTTGTAGTCACAACCATGAGAGGCCAGCACCTATGCCTCAGTTATGGTATGAAACTCCTTTAAGACCAATGGCCACTCAGAATGTACCATTCTCTACTAGCGAAACCATACAATTTGGTGGATCTGGATCAGCCCAAGGTAATGGCATGAGGGCATTTCCAAATCCTACGTTTGAAAACATGCCTGGCACATGGGGTTTCACCAACCTTGTGTTTGAGTTTGCTCCCAAGGGGTTGAAAGAATTTCCTACAGTTGGAAGAGAAGCAACACTTGCTTTTCCTTTTATGGTACCTCTCGCAGGACCTTTTGTAGGACAGGCTCCAAGAGGCCAGCCATACCTTTAACAGCAGCCAGTACAGAAGGGACAACCAGTCCAGAATGTACCCATATATGGATAAAGAGGCCTACAAGCACATGAAGTTCCTCCAAACCTTGTGTTTGTTCCTTCAGTAGTGATTCACCCAGCACAAAATATGGTTCTTAGGGACCAGATTGCTGATATAGTTAGAGAAATGTGTGGACTTATGACTCGGAGGGTCCAAATACCAGTGTACAGAAAACCTTACCCAGAGTGGGTGGATAAGGTACATGAATATTCTATAGGGTTTAGAATACTAGACTTTGCCCTTTTTTATGATAATGGAAGTCAGTCAACAATGGAACACATTGCTAGGTTTATGAGCCAGTGTGTTGAGTTTGCTAATAATGATTACATTAAACTAAGACTTTTTCCAAATTCTGTAACTGGAGCGGTCTTCGTATGGTACATAAACCTTACACTTGGCTTTATCCAAACTGGGCAACAAATAGAGGAAGTTTTTCATGCCTAATTTTTCCAAACAGAGCTTGAAGTTTCCATGACAGACTTGGCAAGATTGAGCCAAAGACCTGATGAAAAGGCTGCTCAGTTTATAGCCAGATTTAAAATGTGTCACGACCCAAACCCGCCCTTATGGGTTTAGCACCGTAACCGGCCAGTAATCCGAGATTACCAAAGGCCTGCTTAACAGTCAGACAATAATACAGAGTACAGGGGCATGGCGGAAGCCAAAACAGTAAATAAACAATGTCCAATGAACTGTGAGTCTGTATGCAAAAAGATTTTTCATACGTATATACATGAACAATACAGAACAGTATGTACAACATTTACAGTCGATCAGAACAAGGACCTAATCCCTGTTAGACAGTACAGTACAATGCTATCAGTCTATACAGTTATTAGAAAACAGATATAGAGACAGACGGGGGAAATTAAAACCCTCCTAAGCCATAGCGTGGCAGGCTCAGAACCTCACAGTGAGGCACAGTGGTTGGCTTGACAAAAAGGGAGTCTAACCTACGCTCATAGCTCCGGTCTGGTGCTTGTACACCTACATATATATATAAACAGTGAGCTAAAGCTCAGTGAATAATATAATGCGTAAAGAGGTTAAGAATGAATGTCGTTACAGTAATGAAAACAGTTCATTAAATCAGTATTTCAATCGTTCAGTCGTAACAGTCATATGTGGCACATCCATTAGCATAACAGTACAGTAAACAGTAGGTCTTAAAAGACCGAGCAGTCAATGATGGCCATCAGTAATGGTTCCAAACATGGGAACCGACAGAGATCTCTATAACAGTAGCAGTAACAGTAAACAGTAGTTGCTAAGGATGCCACAATACAGTTCAGAATATAGGACATACATTTATTCAGTTGACAGTAATAGTTCAGAAAGCAGTTCAGTTAACAGTCAGAAAATATTCATCTTTGAACATATCTTTACACAGTTGTTACTCGCAGAGTTCTGGGCTACAGTTAAGCTAGAGCGCGTCTCCAGATGCCAACCCTATATAGTTTACAGGATAAGCACACACTAAGTTCACATACGGGAAACAAAGACGTAGTCCCTACTTAGACTCGGTGTGGTTCTATATCTATATCCTCATTAAGATGCCTTAAACTAGGCCTAGGAATGCCTAGGATGAAATGAGGATGCAAGGATGCACTTTAAAAATATTTTCAGAAAATAGGGGTCACGCTCGAGCGTAGGTTACTCCGCTCGAGCGGACATACAGGCAAAGGTTTCTGCTCGGGCGTAGACTTACCCGCTTGAGCATTCTTCAAAACAGTCAAAAGTGCTAGATAGATGAAATTCACGCTCAATTGGGCGCTCGACACCCGCTCGAGCGTAAGACACAAGGTCTCACTCGAGCGTGAATTACCCCGCTCGAGCTGACTTAAAAACAGAACAAAATGCTAGGAGCACGATTTCCACGCTCGAGAGCCAGTCACCCCGCTCGAGCGTGAGTTCAAAATCTGAAATTTCCAGATTTGAACTTCCAAGCTCAAATCAACCTTAGATGCATCAAAACCATACTTTTTGGGCCAATTTTCCAGAAAACATTCCAAAACTCAAAGTTTAACATGATTCAAAACTCAAATGTAAAATCAAAGCCCCAAAGGAAGATCAATTGAGCCCAAATTGAAACTAAATTTCATGAATATGAAGAACATGTAAACATGCATGAATTTAACCAATTCAAAGCTTCTAACACTTGCTCTAATGAGCCAATTCTTACAAAATCAAGATGAAATCATGGTCTAATCTCAAAACATGGACATGCATGTGAGAAATTATGAACTACAACCTCATAACTTCAATATATATACATGCATGCAACAATTAAGCTTCAACACAACAATTTGAGCCATAACTTGGCTCTAGTCTTCAACTTTGCTCTAAACCATGCAAGAAACAATTTAAACACAAGAATGAGAAGATGAATTTCTACCATAAGTCTTGAATTATAGGCAAGGAAGCTTAATTTTGTAATTCACTCCTTAATTCCCTTAATCTTCAAGCCAAATTGAGATGAAATGAAGCTATCTCTGTATACTCTCTTTCTCTAGTCAGCAACAACAACGAAATTGGCTGAGGAAATGTTTTGTTTGAAGGTAACAAGGCTCAAGTATATTCTTAGGTAGTGGCCCACTAGTGGTGGCAAAAAGGTAATTAGCCTAATTCATGACATTACACAATTTAATCTAATTTAATCATACCAAAACAATGTTCAATTCAATACACCATAAAATCACATTAATTCTACTGATCTTAAGACACTAATCAATTTCAGATTTGGCCGCCGATAAGGCCTTCAATTAGCAGTTTAAACACAAAGACATGAATAGATAATTTGGCAGACAAACAGATAGAGTTGCAATTTAACTAATATATCCAATCAATTCGGCTTCAGTTTTCAGTCAGTCAGTCAATTAACATATTTAGCCTCAGTTTAACAATAATCAATGGCTTAGCAGTAAACAGTGGTGAGGGTTATTACAGTCTCCCCTCCTTATAAAGAGTTTGGTCCTCCAAACTCGAATTACCGTCGTTCTAGAAGAAAACAGGATTCAGTGGAAACAGTTCAGGATATCTTTTAGCCATGTCATCTTCCCTTTCCCAGGTGACATACATGCCACCGTGATTTTGCCAGTCAACTTTCACTAACGGGATCTCTTTGTTTCTCAACTTATTGATTCGTCTATTTACAATCTGAATAGGCCGTTCCTCATAAGTGTAGTCATCACTTAGTACTACATGAGTAGGCTCTATCACATGGAAAGGATCCCGGAAACATGGAACACATTATGCATATGCTCAATTTCAAAAGGAAGCGCAACTTGATACGCCACCGGATTGATTTTCTCAATAATCTCATACGGTCCGACGTATCTCGACGCCAGCTTGCCTTTAACTCCAAAACGAGTCTGGCCTTTCATCGGTGTCACTTTCACAAAAACGTGATCACCCACTTCATATTCTTTGTCTCGCCTTCTGATATTTGCATAACTTTTCTGTCGGCTCTGTGCAGTTTTCAGTCTCTGTTGTATCAGTTTTACTTTCTCAGTCGTTTCATATACAATCTTGGACCCAAGCAAAGGCCCATCTCCAACTTCTACCTAGCAAATCGGAGATCGACATTTTCTACCATACAATGCCTCGAAAGGCGCCATACCAATACTCGAGTGATAACTGTTGTTGTAGGCGAATTCAGCTAATGGCAAATGGCTTTCCCAATTTCCCTGAAAATCAAGGACACACATTCTCAGTAAATCTTCTAGAGTTTGGATGGTCCTTTTTGACTGACCATCTATCGGAGGATGATAGGCACTACTCAATCTCAGTTCAGTACTCAATCTCAGTTCAGTACCCAATGCAGTCTGTAAGCTTTGCCAAAATCTTGACATAAACTTCGAGTCCCTATCAGAAACAATGGACACAGGCACTCCATGCAATCTAACAATCTCATCAATATAGAGTATAGCCAGTTTGTCCGCATTATAAATTGTTTTGACAGGTAAAAAGTGAGCAGATTTAGTCAGTCTATCAACAATAACCCAAATTGAGTCCATACCTTTACTGGAGCGAGGTAAACCAACGATAAAATCCATGGTGATATGTTCTCATTTCCACTCCGGTATGGGTAAGGGTTGCAGTAAGCTTGTGGGTCGTTGGTGTTCCACTTTGACTTGTTGGCAATGATGACATTTCAATACAAAATCAGCAATTTCTTTCTTCATTCCCGGCCACTAGAAATTCAGTTTCAAATCTTGATACATTTTTGTATTCCCTAGATGGATAAACAGTTTCGAATTGTGGCCCTCTTGTAGAACTCTTCTTTTTAGTTCAATATCATTCGGTACACAGCCTTCCCTGAAATTTCAGTACATTATTTTCAAATTTGAAACCCGGTCTCGGTTTAGATTTCTGTTCTTCGATGATCTTCTTCAAGAAGTCATCATGTTCCTGTTTCTCTTTAATCTCTTCGATCAGTGCCGGTTGAGTAGATATAACAGCTATTGTTCCACCTTGTTCTCGCAAAATAATCTCAATTTCAGACTTTTCAAGGTCACAAAGCAACTCTTTCTATCCGGTGAGTAAACAGGCTAAGTTCCCAATCGATTTCCGACTCAATGCATCGGCAACGGTGTTAGCTTTTCCCGGATGGTACAAAATCTGTAGGTCATAGTCTTTAATCAATTCTAGCCATCTCCGCTGTCTCATGTTCAGTTCTTTCTGTGTAAAGAAATACTTTAAACTCTTGTGGTCGGTATATACTTCACATGTAGCCCCATAAAGGTAATGGTGCCAAATTTTCAGTGCAAACACTACTGCAGTAAGTTTTAGATCATGGGTCGGGTAGTTCTTTTCATGCGGTCTTAGTTGTCGGGAAGCATAGGCACTTACTCTCCTATTCTGTGTTAAAACACATCCCAAACCCTTATGAGAAGCATCACTAAAAATGATAAAACTATCCGTACTTGAAGGTAGGGTAAGAACCGGTGCAGTCACAAGTCGAGTTTTTAACTCTTGGAAAGCTGATTCCCTTTGATCAGTCCAGTCAAATGATATCCCCTTCTGAGTTAACTGAGTCAACGGTAAGGCAATTTTGGAGAAATCTTTGACAAATCTTCTGTAATATCCAGCTAATCCCAAAAAACTTCGGATTTCTGTAACATTCGTTGGTCTAGGCCAATTCACCACTGCTTCAACTTTCTGTGGATCAACTGAAATTCCATCCTTACTAATAACATGTCCCAAAAACATAACATGATCAAGCCAAAATTCGCATTTAGACAGTTTAGCAAAAAGTTTCTGTTCTCTTAGGGTCTGTAGGGCAAGTCTCAGATGATGTTCATGTTCTTCTATACTCTTGGAATAAATCAGAATGTCATCTATGAATACAACAATAAAGTCATCGAGGAATGGTTTAAAGATTCTGTTCATGAGGTCCATAAATGCAGCAGGTGCATTGGTAACTCCGAAAGGCATAACTAAAAATTCATAATGTCCATACCTCGTTCGAAAAGCAGTTTTGTCAATGTCCTCTGGTTTAACTTTCAACTGATGATATACGGATCTGAGATCAATCTTAGAAAAGACTTGAGCACCCTATAACTGATCAAATAAGTCATCAATACGCGGTAATGGATATTTATTTTTCACAGTTACCTTGTTCAGTTCACGGTAGTCAATACAGAGTCTCAGTGAGCTGTCTTTCTTTTTCACAAACAAAACAGGTGTGCCCCACGGTGAAGTACTAGGCCTGATGAACTTTTTGTCTAACAGTTCTTGTAGTTGCACTTTCAATTCTTTCAGTTCAGTTGGAGCCTTTCTGTAAGGAGCTTTAGACACTGGCTGTGTACCCGAAATCACATCAATGGTGAACTCAATCTCCCTGTCAATCAAATCCCCTGGTAGACTATCTGGAAAAACATCTGGGAATTCTCTGACTATAGGAATACAGTTCACATCAGTTTTATCATCAATAGGTACAGTCAATACAGAACACAGATACCCTTTACAACCCTTCTTAATCAGTTTAAAGGCTTTTATAGAGGAAATCAGATATGGAGGAGGTACTACTCCAACCCCATTAAACACAATTTCAGGTAAACCCGGTGGACAAAAAACTGCTTGTTTCGTCACATAGTCTATGGTAGCATGATATTTCGTTAACCAGTCCATCCCCAATATAACATCAAAATGATCTATGTTCAGAGGCAGTAAGTCAATATACAGATGCATATCCCCAATAATAATTTCACATGCAGGGTACATATAAGCATAAGTTACAGATCCCCCGACAGGTGAAGATACAGCTAATAGATAATTCATGGGTTCTAATGGTCTATTCAGTTTTCGCGAAAAAGCATGCGATACATATGAATGTGTAGACCCTGAATCAATCAGAACATATGCATTTTGAGTACAAATAGAGAGAATACCTAACACAACGGTCTTGGTATTCTGCACGTCTCCCGATACTAGTGCGAACACTCGGCCTTGCCTCATGGGCTCTTTCTCGATAGTTTTAGGGTTAGGGTTTGGTGTAGCAGTCGATGTTGCTGCACTGGGTGCAGCTTTACTATTGGCCTGCAGAGCAGAGGGACAGTCTTTAACCATGTGGCCCACCTTGCCACACCTGTAACAAGCTCTAGATATTTTATAACAAACTCTCTTATGGTTCTTACCACATTCAGAACAGGGTGGTATAGACCAGTTCCCTTGACTAGAAGTAGTCGTTGACCCTGTATTCTGTTTCTTGTTCAATGGGTTATTCTTGCCTTTCTTGAATTTAAAACCCTGTCTTTTACCACGTCATTCAGACTCTGGTGTTTCAGTTTGTTTCAGTGCTTCAATGTTCGACTCAGCCATTAATGCTCGGTCAAGAACATTCACATAGTTCGATAGTTTTAAAACATTTATTTTGTCCAGTATTGCAACATTAAGGCTGCCCTCAAACTTTCTAGCCTTCTTGTAGTCAGTGTCCACTATATGTGGTGCATATCTAGCAAGTTCGGTGAACTTTGTTTCATATTCAGCAATGGACATGGTACCCTGTCTCAGTTGTTCAAACTTAGTCACTTTTCTGTCTCTGACACACTGAAGGAAATACTTTTCGAAGAAGGACTCCTTGAATTGAGCCCAAGTCATAACAGTGTTGGTGTCGGGGACTAACATCTACCACCTTCTGGCCTTTTCTTGTAGTGTAAAGGTGGCCAATAGCACTTTGTGTGCTTCAGAACATGGAAAAATTTCGAACAATTTTTCTGTCTCAAGGACCCAAGCTTCAGCCTTTAAGGGTTCAAGGCCTCCCTGAAAGGATGGCAGTTTTATTTTGCTAAACTTCTGGGTGAGAGCAATTATATCCCTATCATTAACATTCGGTTCCGACTGTGCCGGAGGAGGAGGTGGGGGCTGTTGGTTCTGTTGTTGTTCTAGTCTTGCAGTTAATAGTTCCACCATTCTCTCCAACCTCGCCATTCTTGCCTCAAGGGATTCAGTTTCATTAGCAGTGCTTGCATTATCCATTCCACTATATGCAACATTATAATAATAAACATAGGAAGTTGCATACTTTAAATATTTAAACATAAGCAGTTATATGTTTCAACACATTAACACATATACATGTCATGTCCACACACACTTTTCATGCTCATGTGATGCCCTAATTACTTTTCTAGGACACCCTATTGCTCATTTGGATACGTGTGTGCGGTATAACTCGTGGTTAAGTATCGCTCTGATACCACTCTGTCACGACCCAAACCCGCCCCTATGGGTTTAGCACCGTAACCGGCCAGTAATTCGAGATTACCAAAGGCCTGCTTAACAGTCAGACAATAATATAGAGTACAAGGGCATGGCAGAAGCCAAAACAATAAATAAACAATGTCCAATGAGCTGTGAGTCTGTATGCAAAAAGATTTTTCATACGTATATACATGAACAATACAGAACAGTATGTACAACATTTACAGTCGATCAGAACAGGGAACTAATCCCTGTTAGACAGTACAGTGCTATCAGTCTATACAGTTATTACAAAACAGATACAGAGACAGACGGGGGAAATTAAAACACTCCTAAGCCATAGCTTGGCAGGCTCGGAACCTCGCAGTGAGGCACAGTGGTTGGCTTGACAAAAAAGGAGTCTAACCCATGCTCCTAGCTCCGATCTGGTGCCTGTACACCTACATATATATATATATATATATATATATATATATATAAACAGTGAGCTAAAGCCCAGTGAATAACATAATGCGTAAAGAGGTTAAGAATGAATGTCCTTACAATAATGAAAATAGTTCATTAAATCAGTATTTCAATCGTTCAGTTGTAACAGTCATATGTGGTACATCCATTAGCATAGCAGTACAGTAAACAGTAGGTCTTAAAAGACCGAGCAGTCAATGATGGCCATCAGTAATGGTTCCAAACATGGGAACTGACAGAGATCTCTATAACAGTAGCAGTAACAGTAAACAGTAGTTGCTAAGGATGCCACAATACAGTTCAGAATGTAGGACATATATTCATTCAGTTGACAGTAACAGTTCAGAAAGCAGTTCAGTTAACAGTCAGAAAATATTCATCTTTGAACATATCTTTACATAATTGTTACTCACAGAGTTCTGGGCTACAGTTAAGCTAGAGCGCGTCTCCAGATGCCAACCCTACACAGTTTACAGGATGAACACACACTAAGTTCACATACGGGAAACAAAGACGTAGTCCCTACTTAGACTCAGTGTGGTCTATATCTATATCCTCATTAAGATGCCTTAAACTAGGCCTAGGAATGCTTAGGATGAAATGAGGATGCAAGGATGCACTTTAAAATCATTTTCAGAAAATAGAGGTCACGCTCGAGCATAGGTTACTCCGCTCGAGCGGACATGCAGACAAACGTTTCCGCTCGGGCGTAGACTTACCCGCTCTAGCGTTCTTCAAAATAGTCAAAAGTGCTGGATATGTGAAATTCACGCTCGATTGGGCGCTCGACACCCGCTCGAGCGTAAGACATAAGGTCCCGCTCGAGCGTGAATTACCCCGCTCGAGCTGACTTAAAAACAGAACAAAATGCTGGGAGCACGATTTCCACGCTCGAGCGCCAATCACCACCCTCGAGCGTGAGTTCAAAATCTGGAATTTTCAGATTTGAACTTCCAAGCTCAAATCAAACTTAGATGCATCAAAACCATACTTTTTGGGCCAATTTTCCAGAAAACATTCCAAAACTCAAAGTTTAACATGATTCAAAACTCAAATGTAAAATCAAAGCCCCAAAGGAAGATCAATTGAGCCCAAATTGAAACTAAATTTCATGAATATGAAGAACATGTAAACATGCATGAATTTAACCAATTCAAAGCTTCCAACACTTGCTCTAATGAGCCAATTCTTACAAAATCAAGATGAAATCATGGTCTACTCTCAAAACATGGACATGCATGTGAGGAATTATGAACTACAACCTCATAACTTCAATATATATACATGCATGCAACAATTAAGCTTCAACATAACAATTTGAGCCATAACTTGGCTCTAGTCTTCAACTTTGCTCTAAACCATGCAAGAAACAATTTAAACACAAGAATGAGAAGATGAATTTCTACCTTAAGTCTTGAATTATAGGCAAGGAAGCTTAATTTTGCAATTCACTCCTTAATTCCCTTAATCTTCAAACCAAATTGAGATGAAATGAAGCTATCTCTCTATACTCTCTCTCTCTAGTCGGCAACAACAACGAAATTGGCTGAGGAAATGTTTTGTTTGAAGGTAATGAGGCTCAAGTATAGTCTTAGGTAGTGGCCCACTAGTTGTGGCAAAAAGGTAATTAGCCTAATTCATGACATTACACAATTTAATCTAATTTAATCATACCAAAACAATGTTCAATTCAATATACCATAAAATCACATTAATTCTACTAATCTTAAGACACTAATCAATTTCAGATTCGGCCGCTGATAAGGCCTTCAATTAGCAGTTTAAACACAAAGACATGAACAGATAATTTGGCAGGCAAACAGATAGAGTTGCAATTTAACTAATATACCAAATTAATTCGGCTTCAGTTTTCAGTCAGTCAGTCAATTAACATATTTAGCCTTAGTTTAACAATAATCAATGGCTTAACAATAAACAGTGGTAAGGGTTATTACAAAAGGGCACGAAACAAATGTAGGGCCATGCTACCAGAGCCTGAATTTGTAAGATTAGTTCAAAATAGTTTGTAGTTTAGGCTTCAAAAGAAGTTTACTCAACTGAGTTTCGAGACTTAGTAGAGTTAACATATAAGGTGGCTAGATATGAAACTTTACTCGAGGAAGAACAAGATCGAAGTAATGCATCATATAAGACCTACCATAAGGACCCTAATTATGAAATTGATGCACCAGAAATAGTAGGAAAAAAACCTATGGCTTGTAAGGCATTAATTCAGAAAGATAGTACAATAGACCAGCAGTTTAAAAAGAAAGACCTACATAGGAAGTATTCTTTTGACTTAACAAAAATAGATGACATTTTTGATCATTTGCTTGCAATAAATTTCTTAAAATTACCAAAGGGAGTCAAGATTCCTACCCTTGAAGAACTTAAAGGAAAACTGTATTGTAAATGGCATAATTTTTGGTCTCATTCAATTAAAAATTGTATTATTTTCTGAGACAGGATCCAAGAACAGATTCGGAAGGGGAGGCTAAAGCTTCTAGCCAAGTTTGAGAAAGTTATGGGAATTGACACCAACTCGTTTTCAGAGATTGGGGAGGATACAACCAATGTTGGTATGCCAGATTTTCAAAACCTATCATTGAAAGAATTTGAGGAAGTCATTGTGGAGATGCATGTGGCTAGCTAGACTACTTTCAAGAAGAACACAAGAAGTTCGCCAACTGATGGACAAAGCTCTGCAGGCGTAAAAGAAGGCTCTAGTGAGGAGATGTTGGATGACGACTCTCTCGAAGCTGCTATAGTGTAGAGGATGTGTCCCAGGTGCAGGATGTGTTACAAGTGACTAAAAGGTCTCCCAATTAATAGGAAGCAGCATTATAAAGAGGTACAAAGAGACCGAATAACCAACACTCATAACAAAAGGCTATACCCAACTGGCCCTAGACAACATTCATCCTTAGTAACCTGATCAGATGCCAGGATGCAATCAAAAGGAAATAGGCCTCTCTATGAAACTAGGCCACCAAATTATTACAGAGTAAATAACCAGCTTGAAAGGAAGCATGGATTCAGTGCAAGACATGGGACTAGGACTGGTAATTAGCCCCTGAGGACTGCTTCAAAGACTGAGGCAGCAGATTCAACAGCCAGAACAGTGGGCTCATGGGTCTTAGGAGTTCCAGATTGGTTTGTCATGCAGAATAAACCTAAGGAAATGCCTACTCAAAGAAAGGTTTTTGAAGACTAGGAAAAAATGATCAAACCTCCCTTTGTGGCTCTAAATAACTGCGTATTATTAAAGAATCAAAAAACAAGGGAAACAGATGTGGTTTCTATAATTTCTAGGTCTCAAAGGAGGAAGATCCAACAAAGATCCAACCAGTATCAGAAGGATCTGAAAGAAAGTGGAGAGAGCACTTCTATGGCACAAGCAAAAGACCAGACAGATGGGGAGATAGGTTCGAAGCCTACTCCCAAGATCAAAATGAGTGCCAGTATAGAGCAGTTGGCTAAAGTTCATGCTGAACTAAGAGCCAAAGAAAAATCCAGTTTAGCAGGCCTCGAGAAGGCTTTAATGGAAAGTTATGATGAAATGGATGAAGGGACTGAGCTAGGCCAAAAGAAAACATTGGCTAAAGATGGAATGTTTAAGGCCTTTATGGCTGAGTAAACCTTTTTGGTTGACAAGCCAACGGAGGTAGATCCCTAACAGGTTGCTTCAAAAGAACTTGCTAACACAGAGGTACCAGAGTGCAACATGGAAGATGCTTCCGAAATAACAGAACAAGCTAGTTTGGAAGGAAAAAAAGTATAGCCAGTAGTTCAGTTTGACTCATTTCTTCCAGTATCAGCAAACATATATACTACCACAGGAGTTCTAAGCTGAATAGGAAAACCAAGAAGATCAGGAAGATAACCCTATTTCGGTTTCTAGTGAAGATGCACAGGCCAACATGATTCAAGATGAGTCTGAAGTGGCCACACTTATGGAAACTGAAGAAGAAAGTGAGGAGGTAAGTATTAACCTCTCATATCCCTTTGAGTACCCTACAACATCTATGACTCAGCACGTTAAGCCCTTGTATATCAAGACTTATTTTGATGGGATACAAATGAACAGGGTATTAGTGGACAATGAGGCAGTAGTGAACTTGCTTCCGAAGTCATCCTTGAAGAAATTGGAAAAAAGAAACCCCAGATTAATCCCAACCAGCACAATCATCATTAGTTTCGCTAGGGATAAACAGATGGCTTAGGGCATTCTGTCCATCAACCTGAGTGTGGGGACCAGAAATTATGTGACAGCATTCTTTGTTATAGACGGTAATGCCAAGTATAATGCTTTGCTTGGCAAGGTTTGGATCCACACCAACAATTGTGTGTCTTCCTCTCTACATCAAAAAATAATGATAGCACTATGCAATGAAGAGACAGAGGAGATCAACGCAGACCCTCAACCCTTTAGCAATTGCGTTGATTTTATAGAGGCCAAGTTATACACTGAATAAGTGACATCATTCAGTGTACTAAGAAAGCCTGATAGAACAGAACAGCCTAAGTGGCGGCTGATGAGGAAGTAGCACACATGAAGCACTTAGTGCATGAGAGTGTTGACGAAGAGTTTGTCACCCAAGATGACAATGATGCTTGGTTTTAGGCAAGAAGATAAGAACCAAGAAACCAGACCCTTGGCCTTAGACAAGTTTTTAGCATTGGATGTAAAGTCAATAGTCTAGAAGGTTCAGGAACAAGAGAAGGAAGCCATGGTGGCTGGCTGTAATCAGGAGCAACAAAAGGCCAAGCCTTTGGCCCTTGATAAGTACTGTACATTGGACATCGATACAAAAGTCCAGGAAATACAAGAAGAAGAAGCCTTATGGACAGATTTTGTCTATGAAGAAGAGAGCAAAGATGTTGATCCAGAGAAGGTAGGAGCAGAATAAAATGAAGAAGTTGCTTCAAAGGGGTAGAAAAAGAGGCGAGAATGAGGGAAGCCAAAAGTTGATGAAAAAAAGAAAAGTAAAAGGCAAAATTGGAAAGGTAAAGAGAGACTCTAGCAAACTTTATGCCATAAGTGGTAGGATCTGACGACAAGAATTTTAAATATTTGGACTGCAAGGTTGTGAAGTATGCAAAAAGCCAGAGTTAGAGTACCCAGAATGAGACTCCTTGATTAGCATCAATGGGTTTTCATAGAATTGGGAGCATGCTCGGTAAAGATGGCCTAAAACATATGGATCCAAAGCTACCATTTTATTTAAAACAAGAGTTTTGGCGAGAGGGCAAACTCAGACATAATCCTCTCAAAAGAGGTATAGAAAAGAAATTTGCAAAACCAATATAACGAAAAAGAAAAAAATTCCCTATCAGTTACAGGACCTTCCCTTTTATTCTCAGATTTAACAAAGTCACTATAGAAAAAGTTCAGAGGGAGAATAAGAAAAGAGACAGTAAGGTCAAGATAGTCCGGACCAAATGGAGTGTTAATAGGTGATAACCCTAAAAGATGACAGATGTCAAAGACAGTAGGGGCCATCATACCACATCGAAATTGGAAGAAATTAAAAGCAGAGTTCCAAAAACAAAGAGCAGCATGTATTAAAAATGGATCCTCTGAAATAGTGAACCTGAATAGTTGAAGGGCGTTGAAGAGGCAAAGTTCTTGGAGATCCCATGTCTTGGCAAGAACAACTTGATCGTACCATTCCTCCTATTCTGGCCTTACTGTGGGCTAGCAGCGATGAGGTCGGTTCATCCTCTAACACCCCCAATCAAGGCCGCCTTCATAGACGAGGCAGTGATCCTCCAAACGTGGGTATAAAACAAGAAGCTTGGCAGAAGCCTCCTTAAAAATAGGCCCGAGCACGTATTCCCTTTGCTCGTGATGGCGGGGAACGAAAATGCACCCATCGATAGCACTCTTTTCGCCAACTTTGTCATTTTCACATTCTTTAGTAGTAACCCTTTTCAAAGCTACGGATGGCTCACACGCTCAACAACTACTACTTTCAAAGAGAAATAAGCCATTAGTAGAAGTTTTTGGAGGAAGAAACTAAGAAAAAGAGTGAGGAGGAATAAAGGGAGGAATAAAGAGCAATAGAAATAAAAGTGTTTGGGCGAGCGAGTAAGTTAAAAGCGCGAAGAGAAAGGGTTTTTAAACCTTTTTATCCAAAAACATGTCCAGTCAGGTTAAAGGAGTAAAAAAAACCCGAGATAATTACTTGACTGTTTTTTTACCCATATAGGTTTAAGCCTTCGACTTAAAATTCAAAAGAGTCCTGAAAGCGCAACATGAAAATTTTCGCTCAAGAGTGATTGCTTGGGAAGGAAACATATTTTAAATACCTAGTTTGGCTTCGAAAATACATCTTTGGCTCTAAAGCCAGTTTCTTCTCAAAGTCTTTAAAACAATTTTGGCTTCAAAACCAGTTGTCAAACACCCAACTGGGCCCTGAGAGTAGGTAATTGACTTCGAAGCACACTTTATGCCTTAAAATTCAAGAATGTTTGGATTTGATTTGCTTCGAAAACATACTCTTAGTTTTTCTATAAAAGATAAAATCCTTTGAAAGGAGCTTGGAAGTATTTTGCAGCTGGAATGTGATTCTTATTTGATGTTTTAGACTTCAAAGTAAGTAAATACAAGCCAGTACCAAGTGAAGTAAAGGATCAAGACCCAAAGAGACTTACCTAAACATGAAAAATTCCTTATTGGATTTTTTTTCAAAAATAACCCCTTTTTTGGGAAAGAAACCTTGTTACTTTTAAATGTGGTTCCATACTTCGAAGCACTTAAAAGTAACTTTGATGCAAAATTGGTTAATTCAAAGCTATTAGTTACACAGATTATGTTGACCATGTGATTGAAATAGGACAAAAATTGTCATCTATGTTCCATACTTTAGAGATATTCAAACCAGGCTCCAAAGCAAAATTGGTTAATTCTATTATTTTTGTATGAACAAAGTGAGAAATAAAGTCACAAGCATGTAATTAGAATATAAAACTAGATCATACAAAAGAGGGAAAGAAAACTCCTAGTTTTATTGATATGCAATATTTACATTGGGAACACTTACTTAGTTACATTCTCAATTTCATAAATGGAAGGAATGGACAAAGTCACAAGATCATGAAACTTTGTCGAGTAAAATTCAATAAATACATACTCTTTTCCTAACCTATCTTCTATCCTATCCAAATTTGGTTTATTTAACTGATGAGCCCTTAGTTGGAAAAAGAGATGTTAGGCTTTCAATTCAAATTCCATCTATTTAAGAGTCGTATTGGTTTCATCTATTTCTCCTGCCCAATGTATTTCATCCATTGGGGTATCTCCTTCAAACTCTAAGCCTTGGTTCTTGAAGTTCTCATATTCTTCAAGAAGATTCTCTGCCTTAGATTGAATTTGAATACGAGCAGCATAGGTTTCCTCCAGCAACTCACTAGTAATGGAAGCATTTGTGTGCCAGTTGAGTAGAAGAGAAAGTTGATCCAAGAAAGTATAAAGCTCTGCCTGGGCTATAAGGTTAAGGATGTGGCTTCGAGAGATAATATCACAAGACCATAATAAGTTCTTGTGAGGAATATCATCTCGAAGGATATCAAAGGATAAATAGGAGAAAGCGGCAAACAGAGTCTGGGCTCTATACTATTGATAAATAGTAAAAAGGACTGGGGCTTAGTAAAGAGTAAAATTTTGGCTCTCGAAGAGTGTCAGTTTCAGTTCTTCAATCCAGTTAGGATTAGAAGGCAAAGAAAGAGTAGTTGGGTCCTCTCCAAAAGAATGTGGAAATTCAGACCTGTTCACACATTCTAGCCAGTCAGAGGAGCAAAGTTTTGCTTTTTTGGCTAAGAGTGAGGGACTGAGTCCCAAGGATTCGACAGGTTAAGGAGTATTTCGCACTATTCTGGACGACAAGGTGGAAATATACCATGCCGAAAGCAAGTTTTCCTCAAGGCTACAAAAACGGCCGAGGGGGACGTATAGATATATTGTGGAGCTGCGCATGGAGAGATAGATTGCAATGGGGTCATCAAATTCAGGGAATCGATAGTGGATTCACTCCCTTGTTTGAGGTTGAGTGGATATAGGCCAAGTTCCCCAGCCAGTGCTGTTAGAAGTGTTGTTAGAGGAAGAGAAGACAGCTTCATCCCATGCAGAAAGTTATGAGGCAAAGGAGGAGCTTCCAAGATCCATTTTTGTAAGTTCTTGGTCCAAAGGTTTGCAGTTGGCAGATTCTTGGTCCAAAGGTTGATAGTTTGTGAAAACATCCATGACTTGAATAAATGGAGGCGGATAAGCGTGGCCAATAAATGCATAAAGGTTCTTTCGAGGACGAACATCATTGTCTAATACATCTTCGTATGTGCGATCGATGAAAAGAAAGGTTTGTTTTGGCCATGGGAACTGTATCAGCCCTTTCGAATACTCAGATAGTGGAAAATGTTTAAGCACAAGAAAGAATTTAATGCAGATTAAGTGCCTCATTTATGGAAGACGGTTGCATTTCTAAGAAAATGCGAAGTCCATGCACGTCCTAGGACATGGGCAAAGTGCATTGAGTCCACTAATATCACCAAGTATTGGGCATATTAATGTGGGGGGTAATGTTGGCTACATATTTTGTAAAAGCTAATCGTAACTTGACACGTGGTACTTGAGGGGCAATTCGAAGAGTTAATACAAGTCTCTAATCAAAGATAGACACGGGACATGTCATATTGGTTATAATGGATCTACGCAGCATTGAGAAAGCGAGAAGACACAAGATGACGTGGTCTAACAGTAACTCACGAATTCAAATTCAAAATTCAAAAGGGAAGTCTAACTGCAAGAATGACGTAGTGAGATTGACTGTAAGAGAGCATGATCAGCAATCATGAGAGGACATTTCGATGGTTGGAAGCCCACTTCGACGGTTATCCTTGGAGAGTATAAATAGTAGAGAAGGCCCCAAATTGAAGGACCTAGACTCAGATCCAGAAACCACTTTATTTACTTCATATTTCTTTCCAGTTTTATATTTCCAGTTCTTTACATTTTAGCATTTCAATTCCTATACTACACTTCATTTCTTAGGAGTAGTCTCAGGTAGTTGTTGCTGTGAACCTTTTCAAGCCTGGTCATTTCATTGTAAGTTCTTATTTTGTAATGCCCTCAAAATATTATACAAATCAACCATTCATAAGATCTAGAGACATAATACAAATGTTATATTTTTATTCATCAGAGTTAATATCACAAAAGATATCACATGCATTACACTTTCATAAATGTTCAACTTGAAACTATAGCATGTAACTCTAGTTTAGAACAACAAAATAAATGCCCTTAGGGCTTACATCTTTCCAAGACTTCGCTTGGTTACAACAAAAGAAGAGTCTAGTCTCTATACAAGTAAAGCCCTCGGCTTGAATAAACATTTAACTCAAAACAAAATCACAAAAGTGGAGCCTTCAGCCCCTAAGCCTCCCAAGCTATGTCCTTTGAGGTGGTATGTCACCTGTACCTGAAAATGGTTTCCCAAGTAAGGTGAACCAAAACCTAGTAGAGATATGCTAAACCATATATGAGAATTACTAAAATATAAGCATCGGATAAATGTGCAACATTCTTAACCAACACATATTCTTTTTAAGGTCATTCAATATAGATAACCAATATCTCAATTCATTTCCATTCTACCATTTCGGATAAATCAATTAGCCAAATTCATTATTATCAAGCAACCAATATGAGACTACAACTCAATGGTTCACAATTCAATATATTCATCAAATCCAACACTTTTATTTCTTGCCATTTTACGGAACCACGTCCGAGGGAACCAACACCCATAAATATATAAGATTTCAGGACTTTCACCCTGGACACTCCGGCCAACTTAATTATCAATGAAGTCCATCCCCTATCTCCTCCCAAATAATGGAGTACATCCCCTATCTCCTCTCAAACAAAGATACATATACAATGTATTTAAACATATTGTCATATACAATGACCAATCAAATCACATATTCAATGGTTTAATCCAACCCTCATATTCAATGACATAATCCAATTTATTAGTTTCAATTCACCTAATCCTTTATGCTGTTTCTACAACAATCATAGGTATCCTCCACCGATAGCCCAAAACAGATGTTTCTAAACAGATAAATAAATCTAACAAACAGATAATTTATCATATTTTCCATAGATGAGTGATTTATCAAATCCAACTACACAACTCACTCGTACATTCTTCCAATTTTATATTTCTCATAACAATTTCATTATTTATACAAATAATTTATTTAACTCATATTAGGGTTTTTCAAACATCAACCCTCAAGACTCAATTTCATCATTTATATACAAATAACCCCATTTTCAAGACCTCACATACACTTATGGAGCCCCAAATAAAAAACCCCTCTTTCAAAAATTCAAACCCAAACCCTAACTTCACCCAAACTTCCCAACTCCACCATTTATGCAAGAATGACACATATTTAGGTTAAAACCCATATTAAAGAGCAGAACATCCCTACCTCAAGCTTAGATGAGAGAGAAGAGAGAAAGCTCAAAAGTCGGTGGTGACAAAACAACGTTTTGCTCCGATCAAAACGAAGCCATTGACAAGTTCTACACTTAATCTCAAAGGAATAAGGTGAAAAGATTACTCTAGGTGAGTAGATCTAGAGATTTAAGTGAAAAAATTTGAGTTTTAGAAAGAGAAAATGGCTCAGGAAAAAGTCACTGAGGTGTTGAAAGGTGGAGACGGAGTCCGCCGGTAACTGGCTAAACCACAACCGAGCTGATCCCTTCAGTGTCACTGGAAAAGCTCGGTACATGATCTCGTCAGGGAAAGCATGGAGGATCATGAGGGTGCGGTAGGTTTCCAGATGGTCGATTGGGTCCGTCGTGCCATCGAAGGAGTCAATGGTAGGCATCTTGAACTTGGCGGGCAATGGTTTGTCGCGGATGGAGGCAACAAAAGGCGAGTTGGCGATGACTGAGGGCTTGTGCTGAATATTCTGCATGACCCCTTGTAGTTGGAGTTTCATAGCTCGGAGTTCAGCGTCCTAAAGGGGAATGTTGTCGCCATGGTCGGTCAATGGAGGCTGGACACTGCTAGCTTCCCCCTCAGGAGCCAGTGCTACGACTGACGGGCGTGGAAGTGGAGGTAGTAGGCTTACATGTGGAGGAGGAGGGGGTTGTAAACCTTCTGGGTTGAGCGGAGAGGGTTGTGGAGCAGTGTGGCCCGGGGTTCTTTCTTGGTTGGGTGGAATATCTGGAGGTGGAACGGGGAGGTTTCTTTAGAGTAAAGCACTGATCAGGGCCTGGTTTTGCTCGGCCATGCGGTTAATGCTGTTAGTGAGTTCGATGATGTATTGTGGTGGGTTGTTTGAATGGGAAGGGTCTGTTTGATGATCGGCGGTATTGTGGTGAGAAGCCATGGACCTAGTCGTGACCATACACCTGGACGGGTGAGAGGAAAAGGTAACGGTGAGAAAGGAGGGCTCCGGCGATAGTGAACACAACTAACGCACGAATAAACCACAAAGTTCCCACAGACGGCGCCAACTGATAATGCAGTCCGTCCCGGATGGATAGGTCGAGCTGCTCCAAGCTCTTCAAGTTCCGGTTCAGGGTGATGATTCCGCCAAATGACCTGCAAGCAAGTCCAAAGGGGAACGGGACAGTCCCCCAGTGAACCCTCCGGCGAGAGAATCAGTAGAGGAAGAAGGAAATGTAGAGAGCGAGAGAGAGAGAGAGAGGGGGATAAAAAGCTTAACCTTCCTTTTGTCTTCCATTCTTGCTTATATCCTTTGGTAATCATTTCACCGTCCCTTGTGACGTGCCCCCTTCCGCCGAAAGCCTGTGCCGTAGCTTACCTTGTTCAGGGTGAGGGGGTTCTGTTTCGACGGGGAGGTGTTGTCGTAATAAATGCTGTGATGGGCTGCATTAATGGTGATGTGTTGTGGTAATAACTCTGCAGATCTTTGTCTGCTGATGTGGCCTGTGTTCCACCTGCCATGTGCCCGAATGCCATGGGCCCTCCATGTCTAGATGGCCTCCAGCTGTCCTGGGCTTTGCCAACCGGGTTATGCTATTGGTCTCAAACGATGGGTTTGGGGTGGTTTACTGTGGGCCGTATGCCTTGTGGGCCTATCCATGTCAATATATATTTTGTATATGTGTGTGTGTTTGGTCAATTTATTTAGGGTCCTCTAGTAACTAGTCCTGACGAACGTAAAAAATATGTAAAAAAAATTGGTTCAAATTTTAAAAATCATAATATGCCAAATATAAGCTAACTTTTATCCCCAAATTGGCTTATTTTCATTTTATTTGAACTTTTTCAAATTTGGTCAAAATTCTTTATTTTGATTTTTAGGTTCCTCAAAATTGGAGACCTAAGAAAAATCTTAAAAACACGAAAATAAATGAATGTTTCTTATATTAAAATATTCTAAACCAAACTTAACTAATTATTTAATCCTAATCAATCACATAACATTCACAAAAAGACGAGTCACACATATCCATTATGAGTGTGCCTTGTATGATCAATTTTGTAATTTGTTTTTGTAAAAAAAGAAACTATAACACATTAAAAATTACAAACCTATGCGTAGAAAAAGGAGTGCAACAACCAGAAGCCACTATATGTTTTGGAAAAATGTTTGGGAGCACAAATTAGTGGTCTCACTAATTAGGTGGCAGTGGGTCCCGCCATTAATGATGTGATGTTTTGGTCTTGGAGTTGTGTTTTTTTTTTTTTTTTTTTACTTTTTTAATGCATTAGTGCTATTAGTGGTGATGTTTTTAGTGGGATGAATCATTGTTGTATGTTTTGTAAGAATCTATGATAGACTTTTTCTTTTTTTTCTTTTTTTTCCTTTTCGTCATTTTTTCTTTTTCTATGGAGGACACTCACAAAGGTGTGCTATTTATAGGCAAATACATGAGAGAGAGTGGCATTCACTATTTACTAGTGAAATTGCAAAGGAGCAAGGGACTTAAAATAAATTATCAAATATTGTATATAATATTTATTTAAGTATAGAACTCACGTCACATGCAAGTGAATATTTAATAAAATATTTAGTAATTCAATTGGATCTTCAAGTTAAACATGGTCTTGTTTAGTAAGCTATATAATAAGCAACACTTAGCGTAAATCGAAAACAAAATCACAAAAACTTTTTACATAGTGAAAGTCACAAAAACTAACAAAAAAAAAGTTAAAAAGTAACTTTTAACCATCTTTCTAAAATACTTCAGAGTAATGATACACTTATCACTTATTTATGTTACACTAGTTAGTACACTAATTGGTACATATAACATTATTCTATTTTTCATCTCATATGTTAGTATATTATTTGACATAAATATTAGTGATGAGACCCATTACACCAATTGGGCATTTTTTTTAACATTAATGTTTAATATTTTTGTATTTTTTATTAAGTAAAAATCATAATTTTATTTGTTTTAATATTTTATATTTCTTTTATAGGATAATAATTTAACAATCCTCACATTAACAAGTACCATCAAAATAAATATAATTTTACTTAATCCCCTTACTATTAATCTCTTCCATTCTATCTCTGAAAACAAACGAGACTTACGTACAGTGTAGTAGGATTAGAGGTGGCAAATAGATGGGTTTGGGTGAGTTGGGATGTGCATTGCTGATCAAAAATATGAACATGGGCTGTGTATTAAAATAATTCAAACTAAATTCATTCATTTAAAAAACGGGTTTGGATACAAATTAGTCCGATTAACCCTTTTTATTTTATTAAACTTTTTTTTTCCCAAAGTATACCAAAGAAAAAAAATCTAAAATAATTTTTAAACAATTCATACGCATATTTAGTCATGTATTCATATATAATCAATAAAGTTCAAGATCTTGACTTTTTTTTTTCTTCTCCGGGTGAGAATCATGTCTTATTAGACATTTTTTTTTAATGCAAGGAAGTTTACAGTTTTTGCTTATAATTTATGAGACAAAAATAGTTTAAAGGGCTGGTGATAAATGACTAAGAGTGTATAATAATTCTTTTATATTTGGATAGTAATACACTTTTAGGTTGTGTTTAATTTATGAATTTGGGAATATATTTTGAAAGAGAAAAGAAAAAGGTAGGTAAAATATAATTATATTTGATTCACATTTCATCTTTCTTTTTCCAAGTCCGTCTCCGAATTTATGAACCAAATACAATATTATTATATTAATCCCTTGAATTGATGCTTAATTGAGTTTTTAATAATATAGTTATGTTTTTGTAAGAAAAAATGGCAATTGAAGTGATGATGGGCCAAAACAGAAATGAACAAAAAGAAAAAAGTTTGTCGAATATGTGGGCCGGCCCAGCATCGTGTAAACACGAACTAGAATTTCATTAATGGGCTGGACTTGTTAATAAATAACAGAAGGAGAAAAACAAAGGCATCATGCCGCAGTCAATCCGGAATTTGTCATTAGGGGTGTGCGCAGTGTGGTTCGGACGATTTGAGAGTAAAATTACAAATCGAATGGTGGATTGGCGAATTGGTAGATTAACAGATTGACAATTTGTGGTTTGGGAGGTTTTTAGCGGATTGAAGAATATTCTAACTAATTATCATACATTTACATAATATATAACACTAATTTATATAATATAATATATATATATATATATAACAAAAAGTAATTTTACATAATATATTTCATATATATAACTACTAATTTGTAATAAATTTTATATCTTAAATCTCTCTCTCACACTTATTTTTACTTTGATATTTCATTGAAGGTTAAAAAAATATATATGTATTAATTATAATGGAGCAGAGCGGTTTGAAAAGCGGATTATAAATTTTAAAGTTTAAACCGCGGTTAGAGCGGTACGGATTGATGCAGATTAATGTAGTTTTAGCGAATTGGACAGTATTTTGCACAGCTCTACCTAGAGTCTCTTTGATAGGATTCCACAGCAAGTATAAGGTGTTTTTGGTGGTGTCTAATTACATGGTCAATGGATCCTTGCGAGATCCACCTATAAGGAACAAACAATGATCCACTTTTCCCGAAAAAAAGACTCGAGAGATTTGTATTGACGCTGCATTCGGATTGAAAGATTATTGATTTTGCACTATAGAAAAGGGTAGAGCTTTATGGCCGGACTGTGCTTTTTAGAAAGCGAAGTCTACACAATGTAGTAAACGGTGAGGATTGCCTAATTGGGGTTTGGTTGAAAAACCTCCCCCATTTAACGATCATATTCTAATTATCCATAAGCAAATGAACTTTAGTCAAATATTACTTCGACATTTTTATTAGTTGAAATAATTTACGTAATTAATAAAAAATTTACCTTTGAAACAAGTGGACTATTTTGAGTAAAACGTATTTATATATTCGAGATTTTCTTTGATACACTCTATTTCTTCTGTTTTTGTAAATTTAAAATAAAAAATTGTTTAAAAAAAAAACACAAAAACAAAAGAACCACTCCCAAAACTCAACATAAACAACATCCATGAGGTAGGTGTGAAACAATTAACAAAAGGACAAAATAAAAAAATAAAAAAATAGAGAACAACCTTCAAATGAATTGTGGTGATACAAACTAGGTGAATCTTTGGCCGTAAGAATGGCTAATGTGATGTAACGTAATATAATATAATAATGAGAACTGTAACTGAGAAAAGAAGCAATAGAGGGAGTTTGACCAAATGGTGAAAGACTTCCTAGGTTGTTGGGAATCTAATAAAAAACCAACCATGCACACACATATAGGAGAGAGAGAGAAAAAAAAATTCTATATTATTTTTGTGATTTTTTTTCCCACACCCCCACTATTTTATGATTTTTTTTTTTTTTCATTTCCATTGTCAAGTAATTCTCTAAAAAAATGAAAGATTTTGTATATAAACACTCCGCACATTTAGGTATATTACATCTATTAAATTCTACTATTCGATATAATTTTGGATTAAGGACTGTCATCAATTTGTATCTCATTATTCTCAATATATTCATAACAGTAAGTGTTGGCTAAATATTTTATAAAAGCTAATCGCAGCTTGACACGTGGTCCCTGAGGGGCAATTCGGGGAGTTAATACAAGTCTCCAATCAAAGACAGACACGTGGTAGGTCATACTGGTTATAATGGATCTGCGCAGCACTGGGAAAGCTAGAAGGCGCAAGATAACGTGGCCTAACGGTTACTCACAAATTCAAATTCAAAATCCAAAAGGAAAGCCTAACTGCAAGAATGACATAGTGGGACAAACTGTGAGAGAGCATGATCAGCAATCATGGGAGGACATTTCCATGGTTGGAAGCCCACTTCAACGGTTACCCTTGGAGAGTATAAATAGCAGGGAATGCCCCAAATTAAAGAACTCGGACTCAGATTCAGATCTAGAAACCAGTTTATTTACTTCACATTTCTTTCCAGTTTTACATTTTCAGTCCTTTACATTTCAGTATTTCAATTCCTGTACTGCCCTCTATTTCTTAGAAGTAGTCTCAAGTAGTCGTTGTTGTAAACCTTTTCAAGGTTGGGTCATTTTATTATAAGTTCTTATTTACTTAATGAAATTCAATTTTTGAATTGTTCTATACTTGTTATTTCTTATAAATTGCTTCTAAAACAAGCCACCAGTAAAAGACCTCTTCATTGAGGCTGAAAGAACTTCAACACAATCGTCTGATAATTGGTTAAAAATTAAAATTCTGTAAGGACTGATTGATCTTTACTGGCACGCTCCAAATTACATTATTAACCTTCGAAAGCTAAAAAAGTCAACATATATTTTTGGCACGCCCAATAGGATAATTAAAAATGGCTAGACGCAGAGCAAAAAGAAAAAATGAACTCCTGGAAGAGGGTGTAGAAGGAACGGTAGAAATACCTAACTTAGAGGACATTGTGATAGATGTACCTATCCTATCAGATCCTCCACAAATGGTCGAACGGGCATGCACTTCAGAATATACAACACATGTCCAACACAATGGACAGGGCCATGAGACTGGACCTTCGAATGACACTGTTGCCCAGCCATTGAATCCGTGAGGAGGTTTAGTAGATGCTATGGGACAACAACTAATGTATATAATGGAAAGATGGGCAACATCCTTTTTGGTTCGAATGAATTCTCATCAGCCAATTGTTGTAAGACAAACTGAAGAAAATGTAAATAGTCCTCAACAACGATTAACTCGAGATAAACAGCCTATGCAAAATAATGGACAAGTCAATGGTCAGACTAGTAGTCACAACCATGAGAGGCCAGCACCTATGCCTCAGTTATGGTATGAAGCTCCTTCGAGACCAATGGCCACTTAGAATGTACCATTCTTTACTAGTGAAACCATACAATTTGGTGGATATGGGCCAGCCCAAGGTAATAGCATGAGGGCATTTCCAAATCCTACGTTTGAAAACATGTCTGGCACAAGGGGTTTCACCAACTCTATGTTTGAGTTTGCACCCGGGGGGTTAAAAAAATTTCCTGCAGTTGGAAAAGAAGCAACACTTGTTTTTCCTCATATGGTACCTCTCGCAGGACCTTTCGTAGGGCAAGCTCCAAGAGGCCAGCCATACCTTCAATAGCAACCAGTACAGCAGGGACAACCAGCCCTGAATGTATCCATATATGGATCAAAAGGCCCACAAGCACATGGAGTTCCTCCAAACCCTGTGTTTGTTCCTTCAGTAGTGGTTCAGCCAGCACAAAATATGGTTCTTAGGGACCAAATTGTTGATATAGTTAGAGAAATGTGTGGGCTTATGGCTCGAAGGGTCCAAACACCAGTGTACAGAAAAACCTTACCTAGAATGGGTGGATAAGGTACATGAATATTCTAGACGGTTTAGAATACTAGACTTTGCCCTCTTTTATGGTAATGGAAATTAGTCAACAGTGGAACACATTCCTAGGTTTATGAGCCAGTGTGTTGAGTTTGCTAATAATAATTTCATTAAACTGAAACTTTTTCCAAATTCTATAACTAGAGCGGCCTTCGTATGATACATAAACCTTACACCTGGCTCTATCCAAACTTGGCAACAAACAGAACTTGAAGTTTCCATGGCAGACTTGGCAAGATTGAGCTAAAGGCCTGATGAAAAGGCTATTCAGTTTATAGCCAGATTTAAAAGGGCACGAAACAATGGAGGGTCATGCTACCAGAGCCTGAATTTGTAAAATTGGCTCAAAATGGTTTGAAGTTTAGGCTTCGAAAGATGTTTACTCAACTGAATTTCGAGACTTAGTAGAGTTAACATATAAGGTGGCTAGATATGAAACTTTACTCAAGGAAGAACAAGATCGAAGCAATGCATCATATAAGACCTACTATAAGGACCCTAATTATGAAATTGATGCATTAGAGATAATAGGAAAAAAACCTATGACCTGTAAGGCATTAATTCAGAAAGACAGTACAATAGACCAGCAGTTTAAAAAGAAAGACCTGCATATGAAGTATTCTTTTGACTTAACAAAAACAGACGACATTTTTGATCATTTGCTTGCGGCAAATTTCCTAAAATTACCAAAGGGAGTCAAGACTCCTACCCTTGAAAAACTTAAAGGAAAATTGTTTTGTAAATGGCACAATTCTTGGTCTCATTCAATTGAAAACTGTATTGTTTTCCAAGACAAGATCCAAGAACAGATTCGAAAGGGGAGGCTAAAGTTTCTAGCCAAGTTTGAGAAAGTTATATGAATTAACACCAACCTGTTTCCAGAGATTGCGAAGGATGCAACCAATGTTGGCATGCCAAATTTCCAAAACCTATCATTGAAAGAATTGGAAGAAGTCACTATAGAGATGCATGTGACCAGTTAGGCTACTTTCAAGAAGAACACAAGAAGTTCGCCAGCTGATGGACAAAGCACTGCAGGCCTAAAAGAAGGCTCTAGTGAAGATATATTGGATGATGACTCTCTCGAAGCTGCTATAGTGCAGAGGATGTGTCCCAGGTGCAGGATGTGTTACAAGTGGCTAAAAGATCTTTCAGTTAATGGGAGGTAGCATTACAAAGAGGTGCAAAGGGACCGAATAACCAGCACTTATAGCAAAAGGCAATACCCAACTGGCCCTAGACAGCATTCATCCTTGGTAACCTAACCCAATGCCAGGATGCAATCAAAAAGGAAGAGGCCTTTCTATGAAACTAGGCCACCTAATTATTACAGAGTAGACAACCAGCTTGAAAGGAAGCATGGATTCAGTGCAAGACATGGGATTAAGACTGATAATTGGCCTCCGAGGACTACTTCGAAGACTGCTTCAAAGAGTGAGGCAGCAGATCCAGCAGCCAGACCAGTGGGCTCATGGGTCCTAGGAGTTTCAGATTGGTTTTTCATGCAGAATAAACCTAAGGAAATGCCTACTCAAAGAAAGGTTTTTGAAGACTATGAAAGAATGATCAAACCTCTCTTGGTGGCTCTAAATAACTGGGTGTTATTAAAGAATCCAAAAACAAGGGAGCCAGATGTGGTTCCTATAATTTCTAGGTCTCAAAGGAAGAAGATCCAACGAAGATACACCCAGTATCAGAGGGATTTGAAAGAAAGTGGAGAGAGCACTTCCATGGGACAAGCAAAAGACCAGACAGATGAGGGGATAGGTTCGAAGCCTACTCCCAAGATCAAGAAGAGTGCCAGTATGGAATAGTTGGCTAAAGTTCATACTGAACTAAGAGCCAAAGAAAAATCCAGTTTAGCAGGCCTCGAGAAGGCTTTAATGTAAAGTGATGATGCAACGAATAAAGGGACTGAGCTAGGCCAAAAGAGAACATTGGCTGAAGATGAAATGTTTAAGGCCCTTATGGCTGAGCAAACCTTTTTGGTTGACAAGCCAACGGAGGTAGATCACCAACAGGTTGTTTCAAAGGAACCTCCTAACACTGAGGTACCAGAGTACAACATGGAAGATGCTTCTGAAATAACAGAACAAGCTAGTTTGGAAGGGAAACAAGTACAGCCAACAGTCCAGTTTGGCTCATTTCTTCTAGTAGCAGTAAACATGTATATTGCCACAGGAGTTCCAGGCTGAAGAGAGAAACCAGGAAGGTCAGGAAGATGACTCTATTCCGGTTTCTAGTGAAGATTTACAGGCCAACGTAATTCAAGATGAGCTTGAAGTGGCCACACCAATGGAAACTGAAGAAGAAAGTAAGGAGGTGAGTATTAACCTCTCATATCTCTTTGAGTACCCTACAACATCTATGATTCAGCACGTTAAGCCCTTGTATATCAAGATTTATTTCGATGGGATACAAATGAACAGGGTGTTAGTGGACAATGGAGCAGAAGTGAACTTGTTTCCGAAGTCCTCCTTGAAGAAATTAGAAAAAGATACCCCAGATTAATCCCAACCAGCACAATCATTGCTGGTTTTGCTTGGGATAAATAGATGGCTCAGGGCATTCTGCCCATTAACCTGAGTGTGGGGACCAGAGATTGGATGACAGCATTCTTTGTTATAGACAGCAATGCCAAGTATAATGTTTTGCTTGGCAGGGATTGGATCTACACCAACAAGTGTGTGTCTTCCTCTCTACATCAAAAAATAATGATAGCACTATGTAATGGAGAGACAGTGGGAATCAACGCAAACCCTCAACCCTTTATCGCTTGCGTTGATTTTACAGAGGCCAAGTTATACACTGAATAAGTGACATCATTTAGTGTACTAAGGAAGCCTGATGAAACAGCCGAAGTGACGGCTGATGAGGAAGTAGCACACATGAAGCACTTAGTGCATGAGAGTGCTGATGAAGAGTTTGTCACCCAAGATGACAATGATGCCTGGTTGTAGGCAAAAAGATAAGAACCAAGAAGCCAGACCCTTGGCCTTAGTCAAGTTTTTAGCATTGGACGTAAAAATAGTCCAGAAGGTTCAAGAACAAGAGAAGGAAGCCATGGTGGCTGGCTGTAATCAAGAGCAACAAAAGGCCAGGCTTTTGGCCCTTGATAAGTATTGTGCATTGGACATCGATACAAAAGTCCAAGAAATACCAGGAAGAAGAAGTCTTATGGACAGATTTTGTCTATGAAGAAGAGAGCAAAGATGTTGAACCAGAGAAGGTGGGAGCAGAACAAAATGAAGAAGTTGCTTTAAAGAGGTAGAAAAAGAGACGAGAATGAGGGGAAGCCGGAAGTTGATGAAAAAAAGAAAAGTAAAAGGTAAAATTGAAAGGGTAAAGGGAGACTCTGGCAAACTTCATGCCATAAGTAGTAAGATCTGACGACAGGAATTTTAAACATTTGGACTGTAAGTTTGTGAAGTATACAAAAAGCCAGAGTTGGAGTACCCAGAATGAGCCTCCTTGATTAGCATCAATGGGTTTTTCACAGAATTGGAAGCATGCTCTGTAAACATGGCCTAAAACATATGGATCCAACGCTACCATTTTATTCAAAACAAGAGTTTTGGCGAGGGGGCAAACTTAGGCATAATCCTCTGAGAAGAGGTACAAAAAAGGAATTTGCAAAGCCAATACAACAAAAAAGAAAAGAATTCCCTATCAGTCATAGGACCTTCCATTTTATTCTCAGATTTGACAAAGTCACTATAGGAAGAGTTCAGAGGGAGAATAAGAAAAGGGACAGTAAGGTCAAGATAGTTCGGATCAAAGGGAGTGTCAATAGGTGATAACCCTAAAAGATAGCAGATGTCAAAGACAATAGGGGCCATCATACCACATCGAAATTAGAAGAAATTAAAAGTAGAGTTCCAAAAACAAAGAGTAGCAGGTATTAAAAATGGATCCTCCGAAATAATGAACCTGAATAGTTGAAGGGCGTCGAAGAGGCAAAGTTCTTGGAGATCTAATGTCTTGGCAAGAACAACTCGATCGTACCGTTCCTCCTATTCTGGCCTTATTGTGGGCTAGCAGCGATGGGGTCGGTTCATCCTCTAACGTCCCCAATCAAGGCTGCCTTCATAGAGGAGGCAATAATCCTCCAAACATGGGTATAAAGCATGAAGCAAGGTAGGAGCCTCCTTAAAAATAGGCCCGAGCACCTATTCCTTTTGCTTATGATGGCGAGGAACGAAAATACGCCCATCGATAGCACTCTTTTCGCCAACTTTGTATTTTTCACATTCTTCAGCAATAACCCTCTTCAAAGCTACGGATGGGCTCACACGCTCAATAACTGGTACTTTCAAAAAGGAAGAAGCCATTAACAGAAGTTTTTGGAGGAAGAAGCTAAGAAAATGAGTGAGGAGGAAAAGAGAGCAATAGAAATAAAAGGGTTTGTGTTTGGATGAGCGAGTAAGTTAAAAGCGCGAAGAGAAAGGGTTTTTAAACCTTTCGATCCAAAAAGATGTCCAGTCAGGTTAAAGGGGTAAAAAAAACCCGAGATAATTACTTGACCGTTTTTGTACCCATATAGGTTTAAGCCTTTGACTTAAAATTCAAAAGAGTCCTGAAAGCACAACATGAAATGTTTTTTTCGAGAGTGATTGTTTGGGAGCGAAACATATTTCAAATACCTAGTTTGGCTTCGAAAATACGTCTTTGGCTCCAAAGCCAGTTTTTTCTCAAAGTCTCTAAAATAATTTTGGCTTCGAAACCAGTTGTCAAACACTCAACTGGGCCCTGAGAGTAGGAAATTGACTTCGAAGCACACTTTATGCCTTAAAATTCAAGAATGTTTGGATTTGATTTGATTTGCTTCGAAGGGTTGGAAACATACTCTTAGGTTTTCTATAAAAGATAAAATCCTTCGAAGGGAGCTTGGAAGTATTTTGCAGCTGGAATGTGATTCTTATTTGATGTTTTAGACTTCAAAGTAAGTAAATACAAGCTAGTACTAAGTCAAGTAAATGATCAAGACCCAAAGAGACTTACCTGAACATGAAAAATTCATTCTTGGATTTTTTGTCAAAAATAACCCATTTTTTGGGAACGAAACCTTGTTACTTTTAAATGTGGTTCCATACTTCGAAGCTATTAAAAGTAACTTTGATGCAAAATTGGTTAATTCAAAGCTATTAGTTACACATATTATGTTGACCATGTGATTGAAATAGGACGAAAATTGTCATCTATATTCCATACTTTGGAGATATTCAAACCAAGCCCTGAAGCAAAATTGGTTAATTCTATTATTTTTTGTATGAACAAAGTGAGGAATAAGGTCACAGGCATGTAATTGGAATATAAAAGCAGATCATACAAAAGAGGGAAATAAAACTCCTATTTTTATTGATATGCAATATTTACATTGGGAACACCTACTTAGTTACATTCTCAATTTCATAAAAGTAAGTAATGGACAAAATCACAAGATCATGGAACTTTGTCCAACAAAATTCAATAAATACATACTTTTTTCCTAATCTATCTTCTGTCCTATCTAAATTTGGTTTATTCAACTGATAAGCCCTTAGTTGGAAAAAGAGATGCTGGGTTTTCAATTCAAATTCTGTCTGTTTAAGAGCCTTATTGGTTTCATCCATTTCTCCTGTCCCATGTATTTCATCCATTGGGGTATCTCCTTCAAACTCTATGTCTTGGTTCTTGAAGTTCTCATATTCTTCAAGAAGATTATTTGCCTTATACTGAATTTGAATACAAACAGCAGAGGTTTCCTCCAGCAACTCACTGGTAATGGAAGCATTTGTGTGCCAGTTGAGTAGAAGAGGAAGTTGATCAAAGAAAGTATAAAGCTCTGCCTGGGCTATAAGGTTAAGGATGTGGCTTCAAGAGATAATATTACAAGACCATAATAAGTTCTTGTGAGGAATATCATCTCGAAGGACATCAAAGGATAAATAGGAGAAAGCGGCAAGCAGAGTCTGGGCTCTATACTGTTGGTAAGTAGCATAAAGGACTGGGATTTGGTAGAGAGTAAAATGCTGGCTCTTGAAGAGGGTGAGTTTCAGCTCTTCAATCCAGTTAGGATTGGAAGGCAAAGAAGGAGCAGTTGGGTCCTCTCCAAAAGAATGTGGGAATTCAGGCTTGTTCACACATTCTAGCCAGTTAGAGGAGCAAAGTTTTACTTTTTTGGCTAAGAGTGAGGGATTGAGTCTTAAGGATTCGACAGGGTGTGAAGTATTTCGCACTATTCTGGATAGCAAGGTGGAAATATACCATGTCGAAAGTAAGTTTTCCTCAAGGTTGCGAAGACGGTCGAGAGGGACGTATGGATATACTGCGGAGTTGCGCATAGAGGGATAGATTGCAATAGGATCATCAAATTCAGGGAATCGATGGTGGATTCACTCCCTTGTTTGAGGTTGAGTGGATGTAGACCAAGTTCCCCAGCCAGTGCTGTTAGAAGTGTTGTTAGAGGAAGAGAAGACAGCTGCATCCCATGCATAAAGTTAGGAGGCAAATGAGCAGCTTCCAAGATCCATTTTTGCAAATTCTTGGTCAAAAGGTTTGCAGTTGGTAGATTCTTGGTCCAAAGGTTGATAGTTTGTGAAAGCATTCATAACTTGAATAAATGGATGCGGATAAGCGTGGCCAATAAATGCATGAAGGTTCTTTCGAGGACGAACATCATTGTCTATTACATCTTCGTATGTACGATCGATGAAAAGAAAGGTTTGTTTGGCCATGGGAACTGTATCAGCCCTTTCGAATACTCAGATAGTGAAAAATGTTCAAGCACATGAAAGAATTTAATACAGATTAGGTGCTTCATTTATGGAAGACGGTTGCATGTCTAAGAAGATGCAAAGTTCATGTACGTCCTAGGATATGGACAAAGTGCATTGAGTCCACTAATATCACCAAGTATTGGGCATATTAATGCGGGAGGTAATGTTGGCTACATATTTTGTAAAGATGATCGCAGCTTGACACGTGGTACTTGAGGGGCAATTCGGGGAGTTAATACAAGTCTCTAATCAAAGACAGACACGTGACAGGTCATATTGGTTATAATGGATCTGCACAGCACTGAGAAAGTGAAAAGGCGTAAGATGACATAGTCTAACGGTTACTCACGAATTCAAATTCAAAATCCAAGAGGGAAGCCTAACCGCAAGAATGGTATAGTGAGACTGACTGTAAGAGAGCATGATCAGCAATCATAGGAGGACATTTCAATAGTTGGAAGCCCACTTCGACGGTTGCCCTTGGAGAGTATAAATAGTAGGGAACGCCCCAAATTGAAGGACCCAGACTCAGATCCAGAACCAGTTTATTTACTTCACATTTATTTCCAGTTTTACATTTTCAGTTCTTTACATTTCAGCATTTCAATTCCTGTACTGCACTTCATTTCTTAGGAGTAGTCTTAAGTAGTCGTTGCTATAAACTTTTTCAAGGCTAGGTCATTTCAGTGTAAGTTCTTATTTACTCAATGAAATTCAGTTTATGAATTGTTCTGTATTTATTATTTCTTATAAATTGCTTTTAAAACAAGCCACCATTAAAAATCTTCTTCATTGAGACTGGAAAATTTTCAACACAATCGTCTGATAATTGGTTAGCAATAAAAATTCTGTAAAGACTTATTAATCCTTACTGACACGCTTCAAATTACATTATTAAGTTTCGCAAGCTAAAAAAGCCAACAATATAATATGGTAAAAATCTCAAAATCCAAAAATTGCGAAACATAGTTTTATAATTGAAAATATATTAACACTCATAAATATAAATTTTAGAGACAGAAGATATCATACCTATATTTTTTGCTCTCTCACTTGGTTATTTTTTGGTTAACTTGCCTCTAAGTAATATTTTTTATTTTATTTTATTTTATATAATCAACTTGTTTAGACTTCAATTGATTATTACAGTGGCCGAGTTGAAAATCAATTTAACGAGAAGAGTGCATAGCTGAAAATAAAAAAAAATGTAAAGGGACCAAGGAGAGACATTAGAGAGTGTGGAATTCGCAACGATGTACAACAAACTAACAGCTAGCTCGTGGATTGTCCGCAACACGACTAAGCTTGCGATACTCTCACCAAACCCAAATTCTCACGCACGTCTATGATGGCGTGTATCTCACGTAACTAACTTCCTCTATTTTAATCACTCTCTCCGGTGGGATCAAAGTTTGACACGGTCGGTACAATGCCTTCAACCAGTTAAAAACGTCAACTAGGATGCTCATTTTTTTGTCACCCTGTTCCGCACTCGCATTTTCAGTTCCAATACATACGGATTTTCCCCCCTCCGATTCAGAAATGGGAGATAGGTTTTGCTTTCCCGCATCGTTTCATCTCAACTTGTTTCAATTATATTTATTAAATATATTTATATATATATATAATTTATTTATTTTTATTGTAATAAAGTTAAAATATTATATTTAATATGAACCCTCATTAAATATAAATTATTATTCATAATATATTAAATTATTTATAATTTTTATTAATATTTTTAATTTTCAACTTACAAAATTAATTCGACTCTCGTTTTTCTTCCGCCACCTCCTGATTTATCCTGTTCCTGATATGATATAAGACGAGACTGAATTTTTATAAACTCACCATCCAACCCAACCGGTGACCATCCCTAGTGGGTCTTTTTGTTTCTTGTGTTTGTTTCCTTTCATATTTGGAAAATTCATGTGGGCCTTCATTATGTTAAAAGCAAAAACCTCCAATTAAAAAAAAAAAAAAACACTAAAATTAAGATGTATTTTTTTTAAAAAAATTGTTTGAATTTTACTTGTTTGTTAAATGAACAAATCCAAAACTAGAATTTTAAACTTTGATTAATTGAGCTGAGTTAGATTATAACTGAATTGAACTTCAGTATAATAATGGAGTATAAATTACTTTTTATTATAGTAACATATCAATTATATTTTGGATTAGATTATTTCATTCAACATTTCCATTATTCTTTTCAATGCGATCAGTTTTATATATACGTATAATATTTATTTTGTAAATTCATATAAATGATAAAAAAATAATGAAATAAATTTGATGATCGATATTATTATTATTTTTTAAATATTGCCCTTTATATTACCCATTGTAATCTAGGACCAAAATAAAAATAACAAACCAGAAACAAACAAAATTAAAAAAAAAAAATTTAAAGACAAAAAAGTTCACCTTTCTAGCCACAATATATTCAGTTCGCCCAAAAAAAGCATCGAAATATGTTCTCGACAAAAAGAATTTATGCATAGAGGCCATTAATTTGAAAATTAAGATTTTTTTTGGGTTATCAAGTTTGAAAAGTAAGATTTTTTTTCTTTTTTCTTTTAATGTGAAGTTTTGAAAAGTGAGATTCACATCTTTACACCCAAGAAAAGTAGGTCAAGATCTGTTTTTTTTTTTTTTAATTTTTATTTTAAGATGGGGACTAGTAGAGTGTAATAATCTTTTTATGAATGTCTTATGAATATGTCAAATATTGATGGTTTAATAATTGAAGTAATAACTATTTTCCAAATTACGTTAAATCACCTATTTTACTATTTATCTATTTATTTTTTTATAAATTTAATGAATCTAGACACCATCTTTCCATGTAGGGAAATGCTAACTATCCTCTAATAAACAATAATTAATGTTGGTATATATATGTAAAAAGTGTATTATCATAGACTGACACAAGAATCGTGATATAATTTTTTGGATTTGATTTTATTATTTAATTGGGAACTCCGTCATCTTAAGAGAGCATAGGTTTTGTTTAGGATGTGAGTTGGTTTTTTTGGTTTTTGTAAAAAAAAATAAAAATAATAATTATGATTTGCATGTAATAACTTTTAGTTTGAGATTAAAAAAACTTAATTTGTCTTTTTGTGATTATTTTAGCCTATTCCATCCCTAACCCGCATGACAAATTAATACATAATAGTTGTAAGGAGAATTTGTATATTGTCAGTAAAGTAAGGAGGTCAGTATAATTCCATGAGTTATAAGGAAAGTTTCTACAATTGTCTAAAACTTCAAGAAGGGAAGTGTAATAAGCCCTAAATTAGTGTAATAAGCCCTAAATTATTTATACCTACCAAAACAAACTTTCACCTGCCAAGAAGGAAGAAAAAAACAAAAAAAAAAAAAACAGAAAAGGAAAAAGAAAAGAAAAGAAATGCATTTAGGTGAAAATTACCAAGCACAAATTGAGTCAATAGACCACAGGCAAAAGCAATATGGGAAATCATTTTAATCCTTTTCTCCTAGCTCAATTCTCACTCATAGTTTCATACTCTATAAGTTGTTTTGGAAGTGACTTTTAAGTTAATTTATAAATTTAATTTAAATTCAATGAAAAGTTAAAATAAAAAAAATACACTATTTGATACATTGTTTTTTCCAAAGAAAAATGCTTAGGAGCACTAATTAGTGCTCCCACTAATTAGGTGGCAGTGGGTCCCGTCATTAATGATGTGATGTTTTGGTCTTGGAGTTGTATTTTTTTTTTATTTTTTTTTACTTTTTTAATGCATTAGTGTTAGTGGGATGAATCATTGTTGTTTTCCTAATGAATTTTTCATTGGCCTTTTGGTGGACAAATGAGTTTTTACAAGAAATTGACACATTCGTAGGATTTTTTGGTTTTATTAATTTTTTTGTAATATTTTTTAAACAGTTATTAAAAAATATAAAAAAATAAAAAATAAAAAAAATTACAAATACACATTTGAGATTTTGCTTAAAACATAGATGGCTATTGTGGTTTAGAAAATTATAAATATTCTATTGTCAAAATTTTTTATTTAACAAAATTAATTGAAAAAATAAAATCTTTAATTACTTTTATATATAATGATAAAATCATCTGAATTATTAGTTGAAATAATTTTTTGATATCATTAAAAATTATTATTTGATTCTATAATTTATTAATAAAAATTACTATTTATTATAAAATAAAAAATTTTAAAAAATAAAATATAATTTCTAAAATTATAAAGAAAAAATCGCATTTTAATGCAAGAAATGTGTTTTTAATTTATTCATAAAAATAAAGGTAATGTTAGGGATACAAAATTTTCTACCAAATGAATAACTAAATATTTTATATGGACTCATGTGAGACATTTGATTATTTATTTAATAAAAAATTTGAGATTTATAACATTTTTTTAAAAATAAAGCATTTTAACAAGCTTACCTAAAAGTGGTCACATTTATTGCAAAATCTGAAGGAGCGTGCATCGGATCTCCTATATTCTCCCGCGTGGGATTTCCATATCTCTACCAGTTACACCAACCTGAGATGACTCTCTCTCTAACATTTACTTTCTAGAGAGAGAAAAACATGTATGTATACATACATACATACAGAAACCAACTCACCTACGTCTATATAGAGAGAGAAAGCTCGCTCCCGATCTCGAGAGAGAGAGAGAGAGGGTTCGCAACGCTGAACACAGCGAGGTTTCCAAATTACTCCCCGCCCAAAAATGTCGATAGCCTCCACTTTGAAACCCTACAATAACTATCTCCGTTTCGCCAATCTCAATCTCAACCGTTCATCACAGCCTCAATCACCTACGCCCTACACCTTCAGCTTCCGCTCCTCCTCCTCTTCCGCCGCTGCCGTCGCCACCACTACTATCACCTGCCGCCCTAACCGCAGGAGGGAGGTTTTAGTTTTTTCTGGAGGCGACGGCATTGGCGGCGGAAACGGGCGGAGCTCTGGTGGACGCGGCGGCGGTGATGATGACAGTGAGGGAGAGAGAGAAGGAAAGGGAAAGGGATTTGGAGGGAATAGGGAGGAGGCTTTTCTGGCTTTGGCGGAGATCGGACGGTCGTTGGACAGTCTTCCCAAGGACTTGGCGGCTGCGATTGAGTCCGGTAGAATACCTGGATCCATTGTTCTCAAGTACTTTGAACTCGAGAAATCACCGTTTTTGCGGTGGCTGCTTCAGTTTGGCGGCTTCAAGGAACGGTTGTTGGCTGATGATCTGTTCTTGTTCAAAGTATTCATGGAGTGTGGTGTTGGGCTCTTCACCAAGGTATCGTTTGGTTTTGGTTTTGTTCTTTAAATTTGTATATTTGTGTGTATCAGATATGTATTTTAGATAATTGGGTTTTGATCTTCAATATTGTTGGATCTCTCTAGTGCTCTGTTTTTTCCCAACTATGTAAACTCTCTAATACACTAGATCGAAAGTCTGATATAAAAAAGGTTTTTATTATGCTTATCGAATTTACAATTTGTTATTATGTTTCTGTTGGTATAAGGATGCTTATTTGGAGAAGCAAGCATTTCTCTATTTCTGTATTCATTGATGATTTGTGAAAAATGGGATATGGTTGGCTGCAATTTCATTCCGGGTTATGCTCTGCAGTCACAATGTAAATTTATATGATGTTTGACAATAGTCCTTATTTACTGCTTTAAGGGTGTTAATGAAGTTTCAAATGCATAAGAAATATTATTGCTCTAGAGAGGGAAGAAAGGCATCACTGAATGTAATTGGATCATGAGAAAGATAGTGTGGTCGGTTTAAGAATAAAAACATGTCTCTGGCGGGTATATAGCTGCAATTAAGGACACGCATAGTGGGAAATGATTAGATGTACAAGTGACTGCGTGCGATTTCCATATCTCTACCCCTTACACTAGCCTGATATGTGGCTCCCATGTATGTATACATTAAGAAACCAACTCACCTACATCTATACAGAGAGAGAAAACTTGCTCCTGTGAGAGAGAGAGAGAGAGAGAGAGAGGGGGGGTCACAACGTTGAACACACCAAGGTTTCAAATTACTCTCCGTCCAAAAATGTCGATGACATCACTTTCTCGGTTTCGCCAATATCAATCTCAATTGTTCATCACATGCTTAACCACCTTTGCCCTTCAACTTTAGCTTATGTTCCTCCTCCGCCACCGCTGTTGCCACCACTACTATCACTTGGTGCCCCAGGCAGCAGCCGGTTTTAGTTTTTTGGAGGCAATGGCATTGGCATTGGGATTGGCGGTAAAAACAGTTGGAGCTCCAGGAGAGGCGGTGGCGGCGGCGGCGGCGGCGGCGGCGGCAGTGGCAGTAGTGGAAGTGGTGATGATGATGAGGGAGAGGGAGAGGGAGAGGGATAGGAATGGCAACGGGGCGGGGCGGGGCCGGGGATCACACTCCCCGTCCCCGATCCCCGATGGTGGAAATCCCCCCGTCCCCGGTCCCGATCCCCGACGGGGAACCTATATCCGCCCTCGTCCCCGCCCCCCAACGGGGATCGCGTTTCCCCCACCCCGAACAACCCCCGACCCTTTTTTTTTTTTTTTTTTTCTTTTTGAAAAACTGCTTTGAAGCTGAAGGATAAAAAAAAAGAAGATCAACATGGAGAAACAGAGAGATCAACACCAACAGATCATCATGTATCATCATCAACAATAGATAAAAAAAAAAAAAAAGAAAAGAACAGAACAGATCAAAAAACACCAACAGATCCAAAAAAAAAAAAAAGAGATCAACAACATATTATCATCATCATAGAATAGATCTCAAGATCTAAGCTTCAATCTATAATATATATACATATATACATCTCTGTTATCAAAATCTTACGATTCACGATTCGATTCGCAATTTTTGAAAAATCGATACGAATCTATGGGTGAATCTATTTTGGAAGTGAATCTCTAGTGAATCGCACGATTCATAATCGATTCACGATTCGATTTACTTTTTACGATTCATGCAATTTTTGAAATTATTGTATACGACATATTTTCGACTCTTTTTTTCTCCATCTTTTTAGTGAAAATGGCATAATACAACTTTTAATAGCGTTTAATACCAAAATAACCAACATATATACATGATTTATTGTTATTTTAGTGATCATAGAGTTTTTAATAAGATCCAGTTAGATTCAATCAGATCCAACATATTTTTAACCTTTCTTCCCATTTTTTTTCTTTTTAAAAAATCATAATATATCTTCTAAAGATGTTTAAGATTAAAGTCATACTATGAATTATCTATTACTATTTTATTAAATTGAATATTACATGTGTGAGGTCAGTTATACTTTTTAAAATGTTTTAGGCTTTAAAATAAAAGATTCTAAATAATTCCTTCTTATTATTTGTTCACTGTTACTTAGAAAAGTATATATGCTTATTGTCAAAATATCAACATTGTTGTTAATTATTGTTTCTTTGGAAATTGATAGTTTGTTTATTTGGTTACTATCTTTATTAAGAATGGCTGATAAGAAATATCTAAAAAAGAAAAAAGGCAAGATGGTGATATTACATCTTTATTAAAAATGGTTGATAAGAAATATCTAAAAAAGAAAAAAGGTAATATGGTGATCTTACATAGGAACCTTTGTTAACTTCTTACCTATTAAACTACGTGATTATTATTCAAAATAACATTTTTATTGATTTAAGTCTAAATATTTTATATTCATAAGATATATTTAACATCTAAATGTATAGATATATGTTTTTAAATAATTTAGAAAAAGTGACCGAATCTTTACGATTCACGATTCGATTCGATTTGCGATTCGGTACAAGACCATTTCGATTCACGATACGAATCCCGATTTGACAACTATGATATACATATATATGTGTGTATAACACAGAGAAAGAGAGAGGGATAGAGATCGACGCTGTGAAGAGGAGATTGGCGAAGGAGTCAGCGGAGGAGGGTCTCTTCTCTCGGCGGAGGAGATCAGCTCCGGCGGAGGATCGGCTCTCTCTCTCTCTCCCTCTCTCCCTCTCACTCCATTTTTCTCACGCAGCTCCCTCTCATTCCATTTTTCTCACGCAGCAGCGAAGTGATTGTGTGCGGTGGATCGTTCACTCAAGACTTGATAAAGTTCAGTGAGAGAGAAAAGAGTGGAGAGTTCAGTGAGAGAGTTGAGAGAGAGAGAGAGAGAGAGTGAAGAGTCAAAGTGAAAGATAGATCTGAGATAAAGTTTAACATATTTATAATATATAATATAATAAAGCTGAGATCTGAGAGTGGAGAGTTAGCCTAGCCTAAACACATATATATAATATATAATATAATAAGGCTTAGCATATGTATATATATATAAAGATGGTTCGGGGATGTTCGGGGCGGGGCCGGGCCGGGGCCGGGTCTGGAGGAGCTATCACCGTCTCCGGCCCGAAAATTATCGGGGATTTAATTTTTAATACCATCCCCGGCTTGTCGGAGGTATTTTTCGGGAAAAAACCGTTCCCATCGGGGTCGGGAGGTCGGGTCCCCGTCGGGCCGGTTTCAAATTGCCATCTCTAGAGAGGGAGAGGGAAATGGAAAGCGAAAGGGGTTTGGAGGCAATAGGGAGGAGACTTTTCTGGCTTTGGCGGAGATCGGGCCGTCATTGGACAGTCTTCCCAAGGACTTGGTGGCAGTGATCGTGTCCGATAGAATACTTGGATCCATTGTTCTTAAGTACTTTGAACTCTAGAAATCGCCGTTTTTGCGGTGGTTGCTTCAGTTTGGCGGGTTCAAGGAATATCTGTTCTTGTTCCAAGTATTCATGGAGTTTGGTTTTCACTAAGGTATTGTTTCTCTTTGTCGCTCGATTATGGTTTTGTTCTTTAAATTTGTACATATGTGTATACTGAAGCTTTGAATAATCAGCTTAGGGTATGATGAGATATCACCCCTTATTTATACATGAAGATTAGGGTTTACAAACAAGACAATTACAAGATGATCCCTGAGGGCATCACAATGATTACAGACCCAAGTGCCTTTCGGCTAATAAAAAACTAAGACTTTCGGTGATTATAATATGCCAACACTCCCCCTCAAGCTGGTGCGAAGATATCTCTCATGCCCAGCTTGCCTAATATGTCATGAAACGGTTTATTCCCAATTCCCTTAGTGAAAATGTCAGCAAGTTGTTCACCAGACTGAACAAAAGGAGTACAAATGGTACCACTAGTGAGTTTTTCCTTAATGAAGTGGCGATCAATCTCAACATGTTTTGTCCTGTCATGTTGAACTGGATTGTGAGCAATGTTGATGGCGGCCTTATTATCACAATATAACCGCATGGAGTCCGTCTGAGCAATACCTAGATCACTCAACAATAATTTGATCCATAAAAGTTCACACACACCTTGTGCCATAGCTCTAAACTCAGCTTCTGCACTTGACCTGGCAACCACATTTTGTTTCTTACTCCTCCAAGTAACTAGGTTGCCGCCGACAAATGTGCAATACCCTGACGTTGATCTCCTATCAGTTACTGACCCGGCCCAGTCAGCATCTGTATAGGCTTCTACACGAAGATGGTCATACTTTGAAAAATACAGACCCTTACCAGGAGCAGACTTCAGATACCTCAAGATTCTCATGACAGCCTCAAAGTGAATCTGATGAGGAGCATGCATAAACTGACTAACTACACTGACAGCAACAGCAATATCAGGACGGGAGTGAGATAGGTAAATGAGCTTACCCACTAATCGTTGATAGCTCCCCCTATCCACAACTTCTCCTCCTGCATCATCTCCCAATTTTTGATTGGGTTCCAGTGGGGTGGCACATGCCTTGCAGCCAAGCATCCCAGTTTCCTTCAACAGGTCAAGCACATATTTTCTCTGTGAGATAAATATCCCATCCTTAGAGCGAGCAACTTCAATTCCCAGAAAATACTTCAAGCTTCCCAAGTCTTTGATTTCAAATTCTTTGGCTAAGTATTTCTTCAACAGAGGTATTTCCTCACTATCATTGCCTGTAAGAACTATGTCATCTACATAAACAATAAGCGCTGTAGTCTTACCGCATGAGGAATGTTTCACAAACAATGTGTGATCTGCCTGACTTTGTTTGAAACCATATTTAAACATAGCCTGAGTGAATCTTTCAAACCAAGCCCTTGGAGATTGTTTGAGACCATATAATGACTTCCGAAGTTTGCATACTTTCCCTTCTGTTTGATGATCCTCAAAACCCGGAGGAATGTCCATATATACTTCTTCTTCGAGGTCACCATGGAGAAAAGCATTCTTGACATCAAACTGATAAAGCGGCCAATCTAGATTAGCTGCGAGAGAGAGAAGTACTCTGACTGAATTCATTTTAGCCACGGGTGCGAAGGTCTCCTGATAATCAATGCCATATGTCTGAGTAAACCCTTTTGCCACAAGTCTTGCCTTGTAACGCTCAATAGACCCATCTGCTTTGTGTTTTACAGTATATACCCATTTACAGCCCACAGGTCGTTTGCCCGTAGGTAACTCAGTCAATTCCCAAGTGCCATTCTTTCTAAGTGCTTTCATTTCCTCAATCATGGCGAGTTTCCACTCAGAGATAGCAAGAGCATCCTGAAAATGGTTAGGAATGCTAACAGAGGAAATATTGGACACAAACGCTCTATATGAGGATGACAAATGAGAGTATGATACAAACTGTGAGATAGGATGTTGAGTACAAGATCTCACACCTTTCCTTTTGGCAATAGGAACATCAAGATCAATGGACTCACGAGATTCAAAGTTACCTAGACTCTCATCAGAAGCAGGAGATGGCAGTGGAGTAGCAGAAACAGTCCCTTGTATCCAGTTAACTTGTTTTCTGTCGATGTCCCGGACATAAACATGCCCATCCTTATTCTTGGTGACAGTGGGTTCTATAGTTCCAGTAGAAGAGGGGGGTGCAAGAATAACTGGTTCTACCATAGGAGGCACAGGACTCACTTCTACCATAGGAGACACAGGACTCACTTCACACCAAGGCTCCCCCGGAAATGAGGACGGTGACACCGGAGAGGACAAGAAATAGGACTGGGATTCAAAGAAAGTGACATCCATGGACACAAACCACTTACGGGAGGAAGGGTGGTAACATTTATACCCCTTTTGAGTAGGAGAATAACCAAGGAAAACACATTTGAGGGAGCGAGGGTCCAACTTACCACGAGAGGGAGAGTGATTATGGACAAAACAGACACAACCAAATATTTTGGGAGGAATAGAAAACAAGGACTGAGAACCGAGGAGGACGTGAAGCGGAGCCTGTTTGTCCAAGACCTGGGTAGGGAGACGATTAATAAGATGGGCAGCGGTGAGAACAGCGTCGCCCCAATAGGGTTGAGGCACGTTCATAAAAAAACACATGCACCGAGCCATGTCAAGAAGATGCCGATTCTTGCGTTCGGCCACCCCATTTTGTTGAGGGGTATTGGTGCAAGAGGTCTGATGGATAATGCCATGAGTAGAGAAATAGTTTCCTAACCCAGAATCTATGTATTCCCCGCCATTATCAGAACGAAATATTTTGATAGTGGCCCCAAACTGAGTACAAATCATCTTATGAAAAGTGCGAAACACAGAGAAAACTTCACTCTTATCTTTCATGAGATACACCCAAGTAGCACGAGAAAAATCATCAATAAATGTAACAAACCAGCGATGACCTTTCACAGACAGAACACGAGAGGGACCCCAAACATCAGAATGTATTAATGAAAAAGGAACTAAGCTTTTATTCAAACTGGGAGCAAAAGAAGCTCTATGTTGTTTTCCAAGTTGACAAGACTCACAAAGAAAGTCAGACACATGATGATTTGCGAAACTAGAAGGAAATAAATGCTTAAGTAAATGAAATGAGGGATGCCCAAGACGCCGATGCCACAACCATACATCAGCGGGAGTAGTAGAAGACGCGGTGGAAGAATAAGCAAGTTTGTCCGGTTGATCTAGGAAGTAGAGACCATTTTCTGCACTACCACTGCCAACGTCCTCCCCGTGACAAGGTCCTGAAAAAGACAATGATCAGGGAAAAACGTCACACAACAATTCAAATCCTGGGTAAGACGACTTAAGGATAACAGATTAACAGAAAATTTGGGAACATGGAGAACAGAAGATAGATGCATGGTGGGAGTGACTTGGACTAAACCTTTTCCAGAAATGGAAGAAACAGTTCCATCGGCAATCCTAACTTTGTCCTGACCTGAAGAGGGCTTATAGGCAGAAAAAAGATCAGGGGAGCCAGACATATGATCTGAGGCACCAGAATCAATAATCCAAGGCAAAGATGTATGACACAGGAAAGCACAAGGAACAGATGCTAAGTTACCTGAGCGGGCAAAGGACGAGGAAGCGGTACTGAGAGCAGTAGAAGATCGGCGGTCCAACAATTGGCGCAAAGCATCCTCCAACTCAGTATCAGAAGCTTGGGTAACAGAAGTGGAATTAGAATCAAGGGTATCCACGGCACTAGACTGATGAGCCCGGGAATAGGAACCACGTCCTCGAGAGTGGCCTGACCGACCTCCTCGAGAACCTGACCGATCACCTCGACCCCCAGATGGAGTCCCATGAAGCTTCCAACATGTCTCACGAGTATGCCGCGGCTTCTTGCAATAATCACAGAATACAGACTCCTTAGCAGCAGACGGAGGAGGCAGGCTGAGGCCATCTCGAGGAGTAGACAGTAATGCGGAACGGTCAGTAGAGACAGGGGACATCATAGCTGACCGACGACTTTCCTCATTTTGTACATAGGCAAATGCCTCCTGTAGTGAAGGAAGGGTGTCCATACTCAGAACTCGACCCCTAACTGGATCATACTCCATATTTAGGCCGGCCAAAAATTTAAAGACCCGTTCCCGAGCAATGAACTTCTTGTACCCGACAGAATCAGTAGGGCAAACGGGCTTATAGTCTTCCAGGTGGTCAAGGCGTTTCCAGCCGTTGGTGAGGAAAGTGAAGTACTGAAGAACAGTCTGCTCCCCCTGAAGTGTGCTTTCAATAGAGCGACGCAACTCAAAGGCCTGTGAAAAATTTCCTTTGCGGGAATAGGTAACAGCCACAGCTTCCCAAATGTCCTGGGCAGTCTCCATAGATAAGTAGCCCTCACCAAGTTCTGGAACCATCGAATGGATAAGCCAACTCATAATCAAAGAGTTAGTAATCTCCCATTGGTCATAACCTGAGTCAGTGGTACTAGGTGTATCTCATGAAAGATAAGAGTGAAGTTTTCTCTGTGTTTCGCACTTTTCATAAGATGATTTGTACTCAGTTTGGGGCCACTATCAAAATATTTCGTTCTGATAATGGCGGGGAATACATAGATTCTGGGTTAGGAAACTATTTCTCTACTCATGGCATTATCCATCAGACCTCTTGCACCAATACCCCTCAACAAAATGGGTGGCCGAACGCAAGAATCGGCATCTTCTTGACATGGCTCGGTGCATGTGTTTTTTTATGAACGTGCCTCAACCCTATTGGGGCGACGATGGCGACAGAGAGAGAGAGAGCTGAGGAGATGAGGAGACTGACTGAGGAAGACGGTTGAGGCAGATCGACTGAGGAAGAGCGACTGAGGAAGACGGCTAAGGCAGATCCACCCAGGTAAGCTTCGAACCCTAGAGTGTTGTTGGTGAATAGGTCTGCCAACGAGGGTGAGCCGAAACCCTATAGGTTCTGCTCTGATACCATGAAGCTTTGAATAATCAGCTTAGGGTATGATGAGATATCACCCCTTATTTATACATGAAGATTAGGGTTTACAAACAAGACAATTACAAGATGATCCCTGAGGGCATCACAATGATTACAGACCCAAGTGCCTTTCGGCTAATAAAAAACTAAGACTTTCGGTGATTATAATATGCCAACATATACCAGATATATATTTTAGATAATTGGGTTTTGATCTTCAGTATTGTTGGATCTCTCTAACTCTCGTGCTCTGTTTTTCACAACTATGTAAACTATCTAATATTCTAGACCGAAACTATTACACCAAAAAGGTATTTATCAAGAAGGTATTGCCTAACAAATTACAACAAAAGGTCCTAACAAATATCATGCTTATCCAATTTACAATTTGTAATTTGGAGAAGGAAATATTTCTCTATTTGTGTATCCATTCATGAGTTGGCTGCAATCTTCTTTCCGGGTTATGCTCTGTAGTCACAATGTAAAATTGTATGATGTTTGATAATAGTCCCTATTTACTGCTTCGGAGAGGGAAGAAAGGTATCCCTGAATGTAATTGGATCATGAGAAAGATAATGTGGCTGGTTTTAAGAATAGAAACATGTCTCTGCCAGGTATATCGCTGCAATTAAGGACACGTATAATGAGTCAATGACTAGATGTACAAATGTGAGAAGAGAGTTCCCAAATCAAGTAGCATTTTGTATAACTTTGAACTACTTTTAGCCTTTAGGGCAATATTTAGAATGAACAGGTCATGAGTGGTATAAAACTTGACAAAAGGAGTAGAAGTGAAATTAATTTGCAGGATGCTCCCTAATGTGATCGTTTTCTTATCATGGATTGATAATTGAGGGGGTGATTGGAGAGGATGTTACTTGAATAGTAGGTCATGAGTGCACTTGGAGTAATGTGCAATCTTTATCAAATTATAAAGATAATTTTGGAGCCCATTTGTTGCTCGGTTTTGGTTATTCCTTTTAAAACAAATTGCAAATTTGTAAATGTAAATGACATAATTCAAATTTTGTGTGTGCTGAGTGACATAATGGCAACCTTGTATAATAAGAAAATCTATTAGGTACAAAGTTCGAGAGGGCAGACTCTCTCTACAAGGAGCAGTGACATAGTGCATCAGTGATATATTCTCTGAGATCATCTTCCTCCTATCTACCCACTTCCTCCGATCCCCTCCCCAATTTATTCTGGTTGTAAATTGCTTCTCTCAATGGGACATAATCTTCATTTGTTTGATCTATTTCTCCAGACTGCTGCAGAGTATCAAAAGCGAAAAGAAAACTTTTTTAAGGAGCTGGAATTTGTTTTTGCGGATGTGGTACGGCATCTTTTAATATTGATTTTATAATATATTTGAGAAGTTTTGCTACCTTTTGGCTCTTAAGCTCAATGCATGATTTTTAGCTCCTTATCTAAGGATAATAGTTCCACTAAAATTGTAGTGCCTTCCAATTGTTTTTTTTATATTTCTAACTTCTTGTTTTGTGTAGCTAACATGAGTTTATTTGGGAACATCACTAAAAAAGGCAGTGTTTTCCCCTGAAATTCTCCCCATTTTAAACTTTTTGAGGGACTTTATATTATTCATTATGTCCAAATATGCATTTTCAATTGGCAAGGAATGAGTTTTCCCCAGGGATGATGAAGATATTTGGTAATGCAGAATATAGAATTAATTTGAAAGTGAGTTCTTTTCCTTTTTTTTTTTTTTTTTTTTTTTTAAAGGCGGGGGAGCTAAAAAACTGGACTTTCCTAAAAAATCAGGATGTATTATAGAGAAATTCATTGTTTGTGGAATATCTACTCTTTAGCTTTGTATATAGCTTTGTATTTTGAATATGTGTAACTTTTAGCATTAATTTTCCAATTCCTTTCTGCTAGGTGATGGCCATTATTGCAGATTTCATGCTTGTCTACCTCCCTGCTCCTACTGTCTCTCTCCGACCACCAATTAATGTCAATGCTGGAGCTCTTGCTAAATTCTTTTATAACTGCCCTGAAAATGCATTTCAGGTTTACTTACTTTCCCTTTTAACTGATGTATTGGGTTAAAATTTTGTGTAGGTTATATAAATGTTCTTTTGCATACAATTAATCATCTGGTCCTCAAAATATCTCTGTAGGTAGCTCTGACTGGAACTTCCTATTCATTTGCACAGAGAATTGGTGCAATAGCGGTAAGGGCAAAGCTTAATTTGCGCATGTTTTATGAGACAATTATTTAGAAGTACCTCATTGTTTTTAAATTTTTTGTACAGCGTAATGGGGCAAAGCTTTTTGCAGTTGGTACCACTTCATCTCTGGTAAATTTAACTTTCTCTTTTTCAATAGATTGTTAATTAAGATGTACTCTTGCAGTTCATTGCTTTAACATATGGATTTCTTTTGCCTCCATTACCCTTTTTGTTCTGCTTCTCTCAGTTGTCATTATTAATGAGATCAAATTGTTCGACTTCTGTTTGAGAATCCTTCTTCAGTCTCTTAAAGCATGCATTGTCTTTTGCCTACCAACTGAGATGCAGTTGCAATGTGATCTATTTTCCTAGCACATATTGTAATGGAATTGTAAAAAATTGAGTTAATTATTCGAGCTCCAAGATTTATTTAGGGGAGATTGGATGAAATGGGATTGTAGTGAGAATTAGGGAGGACAAGTAATCTATGGGATGAATGGATGAGATAAGTGATCAAATATGATGAGATTATATATCATAAGGTTATTTGCACTATGTTTTGTTAAAGGATGGGATAAGTAGATATAATTGTTTGTTACTGTTGGATGAAGGAGCAAAGCAAAAATGATCCAGAGACCCAATCCGCACAATCCCAAGGGGGAGGTGGTATTAGTTATCCCACCCATTTGAGGTGAAACATTCATCCATCTTCAACCTTCTATGAGCTAGTATTTCCCATGAGAAACTCCTATGGGCGAGTTGTCGTATCAAAATGCCAATGTTGTTCCCCCTGAGTGCCATCTAAACTTTTGTGAAGCAAAAGTCTCAATAAATTTGATTTCAACCGTTATTATTTAAAGACATTTTTGTGCTAATTGAATTCTCAAACAAAATGTTTAACAAATGTATAGAAGCCCTCTCCCAGTCACCATATTTTTTTTATATTTATTACACATCCACACATCCCAGCAGAACAATGAGGACCGAAGAAGATAGGACTTCTTTCCTTAGTTGTGTTTTAGATTTTTTTCCCTTTTACTTAATTGCCCTTGATATAAATAACAGAAGGATCAATTTTGTCCATTTTTAGTGGGACTGTGGGGCTGCCACCCACCCCAGCAGAACAATGAGGACCAAATAGCATATGACTTCTTTCCTTATGTTTCAGATATTTTTTACCCTTTACTCAATTTCCCTCAATATAAATGACAGCAGGATCGATTTTGTCCATTTATAGTGGGACTGTGGGACTGCTACCTCCCTAAACATGTAGGAGCTTAGCACTGGTCATATGGATAAAGGAGAATGAAGCTTTATGCCTGGAGGGCCTATTACTAGTATACTCTAGATAATGTGAAGGTCTTTCTGTCGCAACCAATTATCTAGTGAATGTTTGAAATGTGAATCAACCAGAACATTGCTTCTCTTTCTGTTTCCATTCCCTAACATTTACCCATGGTTATATTGTTGTCTGAAGGATGGTCTGTTTTGCTAGTTTTATCATAATGTTTGCTTTGCTAGAGAATCATTCACTGTGTTTGGTTTGAGTTTTCTGGATTAAGTTTTTTGAAAACTAAGTTTTTTTATTTTCGTATTTTTTTGTTTTTAGTGAATATTTTTAAAATTTTAAACATTTTTTTTACTTTTTTAGATGCACCTTACTTAGATGTGTCTAAAAAGTAAAAAAATTGAGAAAAAAATATTTTAAAAAATTGAGAAATACATAAAAATACAAAAAATGTACTAAATTCTTGTATTTTTTTTTGTATTTTTGGTATTTAGTGAATTTTTAAAAGATTTTTTTTACAATTTTTTTACTTTTTAGGTGTATTTATGTTAGGTGTGTCTAAAAAGTAAAAAATTTGCATAAAATATTTAAAAAATTCAGAAAACTGTTTTTAAAAAATGGGAACCAAGCAAAGTGATTAATACTGTTAGCACCTTTTTGGCATAGTAACTTCTATTACTAGTTCTTCACTTTTAGAAATCACTGTTGACCATGGTTAGAGATGCATGGGTTTGTTCTTTTGTTCGAAAGGTTTAGTTGGCCGAGCATATTAGTTTCTTGATGATAATTTCCCCCTTATGTTTCAATTTTTTTTCTTCTTACTGCTGTATTGTTATAGAAGTATATGAATTTGCTCAATTCAAACTTTTTAATTTTGAAATTTTGGTATAAAATCAATTTAATTTTTGTCCAGGTTGGCACAGTTGTTACCAATGCCTTGATAAATGCAAAGAAGGCTGTTGATAAGTCCTCTGCAGATGAAGTAGAGAATGTACCTGTATTAGCTACTAGTGTTGGCTATGGTGTCTACATGGCAATTTCTAGCAACCTTCGGTACGTTCTTGCACCCTCTTTCTTATCTTCATTGTCTCTACTCTCTACCATATAATTTCTTATCATCTGACCATACAATAGTGTGTTCTTGGTATCAGACAATATTGACAAGTAGACACCAAAAGTTTGTGAAAAGTAGCTTATAGTCACCGAGGATATGACATTTTACTCATAGGCACACTTGTGAAAATGTAAATATGTACTAGCAGACATAATTGTTAGGGGTGCTCGTGGTTCGGTTGATGCCAGGAAACCTCTAATCCGCCATCCGTCTGCCAGATTGGCGGTTTGGAAAAAATCAATCCGCATCTATCCACCGGATTGGCGGATTGGTTGATGGATGTGAATCGGTTTGACGATTTAAACTTTTACAAATTTTGAACATAATACAACAGCTTGTCAATATTTTTTTTAGATAACAATCCACCTCAACATAATCAAAAGACTATCAAGTAAATTGTCAAATACCAATAATAAATAAATATAAGAAAATCATGCATTATCAAAACTATTTCATTACTTTTTTTCTATTTAAAAACTATTTAATTTGATTTTTTTTTAAAAATGACGAAATTAAGTCTTATATTTTTCACACAAAAATACCAAATATCAACACTTGCCATTTGATAAAAAGATTTCTAAATTGAAAACAAATTGAAAATACAACAAAATATCTAAACTCTTTTTCAATTGAAAACACAAACAGCATATCTAAACAAATTGAAAACACAAAATCTTATAAATTACTAAGGGTACTCGTGGTTTGGTGGTTTAGTTACGGCCAAAAGAATCTAAAATCCGCCATCCGTAAAAAGCTAGGCGGATTGAAAAAAATCAACCCGCAACCGTCCGCTTGTCATCATGCATTCGTCCAAAATGCGGTGGTTCGGTTCGGTTCGATCAATTTGGGCGGATTGAAATATCTGCTGAGCACCCCTTGTTAGTCGTTCTCTTTTTTCCTTTCGTTTTTATTGAGACCGCTTTTATATTTTTGTCTCTTTTGTTATAATATTAAGTAAACTTGCATTGAGTGTCCCAAAATATGTTGGTATATATTCAGCCCTCCAAAACAAAAAAAAAAACATCTGAATGCTACATAACCCAAGAGGATTAGAAAAATACTAGGGATACTAACAATCTTACTAACACATTCACAAGTTGATGTGGGTCCCATACCAAGTGATGGTTGATCTTATTAAAACTTGTGAGTATGTTAGTAAGATTGTTAGTAAATGTGTAAGTATCCCTAACATTGTTGAGAGGATTATGGATCCTTTATGTAAGTGTTTGAGCTACTTAGAGTGGTGTACATGATTGACTTGGTAGGAAGATATGCTAAGGGTGTGCAAAAAGTTGGGTTTTGCATATTTATAGTTGGGGGATCAGTGTAATATTATTCGTACAATATGTGGTGCATATTGTGTAACTCATATCGCATTGTAGACAAAAGATAGTATCGAAAGTGTTCGAACCACATAATCTTTTTTTGCCCATTCTTCGCAAGAAGCAACGAAAAAAGGGAACGGGCAAGTCCCAGCTAGTGCCAGTGAGAGTGACAGTGAGTTTACAGCGTTCTAGTTCTGCCTAACAGTACTACCTATGAAGCATGGACACGCCAGATTTCATGCCGTGGCGGTGTCTGACACGGGGACACGCCGTGGACACAAGGACACCCCGGGGACACGTATGGGACACGGCGGGGACACGCGTGTCCACCAAATCTGGACACAGAGAGCAAAAGAGAAGAGTAAAGGAGGAGCAAAGGTCAAGAGACAAACCTGGTCTTCGATCCAGTCGACTCGCCTGTCGACCTCCATCCAGTTGATCACCGTAAGTCTCTCTCTCGCCAGTCGACCTCTATCTATGATCCGTAAGTCTCTCTCTCTCTCGTCCCTCTCTCTCGCCTTCCTTCTCGCTCGCGTCTCTCGCTCTCGCCCTCGCTCTCACCCTCGCATCGATCGCGTCGATCGCTCTCTCTCTGCTCTGACCTGATCTGATTCATATAATATATATATATATATTTATTAGGTTTAATATTAATGTATCTATTAGGTATAATATATATATGGATTTATTTAATATTAATAAAAAAACATATCTTATATCTTATATTTTATATATATATATATATTAATAAAAAAAAAAGTAGATAAAATAAAATAAAAAATTAATAGGATCATATTTATTTAAAAATATAATAATTAAATAAAATAATTAACTTGTATTAAAATAAAAAAATTTATATAAAAAATTTTTTGCCGTGTCCCCAGCTGTATCTGTGTCTCCATTTTTTTAAAATTGCCGTGTCCTGTGTCCGTGTCCGTGTCCATATGCGTGTCCGTGCTTCATAGAGTACTACGCCTTCCTCCATGGCTGAACTTTCCTAGCTACCAAGCCCCTTTTCAAACCCTTGCTAGAGGATGAAAGGAAAGATGGAAAGATTCTCTGTGGGCTTTGTACTTTCGGTATAACTATTCGCTTTTTAGTCTTGCATGATAAAAGCTTCGTCTTGAAAATAACTATCGCGGACTCATATCATTGGTAATTTCAATTATGAGATATGTTTGTCTAGTACAAATTTGTATCGTATCACGCAATTCAACATGTATCGCATGATACATTAATCGCTTAATTTCTCATTCACCTTTGGCCCTGTTAATTTTTTTTCCCCTTGCCAATTACCATGGCTGCACTCATTGAATAGTCATAAGCCATGTTCTCAGAAAACCTAATACCAAAGAGACCCAAATCTAGATGAACATGAAAGGAACTTTGAACTCTTTTGTGCTGCAAGTGAATCTAATTTGGGTGAAAGGAACAACAAATTACACAAACAATCCATTGGATTTGAGTTTAGACTCAAAATTTGAGTCACAAGACTTGTTGGACTATGACAATAAACCATAGGATAAATAAGTTTGGGACTACTCATGTCTAAGCAAGTCTTGAAGAATGTCTTTGATTGCAAATCATCGACTAGATGCGCTCGAGATTGAAGCAAGTTGACTCAAGTTGAGCTCGAGTAGAGAATTCTAGAATATAGTAAATGGAGGAAGGTAACCTTGAGTGTTCTAGATACCTAACCTTTGGATCAAGTTGATCTTAGTCATCCATTGAGGAGATGAATGGCTATGTGAGGAGGAGAAATCTGATTTGGGAGGCATATAAATTGAGATGGTGTGATAGAGAACCACCAAAGAGGGGGTGGTGTGGTGTGGTGTGGTGAAACCCACTAACCCATATAGTGTGTTTGTTAGAGATAAGTATTGTTGGTGTTTTGTATTGATGAGTGTCTCTTGTGTATTTCATTGTGTATTTTTTGGATAAAATAAAATGGTAGTTTTTGTGGAATAGATCAGTAAGCATGGGGACTTCACCCTTCTTACTTCACTTCTATGCTTTTAGTTAAACTTGAATTTCTGAATGTGTTAAAAAAAAACTTGAATTTCTGAATATTGTTGTCAGATGCATCTCCAATTAGGTGTGACTATACCTTGCCAGGTCCTATGTCTCTGACAAGGATATATATTACAGGTTACCGTTAGAAGAGTATATTCAAATGCTCATAAAATATTAAAGTTTTCTGAACAGAATATTTTGCAAGGATGTGTTCTGTAAGGTTTTTTTTTTTTTTAAAAAAAAAAAAAAAAATACTTTACTAGGAATGTGTTTTTGTTCAACAGGTACCAAATACTAGCTGGGGTTATTGAACAACGAATTTTAGAACCCTTGTTGCACCAACACAAATTAATGTTAAGTGCAACTTGCTTCGCGGTCAGAACAGGAAACACGTTCTTGGGTTCATTATTGTGAGACTCTTTACCTTTTTTCTTTTAGAAAATTTTACAATCTATTCATTTTTTTAATGTCCTGCCTTGTTAAAATTTCAAAATACATTTTAACAGGTGGGTGGATTATGCACGTTGGATAGGCGTTCAGAAGGTTGAGGAAGTGGAAGAATAACGGGTGCATTCTGTTGCTTGATGTCGAGTTTGAAATTTGAAATGTTGGTTTGAAGCATTAGTTGACGTCACATAAAGTAGGTCAATGGATATTGATTGAATTATTTTGGGATTTATAGGTCTTGGTATACTTAGGTCATATTTCTCTGCTTGTGTGGATGGCTCATTGCCAATCTGATTTGTTGTTGTTGAATTACTTTTCACTTTTGTTTTATTTTCTTTTCATAATGTCTAGGGATAGCTATTAAAATTTCGATTAGAATCACTTTGAGCATAATTTTGAGCATTGAGAAACGTTAATGTTCTGCGTTGGTAATCATAATGGCCTATTAGGTTTAAACCCAAAAAAAGTTTCGTATTTGTTTGTATTATAAATATAAATATTGGAATTTGAGTTTCTATGGGTAAAATAATATGAATTTCAATTGAATTGTGAGGTTTTGAACGATCTAGTTCTGAACTAGTGTATGATTCTTAATTGTGTTTTGTTTGTAGTTGTCAATTTTTTGTTTAATTTTGGAAAGTGATTCAAATTGTATACTTAGGGTTGACTTTTTTTTCTTTTTTATTTTTATTATAGTGTTTTTGGCTTTTTTAGAAGAGAAAAAAACTAGGACAATTAGGTCGTCAGGTAATTTTTTATTTTTTGGGCTAAAAAGATATAATTTGATCAAAAGGATAACTATTTGTTGAAATTAATAAATTTTTTTCTTTTAAATTCACTTAATTTGTCTATCTATTAAAATTCACGAAGCATATTTTTCTCATTCAACACTTTATTTGTTGAATATTATATATTTTTTTACTTCACTACTACTTGTCGCTTTAGGAAACTACTTGACCCTCTTTAAATTAGATTTTTCACAAATTTTTCCTAAACTTGTTTGGTTTAACATTGTTTTTTTTTTTTGAAAATTGATTTTTGTTGTGTTTTTTAAAATTTTATTTTCCGTGATTTTTTTAAATATTTTATGCATTTTTTAATTTTTTTTTTAGATACACCTTATCTAAATACTTAAAAAAGTATAATATTTATAATTTTTTTTAAAAAAATAATTCACCAAATATAAGAAATACAAAAAAAAAAAAAATTATGAAAATTTAATATATTTTTGTATTGGGAGTTTTTTTGATAAATTCACTTTCTAAGAGTTTTATTCCATCTAACCTATATTCTTTTTGATTATTCCATTAGGTCCTATTTGAGATAAGAAGACCAAAATATCATTTTTATCTACTTATGTTCCATTTAATTCATATTATTTTCTTATGTTTCAATAAGTCCTATGGGTGACATAACTACCAAAATACCCCTAACGTGAATGTTCATACTGTCAATGTGAATGTTCATATCGTCAATGTGTAGGGGCCCGGCCCATGTCGATCCTTGTGGGTGCTCAGAAAAATTCAAGTCGGGCCGGGGCGGGCCTGGCCCGTTGACAATGTGAATATTCACATTGACATGTTAATATTCACATTAATAGGAGTGTAAAATTGACCCGCGTCCCGTGGCGGCGCGAAACCCGCTGGCGGCCCATGGACGGGCCGGGGCGGGCTCGGTTCGGCCCGTTGATAATGTGAATATTCACATTGACATGTTAACATTCACATTGATAAGAGTATAAAATTGGCCCGCGGCCCATGGGCGGTCAAAAGCTCGCCCGCGGCCCGTTGACAATGTGAATATTTACATTGACATATTAACATTCACATTGATAGGAGTGTAAAATTAACCCGCGTCTCGTGGTTGCCCGAAACCCGCCCACGGCTCATGGGCGGCACGGGGCGGGCCCGGCCCGGCCTGTTGACAATGTGAATATTCACATTGACATGTTAACATTCACATTGATAAGAGTATAAAATTGGCCAGCGGCCCAGGGCGGGCCCTACTCGGCCCGTTGACAATGTGAATATTCACATTGACATGTTAACATTTACATTGATAAGAGTATAAAATTGGCCCGCGGCCCATGGGCCGCCAAAAGTCCGTCCGCAGCTCGAGGCGGGCTTGGCCCGACCCGTTGACAATGTGAATATTCACATTGACATGTTAACATTCACATTGATAGGAGTGTAAAATTAACCCGCGCCTCGTGGCTGCCCGAAACCCGCCCACAGCCCGTGGGCGGCTCGGGGCGGGCCCGGCCTGTTGACAATGTGAATATTCACATTGACATGTTAACATTCACATTGATAAGAGTATAAAATTGGACAGCGACTCAGGGCGGGCCCGACCTGGCCCGTTGACAATGTGAATATTCACATTGATATGTTAACATTCATATTGATAAGAGTATAAAATTAGCCCGCGGCCCATGGGCGGCCAAAAGCCCCCTCGCAGCCTGGGCCGAGCCCGTTGACAATGTGAATATTCACATTGACATGTTAACATTCACATTGATAGGAGTGTAAAATTAGCCCGCGCCTTGTGGCTGCCCGAAACCTGCCCACGGCCAGTGGGCGGTCCGAGGCGGGCTTGGCCATTTTTTTAAAATTCTTTTTAATTTTTTCTACCAAAATTTTATTATTTTCCACAAAAAAATACATTGCGCCTCGGGCGGGTTGGGCCTCGGACCAAGCCTTGAATGGGCCTTAAGCAGGCCGATGGGCCGGGCCGGACTTCAAAATGATGGCCTAGGCCCTAACCTAGGGTCTCGGACATGCTCGGGCCCGGACCCAAACGAGCCTGCTCCGGGCCGTGGGCGGGCTTTGGGCAGCCCACGGGTCGCGGGCTAATTCTACATTCCTATCAATGTGCATGTTAACATGTCAATGTGAATTTCACATTGTCGACGGGCCGGGCAGGGCTTACCGCGGGCCGCGGGCCGCGGGCAAGCTTTGGACAGTGGGCAAATTTTACACTCCTATCAATGTTAATGTTAATATGTTAATGTGAATATTCACATTGTCACGGGTCGGGCCAAGCCCGCCTCGGGCTGCGGTTGGGTTTCGGGCTGCCCACGGGCTGCGGGCCAATTTTACACTCTTATCAATGTGAATGTTAACATGTCAATGTGAATATTCACATTGTCAACGGGCCGGGCCTGCCCCGGCTCGCAGGCGGGTTTCAGGCAGCCCACGGGCCAATTTTACATTCCTACCAATGTGAATTTTAAAATATAAATGTTCACATCATGAAATTGCTAACCGTTCAAAAAATATTTATAAGGGTATCAAAATTAAATATAAGGGCATAAATGTCCAAGAAAATAGTGTAAATTAAGAAAAAAGACTTTATGGAATAAAACTATACATACATGGGACTAAATGGGTTAAAAAATTCCTTCATGGACTTCTTGGGTTAAAACACTTCTAAATGAGATTTATCAATAAAAATCCCTTTTGTATTTTGTTGTTTTAATGAATTTTTTTTAAATAATTTTGGGAGTAAAAAAAAATTTAGGGTCCCTGATATTAAGACTTTCTAGTATAAAGGACATCTAATATTTTTATAATGTCTAAGGTCTCTCAATATGATCCAGAAAAATTCTGTCCAGAGAAGTTTTGGTCTAGAGAAATTCTGTCCAAAGAATTTTTGTCCAGAGAAATTCAAAATTTCTCTGGCCTTCCTTTTCTCCAGAGAAATTCAAAATTTCTCTGGCTGCATGGTTAGAAAAGAAGGTAAACTTAATCAATATTAAAGTTGTATCACAAGTTAGAACTGAATTTTTTCTGCTTTGAACTAAAATTTCTCTGGGTTGGTCCAGAGAAATTCTCTGGTTTGAACTGAAATTTCTCTGGGTTGGTCCAGAAAAATTATCTGATTTTAGCTGAGCTTTAACACGATCTGGATCAGCAGTTGGCTGGTCAATTTTGTTTATGATTGGGATTATTGTCAGGTTAAATTCAAAAGCAAAGATAAAAGTTATCAATAGTTCACTCCATTGAGTGAATAAACAACAATAGCAACCTATATATCTGAGTTAGAAAAGTACCCAAAATGTGCATGTCAGCACGGTAGGTATACTAAAATTATCCTTATTCAATCGTCTTCAGATATGGTTCACTGACATGTAATTTCTTGGTACTTCTTTGAAGTTTAATTATGTGTATGTAGACTTATAGATATCAAGGAGCTCTACAAACTAAATATGCCAATTGCCATGAAAGGCATGAGGAAGCTACATGACAGCTGAACGTATACCAACAGTCAACGGTATGTCCAGGTGTCATATAACCAACTCAGGGCTCATATGAAATCTGGTGTGTAACCAGCTTGCCTCTTGATGTTAACCTCAAAACTTTTTTTGAGGATTCAAAACAAGTTTGTGCTTCACAGGCAAGAAGTTGCACCTTACAACCACCTCCCTTGCAGGAAGTTTAACACACTAATCAACAGATCTACGAGAGTAAAATGACACAGTAGAAAAGAATATCACATACTTCGATTTCATCAAGGTTCACTCCATTTTCATTAAGAAATGACAAAAAGTTGTCAAGGCTGTCATCAGTTGGCCGGTAATGTCCACTATATGGCGATATAGACTGAAAAAATAAATTAAAAAAATGTCACAGATCCTATGCTAGGGAATATCTATCAGTCAACTGTGATACTTCATTTAGATGTATGCACATGTGCCTGTATACATATGTTTTGCTGAATAGAAAATATTCTGTTCACCAGAGACAGGGTATCAAAACCTCTACAGAAAGTTGAATCATCTAATGTGTTTTACATATTAGTTAAACAAGTCTTAAAATAAGAGCACTTCCAAGATTGTAGAGAGAAACCTAAGTTCATGGCCATACCATTCTAATATTTTACACAAACCAGCTTTTCCTGGCATGATTTGTAGATCACAATGAGATACATTTTGTTTCTATAGACATTAAAAAAAAAAGAAAAAAAGGAAACTCCATCCAGTCTCCTCTTTTTCAAGGGTTGTTTCAAGCTACTATTGACCCTACTATTGACCAGCAAAAAAAATCAGTTAGATACTTGAGCAGCTGCCAGTAGGAATTGATATGCACATACGTGAATGGGTAGTAGACTAGTAGTTCATTCATTTGCCAGACTATGCACATTTGACGTGAATTAGAGCTTTACTGATTACAGTAACTAACAAAGGCAGTAGATTCTTGTTATGCTAAAATTGGAAGTTCTAAAATGCACATGTTGTGACTCATCATATATGATGAAACAATTTGTTCAACAAGGCAATGCCCAAATCCAAAAGATTGAAATACAATAATTGATCTTCGTTTTCATCTAGTAGAGAAAATCGTTAAAAGCAGTTACAATCAGTCAGCAGACAGGTGTGAAGATTTTCCATGAAATTGACATTAGTTGAATTATTGTGTTTTCTGGTCCAGAGAAATTCAAAATTTCTCTGGCCTTCCTTCTCTCCGGAGAAATTCAAAATTTCTCTAGCTGCATGGTTAGAAAAGAAGGTAAATTTAATCAAATATTAAAGTTGCATCATAAGTTAGAACTGAAATTTCTCTGGGTTGGTCCAGAGAAATTCTCTGGTTTGAACTGAAATTTCTCTGGTTTGGTCCAGAAAAATTTTCTGATTTTAGCTGAGCTTTAACACGATCTAGATCATCAGTTGGCTTGTCAATTTTGTTTATGACTGGGATTATTGTCAGGTTAGATTCAAAAGCAAAGATAAAAGTTATTAATAGTTCACTCCATTGAGTGAATAAATAACAATAGCAACCTATATATATATATATATATAAATTAAAATGTGTTTTTGTGCAAAGAGAAAACAATTAATGAAGAACATAAAACTAGTCATCGTCTTTTTCTTCGACGGCGGCGACAGCGATCACGATCGGACGTGGAGGAGCCAGGAGAGGCGGGAGACGGTGAATCCGAAGGGAGTGGTGTTGTGGAGAGTGAAAATGCGGTGGCGGCGGCGACGTCGTTGACGGTGTCGGGATCGTTTAAGAGTTCAAGGAGGCGAGCTCCGCAGAGGCCGCCAAGTTTGGACGCGGATAAGTTCTTGAATTTGCTGCACAGGTTGGATCCGGTGAAGGTGGAGCTCAATCGGCTGGAGAATGAAGTCAAGGGTGAGGAACAAGAGTTGATCTGGACAGGTCTGAGAATAGAGAAGTTTAGAGAGAGACAGAGATGAGTTTTAATTTGGTAAGGTCAAATTTCTTTGTGATATATTGGTGTGGAAGTTGAGGGACTTTCGACATTATAAAATAATATTGTGAATCTCTTCCATTACTAAAAATGGGAGAGGGACCTTAGACTAATTTTCTCAAAAAAAAAATGAGGTGGCATTTAATTTTTTTTTAGCTAGTGATAAATGGCTTAGTGATTTTTTTGACTAATTTTTTTAAAGCAAAAAATTTAACTAGGCCCTATTTGGGAAGGAGTTTTTTTTGACAAAAATAGTCAATAAAGATAAAATATGCTAAAATAACTAATAAAATAAAAAAAAGTCATATCCAAATTATAATTATTTTATTTTTTCTCTTACAGCTATCAAATAAACTATATAAAAAAAAAACTAATTATCTTTCCCAAGATAAACTATAAAAAAAACTAATTATCTTTCTAAAGATAACTTTTTAGTTAGGCTAAAATAGACACATACACACACCAAAAAAAAGAAAAACCCAACTAAAATAACCAAGTTGCCAAACAAGCTCTAGGAATCAATTTTCATTCTAATTTGTTTCAGAAGGTGGAATCATGAAGGCTAAAAAAAAAACATTTCCTTTGTTATGGTCCTAATTTAAACTGATTATTGAAAATGTGAATATAAACCTCTTAAACACTTGCCTCTTATAAACTGATTTGTTAGAGTTTCCACTCAAAAACATTTGTATAGTTTGGTATAAGATTGGACCAACTCAGGTGTTCCACCAAAATTTTGAAAGGGTAAGAATAGTTTTTTCTTTTTTCTTTTTATTTTTAAGAATCAGTTATGAGTTCATCAAGTTCCCACCAAAGGAAATAAAAAAGATTAAAAAAATTTGGGGTTGCAATATAAGAACATTTTTGCAACCATATGCTATGCTCATGCTGCATTTTATTTAACCAATTATCTCATCATCCTTGCAATCTCTTAATCTGACATCTGCAGTGTCCATGCCATCCACGTGTACGATGTCACAACATTCACTTCTTCCAAACTGTGTGAGAGAAAAGGTTAATTAGACAAATATAAATGACTAGTAAATTAATTTCTTTCACTAAATAATATTTCCCTTTTTATATAGCATCTTTTTGTTAGATAAAAAACCCTATGTAGCTTAGAAAATTGTAATAAAACAATCAACTCCAGTTGGTAGTTCGAAATATCAGTGGGTCGAATGGCTCGAAATCTCAAAACGACGTCGTTTTAGGTTTTTTTTGTATTCTCTTACCGGTAAGAGAATATTTTCGACCCATTCGACCCTTCACTTTCGAGCTACCAGCCATTTTCCTAAAACAATTCTTACTTCAAACAAAATTAAGGTAAAAATACCACCACACTCAATTTGCAGCACTGAAGTAGTAATGCTACATAAATAAAAAAAAATTAACATAAAATGATGTAATAAATTTTGATTTTATTACTTTAAGTTTAAAACTTATAATTTATATTTTTGAAAATACAACAACCACATCATTAGTTTCATTAATTCAGTATAAAAATTCTAGAAGTATATCATTTTCTACAATAGAAATTACCAAAAGAAACATATACATGTTACACACTTACATCAATGAGCTTAGTTGCTGATGAGAAGACTTGAATTTTGGAGATTTTATTTGCAAAATGATTGCCACTCAATGTACAATTTGGGTGGCGCAGTGGTGTCGATCGAAGGTAGGTCGTCAAAATTTGGTTCCTTAAAGTTTTCCCTCCGGATTCAAAGAAGAAGATGTTAGGTATTTCACATGGCCACCTTGTATTGAACATGAACATTGGTAGCTTTGCGTCCTCTAACCATGGCCTAAACGTCTCAAGCGGTCTCTTTAACAAGGTTCGCGCGTAAATTTTTTCATAAATGTGGGCAGAATATCCCCATGAGACAGAAAAAGACCAGTTTCTTGGCCTGTCATAGCAAATGGTTTGTTGAAGCAATCGTGATTGATCAATTTTCGCCGCCTTCATGAGGTGGTTTGTGGATTGGATACGGTCCATGGAGGGGAAAATAGGGTTTACATAATCGAAGTGGTGGAGGGACAACAATGGAGCTTGTGGATGGGCTGATAGGAAACCTGATATATCCCCCCTTAGATCAATCTGCATCCATTAACAAATGCAATATTGACTTGTGTTTGAGTGTGATATTTCTCTTACTTGCAGAGTGAAATTTCACGTAATTCACCATGAAGTTGTAAGATGGTTAAGACATTTTCTTTCCATCGTTGAGTGTGTTTGTGTAAATATTCCAAGTCGTGATGTGTTCTAAGTCTCTGTAAATGTTCTCAATTCGATCCTTGTAGTATTAATTGTTTTAATTTTATCCTTCAACTTTTCATATCGTGTCAATTTAATTTAATTGATAACGTTCATTTAAAAATTGGATTGAAATCAACAGAATAAAATACTCCATTCACTCTCTTCAAGACGATTGAGAGATTTGCATCCAATTTAAAATGGTCCATTCCTTTTGAATGGATCATTTTGTTCTTGATTTCTGTCCAATTTCATAATGAATGTTATCATTTAGATTAGGTTGACAAAATATGAAAAATTAAAGAAAAAATTGATGCAATTAGAATTTTACAGAGACTAAATTGATACAAGAAAAAAATTACAGAAAGCATGAGTATAATTTGCCATTTTTTGTTTGAGAAGGCATAATTACCTGATGAATACCTTTCTCGGCAGTAAAAGAAACTCCAAATTCATCTACACAATACTGAGTAATCAGATCAGCTGAATTGGCATATGGGTATCTCCTAATGCACCCTTCCAAATCCTTCACCATTGCTGCAGCCAAAGGGTAGCTCAATGCTATTCCAGCCCCACCAAACCCTTGTTCAAATGAGAAAAAAAAGTTTGACAAAATAGTCTCTGCTTGTCCCCCAATGTACAAGTACTTACTATGATCATACTTTGCTAGAACACTAACCCAATTGTCCACAAAAAAAATGGAATCATCAAACCCCATCACATACCATCTCACCCCATCATCTCCCTCTCTCAATGTCTCCGAGAGTGCAAGCACCATGCGAATCATTCTTGGTGCTAGATGTTTTGACTCCTGTTCTAATTTAGAGTAATCCTCTGAGATCCTTAGAGGCGGAGAGGTTAAAGGCCATGGTAGGAGATCCTGGGTGGGAGGTTTGTCGAGGAAGAGGTATCCACGTGTAACGTTTGGTCGCCACCATGATTCAACATAAGGCCTCCTCGCTTTCCATGAGTTGATAGAGCTTACAAGTCCAAACACAAGGTGGGTGATATTAGTGGGAGAATTATCACTATGGCAAGCTTGGAAGGGTGAGGTGAACTTGGAGGATGGGTAATTGGAATGCTTGAAAAGGAAAAGGTAAACCAATAAAAGGGCTAGCCCTGAAGGGAAAAGTGTTTTGCATATTCTCAAAGTGAAATTATTGGATGAAAATTGATGTTTTTGTTTTGATGAAGTGAACTTGGTGGTAGTTGGAGATGGCATTGTAAAGAATAACTAAATGATATTGAATGAAGACTATAGTATAGTATATAATCTCAATTCATTGAAAAAAAAATTACGTTCTCATTGGTGGTGCCATTTTGGATACAAACACTGACATAATAAAAATTCTACTAGGGAAAGAGAAGAAAAGAGGAAGGGAAAAAAAAAAGAAAAAGGAAAAAGTATTTAAACTACTCATTAAATTTTAGAACAAATATTCAATGAGTTTAAATGAAGTTGTTACTACTTGCAATAAAGTTGTTATAAACCATTGATATAATTAGTTGCAGGGATTTAACATTGAAAGCTTTAAAACAGTGAAACTAAAGTCATATCTTTAATTTCCAATGGCATAACTTCAACTAAAAAATTGATAACTAGTGATGCAATTTGATGCATCTCATAATTATAGCTTTTGTGCAAATATCTGTAAAGATGTGCAAGAAAAAATAAAATAAAAAATTGTCCACTCAATAAATATAATTAGTTGATCTTGTTCAAAAAAAAAAAAAAAAAAAAAAAAAAAAATTACAGTGAGAAATTAAGATCCACAACATTTAACTTAGGCAATTATCTCATCATCCTTGCAAGCCCTGAATTTGATCTCAGTTATGTTCTTCGTACTCACTTTTACAACGTCACAACATTCACTTCTTTCAATCTGTAAGAGAGAGAGAGATAGTAAATATGAATGACTCGTTCATAATATGGAGAGAAGGGGCAAATAATTAACAATGACTTTTTCATATTAAATTGTCACTACAAAAAATTAATGTTTAAAAGACTAAAAATTTAGGGACAAAATTATTTTATAGGGATCAAATATTTTTGTTACGAAAAGTGTCATTACATTTTTAGCAACGAAAATTGGACATTAGTGATGAACTATTATCTTTTTGGGACCAAATTTTTTATCTCAAAAAATAAACTATTTTGAGATCAAATTATTTTATCCCTAAAAGTGTATTTATTAGTGACATTTTCAAAATTTTGTCGTAAAAGTTTTATTTTTGACTTTTCGGAACGATCTTTTAACAACTATTCGCACGACAATAGAAATTAATCCCTAAATGTTTTTTGCAACAAAATTTTCACTTTTAGAGACAAAAATTTGGTTTCTAAAACTCGTATATGTTGTAGTATGTTTATTTGAAAAAAAATTAATATTACTCTATGGGGGGTAAATTAATTTCTTTCCCAAATGTAATTACCTAGTTTTGCTTGAATATTTGTAGGTGCCTAATATTTTCTAAAAAGAGTTAATATGAAACATGATTTAGACTCACCTCAAGGTGCTTTGTCATCGGCGAGAACACCCGAACTCTAGAGATATAATCAGCAGAGTGATTTCCACTTGATGAACAAGCTGGTAACCCACGTGGCGAAGATCGAACATAAGTTGTAACAATTTGGTTGTTCCCTCTGGAACTATCAATGGATTCGAAGAAAAAAACGTGAGGAGCTTCGCATGGATCAACAAAAGGTGGCCACCGTGTGTTGAACATATAGAATGGTGGTTTTGCCTTAGACCATGGCCTAAATGTCTCAAGTGGCCTTTTCAAAACACTTCTTGGCAACACTTTTTCATAAATATGGGCAGAGTAGCCCCATGATATGGAAAAAGACCAGTTAGTTTGTTTTTGGTAGCAAATAGTTTGTTGCAACATACGAGACTGGTCGATTTTTGCAGCTTTCATGAGGTGGTTTGTGGATTGGAAACGGTCCATGGAGGGGAAGATTGGTTCTACCATGTCGAAATGGTGGAGGGAGAGTAATGGAGATTGTGGGTGAGATGATAGAAAACCTGATATGTCGCCGCGTAGATCAATCTGCATTGTATATATCCATTCACAAATAATTTTAATTTCCATTTGAACTTTGTTTTTGTGTGAATTTGTTTAACAAAAGAAAGTTTTATGAAAGCCAATTATACACTTCTAAGAAAATAGCATGTTTTGTTTGTGTTATAATTTTGTGTCAACATATATCTTTATTGTGCGTCCGTGCTGGTGAACTTGAAGCCCCAAATGTCTAACTTTGTTTTCTTTTCAATTTTAACATAGATATGTAAACTTGAAACTCTATCCCACTCCACAACTGCCACTTGTTTGTTTTCCTTTTACAATTTCAACATCAGCAATTAATTGTACATACTTCAAAAACAGAATCAATGGTTTACATTTATTATGAATAACCCATATCCCACTAACTCTAAATCTACACTACACACTCACTTTTAGAGTAACATTCAAGATATATTTTTATAGTTGACAACATTTTTTTATTTCAATATAGATATGTGAACTTGAAAGGCACATCCCAGCCCAAAACTACCGCTACCTCCAGACTATAGTGAATACATAGAGAAAAAATTGAATTAGAAAACCACAAAGAAAACCTCTACCTCCATATTTTTTTGTTGTTGATATTTTCATGTCATGGAATTGTTAATCCCTAAAGAAAATTTTAAATGCATAACATTATATCACAAAATAGAACACAATCTTATGGGACTTATTAAATATATAGGTCACACTCTATACGAGAAAATTGCACGTAGAAAAACTGTATAGAAAAGGAACAATGCTAAATAATTACCTGATGAATTCCCCTCTCAATAGAAAATGGAACCCCCAACTCATCTACACAGTACTTAGTAATCAAATCTGCTGAATTCAAATATGGGTATCTCCTCAAACACCCTTCTAAATCTTTAACCATTGCTGCAACCAAAGGATAACTCAAAGCAAATCCAGCTCCACCAAACCCTTGAGCAAATGAGAACCAAAAATTGGACATAATAAACTCCGATTGTCCCCCAATGTAAACGTACTTGGTATGATCATATTTCCCCAAAATATCAACCCAATTGTCCACAAAAAAGATAGAATCATCATCCCCCATCACATACCACCTCACTCCCTCGTCGCCCTCCCTAAACACCTCCAAAATCGCATGCACCATGCGAGCCATGATTGGCGCTACATGTTTTGACTCTTTTACGATTTTGGATATGTCATTGGACACGCGAAGAGGAGGAGAGGATGGCGGCCAGGGGAGGAGGTCATCGGTGGGGTGTGTGTCGAGGAAGAGATATCCACGTGTTGCGTTGGGGCGCCACCATGACTCGATATATGCTTTTCGGTATCTCCATGCATTAACAGAGCCTACAAGGCCAAAAACAAGGTGGGTAAGATTGGTGGGAGAGGAATGATTGGTATGAGTGAGGTTATTAGGTTGCTGGGAAGGTGGTGTCACTGGCCATATGTGTTGTAAGGGGGTGAAGAATTGAGAAGATGGGCAGTTGGATTGGGTAAAAATGAATATGTAAGCTAAGTATAGGACTAGTCCTGAAATTCCAAGAGTTTTGCAGAGGTTCACATAAAAATTATCTGATGAAAATCTGCTGAACTTGATGGAAGTTGTTGAAGAGTTCATGGTGAGGATGACGGAAACAATATGTTGATGAAGAACTAGGTGGGAATGGGATAGAAATCAATCCGTAGGGACTTGTATATCTTGACTTTGTTCTGAAGAATCATTGTACACATTTTTATAAAGCTAAGTTAATTAAAAGTAATGAATAAATTATAACTAGCCCTATAATTTTTGCATAATTATATAATTATATAGCACTCTCTTGAAATATAAATTTCATACTATATGTATTATGTATTGGCTCATACTGTTAGTCATCAAACGGATAAAAAGAAATGATGAATATGACTCGAGTAATGCTAGAGATTCAAAAGTTATATTAAAATTTTTACCAAATATCTTATATGAATGTGTGATAAACATTTGATAGAAATTTCGATAAAACTTTCAGGCTCTCTAACATTTTTCATATGACTCACACGACATGAAGCTCACATAGGTTCCACAACTTCATAAGTATTTTTATAAAATATTTAATAATATATGTAAAGTCTTTAGCATTTTTTATAATAATTTCATCAGATTCATTAGCACTGTTAAATTTGTCATGATTGTAAAGAAAATTAATATAATTTTGTTAAGATCACCATAGTTGTAAAGAAGATTAATTAATTTATAGTAAAGAAGATTAATGTAATTTTTTGAAAATTATTGCACTAACTATAATAAATTCATTAATATGAGTTCGCAAATTACGAGATGAAGTGTGTGGTTGAAGTGCTAGTTACTCTTATAATAGCTGTCTATTAGTTAGTAATAAGGTCAAACAAGAACAAATCTGTCTCAACAAGCATCATTGCATCATATAATAAATTAATGAAGCTGATAACCCTATCCTACTCAATTTTACTAAATTAGTATGAAGCAAAAAGTCATACAAAGTCTGCTCATGTCACCCTTTGCTTGTAAGAGTTTTCCTTGAGCACATGGAATTTCTTCACTTACACTCGTTGAATTTTCTTTACAAGAAATTGTGGTTGAAAAAATTATAATAATGTCAAGACAATAATTATTTTTCAATATAATATAGTTATTATCTTATGTGTTAATATTGTATTGATTTAATGAGTCCATCAATTTGTACTTGTTATTAATACATTAGACGATAAACACAATATGATAACAAAATAAGACCATGTGAACTTGAACTGCTCAGCATAAAAGGGTATAATTTTCCTTTCTCTGCATAGCATATTAAAAATATAAATAATAAAATTATTACTATATTAGAACATGTGTTCAAAAATTATTCCTCTTTAATAACTTAAAATTTTAATGCATAACTATAGTGAAATTGTTATGCAAATTGTCTAATTGGAAACACTTATTTAATTTAAAATTTGAAATTGCATACTTAATCAGTTTTATTTTGAAAATTTAAGATGTATGTCAAAACTTTTTATATTTTCAGGTTATTTATATTTTCAGCTAAAAAATTTATAAAAAGTTTTAACTTTATTTTTTAAGTTGTAAATAAATTTTGCCAAAAAGGTCTTTTAACTGTCTTATTATCCAAACAATAACACTAAATTATATACAATTTCCTACTAATTAACATACGAAGGCCAAGTTTGGAAACTTGTAAAAAAGTTAAAAAGGTTAAAAAGTTACTCAAAAAGTTAAAAAGTTAACACTATTCATCAAAAATCAACAATTACGGCTGCACAATTCCCAATTTGAATTTTTCCCTATAAATCAATTTTTATAATTTTTTATTATACATTTTTTTATAAAAAGTCAAAAAGTTAATCCAAACATCCATATTTTCAATCTCAATTTTTTAGTTTAAAAAGACAAAAAATACACTTATTAAGGATACTCAAACAACCCTTAACTCTATTGCATATAAGCACATCTCTCTGTCTCTCTCTCATTGTGCATTAAAGTTTGGATCAAATCAAATCAAAAAAAAAAAAAAAAAAATCACAAGGAAAAAGGACATGCAAAAACAATAAGGCTTGGTTTGGGAAGTGGGTTGGCTTTTTGGCTTTTTGGCTTTTTTGGCTATTTTAGCCTGGGCTTAAAAGCTTGGTTTGGGAAGGGCTTTTTGGCTTTTTGGCTTTTTTGAGTTTTTTTGTGAGAGAAGAATGTAATGATTATGGGTTGGATGTGATGTTTTGTTTGTTATGGCTAAAATAGCCTATTTTGTTTTTTGTGGCTAAAATAGCCAAAAAAGCCTCCAACCTCACTTGCCAAACAGAGGCTAAATAGAAAATTTTGACTCTTGGACTGCAAGGCAAAAACACCTTTTGAGGAGCTATATATATTTAGAGCAATGGTGAATTTTGGTTTGTCCAAATATTTGGAATTTGTACATACCGATTGTTTGGTCGGTCATCTGATAATAAGAGTGATAATCGCGATTGACAAGACTTGTATTAATTGTCCTGATGGTCATCGAAGAAGTCAATCAGTATGCACAAATTTAGATGATTCTAATAAATTTAAATTCAGTGAATAAATTATTTTTGATGTATTTATTGTACATGCAAATTTACTTTTCAAGTCATATTTACTTTTCAAGTCATATTATGTTATGTTCTTCCTAGCTTTGATTGTAAAGAGACGCTCGTGCATGTGTGTGGTTTAAGGGATTAAATAACTAATATTGTGTTATGTTCTAAAGTTTGGTTGCAAAGATACTCCACATATCCATGTGCGTTGTGGATAAATTATAAATACACCCTTTAAGTTTATTTAAATTATAAATTATTTCTTGTAATTTTAAAAATTATATTATATTTTTAAAATTTTTAATTTCATAATAAATAAGTCCTTTTATTAATAAATTATCAAATTAATTAATAGTTTTTAATAATGTTAAAATTTTATTTAAATTAATAATTTAAATAATTTTATTATTTTATAGGTGAACAGTTAGAAATTTTACTTTTTCAATTAATTTTGTTGAATAAAAAATTCTGACATGGAGGTATTTATAATTTTTCAAACCACCAATCCAAATACATGGGTTTTCCCCTCTTTTTCTTATCCATTGGGTAGGGAAAGTGATATTTTTTAAATATCCACAGGGGATGGGTTGGGGATGGGTACCCACTAATTTCCCCATATGTTTTTTTTTTTTTAATTTTTTTTTTAAGATTCACAACCAAAACTAAATATACATTCAATCTTTTTTTCTTTTTTTTTTTTATTTATTTTTTCAGGTTCACAACTTCTTTTTTTTTTTAAAGATCCACAACCAAAGCTAAATATACCTCCAATTTTTATTTTATTTTATTTTTAAGGATCACAACCATTTTTTTTTTAATTTTTAAGATTCACAACCAAAGCTAAATATACATTCAATCTTTTTTCTTTTGTTTTTTTTAAATTTTTTTTTAAGGTTCACAACCAAATATATATATATATATATATATATTTTTTTTTTTAAGATCCACAACTAAAGCTAAATATACCTCAAATCTTTTTTTATTTTATTTTTAAGGTTCACAACCATTTTTTTTTTAATTTTTAAGATTCACAACCAAAACTAAATATACGTTCAATGTTTTTTCTTTTGTTTTTTTTAAAATTTTTTTTTTTTAAGGTTCACAACCAATTTTTTTTTTTTTTTTTTAAGATTCACAACCAAAGCTAAATATACATTCAATCTTATTTTATTTTATTTGGCTCAACAATAAAATCAAATACACATTAATTAACATTGTTACATTATTCTTGTCAAATTTTATGCATATTTAGAATTTTTTAAATTTATTTAAAAAAATTAAGGACACTGTCTAGTGTAGGTTTCGGTTTGCTTTTCCATGTTATTTTATTTTGTTATGTATTGTAATTTTCAGAATGATTTGCTTGTTCTGAAATTTCAATTAACGAGTATGAATTTATTTGTTTTATGTTATCACACAATTTATACAACATATATATATATATATGTATATATATATATATATATATATATATATGTATTTGAAAATAAGAAAATTGTAGAGAATCAAAACAAGCATGAGTCGTGATTGGTTAGAAATGATGGGTACAAAGATTTATTTGTTAGAAAAACAAAAAGGGAATACAAAGTCTTACTAAATAATTTTTTTTAAATTAAAAGAATTTTTCTTAGTTATGAACAGATTTAGCTGAAATCAGCTTGTTTCCCAATGTTATGCTTCATTTATTTAGATAGAAAATATTTTTTAATGAAAAATATTTTTTATAAAAAAATTAAAAATATATTTTTTTATATTTGGTGGTGGTGGTGATGGAACGAAGGTGAAAGTAGAGATTGTTACATAGTGGTGGGGTGATGGCGGCAGTGATGATGGTAGTGGCTATGGTGATGGTAGCGTGACAGTGAAAGTGAGAATAGTGGTGATGGTGTTGTGAAATTAGTAAAAATTTAATTGAAAAAACATTTTTTATTTTTTAAAAGCAACAAACAACATAATTCGTGGGGGACTAAAGGAAGAAGATGGAGGATGGATTGGGTGAGGTAATGGATAGATATCTTAAAATGAGTGGTTCAGATTTGTTAAAGCTATAATTAGATTTTGGATAAATTAAAATGAATGGTTCAAATTTGCTAAGAGAAAGATGGTTTAATGTCTAAAATGTCCGTGGCTAAGAGGTCAACAAACAATTCATTGTTTATGCCCTGATGCAATTTAATATGAGTCTTATAACACTTTCTTCAAATAGGTTCTTTCATATTTTATTTCTTCAAACAGGCTCTTATGACATTGTACTCAGGTTCTTATAACATGTAGGGGAGAGAGTGAGAGTGAGAGTGAGAGTGAGAGTGAGAGAGATGGTTGTATTTTTTTTTTAATCTTCCACGTTCTTCCACATTTTTTTTTTCAATTACTAAAACTTATTTGATTGTCTCAAAATTATATATTTGATTATTATAAAAAATTTTTTTTAATTAATTAATTAATGTGTATTTGATTTTGTTGTTGAACCAAATAAAATAAAATAAGATTGAATGTATATTTAGCTTTTGTTGTGAACCTTAAAAAAATAAAAAATAAATAAAAAAATAAGTTGTTAACATTAAATATATTAAAAAAGAAAGAAAAAAGATTGAAGGTATATTTAGGTAAAACCTTTATAAAAAGAAAAAAGAAAAAAAAGAAGGTTGTTAACATTAAATATATTAAAAAAGAAAGAAAAAAGATTGAAGGTATATTTAACTTTTGTTGTGAACCTTAAAAAAAAAAAAATTTGTTAACATTAAATATATTAAAAAAGAAAGAAAAAAGATTGAAGGTATATTTAGTTTTTGTTGTGAACCTTAAAAAAAAAATGATCAAAAATGGGGATTAACATTAAATATAAAAAATAAAAATGAAAATTAAAGTGGGTTGGAGAAAATCCATACCCATTAAAAAATAGAGAGGGTGGTACCCATGGGGAATGAAGAAAATTTATTATAGGGGAATAGGGATGGGGAATTAATATCCACCCCATTGCCCCCCATTGCCATTCCTATTAGGGAGAGTATTTGTAATTTACCCCGGGTATTGGTCAATCCTTGAATATACAAAATGAAAAATTACGATTATATTTGAATTACGAATTTAAGTAAAAATTTAAAAAGAAAAAGAATTAAAAAGAAAAAGAAAAAAGTATATTTTTCTTTTTCTTTTTAAATTTTTACATAAATTCATGATTCAAACACAATTTTAAATTTCTATTTTATATACTTTTCTGAAAATAAAAGTTACTATCATACATGATAAATGCATTTGTGTCTAGAAAGCCATCATGATTTTTCAAATGTCAAAGTATGGTGTAAATTATTCCAAACAGTTAGGTGTATGTTAAATCCACCTACACCACAACACACCTCTTCTGGATCTTTCTTTCGATCACATTATCAAACCCCAAATCAGGGAGACTCATTCAGGCCACTTCTCTATTTTATTTTCTTATTTCACGTAATGTGACAAGAAAAGGAACACGTAAAAAAAGATAATTTAATATTTATGTATTTTCGTATCAAAATTTAATTTATTTTTTCATAAAATCTTTTAATTGGTGAAAGAAATTATAAATTTCAGTACGATAATATATTATTTTGAAATTATTGTTTTCCTTTTCAGATAAAAAATTTGAGATGAACCGAATATAAAATAGAAACAATATTTGATCACTTGATATATGACATCTACGCCCCTAATATATTGGTGAAAATAAAAACTACATACATATCGATTGATATTTACGTATCAAATTGGATTAAAAATTATTTTTTTGTGAGTGTCGGTGTCAAAATAGCCCAATACCAGCTTGGTCAAGCCTAAATAATTTAGACTGAGGGTATCAATCCATTTAGGTCGTATATTTATTTGGACAGATTATGTGAGATTATTTATTAAATCCTTTAAATTGTATGTCATATCACATATTTGAATTGGTATTGCATTATGAAAACAGAGTAACAAAATCTTATCCAATACAAACGTTCTTAGGGCCTTGGGCGTACTCTAAGATTCAAAGCTAATTGAATTGAGTGTAAAGCCCTCAAAAACAAATTCATCATAATATACATTTACGATAAATAGAAGAGATTTTATATTACAATCATCAGAGTATTCTTATAAAATGTATTACATGTTGACAACAAAAGTAAATGTCCTATAGGCTTACAACTTTCCAAGTCAATACTTGGTTACAAAAAGGAGAGTACTAACTCTACACAGAATAAGCCATTGGCTTGATATACATGTAATACAACAAAAACAACAAAAAGGAGTCTGACAGCCTCAAGCCTCCCAAGCTACGTCCTTAGAGGTGACATAACACCTGTACCTGAAAATGATGTCCCATATAGGGTGAGCCAATACCCAGTAGAGATATGCTAAACATAATATGAGCAATAACTAAAATATTAGCACTTGATAAATATTTAACTCATATAAACCAATATACAGTACAATCCAGTTCTATAATCCTTCACTTAACAAAAACTCAATTTATAAACACGGCTCAGAACCTGGCTAAACAATTTAAGTGAGACTACATCTCATGCCACCAATACTTTCAACTGCCATTTTACGAAAATTGCGTCCGCGGGATTCAGCACTCATGTGTAATTATTTTCTTATGGCCATTTTACGAAAATTTCATCCGCGGGACTCGACACCTATGTATAGATATTTTCGAATTGCCATTTTACAGAAATTTCATCCGAGGGATTCGGCACCCATGTATAATTATTTTCGAATTGCCATTTTACGAAAATTTCATCTGTGAGATTCGGCACCCATGTATAATTATTTTCGATTTGCCATTTTACGAAAATTTCATCCGCGGGATTCGGCACCCATGTATTCAAGTTCTCATCATATACAATAACCAATCAATACACAAATTCGTTGTATTATTCCAACTGTCATACTCAATGACATACTCAAATTGATTAGTTTTAATTCACCTAAACATCATGTAGTGTCTACAACAATCAAGACTATCCTCCACCGATAGCCCAAAGTAGTTATTTCTAAACAGATAATAAATGCACCAACAGATAAATTATCAACATTTTCAAAGGTGAGTGATTAATGAATCCAACTTCACCATTCTACCTCATAATGAGCCAATTTCATTATTTCCACTCAATTTCATATTCCGATAATAAATGTTATTAATTACACTAATGACATAAATATGCCCAAACATGACATTTTTTCCCTTTCCTCAACATTGACCCAAAGGTCTAAATATCATCAACAACATCAATAACCTCCTTCTTAGACCCAAACACATATGTTTGAATCAAAAGAACAAAACCCTTCTTTCCAATATAACACATCTGAAACCCTAACTTCCCAAATCAAACCATTTATACAAAAAGCTTAACATTTAGGTTATAGCTCATAAAAATGAGTAGTTATCCCTACCTCAAATTCGGAGCTTAAAGGAAGAAGGTGAAGAAATTCGAAATGCTTCAAACTCCAATATTTTCAGATCAAAACATAGCCGTCAACAAGCTCCACACTTTTTACAAAAGCCCAAGGATAGAAGAACACTCCTACTAGATCAAACCTTAGAGAGAAGTTAGAGTTTTAGAGTGAGGTGCTCTCCAATGGAGGTTTTGAAAAGTAAGAGAGAGAAAAGGAGTTGAAGTGATCCAAAAAGTCGAACTTCGGACTGATATACAAGTCGCCCCGCTCAAGCGTGGAACTCCTCGCTTGAGCGTCAGACACAGACTCACACTCGAGCGTCAAAAGCGCCACTCGAGTGCCGGATGCACACTTCTAGAAGTTTTGCAGACCATGGTCCCTGCTCGAGCGTCAGACTCCCCGCTCAAGCGGAGGAACAAAAACGAAAGGTCCCGCTCGAGCGTTAAAACTCCTGCTCGAGTGTGCGACGACCTGTAGAGACAAAATACTGGGAGAAGAATATTCACGCTCGAGCGTCAAAACTCCCGCTCGAGCATCAAAAGCCCCGCTCGAGCGTGAAGGCCAAAATTTAGGCATTAACTTTTGATTTCTAACACAACCAACCTGTTCCAAACCTGCCCAACACAACCCAAGACTCAAATACAAAGAGTAAAGGATAGAAATGAGAATAAAACAACAACATAACCACAGAACCAAGTCCGTAATGCAATAATCAAAGGAAAGGAAAACCGGGATCGCTATAACCTCCCCCCTTAAGGAATTTCGTTCCCGAAATTAAGTACAATTTTTCAAAAACAAGTTTTCCTTAATTCTCAATAATATTACCAACCAACATTCCACAACCTGACCCATTACCGGTCATCCCATCTCTTTTTAAGAGGCAAATCACAATATATAACTCAATATGTATTTTTAACATGCTTTCCTTGAAATTCAACAAATTTCAATACATAATCCACACTTCACTTTCACATTCAATGCCAATAATATATTTGCATTTCTAAAACAAAATTAACATATGCAATGTTAAAATAAACTACATTTCAAGGCAAGTCCCATAATACTTCCATAAATCAAAACATATATAATGTTTTACAACCTAAGACATTTTTCATGCTCTCAAAGTTCATCAATATTACAAAATTCCCAATACATGATTACACATCAACAAACATATCCGGATATTTTTCACGGACCTCCAACTCACGTTCCCAAGTGGCTTCTTCCACTCCGTGATGTTTCTACAAAACCTTTATCAAGGGAATGGTCTTGCCTCGCAGGACTTGCTCCTGCTTATCTAGGACCCGAACCGGTCTCTCTTCATATGAGACATCCTCTACCTCTAAGTCGGTCCAATTCAATATATGCGATGGATCCGGCTTGTACTTCCGAAGCATACTGACATGAAACACGTCATTTACCCCGGACAACTGCGGCGACAAAGCTAAACGGTAGACAACTTCACCAATCCTCTCAAGGATCTTAAAAGGGCCTATAAGCCGAGGAGACAACTTCTCACTCTTCCCAAATCTCATCAATCCCCGCCTAGGTGATATTTTTAGAAAAATATGATCACTCGCCTCAAATGCCAAAGGCATCCTCCTACGGTCGGCATAACTCTTTTGGCGACTCTGGGCTGTAACAAGCCTCCTACGGATAAGCTCAACTTTCTTCATCGTTTCCCTCACCAACTCCGGGCCCAACAAAGGTGCATTACCCACCTCGGCCCAACAAACTGGAGACCTACACGGTCGGCCATACAAGGCCTCAAACGGTGCCATACCGATACTGGATTGAAAATTGTTGTTGTAGGCAAACTGCACCAAGGGCAAGTGCCTCTTCTACGACCCACTAAAGTCAAGGACACAACCTCGAAACATATCCTCAAGGATCTGAATAGTACGCTCGGACTACCCGTTAGTCTGAGGATGATAAGTCGTGCTAAAGGTCAATCTAGTGCCTAAGGCACTCTGCAAACTCTATCACAACCTAGCAGTAAAACGTGGATCTCTATCTGAGACGATCGACACTGGGACCCCGTGCAACCTCACTATGTCCCGAATATACAAGTCGGCAAGATGATTTACCGAATCTCTCACGCGCATAGGGATGGAGTGCGCTGACTTAGTCAACCGGTCTACAACCACCCAAATAGCATCACTACCTCGCTGAGTCCTCGGAAGACCTACAATGAAGTCCATAGTGACATGCTCTCACTTCCACTCGGTAATAGGCAAGGGTTGCAACAAACCCGCTGGCCTCTGATGCTCGGTCTTCACTTGCTGACAAGTAAGGCACTTAGACACAAACACAGCCACATCTCTTTTCATATCCCGCCACCAAAACTGGCGACCCAGATCATGATACATCTTAGTGACTCCCGGATATACCGCAAGGCGTGAATGGTGAAAATCTCGGAGTACTTTCTCTCGGCAAGACTCCGGCACAAACAAACGGTCTCGGTATCTCACACTCAGGTCGGGATACACCGTCAAACCCTTCTCAGCCTTCCCGTTGGAGATCTTCTCTCGGAGGGATTCTACCTCAAGGTCACCTCCCTGTGCCTCTAACACTCGATTCACAAGTGTGGGTTGCGCAACTACAGAAAACAAGGCCGCAGCCTCAATGGATTCGCCCAGAAGCAAATCGAACTCGCAAAGTGCACCTAACATCTCCCACTCCTAAATGGCTATACAAGCTACATCACTAATGGATTTCCTACTAAGGGCATCAGCCACAATATTGGCCTTTCCCGGGTGATAGTGCAACTCGAAGTCATAGTCCTCAATGAACTCCATCCACTTTCTCTGCCTCAAATTCAAGTCTCTCTATGTAAACAGGTACTTCAAACTCTTATGATCCTAGAATACGTCGAATCTCTCACCATAAAGGTAGTGCCTCCAAATCTTCAAGGCAAAAATTACTGCTGCTAGTTCTACGTCGTGAGTAGGGTAATTCCTCTCGTGAATCTTTAACTGACGTGAGCCATAGGCTACCACTTTCCCCTCTTGCATCAACACACAACCCAAACCCTCTCGTGAGGCATCACAATAAACCGCATAACCCAAACCTCTCTCTGGAATAATCAAAATCGAAGCGGTGGTCAATCTAACTTTCAACTCTTAGAACGACTTTTCACAAGTCTCACTCTATACAAATTTGACCCCTTTCCGCGTCAATCTAGTCAACGGTGAGACTAGCCTGGAGAAGTCTTTCACAAACCGGCGGTAATACTTAACTAATCTCAGAAAACTGCGGATCTCAAAAACACTCTTAGGCTGTGCCCAATTTTGCACTGCCTCAATCTTGGAAGTATCAATAGACGCCCCTTCCCCGGAAACCACATGGCCTAAGAACTTGACCTCTCCTAGCCAGAACTCACACTTTCCAAACTTGGCATACAGCCTATGGGCTCTAAGCAACTCAAGCACCACTTTCAAGTGTTCCTCGTGCTCCTCTTCCGAAGGCGAATAAATCAGGATGTCGTCCACGAAGACGACTACAAAATGATCTAAGAATTCCTGAAATATCCGGTTCATCAAGTCCATAAACACTGCCGGTGCATTGGTGAGCCCAAATGGTATCACCAGAAACTCATAGTGGCCATACTGCGTACGGAATGCCGTCTTCGGAATATCCTCTTCCCTAACCCTCAACTGGTGGTAACCCGATCTCAGATCTATCTTAGAGAAACAACGGGACCTCTTCAACTAGTCAAACAGATCATCTATATGGGGCATAGGGTATTTGTTCTTAACCGTAGCCCGATTCAATTTTCGGTAATTGATACAAAGTCTCAAGGAACTATCTTTCTTTTTAGCAAAGAGGGCCGGTGCTCCTCACGGCGAAACACTAGGGTGAATGAAGCCCTTATCCAGCAACTCCTAGAGTTGAATCTTCAACTCACTCAACTCGGCAGGGGCAAAACGGTAAGGTGCCATGGAAATCGACGCTGTGTCGGGCGCTAAGTCAATAGAGAACTCGATCTCTCGATGTGGTGGCAAACTCACAAGATCCTCGGGAAAAACATCCGAGTACTCACAAAGCACTCTCAGCAATACAGTCTGGGTCTCATCACACTCACCACTCATAAAGCTAGCGAGAAGACCACTAAGCTCACTCCGCCCTCGCGGATCATACACCGGTGGCAACACACTACCAACCCGATCTCCCAAGAAATGGAAACAATCCCCGTTCAAGGTACATACTGTGACCCACTGGTGGTAACAATCAATAACTGCCTGGTGTGACGATAGCCAGTCCATACCCAAAATAACATCAAAACTCGACATAGCCATAACTACAAATGAAAATGGAAGTCGGCGGTCGGCGACCTCTATGTCACAACCTCTACACCCTTGTTTCAAAATTAACTCACTCCCGACAGGTGATACAACACAAATAGGAGATGCTAACTGCGCCAACTCCAATCCCAAAACAGATGCAAATGCAGTAGATATAAAGGAATGAGATGCACCCGTATCAATCAACACGTTGTCAACCGAGTTGCAAAACAAAAAAGGTACCTTTCACAACAGATGGAGCCGGTACTAGATCTTGCGTGGTAACAGTATACATACGCCCTGTAGGTCCCTGATCTACCTGCTCACCTCTCGGAGCAAAAGACTGGTGCACGGACTGAGAGGATGAAGCCCCCTGATTAGCTATCGAGGCCTGAACAGACTGTGCTAGCTGCGAACTCTGCGTCTGTCTCGAACCAGACGCACCGGGTGTACCACCCAACTGTGGGCAGAACCTTTTCAGGTGCCCCGCCTGACCACACTGGTAACAGGAGGACGACCGGCTTCTGCCCTGACTCTGGCTCGGAGGTCGAGCCGAAGATGAAGCTGCTCCCTGTCCTACTCCCCTCTGCGGCCAAGCTGGAGACTTGTGGCCCAGCTGACCACACTTGAAACAGGTAAAGTCTCCCTGGCTGCCTCTCCCAGAACTCGAACTCGGTACTGGAAAGGTAAATCTCACCAAAGCACTCTGGGATTGCTGAGGGTTAAAACCCCTCTGCCTCATTCCATCCCCCTGGCCATCCTGACTCCTCTTAGAGCCCCTCATCCTCTCCTCCTCCTCCTGTATCATAGTCTCTATATAGGTCGCGGCATCTACAAGACGCCCATACTCCCAAATCATGGATCCCCCAACTCTCATCTTGAGGCCATGCCTCAACTTCCTCTCAAACTCGATACAACGACGTTCCTCAGACGCCACAAGCTTAGGTGCGAACCTGGATAAGCTAGTAAATGCAGCCTCAAACTCGACCACTGATAAACTCAGCTGCTTGAGCTGACAAAACGGGTCCCTCAGCTTCTCCCTAACAGCTGGGGCTAAGAACTTCTCCTGAAAAGCATCTACAAAGGCCTCCCATGTGCCACCAATACGACCCCTCATGAACTTCCACCACTGACCCGCATCCCCCTTATGCTGGAAAGATGCCAAGGTCACCTTCAATGCCCCGTCTTCGATGCCAATCATCTCAAACGTCTTAGTCATCTGTTCCAACCACTCATCAGCCTTAAGTGGCTCTTTCGGATCCCCAACAAACTCATCCAGATTAGACCGGAAGAACTCCCTCTTCAGAAAGGAAGGCTCTGCATCAATAATCTGGGCCTGAACTGGATTCTCAGCTCTAAGAATGCCCAAGGATTCCCTCATAGCTCCTGCTATCTCGCGGGCTAAGGTACCCATGGCCTGTTGCCCCACTGGCTCGGCCACATTGGCCTGACCAACTCCCTCCTACTGCGTCGAAATCTTATCCAGTATAGGCATCTCCTGCTTCCTAGGCCTACCTCGCTTACCACCATGTCCTCGTCCTGACATCCTAATAAAGGTAACGAAGACCATTAGCACATTCACAAATGTGCCGAAGCTATAACACTCGCATCCTAATGCAATGGACAACTGTAATTTACTCCATGTAAGCACATAATCACATAAGCACCTACGAATTTCATTTCTGGATAATGATAGTCCCGAGGCGTTACTAGAGTTCCGGTTAGAAACAACATTGATCAAGTGCTTTTCCAACAAGACTCACAGAAACCCAAGGCTCCAATCAACATCCTAAAAACTAAATCCCATACCCAAATAGTCACATAAACATGTTGTCAAATAAACACATAATGTCATACATAGGTTTCTAACAAGCGAGACGAACCCATTGTGATACTAATCACTTCCTACGTACCCAAAGTATTCGAACCCGGTACGCTCTGATACCAAGTTGTAACGCCCTCAAAAATAAACCCATCATAACATACATTCACGATAAATAGAAGAGATTTCATATTACAATCATCAGAGTATTCTTACAAAAGGTATTACATGTTGACAACAAAAGTAAATGCCCTATAGGCTTACAACTTTCCAAGGGGGTGTTTGGGAAGAGATAGTTTAGGCTAATGTAGCCTCAAAAAAAAAAAAAAAAAAAAATGCCTAAAAGCCTCTAATCAAAAGGTTTTCAAAAAAAAAAAAAAAAAAGAAAAGAAAAACGTGGCCGGCTGTGGCTGTCACTGTGACAGTGGTAGGCTGTCACAGTGACAGGTGGTAGAATTACACTTTTGCCCCTATTGGTTTATTTTGAAAAATGTGAAAATAGGGATAAAATTGTCATTTTAATTACAAACATCATTTTAACACATTTTTCAATACACCAACTCAAATAAAAATCTATCTCATCTTCCCAAACATAAAAACTAAAATAGCCTACTAAAATAGCTAAAAAGCCAAAAAGCCTCTAAAATAGCCACTTCCCAAACGAGGCCCAAGTCAACACTTGGTTACAAAAAGGAGAGTACTAACTCTACACAAACTAAGCCCTTTGGCTTGATATACATGTAATACAACAAAAACAACAAAAATGAGTTTGACAGCCTCAAGCCTCCCAAGCTACGTCCTTGGAGGTGGCATAACACCTGTACCTGAAAATGATGTCCCATATAGGGTGAGCCAATACTTAGTAGAGATATGCTAAACATAATATGAGCAATAACTAAAACATTAGCACTTGATAAACGTTTAACTCATATAAACCAACATACAGTACAATCTAGTTCCATAATCCTTCACTTAACAAAAACTCAATTTATAAACACGGCTCAGAACCTGGCCAAACAACTTAAGTGAGACTACATCTCATGCTAACAATACTTCCAATTGCCATTTTACGAAAATTGCGTCCACGGGATTCGGCACCCATGTGTAATTATATGGCTATTTTACGGAAATTTCATCCGCGGGACTCGACACTTATGTATAGATATTTTCGAATTGCCATTTTACGGAAATTTCATCCGAGGGATTCGGCACCCATGTATAATTATTTTCGAATTGCCATTTTACGAAAATTTCATCCGCGAGATTCGGCAACCATGTATAATTATTTTTGAATTGCCATTTTACGGTAATTTCATCCGTGGGATTCGACACCCATGTATTCAAATACTCATCATATACAATGACTAATCAATACACAAATTCGTTGTATTATTCCAATCGTCATACTCAATAACATACTCAAATTGATTAGTTTTAATTCACCTAATCATCATGCAGTGTCTACAATAATCAAGACTATCCTCCACCGATAGCCCAAAGCAGTTATTTCTAAACAGATAATAAATGCACCAACAGATAAATTATCAACATTTTCAAAGGTGAGTGATTAATGAATCCAACTCCACCATTCTACCTCATAATGAGCCAATTTCATTATTTCCACTCACTTTCATATTCCGATAATAAATGTCATTAATTGCACTAATGACCCAAATATATCCAAGCATGGCATTTTTCCCATTTTCTCAACGTTGACCCAAAGGTCTAAATATCATCAACAACATCAATAACCTCCTTCTTAGACCTAAAACACATATGTTTGAATCAAAAGAACAAAACCCTTCTTTCCAATATAACACATCTGAAACCCTAACTTCCCAAATCAAATCATTTATACAAAAAGCTCAACATTTAGGTTAAAGCTCATAAAAATGAGTAGTTATCCCTACCTCAAATTCTGAGCTCAAAGGAAGAAGGTGAAGAAATTCGAAATGCTCCAAACCCCAATATTTTCGGATTAAAACGTAGCCCTCAACAAGCTCCACACTTTTTACAAAGGCCCAAGGATAGAAGAACACTCCTACTAGATCAAACTCTAGAGAGAAGTTGGAGTTTTAGAGTGAGGTGCTCTCCAATGGAGGTTTTGAAAAGTAAGAGAGAGAAAAGGAGTTGAAAAAGTGATCCAAAAAGTCAAATTTCGGATTGATATACAAGTCGCCCCGCTCGAGCGTGGAACTCCCCGCTCGAGCGTCAGACACAGACTCACGCTCGAGCGTTAAAAGCGCCGTTCGAGCACCGGATACACATTTCCAGAAGTTTTGCAGACCATGGTCCCCGCTCGAGCGTCAGATTACTCGCTCGAGCGGAGGAACAAAAATGAAAGGTCCCGCTCGAGCATCAAAACTCCCGCTCGAACGTACGACGACCTGCAGAGACAAAATACTGGGAGATGAATATTCACACTCGAGCGTCAAAACTTCCGCTCGAGCGGAGAAGCAACAACAAAGGGCCCGCTCGACCATCAAAAGCCCCGCTCGAGCGTGAAGGCCAAAATCTGGGCATCAACTTTTGATTTCTAACACAACCAACCTGTTCAAAACCTGCCCAATACAACGCAAGACTCAAATACAAAGAGTAAAGGATGGAAATGAGAATAAGACAACAACATAACCACGGAACCAAGTCCGTAATGCAATAATCAAAGGAAAGGAAAACCGGAATCGCTATATTGAGCCTGAACATTTAGCACAAATATGGATTGGGTCGAATGGTTTGGCCTAAAAATTAGTCAAATTTTAATCTCGAATTACTCTATGGTTTATCGTTTATCTTCCCATTTTGTCAAAAAAATTTAGAAAAATATACAAAAGAATAATTCAATTTAAATCTTAATATTTTAATTTTTAAATTTTCGACTCCATAGTGATTCTAGTGGGTGTTTGGGTTTGCTTATTTGGTAATTTTTTATTTATTTATTTTCGTTTTTAGTGTACTTTTTAAAAAAAATTCAAAAAGTTAGACTTTTAGATTCAGCTCCACCCAAAAAATATAAAAATTCAATAAAAATTCAGAAAAGACATAAAATAAGTAAAAAATAATCGAGTTTTTGGGGTTATTTTAACTTTTTTAATCTTTTTTTTTTTTTTTTTTATAAAAAAGATTTATGTATACAAAACGAAAAAAAAAAAAAAAAATTATAAAGTACTTTTTGTGGCAAGGTTAAATCTTATTAAAAGCACTTTCTAAGGTAATGACATGTGTTAAAAAATTTAGGGAGAATTACTGTCCAGTGAAGAGTATAAAAAAATTATAAACACAGGATGGGTGCAAGTGATTTTATTGCACCCCTACATGTTTCTATAATTTTTTATCCCATTAGACAATAATTCCCCAAATATTTAAACATCATCACAAATTGGGGAGTAGCCCCATACTTTTTGTGGTACTTTTAAATCTTAACAAAATTTAAACCTAGCCAAATACCACAAAAAGTAGGTTATCAGTATCCATCCATCACCTTCAAAGAGAGTAACGGTTGATTTTTTTTAACACATATTTTTATCATTATCTTATTTATTATTTTTTTAGATTAATATAAAAATAAATTTTATTTTGACCATGAACCTGTAACAGAGGATCAACCCTCATTCCCAAACCCTTCATGAACCTGTTATCGCAAGTCCGATCACGATTTCATCTTCCCCTCCTCTATGATTGTATCTCTATTTATTTATTTAAATTTACACTACATATCATTCAATATTCAAGAATTGATGATTTCTTTAACACAAAAACATATGAATTTAACACACTGTGTTGATGACGACCAAATGATTCTTCAACTTGCTTTGCTGATAACAAATATCATATGACTTTGAGCGATTCAAGCAATTGCATGGGGTTTCATTATGGGGAAATTTTATTTCTACACACCTAATTAATTCAGGAGACACACTTAATGAATTTTAATTTAATGATAATTATATCCTAAATTAAAATATAGTAACACCCATATATACAAAAATTCTTTTTACATATCTTTTAAGAACAAAAAGGTTTCAATGTACACATTTTGAGTTAAAAAAAATAAATCATAACTTTTCCATTGTTGTCACTTTGCTTGCTTGCAAAACAATACTCTCAAAATATCTTTGACATTACAATCTAGAAATAATACTCCAACCATTGCTTGTAAACTCCAACACCCATTGCTTAAAATAGATCATAGAACATAACAGACAATTCATGCCTCACCAAAAACCATTAAAGAGCCTAATATAATACAATCTCAGTGGAAATACACATCTCTCTCTATATATACATTTATTGATCAGTCATACATAGATACATTACAAACAATGAATCGATTGATTTTTTTTTTTTAAATCTGAAAAATTCCTATCCCCTCTCTCAAGGCAACCCTCTCTTTTTTATCTCAAGAATCAAAAAATGTAGCTATATCATCAATTGTGGTGTTATAATCCTAAAAAAATTTATTCGTAGTGTATTTGTACATAAGCAAGTGGAAAAGTAGATTGGACCGTGGCAACATAAGTGAATTATAGTGACTGCTCATCTCCAAAGCTGATCTCTTTGCCACCTCCTGCAATGGTTGCACTTCAAGACCATATTCTGACTAATAGACACTTTTAGTTTTCATTACGCGCCATCTGATGAAGATCTCAATACATGGGAAGATTGGAGTTGTCGAATCATGAGGAATGTGAATTTAAATTACTGTACATACATCCAGGGACAGGATACTTGGTAACATCTCTTCTGGCTTTGCTAGTCCTGAAATCTGGCTGCCCTAAGGAATATTGCTTTGTTAGTGGGGTGTGTACAATAGTTTTAAGTGAAGGGTGTAATTGTAACTTTAAGTGTGTGGATTGAGAAAATTAATTAATAATCAAATTAATAGATGTGTGGATTGAGAAAAGATGTGCCTTGAGCTAATTAGGTATGTGGAAATAGAATTTTCCTTCATTCTGTTATGGCTCAAAAAAGGGGATTGGGAATTCACTTTCCTTTTTTTTCTTGGTAAATTACAAATATATCCTTGAGATTTGCTTAAAAAATGAATTACCTTTGTGGTTCTAAAAATTACATTCCACCTTCTGAGCTTTCTAATTTCAAACAAATGATCCCTTTTATTAATAAATTATCAACTCAATTAACATTTTTAATGATATTAAAAATATATTTCAATTAATAATCTATATAATTTTATTATTGTATAGGAGGCCAGTTATGGATTTCATTTTTTCAATTAATTCTGTTAAATAAAAAATTCTGATAAGGAAATATTTGTAATTTTCTAAATCACACGGGGCAATTTGTATTTTAATTAAATTTCAGGAATATATTTGTAATTTATCTTTTTTGTGAATTTTTAAATTATTTTTATAAAAAATTGTGTAAGAAAAAATAGAAAGAATAATTTGACAATTTGTAATTTTTTTTACTAAAAATTTTACTTCCCAAGTGTAACAACCTCGACCCAAGAATAACGATAATCCGTGATTTAATGTGCCTAATAAGATATTAAGGTCAGATTTTGAAGTAATTGCATATATGGTGCATTATTTATGTTTCCATCTGTTTATTGTAGGAATATCTGTTTGTGTTTCTGTTATATTTTGCGAATTGAAGGCCTTATCGGCATCCGATTTAGAAATTGACTTGGTTTATATGTTAATTAGGATTAATAGGATTTTATGGTAAGTTTAATTAAAATTTGAATTGGAACGATTAAATTGGATTAAATTAATGTCCACTTATTTAACCTTAATTAATTACACTTTTATCCAAGCCTATTTAAGGCACCACTTGAGCTTTCACTCATCTCTTTTCCTTCGTTACAATACATTTTGAGCTTATCCTAGTAGAAAATGTGAGAGAGGGAGAATTGGGAGTAATTGAGCTCAACATAAAGGATTTGCTAGGAATGTTGTGAGATTGAATAGAATTTGGGAGTTCTAACTTCAACCTTTGTGAATCCAAGTCTCTAGGTAAGTAATTAACTCTTAATTGTGTAATTGATGTAGACTTTACAAGACCTCAAGTGAATTTGGTGAATTCATGAAGGAATTGCATTAGATTGGAGTAGAATTGAGTCATACCATGCATGCATGTTCTTTTCTTCACAAATTGAGCATGGTTTCAAAGAATTCTTTCATGCACGTGTTCATTTCAATCATATTTTGAGGACTCACCATGTTTACTACCAATTTGTCTAAATTGATCATGTTTTGGGGGCGATTGAGTTTAAGGAAATGCATGCATGTCATGCTTTAGAGCATTATGAAGTTTAAGTTGGCTTTGTGACCAATTGGCATGTCATTGGGCCATGATTTCTTGAAATGATCTTTGATTCATGTTGTTTTAAGGGTTTTCATGTATTTTCTCAAGTTTTGGTCCATAAAAATCAAGTTTGATGCTTTAAAGGTTAAGTTTGAGCTTGAAGATCAAATTTGAAAATTGCAGAATTTGTATCCACGCTCGAGCGTGGAACTTCATGCTCGAGCAAGCACTCTGAGTGTGTGCACTCCCGCTCGAGCGACCTGATTCTCGTTCGAGCATGAAATGCCTATACCCAGAAGTTTGCATATCTTGCAGCACGCTCGAGCGACAGAAGTCACGCTCGAGGGAGGGACTAAGTCTTATGCTCGAGCGGAGATTGAGCGTCCGTCAAGCGTGAAATGCAAGCAACCAATACTTTTTCAAAGTTTGCAGTCCGCTCAAGCAAGGAAAGTCGCGCTCAAGCAAAGCCTCATTGTCTGCATGCCTGCTTGAGCGTGAGCAAGGGAATCTACGCTCGAGCGTGGACCTCATTTTCAGCAAGTTTTGAAAAATATTTTTAAGTGCATTTTTACATCCTCATTCTATCCTAGGAATTCCTAGGCCATGTTTAAGACTCTATAATGAAGATAAAGGCTAGAAACACGCTTAGGACAAGAACATGTGTTATGTGCAATTCGAGCGTGTGTTTCAATGTATGTCACTGTCATGTTATGTAGGTCACGCGCCTCAGGATAAGTGAGTTGCCTACTCTACTTGTTTACTTAGAGCCATCTGTTAACTGTGAGTAATAACTCTGTAAAGCTATGTTTAATTACAAGTATTTTCTGACTGGTATGATACGATCTATTTTCTAAAATGCTATTTCATGAATTATGAATGAATGTCCATTTTTCTGAAATGTATTTGTGGCATCCTTAGCTCATGTGGCCCTCACTCGGGGGTAACAATACCGTGGCCAATATGCACGTGGCCCTCGCCTAGGGGTAACAATACTGCGGCTTATATTCACGTGGCTCTTGTCTGGGGGTAATAATACCGAGGCCTATATTCACGTGGCCCTTGCCTAGGGGTAACAATACCATGGCTACTTGCGCGTAAGATTTGGACTTATATGGTCGTCGATACCGACTGTACATGTGATTCTCAGGACCAAGTTGATATGATAGCTAATGGGTGTACCACGTATGATTATATGCAAAATCTGAATATGAAAATGATCACGAACATGTATTCTAATTTGGAATCTGAATATGCATAAGACTCTGTTTCTGATAAGAATCTGATTTCTAACTCTATGATGGACATCATTCATTAAACCCTTTACTCTGTTATTATTCACTGGGCTCTAGCTCACTGTATTATTTGTATGTATGTAGATGAGCAAGCACGTGACCAGGCCTGAGATGCTGCTTGGCGAGTTTTGGTGTCAGCCAGCTATCACACCTCCCGTGGAGGTTCCCTTTTGAGATCTACCCAAGTTTTGAGTCCTTGGGACTCTTGTACTCTCTAAATGTTTATGACTGGTCTGAACACGTTAGAAATCCTGTGCAAGTGCCTTGGGTGATGTAAGGCTACTGTATTTTCGACGCCACATTTGTGTGTATGTGTATATATGTATATGAAAAGTTTTAAATTCCTCTTCCATGTATGTCTGCATAGCTTTATGGGCTATGTAGGTTTGTATAATTGCTTCCGCAGCCTCTATTATATATATTATTTTGGTCAGAGGCCTTCGGTAATCCAAGGATTACTGGCCGGTTACGATGCTAAACCCATAGGGGCGGGTTTGGGTCGTGAAAAAGTGGTATTAGAGCACGAGTTATACCGCACGCACAAGTCCATATGAGCTTAAGATGTCCTAGTAAGAAGTAGGGGCATTCCATCTGCATGCATAAGTGTGTGTGTTTAAAAGTAAAAGCGTAAATCCAACGATAATAATGTGATATGGGAACAAACAATCTGAATAATGTAAAAAGGACTATTTGCCTATGTTCATAATGTCCTGTTTACCTATATCAATGGACAGTGCGAGAAGTGATGGAACGGCTGAATCATCTGAGGCTCGAATGAGCCGAATGGAACAAATGCTTGCAGCTTTGACTGAAGTTATGATGCAACAACAAGGACAATAACCTTTACCTCTTCCTACTCCACCAGTATTAGTCGAATCGAACAATAATGACATCATCAATCTGACTCAGAAATTTATGAAAATGAAGCCGCCGACCTTCTTGGGTGGTATTGAACCATTGAAGGCAGAAACCTGGTTATTGGAAATGGAAAAATTATTTGAAGTGTTTCCTTGCTCTGCAACTCAAAAGGTCCTTTTGGTTACTTACACCTTAAAGGATGAAGCCCGGAGATGGTGGCTGTTGGTTCGAAATAACAATGGGGACATGACATGGTGTAGACCGCCCGAGAACTCTGCTTTGCGCGCGAGGGTGCGAATCGTTTTGTTCTTTAGCTACTACATTTTGGACTCATGTCACGGTTCTGAATCTAATCTCGCAAAGTGCAATGCAAGACTGATAAATCACCAAAGAGTCCAAATCCGGCAAATCGTTTTGGAAAATCGATTTTAATAAAGAAGTGCCAAACATGGACTGCTTTACCAGATACAGAGTCGCCAGCTAAATGTTTTATTTTGAGAAATTTAGGAAACCCTGACTCGTGCCTAAGGCCACGTGTCCGTCATCACCAAAGTTGCCTCGACTTAAGAACTTGGGTACGAGAGGGGAAGGTCATGCAATGAGCACCCCCGCTCGCCTGATCAAAGATCGGCCTTTACTAACATGATATTTTGTTTTTGAAAACACATGCGTTCTTGTTCCGTTTATTAACCCAGAATTACTATGTGATGCGCACAGCATACAAGTATAGACTAGATCGCCTAAGTTGGAAAAAATCATTTCATGTTCATTTGTTTGAAAACGGTTTAGAGGTGCTACTCGCAAGTAGGCTAAGTCGTAGATTTTGCCACCCTCAAGTGGGCTTAAAACTCGCATTTTGATGAATTATTCAAATTCAAGCAATCAAACCTTCACCCACAGGCATTCAGGCAGTTAAACACTTAAGCAGTTAGTTTCATGGTAAGCATGCTATCATGGCAACATTTACACACATGCAAGATGCTAAAGCATAAACACTCATAGTGTACTCCGAGCCAAAAAAGAAGCTAGTTAGTAATCAATGCATGATCCTAACTTTTGTCAAGAATGCCTAATGTAACACAAGCAAAATGCAACTAAGATAGGTTCGACTTTTCTAAGAATGGCATATGAACGCAATTTGATAACATGCTGTTTGAACACGTATTCAAGTAAGTATTGAAATATGATGCAGTTTGAATGATGCGCCGAGCCCAGTGCATGCAAGACAGATGAATGATGCACGCATGCAAGCATAAGGATACTAATTGAAATATGTCCTAAAACTAACCATCAAAAGCTAATAAGTAAAAGGGAGAAAGAAATGGGGGTTGGAAGACATGCATCACACACACACGCACACTTATTACAACAATTGTGCCCTCTCGACGGAGGGTCCGAATGAATACGCTAAGCTAGCTACGCTAAGCTATTTTAACTAATCTAATAATCTACTTAGACTAATTATTACATAATCAAATTGAATAACTAGCTAACACTAAGCTAATTATTACAACACGTTTAATTAACAAATTAGCTAGTTAATTACAAATTCAAAAGCTAACTAACAAGTATAGCTAACTACAAATTACAAAGCCTCAGCTCAGTTCTAAGAGTTCGAAGATGCATGCTTGACCGCCTCGCTCGGAAATCCGTTACCATGCCTCATGTTGCCTCTATTTGCACACTTCTGCACCTCTGAAAATTATGCTAACTTCTGTGATGTTTCTGACCTACCTTAGAAACCATCTGAGGGGTAGTTGGCTAAAAGGTGTGGCCATTGGCCAAAGAATAATGGTCATCGACCAATTTTGATGCTATTGGCCAATCATTGATAGTCGATTGGCACACTGTATAGCCGATCGACCACTTCTTCCTGCAAACTTCTCCTTTTGCTGCAACAGAGCACTAACAGAGGCATGGCAATGTATTTGCAAGAAAATGTGTATGCAACTACACCCCTTGTCATGTTCAAAGCTCAAAGGAGTGTAGTGCTCAACTCTCGAGCCATCAATCATGCATTTCAATGCATGATGGCCAAAGAGGCCGAGTTGCACAAATCAATGCCAAATGAATGCACAAAAACACATAAATGCCTTAACCTCTATCATGCATGATCAAGAGGGTCGGCAACCGAGAATTGAGGCACGTTTCATCACTTCAAGTATGAAACGTCCCTCATTCTTCGTGTTTGGACTAACACCAAAACCAAACACAATGCAATGCATACCCAAGATTCTAAACACAACGCGACACACGCACACACAAGGCGATGTAACTCAAGCATGCCAAATGCAATGCAACCTAAACATACAAACATGCAATGTAACTCAAGCATGCAACAACATTGCAAACAACCATGCAACAATGTCATGCAATGCAACTAGCATGCAACAACATGCAATGTACCAAACATGCAACAATATACAAACCACATACTCAATGAACTTAAACCAAAAGTTGACAGATCTCAATCATGCCCAAATCAGTGGCCATAACACCAAAACTAAGGCACCAAAAGGGCAAGACATGCATGCACACATATTGGTCCACAAGCTAGACAACAATACACAACCCTTAGAGGCACTCAAAAGGTGAAAGAGGTGAGAGCAGGGCAAGTCTATATGCTCTGAAATGTCATGGTAAATGATGCCAAATCATATGCATGTCACAAATTAAGCATGCTAGTGGGCTCAAAGCTTAAAGCTAGCAAAGGGACTTATACCATGGCTATGCAAAGCATGAAGCATAAGACCAAGGCAACCCAAAACAGTCCTAGATCATGTCAAAATGAGTCTAAAACATGCATGAAATGTGGCCAAAACAAGTTAGCATGGTGAGCACAAAACATGACGCATACAAAGCCAATAAGGAGGATTACACTACACCTACCAAAACCAAGCATGCGATGACTTCAACAACAAAAATCAGAGTTGTATCATGGCAAAATGAGACCAAATACACACTGATATGGCAGCTTACAACCTTAGGCAAAATGGCATACGCAATGGCTCATTCTTAAGGCATAAAGAACCAACTCCTCAAAGCATTGAAAGAGTGACAAATGTGAGTGCATGACCACACTACATGCACTGAAATCTTATAACAAATGATGTCAAATCAAGAAAATAGTCCAAGCAATGCATGCTAATGGCTTGGAAACTCTAAGCTAACAAGCTAGAATGTACTATGGCTATACAAAGGAATGCATGCATGACCCAAAACACTTAAAACAGAGCTAGAGCATGTTAAAACATGAGCAAAAGCTCCTCGGAGTTAAGTCAAAATCATGCTAGAATGATGGTCAAAGACATGATGCATGTTAGGCTATTATGCAAGATTACACTACAAGTATATAAAGCATGCAAGATGCTATCAAACGAACCTAAAACAAAGTTGAGGCATGCTCAAATAATACCAAAAACTTGCTGAAATGGAACCAATACATGCTAGACAAACATGCTACTTTGATGAGCTATTTATGCAAGCATGCAAGACACAAGGAGAGGGGATGGCCCTCTTCTATTTGGGACCTCAAAGCACCATTTCCACCACTGAAATTCCTCTAGAATTCAGTGGTAGAAAGGTCATGCAAAGATAAAAACAAGAGCCTAAAGTGATGGCTCAAAACAAGGCCAAACAAGGCCTTAGAGGGGGTAGACCACCCCCAACACCAACAAGACCTTAAACAATCATTTCAAACACATGAAAATGAAGCTTTTTACAGTTAAGAATTAAGCCAAAATAAGCATGCAAATAAGGCTAAGTAAGCAATGAACACAAAGCTCAAAAGAGAGTTAGTGACTCACCCTTGTAGAACCACTTCAAAGAGGTAACTCCAGCAACTTTCTGAGCTAAAAACCAAACTTTGAGTTCAAACAAAATCCTTAAGAACCTCAGCAATAAGAGTATGGTGTTTGAGTAGGTGCTTTAGTGTAAAAGTGTAAAAAAATTACACTTTTGAGCACAAACAAGTGCAAATATATAGAGAGAGAGGAAATATATAGAGAGAGATATATAACTTGTATCTCAATTTTTCAGAACCTTTGGAAAGGGAGAGGGGTCTCCCTTCTTATAGAAAATCAAATCTCAAGCTTGTTGAGCAAGCTTGAGACTTGTTTCAATCCCTCCATACACATGTATGGAGGATAAAATTTGTGCTCACCAGCTGTCACAGCTGGCACAAAAATATCTGCAAAAATAGGTAAAAAGGTCTCAGCCAAAAGGTATGGCCGATAGTCCAAAAAGAGTGCCGATCGACCAAAAAGTGTGCCAATCGGCCATCACCAATGGTCGATGGCAAGAAAACAAGGCCAATAAGCACAAGGCTTGGCCTATGGGTTGTAGGGATGGCCAACAAGCCACCCTCTTCCCTCAGAAGCAAAATCACAAGTCCTTGGTCCACAACCAAGCACAAAACAGACAAGTTGAGAGATCTTAAGGCAAGGCGCACAGCCGAGACCTTCGGGAACTCAAAACAAACACGAGCATGGATGATCATCGAGTGTTCAAACGATGACGTCCAAGTCTTGAGGATGGTAAAAAATGGGGTGTCTACAATTGCCCCTCTTTGACAGAACTCGAAAGTCATAAGATGACGGGAGTGAATGTCAAAGCCCAAAGACGACCCATTTTTGACGAGGCCGAAGAGTTAGACAAACATACAAGATAACAAAGAGATGCGTCCGCAGGTAGGGACAAGATGCAAATGACATGCGTAATGCCGAACACAACTTATGATCATGCAAAGAGAGCTGTAATGAAGCAAATATGCAAAATAAATATAACATTTTAAGCGAATAAGAGACAACAGTCTCACACATTTCAACAGAAAGGATGTAAGAAAATTATACAATTCTCACTGTGTCTCACGCGGAGAAGGCCAAAAGCGACTACCGAGAATACTCAGAGTCTCAAACACATCATCTCTCAGCGTATCACACGCGAGAGAGGAAAAAGCAACACTCCTCAGCGTATCACACGCGGGAGAAGGAAAGACACACCTCTCAGCGTATCACATGCGAGAGAGGGAAATGAAACATCACTTCTTAGCGTATCACACGCAAGAGAAGGAAAGGTACACCTCTCAGCGTATCAGGGAAAGGGAGCATCACTTCTCAGCATATCACACGCAAGAGAAGGAAAGGTACACCTCTCAACGTATCACATGCGAGAGAGGGAAATATACATCTCTCAGCGTATCACACGCAAGAGAGGAAAATGGCAACACTTCTCAGCGTATCACACACGAGAGAAGAAAAGGTACACCTCTCAGCGTATCATACGTGAGAGAGGGAAAGGTACATCTCTCAGCGTATCACACGCAAGAGAGGAAAAGGGCAACACTTCTCAGTGTATCACACGCAAGAGAAGGAAATGTACACCTCTCAGCGTATCACACGCGAGAGAGGGAAAGGTACATCTCTCAGCGTATCACACGCAAGAGAGGAAAATGGTAACATTTCTCAGCGTATCACATGCAAGAGAAGGAAAGGTACACCTTTCAGCGTATCGCACGTGGGAGAGAGAAAGGTACATCTTTCAGCGTATCACACGCAAGAGAGGAAAGAAAGCAGTGCAAGCACTGAGGAGTTGCATAAACATCGGAGTGAGTCCCAATGCTTCTAACAAGGGTACAGCATAAACACCGAGCGCACCCGGGTGTTCCTAACCGAAACAAAACGAACTCAAAGGACAAGAAAGGTCTTACCTGGATTTCCTCTGAATGAAACGTACACACAATACCGTCTGGTTGCACCAGCCTCAAATGAATCGTACATATAATATCGTGCCTGCATAAGAAAGAAACTCAACAGGTACAATATAGTAGTAACACATGTTCAACGTCACGTCAAGATACAATTCTAATATGAAATAAATGCGTGCATACACAATGTAAGCGAAAAGATGCGTAGCAACGCAAGTGAAAAGTGCATAACAATGCACGTAAAAAGTGCATAACAAAGCAACGAGTGGTGATGTATACTCCATGCAATATTATGGTGCATATTCTATGCAAGAGGGAGAAATGCATATTCTATACAAAACAACAACAAAGATGTATGTTCAATGCAACATGTATGCCCTACGCAATGTAATTATGGATACATATTTGACACAACATGCATATGTTAGGTGACGTGATGATGCATATTCTAAGCGACAACGCAACACGCATGTTCCATGCAACGACATAGAGATGCCATATTCAATGTAAGCATGGTAAAGGCATGTTATCCACAATATTGAGATGCAACTTCAAAATGAGATGAGGCATGCTCGATGTAAGAGTGAAAAGGTGTAAAACAAATGCGCACCTTGCAAACATGACAAAACACTGTAATGCAATATATTCAAAAGCAATTTTTGAATCTTGTAATATACAAAAGGATACGAAAAAGGATACAACTCGCGCGTATCGAGTGCTACACATGGAAGACACAGTTCGAGGTCACCACGGAGATCGCTTAAGCTTCAAAAGTGTATTTTCTTGCACTTTCTTGAAAGATGAGGGTACCAATCAACATAATTACCCCAAACAAGGGAATTGGAGGTGTATTGACCACAAGGGGCAGCCATCGGCCATTTATCGGCCATCAAAAGAACTCATCGGCCAACAATTTAGCCGATCGGCTAACAATTTGGCCGATCGGCCAAAAATGGCAGATTCGGGGCAATTTTGTCCATTTGCTTCGGGTCTTTAAATATAGGGTTCCAAACCCTATTTCCTCACTTCCTCCAAGCCGAAAACCCTTGCTCTCTCTCTCTAGGTTGTTTTCCTCCCTTCAATCTGAGCTTTTTCCTCGTTTTCAGGCCTTCCACAACTTTCGATTCGCGAAACTCTCTTCGTTCCAAACACTTTGAACTGATTGAAACGTGATTTCGGCGTCACATTCTCAATTTCCACCACTTGGGGTTTGTTTCCCCTAAGTTATCCTTGGTTTCCGTGCCTTCTCCCGCACTTCGACCTTTTCTTCCATTTTTCACCCCTCGGGGTTAACTTTTGGTTGACTTTTGGCATTCTTGCCCATTTTCCATATCCTCGGCCATTTTCTCACTGTTTTCGAGATGGCGGACGATATTCCATGGGATGGGGCTCCTCCAGAGATAGATATGGATCCCGAGGTTGAGCTCTTACCTCTCAGTGTTCGGCCTTTCGACCCGGCGACGTACGAGCCCGAGGTACGCGTGTTGCCTTCCGACAATATTCACCAGTTCAGGAGCTACGCACGAGGTGCACCATTGGAGCTCCTGCTACGCGAGTCGAAGTCGCACCTTTCTTACGGCGCCGCTGAGGTATATTCTTCCTCTTTTACTTTCTGTAATGTAGGTCGTATATCTTCGATAGCCGATACTGTTCTTTAACTGATCATCACAAACACACTTGTAGATCACATACTTAGTTCACCCTGAGCACGTTCATACATGATATTTGCGCCAACTTGAACACATGCACACACACTGCATTTTTATCAATTCTTAACGCATTTAAACACTGTATTTCTGACACTGCTTCGCATTTGTTTGTCTTGAACACAGAGAGATTCCCATGCCTTCCAGGGGTATGGAAATACCATCGCCCGGGGTTGGTACATGGAGTTGCCTGATGAGGTCCGTCAAATCGTCGATGAGGCCGACTTCGGCATTTTTTGCATGGGACTCTCGCGCCTCACTGCGAGTAGGCCCCTTTTAGGCGCACTAGTGGAGAGGTGGTGGGACACCACTGATTCCTTCCACCTTTCCGCTGTAGGGGAGATGATGATGACTCCCTTCGACTTTTCCATGCTCACTGGCATCAGAGTAGGGGGTGATCCGATCCCCTTCGACACTGATATAGGCGAGTAGGATGCTGCCCAGATGTTCTTGCTCGGCGCTCGGCCACCTCTCTCCTGGCCAGGGTTCGTGAGGTATTCATGGTTCGAGGACCAGTTTTGGGGACAGACACCGACGACTCGCGAGGAGGTCGAGCAGTATGCCCGAGGGTTCCTCATGTTCTTGCTAGGCACCACCCTCTTCGCCGACTGGGCAAACACAGTTAGCCTCTATCTGTAGAGCGCGCTAGTGGACGTGACCAGGATCCGACGCTATGATTGTGGTGGCACAGGCCTAGCCACATTGTACGGGTACATGAGTTCCTCATCCCACCGCAGCGGACATCTGCTAGGAGGCTACTGGCGAGCCTGGGAGGTACACCTTCTCTTTTTGTTTTACAGTTCTACTTTACACTATCCGTACACCACACACACTGCATACACGCAATCTGCTTTACACTGGCTGTACACTGCATAATACATTGCACATCATTCTCTGATTTCTACTTTATCTGCATACTGCTTTTACTGATAAAACATACTCATTCTTACCCTGTTACATCCTGTAGTTGTGGGTGTATGCCTACTTTTCAAGGCTTGCTTTAGAGCCGGAGGTGGAGATGTCCCTTGCTGTTCGATATTCTCATCGATACGACGTGAGGTGCGAGCGGAGGCCGCGGGAGTCTTTCCTGTTCTTCCACAGATTCTTTGACACCAGAGCCGCAGCAGAGGTATTTCAAACCTTACAGTTCATTTAAGCTTCGCTTTATATTGCATTCTCAATAATAGATAATAAACTCTAGATCCTGTCATTTGCAAATCACCTGGTAACCCTGGGCCGTGTTGCCTGATGCAATCAGAGACCAGTACATGGGTGCTCGGGAGACTGCTCGATTTCGAGTCTTGCTGGAGGGTTCGGTCTGTCGGGCATGGTATTTGGGAGAGCGCTTCTTGCATCAGACCCTTGGTTTACCTGAGCAGATAGTCCCGAGGCCACCTCCCACCCATATGAGGCATACAGAGAGGTACACCCCGCAGTAGATGATCGATTTCACGATTGGTTGGGACGCTGACTTTTTTCGAGATGAAGACGACTACACCGTCTTCATCGAGACTCATCTTATGCGACCTCTGGCCAGTGCTCGCCGAGTCGAGAGGGAGAGGCCTGTAGCGCCAGTAGAAGGAACGGGAGCACCGAGGGTGACTCAGGCCCGTGACAGGAGTGGTTCCCGGAGGGGACGGAGAGTAGAGTGGCCAGAGCTGCCCACCACCATGACATGCCGAGGACAGGGTGGAGAGACTTATCAGATACCCATCGCTCCTCCTCTGGCTGATCATGAGCTCGTTGGAGTTCGCGGCTCAACCCTGGTATGTGCTATACTTTGCATTCTGTACAGTCATTTCATTTCAGTTGATATCTCGTAGAATACTAATTACTTCAACACTTTTGCAGGCTTCTATCAAGTACACTGGACAGGCCTTGGAGCTGACGGCTTCGGTGATGGGGATGCTGCAGAGGAGCATGGACCTGCTGAGTATCTACAGTATCCCGGTGAGTTCTTTCAACCTTAGTCTCAAGACCTTGCATAATCTGTTCCATACTGATCTGATGCATCATATTATCAATACGGCACTTGATACACTGCACTCACATGCCACTCACGACACTAATACACTGTAACTCATATACTGCTCACAGCATTCATACCCTGTAATCATACACTGCTCACGGCATTCATACATTGTACTCATACACTGTATTCGATACCATACTCGACTTCGCATAGCATAACTAATGCATTTCCTTATTGTTCTTTTCAGGCCCCATTCCAGATATCGGCCGCAGGGGGTGCCTCAGCGGGACCTTCAGTACCTGCTCGAGGAGCGGAGAGAGCAGGACGAGGGATTTCAGCACGCAGCCGTAGCAAAGCTGGGCGTACTTACTCTGGAAGTAGCTCACGGGCGCCTGCCCCAAATGACGATGAGTCTGATGCAGAGGCAGATTCATCTCAGGATGAGAGTGGAGATGGCTCGGGCTCAGATTGTGGCAGCGGAGTCGACGGTGACGATCTTGGACCTTCGTCCGGGAAGAGGACGAGGAGAGACTCCCGCACTTGAGGCGACCAGCGCCGATCCAGATGCTGCTCTTTTTTGCTTTATTTTTCTTTTTACTAGTAGTTTTTGCACATTGTACTGCGCAAGGCATATTTTATTTTCTTCAAAACTATGTATTTTTGCAAAAGAAAACATAATGGAATGAAATAGCTCTTTTTGTTGAAAAAGTGTTACATTTGTACATTCTAAGCATCATATCGCATCGCATCACATTACATAACAATGTAAATGAGATTGAACTTTGTTTTGAAAACTAAACGCTCGAATTGCATTAATCAAGTAGTGAACCGACTGACAACAAAACAACTCGATAAGCAAAACAAAGAACTTGACATGCTAACCAAATATAAATACAACTCGATAAGCAAGACAAGGACTAAAGAACACAAAATACAACTTGATAAATAAAAGTACAACAACTCGATAAACAAATTGAAGTAACACATGCATGACTTCGCAAAATCATCACCGAAAGGCATTTGAAGTGGAACAAGTCTCAAATTCTCAACACCTCCAACACATAGACAGCTCAGAGAACAAGAGGAGAGGCCATTGGCCACAAGAAATGACCATCGGCCATAATTACTAGCCGATCGGCTAAAAAGATGGTCGGTCGGCATTATTTTTGGCCGATCGGTCAGAAATGGCAAGAACCTCTAGAATGCTGCCACCTGTCTTCCACTCAACACCTTATCTTCTAAAAAAGCCTCAGCTTCGTAGTTTCTCCATTTCAGCTCAGTTTTTGCACCAAATGGAAGCATTTCTTGTCCAAAATCTCACAAATTGGATTGCCAACTTGGATGGCTTAGAAAAGCTGAATTCCTGGGGCTTCGGAATAAATGCACTATTCACACTGAGTCGCACCCCACTGCGTTTTCCGTTCCTTCATGCCACGACAAGGTATTAGAATCCGATTACGCACGTTTTTAGCTTTGGCGGATAAGAGATGTGCCCCACTTTCGAAGACTTCCAAGCTTTGATAGAGTCCGAACGCGAGGAGGAGATTTTGCCACAATTTCGCTTTGGCCACATCCAAGCCTTAGGACGGATGTGTGGGCTCACTATGCACGACTCTCGGTCTTTGATCCATGACGGGGAATTGGACATCCCCAGCTTGGGTCATCGGTTTTTTGATGTCGGTGACCGCGGCGACCATCATTGGCAGGGTTTTCGGCGACATGCGCTTTGTTTGTGCCTGCTATCTCATTTCTTGCTTGCCTCAGGCTTCGGAGGGTCTAGCGTCCGTTTGATCGAAGTTCCCAAGGCTTAAAAGAGAGCAAGAGCTGCATTACCATGACACTGGCTGAGACATTGATGGGCTTGGATGCTTTCCATCGCCGAGAGATAACTAGATTTGTAGGGAGTCCACTATTGCTACAGGTAATGTTTCCCACCCCATCTCACATATATTTCTCACATCATTCGGCCCTCAGACTCGGTTTTTCTCTCAAAGCCCTTTTATTACTTTTCTCTCAACGTACATCTCTCTATTCTTTAATCTCGCATTTTTCATCCCTCCTCAGATATGGTTGATGGATAAGTTGAAGGTTGTTGACTCATGCCCAGCATATTCAGTTCGCGACTATTTCTTCTGGCGACGTCTAGTCGATGCCCTTGATGAGGGATGGTGGTGTAAATGGATGTGTAGTCTATCCGCTACCAGTATTGCTTGGCACTGCCCTTGGCTCAATCTGCCGGCGATGAGTTACAGCATGTCTCGCCAGCCCGGGATTCAGTTGATCGGCCTGACTCACTGTGTATTTTACTTCCCATTCCGATTCCGGCTCCAGTTCGGACATGCTCATACTTGCCCAGCAGAGGGGATAGAGTACCCTGCTGCATTTCTAGTTTGAGGCACATAGCTAGCTCGGTATGCCACAACATGGAGGACGAGAGAGCTTCTGGCCCCTGCTCCCACTTTCAGTTGCACCCTCTCTGACGAGTGCATAGCTCGGCTCGATGAAGAGGCGCAGGTTGGGCCTACTTTGGTATTAGAGGCTTCCACAAGCTCTGGGAAGGGACGCAGGAACACCTGACTATGCCCCAAATTTATTGTTTTATCAGTATTTTCAAGTTTTCTTTATGAATGTAATAAAAAGCAACTTCAATTTGTATTCAACAGTAGGAGAACTTTGTACTGAAATCAATGTAATTGAAGGTTGTGGGTACTGAAAATTTTCTATTTGGTCCAAAAATGGTCTAAGTCGTAAAAAGATTAATTTGAGCAAAATCAACTTTTATTAAAACTTTTCAAAACCATTTTCGATATGGATCACAATTGGACACACTCGAGATCTATCATTGAGATGTACAACTCCGGATCCCGACAACTGGAAAGTTGTCCCTAGTATAAATAACACTGCACCGGAGATCATAATTGAGCTCTTGAATGCAGAATAGACAAAGATGACCAACATGATCGCATGGAGGAAGTTGATTGGGGAAGTGCTTATGGCTGAACTTCAGAATAAAGTTGCCTACGTATCCCAAAGATGGGAATCAAGTTTTACGTAGTTCGGCTCAGGTTCACTCGTGTATTAATACTCTCCTTTTACGCTCTAACTTTTGCCAAGGCCGCCTTTTCTAGGTTTTCAACCTTACGAGCTCAGTTTCTATCATTTCAAATTTTTCATGCTTTAACTTTTGCCTAGGTCGCCCTTTCGGGTTTTCGGCCTAGCGAGCCACTCAAGGATAGTATTTTTTTAACTTGTCCATGTTGATTGGTTAGGAGAACTCTAGGCCATCTAGATCCATCAGAACGACAGCTTCACCAGACCAAATAGACTTAATGATGTAAGGGCCAGTCCAATTAGGTCTAAACTTGCCCCTAGGGTCGTGGATGGGAGCTCGGTTGTCTTTGAGCACTAGATCCCCTTCCTTCAAATTTCTAGACTTAACCTTCTTGTTGAAAGTCCTGGCAATTCTTCGTTGATAACCCTGGACGTGATATAGTGCTTTCAGCCTTCTTTCGTCAAAAAGCATGAGTTCTTCGAACCTGCTCTGCTTCTAATCTACCTCAGCTATCTGACACTCAGCCAGTACCCGTAATGACGGAACCTCAACTTCGATAGGCAGGACAGCCTCCAATCCCATAAACCAAGGAATACGGAGTTGCCCCAGTAGAAGTTTGAATTGAAGTCCGGTAGCCCCACAGAGCAAATGACAGCTTATCTGGCCAGTCCCGGTAGGTTTCCACCATCTTCTGCAGAATGTGCTTGATGTTCTTGTTGGCGGCCTCAACTGCTTCGTTGGTTTGCGACCGATATGTAGATGACTTATGAAAAGCCATGTTGTACTTCTCCAACAAGTCGATCACCTCATTCTTGAAGTGGGAACCATTATCCGAAATAATCTCATTCGGGACCCTGTAACGACAGATGATGTTGTTTCTGATGAACTTAGCAACGTGCGACGCCTTCAACACCACGTAAGATTGGGCCTCAACCCACTTCGTAAAGTAGTCTATCGCTACCAGGATGTATTCATGCCCGTTGGACCCCTTCGGAGTGACGACCCCAAATACATCAATCCCCCAGACTAAAAACGACCATGGCGAAGTCATGTTGTATAGCTTCGACGGCGGAATGTTCATGCGGTTTGCATGGATCTGTCATTTGTGGCATCATCGAATAAAGCCAATACAATCCTCCTCCATGGTGGACCAGTAATAACCCTGTCTAAGGATCTTTCGGGCTAACATCACCCTATTTATGTGCGCTCCGCACTATTCACCATGGATGGCCTGCATCTGGCGCTTGGATTCTTCAGCATCAACATATAGCTTATGCATCCCGAGATGATCCCTCTTGTATAGTTTACCTCCGCAGACGATGAACTGAGCAGCCATTCTTTGAATTGCCCTCTTATCCTTGGCATTTGCCCCGGTGGATACGCCTATTTTTCCAAGAAGTTCCAGACATCGTAGTACCAGGGATTCTCATCCTGTACTTCATCTATGATAGCAATCAGCTCGTAGGCCGGCGCAAATCTTTGTTCAATGATGATCGGACGCATCCGGACTCCGAAATGGATGTCTATCATAGAAGATAGAGTTGCTAATGAACTAGCGAACTTGTTGTTCTCTCTTAACAAATGGGCGAAATTCAGCTTCTCAAACCGAGGAATCAGAACGTCCAAGGTCTGGTGATAGATTCTTATCTTTTCTTCTTTAACTTTCCAATCTCCTTTAGCTTGAGATACAACAAGGTTCGAGTCCCCGATGACATCCAACCGTTTTGCCCCTAGTTCTAGGGCAGCTTCCAAACTGGTAATACACGCCTCATATTCTACCTCATTGTTCGATACTCTGAACCGGAGTTTGAATGCTAAGGGTATGCGGGAATTGTCGGGTGCTATCAATAACACCCCTATCCCATACCCGTATTGGTTTGACGCTCCGTCAAAGTACATCGTCCAAGTCTCTTCTTCGACATGCAGAATGGCTTCGTCTGGGAACAGATACTCAATTGCTTCATCCCCTTCAACTAGGTGATCGGCTAGGAACTCCGCTACCGCTCTCGCTTTCACTGACTTGCGCGTCATATACTTCAGATTGAATTCAGAAAGCAGAAGCAACCAATGAGCTAGCCTACCCATAAGTGCCGGTTTCTCGAAGAGATATTTGATGGGATCTAATCTTGAAGCCAGTATTACAGAGTGAGCTAACAGGTAGTGCCGTAGCTTCCTAGTAGCCCATACCAAGGCCAAACAAGCCTTCTCCAGCGGAGTGTAGCGGGTCTCATAATCCAACATTTTCTTGCTCATAGCTCTCTCCACTTTGTCCTCAGACTCCTGTGCAAGCATGCAGCCCATCGTAGTTTCAGTCACTGAAAGGTACAGAATCAACGGTTTCCCCGGCTCAGGCAGTGACAACACAGGTGGGTTCTGTAAATATTGCTTGATCTGTTCAAAAGTAGCTTGGCATCGGCCATCCCATTGGAACGTCTTTCCTTTCTTCAGGAGACCAAAGAGTGGTTCACAAGTCAAAGTTAATTTTGCAATAAACCGTCTTATGAATTGCACTTTACCTAGAAAGCCTCGCATTTCCTTTTCAGTCCTTGGTGGTGGCATTTCTAAGATGGCCTTGATTTTGGAAGGATCGACCTCGATACCTCTCTGTGTGGTCAAGAATCCCAGAATTTTCCCTGCTGTAACACCAAACGTACATTTCTGAGGATTCAGCCGCAACCGATATACTCTGATCCGTTGAAAGAATTTCTGCAAGGCGGTGTAGTGGCCCTTTCTTTCCTTGGACTTGACAATCATATCATCCACATACACCTCAACCTCTTTATGGATCATGTCGTGCAAAATTGTGGTCGCAGCCCGTTGATATGTAGCCCCAGCGTTCTTCAGCCCAAACGGCATCAGCCTATAACAATAGGTCCCCCACGAGGTGGTAAAAGCAGTCTTCTCCCGGTCTTCAGGTGCCATCAGAATCTGATTGTAGCCAGAAAACCCATCCATGAATGAGAGCAACGCATGTCCAGCTGTAAAATCCACTAATTCGTCGATATGCGGCAGAGAAAAGTCGTCATTCAGACTAGCTTTATTCAAATCCCTGAAGTCCACACATACCCGAATTCTGCCGTCCTTCTTCGGCACCGAAACTATATTGCCCAACCAAGTTTGGTATTCAGATACCAGCAGAAACCCTGCGTCAATTTGCTTGGTGACCTCTTCTTTGATCTTAAGAGCCCAGTCCGGGCAGATCCTTCTGAGCTTCTGCTTAACAGGTCGGGCCTCTAGGTCAAGAGGGATCCAGTGCTGTACAATCTCAGGATAGATTCCAGGCATGTTTTCATAGGACTACGCGAAAACATCTTTGAAATCTTTTAATAAAGCGACTAAACGCTCGCGTTCTTCCGAAGACAACGTGGACCCAATTTGGACCAGCCGCGGGTCCTTTTCAGTACCCACATTAATTGTGGTGATTTTATCAACCAACGATTTTACAAACCTCTCCTGCTCTTGATCAAGCAAATATTTCAAAACCTGAGGAATTTATTCCTCGTCGTTTTCATCGAAATTTTGAAAGTCTCGATTAATGCAATAAATTAAGGGCACAGAAAAGTACTCGAAGGCCACAGTCGCACAATTCTCATTAATCACTTTCAAATCACCTGATTCCTCTTTTACAACAGACTCAAAGGAAAAAGGAAAAAATGACCTAGACAGGACTGTGGCATCCGAGTTGTCACCCCCAAGAATACCGGACTCAAACTCAGACTCAGACGAGCTAGAACCTGATTCCGACTCCACAGACTCAGTGGAATCAGATTTCGGCTCACTACCTGACCCAATGCTGCTCGATAAGAATCCCTCCTCGTATTGCCAGACGAGGGAGGGTGCGATGGATGCATCCGGAATGTTTGAAGATGGGCGCACAGCCGCTTCATTCCCAATCATAGAAATCGAGAAGTTATCCCTCAAGCACTTCTGTACGATCGGAGGATCTGAGAGTAGACAAGCCAATGCTACCCCCATTTCAATCTCTGTGCTCTTGGAATCCTTCTCCCTACACTGCTTAGCCACAACTGGTGGGTCTGTCTACTCTTCAGCAATATCATCCCCGGACAATTGCAAGTCAAAGAAAATCTCGAACCCCGGCAAGCGCCGCCTTTCTGTATTTAGCCATGGCTTTAGGAAGTCGCAGAACGGGAAGTCTTTCCCCTCCCGGATGAATTGTCCGTTTAGAGTACCTTGGATAGGTCGGTGCATCAACTCATAATGCTTCCCGACCTGCTTTGCTCTGGCTCTTCCGACTATCTCTTTGCCTTTCCTGACCCAATCCTCTTTGGTAGGCAGATAACCTAAGCCAAAGGTATGTGGGTTGTGCGACACTTCGGTCGATGCTGCAATTCCCTTCCTACCACTTTTCCTTAATCCCATCCTGGGGATGTGCTGGAGCTTGTTCTTGAGGTGCACAGACTGCGCACTGACATATAGCCCCTCATCAACAGCTAGTATCTTCTATACAACCTGGGCCTCGGCTAGGGTAAATCCTGAAAGGAATATATCCTCCGCGCCATGCTCGATATCCAGAACTGGTGTAGAAACCTTTGGCGGCAGATGTATTGACGAATTCCCAAAGACTATGGCCACCCCCTTTCCGTGGGGATTAATCAACAATTGATGCAGGGTAGAAGAGACTACTTTCACCAGGTGCAGCCACGGTCGCCCTAGGAGTAGATTGAAGGTTGCGGGAACGTCCAAAACATGAAAGTCTATATCCTATTGTCCTGGACCAACCTGAGTCCGAATCTGCACAGTTCCCATCACCTCTCTGCTAGTATTGTCATATGCCTTTATCACCTAGGTAGTTGGCACAAAATTTGCGGGCTTTAACTCGATTGCACATGCCGTCCTCGACGGGCACACGTTGATAGCGGATCCTGTGTCGACAAGAACCACCGGTATCCATTTACTTCTACACTCGACAGAGATGTAGAGCGGTTTGTTATGATTTGTGCCCTCAGGTGGCAGCTCCTTGTCAGTGTAGGTTAACATCGGGAAAGCTCCTCCTGAAAAAAGAAACTCTACAAATTGTTCAGGCATGGTGTCAATTGAAAGTTTGGCCTTGTCCATTGCAGAAAGGACAGCTTGTCTATGAACTCTTGAAGCCATAAGTAGTCCCTAGATGGAGATGTCTGCTTGTATCTTCTTAAGCTGTTTTAACACAGCCTCCTCATCGAGCAGTTTTTCTTTCTGCCTTTCCGCCTCCTTGTCCTTCTCGGACGCCTCTGGTTGATCAAAGTGTGGGGGTTTGAAATACTGCCCATTCCTAGTCATGTGGTCAACCTCGCCAACATACCAGGTATTGTCTAGTTAGCTTTGCCCCCAATCTTCATCGGTGTGGGCAAGACATAAGTTGTCATCTTCTCGCCACATGCCATCGGCAACTGACAGACACCTGTCCGGTTCCGTTATAACTATTCCTGTGCCCACAACACATTCCGTTCTTGTGCTCACAGCATGTTCCGTTCTTGTGCTCACAGCACGTTCCGTCCCTGCAGGGGCTTTGGCCTTTCTGGCCCTCTCAAAATCTTCAATTTTTTCCTGCTCAAATTGCTTCAGTGCAGCCTGCTGTCCAGTATCTATCGTATTCAAACTGTCCGTATTCTGAGCAAAATTCTTAACACTGGTGCTCTCCAGCGGTGAATTTTGATTTCCGGCCATTCCGGCCACCGTTGATATCCTAGCTCCTGATGGCCCCCGCTCTAGCTGAGGCTGCTCAACAACATCCGGCTCGTCGCTGAGCCACCCGGTAGCTTCTGGTGACCCTTCTAGATCAAACCAGTTGACAGTCACGTCCCCCGGATCCTGTTCATTGAAAAACTGGAGGTTAGCAATGTCTTTTTCCAGATCCTCTAGGTCATCTAGCCCCTGATTAGGTCCATCCCCCCGTACTACAGAGATCTCTGCCCCCACTGGCAATTCTACCTTCGGTCTAGCCTGGCCTGCTAATGTGATGTAACCGCTCGGGTTGTACATGAAGCTCGCAGACCCCTCAGGCTCTGAATGATCATTCCCATCTGCCCCCACAGTCGACCCAATTCTATCTTCGATAGCCGCCACCACTGTTTCTGGTTGGGTTTGGGAGATGTCCAACATGCACAAGTTAGTGCTGTCAGGAATGAACACCTCCGGCTTGGGTAGGTGAGAATGGGTGATATATATGCTAGGGTCGTATGACACAAACCCAGTTTGGATCAAGTTGATGCGTTTGGGAGGTGGAGCTTGGTTGTGTGGTGGGAGAGGGTTGGTGGTGACATTCGGTTTCTCCGGAGGCACGATCACCCTGTTGTCAACGAGATCCTGAATCTCGTGACGCAATCTATAGCACTGGTCGGTGTCATGACCATGCTGTTGGTGAAAGGCACAATACTTCGCCGGGTTATGGGTTGGTGGGAGATTACTTGGTAAAGGTCGCAGCTCTAGGGCCTTCAAGTGCCCTTTCCTGATCAAAACCCCTAAAGCTTTGGATAGAGACATATACAGTAGAGTAAAGGTTCTCTGGCCTCGGGGTGGGAATTTGGCTGTTTGCGAGCTACTTCCGGACGCACCGGTGAATGGTGTAGCTGCAAGGGTTTTTGGGGTGGTGGTGGTGGTGGTGACCATACCTACATTTGAAGATCTGGCAGCTGCAACACTGCTTGTACCTGCATTCGTACTGTGGTTGAATGCCCTCTTGGGCTGCTCTCTTTCATGGTCAATCAGACCCTGTTTCATGGTGTCCTCAATTTACACCCCAATCTTATGTTGATCTGCAAAGGTAGGAAGGGGGAGGACGATCATCTTTTGCATGAGCTTGGGCTGGAGGTTGCGCACAACCATCCGTATTTGGTCCTTGTCAACCGGCCTGATGGTCATCATCGAGGCTTTAGCCCTCTATCGGGTCACAATATCAGAGAAACTCTCCTTTGGCTCCTGCCTAGTTGTCTCGAGATCACGAGTTGTGACCTCAATCTGTGTATTGTAAGAGTATTGAGCTACAAAGGCCTCAGCCATCTCCTCCTAGTTCCTCTTAACAGCGTCCTCCAACTTTGCATACCAAATAGCCGTTACACCCGACAGGGTCCGGCCAAACAGGGAAAGATTTTGCAATTTGGAGAGGCCCATTAGCCTTAGGATATCCGAAAACAGCCGCAGATGCACCATAGGATCTCTAGAACTGTCAAAGCGATTTTACTGCGGCATTTTAAACCGGTCCGGCAGAGCCACGGCCGAGTCGGTGTACCCATCCTCTATATCCGGGATGGACTTCACGCCTTGGGACTTCTTGAACAACTTTTCTAGCTTGCTCACTTTTAGCGCTGTCAGATCCACCTCGAACTCAAACGGTGTGTCTACCAGGTTAGTAGGCGCTTTAGATAGCTAGGGTAGGTTTGGGGGCGGGGCTGGCCTCGTTGGGACGTCCGTATTTTCCTAGACGTGTGCTGTCTCCCCGAGTATTGGAACTCTGAGTGAGGGAGGAGGTGGGTGCGAAGCAGATGCTTTGGCTTGCTGTGGTTGCTACTGTTGCTGAAGTCTAGCAATCAGCTCTGCTTGTTGGGCCATAACCTCGGCCTGGCGCTCGACAAATTCTGCTTGGCGGGCAGCATCTTGCTGCATAGCTTGCATACTCTCCTGGAGCTGACGCATCATCTCTTCCATAGATGCCATAGGGTGTTGGTCTACCTGAACAATCGGTATATTTATCCCTGTAGTAGAAACTGAGACCTCACCCTGACTGTTCACTGGTGGGGTGGACCATTGATATGGCGACCGCTGTACCGATACACTGCGCCTTACTGACCTTCGTCTAGTAACCGAGGGTAAAGAAAGGAACACTGCTTGTCCGTCTATCAGATCTGCGGATCGATGAAGTCTGCGACCTTTAACCTAGAGTGCTTGGGGAATATCTGCTTGGTCGGATGCAATTGTGCTAAACTACCTTGCAAAAAGATAAATAAAGCATAATAAGGAAACAATGAGTAGAAAAATGGACAGCATAACAGCTTAAATAAAGACAACACACAGTTGGCAAACACAAGCTGAAAGAACTGTTCTCAACCACTGATCACTATTCCCAAATCACTTGTGACACCTCAAAAATCGGGAACATCAGATAATATATTAACCATTAAATACAAGGTTTATCTAAGGTTACAAGAGTAAGAAATGTTACTAATGAGTCCTTTGGCTAATAACCAAGCAAGATCCCAGGAAGGCCGGAGGAGTCAAAATAGCCTCCCTTCAAAGTCCAACCACCTTAGATAGCAAAGCTACCTTTTTGACAGATCTTGACAAGGTATTAACACAAGGCCTACATGAGTTGACGTAAGGATAGGTTACAAATATTATATATACACAAGTTACAAAATCATGTCTTAAATACAACATGAGATCTATCACTTACAATCTCAAAACACGTTTACAAACTATTTTCTAATCCTCCTAGGGTAGCCGTACGTCCTCAAATGCTTTAGCTTTGCCTTCGACCGGTCTAATAGTTTTCAATACCTGGCATGAAATGCCATGAGCTTTGAATGCCCAGTAAACGCACACACCCCGTCCCTTTTTCCCAATCCAATACATCATCACATTTATAGCAAGCAAGTAGTGAAGAATGATATTCAAGTCAATAACAACAATTTCAGTAATAGAGGAAAGGAACATGTCATTCAAATAGATAACAAGGTTATAATGTTAGTGGTTAGTATTCTAGAAATCCCCCAAAGAGATTTCATCCTCCCAACCACAAGAATTGGACACCGGACTATTCAGAACTCCTCATTTTGCTGCTTTATTGTAGAACTAACCTCGGATGCCTACCAACGGTTATATACCGCGTAGTGCCAACCGCAAGGCCTCAAAAGGGACAGTGAAAAGAAAAAGGTTTTATCTCCTGAATCCAACCTTATCCTTCCAAAAAAAGTTTTATCATCCTGAATGTCCCATCCGGACCCAACCTTATCTCACCAATCAAACCATCGCAAAGAGTCCGAATACGTCCGTTCCATTCTAGGGTTTACGCGACAACCGCTTGCACAAGACTTAAACTTCAATTAGGGAGTATATCCCATCAATCCATACATAACACATTATCGTCTCTTCATTATTCAAGTAATTGAAAACCCAATACCATCCCAATTAAGTTTTCCATTTGGATCAATGTTTTAAGTCAAGTTAGAACAAACTCAACAAGATAGTAATATCCACATAAGCATGAGCATCATTAAAATGAAGAAGATAAGGAACATAACCATAACACATGAAATACCATACCAAGACATGATCATCAACTAATAAGCATATTCATGAATACAAGAGCATAAAACACCCATGCAAAACTAAATTTACAGATTCAGTACCATTTAAAGATTAAAATCAAAAGGGCTATTTTAGAATTTTACCGAACTCGGCCTTCCTATGGTTTGTAGAGAATTTAATCTAGTTTTCAGAACATGTTTTGGAAATGTGATATCTTTTATAGATTTTTAGTTATTTAAGAAATGTTCCAGCGCTGTACAGATTCATCAACAGTTACGAAAATTAGATTTTCTCACAAACCGCTCACTCGTTTTCAATGAAGCTAATTTTAGTTGAAATATAGCTCCTTAAAGAAGATTTTGACATAAAATGGATATCTAGAATATTTTTCTACATTTTTGTAGAAATTTTGAAAGTTGGCTATGAAAATAGATTTTTAAGGCACAATACCCAAAACAAGAAGATTTGTGAGAAAGAGATCCACTAAGGGAAATTTTTCATTTCTTTTGCAATGAAAACATGATAAATAATATATATTAAACTCAGAAATTTATCTTGAAGGCGTGCCTTTGGAAAGTTTGAGAGCTTGGTATGAAAAAGATAGTTTTGTGCCAATTAAGGGAAACTACAAGAAGGGTAGAATCTTGGCTCAACTCTTTTCATTTTTAACACAAGGAAATCATTAAAACACATCTGAAAACAATGTTTAGAACCCTTAAGAGCATGTATTTGAAAAAGGAAAACGAAAGAGAGAGTTGTGTTGTGGCTTACTTACTAGGCTAGGCCAAGTTGAACAAGATTGCTCTCCTCTTCCTTCCTCTCCCTCTCAAGACTTTTCTCTTGCTCTCCTTTTTCTCCTCTAGGCCGAATGTAGGTGTGTGTGTGTGTTGTTTGGGTATGCTATGCTAAGTGGGTGGTTGTATATATAGGCAAATTTGGTGTGAAAAGACGCAAATGCCCATTAGTTGGAATTGGTTTGAAAAGTTTGGATTTACTTGGAGTCTAATGGAATAGGGATTGATTAGGGGAATTAATTATGTGATTAGACAAGATTTAGTTGGCCTCTAGTTGGAATGGAACTAGGTTAGGAACATAACCCTTGTACTTGGTACTTTGCTTCTAGAATGTCATAATTACAAGTCTTGAAAATTGGTCCCTCACACTCTCCTAGGTTGGCCGGCCATGGGGAAGAGAAATGGGAAATATTTTATTCAATTTTTGAGTACTATGGACATATTCCCAATGTATATAGATAGATTCACAAATTGATTTGATGGTACAATGGTATAAAAGTACATGTACTAGTTTGGGGCAAATCTTGAAATTAATAAAAGAAGTGAGGGCTTGAAATTAAACTCATGTATTGGAACCTTATTTGTGTATTTAATTATGATCTAGTTAGGCTTATGGCTAATTTAAATACCTTCTAGTTAGAAGTACACTCATAGCAAATCTTTATAGGTACCAAGGTCATCATTGCTCAAAGATTTCAAGGGATTTGTTTGTACTAAAGTACAATGATTATAGCTTAGGAGGTATGATGGCTAGCCATGTGCTCAAGATTTGGGGAGATTTTCCTATTTATTTTGTGTACAAATTCCATAGATATTGTGTACAAAAAGATTTGATGAATAAGAGGTACAAATATATATATATATATATATACAATGGTACTAACTTGGGGTCAATTTGTGATTTAAGTAAAATATGAGGGCTAAGGCCTTAATTTATAAATTGGAAAATTTATTTTAGAATAGAATTTAACTAAGTTAGGGCTAGAGAATCTAATTCGGTTTGAATTTCTTGAATAAAAACGCGATCAATTGACGAACGTGATAAAGACCAGAAAAAACCTAGGGTTTTCAAGTGGTAATTTCATATTTAGGGAGTCAATTAGAGTATTTGAAATTATTTCCAAGTTTTCAAAATTGATTAGGGTTTGCGGGTTTTCAGTTGGTGCATGTATTTTGATCCTAGGGTTAAAATTGTAATTAATTAAGAAGTTGAGTGGTTTCAAAGAAATAATTTAAAAGTAAGGGACCTAATAGGGTTTACAAAAATTAGGGGTCTCACATCACTGCCCCGAATCTGATACCCTCAGGTAAAACTGATTTCCCAAATACTGATGCCCGCAGGCCTGATACCCAGACTTGCAAACTGATACATGCATTCCTGTAGAGGCACACTCTAAAAGCACATAATCAAGCAAGTAAGAGCCAAAAACACCCCTATGGAGGGGTAGGGTTTCCCTGTCCTATCTTGTTAGGAGCTAGGGTTTCACTATGCACACAGTGGCTTCAATCAACCTACGATCGGATAAGCAACCTGCCCTAGCTTGGAATGGTCACTACGGATTTCGATATGCACTAAGTCAAATAGTCAAAAGGGTGCCTCGGTAAAAACTGAAGTTTGTGTTCTCATCATGGCAGAGCCCATAACCGATCTGCCTTATGGCACGCAGCCTTCGACAAGCCGTTCACGAATAGCAGACGGCGAACACAGTGTCTTAGGCGCACAAATGCACATGCAATGCAAAGAAACACGTAAGTGTAGTCAAAACAAGATATCATGAGTTCGGGTCAAGTTTTCTAAATCCCCAACAGAGTCGTCAGAAACTGTAGACCGCCCGAGAACTCCGCTCCGCGCGCGAGGGCACGAATCATTTTTTTCTTTAGCTACTACAGTTCGGACTCGTGTCACGGTTCTGAATCTAATCTCGTAAAGTGCAATGCAAGACTGACAAATCACCAAAGAGTCCAAATCTGGCAAATCGTTTTAGAAAATTGATTTTAATAAAGAAGTGCCAAACATGGACTGCTTTGCCAGATACAGAGTCGCCACCTAAATGTTTTATTTTGGAAAATTTAGGAAACCCTGACTCGTACCTAAGGCCACGTGTTCGTCATCACCAAAGTTGCCTCGGCTCAGGAACTTGGGTACAAGAGGGGAAGGTCATGCAATGAGCACCCCCACTCACCCGATCAAAGATCGGCCTTTACTAACATGATATTTTGTTTTCGAAAACATATGCGTTCTTGTTCCAGTTATTAACCTAGAATTACTATGTGATGCGCACAGCATACAAGCATAGACTAGATCGCCTAAGTTGGAACAAAACATTTCATGTTCGTTTGTTTAAAAACGGTTTAGAGGTGCTACTCGCAAGTAGGCTAAATTGTGGATTTTGCCACCCTCAAGTGGACTTAGAAAAATATGATTTTTGCCACTCTCAAGTGGGCTTAAAACTCGCATTTCGATGAATTGTTCCAATTCAAGCAATTCAACCTTCACCCACAGGCATTCAGGCAATTAAACACTTAAGCAGTCAGCCTCATGGTAAGCATGCTATCATGGAAGCATTTACACACATACAAGATGCTAAAACATAAACACTCACAGTGTACTCCGAGCCAAAAAAGAAGCTAGTTAGTAATCAATGTATGATCCTAGCTTTTGTCAAGAATGCCTAATGCAACACATGCAAAATGTAACTAAGATAGGCTTGGCTTTTCTAAGAATGGCATGTGAATGCAACTTGATAACATGCTGTTTGAACACGTATTCAAGTAAGTATTGAAATACAATGCAGTTTGAATGATGAGCCGAGCCTGGTGCATGCAAGACAGAAGAATGATGCATGCATGCAAGCATAAGGATGCTAATTGAAATATGTCCTAAAACTAACCATCAAAAGTTGATAAGTAAAAGGGAGAAAGAAATAGGGGTTGGAAGACATGCATCACACACACGCACGCTTATTACAACAGTTGTGCCCTCTCGACGGAGGGTCTGAATGAATACGCTAAGCTAGCTACGCTAAGCTATTCTAACTAATCTAATAATCTAATTAGACCAATTATTACATAATCAAATTGAATAACTAGCTAACACTAAGCTAATTATTACAACACGTTTACTAATTAACAAATTAGCTAGTTAATTACAAATTCAAAAGCTAACTAACAAGTATAGCTAACTACAAATTACAAAGCCTCAGCTCAGTTCTAAGGGTTCGAAGATGAATGCTCGATCGCCTCACTCGGAAATCCGTTACCATGCCTCATGTTGCCTCTGTTTGCACACTTTTGCACCTCTGAAAATTATGCCAACTTCTGTGATGCTTCTGATCTACCTTAGAAACCATCTGAGGGGTAGTCGGCCAAAGAATAATGGTCATCGACCAATTTTGATGCTATCGGCCAATCATTGATAGCCGATCGGCACTGTAGACACCCCATTTTTTACCGTCCTCAAGACTTGGACGTCATCGTCTGAACACTCGATGATCATCCATGCTCGTGTTCATTTTGAGTTCCCAGAGGTCTCGGCTGTGCGCCTTGCCTCAAGATCTCTCAACTTGTCTGTCTTGTGCTTGGTTATGGACCAAAGACTTGTGTTTTTGCTTTTGAGGGAAGAGGGTGGCTTGTTAGCCATCCCCTCAACCTATCGGCCAAGGCTTGAAGCCATCGGCCCTTTTTTCTTGCCATCGGCCAAAGGTATTGGCCGATCGGCACTTTTTTTGGTCGGTCGGCCACCCTTGTTGGTCAATCGGCCATATTTCCCGGCCGACCCCTTTTCATTTGCTTTTGGCAGATATTTTGTGTCAGCTAGAACAGCTGGCACGCACAATTTCCTCCCTCCATGCACGTGTATGGAGGGATTTGAGCCTTGCTTAGCTTCTCCAAGAAGCTTTGCAAAATTGGTTTTCTATAAAAGGGGAGCCTCCTCTCCCTTTCCAGGGGTTCTAGAAATCTGATATACAAGTTAGATATCTCTCTCTCTCTCTCTTCATATCTCCCTCTCTCTAGATTTGTGTGTGTGTTTGAGCTCAAAAGTGTGTTTTTTTCTTACTATTGCACACAAACACCTAGAGTTACACCATCCTTGTGTGCTAAGGTACTAGGAGGTTGATTTTAAGGTTCTTGAGCTGGTTTTGATCAGAGAGAGTTGTTGGTCTTGTGTTCTTGAAGTTGTTCTTCAAAGGTGAGATTCTAAACTTTAGATACCCCATTTTGGCTTAAGCTTTTACACATACTTCTATATTGTTTTAAGCTTAACTCTAAACTACAAAAAGTTCTGATTTTGTATGTTTGTTATGGTTGCTTAAGGTCACTTTTTGGTTGGGGGTTGTCTACCCCCTCTTAGGTCTTGGTTGGCCTTGCTTTGTGCCTTTACTTTTGAGCTTTGGGATCATCTTATTTTGACCTTCCCACCACTGAAATCTAGAGCATTTTTAGTGGTGGAGAAGTGATTTTGGAGTCTTGTATAGGAGGGGGACACCCCTCTCTCCTTATGTCTCATATGCTTGTGTTGTTGGCTTATAAGAGTAGCATGTTTACTTAGCATGCCTTGGTTCTATTTTAGCACTTTTTAGTGGCTTTTAGGACCTGTCTTAACTCTATTCCATGTTGGTTTGATGGCATCTTGCATGCCTTACATACTTGTAGAGTAATCTTGCATGTTTGCATAACATGCATCTTGTGTTTGGACCACTATCCTTGCATGTTTTGGCTCGACTCCAAGGAGCTTTCCCTCATGTTTTACCATGATTAAACTCTGTTTGGTGTTGTCTTGGTCATGCATGCATTGTTTTGTATAGCCTTGGTTCATTCTAGCTTGTAAACTTTGTGCCTTGAGTTCATTAGCATGTGTTACTTGAAGTATTTTCATGATTTGGCATCATGTGAAATGTAATTTCAGTCCATGTTTCATGGTCACACACTTGCATTTATCACCTATTCCATGCTTTGGATAGTTTGTGTTTCATGCCTTAAGAATAGGTCATTGTGCATGCCATCATACTTAGGCCTCTGGGATGCCATCTAAGTGGGTTTTAGGGCTCATTCTAACATGCCATAACTCTGATTTTATTGGCCTAAGTCATGCCATGTTTGGCTGTAATAGGTGTAGTGCAATCGCCCCTTTTGGCCTTGTATGCGTTTTGTTTTGTGCTCATCTTTCTAGCATGTTTTGGTCTCATCCCATGCATGTTCTAGCCTTGTTTTGGACTTCCTTGGGACTGTTTTGGGTCACCTTGGTCCTTTGGGGCCTGGTTGACATGGCCATGGTTCAAGTACCTTGGCTAGCTTTGAACTTGAAGTCCATTAGCATGCCTTGCTTGTGTTATGTGTTTGATTTGGCATCACTCTTAACATAATTTCAGAGCTTATGGTGTCACCATACTACCATGATTGTCACTCCTCGCTCATGTTTGGATGTTGTGACCTTATGCCTTAACTCTTGGACCATTGCATGTGCATGCTCATTGTGCATTTCATTCTATCACTTCATCATCTTGGCCACTGATTTGAGCATGGCTAAGGCCTGCCCTTTTGGTTTAAGTCCATTTGAGCATGTTTGCTTTCATGATATTTGCATGCTTGTATTGTATCATGTTTGCATATTTGGTATATTGCATGATGTTTAGCTAGTCTTACAAAACATTGTTGCATACTTGACATGCTCATGTTATATTAGCTTAGATTGCATGCTTAGGTTGCATTGCATTGCGTTGAGTTGGTATGCTCATATTGCATTACATTGTTTGCATGCATTACATTGTATTTGGCATACTTGCATGCATTGCATTGTGTTTGGTTTGGGGTGTCAAACCAAACACGAGGAGTGAGGAACGTTCGTACTTGAAGTGACGAAACGTGCCTCAATCCTTAGTTGCCGACGCTCTTGATCCAACATGATAGAGTGTGAGGCCTTCATGTGTTTTGTGCATTCATTCCATATTCATTTGCACACTTGGCTCCTTTGGCCATCATGCGTTGAAATACGTGATTGATGGCCCGAGAGTCGAGGACTACACTCCCTTGAGTTCATAACGTGATAGGGAGGGTGGTTGTGCAAACATTGTCTTGAAAAATACATTACCATACTCTGTTTGTCCTCTGTTACAGCAGGAGCATTCTGTAGGAATAGATGGTCGGTCGACCATATTAAGTGCTGATCGGCTAAATATGTCTGGTCGATGGCCTTTCCACTTGGTCGATGGCCTCTCACAGCACCCAGAAGGTGATTAAGAAGCATCCTTGAGACTTGCACAGTTTTCAGAGGTGCAGAGTAGTGTAAACAGAGGCAGCATGAGCATGGCGATAGATTTCCGAGCGGAGCCGAGCATGCATGCATTTGCCCCTGTTTTCGAGGCCTCTTTACCGCTTTAGTAGCTTAATTAATTTGTTTAATTAGTTAAGTGTTGTGTAATAATTAATTAGCTAGTTCGTTAGTTAATTAGTCAATTTGTATTATTCTTTCAGACCCTCCGTCGAGAGGGAGAATTTTGTAATAAGTGTGTGTGAGTGTGTAAATGTCTTCCAACCCTACGTCTTTCTCCGTTTTACTTACCTGCTTTTGATGGTTAGTTGAAGATCATTTTCAATTAGCATCCTTATGCTATGCATGTTTGCATTATTCATCTATCTTGCATGCACCGGGCTCGGCGCATCATACAAACCGCGTTAAATTTCAATACCAAGTTGAATACATGTATCAATTGTTGCATTTCACATGACATTTTAGAATAGCCAAGCCTACGTCTAGTTGCATTTTGTATGTGTTGCATTAGCCATCTTAACATGAACTAGGATCATGCATTGATTTCTAACTAGCTATTGTTTTGGCTCGGAGTACTAGGTAAGTGTTTATGCTTTAGCATCCTTGCATGAGTGTGAGTGTTACTATGATAGCATGCTTGCCATGAGGCTATTTGCTTATGTGATATAAACTGCTTGAACTACCTGTGGGTGAAGGTTGGGTTACTTAAATTGGAACAATTCGTCGAAATACAAGTTTTAAGTCCACTTGAGAGTGGCAAAATCATGTTTTCTTAAGCCCACTTGAGGATGGCAAATCCACGTCTTAGCGTACTTGCGAGTAGTACCTTCAAACCATTTTCAAACAAACATGAGATGTTTTGTTCCAACTTAGGCGATCTAGTCTATAATTGTGTATTGTGCGCATCACATAGTAATTCTAGGCTAACAATTGGAATAAGAACGCATGTGTTTTCAAAAACAAGATATCATGTTAGTAAAGGCCGATCTTTGATCGGGCGAGCGGGGGTGCTCATACATGACCTTCCACAATCGTACCCAAGTTCCCGAGCCGAGGCAACTTTGGTGATGACGGACACGTGGCCTTAGGCACGAGTCAGGGTTTTCTAAATTCTCCAAAATAAAATATTTAGGTGGCGACTCTGTATCTAGCAAAGCAGTCTATGTTTGACACTTCTTTCTTAAAAATCAGTTTTCTAAAATGATTTGCCAGATTTGGACTCTTTGGTGATTTATCGGTCTCGCATTGCACTTTGCGGGATTAGATTCAGAATCGTGACATTTAAGTCTGAACTACAAAAGCAAAGCCCGAGGGAGCGTCTACAGGCACACTATATAGCCGATCGACCACTTCTTCCTGCAAACTTCTCATTTTGTTGCAACAGAGCACTAATAGAGGCATGGCAATGTATTTGCAAGAAAATGTGTGTGTAACTACACCCCTTATCATGTTCAAAGCTCAAAGGAGTGTAGTGTTCGACTCTCGAGCCATCAATCACGTATTTCAATGCATGATGGCCAAAGAGGCCGAGTTGCACAAATCAATGCCAAATGAATGCACAAAAACACATAAATGCCTTAACCTCTATCATGCATGATCAAGAGAGTCGGCGACTGAGAATTGAGATACGTTTCATCACTTCAAGTATGAAACGTCTCTCATTCCTCGTGTTTGGACTAACACCAAAACCAAACACAATGCAATGCATGCCCAAGATTCTAAACACAATGCGATATACGCACACACAATGCGATGTAACTCAAGCATGCCAAATGTAATGCAACCTAAACATGCAAACATGTAATGTAACTTAAGCATGCAACAACATTGCAAACAACATGCAACAATGTCATGCAATGCAACTAGCATGCAACAGCATGCAATGTACCAAGCACGCAACAACATGCAAACCACATACTCAATGAACTTAAACCAAAGTTGACAGATCTTAATCATGCCCAAATTAGTGGCCATAACACCAAAACTAAGGCACCAAAAGGCAAGACATGCATGCACACATATTGGTCCACAAGCTAGGCAACAATACACAACCCTTAGAGGCACTCAAAAGGTGAAAGAGGTGAGAGCATGGCAAGTCTATATGCTCTGAAATGTCATGGTAAATGATGCCATTTCATATACATGTCACAAATTAAGCAGTGCTGCAGCTGCTAAAGCTTCAGATGTGAGTATGGTTACCACCACCACCACCCCAAGAACCCTTTCAGCTACACCATTTACCGGTGCATCCGGAAGTAGTTCACAAACAACCAAGTTTCCATCCAGAGGCCAAAGAACCTTTACCCCACTATACATGCCTTTGTCCAAGGCTCTGGGGGTTTTGATCAGGAAAAGGCACTTGAAGCCCCTAGAGCCGCGGCCACTACCAGATAGACTCCCTGTTCCCATAACCCAGCCAAGTGCTGCACTTTTCATCAGCAGCATGGTCACGACACTGATCAGTGCTTTCGGTTGCGTTATGAGATTCAGGATCTCATCGACAATAGGGTGATCGTGCCTCCGGAGAAACCGAATGTCACAACCAACCCTCTCCCACCACATGACCAAGCTCCACCTCCCAAATGCATCAATTTGATCCAAACAGGGGTTGTGTCATACGACCCTAGCATATATATCACCTCTTCTCACTTACCCAAGCTGGAGGTGTTCATTCCTTACAGCACTAACTTGTGCATGTTGGACATCTCCCGAACCCAACCTGAAACGGTGGTGGTGGTGGCTATCAAAGATAGAAGTGGGTCGACTGCGGAGACAGATGAGAGTGCAAATACAGAGTCTGAGAGGTCTGCAAGCTTCATGTACAACCAGAGCGGTTACATTACATCAGCAGGCCAGGCTAGGCCAAATGTGGAATTGCCAGTGGAGGCAGAGATTTGTGTAGTACGGGGAGGATGGACTTAATCAGGGGCTGGATGACCTAGAAGAACTAGAAGAAGACATTGCTAACCTTCAGTTTTTCAACGAGCAAGATCCGGGAGACGTGACAGTTAACTGGTTTGATTTGAATGGGGCAGCGGAGTCTACTGGGTGGCTTGACGACCAGCCGGATGTTGTTGAACAACCTCAGCTAGAACAGGGTCTGTCAGGGATGGGGACATCAACTGTGGCCGGAAGGGCCGGGAATCTAGATGCATCATCGGAGAGCATCGGTGTTAAGAATTTCGCTCGAGATCCGGACAATTTGAATATAGGAGGTGTTGGACAGCAAGCTGCACTGAAACAGTCTAAGCGAGAAAGGATCGAGGATTTTGAGAGGGCCAGAAAGGCCAAGGCCCTTGCGGGGACAAAACATGCTGTGTACACAGGAGCGGAGCGTGCTGCGAGCATAGGAACGGAAGGTGTTGTGGGCATAAGAATAGTTGTAACGGAGCCGGACAGGTGTCTGTCGGCTGCCGATGGCATGCGGTGGGAAGATGATGATCTATGTCTTGTCCACACAGATGAGAACTGGGGGAGTAACCAGCCGGATGATACCTGGTACATTGACGAAGTTGATCACATAACTAGGAGCGGGCGGTATTTCAAGCCCCCGCACTTAGATCAACCAGAAGTATCCGAAAAGGATAGGGAGGCAGACAAATAGAAGGATAAATTGCTCAAAGAGGAGGCTTTGCTGAAACAGCTAAAGAAGATACAAGCAGATATCTCTATCTGGAGAATGCTTATGGCTTCACGAGTCCATAGACAAGCTGTCCTTTCTGCTATGGACAAGGCCAAACTTTTAATAGATACCACGCCTGAGCAGCTGGTAGGACTGGTCTTTCTGGGAGGAGCTTCTCCAACATTGACCTTCACTGACAAGGAACTGCCACCTGAGGGCGCAAACCATAACAAACCACTCTACATCTCTGTGGAGTGTAGAGACAAGTGGGTACTGGTAGTTCTTGTCGACACGGGATCCGCCATTAACGTGTGCCCGTCAAGGACGGCATATGCAATCGGGTTGAAGCCCGCAGACTTTGTGCCAACTGCCCAGGTGATGAGGGCTTATGACAATACTAGCAGAGAAGTGATGAGGACTGTGCAGATTCAGACCAAGGTTGGTCCAGGACATCACGAGATTGACTTTCATGTCTTGGACGTTCCCGCAACCTTTAATCTACTCTTAGGGCGGCTGTGGCTGCACCAGGTAAAGGCGGTTTCTTCCACCCTGTATCATATGTTGAAATACCCCCACGGGAAGGGGGTGGCTATAGTTTTTCGAAATTTGTCAATCCATCCGCCACCAGAGGTGTCTACACCGACTTTGGAAATCGAGCATGGCACGGAGGATGTGTTCCTATCAGGATTCACCCTAGCCGAGGCTCGGGTTGTTCAAAATATCTTGGCTGTTGATAAGGGGCTATATGTCAGCGCACAATTAGTATACCTCATGAACAAGCTCCAGCATATCCCTGGGATGGGATTAGGAAAGAGTGGCCGGAAAGGCATTGCAGTATCGGCCGAAGTGCCGCATAACCCGTATACCTTTGGTCTAGGAGGGATTCTTATCGAGCAGCACCGGGTCAGGTAGTGAACCGGAATCTGATTCCACCGAGTCTTGTGAATCGGAATCAGGTTCCGTCTTGTCTGAGTCTGAGTCCGGTATTCCTGGGGGTGACAAGCCGGATGCCACAATCTTGTCTAGGTCGTCTTTTTCTTTTTCCTTTGAGTCTGTTGTAACAGAGGAATCAGGCGACTTGGAAGTGATTAATGAGAATGGAATGACTGTGGCCTTTGAGTATTTTTCTGTGCCTTTGATTTATTGCATTAATTCAGACTTTCAAAACTTCGATGAAAACGACGAGGAAGAAATTTCTCCGGTTCTGAAATATTTGCTAGATCAGGAGTAGGAGAGGTTTGTAAAACCGCTGGTTGATGAAATCATCCAAATTAATGTTGGTATTGAGAAGGACCCGTGGCTGGTCCAGATCGGGTCCACGTTGTCTTCGGAGGAGCATAAGCGCTTAGTCGCTTTATTAAAAGATTTCAAAGATGTTTTCGCGTGGTCCTACGAAGACATGCCTGGAATCGATCCTGAGATTGTACAACACCGGATCCCTCTTGACCTAGAGGCCCAACCTGTTAAGCAGAAGCTCAGAAGGATTTGCCCGGATTGGGCTATCGAGATCAAAGAAGAGGTCACCAAGCAAATTGACGCAGGGTTCTTGCTGGTATCTGAATACCCAACTTGGTTGCCCAATATCATTCCAGTGCCGAAGAAGGATGGCAGAATCCGGGTATGTGTGGATTTCAGAGATTTGAACAAAGCCAGTCCGAAGGACGACTTTCCTCTGCCGCATATCGATGAGTTAGTGGACTTCACAGCAGGGCATGCATTGCTCTCATTTATGGATGGCTTTTCAGGCTATAACCAGATTGTAATGGCACCCGAAGACCGGGAGAAGACTGCTTTTACCACCCTGTGGGGGACCTACTGTTATAGAGTGATGCCGTTTGGGCTAAAGAATGCTGGAGCTACATATCAACGGGCTGCGACCACAATATCGCACAACATGATCCACAAAGAGGTTGAGGTATACGTGGACGACATGATTGTCAAGTCCAAGGAAAGAGAGGGCCACTACACCGCCTTGCAAAAGTTCTTCCAAAGGATAAGAGAATTCCGGTTGCGGCTGAATCCTCAGAAATGTACGTTTGGTGTTACAGCAGGGAAAATGCTGGCGTTCTTGATTACACAGAGAGGTATCGAAGTCGACCCTTCCAAAATCAAGGCCATCTTAGAAATGCCACCACCAAGGACTGAAAATGAGGTGCGAGGCTTTCTGGGTAAAGTGCAATTCATAAGACGGTTTATTTCTAAATTAACCTTGACTTGTGAACCACTCTTTGGCCTCCTGAAGAAAGGAAAGAAATTCCAATAGGATGGTCGATGCCAAGCTGTTTTTGAACAGATCAAGCAATATTTACAGAACCCACCCATGTTGAACTAGGGGCATAGTTAAATATTCCAATAAAATATTTAGGTGGCGACTCTGTATCTGGCAAAGCAGTCTATGTTTGGCACTTTTTTCAAAAAAAATCTGTTTTTCAAAACGATTTGCTGGATTTGGACTCTTTGGTGATTTATCAATCTCACATCGCACATTGTGAGACCAGATTAAGAACCGTGACAATTTGAGTCCTGAACTGTAGTGAGCCCTCAAATGAACAGATTGGGATTCCCTCCCGGGACGTTCGGGGATGTCTACAGTTTCTGGCGACTCCGCTGGGGAGTTAGAGAACTTGACTCGAACTCATGATATCTTGTTTTGACTACACTCATGTGTTTCTTTGCATTGCATGTGCATTGGTGCACCTAGGACACCGTGTTTGCCATTTGTTATTCCTGAACGGTTTTCCGGAGGCTCATTTTGAGAAACCTGATTCAACTGTGCCCCTAGTTCATCATTTTGATCTTTTTTTGTTTTTGTTTTCTACTAAAGCAATTTTGATCAATATAAAAGTTTGATTAACATGCTCATTCAACTTTCTGATTTAAAATCATGCAAGTCAGGCTATGAGCACTGAAAATTTTCCTTTTTGGGTCTAAGAAAATGGTTCGGTTTTGGAAAAATGGAATAATTTTCGAGAAAACTAGTTAACCTCAGTAAAAATTCTCAAAAACTATTTTTGCAAACGGTCACTGCTCAATGAGCATGGAACCTACTCTCAAAATGCGCAACCTCGGATCCATAACAATGGAAAAATTGCCCCTTGTCCAAATGACACTGCATGGCAACAGAAAGTTACCCCTTGTTTGAATAGCGTCGCGGCGCATTGACAACGGAAAGTTGCCCCTTGTTCGGACGCGCACCGCAGTGCGTTGTAATCAGTTCTCATAGCGATGGTCACAACTGAACTCTCGGATACAGAAATGACAAAGATGATCAAAACCATTATATGGACACAGTCGATTTGGAAGTGTTTGTGGCTGGACTTCAGAATGAAGTTGCCTACGTATCCCAAACATGGGAATCAAGCCTTACGTAGTTCTGGTAAGGGACACTCGGGTATTTAACCTCTCCTTTTGCGCTCTAACTTTTGCCAAGGCCGCCCTTTCTGGGTTTTCAACCTTGCGAGCTTTGTTCTTCTTTTCTTTTCTTCTTTTTTCTTTTTCATCTTTTCTTTTCATTTTCTTCATTTTTCTTCTTTTCTTTTTTTCATTCTTTGCATTTTTCTTTTTTTTTTTATTCTTTTTCTTCTTTTTCTTTCTCTAACTTTTGCCTGGGTTGTCCTTCCGGGTTTTCAGCCTAGTGAGCCTCTCAAGGGTAAAAGTGTAGCTTTGTCCATGTCAAATGGTTTTGAGATCCTGAAGTGATATGAATCCAGGAGAATGGCTGCTGTTCACTGACGATGCAAGAGTCCATCCAATGGGGGGCTGAATTTGCCCTTAGTGTTGTGGATAGGAACTCGGTTATCCTTCAGCAATGTCTTCTTCTTTCCTCCCTTCTGGGGTTTGGCATTCTTGTCGATCTTCATTGATTTATGGAATGATCCATCTTCGGCTCTTCGAGCGCATCTGACATTTTTGCCCCTAGTTCAAGGGCTGCTTTTGATCTAGCTTCGCAAGCTTCCTTTGATCATATCTGATATTCTCGCCCCTAGTTCATAGGTTACTTCTGATCCGACCACACGGGCTTTACGTTGTGGTTAACCGTTGAACATTCTGAATATAGGTTCAAGGTTTGAAAGCCAGGGGTCGAGTCTCAAGGCTGAGAACGATCCTAAGCTGCACAATCTCAAGAGCGATTCCACACAGGTCTTCGTAGGACGGCGCAAAACATTTTTTGAAATCTTTTAAGAAAGCGATTAATCGCTCGCGTGGAAGACAGTATAGAACCAATTTGGATCAAGCCAAGGTTCTTCTCAGTATTCACATTAACAAACATGATTTCGATCATTAAGGGCTTAGCATGCCTCTCTTTCTCTCAATTTGATCAAATTTTGCAAATCCCGAGGAGTTCCTTCCTCTTCATTTTCAACGCAGTGTTCAAAAAAGTTTTGAAAAACTTAGGTCAATGCAACAATTTCAAGGCACAGAAGAGCAGGTGAAGAGCATTGCCGTTCCATTCAAGTTTTCTGGCATAACTAGCGCAAGGCAGAAGCAAACACGAGTGTGAAAATCACTGCTGTTTCATTTAGATCTTCTGGTGTAATTGACTCCAAGGCAGAAATAGACTCAAAAAGAAAGCAAAAAGACAAATACAAAACAAAACAGTGATGCCCGAGGGAACACCCCCAGAATCACCCGACTCTAACAAAACATGATTGACTCGATACAACAAGACAGACTCAACAGGATTGACTCGATACAACGAGACAGACTCAACAGGACTGACTCGATACAACAAGACTGACTCGACAAGACTGACTTGATACAACAAGACAAACTTAACAAGACTGACTCGATACAATAAGACAGACTCAACAGGTTTGACTCGATACAACAAGACAGACTCAATACCCAAGCCAGCAAGTAGAATAAACAGCATTCGCAAATGCTCAAAATAGTGCGTGTCATCCATCACATCTGGAGTAAACTGAGCACCGACAGCAAGTGGTTTATCCCCTGATCACATAACAACACAGATCCAGAGTACCCGAGGGATATCAGACCCTTCTGGAGCTATGGTTCCAAGACTACTTAGCAAGAGAAAAAACAGACAGCACCTCAGGTAAAACTGATACCCTCAGGTAAAACTGATTCCACCAAACACTGATGCCCGCGGGCCTGATACTCAGACTTGCGAACTGATACATGCATTCCCTGTAGAGACACACTCTAAAAGCACATAGCAAGCAAGTAAGAGCCAAAACACCCCTATGTTGGGGTAGGGTTTCCCTATCCTATTTTGCCAAGAGCTAGGGTTTCACTATGCACACAGCAGTTTCAAACAACCTAGAATCGGGTAAGTAACCTGTCCTAGTTTGGAATAGTCACTATGGATTCTGAATATGCACTAGGTCGAATGGTCAAAAAGGGTGCCCCGGTAAAAATTGGGGTTTGTGTTCCCATCGTGGCAGAGCCCGTAATCGGTCAGCCTTATGGCACACTTCTCAAAGCGAGCCTCCGGCAAACCGTTCAGGAATAACAGGTGGCAAACACGTGTCCTAGGCACACTAATGCACATGCAATGCAAAGAAACACATGAGTGTAGTCAAAACAAGATATCATGAGTTCGAGTCAAGTTCTCTAACTCCCCAACGGAGTCACCAGAAACTGTAAACATCCCAGAACGTCCCGGGAGGGAATCCCGTTCTGTTCATTTGGGGGCTCACTACAGTTCAGGACTCAAATTGTCACGGTTTTTAATCTGGTCTCACAATGTGCGATGTGAGATTGATAAATCACCAAAGAGTCCAAATTCGGCAAATCATTTTGAAAAATAGATTTTTTTTTAAAGAAGTGCCAAACATGGACTGCTTTGCCAAATACAGAGTCGCTACCTAAATATTTTATTTTGAGAAATTTAGGAAACCCTGACTCGTTGCCTAAGGCCACGTGTCCGTCATCACCAAAGTTGTCTCGGCTCGGGAACTTGCGTACGATTGGGGAAGGTCAGCTATGAGCACCCCTGCTCGCCCGATCAAAGATCGGCCACTACTAAACATGATATCTCGTTTTTGAAAACACATGCGTTCTTATTCCGATTAATTAGCTAGAATTACTATGTGATGTGCGCGGCAAAACAAGTACAGACTAGATCGCCTAATTTGGAACAAAGCATCGCATATCCGTTGTTTGGAAAAATGCTTTGAAGTTTGCTACTCGTAAGTAGGCTAAAACACAGATTTCAATGAATTATCCCAATTCAAGCAATCCAACCTTCACCCACAGGTATTCAGGCAGTTATATCACCTAAGCAATTAGCCTCATAGAAAGCAGGCTGTCATGTTAACATTCACACTCATGCGAGATGCTAAAGCATAAACACTTACAGTGTACTCCGAGCCAAAACAAGAAACTAGTTAGTAATCATGCACAATCCTAGTTCATGTTAAGATGGCTAATGCAACGCATGCAAAATGCAGCTAGAATAGGCTCGGCTAATCTATGGATGGCATGTGAAATACAACAGATAGCATGTATTCAAGTTAGATTTGAAATACTATGCAATTAATATGATGCGCCGAGCCCAGTGCATGCAATACAAATGAATGGATGCAAACATGCTATCATAAGTATGCTATCAAAAGCAGGTAAGTAAAAGGGAGAAAGAAGTGGAGGTTAAAAGACATGCATCACACACACGCACGCTTATTACACAATTCGCCCTCTCTCTGAGGGACCAAAAGAATAATACAAATTTAACTAACTAACAAGCTAATTAAATAGTTACAGACCACTTAACTAGTTAAGCAAATTAACTAAGCTAATAAAGCGGTAAAACAGCCTCGGGAAAAGGGTCTAATGCATGCGTGCTCGGCTTCGCTCGGAAATCCACCACTATGCACAAGCTGCCTCTGTTTACACTGCTCTGCATCTCTGAAGACTGCACAAGTCCCAAGGATGCTTCAGAATCACTCCCTAATCACTGTGGAAGGTCACCGACTAAGAGGAATGGTCACCGGCCATGGTAAAGTTGTCATCGACCATCTATGATGCTCTCAGCCATCCATTATTGGTTGATCGGCACTAAAAATGGTCGGTCGACCATATCTTCCTGCAGAACCCTGTTTTGACAGCAGCAGAGGACAGACAAGACATGGCAATGCATTTCACATCAAATGTTTGCACAACCAACCTCCCTATCATGTCATGGACTCAAGGGAGTTTGGTCCTCGACCCTTGGGCCACCAATCATGCATTTCAATGCATGATAGTCCAAGAGGCCAAAGTGTGAAATTTCAATGTCAAATGGAATGCACACAGAACACATAAAGGACCCAACCTCTATCATGCTTGATCAAGAGGCAAGGCATGCATGATATGCACAATGTTATGCATCCTAAGCATGCAAGCTAAGTATGCAACATGAACATGCAAACAAGCAATGTGTACTAGGCACACAACCTAAGCAAACAAGCATGTGAGGCATGTAACAACAATGCTAATGACAAACATGCAACAACATGTGAAGGGGACTTAGTATGGAAACATGTAAAGCAACTTAACAAAGAAAATGCATGCCAAATGCAAAGTGATTCAAGCGTGCAACAACATGCGATAGGCCGAGCATGCAACAACATGCAAAGGATGAACTTACACCAAGATGGACAGCTCTTTACTAGGTCCAAAATAGTGGCCAATAAGCCAAGGAAATGGAGGCAAATGTACATACAAACATGCATGCATACATGGTCCAATACTTAAGCATAAAGAGGCAACTTTTAAGCACACTTAAAAGGAACAAACATGGACAAATGACATACATTGTAAGCTCTAAAATCATGTTAGAAAAGGTGCCAAACCAACTAAACAAATCAAGCAAAGCATGCAACAAGTTCCAAGGCTTAAGGCTAGCCAAAAGGCTCAAGCCATGACCATGCCAACCAAGCGTCAAAGGGCCAGAGGGCCAGAGGGACTCAAAACAGTCCCAAGGCAGACCAAAACAAGGCCAAAGACACACTTAGATGGCATCCCAAATGCCTACACATGATGGCATACACAATGGCACAAACATGGAGCATGAAACACAAACTCTTTAAGACATTAAAGAAGAATCAATTGTGAGTAAACAAGCATGCCATATGGACTGAAATGACATGGTAAGTGACTCCAAGTCACTGAAATAATGCAAGTAAAGCATGCTAGAGGATCCAATACTCAAAGCCTACAAGCTAGGTTGCATGGTAGCTATATAAAGCAAGTCATGGATGACCCAAACAACAAAAATCAGACCTTAAGCATACCAAAACATGCATAAAAGCTTCACAAAGCTAAGCCAAAATCATGCTAGAAAGTCATGGTACATCATGATGCATGTTAAGGCAATTTCATGGCATTACAAGACAAGTATGCAAAGCATGCATGGTATGTCTAAACGAACTTAAAATAGTGCTATATCATGACAAAATAAGCACAAATACCAGCTGAAATGAAGCTAAAGCAAACTAGGCATACAAGCTACAACACAAGCCATTTGTGCAAGCATCAAAGGTAACATGGAGATGGGATGACCCTCTCCCATTTAGGACCTCAAAACCACCTTTCCACCACTGAAAATCCTCTGGATTTTAGTGATAGAGAGGTCATGCAAAGCTCAAAGCGAGGGCCAAAAGGTATGGCCTTAAACAAGGCCTAACAAGGCCTTGGAGGGGGGAAACAACCCCAAACCTCAAAGCAACCTCAAACAAAGTTCTAAAACACACAAAATCAGAACTTTTATTAGTTATTCACTAAGCTCAAAAATAGATGCAAGATAGGTCAAAAGCTTGTGCAAAAATGAGGAATAAAGGGGTAAGGTTCTTACCCTTGAAGACCTTCTTCAAGAAGACCACTCCAGTAGCCTCCTTAGGTCAAAACCAGCTCAAAAACTCCAAGAACAACCCTTTGGCACCTCAGTAACCAAGGTATGGTGTAATACTAGGTGTCTTAGTGCAAAACTACGAACAGAACAACCTTTAACACACACAAATATGCAAGAAGAGGGAGATATAGAGATAGATAGATACAAATATCCTAACCCTAATTTTCAAACCTCTGGAACTTTTTGGAACCCTTGAGGAGGGATGAGAAGCCCTCCCTTTATAGGAATTCCAATCTTGCAAAGCTTACAAAACAAGCTAAGCAAGAGGGAGCTATCACAGCTGGCATAAAATATCTGCCAAAAGCAGATGAACAGTGGTCGGCCAGCCAAAAATGACAAATTGACCAAAACAAGGGTTGGCTGACCATAAAGAGTGTCGACCGGCCATCACCAATGGCCGGTAGCAACAAAACAGGGCCGGTGGCCTCAAGCCATGGCCGGTGAGGTGTGGGGATGGCCAACAAGCCATTTCCTGCCCTTAGAAGCAAAACAACAAGTGTTTGGTGCAAAACCAAACACAAAACAAGCAAGTCGAGAGATCCTAAGGCAAGGCGCGTAGCTGAGACCTCCGAGAACTCAAAATGAACACGAACATGGATAATCACCGAGTGTTCAAACGATGACGTCCAAGTCTTGAGGACGGTCAAAAATGGGGTGTCTACAGAGACCCGTTACACTCCGCTGGAAAAGGCTTGCTTAGCCTTGGTATGGGCTACCAAGAAGCTGCGGCACTACCTGTTAGCTCACTCTGTAATGTTGGTTTCAAGATTAGATCCCATCAAATACCTCTTCGAGCAACCGGCACTTACGTAGGCTAGCTCGTTGGTTGCTTTTGCTTTCCGAATTCGATCTGAAGTATGTGACGCGCAAGTCAGTGAAGGGGAGAGCAGTAACAGAATTCCTAGCCGATCACCCAGTTGAAGGGGATGAAGCAGTTGAGTACCTATTCCCAGATGAGGCCATTTTGCATGTCGAAGATGAGTTTTGGACGATGTACTTTGACGGAACGTCAAACCAATACGGGTATGGGATATGGGTGTTATTGATAGCGCCCGACAATTCCCGTATCCCTCTAGTATTCAAACTCCGATCCAAAGTATCGAACAACGAAGCAGAATATGAGGCATGGATTGCTGGTTTAGAGGCTGCCCTAGAACTAGGGGCAAAACGGTTGGATGTCATCGAGGACTCGAACCTTGTTGTATCTCAAGCTAAAGGAGATTGGAAAATCAAAGAAGAAAAGATGAGAATATACCACCAGACCTTGGACTTGTTGATTCCTCGGTTTGAGAAACTGAACTTTGCTCATCTGTTACGAGAGAACAACAGGTTCGCAGATTCACTAGCAACTCTATCTTCTATGATAGACATCTCTTTTGGAGTCCGGATGCGTCCGATCATCATTGACTAGAAATTTACGCCGGCCTATGAGCTGACTGCTTGTTTCAATCCCTCCATACACGTGTATGGAGGATGAAATCTGTGCTCACCAGCTGTCACAATTGGCACAAAAATATCTGTAAAAGCAGGTAAAAAGGTCTCGGCCAAAAAATATGGCCGATAGTCCAAAAAGAGTGTCGATCGACGAAAAAGAGTGCCGATCGGCCACCACCAATGGCCGATGGCAAGAAAATAAGGCCGATCAGCACAAGGCTTGGCCGATGGGTTGTAGGGATAGCCAACAAGCCACCCTCTTCCCTCAGAAGCAAAACCACAAGTCCTTGGTCCATAACCAAGCACAAAACAGACAAGTTGAGAGATCTTAAGGCAAGGGGCACAGCTGAGACCTTCGGGAACTCAAAACAAACACGAGCATGGATAATGATCGAGTGTTCAAACGATGACATCTAAGTCTTGAGGACGGTCAAAAATTGGGTGTCTACACATGGACACAAGTCAATGAGATATTCTACAACAAGTACTTTCCCCAATGCTTCAGGGACTGAAAAGTTTCTGAATTCCAAGAACTCAAACAAGGCAGAATGTCTGTGGCTGAATATGAAGCTAAGTTTACTGAACTAGCTCGTTTTTCTCTGTACATGGTAGACACTAATTACAAGAAAGCACGGAAGTTTAAAGGAGGACTGGACCTAGAAATATTTGATCGAGTAGGTGTCCTGAAATTGCCAACTTATGTAGAGGTGCTCGATAGGACATTGATGGCAAAAGCCATAATAGCAGCTAAGAAACAAACTATAACTCCAACAACCAATTGGAAAGGAAAGAGGACCGGATTTAATTTCAAGAAGGACTAATCATTTTCGAAGAAGCAAAATACAAGATCTTCCAGTAGCTCTAGTCAAAGTAGCAGATCTACTCCAAATTGCCTCGACTGCGGAAGAAAGAACAAAGGTGCTTGTTACCGAACATCAGGTGCGTGTTTTCGATGTGGTAAGACTAGCCACATGGTTAGGGATTACCCGATGAGATCCAATGAGGTTTTCTGTCCTGTGGCAAGTTCAGCCGGGTCTATTTCTGCAGCAAGATCAAATGCAAGAACCAATACTAGAGGTGATACTAACAACGAAACGTTGAGGCAAGGGAGAGTGTTCGCACTTGTGCCTGGTGATGTGCAGAACACCGAATCTGTGGTGCCAACTATAATTTCTATCTGTGCTCAGAATGCCTACGTACTGATTGATTCTGGCTCCACACATTCATTTGTATCGCATGCTTTTTCTAGAGAACTAACTAGACCCTTAGAATCCATGAATTATTTATTGTCTGTATCTACGCTATCTGGGGGTTCTATGGTATGTGCATATGTATATCCAGCATGTGATGTTTTGATTGGTGAAATGACGTTATACATTGATTTGCTGCCCTTGAGTATTGACCACTTTGATTGCATCTTGGGTATAGACTGGTTGACTAAATACTATGCTACTATTAACTGTGCAAGTAAATCTGTTGTGTTTAGACCACCGGGTATGCCTGAATTTAGTTTTACTAGAAATGGGGTAGTTCCTCCCCCATACTTGGTTTCGGCTATGAAAGCTGTTAAATTGCTTAGGAAGGGATGTAGAGGCTACTTGTGTTGTAAACTGACTACATCATCTGATAATACTAATGTGAAAACTATTCCTGTTGTTTGTGAATTTTTTGATGTGTTTCCGAATGACTTGCCTGGAGACTTAATTGATAGTGAAATTGAATTCACTATTAAAGTGACTCTGGGAACACAACCTATTTCTAAGACCCCTTACAGAATGTCAAGCTCAGAACTGAAAGAATTGAAAACTCAACTCCAAGATCTATTAGATAAGAAATTTATCCGTCCAAGTACTTCACCTTGGGGTGCTCCAGTCCTATTTGTCAAAAAGAAAGATGGATCTTTCAGATTATATATAAACTATTGGGAATTGAACAAAGTGACTATCAAGAACAAATATCCTTTGCCCCGAATAGATGACTTGTTCGATCAACTTCAGAGAGCCCAAGTGTTTTTTAAGATTGACCTTAGATCCGGGTATCACCAGTTGAAAGTTAAAGTAAAAGATGTGGAGAAAATTGCATTTAAAACTAGATACGGACACTATGAATTTTTAGTTATGCCATTTGGGGTAACAAATGCACCAACAGCTTTTATGGACCTAATGAACAGAGTTTTCAAACAATACCTTGATGAATTTATTGTTGTGTTTATTGATGACATTTTGATTTATTCTAAAGACATGGAAGAACATGAGAATCATCTGAGAACTACCTTGCAGATTCTGAGAGAAAAGAAACTATATGCCAAATTGTCCAAATGTGAATTCTGGCTTGATAGTGTGGCATTTTTGGGGCATGTGATCAACAAAGATGGTATTTCTGTTGACCCTCAGAAAATTGAAGACATTGTGGACTGGCCTAAACCGACAAATGTGACGGAAGTTAGGAGTTTTTCGGGACTTGCAGGTTACTACAGAAGATTTGTGAAAGACTTTTCAAAACTTGTCATACCATTGACCTAGTTAACTTAGAAAAATGTGCCCTTTAATTGGGACGAACAAAGAGAGTCAGCCTTCTAAGAGTTGAAAACCAGATTAGTGACTGCACCAATCTTAACTCTACCTAATGGTACTGATGGGTTCCAGATTTACTGTGATGCTTCGTATAAAGGGTTGGGTTGTGTACTAATGCAGAATGGGAAAGTAATTGCTTATGCCTCTCCGCAACTCCGTCCACATGAAAAGAATTACCCAACACATGATCTTGAACTGGCAGCTGTAGTGTTTGCCTCAAAGATTTGGCGACACTATCTGTATGGAGCGACTTATGAGGTGCACACGAATCACAAAAACCTAAAGTATTTCTTTACTCAGAAAGAACTGAATATGAGACAAAGGAGATGGTTGGAACTGATCAAGGACTATGATTTGCAAATTTTGTATCATCCAAGTAAAGCTAATACTATAGCTGACGCTTTGAGCCGAAAGTCCATTGGGAATTTTTCATGTTTGCTGTCCAATCAAAAAGAATTGCTAGATGACTTGGAAAAGAGTAAGATTGAAATTGTTCTGCGAGAGCAATGTGGGATTTTAGCTGCCATTTCTGCTCAACCTGCAAGCATTGAAGAAATCAAACAAAAACAACTTGAAGATGAGTACTTGAAAAAGATTGTGGAAGAATTTGATTCAAAACTAAAGCCAGGGTTTGTGTTTGAGAATAATGTGTTGAAATTTCAGAATAGACTTTGTGTACCAGATTCCTCTGATTTGAGAAAGCGCGTTACGTCTGAGGCTCACAGCACCAAATTTGCCATGCATCCGGGGAATACAAAGATGTATCATGATTTGAAACAGAACTTCTGGTGGCCTGGAATGAAAAAGTGCATTACAGATTTTGTAGCTAGATGTTTACGTTGCCAACAAGTTAAAGCCGAACATCAATGACTTGCTGGTTTGTTACAGCCGCTTCCAATACTGGAATGGAAATGGGAACACATCACTACGGATTTCACTGTGGGATTACCTCGCTCCTCCCGAGATATGGATTCTATTTGGGTCATTGTGGATCGTTTAACTAAGTCTGCTCATTTTCTACATGTTAAATCTATTTACAATGCTGACAAATTGGCCAATATTTATATAAATGAGATTGTGAGGTTGCATGGAGTACTAGTATCTATTGTATCTGACAGGGACTCAAAGTTTGTATCAAGATTCTGGAAAAGTTTGCAACAGGCTTTAGGAACTAAACTGAGGTTGAGTAGCTCCTATCACCCACAAACAGATGGTCAAACTGAACGAACTAATCAAACCTTGGAAGATATGCTCAAAATGTGTGTGTTAGATTTCCAAGGAAATTGGGAGACCTATTTGCCATTGGCTGAGTTTGTGTATAATAATAGCTACCATTCAAGCATTGGAATGGCTCCTTACGAAGCTTTGTATGAAGGAAAATGTCGATCCCTGATATGTTGGGCTAAGGTAAGTGATAGACCTTTGTTGGGACCGGAACTTGTGCAGGAAACAACAAAGAAAGTGAAACTGATCCAACAGCGTCTGAAAACTGCACAAAGCCGACAAAAGAGTTATGCTGATGTCCAAAGAAGTGATAGAGAATACGAAGTTGGGGACCACGTGTTCATAAAAGTGACTCCTATGAAGGGTCAAACGCGATTTGGAGTAAAAGGCAAGTTGGCACCGAGGTATGTTGGGCCGTATGAGATCCTTGAAAAGATCAATTTAGTAACCTATCGAGTGGCCCTACCTCCGGTAATGGAGCATATGCACATTGTATTTCATGTATCAATGCTTCAAGAATATCTGAGAGATCCACTCCATGCCATTGAACCAACACATGTGCTCTTGAAAGATTATTATACTTATGAAGAAAGACCTATTCAGATTGTGAACCGCTGGATCAAGAGATTGAGAAACAAAGAAATACCACTGGTAAAAGTTGACTGGCAGAATCATGGAGGGACTTATGCTACATGGGAAACAGAAGAAGATATGATGAAAAGATATCCCGAACTGTTTCCTTTGGACCCGACGTTCTTCCAGAATGAAAGTAATTCGAGTTTGGAAGACCAAACTCTTTAAGGGGGAAGAATGTAACAATCCCGACCCAAGATTAACGATAATCCGTGATTTAATGTGCCTAATAAGATATTAAGGCCAGATTTTGAATTAATTGCATATATAGTGCATTATTTATGTTTCCATCTGTTTATTGTAGGAATATATATTTGAGTTTCTGCTATATTTTGCGAGTTGAAGGCCTTATCGGCATCCGATTCAGAAATTGACTTGATTTATATGTTAATTAGGATTAATAAGATTTTATGGTAAGTTTAATTAAAATTCGAATTGGAACGATTAAACTGGATTAAATTAAAGTCCACTTATTTAACCTTAATTAATTACACTTTTATCCAAGCCTATTTAAGGCACCACTTGAGCTTTCACTCATCTCTTTTCCTTCATCACAATACATTTTGAGCTTATCCTAGTAGAAAATGTAAGAGAGGGAGAATTGGGAGTAATTGAGCTCAACACAAAGGATTTGCTAGGAATGTTGTGAGATTGAATAGAATTTGGGAGTTCCAACTTCAACCTTTGTGAATCCAAGTCTCTAGGTAAGGAATCAACTCTTAATTGTGTAATTGATGTAGACTTTACAAGACCTCAAGTGAATTTGGTGAATTCATGAAGGAATTGCATTAGATTGGAGTAGAATTGAGTCATACCATGCATGCATGTTCTTTTCTTCACAAATTGAGCATGGTTTCAAAGAATTCTTTCATGCATGTGTTCATTTCAATCATATTTTGAGGACTCACCATGTTTACTACCAATTTGTCTAAATTAATCATGTTTTAGGGGTGATTGAGTTTAAAGAAATGCATGCATGTCATGGTTTAGAGCATTCATGAAATTTAAGTTGGCTTTGTGACCAATTGGCATGTCATTGGGCCATGATTTCTTGAAATGATCTTTGATTCATGTTGTTTTAAGGGTTTTCATGTATTTTCTCAAGTTTTGGCCCAGAAAAATCAAATTTGATGCTTTAAAGGTTGAGTTTGAGCTTGAAGATCAAATTTGAAAATTCCAGAATTTGCATCCACGCTCGAACGAGCACTCTGAGTGTGTGCACTTCTGCTCGAGCAATTCTCGCTCAAGCATGAAATGCGTATACCTAGAAGTTTGCATATCTTGCAGCACGCTCGAGCGACAGAAGTCACACTCGAGCGAGGCACTAAGTCTCACGCTCGAGCAAAGATCGAGCGTCCGTTAAGCATGAAATGCAAGCAACCAATACTTTTTCAAAGTTTGCAGTCCGAGTCGCGCTCGAGCAAAGCCTCATTGTCTGTATGCCTGCTCGAGCGAGGGAATCTACGCTCGAGCGTGGACCCTATTTTTAGCAAGTTTTGGAAAATGTTTTTAAGTGCATTTTTATATCCTCATTCCATCCTAGGCATTCCTATGCCATATTTAAGACTCTATAATGAGGATAAAGGCTAAAAACACACTTAGGACAAGAACAGGTGTTATGTGCAATTCGAGCGTGTGTTTCAATGTATGTCACTGTCATGTTATATAGGTCACACGTCTCAGGATAAGTGAGTTGCCTACTCTACTTGTTTACTTAGAGTCATCTATTAACCGTGAGTAATAACTCTGTAAAGTTATGTTTAATTACAAGTATTTTCTTACTGGTATGACACGATCTGTTTTCTGAAATGCTATTTCATGAATTATGAATGAATGTCCATTTTTCTGAAATGTATTTGTGGCATCCTTAACTCACATGGCCCTCACCATGGGGTAACAATACCATGGCCAATATACACGTGGCCCTCACCCAAGGGTAACAATACTGCGGCTTATATTCACGTGGCCCTTGTCCGGGAGTAATAATACCGAGGCCTATATTTACGTGGCCCTTGCCTGGGGGTAGCAATACCATGGCTACTTGCGCGCAAGATTTGAACCTATATGGTCGTCGGTACCGACTATACATGTGATTCTCAAGACCAAGTTGATATGATAGCTAATGGGTGTACCATGTATGATTATATACAAAATCTAAATATGAAAATGATCATGAACATGTATATGAATTTGTTTTTGATTTGGAATTTGAATATGCATAAGACTCTGTTTCTGATAAGAATCTGATTTCTAACTCTGTGATGGACATCATTCATTAAACCCTTTACTCTGTTATTATTCACTGAGCTCTAGCTCACTGTATTATTTGTATGTATGTAGGTGAGCAAGCACATGACCAGGCCTGAGATGCTGCCTGGTGAGTTTTGGTGTCAGCCAACCATTACGCCTCCCGTGGAGGTTCCCTTTTGAGATCTACCCAAGGTTTGAGTCCTTGGGACTCTTGTACTCTCTAAATGTTTATGACTGGTCTGAACACGTTAGAAATCTTGTGCAACTGGCTTGGGTGATGTAAGGCTACTGTATTTTCGACGCCACATTTGTGTGTATGTATATATATATATGAAAAGTTTTAAATTCCTGTTCCATGTATGTCTACACAGCTCTATGGACTATGTAGGTTTGTATAATTGCTTCCGTAGCCCCTGTTATATATATTATTCTGTTCAGAGGCCTTCGGTAATCCAAGGGTTACTGGTCGGTTACGATGCTAAACCCATAGGGATGGGTTTGGGTCGTGACACCAAGTTAGGCCGAATTAATTCTAATAATCATAGCGATCGTAGTCACTCTATTGCAAATTTCACGTAGAATTTCTCTCTTTCAAGGAAAACATTTAGTGGATTTATTAATTTATAAAGGGGTGAAAGAAAATATAAATATACATATATATATATATATATATTTGTCAACCCAAGTAATTAGTTGATCTTCATCCTAACCAAGCAAATAATTTGATAACTCTTAATAAGATTTGCATAGTGTATCTTTCCATGGAAAAAAAAAAAAAAACATAGTCAGAAATTAAGATAACTAACCTATAATTTAGGGATACATAGAGTTGCATATAAATCGAGCCAAACTTTTAAGTGTTTAAACTTGTTTATTAAAATCACTAATCAAGCTCGATTTGTTAAATATTTGATGAAACTCAAGCTCGGCTCAAGCTTTCGATTACATAAAGAGCCAAGTTCGAACTTAAGGTCGAGTTTGAAAAAAAAAAATTAAACTTAAGTTAATCTACTTATTAATGTTTATATTAATAATAAATTCCACCAATCAAATATGTAAATTTACACAAATACTAAAAATAAATAGAAAAATAAAATAGATTATTAAAAATTTGTTTGATATATTATTAAAAATAAATATTAATTTATTCTTTTTATATTCACGAGCCTTATTGAGCTAAGTTTAGGGTTACTTGAGCTCATTCATTTAGTAAACGAGTCAAATTCAAGCTATTCATAAACAGTGCAGTTCATTGGCAACCTTGGGGGTACATACCATATATACCCTACCACAAAAATTGTGTAACTTTACTACACAATTTCGTAGTATAAATCACAAACAAACTTTTGTAACATCAATCACAAAAATTTATTGTGAGGTTACACATTTTGTGATAGGATAAATATGATATACACCCCTAAAGAAATGTACACCGTAACATTTTTCTATAATTTAAGCAATTATCTCATCATCCCTACAAGTCTTGATTTTCATCTCGATTATATTCTGCTCATGCGCCTCTACAACATGACGACATTCACTTCTTCCAATCTATAAGAGAAATTGAGAAAGAGAGAGTAAATAATAGGCACTCGTTCATGAGCATGATAAGTATATAATGATAGGTATATATAGAGAGAAGGAGTGGATAAGTAACAATGATTTTCATATGATAGATTAAATTATTTAATTTAAAAGAATGACTATCTTGATTTTCAATGATATTACTCCGTGGGGGCAAATTAATTTCTTTCCCAAATATAATTATTTCTCTTTTAAGTAAAATTCTATACAAAAAAACTCCTTTTATTGATTTTGAATGCCATTCGTGTGAAGAACTAAATTGTAATAGATAGTATATTTCAAGAATTAAAATGGGAGAGGGGGAGAATTGAGAACTAAAGTTGTTGGCTTTTTTGGCTTTCGAAGGTTATTTTTGTAATTGTGAGCGTGCCAGCAAGGATCAATCAGTCCTTACAGAGAATTAATTGCCAACCAATTATCAGACGATTATGTTTTAGTTCTTTCAGCCTCAATGAAGAGGACTTTTACTGGTCGCTTGATTTAGGAGAATTAAACAAGATAGCAATTGAATGAAAAACTATTGAAGCATTTCATTGAAAATGAAAAACTTATAATGATCCAAACTCAGCCTCGTAGAGGTTTACAACAACAATCTACTACTTGAAACTACTCCTATGAACGAAGTGCAATGCAGGAATTGAAAGTACAGGAATGTAAAGAACAGGAAATGTAAGACTGGAAATATAAAATTGGAAAGGAAAATAAGTATAATAAGACTGATTTTTTGGATCTGAGTCAGGGGGCTTTTTCTGGGGCCTTCTTTGCTATTTATACTTCTCAAGGATGAACATCAAACTGCGTTTCCAACCGTAGAACTGCTCCTCCATGATCGCTGATCGTGTTGCCTTGTAATTAGCCCACTATGCCATCACTTGCAGTCAGACTTCCCTCCTAAATTTGAATTTAAATGTGAGTAACCGTTGAAGCCACATCACCTTGCCTATCTTTGTTGATCCACTGCTACTCAGATCTTGTAATAACCAATACTAACTGCCACGTGTACGATCAGGATCGAAGACTTGACTAGCCTTCCTATGTTATCCTTATTCTGCTACGCGTCGAATTGCAATTGGCTTGTACAAAATATATAGCCAACATTACCCCCCGCATTAATATACCCAATACTTGGTGATATTAGTGGATCAAGGTCTTTTACCCACGTCTTGGAACGTGCATGGGCTTTGGATTCTTCTAGAAATGCAACTATCATTCATCATCTGCATTAACTCCCCTTCAATCTTTTGAACACCCCTACCACCTTAGTATTCGAACAGACTGATACATTTTTATGGCCGAATCAATTTCCTCCTCCATTGATCAAGCACACGAAGAGTCAACTGATGATGCTGTCCCTCCTCGAAAGAACCTCCATGCATTAATTAGCCATATTTACCCACCTTTCTATATTCAGGTCATGGATGCCTTTGCAAATTATCAACCCTTGGACTACGAACACATTATCCTTAATCCTTTGATTCAGAAATTTACAAATATGGACACGGGAAATTCTTCTTCTGACTCACCCTTGGATTACGAACGAACTGCTCTCAATCCTTTGATTCAGAAAGTTGCAAATATGGACATGGGAAGTTCTTTTTCACAACCCTCTGCATGGGGTAAGGTTGTAGCTTCTTCTCCCTCTGGGACTTCTAACTGGACACACTGGTCAAAACCTGAGGCCTGTGATTTAAGGGAGCGGATCAACCATCACTTTGTCGAATTTACTGACCCTCTAGAGTTCTCTTCCTATGCGCGAAGCTCGGTGGTCTATCCTTACGTGCCCATTGACCATCGACGCAGTTTGGAGGAGAATTTGCTTATAGCATGGTATACATCCTCCATACGTATAAAGATAGTGCACGCCGCCCAACGCCTAGAAGAGGCACAAGGGTACAATCCATCATTCTTAGCCCAGAAAGCGAAGATTTGTTTTTCTGACTGGCTCGATTATATTAATGCCCTTGTTCCTTCTACCCTTACTCCATCTCCTGAAATAGAAGCATCCACAACTTCCCCTTCGCCAAATCCTTGCTGGACAGAGAGACTGAGGCTTGCCCTCTCCGCAGATAAGATCTTTCCACCTTACAAGCCTCCACCTTCCCCTAACCCAGCTAAGCGAAAGCAAGCTCAACTTCTGCTCGCGGCTTTCTCTCACTTGCCCTTCAATGTTCTTGAGGATGAAGTCCCTCTCAAGAACCTTCGATGGGCTTGTGATATTCTGACTCGGGATCATGTCCTCAATCCCCTCGCCCAAGCAGAGCTTCACATGTTTTTGGACCAACTTCCATTACTTCTCCACGGGCATCGGACCTCCATGGCCACCACACAATCTTTAGACCAACTCTTGTCCCTTCGAGTTCATGCCCAGTACGAAGCCGAGAACTTCATTGAAGAATTCGATGATTTCAAGAATAAAGATTCTGCGTACTAGGATGACTTAGATATAGACGAATTGAAACAAGGATTGAGAGAAACAACATTCGAAATAAAGGCTGAAGAGCTCTTTTACGAAGTGAGAGCACATCAACTCATGCTGCCAATGTTAGAAGAAATAGAGGATAGAATAAAGAAAGAACAGAAATTCATTGATCATAGTTGGACTAAATTTCTTGATCTTGTTATTTATTCTATTCCCTATTTTTATGAGCTTGAGTTTGTACCCAAATAGGGTCATTCGATGTAATTGCTTTTGCTTTAATACCACCAAGACTTTCTCTTTGTTTGGTATGGTTTGATCTTGTCCCCATTTGTCTTTAAAGCAAATTCAGGGCTTCGAACTGAACAATCTTATCCTTCGAATTTGGATTCGATCGTTTTAAATGAAACACTAAAAGAACCAACAATGAACCTTTCCAATTTATGGAATATAATTAACAATTTTTGTTGATTTTCATTTAGAATTAGTGCTTCGAATTTAACAAACTTACCCCTTAAAGCTTGTTTTAATCATAACCAATATATGGTCATGGTTAGTATGATCAACCATTTTAAATTGACCATTTTTTGCTTCGAAGAACAGTCTATGCTGTTTTTAGTCTAGAAAGAGAATCTTTCTTAAGTATATATAAAACAATTAATGGTTTTGATGTTTCGAACAGCAATTCCTATCTTTAAAGGATCTTAAGTTTTGCTTCGAAGGACATTACTTTCATTGAGAAACCTAAAACAGGTCTTTAATCCCTTCGAAGTAAACGAATACTTGAGCATTCTTACATCCATAGGTATGAAATGTACTTCGAAGCCGGCTTCTTAGTTTCGAAGCCGTTTATTAGTTGACTTTTGGCGCCAAAATCTGGTTTCGAAGCCAAATATTATACTTCGAAGCTAGCTTCAACGTTTGGGATGTGTTTTTCCCTCCAAAAGTATCAATATTGAAGGAAACTCTTCGTATTTGTACTTTTAGTACTTAACGAATCACGCGATATATCTTTCAGACACAAAGGTTTTTAAAACCCTTTTTATTTCGTGCTCTGAAATCACTCGCTCGCTCAAAACACAAACCCTTTATCTCTACCGATCTTCCACTTCTCTCTACTCCCTTTCCCAGCCTTGTCTTTTGAGAAAGCGTTCGATCAATGGCTTCTTCTTCATTGAAAGTACCAGTCGTAGAATGTGCAAGCCCATCTATAGTCCTGAAAAGGATAATTGATGTAGAATGTGAAAAGTACAAGGCTGGGGAGAAAAGCGCCATCGACGAATGCATCTTCATCCCTCATCGTCATGAGCAACAAGACTATGTGCTTGGACCTATATTCAAAGAGATTCTTACTAAGCTTCCAGCTCTATATCCTCGTCTAGAAGACCATTGTCTCCTTTACGAAGGTGGCCTTGACTGGAGGAACTGGAAGATGAATCGCAACCACCGATGCTGGCCCACAGTGAGACCGGAGTGGCAAGAATGGTATGATCGGGTTATCCCTGATAGGACTCTGAACCTTCAAGAACTCTGTCTTCTCGATGCCCTCCGATTATCCAGGTCAACTATCTCAGAGGACCCCTTCTTAATTCCTGCTACCCTATGCTTTTGGAATTCTGTTTTTAATTTCTTCCAATTCAGATGTGGGATGATGGCCCCTACTGTTCTTTACATTTGCCATCTATTAGGATTATCTCCCACTGAAACCCCCATTGGACCAGATTATCCTGACCTAGCAGTCCCTTTTTTCCTCCCCTCTCTTAACTCATCCTAAAGTGACTTTGTCAAGGCTGAGAATAGAAGGGAGGGTCCTGTGACCGATAGGAATTCTTTTCTTTCTTATTATATTGGCTTTGCAAGTTCCTTTTCTGCGCCTCCTCTCAAAGAATCATGCCTGAATTTGCCCCTCTTGCCAAAGCCCTTATTTTACAAAAGAGGGTGGCTTTATCTCCATACGTTTTAGGTACGTCTATAGAGCCTGTTCTTTTTTCTGTGAAAAACCTTTAGATGCCAATCAAGGGAAGCCATTTTGGATTCTTCAGCTTTGACTTTTTGCTTATTTCACTGAGTTACAATCCAAATGCCTTAAATTTTTTGAGCCAAACCCTCATACTCATGGCATGAGGCTAGCCAATGCTTCACTTTATCCTTCTACCATTGCTTTTTACTTCTCTTTCTTCCACCAACTTCCAGCTTCTCTTCCTTCCTACTGCTTTCGTCCCTTCAAACCCATTACCATTGGCCCATCTTGGTTGGAGAATTTCCTAAGTGATAGGCTTTGTGCTTCACCTGCTCACAAAGATATATGGGCCTCTATTTTAATCCCAAGAGAATTATTCATTGGGACCATGAACCCCAGAGCTTACAAATGCATTGCTGAGCCCTATTGTCCTGCTCAATTTGCTAGACAATTTGGCTTTACACAAGGGGTCCCAATACCTCTCTGCAATAACACCAATCTAAGTCTTACCACCAAGGATTTGAAAGTTCAAAGGTCCAGACTAGAAGAGGCAACTTCTAAGTTTATACAGGACTTGATCGATTTTGAGTATACCTCTTTTCTTCCTCAAGGTAACATATTAAAGAGGTACCACAACTGGTGGGTGACCAATATGGAAGTATATCTGGCCATTTCCCCTCAAGACTTATTGATGGTGTTGGATGTGCCCAAGCCCAAAGAAGCTGGAGTTGTTACTTCTTTCACTGTCCTTACCACTTCAGTTCATGTGCCTGTTACCACACAGTCTGCTCCTGCTGCCTCAACTCCTCCTAGAGTTACTCGGGCCACTCGAAGAAAGGTATATACCCTTTTCTCTTCTCCTTTTGCCTTCTTTATAATGCTTTTAGCCTAATCTTTAGTTCTTGTTTTGTGAAGGTGGTGCGGATGCCTCACAGGGAGATTCTCCTCAGAAGACCCAAGCTCTAAATCTTCTCAAAAGCAAACGGCAACAAAAGAAAATGAGACTTTTACTTGAGCCTGAAAAAGAGGTACCTGAAATTCAAGCAGAAGAAGAAGAAGAAGAAGAGGTAACTCAAAAGCAAGAGTCACCCCTAAAAAGAAGGAAAAGAGTGATCGTCCCTTCTTCTGACTTGGTTCAAGATCCCACTTATGATACAACTGCCAAGGTATTGGAAGAGGAACTCACTTCTGAAGAATCCGAATCCCAAATTAGAGAGAAAGAAATTGAGAAGGAACAGGCAATATTAGTACAAAGAAAAAAGAAAAGGAAGATGACTATCTCCCCTTCTGATTTGATCGAAGATCCTATTCATGAAGCAGCTGCTAAGGCAGTAGAACAAGAGAATTCTAAGGCCATAATTATTTTTGAGAGAGCTGAGAAGAGACGGCGGCAGCAATTCTTAAGAGATGAAGCAGCTGCTATTGATGCAATCCCAAGGGAAACTGTAAGAAGGCAACATATCACTGAGCACTATTCCCTTCGAAGTTCTCTTATTGCTGCTATCACTTCTTACACAAGTAATTTCTTTCATGCTTCTACTGTTTCTCCCTTATCAAATTTTGGTATTAAAACTTGACATTACTTTACATCTCTTCTTTTGCAGCAACAACTACTGAGCCTATTCTTCCAATAAGGACTCCCTCAGTTTCAGTTGAAGTTGATCAAATGCAAAATGTGAGGACTATTCAGATAATACTCCCACTTCCTAGGCCTACATTCAATGTACCCTCCTTGAGGCCAAGCATTCCTGCATCTCTTTCCTTTGGATTCAATTCGTATCTTCCTTACTTATCTTTGGATCTACCTCAATTCAGTTCTCTTTTGAGCCTTACTCTTCCCTTTCCACCTAAGGAAATTTCAACTGCTGCTCCATCTCTGATGGTAGCTGATTCCCCTACAAAAGGTGCTGGCAGCTCTCCAACCCGTGGTTTATTACCTTTACCTACTTCCAGCCCTTCTTCCCTTGACTTATTGGTGGCTAGGACCATAGAGACTACTGAAGATGCTCTATCCATTTCTCCTATCCCTATGCAGTCCTTTGTGCCTTCCACCACTGCTTTTTCTGCACCCCTTATGTCCTCGGATGAGGTAGATATCTTCGAAGCAAAACTAGCCAGTCTCTTCGACATGCCCTCTACCTCTCCAATAACTAATGATGAGGCTGAGCCATTAGTTCTGGCTGATTCCTTGTTAGCAATTCTTGAGAGCTCCTCTTCCTCCAGTAATAAACCTTCTGCACCCCTGATGGACTTAGACAGTTGTCTGGAGTTATTAATATCCTTTTCAAGGATTCTTTTCGAGGATTTACAAAGACATATAATAAGAAATGGCTTCCTTCAGTGCTGCCAAGTTGTTGAGCAATCCAGTATAACTGTTTCAAGTTATCTATCTCAGGCAGCAGCAACTATTGACTTTTACATCAACATTTGTCATGCTGCCAAGGCTGCAGAGGAGAAATTAGTGAGAGACCAGAGCTTTGTTTCCACAGTACATGCTGAAGTCTCCGGGCTAAAGGAACAACATTCCTCTGTCTCCCATTTTTGAACCCAACTGCTGGAGAGGAAAGCTCAACTTGAGGAGGAGCTATCTGTAGTGAACCAGGCCTTAATCCGAACTGACACTAAACTGCAGATCACCAACCAAGGACTAGCCGATCGAAAGCAGGAAATGACCATAGCCATCCAATTGTTTTCTTCATTTAAGAATAAGAAGTCTGTTGTAAAAGAACAATTAAGGCATTGTAATGATTTTTGGGCTAATTTATGGCAAAATGTATTTAACTCTTTATGAAAAATAACAAATTCTAGTTTATCATTTGAGTACTCTTGTGTTCTTTTGCTTGACATTTATTCTATTCCTTGTGTTTCCCAAATAGTTGGAAAATAAGGTTTCAAATATCTGCTATTAATCTTTTTGGGATGCATGTATCCATTCAAATTTCTCAAATGGTATGCTCCAAAAGGCACGACTCTATGAATTTGATATGGTCCTTCCCAATTAGGTGACCATTTACCAAACTTATGGCTTTTAATTCCTATTGGGAGTATTGTCTTCCATTCCAAATCACCTTCATCGAAGCCAATGTGTTTGACTTTCTTATTGTAATTTTTGACTGCTTTCTTCTTTTGAAAGAGAATGCTATTTAATACCAGAATTCTGGCTTCATCTATGCCTTTTAATTCCAAGCACATACTCTGATGATATTGCTCAGGATCTAGCTGGTCTTGGCATCTTACCCTCAAAGACTTAACATTAATTTCCACAAGCAACACTGCATCATGCCCATATACCAAGGCATAAGGAGTAACTCCTGTGCTTGACCTTGGGGAAGTTCTATAAGCCCACAATACATCCAACAATAAGTTATGCCAATCTCTAGGATTATCTTCCACAACCTTTTGTATTCCTTTCTTCAAGGACTTATTGGATGATTCAGCTTGACCGTTGGCTTATGCATAATAGGGGGTGGAATTAACAAGGCTAATTCCAAACTCTGCTACAAAAGACTTCACCATTTTCCCATCGAACATAGTCCCATTATCAATAGTTATAGTTTGTGGGATGCCAAACCTATGGATTAAATCCTTGATAAATCCAATGACCTCAGTCTGGTCTACAGCCTTGTATAGCTTAGCTTCGACCCACTTAGTGAAGTAATCAGTAGCCACTAAAATGAAACAATGATGCTTTGAAGAGGGTGGGTGTATTTTCCCCATCATATCTATGGCTCATCCTCTGAATGGCCAAGGCTTTACTACTGCATGCAGGTAAGTTATGGGCACATGCCTTATTGTGCCATGCTTTTGGCATGCCTAACAACCCTTTGCATATTCTATGCAGTCTTTAAGGATATGTCACGACCCAAACCTGGCCCTATGGGTTTAGCACCGTAACCGGCCAATAATCCGAGATTACCAAAGGCCTGCTTAACAGTAATACAGTAAAACAGAGTACAGGGCCTGGCGGAAGCCAAAACAGTAAATAAATAATGTCCACTGAGCTGTGATAGTCTATATGAAAAAGACTTTTCATACATTCATACATAAACGGTACAGAACAGTATGCACAATATTTACAATCATTCAGACTAGGGACTCAACCCTATAAAGCAGTACAGTAAACAGTCAGTCTGTACAGAACAGTAAGACGGTGCAGAAGGGGAATTGTAAAACACCCCTAAGCCTTAACACGATAGGCTCGGAACCTCGCAGTGAGGCACATAGGCTGGCTTGACAAAACTGGAGTTACCCTGACGCCTCTAGCCGCGGTCTGGTGCCTGCACACCTACATATATATATGAGCAGTGAGCTAAAGCCCAGTGAATAACATAATGCGTAAAGAGGTTAAGAATGAATGTCCTTACAGTATGAAAACAGTTCATTTAAACAGTATTCAGTCATTCAGTCAGTACAGTCATATGTGGTACACCCATTAGCATAACAGTACAGTAAACAGTAGGTCTTAAAAGACCGAACAGTAATGATGGCCATCAGTCAGTAAACAGTAGTGGTTCCAACGAGGGAACCGACAGAGATCTCTGTAACAGTAACAGTAAACAGTAGGTGCTAATGATGCCACAATACAGTTCAGAATATAGGACATACATTCATTCAGTTAACAGTAATCAGTTCAGAAAACAGTACAGTTCATAAAATAATCATTTGTGAACATATCTTTACACAATCGTTACTCACAGAGTTTGGGTTACAGTATGCTAGAGCGCGTCTCCCTAGTCGCCAACCCTACACAGTTAACAGATTGAACACACTCTAAGTTTCACAGCTGGGAAAGATAATAACTTAATCCCCAATGCCTCGGTGTGTTCTACATCTATCCTCAACAAGATGTCTTAAACTAGGCCTAAGAATGCCTAGAATGGAATGAGGATGCAAAGATGTAATCAGAAGACTGTTTCAGGATTTTCAGAAAAACAGAATCTCGCTCGAGCGCAGGTTTCCCCGCTCGAGCGGTCATGCAACAAAGGCACACGCTCGAGCGTCAACTTTCCCGCTCGAGCGTACAGTAAAAGTACTGGATGGGTGAAATCTCCGCTCGACGCCCGCTCGAGCTTGAGACATGACTCCGCTCGAGCGCCCAATCCTCCGCTCGAGCGTACTGTAAAACAGTGCAGAGATACTGGATGCTCGGATTCCACGCTCGAGCGGCACTTCCCCCGCTCGAGCGGAAGTGCAGAATCTGGGAAGTCCAGATTGCACCTCCAAGCTCAAACTCACCTTCAAATGCATCAAAACCAATCCTCTTGGGCCCATTTTCTGGAAAACATTTATAAACACATAGAATATCATAGTTCAAAACTCAATTTTGAGAAATCAAAGCCCAAGGGTGTTTAATCAAAACCCAATTTCAAACCATTTTTCAAGACCAATATGAACATGCAAACATGCATGAATTCAAATCACTTTGAAGTTCCAAATTGATGCTCTAAGAAGCCAATTGATCCAAAAACAAGTTGAAAACATGGACCATTACAAAATCATGAACATGCATGCACCATTTCACCATGAATTCAACTCAAAAACTCATTAATTCAAACATGCAAGCATGGAATGAGCTCTATATCAACATGTATGAACTAAAACAAGGCTTAGCTCTACAATTTAACATGGACCATGCATGAATCAACTTAAAGACAAACCAAAAGGATGAAATTCTTACCTAGGTTCCTTGAATGCAAGTCTAGAGGTTCAATTAAGCAATCTACTCTTTAATTAGCAAGCAATTCTCCAAGTTCCAAGCAATTCAAGATGAAAACCAAATTCTCTCACTCTCTCCCTCTCATGGTCGGTTGAACAAGAAGAAGGGGCTAATGAAATGTTGTTCAAGTGTGTACAAGGCTCACATGTGTGTGAGATAGTGGCCACTAAGTGTGGCAAAATGGTAATTACGGCAACTGGTGCAATTTAACTCATTTTAATCTAATTTAATCATACCTAATCAGTTTCAGATAAATATATCATAAAATCACATAAATTATGACGATCATAAAACATCAATCAATTCCCGGTTCGGCCGCCGATAAGGCCTTCAATTAGCAGTTTTAAAACACGAATAGATCAAATAATCTTACCAAACAGATAGATGCACAATTAAACAGATAGACTCAGTCAATTAATTCCAGTCAGTCAGTTCAGTACTTTAATCAGTCCAATTATCAGTCATAATCAATTCAATTTAACGGTAATCGATGGTTATCGGTAATCAATCAGTCATTAATCGGTGAGCAGTATGAGGGTTGTTACAGGATAGTTGGCCAATAGTAGGAATGCCTTCGAAGCAACCATCTCATTTTCACACCATGCTGATGAGCACCACAGATGCCTTCATGAACCTCAGCCATAGCTGTTAATGCTTCTTTTGGGCCTAAACATTCCAACAATAGACCATCTCCCCCCTCCCTTTTGTAGAGAGCATTGCTATATACGATGTATTGCATAGACTGCAATTTAATTTTTCTGCTGGCCTTCGAGGATGGGCCAGCCAAGTACTGCATTATTGGATGCCTCCAATCTTGTTCCTGCAAGTCATTATGATTGACTTCCAAGACCACATTCCTTTTATTTAAGGGTGGTATAGATTTTTGATATGTTGTTTGGCTTATGTCCCTTTAAGTATTATCCCTCCTCTTGAAATTTGAAGCTTTCTGAGCCACATCATTAGCTCTATTATTCAAGAATCTTGGGACATGAGTTACATTTGCTATTTGAAATTGAGAAAGCAGATGTAATGCAACAACATAGTATGACAACATGCTTATACTTTGACATTTGAAAATCCCTTTCACTTGGTTAACCACCAATTGAGAATCTCCAAATATGTCAACTGCATGAACTTGTAATCCAATAAGAATTTCCAATCCCACTATTAAGGCTTCATACTCAGTTTGATTATTAGAACAAGTATTTCATCCACTCTAAAACCATGTGTGGTTTCTATTCTTTGTGGTGACTTAATCACTATACCAATTCCAGCTAGGCCATTGGCTTTCGATCCATCGAACCACATTTTCCATGGCTCAACACTAACTATACCAAGTTCCATAATCTCTTGGCTTTCTGTTTGAGATGGATGGTCTGCCAAAAAATTGGCTAAAACTTGTCCTTTCACTGCCCTTTGGGGAACATATTCTAAATGAAATTCTAATAAGGCTAATACCCATTTGTCAATTCTTCCCCTCAACATCGGTCTAGATAACATATCTTAACCAAATCTGTGGTTGCAATTACCAAGACAGTTGCAAGCAAAAGATAGTATCTTAATTTCATTGCAGCAAAATACAATGCAAGGCACAACTTTTCTAGAGCTGAATATTTACATTCACAAGAATTTAAAAACCCACTAAGGTAATAAACAGCTTGTTCCTTGCCTTCTTCATTGTCTTGGGCTAAGAAAGCTCCCAATGAATCTTCTGTTGCAGTTATGTACAACTTCAAGGGCTTATTACCCTTTAGTGGCATTAGCACTGGAGGGTTGGCCAAGTAGGCTTTGATTCCTTCGAAAGCAATTTGATGCTCTGCTGTCCACACAAATTCCTCTTCATCTCTTAACCTTAACAAGGAAGAAAATACTTTAGTTTTCCCTGCAGTGTTAGAAATGAATCTTCGAAGAAAATTAACCTGTCCAAGGAACTTTTGTAATTCCTTCTTATTTGATGGGGGTCTGGCTTCAATGATGGCTTTGGCTTTATTCTGGTCAATCTGTATTCTTTTCTTGTGTACTACATAGCCTAAGAAATTTTCAAATGATACATCAAAAGCACACTTAAGAGGATTGAGTTTCAACTTGAACTTTCTCATTCTTTCGAAAGCTGCTTCTAAGTAAAAAAGATGCTCCTCCATGGATTGGGATTTAACTAAAATATCATCAATATAACACTCTAAATACCCTCCAATGAGGTCGTGAAAGATAGTGTTCATAGCCCTCTGATATGTAGCCACAGCATTCTTCAGACCAAATGGCATTTTAACCCATTCGAAGGTACCAATATTCCCAGGACATCTGAATGTTGTTTTGTGAACATCCTCCTCTGTAATGCAGATTTGGTTATAACTAGAGTGCCCATCCATCATTGATAAAATTTGATGCCCTGCTGAACTGTCTACCAGCAAATCTACTATAGGCATAGGATACTCATCTTTTGGAGTTGCTAAATTTAAGTTTTTAAAATCAATGCATACCCTCATTTTACCATTTTTCTTAACTACAGGCACAATATTAGATAACCATTCAACATACCTGGCTGTCCTAATAAAGCCTGCCTTGAGTAGTCTAAGAATTTTCTCCTTAACTTTCTGAATCACTTCTAGACCCATTCTTCTTGGTTTTTGCTTGTACGGCTTGAAGTTATGCTTCATAGGGAGCCTATGTTCCACTAATGACCTATCCAATCTTGGTAGTTCATTATAAGACCATGCAAAACAATCTGTATATCTCCTCAGAATAACCAACAACTGGTTCCTGTTAAGAGCAGTCAACCAAGTACTTATATAAATGGGCCGTTGTACAGAACATTTCCCTAAATTTATTTCTTCTAAGGGGTCTTGTATCTGAGAACTTACTGAAGATCCTTCTTTGATTCCTTCTGGCTTCGAAGCAATCTCCTTGCTGTGTTCTGTTCCCAGGTTCTTTGATTCAACATCTTTACCCTCCTCCTCATAAACAAAGTCTGTCCACAAGGCTTCTTCTTCCTGTATTTCCTGGACTTTTATTTCAATGTCCAACGCACAGTATTTATCAAGGGCCAAAACTCTGGCCTGTTGCTGCTCCTGCTTGTAGCCAATTATCATGGCCTCTTTCTCTTGCTCTTGTACTTTCTGGACTATTGACTTTACATCCAATATTGGGAACTTAATTAGAGCCAAAGATTTGGCTCTTTGTGCTTCACCTCTTTGCCTACAACCAGGCATCATTGTCATCTTTAACGACAACCTCTTCATCAGCACTTTCCTGGACTAAGTGCTTCAAGTGTGTCACTTCCTCATCAGCCGTCACTTCGGCCGAACTTTCAGGTTTCCTCAGTATACTGAGTGGTGTTACTCCCTCAATATACAACTTGGCCTCTGTGAAATCTGCGCAGGCTATGAAAGGTTGAGGATCTGCATCAATTTCCTCTGTCTCTCCATTGTCCAAGGCCATCATTATTTTCTGATGCAAAGAGGAAGGCACACATTTGTTAGTGTGGATCCAATCTCTACCAAGTAAAGCATTATTTTTAGCATTACTGTCGATCACGAAGAATGCCGTCATGCAGCCCCTGGTTCCCACACTCAGGTTGATAAGTAGAATTCCCTGAGCCATCTGTCTGTCTCCAACGAAACCAGCAATGGTTGTACTGGTTGGGATTAACCTAGGATTCCTTTTCCCTAGTTTCTTCAAAGAAGATTTAGGTAGTAAGTTCACCGCTGCCCCATTATCTACCAAGGCTCGGTTCAATTGTATTCCATCAAAAAAGGCCTTGATATACAAAGGCTTGACATGCTGTGTCATAGAATTCGAGGGATACTCAAAAGGATATGAGAGGTTAATGCTTACCTCTTCTTCACTCTCATATTCAGTTTCCATTGGGGTAACCATTACGGATTCATCCTGCACCATACTCACTTGTGAGTCTTCACTAGAGACTGGAATTGGGTCAATTTCTTGCCCCTCTTGGTTCTCATCTCCAGCTTGGAATTCATGCGGTAGTATGTGTACCATATTCACCGATACTGGAGGAAACGAGCCAAATTGGATGGCTGGCTATGTTCGCTTCTCCTCTTGGCTACCTTGTTCAATTACTTCGGAAGCATCCTCCATGCTGCATTCTGGTATAACATTACTAACGGATTCCTTCGAATGGTCTTTTTCAGCTGGCTTTTCAGCCAAAAACGTTTGTTCAGCCATGAAGGCTTCAAACATTTCTTCCTCAACCATTTCTTTCTTTTGGCTCAGGCCAACTTCTTTCTCTACCTCGCTATCACTCTCCATCAATGCCTTCTCCAATCCTGCTAGACTGGACTTCTCTCTGGCTTTTAGTTCAGAGTGAACTTTGGCCAACTGTTCTCTGCTGTAATCCATCTTGCCTTGTAGAGTTGGTTTTAGAGTATGGTCTGACTTCAGGTTCTTCTTTCCTTCAGTCTGGACCAATGAAGAACTCTCTCCACTTTCTTTCAGGTCTTGCTGGTACTGAGTGTACCTACGCTGAATTTTCCTCTTTTGTGATCTAGAAATTACGGGAACTATATCTGGTTCCTTGGTGCTTAAGCAACACCCAATTGTTTGGAGCCACCAAAGGAGGCTTGACCATCCTGCCTTGGTTTCCAATTACATCTCTTTGGGTAAACACTTCCCTAGGTTTGTTCTGCATCACAAACCAATCTGGGACTCCAGGTACCCACGAACTTACTGACCCAGCTGTTGAACTACTTCTTTATTCCTTCAAAGTCACCCTCGAAGCTGGCTGTGAAGGCCACTGTTTGGCCCTAACTTCATGCTTTGGGCCTAACTCAGGCCTTTGATGAAGGTGTCCACTTTCTATCCTGCGTGAGGCTAGTCTAGGGGGCCAATCTCTGGCTTTGATCCCATAAACTGAACCTCTCTCCAGTCTCTTCTCAGAATGACTGCTCTCCATTCTGTAATAATTAGGTGGCCTGGACTCATGTAAAGGCCTCTTGCCTTTGGAATGCATTCTATCAGCTGTTGGTTCAACCCTCAATGGCTGCTGCCTAACACCAGATGGATATGGCCTTTTATTATAAGCATTGGTTGGTTTAGGACGTCTCTGCACAGCCTTGTAATATTGCTTCCCATCAATTGGAAGTCTTTTCAACCACTTGTAGCTTAGTCTGCACCTAGGACACATCCTTTGCATTACAGCTGCCTCTAAGGAATCATCATCCAGTGCTTCTTCATCAGAGTCTTCCCTCTAGTGTGAGAAACCTTGTCCAATAGCTGGTAGATTTCCAGTGTCTTTCTTGATAGTTGTCTGGTTGGCCACATGTATCTGCACATTGACTTCTTTCAATTCTTTCAAAGACAAGTTCTGAAACTCCGGCATAATGACATTGGCTGCCACCTCTCCAATTTCTGGAAATGGATTACTGTCGATCACCATGGCCTTTTCAGCTTTGGTTGGGAATTTCAAACTTCCTTTCCGAATTTATTCTTGGATCCTGTCTCGAAAAACAATACAATTCTTAGTTGAGTGAGACCAAGAATTATGCCATTTACAATATACTTTTCCTTTAAGTTCATCAAGAGATGGAATTTTAACCCCTTTTGGTAACTTAAGGAAGTTGGCCGCAAGCAAAAGAGTATTTCCTGTGAAGGTCTTTCTTTTTAAACTGCTGGTCAATTGTTGTATCCTTATGAATCAATGCTTCACAAATCACAGGTTCTTTCCCCACAATATCTATTGCATCAATTTCATAATTAGGATCTCTATAATATGTCTTGTACGATGCATTATTTCGATCTTGTTCCTCCTCTAGTAATGCTTCGTATCTAGACACCTTATAAGTGAGTTCCACTAAGTCTCTGAACTCAGTCGAGTCAAACTTCTTTCGAAGCCTAAACTCTAAGCCATTTTGAGGCAATCTCACGAATTCTGGCTCTGGCAGGATGACTCTACATTTATTTCGAGCCCTTTTAAATCTGGCAATAAACTGAGTAGCCTTCTCGTCAGGCTTTTGACTCAATCTTGCCAAGTCTTCCATGGAAACCTCTGGCTCCGATTGGAAGAATGGGACATGAAATGCCTCTTCCATTTGTTGCCAAGTTTGGATAGAGCCAGGTGTAAGGTTAATATACCATACAAATGCTCCCCCAGTTAGGGAATTTGGGAATAACCTTAACTTCATATAATCATTATTAGTAAATTCACCGCATTGAGCAGCAAACCTAGCAATATGCTCCACTGTTGATTGGTTTCTGTTCCCATAAAAAAGGGTAAAATCTGGTATCCTGAAACCTCTTAGGTATTCATGTACCCTGTCCACCCATTCTGGGTATGGTTTCCTGTACACTGGAGTTTGGACCCCTCGAGCCATTGATCCACACATCTCTCTAACAATGTCAGCAATTTGGTCCCTAGGGACCATATTTTGTGTCTGTCGAACCACTACTGGAGGGACAAACACAGGATTTGGTGGGCAAACCTGTGCTTGTGGTCCTTTTGGTCCATAAGGTGGTATATTTGGGACTGGTTGTCCCTGTGGTGCAGGTAGCCGTTGGGGGTGTGGGTAACCCCTTTGAGCTTGTCCTGAGAAAAGACCTGCGAAAGGTGCTGGGACTGGTGTTGTGTCTCTTCCATTTGTAGGAAAACCTTCCAACCCCTAGGGTATAACTTCGAATAAGGGATTAATGAACCCTCTTATGCCAGGTATGGCTTCGAACATGGGATTTGGAACCATTCTTATGCTATTTTCTTGTACTGGGCCAGATTCACCAAATTGCATGGTTTCATTGTTAAATACTGAGGCATTTTGACCTGCTATAGGCCTCGGAATAGGTTCGCACCAAGACTAAAGTGATGGTCTTTCATAGTTCTGATTACTAGTTTGACCATTAGAATGTCTATTAACTTGCATATGCTGTTTATCTCTAGCCAATCTTTGCTGAGGGACATTTAAAACTTCCTCCATGTGTCTTGCGTTTATCATTTGGTGGTTATTCATTCGATCCAAAAAGGATGTTGCCCACCTTTCCATCGTGTTTATTAACTGTTGTCCCATAGCATCTACTAGGCCACCCCATGGATTTATTGGCTGAGTAGATGGAACAGTGGATGGTCCAATTCCTTGGTCTCGTCCAATATTACGAACATGTGGTACTTGTTCTGAAATACTGGTCTGTTCGACCATAGGTTCTGATAAAATGGGAGTTTCCACAGGATGTGTTGTCACATTATCCTCTGGATTAGGTATCTCCACCTCTCCTTCCACGCCTTCTTCCAAGCGTTCATTTTCTCCTTGTCTCCTACGTCTAGCCATTTCAATTTGTCCCACTGGGCGTGCCAAAAATATATGTTAGCTTTTTTGGCTTTCGAAGGTTATTTTGTAATTACGAGCGTGCCAGCAAGGATCAATCAGTCTTTACAGAGAATTAATTGCCAACCAATTATCAGACGATTGTCTTTTAGTTCTTTCTGCCTCAATGAAGAGGACTTTTACTGGTCACTTGATTTAGGAGAATTAAACAAGATAACAATTGAATGAAGAACTATTGAAGCATTTCATTGAAAATGAAAAACTTACAATGATCCAAACTCAGCCTCGTAGAGGTTTACAGCAATAATCTACTACTTGAAACTATTCTTATGAACGAAGTGCAATGCAGGAATTGAAAGTACAGGAATGTAAAGAACAGGAAATGTAAGACTTAAAATATAAAACTGGAAAGGAAAATAAGTATAATAAGACTGGTTTTTTGGATCTGAGTCTGGAGGCTTTTTCTGGGGCCTTCTTTGCTATTTATACTTCTCAAGGATGACCATCGAACTGCGTTTCCAACCGTCGAACTACTCCTCCATGATCGCTGATCATGTTGCCTTGTAATTAGCCCACTATGCCATCACTTGCAGTTAGACTTCCCTCCTAAATTTGAATTTAAATGTGAGTAACCGTTGAAGCCACATCACCTTGCCTATCTTTGTTGATCCACTGCTACTCAGATCTTGTAATAACCAATACTAACTGCCACGTGTACGATCAAGATTGAAGACTTGACTAGCCTTCCTGTATTACCCTTATTCTGCCACGCGTCGAATTGCAATTGGCTTGTACAAAATATATAGCCAACAAAAGTATAACACACTACATGTATATGGAGCATGTTTCAGACTCACCGCAAGAAACTTTGTCACCGGAGAGAAAACCTGAACATTGGAGATAGAATCAGCAGAATGACACCTAGTCAATGAACAAGTTGATAAACCAAACATATAAGTTGTAACAATTTGGTTGTTCCCTGCAAAACTATCAATGGATTCGAAGAAGAAAACTTGAGGAGCTCAATGAGTTTAAATGAAGTTGTTACTACTTGTAATAAAGTTGTTATAAACCATTGATATAATTACGGATTAAATTCATTTTATTCTTTGTGTTTTGGGATTGGAGTACTTTATGCCTTCTGATTCAAATATAATCACAAACTACTTATGTGATTTTGAACTAAAGTGTCACTGTTAGATTTTCTATCCAAACTAGCAGAAAGTGTATCACACGCACCAATTACCAATTTTGAAAGTGGGTTTAATTTTCTAAAAAAATAAATTGAAATTAATACAACAAAAAGATAATTTTATCCGAATTTTCTCTAAACCTAAAATTAAATTAATATGTTAATTAAAATAAAATATAATTAAGGATTAATCTAAAATATAAAATATAATTAAGAATTTATTTAAATATAATTAAATAAAAATACTATAAAATAAATAATAATTAAAAATTGATATAAAATATGATTAATTAAAATTAAATTAACATGAAAAAAATAGTAAATAATTAACAATTTACAATTAATTCTGATACAAAATATAATTAATTTAAAATTAGATTAAAAAATAAGGAATTACATTAAATAATTAAATATTTAAGATTAATTGTGATCTAAAATATAATTAAATTAGAATTAGAATAAAAAGTTAAAAATTACAATAAATAATTAAAATTTTATAAGTATTGTGATTTAATTAAATTAATGTTAGACATTATAAATTATGTCTATAAGAGAGGAGAGAGAAAAAAATAACAAAAAAAAAAATATAAGATTTAAAGGTATTACAATCTTTTTATATATGTAATTAACGGTGTTTACAGTTACACACTTTGATTCAAAACCAAACGAAGACTTTCTTATTATTTTTGAATAATAGGGGATAAGTGTTTTTGTCTCAAACACGAGGAGGTGAAATTTTACCCTATAATTAATTGCAGGAATTTAACATTGAAAGCCTTAAAAAGTATTTCTTCTCTCGGTAAGTTAGGGCTTGATATGACTCTATTTTGTTTCTCTTTTAATATATGTCATGTTTGACTTGTCCTTAAAAAAAATAAAAATAAAAATAAAAACTTCCACTAAAATATTGATGACTAGTGATGCAATTTCGTGCATCTCATGATAATTGTAGCTTTTGTGTAAAGATTTAGAAAGACGTGCAAGAATAAAATAAAACAAAATTGTTCACTCAATAAATATAATTAGTTGATCTTGTTCACCTAACCAAGCAAATAATATGTCATCTAATATATATATCAACAATGATTCATCCCACTAAAAGCATCACCACTAATAGCACTAATACATTAAAAAAGTAAAAAAAAAAAAAATACAACTCCAAGACCAAAACATCACATCATTAATGGCAGGACCCCACCTAATTAGTGGGAGCACTAAGCATTTTTCTATATATATATATATATATATATTTACAGTGAAAAATTAAGATCTCACAAAATTTAACTTCAGCAATTATCTCATCATCTTTGTAAGTTTTGAATTTGACCTCAATTATGTTCTTACTCACGTCTACAACGTCGCAACATTCATTACTTTTAATCTGTAAGAGAGACAAAGAGAGAGATAGCAAATAGCAAATATCAATGACTCGTTCATGATATAGAGAGAAGGGGTGAATATAATTAACAATGACATTTTCATAAGATAGATTAAATTGTTTTATTTTTAAAAAATTAATTACACTGTGGGGGTAGATTAACTTATTTTAAATGGATATGTAAATGGTATGTGAGTAATAGAGAATTAATATGTAATACTCATCAAAACTCAAGGTAGGTAGGCATCAACCAACTTGAGTTTGGAAACTAGATCACTGAAACGACCAAAAAGATGAGCCTTGGTGAAGATGTCGGTTGTCTAATTGGCAGAGATAACAAAGATAAGACGAACAGTGCTACTAATAACATGTTGTCGTATGCAGTGACAATGAATCTCAATATGCTTTGTGCGATCATGGAAGACATCATTATAAGCAACCTGAATTGCGTTTTGACTATCACAATAGAGGTTAATCGCAGTAGAATGAGAAACCTCCCTATCAGAAAGAAGCCAGCGAAGCCACACAAGCTCCTGAGTAGTGTCAGCAAGAGCACGATACTCAGCCTTAGTACTAAAACACGCAACAAGCGTTTGCTTCTTGCAACGCCAGGCAATGAGAGAGTCACCCAAGAAGAAGCAGAATCCTATAGTAGAACGGCGATTAGTAGAGTCCCCTGCCCAATCAGCATCAGAAAATGCATGTAACTACAGAGAAGAGTGAGCGGAGTAATGAAGACCATGAAACATAGTGCCTTTGAGATATCGTAAAATACGAACTAAAGCATCATAATGCGGAGAGCGAGGAGCAGCCATGAACTGACTAATAATGTGAACAACATTAGCAATGTCTGGACGAGTAACCGTGAGATAGACAAGACTACCAACTAGTTGACGATTTAAAATAGCATTAGACAACAAGTGACCATCAAGAGGTGTGAGAGGAGTCTGAGAATCAACGAGAGTAGAGGCAGTCTTGCAATCGGTAAAAGTATACTTGGCTTGGGAGAGAAAGTAACCAAATGGATCATGAGAGATTTCCAAGCCGAGAAAATAGCTGAGAAGACCCAAATCCTTCATCTGAAACTAGCGACTGAGAAACAGTTTGAGACTAGAGATACCCACTGTGTCATCGCCAGTGATGATCATATCATCCACATAGAGAAGAAGAAGAATAGTACCACATTCTGTCTTACTAATAAAAAGGGCAGAATCATAGGCACTGGAGGAGAATCCAAAATCATGAATGGTGGAGCTAAACTTGGCAAACCAGGCACGAGGAGCTTGTTTTAAACCATACAAAATACGATGAAGTTTACAGACTTTGGAGGGGAGTACAGAGGAACCAGGTGGAGGTTGCATATAAACTTCCTCAGTGAGATCACCATTGAGAAATGCATTCTTCATATCCATTTGACAAAGTTTCCAGTGGCGAACAGCAGCAACAGCAACACTATGTAAGCTACGAACAGAAGTCAGACAGGCAATAGGAGCAAAGGTTTCTTCATAGTCAATCCCATATTCTTGAGTAAACCCCCGGGTAACAAGACGTGCTTTGTAACGCTCAATAAAACCATCAGAATGAGTCTTGAGCTTGTAAACCCATTTGCAACTAACAATACTTTTGCCAAGAGAAAGATTAACCACATCCCAAGTATGAGTTTTATCAAAAGCCTGTAGTTCATCAGTCATAGCTTGCTGCCAAAGAGGGTTAGAACAAGCCTCTCGATAGGAAGTAGGTTCATGAAAGGAAAATGTAGTAGAACCAACAATGAAATCACGAAAAAGGACAGAAGGTTATGTTACTCGAGTAGAATGACGAAGAGGTACCTCAGAAGCAGAACCAAGAGGAGGAGGTGAAGCAGGAGCCTCAGGATGGGCCGGAGGCAACATGATAGGACTAGGAGCAGGATTAGGGAGTGGAGCATCAGCAGGACCAAGAGACAGAACAGGATCCTCAGGATGGACCAGAGGCAACAGGGTAGAAGTAGTGTCTATATCAAGCTCATCAAACAATAGAGAGGGATCTGTGAAGAATGATGTAGTGGGAAGAGTGGATAGATGAAACTTAGATATAGAAGAAAACATCTTGTCTTCCTAAAATACCACATGAAAAGAGACACGAAAACGTTGAGAAATAGGATCCCAACAATGATAGCCTTTATGTTCAATCCCATACCCCAAGAAGCAACATATGCGGGCTCGAGGTTCTAATTTGGAACGTTCATGTGGTGGAAAGAGGACAAAACAAGCATATCCAAACACACGGAGACGAGAACAGATAGGAGGTTGGCCATATAAGCGCTCATATGAGGTATGATTGTTGATGGTGGGAGAAGGAACACGGTTAATAGTATAGGCAGTTGTGAGAGCAGCTTCCCCTAAAAAACGCTCAGGACAAGAAGAGGAAATTAAAAGAGCACGAATAGTATCTAAAAGGTGACGATGTTTACGCTCAGCACGACCATTTTGTTGGGAGGTACTAGGACAAGAATAGTGAGAAAGTGTGCCATTTTGATGAAGGAATCTCAAAAAGTTTGTTTCTTTGTATTCTTGGGCATTATTAGCACAAAAAACTTTGATGGTGGAAGAAAACTGAGTTTTAACCATTTGGGAGAAATCATAGTATATTTATGGTAACTCTGAGCGAGACTTCATAAGAAATAACTAGGTAAAACGAGTGAAATCATCTACAAAAATGACAAAGTATTTAGATCCCCCTATAGTGGTATTAGGTGCTGGTCCCCAAACATCAGAGTATATGAGATCAAAAGGTGCATGAGACATAGAGGTACTGGATGGAAATGGTAAAACAGATTGTTTTGCTAGTTGACAAGATAGGTAATCTACTTTATCATTTAGAACAGGACCTAACTGACCACTAGAAACTAGAGATCGTAAACGACCAAAAACATGACCTAACTGAGAATGCCATAAGGCAAGAGGAGAACTAGGAGTAGTAGGAGCAGCAGTCTGGACAAGGAAAGGACTGGAGAAGGGAATGCGAAGGTGGATGAGCTCATACAGACAGCCATATCTACGACCGATCCCAAGAGTTTGTCCCGTCTTCGGATCCTGCACAACACAATCAGTTGAAGAAAAGAGAACAGTGAGGCCAAGATCACAGAGTTGACCAATTGAAATAAGATTAAGTGTAAGATCGAGGATCACATAAGTGTGGGGTAGGGAAACAATAAAGGTGGAAATGAAATATGACCTATATGACTAACATGCATTGGAGAGCCATCAGCAGTGTGAATAACAGGTAACGTAGAAGAAGATGTAATAGTGGAGAAAAGTGTAGGATCAAAGGTCATATGGTTGCAACAAGCGGAATCAAAATACCAAGAAGAGGTGCCTGGAGTAACTAAGAGGACAGTAGAGGGTGTATTAGAGGTAGAAATAACCTTTTTGACAATAGCTTCAATATCGGGAAGAGTGTAGGGTGGTGACGGGGTGACAACGGATGATAAACCAGAGGCAACTGTAGTAGATGCAAGATGTGCTGAAAACTGATCTCAGCTGTATATTGTGAAGGGTCCAAAATAGCGACTGTGCTGAGGATAACTGTCTGAACGAGCCATGAGGTGATTAAATAATGAATCACAAAAGAGAACCAGTGGTGGCGGAGTAGAACTAGATAAAACAGAGGGCCCCAGTGAACTCGGAACGTTGAAAATAGTTGGAAACAAGGACAAAATGATCAAAAAATGTGCAAAAGACAGGTGAATCAAGCCAAAAATTGAATTTTGGCCAAACAAGGTGTAAGGCTGACGTCAGCAGAGGCGCGACTCATGTTAGCAGGAGATGCGTGGCGCACGATAGCAGCAGAGGCACCAACAGATGCGCGGCTCACGATAGTAGCAGGCATACAGCGTACTGTAGTGCTGATGCGCTTAGGGCTGACGTCAGCGACGACGGAAAGGAGGCACCCGCGCATGACAGGAGCGTGGCGTGTGATCGTCGGGCAAACGACGCATGGTAGCGCATATATATCCTGGTGGCATCGTGAATGGCACGCCGAGAAATAAGTGGCGCGTGAGAGCGCGTCTGAGCGTGTTTTAGAGCGTGATTGGTGGCTATAGAATTTTCTGGAAGAGACGAAGATTATGGTGTGGCAGGATTGTGATTACGGCCACTGGAATCGTCTGAAAATAACGATGAAGCAGTACTAGAACAAAGACAACAAAGTGTATGGGTGATGGAATGAATGCTATAGTGCCACTGTGTACAAGACTTAGCACAAAAAAAAAAGGCTATAAGTGTAGAACCTAGAGCTCTGATACCATGTTAAAATAGTTGAAAGAAATATGAGAATTGTGTATCTGTATTATATTGAATGAATAGAATACAATAGGAGACCTTGTATTTATAGGCTGTCTACAAACCTAGATAAGTATAAAAGGAGATAGAGATAGAGAGAGATAAGGATAAATCTAATCTAAATATATACATTAACAGATTTGAAGAAAAAAATATGGCGGCCATTGCGTGTTAAACATGTAGAGTGCTGGCATTTCCTTGAGCCATGGTCTAAATGTCTCAAGTGGCCTTTTCAAAATACTTCTTGGCAACACGTTTTCATAAATATGGGCAGAGTAGCCCCATGATATGGAAAAAGACCAATTGGTTTTTTTTTGGTAGCAAATAGTTTGTTGCAACATACGAGACTGGTCGGTTTTTGTAGCTTTCACAAGGTGATTTGCGGATCGAAAACGGTTCATAGAGGGGAGAATTGGCTCTACCTTGTCGAAATGGTGGAGTGAGAGTAATAAAGATCGTGGGTGAGATGGTAAAAAATCTGATATGTCAATGCGTAAATCAATCTGCATTGTATACATCCGTTCACAAGTAAATTTTAATTTCCATATAAACTTTTGTTTTTGTGCAAATTTATTTAACAAAAATAAGTTTATTGATCATGGGAACCAATTACACTTCTAAAAAGATAGTGTGTTTTGTGGTGTTATGAATTTTTGTGGCAACATATATCTTTGTCATATGTCTCTGTCAATATGTCCTTGCTAATGAACTTGAAGCCCCAAATGGCTAACTCAATCTTTGTTTTCTTTTCAATTTTAACATAGATATGTGAACTTGATGCTCCATCCCAACACATAACTGCCACTTACTTTGTATTCATTTTATAATTTCAACATGAGTAATTGAACATACTTAGAAAAACATTATTTAGCAACTAAAATCAATTATCTACATTTATTGTGAGTGACCAACGTCTCACTAATTCTAAATTTACATCGCACACTCACATTTAAAATAAGATTTAAGATAAACTTTCATAATTCATAACATTTTTTATTTTAACATAGATATGTAATCTTGAAGGCAGATCCCAGCCCACAACTAACTACCTCCAAACTATAGTGAATATGTACAAAAAAAATTGACAAAGAAAACCACTACCTCTAAACTTTTTTTTTTATTAATCTTTTTATGTGTTGGAGTTCTTAATTCCTAAAAAAAAATTTAAAATATATAAAATTATATCACAAAATAAGACACAATCTTTTCACATGAGATGGGGCCTAGTAAATGCACAACAGTGCTACATCTCCTAATTTACCACTCTTAAACCATTTCTAATAAAGTGGTATTGAGGTTAAACCCCACATGATAAAATGTATGACAAATCAAAATTTGACATTTATCAAACACATCATTAGGGATGATAAATTAGGTGTCTCAAGCATTTTTCATAAATGTGTGATTCTCACCTCATACGAGAAAATTATCTATGATCAAATTTTTTGCACGTAGAACTGTATAGAATTAATTACCTGATGAATCCCTCTCTTAGCAGAAAATGGAACCCCTAACTCATCTACACAATACTTAATAATCAAATATGCTGATTTCAAATATGGATATCTCCTCAAACACCCTTCTAAATCTTTAACCATTGCTGCAACTAAAGGATAACTCAAAGCAAATCTAGCTCCACCAAACCCTTGATCAAAATGAGAACCAAAAATTCGCCATAATAAACTCTGAATGTCCCCCAATGTAAACATACTTAGTATGACCATATTGTCCCAAAACATCAACCCAATTGTCCACAAAAAAGATAGAATCATCATCCCCCATCACATACCACCTCACCCCATCGTCGCCTTCCCTAAACACCTCCAAAATCGCATGCACCATACAAGCCATGATTGGCACAACATGTTTTGACTCTTCTACGATTTTGGATATGTCATTGGACACGCGAAGAGGATGAGAAGAGGACGGCTAGGAGAGGAGGTCATCAGTGGGATGTGTGTTGAAGAAGAGATATCCACGTGTTCCGTTGGGGCACCACCATGACTCGATGTATGCTTTTCGGTATCTCCATGCATTGAGGGAGCCTACAAGGCCAAAAGCAAGATGGGTAAGGTTGATGGGAGAGGAATGATTGGTATAAGTGAGGTTATTAAGTTGTTGGGAAGGTGGTGTCACTAGCCATATGTCTTCTAAGGGGGTAAAGAATTGAAAAGATAGGCAGTTGGATTGGATGAAAATGAATATGTATGCTAAGTAGAGGACTAGTCCTGAAATACACAGAATTTTGCAGATGTTCATAGCAAATTTATCTAATGAAAATCTGTTGAACTTGATGGAATTTGTTGAAGAGTTCATGGTGAGGATGATGAAAACAATATGTTGAAGAACTAGGTGGGAATAGGATGGAATCAATCCATAGGGACTTGTGTATGTCTTGACTTTGTTGTGGAGAATTATTGTACACATCTTTATAATGGTAAGTTAAGAGCATCTCCAATGGTTTGTCATTAGAGCTGCCAACGCTATAATATAGTAGCTTTGAGGAAAAATGGTTCTCCAATGGTGAGATATAACAGCTGTTAAAAATGGCAAATGCCAAAGTTGTTGCCAAGTTTGACAACAACTTTGGCAAATGGAAAATCTGCCTGCTCACCCAAAACCTACTGATTTTCTTCCTTTCCTCATTCCTTTTCTCATCTGTTTGTAGAAAAACTCAAACAAAAACATATTAATTTTTTCATTTTGCGAAATTCACAATTTTTTTTTTACAACAACTTTTTTTTAAATAGAATTTCACTAAAACAACAAGAACATTCAAGCAAAAATTTTCAAACAACAACAACAACAACATTCAACAAAATCAAAATCAAAATTTTTCTCAAAATAACATCAAAAAATTGATTCTTTTGTATCTTCATTAAGATTTGAAAGATTTGATTTTTACTCTAATAGATTGATATAAAATAAATAAAATAAATAAATATATCACACCTTGATCGGTGACTGAAACCGAGAGTCTTGATCGGTGACTGAAACCGAGAGTTGATTGGTGATCGGTGATTGAAAGGGACATATATATATATATATAGAGAGAGAGAGAGAGACGATTTAATCGATGGAGACTGACAGAGAGAGATGGAAAGAGATATAGATCGGTGATTGGAACCAAGCTTTGGCTTCATCGATAAAGACATAAAGAGATATATAGAGATAGATGGTTTAAGGGATAAAGAAAAAGAGGGTTGGAGCTGATGAAGATTCATCAAAAAAGGGTTGGAGATGAGATAAAGAAAGTAAGAGTGAGGGAGATAGAGGTAACACTTGCTACTCTGTAATGGAGAGAGAAGAGAGAGAGAGAGAGAGAGATAGAGACAGAGAGACAGAGATTGAGAGGGAGAGGGAGGACGAACTGGTGAGAGAGACAGTGAGAATGAGACGAATAAAAGGTTGGATGATTCTACACAAATCATCTCAACTGTCGATGACCAACACGTGGACGGTGGTGATGAAACCAAACAAAGCCATTATGCTCTATTTGACTAAAAAAAATAAAAACAAACACTAGCTTGTGTCAAACGGACATCTCTTCAAACAACTATTATATTGAAATGATAATATTTTGAATTTTTATAAATAAATTCTCTTCAACTCAATTTTATTTCACAACAACCATTGCATATTTTATTTTTCTTTTCTCCTCTTTTCATCTCAATTTGATTTCATAATAAACTTCTGAAATTATATTCTTTTTAGTTTTTTCACATAATCACTATGCAAGGTTCATCAAAAACAAAGAGATGAAAATCTTTCACTACTGAAGATGATGTGGCAATTTGTAGAGTTTGGTGTCACATTACTGAAGACCCAATTGTTGGGAATTCACAATCTCATGCTCATTTTTTGGGAAGAATTTTTTAAAATTATTGCTCGCTACAAAATGATCATTCAAGAATACAAGTGTCAATATCATCTCGATGGGATGTAATCATGAAATGTTGCAACAAATTTCGTGGGTGTTTGGCACAAGTCGAAAATCTACATTCAAATGGTAAGATTTCATATTCATTTATTTATGTTAGTTTTTTTTATTTTGTCTTATTTAAAAATGAACTAATTAATTGATGTAATAATTTATTGATACGGATGCTTCAAGCAAAACTATTATATCACCAAGATGAAAACAAACATTTTACTTTTGAACATTGTTGGCCAATCTTACAAAATAATATCATGTGGCAAGATGTAACTCCTACAAACACAGTGAAGTCAAGGATATATACATCGTTTTCTCCTAATTCAGCCGCCGATTCTCCTATGGAAAAATAAATATATTTTTTGAAGGCAATAAAAAGATGAATGTTGGGTGAATGATGGATGATTATTGGTGGGTAATTGGTGATTGTTTATTTTTTATATGTAGTTAAAAAAAATTATTAAATATGTAGTGATATGTTTTTTGGTGGGATGAATTATATTTAATATTTTTTTTCCAATTTTTTATTTTTTTCATTTTTTATATTTGTCTAATCGGGAATAATATAAATATATAATTTTTTTTCACAAACAGTTAAAAAAATGTCTCAAAAAACAAAAAATAAACAAAAATAAAATTCCAAAAAAACCTATATCCAAACATCTACAAATTTAGAGGGAAAGTTGATTGAGATTTGCCAAAATAGCAAATAACCATTGAAGTACCATTGCTAGAATTTGATAAAATAACACTATTCATTGTCAAATTATAGCAATAACAATGACAGCAACAACCATTGTTGATGCTTTTAGATGTCAATATATATAAACAGACATTAATCATTCATGATGTGCCTTTCACATCAGTGTTTGTGAACGATTTTTTTGGGTTTTTTTTTAATTTTTTTCACTAAAAGACAAATTAGTTACAAAACAAAAATTCAAACAAAATATCACATCAAATCCCATAATCATTTCACTTTTTCTCTCACAAACATCACATCCAACCACAAAAAAACTCAACTTCTTTCCAAACACAAAAAAAAATTTCTCCAATAATATCTTACAACTAAAAAAACCTATAAAAAAACTCACTTCCTAAACACCCACTATATATATTAAATATTGAATTAATGGTACCATAATGGTAAAGAAGATTAATGTAATTTTGATAAGATTGCCTTCAGTTGGGCATTTCAATTAGACTATCTAGTTCGATCAATTTAAGACTTATTTCGAGTTCATCTTGATAATTTGAATTGTCTAATGTATAGAATTCGTCGAATACTTCATCCTTATAAAAAAATTCACGTTGATAAATGCATTTAAGTCTTTAAGGTTTAAAATGTCAAAGGTTTGGTGTAAATTAAAATATCAAATACACCTCATGAGATTTGCTTAAAATACGGTTTGCCCCCTGTGATTCTAGAAATTGTATCTCACCTATTGAAATTTCTAATTTCATAACAAATGATCCACTTTTTATTAATAAATCATTAAGTCAATTAACAATTTTTGATAATACCAAAAATTTATTTCAATTAATAATTTAGATAATTTTATCATTGTATAAAAAAAATAATTATAAATTTTATTTTTTAATTAATTATATTAAATAAAAAAATTTGACGAGAGAATATTTGTAATTTTTAAACAGTAGAGAGCAATTCATAATTTAAAGAAACTTTTTTTTAGATGGTAGAACAAAGACAGCGTAGAGACAACAAATAGAAAAACTACAACAAAGCACATCGAGGAGGCACTACAGAGAGGACCAAAGCCAAAATAGAATCTGCACTCTTCAAGGGGCCTATTTGTAATTTGTCCTTAAATTTAACCTTTGATTGCTGAACATCTATGGGTTCGGTCAAATGGTTTGGGCCAAAACTTATATTAAGCCATTCTTTGGGTATTGGATCTCTTATTTAAAAAGCTAAGCCCAGCCCATTTCATGGTTAGAATAAGGGGCATTCTATTTACCCCTAAAAAATCATTAAGTGTTCCTAACCAGAATTTTAAAATTTTAATTTTTGTTATACCCTAACATAAATTTACTAATAAAGATAATACATATTGAACTCTAAAATATTTTTTTTTTCTCATGGTACACCCTAATCACATACTATTCTCCATCTTCTTCTCCAAGTTTCAATTGTTTTCTTTTTTTCTTTCTCCTCACTACAACTCCAAACCACCCCACCAAAACTCACTATTATCATCAACATCATTGCTTTTTATTCTTGCAAATAGAAGAAAGTTTGAACAAAATTAAATAATGGATGAGAATATTAATGAAAATCGTTTTTTAAAACAATTCAAAAAAAAATGAGGTAAGTATTCATATAAATATCAAAATACAATTGTTGATTTTTGTAATTTTTTTTTTTAACATAATATTCTGCATGTTTAGGGGAGGTTAATAAATGAAGACAAAGTAATACTTGTTTAATAAACCAACTTACAAGAACAAATTCCTTTACATCCGAAAAACCAAAACAATATCTCCCTTCCTCAGACAACCTCCTTGGCCACCAGAGGAGCTTTGACAGGATCTTAGTAGTAGGAATCGTTTCATATGGTGATGACTCTAAGGAAGAAGCACGATTTTACACTTCTGAGGAAGAATCCTAGCAGAATTGCGAATCTGAGAAGAGGGAAACACGAATCTGATGCGAGAATGAAGCACTCTTGAGAGGGTAAAGAAAGAACCTGATCGCTGGCTTCGATCTTTTGTTCGACGACTTCGATCTCACGCCCTTTAACTTTTCCTTCGAATTCGAAGAGCGTGGTGTGGTTACTTCGACTTTGACTTCGTCTTCAATGAGCATTACCATAGATGAGCTTCGATCTATTTTCACTGGCTTCGTCTTTGATGATCTTCAATCTATCATCTCTCTCTCTCTCTCTCTCTGTTTTCTCTTCTCTTCTCTTCTCACCTCTCTGTTTTCTTTTCTCTTCTCTTCTCTCTGATTTACAATTTGTTCTCTCTTTGTCATGTCCCCCAAAAAATAACACGAAACAATCATTCATAAGATCCTTAATCATAATAGAAAGGTTATATTTTGATTCATCAGAGTCTGCTTTACAAAAGATATTACATGTTAGCAACAAAATAAATGTCCTACGGGCTTACAGTTTTCCAAGTCAACACTTAGTTACAACAAAAGAAGAATTCTAACTCCTTTGCATATAAAGCCCTCGGCTTGAATTTACATGTGACACAAAATAAAAACAACAAAACGGAGCCTTCAACTCCTAAACCACCCAAGCTAAGACCTTAAAGGCGGCATATCACCTGTACCTGAAAAATGGTGTCCCAAGTAGGGTGAGCCAATGCCCAGTAAAGATATGTTAAACAGTATATGAGAATTAACTAAAACATTAGCATCCGATAAATGTTTAACACATGTAAACTAACGTACATCATTTCCATAACCAATCAACATTTACAATCGTATTTCAATCCATTTCCATTTATTTATCCAAAACAATTCATTAACATGGTTTATTTGTATCCAAACAATTCAAAATGAGACTGCAACTCATATTTTCAACACTTCAATCATCAACATCATTCAGATGTATTTAAGATTTCGGGACTTTCACCCTAGACACTCTAGCCAACTTAATTATTAATGGAGTCCATCCCTTATCTCCTTCCAAACAATGGAGTACATCCCCTATTTCCTCACAAACAAAGATACATATACAATGTATTTAAACACGTTGTCATATACAATGACCAATTCAGTCACATATGCAATGTTTACATCTAACCGTCATATTCAATGACATGTTCCATTTGATTAGTTTCAATTTACCTAATCATCATGCAGTTTCTACAACAATCATGGTTATCCTCCACCGATAGCCCAAAATAGTTATTTCTAAACAGATAAATAAATCTATCAAAACAGATAATTTATCGACTTTTCCATTGGTGAGTGATTTATCAATCCAACTACACCATTTAATCACATTTTCCACCAATTTCATGATGCTCAAATCAATTTCATACTCCCACATTGATTTCATAATTCAAACCAATAATTAATTTAATTCAAATTAGAGCATTTTTCCCCTCTTTCTCAAATATTGCACTCAAGGCCAAATTTTTCCACATTATACACAAATAACCTATTTTCAAGACCCCACATACATATAGAACCCAAAAATAGAAAACCCCTCTTTTACTATTTCAAACTCAAAACCCTAACTTCACACAAACCAACCATTTATACAAAATGACCAATATTTATGTTAAAGCTCATAGTAATGAGTAGTTTATCCCTACCTCAAATGAAGAATCTCAAAGGAGATGAAGAGTGAAAATTGAAGATGCTCCAAACTTGAATTCCTTTAAATCAAAATGAAGCCCGCACAATGCTCTACCTTTTTAACAAAGGGACTAAGGTAGAGAGACCCAAAATCTAAGTGTATTTGTAGAGAGAGAGAGAGAGAAAGAGAGAGTTTAGAGAGAAAGAGACAGCTGGATTTAGGGTTTGGAGTAAAAAGGAGATGAAAAAGTGATAAAAATCACACTGCTGTGAACTGATATATGCGAGGCTCGCTCGAGCAAAGTAGTTGTTGCTCGAGTGACCAAACACAAAAGACCCTCGCTCGAGCGCAAGAAGCGTCGCTCAAGCGAACAATGCAAAGCTTCAGGTCTGCAACGCAGAAGCATGCTCGAGCGCAAGAAAGCTCGCTCGAGCGAAGAATACCAACCTTCAGGTCTTACAGAGACGCAGACGCACGCTCAAGCGCAAGAGTTCTCGCTCAAGCGCAAGAATGCTCGCTCGATCGAAGAAGCAAATACCCAAGGCTCGCTCGAGTGCAAAAATCCTCGCTCGAGCGAAGAAGCCAAATCCTAGGCAGCAACCTTTTATTCCAACTCACAACCAACCTGTTCCAAACTTACCCAACACATCCCATAACTCAAATACAAAGAATAAAGAATGGAAATAAGGTATTGACAACAATATACAACCACGGAACCCGAGTCCAGAATACAATAAATGACGGGGAACAACCGGGATCGCTATACTCTTTCTCTCTCTCAAAAGATATTTAATTAATATATACGTCATATATCAATAAAAAATAACTATTTATAAATCATATTTATTTATAATATATATGTCAATTAAAAATAAAATATATATATAAATAAATTAAAAATATTATCAATAAAAATAATATATAAGATAAAAAATAATAAGCATATTTAAATAAAACATAAATGTTGTTTTATTACATAAAATATAATAAATTTTATTCAAAGATAATGACTAGTGTTCTAAAAAAATATCACTCCACTACTTTTATTTGTTATTCATTTAAAAAAAATATTTTTTATGTTGTATTTAATTAATTAAATATTACATAAAAATAAAAAAAAATTATAACATATATATTTTAATTAAAAAAATGTTTATATAGATAAATTAAAAATATTTCAATAAAAATAATATATAAGTGCTCCTAAACTACGACTCCTTTACAAGGCCACGCTTCCTCGCTCCCACTTCGTGCAACTAAGGACAGGATCATTCACGGTAGGAATCATAACATATCTAATATTCTTTGCGCTCAAATCATCATCATCATCACCATCATCGAATTCATCATCGGAATCACGAAATTAACTTGGTTAATGTCATTGTTGTTCGAACTTTTAGATCTGAACAAATTCACTCCATTCAAAATCTGAGAGTCCGAACCAAATAATATTGTTCGGCTTTACATGAAGACTTTGTTATTATTTTGGTGCACCTTGAAGGGTAATTTAGAAAAAAATTATAGAATGTACAGAGAGTAATATAAAATCCTAAATAATTGAATAGAGTATACTGAAAAATTAAAATTACTTAATGATTTTTTTAAGTGTAAATAGAATCCCCCCTAGAATAAGTATAGTTGGTCGTTGCACCTCTAATAATTTTAAATTTTAAATTTAATCTGTTTAGAATTAAAATTATTATTTGGTCATTAATCTAAATAGATTAATGATTCGTCCACATAATTTTTTAAAATTTAAAATTATTTAAAATTATTAAGTGTAAACAAATTAATGATTAAAATTTATATATTTAAGTATAAATTAGTAAGTATATTTACTTAATTAAAATTATTATTGAGTTGAAAATTTAAAATTTAATTCTAAATAGATTAATGATTCGTCCACATAATTTTGACCCGCTGAATTAGGGAGAGAAAAATTGTGTAGATGTACCTGTGACATTCTAAACATCATTTCGATTCATTTCCGCCTAAAGGGAGTAACGGTTGAAGATTTGTTTGAGAATTGATTTTTTTAATAATTTTTAAAAAAATATAAAAAATAAAAAACAATAATTTAATAATTTATAATAACTCTTAATTTTTTTTTAATTAAAATATTTGCTTCCGAAATATCTTTTGAATTTTTTTAAAAACATATCATTATCGTATTTGTTATTTTAAATTGATATAAAAACCCGTCCGAGTGAAATTCTTTTGCTAAAATGACAAAAAAAAAAAATAGAAACACCTAATTATATCACTGTCTTTATTTTTTTTACATGCCCTTTCACAAAAAATTAAAAAATCAATTAAAGTAATCAATTTCCAAATCAGCTCAAAATAAAAATCATTTTTAACAGATCAACCCTCATTCCATTCCCAAACCCTTCCCTTGTCCCTGTATTGGCTCTTCCATCTCCTCTACCCTGGCCTAGAGCTGTGTTTCTTAGGTTTTACGCTGACAGACCTTGAGGTATCAAGTATAATCGGATGGCGATGGCGATGGCGATGGCGATGGCGATGGCGAAAGGGGACTGAGATTTCACGAGTCTGATTACGATTTCCATCTTCCCCCTCTTCTATGATTTTGTATCTCTATTTGTTTGCACAATACATATCAGTCAATATAATTGAACAAAGATGACTTTGAGGGATTCAACAAATTGCATGAGGTTTGACACGCTGGTATGGCTGGAAAAAGGGCGGGCAGATTTGGGATTTGACTCTTTTTTCTTTTTTGCGATTTTTTTTTTATATATAAAAGGGTAAATTACATTGACACTTCTTGAGATTTATATTTATTACAATTTTCCCTCACTTTTTAAAAATTACATCTTTTCCCTGAGGTTTAAAGTTTCATTACAGATTGTCTTCTGAGGTTTAATGTTTCATAACAGTTTCTCCCCCTCACCGTAATGATCATCATACATAAAATTAAATTAACAAGGGGTCAGTGTAATTTCTTAAATGTGAGGGAGAAACTGTAATAAATATAAATCTCAAGGGGTATCAGTATAATTTACCCTATATAAAAATAGAAAAAATAATTTGACAATTTATAATATATGTTTTCTATTTTTTAATTAAAAACATTACTTACCAAACTAAGTCGAATTAATTTAAATCATCATAGCAATTGTGGCCATTCTATTACAAATTTCACAAAAAATTTCTTCCTTTCAACGAAACATTTAAGTTGTATTTAGTTCATAAATTCATATAAGAATTTTTTTTTAAAAAAAATAAGAAGAAAAAAAATGTGTGAAATGTAATTATATTTTATTTATATTTCATCCATCATTTCTATTTTCTTTTCTAAATCCCTATTCAAATTAATAAATTAACTAAACCAAACACATTCTTAGTTGATTTATTAATTTATACAACTTGAAAGAAATATATATATTTATTTATATTTGACCACCCAACAAATAACCAAGCAAAGAATTTGCTTACTCTTAATAAGATTTGGTGTATCTTTGCGTGAAAAAAAAAAAAAAAAAAAAAATGAGAAATTAAGATCACAACATCTAATTTAAGCAATTATCTCATCATCCGTACAAGTCCTGATTTTGAACTTAGTTATAATCTTTTCACCTATTTCGACATCACAACATTTACTTCTTCCAACTTACAAGGGAGACAAAAAGAGAGAGTAAATAATTATAACTCGTTCATTATAACGATATTGGACGGATAAGTAACAATGTCTTTTTCATTTGATAGATTAAATTGTTTTATTTAAAAAAAAATCACTATAAAAATTTTCACTTTTGGTGATTAAATTTTTAATCGTCAAAAGTCAATTTTTAGTCACTGAAGGGCTTCAACGACTAAATTTATTGGTCGCAAAATTAGTAGCCGAAGAGTAATCAGGAAAGTTAATTGGCGACTAAAATTATTTTAGTCACCAAATGTATTCATTTGCCCACTAAATATTTAGTCGCCAAAAGGTTGGACATTAAATTAAATTAGACCCTTTTCGGCGACCAAACTTTTAGTCGCCTAAAGTTCCACCTTTTTAGCTATTAAAATTTTAGTCGGCAAAGAGTTCTTTTTTAGCTACTACAAATTTAGTTGCCGAAAGTCTCCATCTTTGGCTACTAAATGTTTAGTCAGCAAAAAGTTCCTCTTTTGGCTACTAAATATTTGGTCGCCTAAAGTTCTACATTTTTTGCTAGTAAAATTTTAGTCGGCAAAAGTGTGTTTATAATTTAGTTTTTTGTTTTTAGCTACGAAATATTTTGGTCGCCAAATGTTTAATTTTCTTTTGGCTACTAAAGTTTTAGACGCCAAATGTAGGGATGGCAATTTGAACCCGGCCCGACGGGGACCCGACCCCCCGTCCCCGATAAGAATGGTTTTTCCCCGAAAAATACCCCCGACGGGCCGGGGATGGTATGAAAAAATAAATCCCCGGTGACATTCGGGCCGGAGACGGTGATATATATTTCATCCCCGGCCCGCCCCGGCCCCGGCCCCGCCCCGGCCCCGGCCCCGCCCCCCGCCCCGGTTAGCCCCCGATTTATATATATATGTTACACGCTCTATCTCACACTCTCTATTTTATTTATATATTATATTATATTTATATATTATATTATATATATTTGAACCCTTGCTGAATAACTCAGCAGTAGCTCAGAGCTACTAGCTCTATCTCACGCACACTCTCTTCTCTTCTCTCACTCTCTCTCTTCTCTTCTCTTCACACGGACACAGACGCAGCGCAGGAGCCTCCTCCAAGCCACCACCTCCTCCTCCCCCTCCTCCAGGCCACTACAGCCTCCTCCTCCGTCGCCACGGCAGATCTAATGGAGTGTAGCACATCGTCGATCTCCACTACCGATCTCCTTCGCCGATCTCCACCGCCGTCCTCCTCCGTCGATATCCTCCTCCGCCGCCCTCATCAACTCAGATCTGTAAGATCTGTTCTTCTTTTTTTTATTTGTTATTGATTTTTTGATCTGATGATCTGTAATTTTTTTTTTATCTATTGATGATCTGTAATTTTTTTTTTTTTGATCTGTTATTTTTTTTTTGTTGATCTATGTTGATGATATTGAATGTTGAAACAGAGTTGATGGTGTTGAATGTTGAAACAGATCTGTTTTTTTTTATGATCTATTATTTTTTTATTTTTTATTTTTATCTGTTGATGGTGTTGAATGTTGAAAACAGAGTTGGATCGGGGACTTTTCGGGGTCGGGGAAACCCGATCCCCGTTGGGGACGGGATGGGGACTGTGACAGGTTCCCCGTCGGGGATCGGGGCCGGGGACGGGGAAGTTTTGGCCATCGGGGATCGAGGACGGGGACGGTGGTCCCCGGCCCCGCTCCGCCCCGTTGCCATTCCTAGCCAAATGCCTTTTTTTTTTTTTTTTGGCTATTAAACTTTTAGTCACTAAATGTCTTTTTTTTTTTCTACAAAACTTTTAATCGCCAAATGTCTTTTTTTTTTTTTGCTACAAAACTTTTAGTCACCAAATGTCTTTTCCTAATTTCTTTTTAGCTACTAATTGTTTAGTCGCCAAAAACATGATATTATGTTTTATTGTGAAATTATAATTTCTCCACAACCTGTCTATATACAATGCAACCTGCAATACGAATAAAAACAAAATGATACATACTATCAATCATTCCACAATCTGCATCCATATACCAAAAATAAATAACATTAAATATCAAAATTCATACAAATCAACTATTGTCCAAACTAGAATAATAATTCCATACAAAATATGTCATACAAAAATCAAAGCCCTCCGTATACAAAAAAATACATTTACTACCAAGCGAAATTACTATTTGGCATGGTACAAATTACCATCGTAATCTGTACCACAACAAAAGATGATATATGTGCCACGACAAAAGTTTTCGATAGATGATGACAAAACGTCCTATATGTACGCCGACAAATGGTATATATGTACCACGACAGAAGGTGATCTATGTACAAAGACAGTCATTATCTGTTGATTGCCAAAAGTTTTATGTATCAGTAATAATGAACTACACAAAAGTTGAGGACGACAAAAGTATTATATTAGTTCTACACAAAAGTGAAAATTCTTCTCCATACAACAATATGGATTATCTACAAGTCCACACAACAAAACCATCTACAAAGAAAAACAAAAAATGAAACGTTAGAATTGGTTACAAAATATCAATTCAGTCAGCCATATGGAACATGTTCTAACATGCATTTAAGGTAGAACAATCGAGAAATGTCTTCTTAGAAATAAAAGAAAGTATATATATATATATGTATCATGCAATATTTATTCCAACCAACTGCACAAACAATGTAATATGTAATTTCTTCGTCATAGAAATATATAAAGGCAATTATTAGAATATGCAGATGTTATTTTAATAAAGTTGTTGCTTTTTCAACTAAGTGTTGCAAGTTTTTCGACTAAGTGCAAGGCGTATTCGGGGACTGTTATAAATTTTTGCCCCTGGAAAGCCCTTTTTCGAGTAAGTTTAGGGCGTTTTCGGCTCTAACTCCCAACCTACGAGTCCGAATTACGTTCCGTCAGATCTCACCAGCCCTATTTGTCATGGCAAAGCTATCCGTGTAAGCCACACGGTCGTTCGGGGGCTGTTTTGAATTTTCGCCCCCAAAACGCCCTTTTTCGACTAAGTTTGGACGTATTTGACTCTAACTCTCTACCTACGGGTCGGAATTACGTTCCGTCAATTCTCAGAAGTCCTATTTGTCATGAAAAAGCTACCCGTGTGAGCCACACGGTCGTTCGGGGGCTATTTTGATTTTTCGCCCCTGAAACGCCTTTTCCAACTAAGTTTAGGGGATATTCGGCTCTAACTCTCTCCCTACGGGTCGGAATTACGTTCCGTCAATTCTCAAAAGTCCTATTTGTCATGGCGAAACTATCTGTGTGATCCACATGGTCGTTCGGGGGCTATTTTGATTTTTCGCACCCGAAACGCCCTTTTCCGATTAAGTTTAGGGGATATTCGGCTCTAACTTCCAACCTACGGGTCCGAATTACGTTTCGTCAATTCTCATAAGTCCTATTTGTCATGGGGGAACTATCCGTGTGAGCTACACGGTGGTTCGGGGGCTGTTTTGATTTTTCGCCCCTGAAACGCCCTTTTTCGACTAAGTTTAGGGCATATTCGGCTCTAACTCCCAACCTACGGGTCCGAATTACGTTTCGTCAATTCTCACAAGTCCTATTTGTCATGGAGGAACTTTCCGTGTGAGTCACACAGTGGTTCGGGTGCTGTTTTGATTTTTCGCCCTCGAAACGCCCTTTTTCGACTAAGTTTAGGGCGTATTCGGCTCTAACTCCCAACCTATGGGTCCGAATTACATTTCGTCAATTCTCACAAGTCCTATTTATCCAAACTAAGCTATCTGTGTGAGACACATGGTCGTTCGGGGGATGTTTTGACTTTTCGCCCCCGAAACGCCCTTTTTCGACTAAGTTTAGGGGGTATTCAGCTCAAACTCCCAACCTACGTGTCGGAATTACGTTCTGTCAATTCTCACAAGTCCTATTTTTCATGGTGAAGTTATCCGTGTGAGCCACATGGTCGTTCGGGGACTATTTTGAATTTTCACCCCCGAAATGCCCTTTTTCGACTAAGTTTTGGACATATTCGGCTCTAACTCCCAATCTACGGGTCCGAATTACGTTCCGTCAATTCTCACAAGTCCTATTTTTCATGGGGGAACTGTTCGTGTAAGCCACATGGTGGTTCAGGTGTTGTTTTGATTTTTTGCCCCGAAATGCCCTTTTTCGACTAAGTTTAGGGGGTATTCGGCTCTAACACTCAACCTACGGATCCAAATTACGTTCTGTCAATTCTCACAAGTCCTATTTGTCATGGAGAAACTATCCGTGTGAACCACATACTTGTTTGGGGGCTATTTAGATTTTTCACCCTCGAAACGTCCTTTTTCGACTAAGTTTTGGACGTATTCGACTCTAACTCCTAACTTACGAGTCCAGACTAAGTTATGGTGTATAAATTCTGGTTTTGTTTGGTATAAATTCTAAAATCACTGCTGTAATTCATAAGTACAGATAGTGTAATGGTTGATGGTGTTATAGTTCAACTTAATAACATATGTGCATGAATGTTATTTTGTTTTCATAGAACTTGTTGAACTATTTTCTTCCATGATCATAAGTGTTGTAAGCTACCCTAAAACATGCAACATCATCACACCACACCACAATATTGTTGGAACCCCTTGTACCTTATCACTCTGCAGAAGGTTCTAAACTTTGGAAAGTTATGACCTATTAGAGAGAGACATCAAGAGATCTACATAAAGGTGAATTGTATGACCCTTTTCAGTCAATTTAAAATTATCCACACTCATGAATGTCTCAGTGCTCATTGAGGGAGAATTTGGGGGGAGAAAGAGAGAAAAAGAGAATCATTCAACATGAAAGAATATCAAATACTAGGAAACAATTTCAAATTCACATGGCTTCCAAACAACTAAAGTAAATTTCAAATTTCTTCTATAAGTTTGTAGAGGTAGACATAACTATTGGACAATGAACACACAAATCTTAAACACACAATTCATAACTTCAGGGGCTGTTATGAATTTTTGCCCCCAGAAAACTCTTTTTCGAGTAAGTTTAAGGCATATTCAGCTCTAACTATCTACCTACGGGTCCGAATGATATTCCGTCAGTTGTCACAAGTCCTATTTGTCATCGGCAAACTGTGCGTATGAGCCACATGGTCAGTTGGGGGCTGTTTTGAATTTTTGCCCCCGAAACACCCTTTTCCGACTAAGTTTTGGACGTATTCAGCTCTAACTGTCTACCTACGGGTCCGAATTACATTCCGTCAATTATAACAAGTCCTATTTGACACGGGGAAGCTGTCTGTGTCAGCCACACGGTCGTTCAAGGGCTGTTTTCAATTTTCACCCTGAAACGCCCTTTTTAAGGGAATTTTCTATGACTTATCCTTACAGGGAATTTTCCATGACTTATCCTATTTGTCAAGGGGAAGCTGTCCGTGCAGGCCATATGTTTCTTAAAATTTACTAAGGTTCATATGTTTCTTATCCTATTTGTCAAGGGAATTTTCTAAGGTTCATATGTTTCTTAAAATTTACAAACAAGACACATGTTTCTAAGATTTGTCAAACTAATCAATGAAAACAAAAAACAAATCAAGATTTTTGGCTTTTCTTTAAGAAAATAAATAAATTAACCACACATATATAGAGTAGTTCACAGCATTACTTTCCACCCAAGCAGGATATGAAAGATGCAAAAAAAGAATATACAATTCTAGACCTTTAAAGAAAAAAAGAAAAAGAAAAACAGACAATTCAAGTGAGTCTACAGATAGCTTGATCCAAAAAAGAGATTGAGAATTATCCAGTTGGCTTAGTCTGCAAGTACAACATAGAAAACAATACGTCAACCATCAAAGAGTAATTTTAACTTGGACGAGAGAGGTCAGATTACAAGGGTTGGACCAACCAACCAAAGCTGAGTTGTCAACCAGAATTCTGCATTAATGTGTGTATAAACACTTATTCTCATCAGTAAGCACATGTAGACATTGCAATTAAGATAGATTTGACTGTAGAATAAACAGGGCAAGGCTAAGTTACACGGACTCGGGTGAGGGTGTCGGATACGAGTATGTGTCTAGGTGTCAGATTCGCCTATTCGTGAAAATAAGGATACGGGGACTCGGCTAAAAAGTGTCCAAAAAGTATATACGGATACAGGGACATGGCATATAAAATATTAATAGAATTTTTATATTGTACTAACTAACTACGTAATCTATGCATCATGATGATCAATAACCAGATTGTTAAAGTCTAAAAAAATACATAGAAGAAAAAAAAAAAGTAATTTATTATGAAATGAATGTAAGACCTAGGCACATACCTGATTGATTAGTGTTTCCAACCTCCCACAATTCACATGTTCTTTCACCATTTTAGCTGCATAATTATCACCATCAGTTTGTAGGCAATAAATAAATAAGTCATTGTGTATAAAATATAAATTAAGCAAAAAAAGACAAGGAAAGGATATGGATGCTTACTTGATCAAGTTTAAAATGTGTATGACTTTGACCACACCTATAATATTCTATATCATTATAATTGCAGCATAGCATATTATAAATTCAAATTGTGAATGATGTCAAAGCTCCTTAGTAAAATCCTTAATCAAACTATTGATATTGAATCCTTGAAACAGACAAGGAAGATTGATCATCCAATGATATTCAGCTTCTAAGCTCTTCAATGCTTTAGCCTTAAACTTGTCAGCAACTATACCAACACATTGATTCACAACATAATTCCCACAAATATCTCTGATTGTGTCCCATAAATAAAACCTCCTCTGCATGCAAATATAAACATTATGACAAAAAAAACTACCTTCAAGTTGATTGAGATGATCAAATTTAGATTTACAAAAATAATAAGTTTTGTATGTCAAGTCAACTATTCCTAGTTGACTGATCATCTCCATGTAACAACCCCAACCTCCGATTAACGTTAATCCGTACTTAATTATGTCTAATGGTAATTTAGGAAGGATTTGGGATTAATTTACATGTGTATTGCATTATTTTTGTGTTTCTATCTGTTTGCGATAAAATGACCTGTTCATGTCTTTGACTTTAACTGCAAATTGAAAGCCTTATCGGCGACCGATTCAAAAATTGATTTGTGTTTTATACTAGTAAGAATATATGTGATTTTATGGTAGGTTTAATTAAAATTTGATTTGGTTTGATTAAATTAGATTAAATAACATTAAATTACATTAGCTAAGTTTATTACCAAATTGCCATTGAGTGGCCCATTACCTAAGGCAACCTTGAGATTGATTCATACACTTGTTGCATCTTTTCATCCTCCATTGAGAGACCAAACCGTGGGAGAGAGTAGGAGATAGGGAAAACTTAGTTTCAACAAGATTTTGCTTGGAAATTTGAGGAATTGTAGAAGAATTGCATAATTGAGCCTCCATACTTGGAATTGAAGACCCAAGGTAGGAAAATCATCTTTTTGATTGTGAATTTAAGTTATACCTTGCATGGTCCATGGTAAAATTGAAGATTAAAGTCAAGAATTGGTTTAAATGTTGAATTGAGTAGTAATTCATGCATGCATGTGCACATTATCGAGTTTTGAAGATGTTTTCATGAATTCCCAACATGCATGTCCATATTTGGGTTATAGTCCATGAATTCACCATGTTTTGAGCTCAAATCTTACATTTGGTCATGTTTTAGAGCATTAGATTTCTAATAAACACTTGCATGTTATGTTCTTGCATTATTCTTGAAGCTTCTTTGGATTTGGTGTTCAATTGTCTCACCTTTGGGCTTGATTTTACAAATGATCTTCAAAACATATTATATTGTTGGTTTTCAAGTGTTTTCCAGAAAATTAGCCCAAAAGGTTGAGTTTTGGTGTGTTGAATTCTTGGTTTGAGCTTTGAAGGCAAATCTGGAAATTCCAGATTTTGGTTTCCTCGCTCGAGCGAAGGATTCCACGCTCGAGCGACCTCCTTTTGTTCAGAGCTCCGCTCGAGCAAAGAAGTGCTGGCTCGAGCGTAGGTTGTAAGCTCTCAAGTTTTTGGTGCACGCAGATGCACGCTCGAGCGAAGAGACTTACGCTCGAGCGAAGAGCAGTGTCTCGCGTTCGAGCGAGCATCGAGCGGGAATTTTCAACAACTAGTACTTTTGCATTTTTACAGATCGCTCGAGCAAAGGAGTTTACGCTCGAGCGACCCCTCTGTTTTGGTAAGCTCGCTCGAGTGAAGAAGGCCACGCTCGAGCAAGACCCCTGTTTCAGCAAGTTTTGAAAAATGTTTTCCAAGGTATTTTTGCATCCTCATTCCATCCTGGGCATTCCTAGGCCATGTTTAAAAATCCATAGTGAGGATTAAGGGTTAGAAACACATTAAGAGCCAACGAAGTAAATTATGTACGATTAGATTGTGTGTTTCAAGTGTGTGCCTGTTATGTGTTATGTAGGTCACGTGCCGCGTACTGTTTGACTAATCTGCTCCGTCTGTCTGTCTCAAGGCCAACTGTGAGTAATAACTTAGTAAAGTTATGTTCAACTGTATCTATTTTCTGTCTGATAAAATAAGATTTGTTTTCTGAAATGATATGTTATGTACAATGAATGATTGTCCAAGTTCTTATATGTATTCGTGACATCCTTAGCATCATGTGATATCTGTTGGTTGTTACCCGGTATCGGAGGTTCCTTTATGGAACTTTATCTGTTTGCACTCTGTTACCCGTACCGGAGGCTCCCTCACCGAGGCTCAGCGTATCTGTTCTCTGTTACCCGGATCAGGAGATTCCTTTATGGAGCTGGTTATTCGTAATCCTCACGTGTCTGTATCTGTTCTGTATCTGCTCTGTTAATGCTAATGGATGTATCACGTAAATGTAAGCATGACTCATGATTTTTGTATATGATCTGGGCAAACTATGAATTTGATACAAAACTGAATTATGATTTCTGAATCTGTACAGACTCATTCATTGCAACCCCGTTACTCTGTTATTGTTCACTGGGCCTTCGCTCACAATTTATATTATGTATTTAGGTGAGCCGGCATGTGACCAGGGCCAGAGTTGACGGTCTCCAGTTCTGTTTTTGTCAGACAACTATTGTGCCTCCCGAGGAGGTTCCGATCACAGTATAGTTGCATGGCTATTTTTGTACTTATGTTAGTCTCTGTGACTGTTTGTAAAGTCAGGTCTTGGGAAGTACACTTCTGTAGATATTTGTAAATATTTGTGTCCTTTGACTGGCATGCTTATGTATATATATAAGTTTTGAAATCTTCTGTCCTATGTACGTTATCACAGCTCATTGGACCTTGTCTATTTTGTATAATTGCTTCCGCAGCCCCTTATTTTGGGTTTATCTGTTAAGAGGCCTTCAGTAATCCACGGATTACTGGCCGGTTACGATGCTAAACCTATAGGGACGGGTTTGGGTCATGACAGAGTGGTATCAGAGCACGTGTTCTACCGCACACACAGGTCCGTATGAGCTTAAGATGTCCTAATAAGAGTTAGGGGCATTCCATCTACATGTGTGAGTGTGTGGTAATTCAAATGAATATGAAAACTGAATGTAAATTCGAACAAATAGATTGAAGGAAATAAATAAGATTATGCATGTGTTTATTATCATTTGATGTTTGTATAGTAGCATGGAGAATGCAAGGGGAAGCGATGTAAGTGAATCTTCAGAGGCTCGCATGGGCTAAATGGAACAAATGCTTGCAACATTAACTGAAACCTTGACACAACTGCAAAAGCAGCAACCTTTACCCCCTCCACCTCCACCGGCACAGATCGAAGCAGATAATAATGACATCATTAACTTGACACAGAAATTCATGAAAATGAAACCGCCAACATTCTATGGTGGAATTGAACCGTTGAAAGCAGAGACGTGGCTACTTGAAATGGAGAAACTGTATGAAATGTTTCCTTGTTCTGAAGTTCAAAAAGTCCTCCTAGCCACCTATACTCTGAAAGATAAAGCCCGAAGGTGGTGGTTACTGATTCGAAGTGGCACTGGGAATATGACGTGGGCACAGTTTAATGCCATCTTTTATGATAAGTATTTTCCCCAATGTTTCAGGGATCGGAAAGCGTCTGAATTTCAGGAACTCAAACACGGAAGAATGTCTGTGGCGGAGTATGAAGCTAAATTTACAGAACTGGCACGGTTTGCTCCACATATGGTGGATACCAATTACAAGAAAGCACAAAAATTTGAAGATGGACTGGATTTAGAGGTGTTTGATTAGGTAGGCGTATTGAAATTGCCGACTTATGTGGAAGTCTTAGACAAATCCTTAATGGCAGAAGCCACCATAGCCACCATGAAACAAGGTAAAGCCCTAGCAACTACAACAAATGATTGGAGAGAAAAAAGGTCTGGGTTTGGTTTTAAAGGAGGCCTGTCTTTTGTCAATAAGAAGCAAAACACGGGGTCTACAAACAGCTCGAGTCAGAGTAGTGGGTCTATCCCGGTCTGTTCTGATTGTGGTAAAAGGCATAGAGGTGTGTACTACCGAGTATCCGGTGCTTGTTTCCGATGTGGACAGTCAGGTCATGTAGTGAAGGATTGCCCACTCAGGTCTGAGAATGCTAACCGTCCTCCGGCAAGTTCAGCTGGATCCGCTTCTACAACCAAAACAAATGCCAAAGCCAATACTAGGAAAGAACATCTGAGACAAGGTCGAGTATTTGCCTTAGTGCTTGGTGACGTACCGAACACCTATACTATGGTGTCAGGTACACTCTCTGTATGTTCTCAAGATGCATGTGTACTAATAGATTCTGGTTCTACACATTCCTTTGTATCGCATGCTTTTTCTCGAAAATTTACTAGACCCTTAGAACGTATGACATATGTGTTATCTGTATCTACGTCGTCTGGGGATTCTATGATGTGTGCTCATGTTTATCCAGCATGTGATATTATGATTGGCGATATGATGTTATATGTTGACTTATTACCCCTGAACATTGACCATTTTGATTGTATTTTGGGAATTGATTGGTTGACTAAATACTATGCTACTATTAACTGTGCAAGTAAATCTATTGTGTTTAGACCACCGGGTATGCCTAAATTTACTTTTACTAGGAGTGGGGTAGCTTCTCTCCCATATTTGATTTCAGCTCTGAAAGCTAGAAAACTGCTTAGGAAGGGATGTAGGGGTTACTTGTGTTGTTTACTGATTGTGTCATCTGATGGAACTAATGTAGAAACTATCCCTGTTGCTTGTGAGTTCCCTGATGTGTTTCCGAATGACTTACTGGGGACTTAGTTGAGAGAGAAATTGAATTCACTATTGAGTTGCTTCCGGGGACACAACCTATTTCCAAGACTCCCTATAGAATGTCTATCTCAGAATTGAAAGAATTGAAAACTCAACTTCAGGAACTGTTAAATAAGAAATTTATCCGTCCGGGCACTTCACCTTGGGGTACTCCAGTCTTGTTTGTCAAAAAGAATGATGGATCTTTGAGATTGTGCATAGATTATCGAGAACTGAACAAAGTGACCATTAAGAACAAATATCCATTACCTCGAATAGATGATTTGTTTGATCAACTCCAAGGAGCCAAAGTGTTCTCTAAAATTGACCTCAGATCTGGGTATCATCAACTAAAGGTTAGAGCCAATGACATAGAGAAAACTGCATTCCAAACTAGATATGGACATTATGAATTTTTAGTAATGTCATTTGGGATGACCAATGCACCTGCTGTTTTTATGGATTTTATGAACAGAGTGTTTAAATCATTTCTGGATGAATTTATTGTTGTGTTTATCGATGACATTCTGATCTATTCTAAAGACAGGGAAGAACATGAGAAGCATCTGAGAACTACCTTGCAGATTTTGAAGGAAAAGAAATTGTATGCTAAATTGTCCAAATGTGAGTTCTGGCTTGACAGTGTGACATTTTTGGGCCATGTAATCAACAAGGATGGTATTTCTGTTGACCCTCAGAAAATCGAAGCTATCATGGATTGGCCTAAACCGACAAATGTGATAGAGATTTGAAGTTTTCTAGGACTTGCAAGTTACTACCGGAGATTTGTGAAAGACTTTTCCAAGCTTGCCATGCCATTGACCCAGTTAACTCAGAAAAATATGCCATTTGACTGGAGTGAACAGAGAGAGGCAACTTTCCAAGAGTTGAAAACCAGGTTAGTAACTGCACCAATCTTAACTTTGCCTAATGGTACTGATGGATTTCAAGTTTACAGTGATGCTTCCTACAAAGGCTTGGGGTGTGTGTTAATGCAAAACGGAAGGGTGATTGCCTATGCTTCTCGACAACTCCGACCTCATGAAAGGAATTGCCCAACACATGATCTTGAATTAGTAGCTGTAGTGTTTGCTTTGAAAATCCGGCGTCACTACTTGTATGGGGTAACTTGTGAGGTGTACACCGATCATAAAAGCTTGAAATATTTCTTCACCCAAAAGGAATTGAACATGAGACAAAGGCGATGGTTAGAACTAATCAAGTATTATGACTTGCAAATCCTGTATCATCTAGGAAAGGCTAATACCGTAGCAGATGCCTTGAGCCGAAAATCCGGTGCAAGTTTGTCATGTTTGTTGCCCAATCGAAAAGAATTGTTGAATGACCTAGAACAAGATGGGCTGTTAACTACTATTTTTGCTTAACCTGAAATTCTTGAGGAGATCAAACAAAAACAATGCGAAAATGAATACTTGAAAAAGATCATAGAGGAATTTGATTCAAAGCCAAGGCCAGGAATTGTGTTTGAGAATGATATACTGAAATTTCAGAACCGTCTTTGTGTACCCGATTGTGGTGGTTTGAGGAAACATGTTATGACCGAAGCTCATAGCAGTAAGTTTGCTATGCATCCGGGGAACACAAAAATGTATCGCAATTTGAAACAAAATTTTTGGTGGCCTGGAATGAAAAGGAGTATTGCAGATTTTATGGCTAGATGTCTCCATTGTCAACAAGTTAAAGTTGAACATCAACGACCCGCTAGTTTGCTACAACCACTCCCAATACCGGAATGGAAATGGGAGCATATTACCATGGACTTCATTGTGGGATTGCCTCGTTCTTCTTAAGGTATGGACTCTATCTGGGTTATAGTTGACCGTTTAACTAAGTCTGCCCATTTTCTACCTGTCAAAACTATTTATAATGCTGACAAATTGGCCAATATTTATATGACTGAAATTGTGAGGCTGCATGGAGTGCCAGTATCTATTGTGTCTGACAGGGACTCAAAGTTTGTGTCAAGATTTTGGCAGAGTTTGCAACAGGCTTTGGGGACTGAACTGAGATTGAGTAGTGCCTATCACCCACAGACGGATGGACAAACTGAACAGACTAACCAAACTTTGGAAGATATGCTCAGAATGTGTATGTTAGACTTCTAGGGGAATTGGGAAACCTACTTGCCGTTAACTGAATTTGTGTACAACAACAGTTACCATTCAAGCATTGAAATGGCTCCTTACGCAGCTTTGTATGGAAGAACATGTCGTTCTCCGATATGTTGGGCTGAAGTAGGTGATAGACCTTTGTTGGGACTGAAACTTGTGCAAGAAACAACTGAGAAAGTGAAACTAATCCAGCAACGTCTAAAAACAGCACAGAGTCGGCAGAAGAGCTATGCTGATGTCCGAAGAAGAGATGGGGAATACGAAGTTGGGGATCATGTGTTCATTAAAGTGACCCCGATGAAGGGTCAAACTCGGTTTGGTGTTAAGGGCAAATTAGTGCCAAGGTACGTTGGACCTTATGAAGTCCTTGAAAAGATCGATCCGGTATCGTATCGGATAGCCTTACCTCCAGTAATGGAGCATATGCATAACGTCTTTCATATATCGATGCTTCGAGAATACTTGAGGGATCCGCTCCACGTCATTGAACCGACTGTAGACACCCCATTTTTGACCATCCTCAAGACTTGGACGTCACCGTTTGAACACCCGGTGATCATCCATGTTTGTGTTCGTTTGGAGTTCCCGGAGGTCTCGGCTACGCGCCTTGCCTCAGGATCTCCGAACTCGACTGTTTAGTGTCTGGTTTTGCACCAAACACTTGTGTTTTGCCTTGGAGGGGCAGGGAATGCCTTGTGAGGCATCCCCACACATCACCGGCCATGGCTAGAGGCCACCGGCTGGTGTTTTGTTTCCATCGACAATGTATATTGCCGGTCGGTATTTTTTGTTGCCGGTCGGCAGTACATTTTGTCAAAATGGCAATTTTGAGTAGCCGACTACTGTTCATCTTCTTTTGCAGATATTTTAATACAGCTAGCTTGCATTTTGTTCCCCTCCATACACGTGTATGGAGGGATGACTTCCTTGTTAGCTTGTTGAGTAAGCTTTACAAGATTGGCTTCTCTATAAGAGGAGCCCTTCTCTCTTAGCTTAAGGGTTAGACATTTTAGACAGCCATTTTAGGGTTTGAGTTCTAGGGTTAGGGTTTCATACATATCCTATCTCTATATCTCTCTCTTGTGTGTATATAAGTGTGTTTGTGTCTTACTATTGCACACAAACACATAGTGTTACACCTTTTCTTGGTTCTTGAAGGACCAGAGGTCTGTTCTTGGAGTTTTGGGGCTGGTTTAAGCTCAAGGAAGCAGCTGGTCCACCATTTGTGAAGAAGGTCTTCAAGGGTAAGAAGTTTGTCCCTTTATTCCTCATTTTTGCATACTATTTTTGCCTATCTTAGAACTATTTTTGAGCTTAGTGTATAATATAAAAAAGTTCTGTTTTTAGGCCCTTTAAATAGTTTGTTTAGAGTGTTTTGTGGTTTGGAGGTGTTTGACCCCTCCTAAGCCTTGAGAGGCTCCATTTTGTGCTATTTTGTGTAAGCTCCGAGACCTTGGTGTTTGGGCCTCCTCACCACTGAAATCTTGAGGGATTTCAGAGGTGAGAATGGTGCCTTGAGGTCCCAAGAAGGAGAGGGCCACCCCCTCTCCTTGTTGTCCTTGAAAAGGGCCATTTTTGCCTCTTGAATGAGCACCTAGCTAAGCCTCATGTTGACCATATCTTGGCTGTTGTTTATGCTTATTTTACCATGAAATAGCATTGTTGTTTGTTGGTTTTGGTACACCATGCATGCTTAGCATACCTACCTTGTAATGCCATGTTTAGGCCTTAACATGCCTTAGGTTGTAAGCCATTGTTCAAGCATGTTTTAGGCTTAGCTTTGTGAAGCTTTTGTGCTTATCTTTCCATGTTTAAGGTCTGTCCTTAGTTGTTTGGGTCGACCAAGGCATGCTTAGTATAGCCCCTTTGCATTTTTGGTTGCTTGGCCTTAAGTATGCAAGGGTATAGCATGCGTTACTTGCTTTATTTTAATGGTTTGGCACCATTTATAGCATCATTTCAATCCCCTTAGCATGCTTGTACGCTTGCCTTGGACACCTTTTTAATGCTTTGAAAGCTTGTGTTGCATGCTCCATGTTTTGGTCGTTGTGCATGCTTTCGAATTCAAGCCATTTAGATGCCATCTAAGTGGTCTTTTGGGCTTTGTTTTATGTGCTAAAACTCTGTTTTTGGTCATTTAAGTCTTGCCATATGTGGTCATACCAAGTGTAGTTCAATACTTCATTAGCTTGCCTTGGATGCTTGGGCCATTTGTTACATGTTTAGCCTATCTTGTTTGCTTGGTTTGGCACCATGTTCTTGCATGATTTTCAGAGCTTAATGCATGTCCCATGTCCATGATTATTCCCTTTTAAGTGTGCTTAAAAGATGCCCTTTGATGCTTAAGTGTTTAGGCCTTAACATGTGCATGTGTGTATGTGTGTTTGGTTCCATCTTCTTAAGTTTTGGCCACTGTTTTGGACCTAACTTAGAGCCATCCAATCAGTGTAAGTCCATCCCTTGTATGCCATTCAAGTGTTGTTACATTATCCCATGTTTGCTTGCTTTGGTTGCATGTGTTGCATGTTTGAAATCACTCACATTTGGCATGCATTCCCTTGGTCAAGTTACTAGCATGTTGCATGATTAGATTGCATCTTGCATACTTTAATAGTTTGCATAGTTATGGCATGCTTGTTTGCTTGTTTGCTTAGTTTGTGTACCTAGTGTACATCATTTGCTTGTATGTTCATGTTAAATGCTAGCTCACATGATTAGGATTGCATTGCATTGGCATGCATGCTCTACCTCTTGACCAAGTCATGATGGAGGTAGAAGCCCCTTGGTTTGATTGTGCACATTGCATTTCATTTGACATGAAAATGCATAACTTGGTCTCTTGGCCCATCACGCATTGAAATGCGCGATTGATGGTCCAAGAACCAAGGATCATGGCCCTTTGAGTCATAAACATGATAAAGGGGTGTGATTGGTGCATACATTGCTTGAATTGCATTGCCATGCTCTGCCTTGCCCTCTGTTGCTGTCAATTACAAGTTCTGCAGGAACTTTTTGCCGACCGGCAGTGTTTAGTGCCGACCGGCAATCCTTCCTGGGCCGATAGCTTCATAAACAGCCGATGATTACACACCACAACCGGTGATGATTCTACTCAACCGGTGGTGTCTCCCAATGTCCAGGGAAGCAATTCTGAGACTTTAGTCTTCCAAGAGGCAGTGCAGAGAAAACAGAGGCAGCCTATGCATGGCAGTGCACTTCCAAGCAAGACCCGAGCACACGTGCATCGAACCTTCTTCCTGAGGCCCTTTTTATTACTTTTCTTATACTTAGTTAATTTGTTAATTAATTAGGTGATTTGTAATAATTAATTAGCTTGCAAGTTAGTTAATTCGTATTATTCTTTTGGTCGTTGTATTATTCTTTTGGTCCCTCCGAGCGAGGGCGAACTTGTAATAAGTGTGGGTGAGTGTGTGCATGTCTCCCAACCCCCACTTCTTTCTCCCTTTTACTTACCTGCTTTGATGGTTAGTAATAGGTCATGTTTAATTTAGCATACCTTATGCTATGCATGCGTGCATTATTCATCAGTATTGCATGCACCGGGCTCGGCGCATCATGCTAACTGCATTGGTATTTCAAATCTAACTTGAATACATGCTACTTATGCATTTTCACATGTCATTCATAGGATGGCCGAGCCTGTTTAAATTGCATCTTTGCATGTGTTGCATTAGTCATTTCAAATATGAACTAGGATCATGCATGTGATTACTAACTAGTTTATTGTTTGGCATGGAGTACAATGTAAGTATTTATGCTTTAGCATCCTTGCATGCGTGTGAGTGTTGCCATGACAGCATGCTTACCATGTGGATAGATGCTTATGTGATAAATTGCTTGAATGCCTGTGGGTGAAGGTTGGGTTGTCTGAGTTGGAAAAACTCGTTGAAATCCATATTTTAGCCTACTTACGAGTAGCAAATTCCAAAGTGTTTTTTTTTAAGACAAACGGATATGCAATGCTTATTTCCAAATTAGGCAATCTAGTCTATACTTGTTTGCTGTGCGCATAACATAGTAATTCTAAGTTAATAACCGGTTTAAGAGCACATAACGTTTTCAAAACAAAATATCATGGTTAGTAGAGGCCGGTCTTCGGACCGGGCAAGAGGGGGTGCTCATAGCTGACCTTCCCCAATCGTACCCAAGCTCCCGAGCCGAGGCAACTTTGGTGATGACGGACACGTGGCCTTTGGCACCGAGTCAGGGTTTCCTAAATTCCCCCATAAAAATATTTAGGTGGCAACTCTGTATCTGGCAAAGCAGTCCATGTTTGGCACTCTTTTTTCTAAAAATCTGTTTTCTCAAAACGATTTGCCAGATTTGAACTCTTTGGTTCAGATTAAGAACCGTGACATAAATCGAGTCTGAACTGTAGTGAGGCCCTCGCAGGGACGTGCTACACCGACACATGTGTTTTTGAAAGGTGACTACACTTATGAGGAAAAACCTATCCAGATTGTGAATCACCGGATCAAAAGGTTGAGAAATAAAGAAATAGCGTTGGTAAAGGTTAATTGGCAAAACCACGGATGAACCTATGCAACTTGGGAAACCGAGGAACACATGATGAAGAGATATCCGGATCTGTTTCCACTGGACCCAATGATGAGTCCGAATAAAGGTAATTCGAGTTTGGAGGACCAAACTCTTTTAAGGGGGGTAAACTGTAACAACCCCAACCTCTGATTAACTTTAATCCGTACTTAATTATGTCTAATGGTAATTTAGGAAGGATTTGGGATTAATTTACATGTGTATTGCATTATTTTTTTAATTCTATCTGTTTGCGATAAAATGACATGTTCATGTCTTTGACTTTAACTGCAAATTGAAAGCCTTATCGGCGACCGATTCAAAAATTGATTTGTGTTTTATACTAGTAAGAATATATGTGATTTTATGGTAGGTTTAATTAAAATTTGATTTGGTTTGATTAAATTAGATTAAATAACATTAAATTACATTAGTTAAGTTTATTACCAAATTGCCATTGAGTGGCCCATTACCTAAGGCAACCTTGAGATTGATTCATACACTTGTTGCATCTTTTCATCCTCCATTGAGAGACCAAACCGTGGGAGAGAGTAGGAGATAGGGAAAACTTAGTTTCAACAAGATTTTGCTTGGAAATTGGAGGAATTGTAGAAGAATTGCATAATTGAGCCTCCACACTTGGAATTGAAGACCCAAGGTAGGAAAATCATCTTTTTGATTGTGAATTTAAGTTATACCTTGCATGGTCCATGGTAAAATTGAAGATTAAAGTCAAGAATTGGTTTAAATGTTGAATTGAGTAGTAATTCATGCATGCATGTGCACATTATCGAGTTTTGAAGATGTTTTCATGAATTCCCAACATGCATGTCCATATTTGGGTTATAGTCCATGAATTCACCATGTTTTGAGCTCAAATCTTACATTTGGTCATGTTTTAGAGCATTAGATTTCTAATAAACACTTGCATGTTAAGTTCTTGCATTATTCTTGAAGCTTCTTTGGATTTGGTGTTCAATTGTCTCACCTTTGGGCTTGATTTTACAAATGATCTTCAAAACATATTATATTGTTAGTTTTCAAGTGTTTTCCAGAAAATTAGCCTAAAAGGTTGAGTTTTGGTGTGTTGAATTCTTGGTTTGAGCTTTGAAGGCAAATCTGGAAATTCCAGATTTTGGCTTCCTCGCTCGAGCGAAGGATTCCACGCTCGAGCGACCACCTTTTGTTCAGAGCTCCGCTCGAGTGAAGGAGTGCTGGCTCGAGCGTAGATTGTAAGCTCTCAGGTTTTTGGTGCACGCAAACGCATGCTCGAGCGAAGAGACCGACGCTCGAGCGAAGAGTTGTGTCTCATGCTCGAGCGAGCATCAAGCGGGGATTTTCAACAACCAGTATTTTTGTGTTTTTACAGACTGCTCGAGCGAAAAATTTTACGCTCGAACGACCCCTCTGTTTTGGTAAGCTCACTCGAGCGAAGAAAGCCATGCTCGAGTGAGACCCCTGTTTTCAGTAAGTTTTGAAAAATGTTTTCCAAGGCATTTTTGCATCCTCATTTCATCCTGGGCATTCCTAGGCCATGTTTAAGACTCCATAGTGAGGATTAAGGGTTAGAAACACATTAAGAGCCAATGAAGTAAATTATGTACGATTAGATTGTGTGTTTTAAGTGTGTGCCTGTTATGTGTTATGTAGGTCACGTGCCGCGTACTGTTTGACTAATCTGCTTCGTCTGTCTGTCTCAAGGCCAACTGTGAGTAATAACTTAGTAAAGTTATGTTCAACTGTATTTGTTTTCTGTCTGATAAAATAATATCTGTTTTCCGAAATGATATGTTATGTACAATGAATGATTGTCCAATTTCTGATATGTATTCGTGACATCCTTAGCATCATGTGATATCTGTTGGCTGTTACCCGGTATCGGAGGTTCCTTTATGGAACTTAATCTGTCTGTACTCTGTTACCCGTACCGGAGGCTCCCTCAACGGGGCTCAGCGTATCTGTTCTCTGTTACCCGGATCCGGAGGTTCCTTTATAGAACTGGTTATTCGTAACCCTCACGTGTCTGTATCTGTTCTGTATCTGCTCTGTTAATGCTAATGGATGTATCACGTAAATGTGAGCATGACTCATGATTTCTGTATATGATCTGGGCAAACTATGAATTTGATACAAAATTGAATTATGATTTCTGAATCTGTACAGACTTATTCATTGCAACCCCTTTACTCTGTTATTGTTCACTGGGCCTTCACTCACAGTTTATATTATGTATATAGGTGAGCCAGCATGTGACCAGGGCCAGAGTTGACGGCCTCCAGTTCTGTTTTTGTCAACCAACCGTTGTGCCTCCCGAGGAGGTTCCGATCACAGTATAGTTGCATGGCTGTTTTTGTACTTATGCTAGTCTCTGTGACTGTTTGTAAAGTCAGGTCTTGGGAAATACACTTCTGTAGATATTTGTAAATATTGGTGTCCTTCGACTGGCATGCTTATGTATATATATAAGTTTTGAAATCTTCTGTCCCATGTACGTTATCACAGCTCATTGGACCTTGTCTATTTTGTATAATTGCTTCTGCAACCTCTTATTTTGTGCTTATCTGTTAAAAGGCCTTCGGTAATCCACGAATTACTGGTCGGTTACGATGCTAAACCTACAGGGGCGGTTTTGGGTCGTGACACTCCACCACACCACAAATGTCAAAAAAAATTTTAAAAAAAAAAACAAACAGATTTTAGTCTTTTACATAAACATCAATATATGAAAATGCAAAAGATCAAATGAAGCTAGTCCAAAAGTTAAGCATCTAAGTCTTAACCATGACAACATCATCAGGCTGAACATCCTCGATTGCATCATCAAAAGTCACAAGCTCCAACTCAGGTTCATTGATGGAAAGTTCTGCAAACTCAATTGGAGATCCATCAATGTCAAACCTATCTCCACCTGCAATCATGCAAAAATCAATAACTAATCCAAAAAAAAAAATTAAAAAAAAACAATGTTTAAGTTTAATTAGTAGAAGAAATAGAACAAGATTAATGAATTAGAAAACTTACATAAATCCCAATACTTTGAAGGCCCTTCCTTGTACTCTTTTTTCTTTCTTGATAACATCCTTATGCTGCAATGCACAAAGACCAAATCTTCAGCTCTACTACTTGCCAACCTATTTCTTTTGATGCTATGAATATGACCATAGGTGCTCAAATTTCTCTCACAACATGATGAAGAAGCTGGTTGTGACAGCAACTTAAATGCTAACCCTTGCAACAATGGTGTTGAAGCACCATGATTAGCCCACCAAGAAATTGGCTCCTCATACATTCTTGCTTCAATAACATGTGACTGATTGAAATAGCCTGATCCACTTGAAAAAACACCATATTCAACATAAACATTTCGCAAATGAGTTGTATTTTTTTGAAACAGTCGCTCAAAACATTTGCTCCTATTAGTAGATACTTCTTCATCTTCATGCGGGGCCAATCGCCGAATACCATTACTTCCACCTTGAACCCAAGACTCATGATCATACTTAGGGACTAAGGAATGAGCTATGCAATGTAGAGGTGTGTTGCCTTTGGTCCATCTAGCTTCTAAAATTTCATGAATTGTGTCAAAAAAATTTGATTGTCCTGTGATATGATCTTTGTCTTCATGCTTAAATATAATTGCTTTCACATTTTCTATCATAGTGTCCCACATATCATATATACAGTGTAACACGGGAGCATCAGTGTCTGCAGCCCTTAGCATGTCAACAATAGGCTCTGTAAAACTCAAAAGGTAATCCAAGTCATCCCACCAAACATCATTTACTATGAGTTGCTTCACCTCATGAGCTTTAGCATCCACTGGATTCTTTCCATCTCCTCTATAAATCTTTCATCCTACATCCATCACCATCTTCTCTAATGCTGGCTTTACTTCCTTCAAACGTTTAGCCATGACAATGTGTGATGCAAACCTTGTTTCTGCAACCCTTAGTAATTCCAAATTTGAGTAACTTTTGAAAATGGCATTTGGCAAGCTATGATTCACTATGAAATTTCTTATATTATGAAGATCAGTGACCAAGTAGGCTATCCATTTACATGCAGAATGTTGAGATGAACTTTGAGGGGGTTCACACATACTCTTTAATGCCAAATTCAGACTATGCACTACATATGGTGTCCAGAAAATGTGAGGATACTTATTTTCAATTGTCAACCCAGCAGCCTTAAAATTAGATCCATTATCTGTAACAATTTGAACAATATTCTCCTTCCCAATTTCTTCAATCACTGATAGAAATATGTTTGCAACATAATCTGCATCTTTTATATTTCCACTTGCATCAATTGCTTTCACAAACATTGCTCCACCAACAGATGCTGCCATTATGTTTATAAGCGGCCTCTTCTGTCTATCTAACCATCCATGAGAACATATGGATACTCTTTTCTTTTTCCATGAGTCTTTTATGGGCTGAAGCTTTCTATTTACATGTGCCTTTTCTTGTGCAAACAATGTTGTCCGCAACCTATCATATGTTGAGGGAGAATAACCAGATAGTTTGTTGTTTGCCAAGGTCTGTGAATATTTTCTAAAATAAGGACACCTTGCTAAATTGAATGACAGAGCAGAGGCATAGAACATACGAGCAGCTTGTTTATCAGCAATGTCTCTTTCTGCCACATTAAATGCAGCTGCCGAACGTCCTGAAATTGAACGCTTTCTTTTTTTGTTTTGAAGCAAGTCTGATCCTTCAGGCAGAGATACATAATCTGTTTTTTTTCTTGCATCTGATTGTTGTTGAGCTCTTCTTTTTTCTGCCACTTCATGCTCCTTTTTGAGTGTTTCAAAAACATCATCCTTTATAGCTTTGCAGGCTTCCACTCCACAGTTAGGAAACTTCAACAAATGAGCCTTGACTTTTGAATATGAACCTGTTACTTTCTTATTGCAATAGTTGCAGGACCAACATCTATTTCCACTCCCACCTACTGGTATGCTAAGAACCTTAACATGATTCCACAATGGTTTATTAGCAAACTCAATTCCTTGAGGTTTCGCTAGACGTAGTACTACAGATTTTCCTTTTCCCTTCTGCTTTTCCTTGCCAGTAGACTTTGAGGATGACATTATTTATACCTGTAGAAGCATATGTATGTACAAAAAAAATAGAGTAACAGAGCCTTATGATTATGATATGAAATTAATTTTTTCAGGGTGACATTAATTTTTTTGTGTTAAATTTTTTGTGATATTAACTGAAAAATAAAAACAATTTTTCAAAAATTCAAACAAATAGAGCCTTTATGATTATTATATGAAAGTTATGTGAAATCAAAGAAACAGTACTTCCTTGGTGTTATTAACCTTGAGGGGAAAGAAATAAGTAAGAGAAAGAATTAAAACATGTCTTTGCTTGATTTTTCTAATATACCTTTTAATTTTTGCAGGTAGTTGCAGAAGCTTTAAAATCCTTCTCTTTGAAATGGAATTTGCAGCTTTAACTCCTCTGAAATGGGAAGTAGAGGTGTAATAAAAGAAAGGAAGAAAAATGGTTTAGAAAGGTAGAGGTAGAATAAAAGAAAGGAAGAAAAATGGTTCACAAAGAGACCAAAAGCTCCAAAAACTTGTTTTAAAGAAGAAGGCTAGCTTCCAAAAGAAGATAGAGGAACTGGCGGCAAAGTATGGTGTGGAGATGACCATTTCACATCTTTTTTGGTATAAGCACGCAAAGTTTGTTTGTAGCAGGTTAGAGCATTAAATAGAGATGACAATTTCTTATCATTGTTTGTCATGTTGATTTGTAAATTACTAAATTAATAGGGTAATGTTAGAAATATCAATTATTTTACTAAATAAATGATTAGATATCTCACATAGGTATGGGGTTCATATTTTATGGACTCCACATTTATGTGAGACATTTGATTATTTTTTTTGGTAGAAAATTTGAGACCTATAATATTTTCCAAATCAATAAGGTAATGCCTATCAAATTTTTTTAAAAAAAAATTATTAAAAATGAAAAAAAAAATTATGATTAAAATGGAAATTATTTTTATAATTTTATAAATAAAAACAAATTTGTTTATATGTTATACTTTATTTTCCTATTCAAATTTCTAAAAAATTATATTTTAATAGTAAAAATTATATTTCATACATATATATATATATATATATATATATTTTTGGTACTATTTTATTTTTTTAATATAATTTTTTTTAGTATAAATATTGTTATACTATTATATTTTTATATTTAAAATTATTAAAATATTGAATTATTTTGAAAGAAAGAATGGTGTAGTAAAAAAATGTGGAACAAATAAAATAAAAAAATCTTTCTTAGAAAAGATCATACCAATCAAGTAGAGTAAGTAAATTAAGTAGGATAATAGAGGGTAAAACAGTAAATCCCCCTCGAATCCCTAGGGGTTGTTTTTCTAATATCATCTCTCATGGGAGACTACTAATCCCATCCATGGAGGCCTATTATAGTCCTAAGGTATTATGAATTTTCTTTCCTATTTTGCAAACAAATACAATATTAGTGAATCTCACATCCATCATAATCCAATCTCATCTCCTACAACAAAAACAAACGGATCCTATAGTCAATAAGAGAGATTAGACTTCCAACTGCCATTCTGTAGACAATGAGAGAGATTAGACTTCCAATCCAACAGACTATGATATTCAAATAAATAGTTCAGGTAGTTAATTTGGCATGTTTCTGGAAAGTAGGCTACACATATGATTATTATGTTATAAGTGTGATTAACAAAAAGAGCATACATATAGATTGTTTTTAGAGTTAAGTTGAGTATGATTGTTAATGCATTGTTAGTGAGGATATTATCCAAAAGCTCGCTCATCTCTCAAAATAAACAAGCTCTTGTTAACAATAACTTGTGAGAGATATTAGACTTCAGAGAAGAGAGTAAAATTGGGTTAACTGCCACTGATCTGCTGCTGTTGATATGTTGGGGTATCCTCTGCCTTGCTTTGTTGTTCTGTCCCTTAGTGGATTGATCTGTTAGCTGTGAGGATATGCTGAACTGTTAATATGCTGATCTAATGCCCCAGCAGAGAGGTTTTCTGATGAATTGTTTTCAAGGGGTGTGCTATGTTGATTTTTGTGGTCGCTTCGCTTCTGTTTGCTTATTTCTATTTCGCTCTGTATGTTGGTTACTCACCAACATAGAGCTTAGAGTTTGTGCTAGCAGGTGATTGGTGTCCATTTAGGTGGAAACCTAATTGGGATCTGGATGTTTCACTGTGATGCTTTTTGCACCCTCCTCTTTATTGATGTGCGTTCTCATACTATGTATATTTTTCCATCAATAAAGTTTTCTTTTTTTGCTGATCAAAAAAAAAACATAAATGAGGACATAGATCGATGTTAGTAACTAGTGTGAGAAATTAGACTTGTATGTGGAATTAACATAAAGGAGAACACAAATCGGTATTAATAACTTGTGTGAAAAAGTGCAATTAACATAAAGGATGACACAAATCGGTGTTAGTAACTAGTGTGAGAAATTAGACTTGTAAGTATAATTAACATAAAAGAGGACACAAATCGGTGCTAGTAACTACTAAGCGAGATTAACAACAAACTAACAAATTTTGTTTAACTAATTGTTTTCTTCATAATGGTTTTCATGGAACACAAATCTTTCTTTTTTGTTTTTAATTTTTTTTTTTTGAAATGTATTTTCAATACATTTTGTAATTTTAATTTCCATACTTAACAATTTCTCTAGGTAATTTGAACAATATTTGGCATAGTAATTTTTTTACCAAGTAAATCACATCTTCCTATTTAGCAAATAATTATAAAATAATAATTAATCTTCATCACATAGATAATTATATATTATATAATTTATTCATTTTCAATACTAATTATTTTGTAATTGTTTTCTTTGTAATGGGTTGCATATTTTTGTTAAGTGAAATCGATAGAAAAATAGGTAGTTTAGTTATTAAATCATGAAAATTTATATATATTTTAAATATTTTGTGTGTACCTACATTGACTTTAATGAAAAAAATATTATTTTTTTCATCGATTTTACTTAAACGTGAGTAGTCTAATGGTTTATATTGAAAATAAATCAAGAAAAATATAGTTTAAATTGACAAAATTCAAAAGTGAGGATTTATTTTGTTGAAAGGCATAAATTATGGATTTTTTTATATATATATTTTTTATAATTATCCCAACAATTTAAAATGAAGGGAGCACAAGTTTTAATTACATTATTACATAAAAATATCTTACATAAAATTAAATTTATAAACCTAATTAACTCAATATTTTTTATTAACCTATGAAAATTATTTACAAATATAAAGAGAATATCATATCGAATTACAGTAGATAATTATAATTTTCTACTACGTATGTATTCTTTTTTCTTTCTTTTTTTTGGCTAGTCCAATACATATATATTAGTTCAATTGATTATCTCCAATTTAGAGGAACCAATTCTATTTATTTATTTATTTAATTTTCCAACTTGTTTACTCAATTTTATTATTCTACACATTTAAAAAGGTGTATATATTTGTATAAAAATTTTAAAATTTATTAAAATAACATATTTCCAAATGAGTCGTAAATAATATAATTACTACAAATAAATAATTTAGGATGCATGGTATGGTGTCTATTTCTATCATACAATATCTTTACGAAATCGTTGGGTGTGATTAAATCTTTATTAAATAATAAAAAAAAATTATCATCTTAAAAAAAATTATAAACAAATTTATTCATAAGAATGATATAACAATACTATTAGTATTGTAAATAAATTCATTTTTAATGGTGTTTTATTTTAAAATCAAACGTCCACAATGAACTATATTATTTTATATAAAGATTATATATATATATATATTTGCTTATATAACATTACTCATTAATTATAATGGTTACTGATTTAGTTTTTCCAATTTGAATTGCCAAGCTATTTAATATAAACTAGACAATACCTCTGCAATAGAGTATCTGCCTCAACGATAATGAGTTTTTTAAGTCAAAATTGTAATAAATAGGATAATATTAAAATAATTAGTAAAATTTGTATTAATACAAATTAGATATGGAGGACAAAATTTTATGCCAAATATAGAAAGGATAGAAAAACTAAAGATAAGCATAAGAAAATATGATAAAAATAATTTCTCTTTCTTAAAAAAATTATACCCAATTACAATTTTGAAAAAATAAAGAATAAGAATAAGAGACCAAAATTAATTATACATTTATGCTTAATAGGTAATGTCATATATTATGAATAAATTTATTATTTGCATATTATTTTTATTTACTATCATTACCAAAGTAATGTTAAAATGTCAGTAAATTTGAGAATATGATATATTTTTGTTGTATTTACCTTCATAGATGGTATAAATTTTTTGAACTTTTTTAAATATATTTTTATAATATATAAAATATGTTAATCTTATTTATTTATAAATGGTCAAAAAATTACATATTAAGTGTTCTTGGGATATTGTTTAATATTGATAGTTTTTTAAAGAATAAATTAAAAATGGTGACAATATTAAATTTTTTTTTTCCCAAAAACAAGCAAAAAGTAATATTGGCTTGAGAATAAATTATTTTAATAATTTTTAAATTTTTTATTTAAAATATAAGGTAACAAAATTTGTATGTTTGAAATAATTTTTTAATTTTTTATCAAAAAATATGTAAAAAAATAGGGAAAAAAAGAAATACTAGTTAATTTTATAGTTTAATATTTTGATTTTATTTATAACTTTTTGACTGATTTTTGATATTCTCAAATCAACCCTAAATAAAAAATATTCTTGTATTTATGTTCTATATAAATATAATAATTTTACATTGAATTATATTATAGAAGATACAAAATAAAGATAATATCAAAAAAATAAAATGTGCATACATTACCTGTTTACCATTATACACACTTCCCAATTATCTCGAGTCATGTGCAGAGCTCATAAGACCATTATTTTTAAACGAGAAATGTTATGTATCTCAAATATTTTATTAAATATTTTACTAAATTTTTTATATGGGTTATGATTCACACAAATTCACATGTGTGTGAATCCTACACTCATATAAGAAGTTTTGTAGAATATTTGAGATCCCTACCATAACTCTTTTTAAATAAAATCTTTCTTTTTTTCTTTTAAAAAAATCACAATATAAAATTAAAAAATAAAATATATTAAAAAATAATTAATAGATTAGTGCTATAAATAAAAATTTTATGCATAATTTTATTAGATAAATATTAATGTTCCCATGGCACTTGTTAATATTGAGAAAGTGTAAAAAAAAAATATAGTTTCAAAAATATAAAAAGTGTATTAAATTAAAAATATATATTAAATTTAATAATAATTTCTTCAAAATTAACATATTTTTTATCCTTATTATTCCTTTCAAAAATATAAAAAGTGTATTAAATTAAAAATATATATTAAATTTAATAATAATTTCTTCAAAATTAACATATTTTTTATCCTTATTATTCCTTAACAAGTGTCCCATTCACTTCAAAATAAAAACCTAAAAACCTATTGAAGATGCATTTATTTATAATAATGATATTAGCACAAAATTTTTATATATAATTTTATGCATGAATAGAATTTTTTAATTAATATTTTATTTTTTATTCACATTATCTTATTTTGTAGGTCAAAAATATCATAGAAATAAAAAAATAAAAGATTTAATAAAAAAATAAAAAAATTGATTTATTTTCTAAATCTAGTGATAGGTGAGGAAGATGATTGGTTAATAATTAAAAAAATATTTAATTATTAACTAATCATCTTTTAAATATGTATAAAAATATATATATAATTGAAAAATGTTATAAACTCTAGATAATTTATTAAGGCTCCATTTGGAAAGATAGGCTGTGGGCTTTTTTGGTTATTTTAGCCATAAAGACAAAATAGACTATTTTAGCCACAACAAACAAAACATCACATCCAACCCATAATTATTACACTCTTCTCTCAAAAAAAAATTAAATGCTAAAAAGCCAAAAAATCCTTCCCAAACCAAACTTTTTAGCCCAGGCTAAAATAGTCAAAAAAGCCAAAAAATCAACCCACTTCCCAAACCAACCCTAAATTTTCTACCAAAACTCTCACATAGATAAGTGTGAGACCCACACAAATTCACGTGTGTAGATCCTATATTCATGTAAGAATTTTAATAAAAAAATTTAATAAATTATTTAAAATTTATAACATAACTCTATCTAATTTTTAAATATGAATAACTATATATATGTGAGGAAGATGATTAGTTAATAATTAAAAAATATTTAATTATTAACCAATCATTAAATATTTAATTATTAACTAATCATCTTCTAAATATATATATATATATATATAATATATAATTGAAAAATGTTATAAACTCTAGATAATTTATTAAATTTTTTATCAAAACTCTCACATAGATAAGTGTGAGACCCACACAAATTCACGTGTGTAAATCCTATATTCATGTAAGAATTTTAATAAGAAATTTAATAAATTATTTAAATTTTCTAACATAACTCTATCTAATTTTTAAATATGAATAGTTATAAGAAAAAGATTGAGGCCTCGAATTTGAGGCCTCGAATGTGGCTCGAATTGGTATTTTTTTTTTTTTTTTTTTTTTGAAACTGTGTTGGTTTGGTTGTTATTATTATTTTTTATTTATTTATTTGTTAGGTTGTGTTAGTTTGGTTGTTTTTATTTATTTATTTATTTGTTGGGCTGTTGTAAATTTTTTTTTTTTAGGATGGTTATGTGTAGTGGTGGGTTTAAAGTTTAGGATTTAAGGTTTAAGTTTCTATTTTTTCCGAGTCTTTTTTATTTGAAATAAAAATTCATACAAAATTATATAGAATTAACAAATTTTAACCAACAATTTTACTGATCAGTCAATTTTATCACCCAATCAGCCTAACCTAACTTCTTTTTTTTTTTTTTTCTATTTGTTGAGCTATGTTATTTTTTTATTTTATTTTATTTTATTTGTTGGACGATGTTATTTTAGTTTTTATTTATTTATTAGAATTTAGGTTTTAGGATACACATAAAAATCCTTCCCAAAAAAAAAAATCAAAACCAAACCAACATAGAAATAAAAAATAAAAAAAAAACAAAACAAAACAACCTTTCGATGTAAATTCGAGCCTCTCTTTTCGAGACTTTTAGCACGGTTGATAACTATAACATATATCGACAATGCTACGTAGCTCAAATTTTGTGGCTCAAAAGTGGCTCAAATGGCCAAAACGACGTCGTTTTGAGTACAAAACAACATAAAAATGGTTAAAACGACGTCGTTTTGGCCATTTGAGCCACTTTTGAGCCACAAAATTTGAGCTACGAGACATTTTCCAACATATATATATGGGTTGTTTCGGAAAGATGGTAAAAAGTGATTTTTTGACTTTTAACCAAGCTTTTGGCTTTTTTAGATAAATGATTTGGGAAGTTGGTAAAAAGTGACTTTTGACTTTTTTAATTAATATTTATTTATGATGTCAAATCATAATAAAATGACCAAACTACCCCCATTTATTTAAAATATTTACAACTTCACCTATGTAACACATTTTGACCCATGAGAGATAAAATTGTAATTTCACCGTTGGCTAAAAACCAACTTTCCAAATGAAAAAAAAAAAGCCAAAAAAGCCAACTTTTAGCTTTTGCTACTAACCAAAAAAAGTGGCTAAAAACTATATTGCCAATATAAGCCTATATATATATATATAGCAATGCTAAAGGACTACAAAATCAATGGTTCAAATGGCTTAAAACTGTCAAAACGATATCATTTTAGGCACAAAACAATGTAAAACGACGTCATTTTGATAATTTTAAACCATTTAAGCCACTAATTTTATGGCCCTCAAATATTTTCCATATATATATGTATATATATATATATTATATATATCTATTCCGTCTTATTATAATTGTAATTTATACACATTGTCCAAGTTCAACTATCTCGAGCCATGTGAAGCAGGACCATATCTCAAGAGGGCTCGTTTGGTTTGATTTTCTGAAAAAAATTTGGGAAATTTTCTCTACAAATAAGTTTTCAAAAATAACCAAACCAAACAAATTTTCTCAAAAAAATTTCCCAAAACTTGTAAACCAAACAAGTTTTCCAAACAAATCTCTCTCTCACACACATCAAATCAATCACTTTTTCTAAAACTCTATCTCAAAATAATTTTCCAAAACATCTTTTAAAAAAAACCAAACCAAACATGTTTTCGTACTTTTTATCTCTAAAACACATCTCTCAAACACAAACCAAACATACCCTCTATTTACAATCTTTATCTCAGATTTGAAAACTTCTCTTACAGAGATAAAAGAAAAATTGAATTAGCGTGACATGTCTTAAAAAAATATATTTTTTTGTCTTTCTATAAAAAAAAAAAAAAAAATATGTAAAAAAATAGAGAGGTGATATAATGAAAAAAAATAAAAAGATGAATTATATCGGTTATGCCAAACCAACCATTCTCGTCTGTATCTATAATGTCTCTCTCAGCTCCTTTTCTCATCTATCAGTTCTCCGGCGAGAGGCGCACTTGCGACCTCCAATCCAACTACAAAGGCTTGCGACCTCCGGCTACGATTGGTCGACTGTAAGTCCTGGGCTTCCCCTTCAAACCTCCCAACAACAGTACTGCTTGAAGATTTTAGCAAACCAGTGGCAGCTGAAGTCATGCTTTGGCACAGAAGTTAGGACACCAGTGAGAAATCAAAGCCTCGGTAACGAATTTGGCTGAGGGAGTAGCAGCAGTACAAATGGCATCAGTGAAAGCTGCACTAACGATTGAAACAGACCTTTCTTTTTCTGAAAGTATAAAAATAAAAAAATTAGGCTTCAAACCACAATGAAAGCATAGAAAATAGAAGAAAACTGGCAAACCAATTATTATGTTGTTTATTTTAGGTCTCACCTGACCAGCATAAAGTCTCTTGGAGGTGCTCACCACAAATATCCATTTTGCCCGTGGCATTCCCTTGATTGTATCTAGAAAATGTCCACTTAGTTTGTGCACTATTTTTCCCTCCACAACAATATATTCATATTGTTCTCTCTCTAACTGATTTTTCAGAAAAAATCAACCACATTAAAAGAAAAGCAGTAGTACATTAGTATCAAATAAGTTGGAACTAACAGCCATACAGTTTCAAATAATGCAATCAGAAATACAATTTTCGTATGGAGCTCCAGCAATAACTGAAAAATGAGAGCACATACAGGTCCAAGATATTTGATGCATAGTCGCCGAAGCATTGATCTTGGGCAATCTTTAAGTTCAACTTCTTTGCCATCTCCAATATCTAGCCTGCAATAAGTAGAAATAAGAAGGTTTTCAGCATCTGATTTATTTGACAGTACAATTTTGCTTTACAATCTATGCAGCGTCAGAGCTTTAAAGGAGAGAAAAACATAACTAATACAACTGAACAATATTATTTTATTTTATTTTTCAGTTTTGTCACCGCATTTGAGATTCCATTTTGCATTTCATTCTTATTAACCCCAGAGTTATTTACTTTGTTATTATCACTACATGTTTCCTGAACGTGGCATAAGGATCTTATACAAGCAAACTTGTTTCGTATTGTCCTACCTTACTTCAATGAGCTTGTTATGGCATCAACTGGAAAAAGTAGATAAATTATTTGATTTAGTTAAATTCATCATATCTTATAGGAATTACTTGCAAAATAAAATGATGAAAGAGTTTGTTACCTAAGAAAGAAAATATGTTTTGTGACATTGGCGCGTTATAGACAACATAGAGACAATGACATTTGTGCTGCATATTCACTACTGCACTTAAGCAAAATGCTTGATATACCAAATTTGTTTGCCTGATTTTGTTTCATAGTAGGGTCAATCTAGCCGTTGGAAAGTTGGATTTATGTTTTTTAAATTAAAGGCATACGATTATCAACATCGCCTCACAAATTAATAGGTGACTTTGTTTAGGCATCCCTGCTATCACTACAGTACATAAACTAGTTTTGTTGATGATTACAAATTAAGCAGTCAATTATAATCGTGAAGCAAGTGCAATGATAGAATCTCAAATCCTGCTCAAGATTAGGACACTTGGACCATCCTAATTTTCTTACACTTCAGCTTTTACCATCTTACACTTAAAAAAACATCACTTTTTGTTTGGGTATAGATGTATCTCTTTACTCTAAAATATTTGTTGGGGTCAAAGCCTAGAGGCTTAGGCAAAAATGGAAAAAACGGTGGGGAAGCAGTAACCGTCCAGTGCCAACTGCAGCTCGCACTCCTGCAAAGGCGATTAACTATTGCACATGCCCCTCATTTGCCATTATCATTATTAAAAATGATTAAGATCCCTAACTAGACCCTAATGATGTGGAGTGTTGCATGTGAGTTGTTGATTTGTTTAGGAATTAGCCATCTAAGACTCAACCCCCTGCCACATCAGCGTGGGTAAATTTAGGGATAGAGTTTCTAGCATTATTCTATGATTATAAGAAAAGGTAAAAGCACCAATTAGTCCTTGATGAGGCCTCACATGAGGGTCAGAATCAGACCATGAATGATTTTCTTTTAAAATAAAAAATAAAAAGCCATTATATCTTGAAGAAATTAGGAATTTATAAAAAAAAAACAAAAACATTTCAAAAGCAAAATTAGAATAAAACTGATCACTAAAAGAAAAATTCTCCTACCAGTGGAAGAACGGCTGACCAGCATCTGTTCTACACCACTCTTCATAATACATATGCAAGCAATGCCCATAACGGTGCCTTGGATCAATCTACAATTCACAGAGTAAAACAAACATTTTAAATGCCTACTTTGTAAGATGGCATGCTATTCTCTAGGCAGATATATGAATCAGAAAAAACAATACTATAAATTAGTATAAGGTAATGGAAAAGGGCAACAACATAAAAGAAGGGCACAAGGCAAAGGATTAGGAAAACTTACAGCTTCAATCCAGTGCTGGAAAGCCAATTTTTGAGCTTTGGCATCCTTAGACAAACCTTTACCCACCTGCCCATAACAAGTCATTATCACTCGCTTGTGTGGGAAAAAAAAGCAGTGAAATCTATAACAGGTACTGAGTCAAAAAAAAAAAGCACTCCACTATTAGGGCATCTCCAATCCTTACCCTTCACCCATATCAAATTTAAATTCGAGTAAAAATGCTCAAAATCTCTCTCCACTCAAAACGCATATCAAAATGAATTTTGCTCAAATTTTAACCCAAATCAAAGGAGACACTTTTTTTACTCAAATTTTTAAAGACAATTTTGAGTTATATGATAATAGCTTCTAAATTTAAAATTGTGCCACTTATCAAATTTTTACTCAAATATGAGTTTGGCCATTGGATTACTAGTGTATAATGAAATGATATTTTTACTCAAATTGGACTAGAGATGGCTTTATAATTTCTGTTGTTTTAATTTTTTAGCACAAGACAAGAAGTTGAAACCTTAGAAGCATTCAATATGATTCGATTCCACCGCGAAGCTACTGTCTCTGGTTTCGAAAAATTGAAGAAGGAAATCGTACTTCGATTCAATCTCGCATAGTCGATTGCTTGCCACCTTCATAATAACCATCGCTAAATTAAAGCGTTCGCATTTATGTATGTATGTATGTATGGTAATAAAAATGGTGTAATTAGTGTGTCTAATGAAGAAAAACAGAGAGGGTTGAATTGAAGAGGAGGTGTAACAACCAGAGCTCTTCGGCTACAACAGCGGAATCGGCTAACATACGCCTGGTGCGGTAGGTCTAATAAACCTTCTGCACCCACATGGCGGCGGCACTCTACTCGGAATTATTCACCACTCACATCACCATTGTTTGTCATTTCAGCCGCCGCCGCCGGAGAGTCGAAACCTCTGCTTAGGACGATCGCCAGAGATAGTTGTTGGGAAGCAGCGTGGGAGCAGATCTTGATGGAGTTGTCAGAGAATGGTGGTTTGGAATTGAGATCCAAATTCGAAAGGCTTTGAGTATCAATGATCTCCATTACTCAAACAAACCCTACAAATTCTCTATGTGGCAGAGAGAGATAGAGGGACAGCAAGAGAGAAAGAACCGTGTGAAGAAGTAATAGATTTAGGCAAAAATTTAGGCGCCAATATGAAATATTTCCCAGAAAATTTTTGAACACTTCCGCGACTAAATTTTAGTCGTTGAAGATAGGTTACCAAAGATTAAAAAAAAAATTATTTGGCGACTAACATAGTTTTTGTCGCTGAAAGTAAGTTTTTGGCGACTAAAGCTTTAGTCGCCAAGGAGGAAAAATAATTTTTTTATTTTTCATTCGGCGACTAAATATTTTAGTAACCAAAAGTCAATATACGGCGACTATTTTTTTTTTTTTGTCGCTGAAAGTAAGATTTTGGCGACTAAAACTTTAGTCGCCAAAGAGAAAAAATAATTTTTTTATTTCCCATTCGGCGACTAAATATTTTAGTAGCCAAAAGTCAATATACAGCAACTAAGTTTTTTTTTGTCGCCAATTCTGGAATTTTTGACATTTTTAGCAACTAAATTTTTTTTTTAGTCACGAATAATGAATATACCTGACTGAAAAAAAATTAGTAGCTAAATATTTTACTTTTGGCGACTAAAAAAAATATTAGTCGCCAATTCCATAACTTTTGGCAACTAAATTTTTTTTTGTCGCCAAAGGTTCATTTTGTTGTAGTGAATACTATCTTGATTTTCAATAATATTATATTACTCAGTGGGGGTAAATTAATTTGTTTCCCAAATATGATTAGTTCTCTTTTATGTAAAATTCTAATTATACTCCCTTCTTTTGTTATTGATTTTAAATGACATTCAAGTCATGAACTAAAATGTAATAAATCGTATATTTCAATAATCAAAATAAAAAAAAGTAAAAATTGTGAACTGAAGTATAACAAACCGCATACATATGAAACATGTTTCAAACTCACCTTAGGGAGCTTTGTCGCCGGCGAGAAGACCCGAAGTTGGGAGATAGAATCAGCAAAATGACTCCCAATCAATGAACAAGTTGGTAAGCCTCGCGGCTTGGATCGAACATAAGTCATAACAATTTGGTTGTGCCCTCCAAAACTATCAATGGATTTGAAGAAGAAAACATGAGGAGCTTCACATGGATCAACAAAAGGCAGCCACCGCGTGTTGAACATGTAGTATGGTCGGTTTTTGAGATATACCCACAGCAAAAATGTCTTGAGTGGTCTCTTCAAAACACTTCTTGGCAACACTTTCTCATAAATATGGGCAGCGTAGCCCCATGATATGGAAGAAGACCAATTGGTTTGTTTTTGGTAGCAAATAGTTTGTTGCAACATACGGCTTGGATCGAACATAAGTCTTAACAATTTGGTTGTGCCCTCCAAAACTATCAATGGATTTGAAGAAGAAAACATGAGGAGCTTCACATGGATCAACAAAAGGCAGCCACCGCGTGTTGAACATGTAGTATGGTCGGTTTTTGAGATATACCCACAGCAAAAATGTCTTGAGTGGTCTCTTCAAAACACTTCTTGGCAACACTTTCTCATAAATATGGGCAGCGTAGCCCCATGATATGGAAGAAGACCAATTGGTTTGTTTTTGGTAGCAAATAGTTTGTTGCAACATACGGCTTGGATCGAACATAAGTCATAACAATTTGGTTGTGCCCTCCAAAACTATCAATGGATTTGAAGAAGAAAACATGAGGAGCTTCACATGGATCAACAAAAGGCAGCCACCGCGTGTTGAACATGTAGTATGGTCGGTTTTTGAGATATACCCACAGCAAAAATGTCTTGAGTGGTCTCTTCAAAACACTTCTTGGCAACACTTTCTCATAAATATGGGCAGCGTAGCCCCATGATATGGAAGAAGACCAATTGGTTTGTTTTTGGTAGCAAATAGTTTGTTGCAACATACGAGACTGATCGATTTTTTTACACCTTTCATGAGGTGGTTTGCAGATTGGAAACGGTTCATGGAGGGGAAGATTGTCTCTACCTTGTCAAAATGGTGGAGGGAGAGTAATGAAGATTGCAGGTGAGATAATAAAAAACCTGATATGTCACCGTGTAAATCAATCTGCATTGTATATATCCATTCACAAATAAATTTTAATTTCCATATAAACTTTTGTTTTTGTGCGAATTTATTTAACAAAAGTAAATTTATTGATGATGGAAACCAATTACACTTCTAAAAAGATAGTGTGTTTTGTGGTGTTATAAATTTTTGTCAGCATGTATCTTTATCATGTGTCTGTGTCAATGTGTCCTTGCTGATGAACTTGAATCCCCAAATGGCTAACTCAATCTTTGTTTTCTTTTCAATTTTAACATAGATGTGTGAACTTGACGCTCCATCCCAGCCCACAGCTACCACTTACTTTTTTTTCCTTTTACAATTTCAACAGCAATTGAACATACTTAGAAAAACATTATTTAGAAACAAGAATCAATAATCTACATTTATTGTGAGTGACCAACATCTCACTAACTCTAAATCTATATCACACACTCACTTTTAAAATAAGATTCAAGATAAATTTTCATAATTCATAACATTTTTTATTTTAACATAGATATGTGATCTTAAAGGCACATCAGCCCACAACACTATCTCCAAACTATAGCGAATATATACATAAAAAATTGATAGAGAAAACCACTACCTCCAAACTTTTTTTTTTTTTTTTTTTGATCTTTTTACGTCTCAGAGTTCTTAATTCCTAAAAAAAATTTTAAATATATAAAATCATATTACAAAATTAGACACAATCTTTTCACATGAGGAGGGACCTATTAAATGCACAACAATGCTACATCCCCAAATTTACCACCCCTAAACCACCTCTAATAATGTGACATTGAAGTTAGACCCCATATGATAAAATGTTTGACAAATTAAAATTTAACATTTGTGAGACACATCATTAGAGGGTGATAAATTATAAACATTTTTCTCAAATGTGTGACTCTCACCCCATACGAGAAAATTATGTCTATGATCTAATTTTATGCACATAGAACTGTATAGAAATTAATTACCTGATGAATCCCTCTCTCAGCAGAAAGTGGAACCCCCAACTCATCTACACAGTACTGAGTAATCAAATCTGCTGATTTCAAATATGGATATCTCCTCAAACACCCTTCTAAATCTTTAACCATTGCTGCAACTAAAGGATAACTCAAAGCAAATCCAGCTCCACCAAACCCTTGATCAAATGAGGACCTAAAATTCGACATAATAAACTCAGAATGTCCCCCAATGTAAACATAGTCGATATGATTATATTTTCCCAAAACATCAACCCAATTGTCCACAAAAAAGATAGAATCATCATCTCCCATCACATACCACCTCACCCCCTCGTCACCCTCCCTAAACACCTACAAGGCCAAAAACAGGATGGGTAAGGTTGGTGGGAGAGGAATGATTGGTATAAGTGAGGTTATTAGGTTGTTGGGAAGGTGGTGTCACTTGCCATATGTCTTTTAAGGAGGTGAAGAATTGAAAAGATAAGCGGCTGGATTGGATGAAAATGAATATGTATGTTAAGCAGAGGACTAGTCCTGAAATACACAGAATTTTGCAGATGTTCACAGAAAATTTATCTTATGAAAATTTGTTGAACTTGATGAAAGTTGTTGAAGAGTTCATGGTGAGGATGATGAAAACAAAATGTTGAAGAAGTAGGTGAGAATGGAATAGAATCAATCCGTAGGGACTTGTGTATGTCTTGACTTTTTTGTGAAGAATCATTGTACACATTTTTGTAATGGTAAGTTAGATGTCAATATGTATATAAACGGACATTAATCATCCATGATGTGCTTTTTCACATCAATATATATGTCTATATATGATAAATATTAGATTAGTGGTACCCATGATGTGTCTTTTGACACCTATCATGATATATATGTCAACGTATATGTTAAATATTTGCTGATGATGGGGATTTATATGGGGACTTACATGAAGAGGTCTACATACACTTGTCATTTGGATTTTTCTCCTAAGGGGAGCAAGCAAAAAGGTGCTGTCCAAGATTGGACTTAGTAGGTTCCCGTCGTGGTACTTGACGACATAGGTGTAAGATTATAGGATGTATATATTAGAAATCAAAACGCTATGAATATAAGTAATTATTAAAATATAAACTTAGATACATACCATTTAATTTTGTTATTATCTTGAGCTTTGTTTTTTTGAAAGAATATGACATTCACAATTGGAAAACCTTAACACCAGCTCTTTCCCTCATCCTAATCTTTATGTTGTCTTTTCAATGGGGCTGACAACCCTTTGATCTACATATATATAGATATATGTAAACCCTAATATAGATAGGAGAGGGGACTGAGCCTAAATAAAACAATTATTAGGTCCTCCCATTAAGGAACCCAAGTAACTTAAACAGGCCTTACACCTCCATATCACATATCCACATATAAAATAATATATACACTAAGATGGACCATGGCCCAAAACTTTATGGATCACAATAATAATTTTGGGCTCATACCAATCAATCTGTCTGAATCACTTTCAACCCATTTTTCACAAACCAAACAAAATATAGTCAATGACAGCCTAATTAAGAATAAATTCTTATATTCTTCCACTTAGGCAACATTGACTACTACTTTAAGAAAATATTTTATTTAAGAAAAAATGACTCTCGGGTTAAACAACTTTAGTGGCCACATAAACATGATTCAGAATAGAAACATCTCAGCACAGAATCTCGTTCAATGAGAAATATTAATATCGAATTGTTGCGGTAATTATGCTATTGAACAACATAACACCTTCCACAATTACAAACACTAATATCTCACCGACATGGATTCCTATATGTGATAAAGTGCAGTGTGGAATTTCAGCATAATTGATCCAAAAATTATATAACATGCTAATTCCGCATTCAGTCCTCTGTATGGTCTTGACAAGACCCTGCAAGGAATTTTATTCCATTTTATACTTCCAAAAGAAGCCTTTATTCCTCTAAACCGAGGTCTTTCATGCTTTAAACCAAGCATCATACTTTATGGATCCATATACACTTCTAAACCGGAGCATTATACACTTCTAAATTAAAATTTCAATCTTTATATCTCAAAATTTAAATATAACTGTAAGAGTTCATATAAGACGAATACATACATAATAGTTACCATTTATGTGTACACACATAACTATAAACAAAATGTGAACAAACACATTAAACTTTATTAACTGAAATACACCATAGATAATATTCATGGGTAAAAAAATTCTTTAACCAAGCACATAAAAAACTGTAAAGTACCCATATGCTCAATATATTTAGCAAACTAAAATTTGGCCTAAACCCTATATTTAGAGGATCAACTAGTATGTATTCTATAACATGTGCTCATAAAGAATATCATCTTTAATAACTCTCTAATTCTTAAGTACTTTAAAATTATGTATGTAACACCATCAGAGTTTTTGTTATTCTTCATAGAGAAAATTAAAACCATATATCATAATACATCTTTATAGGTTTGGAGATGAAATTAACAATTCCAAGCTCTGAAATAAAATTCTTTAATTACATAACTCAAGTTGAACTCTAAAACATGTTTGTATAGTGAAAAATTATAAGAGATTTTATGAAACTCTTTCATGAAACAAGACCTCATGCAAACATAAAAAAATATAACCAGTAATAGACACTATATATCATCTGAGCAACTTCCAAAGTCAACATTATACAACCAATAATATTAACATGATTAATTCTTCTATAACCAATTGTATAATCTTTAATTCTCTATAAATATCATGACACTTTATGTCTTTCAACCCAATGGTCAAGGCTTCAATTAAAATAATGATTGTCTAACAAACTAATTGCATATGCACCAAGTTTAATTCAAACTTCATAATTCATTAAACTCTCACAACACTAGCATACAAGACATTCCTCATGAACTTTTTCTCAAATCATTTTATGAATACTGAATGTTACTTAATTAATCTCGATCATTAAGAAGAACAACGTAAAGCTTTCAATTCTACATATTAAATTCAATAAAAATGTGATCTAGGTATGCTCTTTGAGATGAGACAAATAATCTTCCAAGTTATTTTTCAAGTATCTCGATGCCAAACACATAAAATACTTTATCAAGATATTTTATATCAAAAATTTATTAACAGCAATATCTTCACATCAAGTATTAATTCGAAATTATTACTAATAAGTAAAATTCCATCGGTATAAAGGATCAAGAAAAATAAATTGCTCCACTAACCTTGAGATATATGCATAAATTAACAATATTATCCATAAAGCCAAGTAATAATATTTGGTGAACCTTTAAATATCATTACTAAGAAATTCGTTTAAAACCATAGATAAATTTGTTTATCTTACAAATCAAATTTATTTTGTTTGGCGAAGCAATAGATAAAAAAAAGTCACAATACCACTATAATAATTATAAACCTATAATTATGACATTGGTAAAAACAATACTCTTTTCAAATTGCAACCTCTTACAATAGCTTTGTATTTATTTATTTATCTTAAAAAAAATACTCATTAGATTTCAAACTTTTAAAAAAGTATAACATGATCTCATATTTAATTAATAATTTGTACCAATTCATTTACCATATTACAAATCGTCAATATCTTCATCATACATAACAATCATCTATTCAATCTCTTGATAGTGCTCATTTAAAAAAATAATATAATCACAGGGATCTTGAACTGTATGAGAATGTTTAAGAGTTGTACGTGTTATGCATGTTCAAGTTATATTAACAGATTTAATAGACACTTCAGATTCTACTTGCACTCTCAATTTCTCTATGTGAGAATGAACGGACCAATTTATTAGAATAGGCACAAGTATACAAGAAGATTTATATATTTAAACTGTTCACCAATCTAATAACTTCACATTTAAAAACTTAAAAGATTCTTATGTCAGAACCAAGATAATTAATAGAACCATTGACAACTTACAAAAGTAACAACAAATAGCAATAAGTTCCATTTTAATTTCAAAAGCACAACAAATTTTTTACTTCTATACAATCACAAACTCAAAAGTTATTCTAACTAAATTTTATATTAGTTTACAATTCAAAAGTATTTTAAAAATATTTTTAACTTAGTACCATATATAAAGTACACACAAGTATACATAGCAATTAAAAATATTTTATTACAAAAACTTGTATAATTTATGTTAGACAAACTTTACTGTATTTGAATAAATTAAATTCTGTTGTGTACTTAACAATAACTAGAATACAAAAGAAATAAAGGAAATGAGAGAATTTGTTTGATTACAAAAATCAAACCAGAAACATAAAATAAAATAAATAAAAACAGATTTTTATTTTGTTACCAAAACAAAATCAAAAATCTAATTTAAATAAATAAATAAAAACAGAAAATAAATAACCAACTTACTTGATTAATTTGTTGAATAATATTCTGATCAAGTCTAGTGTTCGATACTATGTCCTTAAGGCAGATTCGTCCTCTCCACAGTGCTTTCAGAATGTGGACGTCTATCTCTCAGGATGAAATGATCTATAGCAAACAATAGCAGCACTACAAATTGTTTGTCCAACGAACACACTAAGTGTTTACACTCTTTCTCACAGAAATTATATGCAGCAAAATGCAAAAATCTTAGCAGAGGAGAAGTACGAAAATTATTGTAAAAAACCAAATAAGGGACATGTCTATTTATAGGAGAATTTATGGCTGTTGGGTTTAAATTAAATAAGTGCAAAACCTGTTTGAACAGGTATGATACCTGTTCAGTTTGAATAAACATATACAAATTTGTTGGGTTCAAATTTGAATAGATAAAAAACCGTAGGGACCTGTTTGGGTGTAAGGAAAAATCGGAACATAATATTTTCGGAATTAATTTGAATTCTGGACAGTTGGGCAGATTTTATTTCAAAAAATAAAATTAAATCCAAATGTTTTTTGCCCAAAAATATTAGTATTGGTCCGGACAAACCCAACCCAACCTCACACCATGCACCCGCACCCAAGCCCAGCCCAGCCTGCCCGACTGACCGGACAGACAGACGGCCGGCGGGGCGTGGTGATTTTTGGGTCCAATGGGTCTAGCCCATTTTGCCCATAACCTCCCTCTCTACAAAACTTGGGTACCCCTTGGGGCACACCCCAAATTCCAATCCCATGCCTTATAAACCCACTCAAAACTTCCCACCAAATCAATATGGGACAAGCCATTTTTCAAACCTTTAAAGATTTTCTACCAAAACTCCATTTCCATGGAGCACACTTTGGCGTCAATTTCCCATTCACTAGATAACGATTTTGAACAACCAAATATATCACATGAATGACAACGCGGCATAGAACGCGTTACCACATCGACTCACTAACTTTGGCGTACGGGTCTCACCTAAATAATAGACCAAAGTTAGGAAAAAAATCTGTTTTTACCTAGAATTTTCCAACGGTCGGGCGAGCTAGGCTGGGCCTGGGCTTGGGCGCAGGTGCGTGGTGTGTGGTTGGGTTGGGCTTGTTCGGCCTAATACTAATCTTTTTGGGCGGATTTTATTTTATTTTTTAAAATAAAATCTGTCCAACTGTCCAGAGTTGAAATTAATTCCAGAATTAATCTGTTCCGGGTTTTCTCTACACCCAAACAGGTCCCTACAGTTTTTATTTGTTTGAATTTTGAACCCAACAGATTTAAATCTGTTCATTCAAGCCACCACTGCATCTATAAATAGGCAGCCCTCATTTGATATTTTCATTCAGAAAATTCGTACTTCCTTTCTACTAATATATTATGCATTTTGCTACATTTAATTTTTGTGAGAAAGAGTGTAAACACTTAGTGTATTCGTTGTACGAATAAATTGTAGTTCTGCATTTATTCGTTATTGATCATTTCATCTTGGGAGATAGACGTCCACATTCTGAAAGTACCGTGAAAATGACGAATCTGTCTTAAGGATACAGTGTCGAACACTGGACTTGATTAAAATATTATTTAAGAAATTAATCAAGTAAGTTGATTATTTATTTTTCTGTTTTATTTATTTATTTAAATCAGATTTTTGATTTTGTTTTTGTAACAAAATAAAAATCTATTTTATTTTATTTTATTTTATTTTTCTGGTTTGATTTTTGTAATCAAACAATTCTCTCCTTTTCTTTTATCTCTTATATATTCTGTTTGTTGTTAAGTACACAACAGAATTTATTTTTCAAATACAATGAAAATTGTCCAACAATATTAAGACAGATGGTGATCGAGACACGAAATTACATAACTATACAAAAAAATAAGCCACAAATACAGAATTTAATTTTGTAAAAATAAAAGAGACAAGAATTTTAATTAAAGGAAACTCAAAAATTATTCTGAAAATCAAAATTAATTTTCTAGTTACTAAAACCAAAAAATAAATTATAACACAAAATAATTTTATTTTTCTTGTTACTAAAACCAAAAAAATAAAATACCACAATAATTTTCTGTAACACCAAATAATATTCTGCAATTGTTAATGACACCAGTATATTACTACTAGTTGTCAAAGAAAATAGATAGTATATTACTACTATCTGTCAAATAGTTCATAATTACTATTTGTATTTTCCAACCAGAATATCACTTTGTGAAAACACAGAAAATTAAATACAATAAAGATACAATAAACACAGAATATCACAACGTGGCATAGAACGGGTACCACTTCGACCCGCCAACTTTGGCGTATGGGTCTCACCTAAATAATAGACCACAGTTAGGAAAAAACTCTGCTTTTACCCAGAATTTTCCAACCATTTCTAACAATTCCCCACATGAATGGAATTTGATGATAACAGAAATCAACAATATGCAGAATTTGTCGAAAGAGCATACATCAAAAATATCTTGCATCAGGATATTCAGCCTTGAACCTTCCCTAGTGATAACCTATCAGACTTACTAGCTAACCAATGGACGCGATGCCTTGAATTGTTCAGCCGTTTGTGTAAGCCAAGACAATATATTTCACACAAAATATCTTCTAACACATCGTGGTTCTCAGTGTTGTATTCATTTTGGCCTTGAATGCTCCTGATTTCATGAATGCTTCTAGAGAATGTAGCCTCTTCATTCTCATAGAATCGGTCCCAGTTCGACACTCATATAGATGATTCTTATTGTGAGTATCTCCTTATACTCATCTTGATTTTTTTGCCTAAATCAAGATATAAGTAATCATTAAAAGCTAAGCTTATCCTTAGACCCCTGCAAACAACACATGTTGCAAATATCACTCACACCATAGGAATGGGTAGGGAAATTTTAATCCCTTGGTGATTTCTGGCGAGCCACACATAACTTAGTTGTCCGTTTGAACTTAGTTCTTAGGATCTCCAATCATATAAGTAGGGTTACCATTATGATGACTCTTATGTAATAGGCTTTAATCTCATCCCCTTCGATGAACTATACACTTGCACTTTTGTCAAACCTTTTGTTAACGGATCCGCAATATTCTCTTTAGATTTTATATAATCTATTGAGATTATTCCATTTGAGAGCAATTGCCTTACGGTATTATGTCGACGACAAATGTGTCGTGACTTACCATTATACATATGATTATGTGCCTTGCCTATTGCAGATGAATGTGAATAGTTGGCACAGGTTTAGGTCACATTGGAATGTCTTCTAAGAAGTGACGAAGTCATTCCGCTACTTCTCTTGCTTTGTCTAAAGCAATGAACTCGAATTCCATTGTGGATCATGCAATGCATGTTTGTTTCGTGGATTTCCAAAAAACAGCAGCGCCTCCCAGAGTAAAGACATATCCACTAGTGGATTTTAAATCTTTAGTATCTGATATCCAATTTGCATCACAATAACCTTCGAGTACTGCTGGATATTGAGTAAAGTTCAAACCATGATCACGGGCAAATCTTAGATATCTAAGAACTCGAATGATCGCCTTCCAGTGGTCTTCTCCGGGGTTACTAGTGTACCTACTCAATTTACTGACTGCATAAGCTATGTCAAGACGAATACAATTCATTAGGTACATTAGGCTTCCAATGATTTGGGAGTATTTTAACTGAGACACTGCATCACCTTTATTTTTCGATAAATAAGGACTGATGTTTACAGGTGTTCTAGCTATATTCAAAACATCCTTGATAAATTTATCAAGAATTTTCTCAATATAATGAGATTGAGATAATGCATATCCGTCAGATGTTTTAGTAATTTTCATTCCTAATATAACATCTGTGACCCTCATATCTTTCATATCAAATCTTTTGTTAAACATTTGCTTAGTTGATTTGATAATATTTTGACTGCTTCCAATGATAAGCATGTCATCCACATAAAGACAAACTATGACATATCCTTGGTCAGTGTTTTTAACATAGACGCATTTGTCACATTCATTTATCTTAAACCCATTAGTAAGCATTGTATGATCAAATTTTTCATGTCATTGCTTAGGTGCTTGTTTTAATCCATAAAAAGATTTTACAAGCCGACAAACTTTCTTTTCTTGTTCCGACACTACAAACCCTTCAGGTTTCTCCATATAGATCTCTTCATTTAGATCACCATTTAAGAAAGCTGTCTTAACATCCATTTGATGTATTTCTAAATTAAACAACGTTGCTATAGCAATAAGCAAGCGAATGGATGTTATTCTTGTCGCAGGGGAATATGTGTCAAAATAGTCCAGACCTTCCTTTTGTCTGTAACCTTTTACTACAAGTCTTGCTTTATACTTGTCTATTGAACCATCTGCTTTCATTTTTCTCTTGAATATCCATTTATATCCAAGAGGTTTAGAACCAGGTAGAAGATCTACCAATTTCCAAGTATGATTTTGCATAATGGATTCAATTTCATTATTAATAGCCTCTTTCCAAAAAGGTGCTTCAGGACCTGTCATTGTTTCCTTAAAGCTTTCAGGTTCATTTTCTAACAGGTATGTCAGAAAATCTAGACCAAAGGATTTTGATGTTCTCGCTCTCTTACTTCGTCTTGGTTCATCATTAGTTAAATCCTGTTGGTCGAGACCATTACTAGTCTCTTGTGTTTGATTGTCATTCGTCTCTTGACTTTGTGTACAATCATAAGTTCTTTTCTGTGAACTTAATTCCTGTCCTTTCTTGTAAGGAAAGACATGTTCAAAAAACACAGCATTCCTTGACTCTATAATAATGTTCACATTTATATCAGGTATTTCTGATTTATAAGTCAGAAACCGATATGCACTACTATTCTGAGCATAACCAATAAACACACAATCTACTGTTTTTGGTCCAATCATAGTCTTTTTAGGAACAGGAACTTCAACTTTTGCCAAACACCCCCACACTTTTAAGTATTTGTAGGAAGGTGGTCGACCTTTCTACAATTCATAAGGAGTGCTGTTGGTTTTCTTGTGGGGTATTCTATTAAGAACATAATTAGCAGACAATATTGCTTCCCCCCACAAGTTCTGTGGTAAGCCTGAACTTAGTAACATGGCACTCATCATTTCTTTTAGGGTTCTATTCTTCCTTTCAGCAATTCCATTTTGCTCAGGAGAATAGGGTGATGTAGTTTGGTGAATAATGCCATGTTGTGCACAAAATTCATTTAATGGTGCATCATATTCACCACCCCTATCACTTCTAATCATTTTAATGGTTTTACCAAGTTGATTTTCAACTTCTGTTTTGTAGAGTTTAAACATTTCTAAGGCTTCATATTTACTTCTAAGTAAATAAGCATAACAATATCTTGTGCAATCATCGATAAATGTTATGAAATACTTTTTGCCTTCTCTAGTTTGAACAAATTTAAGATCACATACATCAGTATGAATTAATTCTAGAGGTTCGGTTTTTCTTTCAACTGATTTAAATGGAGCCTTAGTTAGTTTTGCTTCTACACAAATTTCACTTTTGTGATTATGATCAATTTCAAACTTTGGTATATAATCCAAACCAATTAATCTATGCAAAGCATCAAAATTTACATGTCCTAATCTACCATGCCATAAATTTGACTCAAGAATATAAGCAAAAGATGTGTTGTTCTTATTCATAGCAAGTTTTGGTACAACTGTTATTACATTTAATTTGAAGAGACCATCACTCATGTATCTCTTACCAGCATACATATCACTCTTTGATAATACAAATTTATGAGACTCAAAAACAAGCCTAAAACCATTTTTACTTAACAAAGAGCCAGAAACTAAATTCTTCCGGATGTCAGGTACATGCAGTACGATGTTGAGGGTCAGTTCTTTCCCTGATGTCATCTTCAAGATCACTTTTCCTTGTCCAGCCACAGTAGAAGTAGAAGAATTTCTCATGAAAAGTTATTTACCATTTGTAGCCTCATTGTAGGTAGTGAACATCTTCTTGTCCGCACATATGTGACGAGTTGCTCCAGTGTCAATCCACCACTCCTTGGGATTTCCAACCAAATCAGCCTCAGACACCATAGTAGAGAAGTTGATGTCATTGATGTAGGCCGAAATGTACCACATTGAGGCCACTTAAGTTATATTTTTAGTCTTTTAATTTTGTTTATTTGGTGGAGATGATGTGTTTCGTGCACTTGTACAGATTTGGCAGAAAATATGAAAATTCAATCAAAAAGTGGCGCGAAAGTAGATCCTCCGTGCGAGAAGTGAAAAATCCGAGCCAGTCAAACTACCGCACGTGCGGCCCACCACCGCTCGAGCTGCCAACTTGGGCACACGAGCGGCCCACCTAGGGACGCATACACAGAATTTTTGGTCTGTTTTGCTGCGAATAAAAGACAGAAAAATAGCCAAACCTAGGGTTCGAAAATTTAATTCAGAATAGAGGGAGGCTAGGGTTCCGAAGAGGTGATATTCTACCTAAGCTTGAAGGACACTTCCATAGGGATTTCTTCCTCATCTTCGTCCTCTTTCCACTCCTCCATGAGTAGCTAGTCGTCTTTTCTAGGGTTTGATGAAACCCTAGCCATGTAATGGAATTTTTCATGAGCTTTAATTGTAAATTGGTTTGAACGAATGTATGGATGATTTAGAAGTTTTTAATAATTGTTTCGTTCATCTCTTCAAGCATTTTACTCTCTGTGATTGTTTAATACTTTCCATACATTAGTATTCTTTGTGTTTGTATTCAAAGTACGAGACGAGTCATGCTATGAGAGACGGGTCGTTTTGCTAACATAGTTTAGAGCAAACGACTCGTACTACTCGGGATGATTTGTGCCTGTACATTAAATGCAGCAACCCTCTTGATTAATACTTCAAACTTGTAGTTGTGAAATATTGGGTAGTTCAAATCGAATTGCGATTGGTGGTTGATATTAAGTCTCATTCATGTGGTTAGTGGTGAATTCTCTACCCTATGATTTTTTTCAAAAATTAATATCTCCAACCCTAACTTTAATTGTCAATATAATTCTTCAATTTTATTTAATTGTTGTTTAGTTATAAAATCAATCTTATCTTTTTAATCAAAATTAATTTAGAAATTTTGCGAATGAATTAATCTAATTTCACATTTGTCCCTGTGGATCGATACCTGGACTTACCATTATTCTAAAAGAATTTGGTATAGTTTAGTGATTTATTTTTGGTGTGTTCAACGACCCATCAAATTTTGATGCCGTTGCCGGGGACTTCTGGAGAAATTAGTTAATTTAAAGTTACATTCTTATTTTAATTTTTAGTTTAGGATTTTATGCTTTTGTGTTGCTAAGTGTGCAGAGCATTTGAAATTGGAGCTATCACCGAAGTGCAAGCGGAGCGCAGCCGAGCATTAAAAATAAAAATAAAAAAAAAAACGCAGCACTAAAGTGCATAAACAGAAGCAAACACTCGCAAGCAAAACACCCAAGTGCTAAAACGAAAGTCAAAGCTCAAATAGAGGTTGGAGACAACGTCTACACGTCAAGCATCCGCAAGATGAGTAAAGCGTTTTCGTTGAACCGCTGTGAGTATTTCTCCTTTGGCATTCTGCTTTCGTAACTTAGTGCACAGAGTCGAACTTTTTGTGTGTGTGTGGGTAGTGTATGCATGGGCGCCGTTCTTGTCGCCCTGAATTGTGGAGTTTGGACCTTGAACTAGAAAGGACTCTTAGGAGACTTAGGGCCTCTGCCCGTGTTCCTAGGCTTGAGTATCCATATTCATACATTGAGCCATTAGAGATGGCAGATCCTGATGTCCCGAATGTGCCTAACCAGACCCTTAAGGATTATTTCACACCCACTGCATATACATCACCATCATGCATCCAATTACCCAACACCACTGCTGCTCATTATGAGATTAAGTCCAGCACCATACAAATGCTCCCATCATTCCATGGACTAACTCATGATGATCCTTATAAGCATTTGACTGAATTTTTGAAAATTTGCTCGACAGTGAGGATCCAGAATTTCACAAATGAGGCCTTAATGTTGCGATTGTTTCCATTCTCATTAAAGGATAAAGCCAAACACTGGCTAAATTCTTTCCCTGCTAATTCAATCACAACTAGGGACCAATTACAGCAACAGTTCTTGGAGAAGTACTTTCCCATAGGTAAAACCAACCAACTTAGGCGAGCCATCACAAACTTTGCTCAAATGGATGGCGAGCAATTCCATGAGACGTGGGAAAGATTTCGAGACCTTCTCCAACAATGTCTCCACCACCAAGTGCCTGATTGGCAACTTGTTCAAACATTTTATTATGGCTTAACTGAGCTGCACTGCCAAATGGTGGATTCGTCCTGTGGTGGGACATTCATATCTAAAAATGACACCGAGGCATGGCAATTGTTTGAGAACCTAAGTGATAATTCCTTTCACCATGCTTCCGCAGCCCGGCAAGTCTGGCAACCAGTAGTTGGAGCCCCGAAAAGAGGGAGCATTTATGAGGTCGGGCAAAACCTAAAGTTAGCCCAACAAGTAGAGACACTGTCCCACAAAATGGACCAATTATTAGCTGCGGGACATGCCCTACCCAGCAAGATCAGCCTTAATTCTGTGAGGCATGTGTTATATGTGCGAGCCCTGCTCATGACTTGAGCAAGTGCCCTTCGGCATCACAAGTTCCGGAGTTAGTCCAAGAGCACGTGAATGCGGCTCAAGGATTCTCCAACCTGGGTAATGATCCATACTCCAACACATACAATCCGGGATGGAGAAATCACCCTAATTTTTCATGAAGATCCCCTTCACAAGGCACTTCTTACAATCCTCCACCACCAAGGCAGAATTTTAATTTTGCCAACCAATCACCCTACCGACCACCGCAACCTTATCGACCTCCACAACCTTACAAGCAACCACAACCCCCGCCTGTTCTTCATGGCAACTCTGCTTTTGAGACTCAGGTGTTGGAAGTTCTCTCAGAACTTAAGGGGTTAGCACCAGTAGTTCACTCCCACACTCACTCTATTGCCAAGCTAGAGACCCAATTAGGTCAAATGGCTAACAAAATAAATCGAAGAGAGGAGGGAAAATTACCAAGTCAAACTGTGGCCAACCCTAAGGGACAATACGGGGCAGAGAGTTTGGATGGGAATGGAAAGCACCATGAGCAGGTGCAAGCAGTGATTAGTTTGAGAAGTGGTAGGGAGTTAGAGCCTCAGTTAGTTGCGTCTGATGCAACTAGAGCTAAGAAGGGTGACCACGATGGTTCACCTAATGAGAGCAAGGGTGAGGGGGAAACTCTTAAGAGGGATGACTTAGTCCCTAGCACTTCACATGAGCCCAAGGCACTATATGTGCCTAAGGCACCCTATGGTCCTAAGGCACCCTTTCCCCAATGCCTTGATACACCATCCCCTTTTAATAAGAAAGCGGCATCTATGGAGGCAATGATGGAGGTCTTTAAATAGATAAAAATCAACCTTCCCTTGTTGGAGGCGATTAAGCAAGTATCATCCTATGCCAAATTTCTGAAGGACCTTTGTACGCAAAAGCGTAAATCTAGGACACATGTGTCCCAAAAAGTCCTACTCACGAAGTAAGTAAGCTCCATCTTGTTGAATAACACACCTCCTAAGTTTAAGGACCCGGGTGCCCCAACCATTGCATGCATTATAGGGGACCATTTCATTGAAGGGCCTTGTTAGATTTAGGAGCTAGTGTTAATTTGTTGCCATACTCTGTGTACGAGGAATTTGGGCTTGGTGAGTTGAAACCCACTACTGTCACTCTTCAATTGGCTGACCGGTCCCTCAAAGTGCCACGTGGCATGATTGAAGATGTGCTAGTGAAGGTCGATAGGTTTTACTTTCCTGTTGACTTTTTAATTTTAGATATGGAACCGGTAGCCAGTTCTAGGAAACAAATCCCGGTGATCTTAGGTCGACCTTTCTTGGCTACGGCCAATGCTTGCATTAATTGTCGGACCGGGGTTATGGAAGTTTCATTTGGTAACATGCAAGTGAAACTTAATGTTTTCCAAGCATCCCAACAACCTCATGAGAGAGAGGAATGCTTATTAGTGGATGTTGTGGATGAGATTGTGAAGGAAGCTTTACCCTCCATTCTTGTAGAGGACCCTTTAAAGGCTTGTCTAGCTTATTTTGGGTTTGAAAATTTTGATATTGATAGGTCAGTTGAGGAGGTGAATGTCTTGCTTAATGCTTCTTCTACACCGGATTTTCCTCCTTGGAAAGCCCAGTTTGAGTCATTTCCTTCTCTGTCAAGAAAGCCTGCCATACCATCTTTGGTCACACCACATACACTTGAGTTGAAGCCACTCCCGGCCACACTCAAGTATGCATTTTTAGGGCCCCAAGATACTTTAACAGTCATCATTGCATTTGACTTGACTGTGGAGCAGGAGAGTCAGTTAATGAGTGTTCTCGTGGCACATCGGAGTGCTACAGGGTAGTCAGTGGCTGATTTGAAAGAGATAGATCCCTCCGTGTGCATGCATTATATACACCTAGAGGAGGACACCAAACCTTCTCGCAAAATGCAACGGAGACTTAATCCTAATATGAAAGAGGTGGTGAAAAATGAGGTATTGAAATTGTTGGATGCGAGTATTATATACCCTATCTCAGATAGCAAGTGGGTGAGTCCTACACAAGTGGTGCCCAAGAAATCAGGCATCACCATTGTTGAGAATGAGAGAGAAGAGTTAGTCCCCACACAAACCACTACTGGGTGGCGAGTGTGCATTGATTATAGGAGACTAAATTTCTCGACTAGGAAGGATCATTTTCCCTTACCTTTTATTGACCAAATCCTAGAGCGGTTAGCGGGGCAGGGTTTGTATTGTTTTATTGATGGCTATTCGGGATATAATCAAGTCCCGGTATACTCTGCTGACCAGGAAAAGACCACATTCACATGCCCTTTTGGCACTTTTGCTTACAGGTGCATGCCCTTTAGGCTATGTAATGCACCGGCGACTTTTCAACGGTGTATGATGGCCATTTTTTCTAATATGGTGGAGAAATTCTTAGAGGTTTTTATGGATGACTTTTCAGTGTTTGGACCGTCTTTTGAGGAATGCCTTAGGAACTTGACTAGAGTGTTAGAACGATGTACTGAGGCAAACCTAATCTTGAGTTGGGAAAAGAGCCATTTTATGGTTCGTGAGAGTATAGTGTTGGGACACATTGTGTCCCCTCGAGGTATAGAGGTAGACAAGGCTAAGAGTGAGAGAATAGATCTTCGAGCTTGATTCCTAAAGATCAAACCGTTAGATTCGTGTATTGAGGTTAGATTCTTGACTTACTCTTGTTGTTCCTTGTGTTCATCTAGCTGCATCGCATGATCTAGCATGACTCATAAGCCATGCATTGATTTAAAGCTTGGTTTTAGAAAGAGAAAATGGTGTTCTTGAGTTCTTGGAAGAAAACCATGTTCTGATCCGAAAGTTTATAACAAGTTTCATGTCCTTGTATTTGTTTTCCTTGAAGTCTCCGAATGTGAGTACCCAGGTCCATGTTTTGAAACTCATAGCATGAAATCTTAGATTTTGTAATAACAAGTTATGATTTTTTTTACATTCATCTTCTTCATGATCACATTCTTCATGTTCTTCAAGAGGGAAACCCAGATTTTCCCGACTTCATTTCCCTGTATGTGGCTATCGGGACCACACCTCGGCAATGAGGTGTGGGACCTCGGCAAAGACCTGGTTAGTACCCAGTATGTTTTCCCGAGATCATCTGCATACATGTAGGACTTGTTTTGAGAAGTGCATTCAGTAGACTTTGCCATGTGTTTGTAGGCCTTGGATCCTCGCTTGAAACCCCCACACCCGAAGAACTATGTGAGTAGTATTTTTAATAAAGCTATGTTATAAAGTTTTGATAAAGCTTTGCTTTGCCTTGTTTTCAAAAGTATTTGATCAAGCATGAATGGTTATCCCTATTTTGTATATTAAGTATTATCTTGTTTTGATGACATTCTTGGAAAAGTCCTTAGTGCCAGGGGACTATAACGCAACTGCACCCTTCTCTTGAAAGTCCTTAGTGCCAGGGGACTATAATGCAACTACACCCTTGTCTTGAAAGTCCTTAGTGCCAGGGGACTATAATGCAACTGCACCCTTGTTTTGCCACCGACGGTTTTTCGCGTGGGTTTGTTTGTCCGGAATGTCATCATTTGGTATTACGTAGATGTTATTAACATCTAAGGAACTTGAAAGGTTTGACGGATGAACTTGATTCATCTCTTGACTTGTAAAGTTATGATATGTATTGTTTTGGAAAAGATCTCGGATATCAATCATGCAAAACCTTTATTTCTAATATCATTCACTGAGTATCCAAGCTCACCCTCTCTATATATATGTAGGTGATGAACAAGAAGGCGATGAGGCCTAGATGTGTTGCCGATATGTTTTGGATGTGTTTGCCGACGTGTCTTGGATTCGTATTTTTGTAGCATCTTGAAGATCATGCTTCTTAGCTTATATTTCATTGTGTTTGTATGTGTCGGCTTGAGAAGCCTTTTGGTCAAGATGTATTTTGTATTTCTTATTATTGTATCCAAGTTGTAAAGCTATGTAAAGATGTATGCCATTTTATTTGACTTATCCACAACTCTTATGGACTAATTAGATTTCTATATATTGCTTCCGCACATATTAGCCCCATATGTAATACTCTGATTGTGTGTGAATTTTGAAAGTTAGCCTTCGGTAATCTTGGATTACTAGCCATCACGGCACCATTCTACTAGGGGCGGAATGGGGTCGTGACAGATTGGTATCAGAGCACGAGTTATTCGTAGTACGTGTTCACAAACTTTGAGTCCTGAAGAGCATATGATTTCCCTTTCGAATGATTTTAGGTTTGCATCATACTACTTACTACTTGACAATGTGTGCATCATCCCGGTATGACCATTTGTTACTTGCATACATATTACCTGTTCAGTTTGTTTTAAAGTCACATTTTACATCCTCCTAGCATCATGAGAAGAGGTAGACCTCCGGTTGGCCGAGATCATTCCGAAGATAGATTGGAAAGACTGGAAAGGTTGGTCAAAGGTTTGGTTCGTGAGCTGAGACAACCCAGGCCACAAGATACTGGTACTACTTTTACCCAGGCCGAGCAGACGAATGGCCGAAATATAGCTCCACCTCCACCTCCACCTCCTCCAGTGCCGCAAGTACCTCCACAGCAAGCTTTATATGGGAACGACACAATAACCCTGATCAGAGAGTTCAAGAAAATGAAACCGTCGAGATTCCAAGGAGGTATAGAGCCGATGAAAGCCGAGGCATGGGTTTTGGAAATGGAGAAGTTGTTTGAAATCTTTCCCAGTACAGACGCTCAAAAGGTATCTATGGCTGCGTTCACATTAGACGACGACGCTCGTAGATGGTGGATGATGGTCCGAGAAAGTAATCCGGGTTTGACTTGGGCCACATTTTTGGAGTTGTTCTACAACAAACATTTCCCCCTTAGTGTTCGAGATCGAAAGACCACGGAGTTCCAGAATCTGACACAAGGGAACAAGACAGTGGCAAAATACGACCGTGCCTTTACCGAATTGGCGAGATATGCGCCTCACATGGTCGATGACGAATACCAAAAGGCGAGGAAGTTCAAAAGTGGGTTGCGTGGACCGATACAAGATTGGGTTAACATGCTTAATATACCGACATACACCGGAGTACTAGACAAGGCCATCCTGGCGGAAGCTAACTTAAACCGATACCAGAATCCAGGAGAGAGTCAGAGGAAGAGGCAGAATTATGATAATCGCTGAGTTCCGTTCAACACCAGGAAGAAGGCAAACGTGGACAGTTCCAGCAACTCAAATCAGGAAGGTAATGTTAAGCCGATGTGTGTGAGTTGTGGAAAGCCACATTTTGGGGTCTGTCATTGGGCAACAAGGGCTTGCTACGAGTGTGGCAAGATAGGTCATCGTGTGAAGGACTGCCCGAAGACAAAGGCTGACGATGAAAAGAGGAATGGAAGCACCTCGGGCTCTGTACAGAAAAACAACGTCGGAAGGATATAGACGAGGCAGGGCAGAGTTTTTGCATTAGTGCTAGGAGACACCTAGAGTGCCGAGGCAGTAGTATCAGGTACCCTTCCAATTTGTTCTCAAGATGCATACATATTGATTGATTCGGGTTCTACGCATTCATTTGTATCTGTTATATTCGCCGAGAAGTTGAATAGGGAACTAGAACCCCTTGATTATGTATTATCTGTGTCTACTCCATCTGGGAGAAATATGACTGTTGCATCCATTTATAGGGCGTGTATTGTTGTGATTGAGGATGTAGAAGTATTAGTTGATTTGATGCCGTTGAGCATAACTCACTTTGATGTCATTTTGGGAATAGATTGGTTAGTAGCAAATCGTGCATCCATTAATTGTGTCTCCAAGAGTGTCACATTGAAACCCCCAAACCAAGCTGAGATTACGTTTCAGGGTAAGGGAGTAATATCCCCACCTTACTTGATCTCATCCATGAAAGCCTTTAAACTGATCCAAAAGGAGTGTCAAGGTTATCTGTGTAGTATACTAAGTGAATTGAATGGAAGTGTTGAGCTAGCCGACATATCGGTTGTTAAGGAATTCCCCGACGTCTTTCCGAATGACTTGCCTGGCCACTTAGTCGATAGAGGAATAGAGTTTACTGTTGACGTTATGCCGGGAACCCAGCCAATCTCTAAAACACCCTATAGAATGGCCCCAGCCGAACTAAAAGAATTGAAACTTCAATTACAGGAATTGTTGGATAAGGGATTTATTAGGCCGAGTACTTCACCATGGGGAGCACCAGTTCTGTTTGTCAAGAAAAAGGATGGTACACTTTGTCTTTGTATCAACTACCGGGAACTGAACAAGGTAACCATTAAGAACAAGTATCCATTGTCGAGGATCGATGATTTGCTTGATCAACTACAAGGGGCATGAGTCTTTTCTGAGATTGACCTCAGGTCGGGCTACCATCAGTTAAAGGTTAAAGCCGAGGATGTTGAGAAGACTGCTTTTCGGACAAGGTATGGCCACTACGAATTTTTAGTAATGCCTTTCGGGGTGACCAACGCCCCTGCAGCATTCATGGACTTGATGAACAGAGTCTTTCAGCCGTATCTAGATGAGTTTGTGATTGTCTTCATCGACGACATACTGATCTATTCCAAGAATAGTGACGAGCATGAGAAGCACTTGAGACTAGCCTTACAGGTTTTAAGAGACAGGAAGTTGTACGCCAAGTATAGTAAGTGTGAGTTTTGGCTTTCCAGCATCTCATTTTTGGGCCATGTGATTAACGAAGAAGGAATCTCTGTTGATCTGAGTAAAATTGAAGCTATTGTGAATTGGCCGACGCCAACCAACGTGTCCAAGATTCGTAGTTTTCTGGGTTTAGCCGGCTATTACAGGAAATTTGTGAGGGACTTCTCAAGAATTGTCGTGTCGTTGACGCAACTAACGTAGAAAGGAGTGGCGTATGAATAGACCGAAGATAGGGAGTCTGCTTTTCAAGAGTTAAAGACGAGGTTGGTTACAGCACCGATACTTGTTCTACCGTCAGACAAGGAAGAATTTTAGATTTATAGTGATGCTTCACATAAGGGATTGGGCTGTTTGTTAATGCAAGGAGGTAAAGTCATAGCATACGCATCTCGTCAGTTGAAGCCCAACGAAAAGAATTATCCTACCCATGATTTGGAACTGGCAACCGTGGTTTTTGCTTTAAAGATATGGCGTCATTACTTGTATGGAACTTCTTGCCAAGTTTTCACCGACCACAAGAGTTTGAAGTACTTGTTCACTCAAAAGGAATTGAATATGAGGCAGAGAAGATGGCTTGAACTACTGAAGGACTATGACATGCAAATCCAGTATCATCCAGGTAAGGCAAATTCCGTAGCCGACGCGTTGAGCAGGAAGTTAGTTGGAGGTTTGGCATGCCTGGCAATGATTTCAGTGGAGCCGACCATTATTGAGGAAGTGAAGACCGGACAGATGAAGGATAAATTCCTCAAGAAAGTAATTGATGAGTTCGTCGCCAAGCCGAGGCCAGGATACACCATTGAAAATCAGGTGCTTAAGTTTGGAGGAAGATTGTGCGTAGCCGACGTCCCAGAGTTAAAAAGGAAGATTTTGCAGGAAGCCCATAACTTCAAATTTTCCGTTCATCCAAGAAGTACCAAGATGTATCAAGATGTGAAGCGGACCTTTTGGTGGCCAAATATGAAAAGAGAAATAGCCGAGTTTGTATTCCAGTGTCTATGTTGTCAGCAAGTGAAAGCAGAACACCAGAGACCAGCAGGACTACTTCAACCCTTGTCAATTCCTGAGTGGAAATGGGAACACATCTCTATGGATTTTGTGGTTGGTTTGCCGAGGACGCAAAAAAGTATGAACTCAATTTGGGTAATAGTTGACAAATTAACTAAGTCAGCACACTTTTTGCCTGTCAAGACTACATTCAATGCCGACCGACTTGCTGAATTGTATATGAATAAGATCGTTAGGCTTCATGGTGTGCCGATGTCCATTGTGTCAGACCGAGATCCGAAGTTCGTTTCTAGATTTTGGCAGAGTCTGCAAAGAGCCTTAGGGACCGAGTTGAGGTTTAGCACAGCTTTTCACCCCCAGACTGACGGGCAAACAGAAAGAACGATTCAGACACTCGAAGATATGCTCAAATTGTGTGTATTGGATTTCAAGGGAAGTTGGGAATTGCATTTGCCATTAGTGGAATTCGCATACAACAACAGTTACCAAGCCAGCATTGGCATGGCGCCGTATGAAGCTTTTATGGAAGGGAGTGCAGATCGCCGATATGTTGGACCGAGGTAGGAGACAAAGCTTGGATTGGCCCCGAGTTAATTCAAATAACAACTGAAAAGATTAAGCTTATTCAGCAGAGGATTAAGACCGCATAGAGTCGACAGAAGAGTTATGCCGACCAGAGGATAGGGACTTAGAATTTGAAGTTGGGGACCATGTATTTTTGAAGATCTCGCCGATGACAGGAGTTTCAAGATTTGGTAAGAAGGGTAAATTAGCACCCCGATATATTGGGCCGTTTGAAATTCTCGAGAGAGTCAACCCCGTTGCCTACAGACTTGTTTTGCCGCCAGAATTAAGCCAAGTCCACAACATGTTTCATGTTTCGATGTTGAAGAAGTATATCCGAGACCCACTACACGTAATTGATTATTCCGAGGTTGTAGTTAATGGAGATCTAGGCTACGATGAGAAGCCGATGAGAGTAATTGACAGACAAATGAGACAATTGAGAAACAAGTCGATACCGATGGTAAAGATTGAATGGGAGGAGCATTATGGCAAGGAGGCTACATGGGAAAAGGAAGAGGAAATGAAAATCCGTTATCCAGAGTTATTTGTAACGCAAGGTAACTTAAGTTTGGGGACCAAACTTCTCTAAGGAGGGTAGACTGTAGTGACCCTCATTCCCCGCCTTAACCTTGTGCATGAGCATCTGTATAATCTTGTTTTGCTAAGCTTGCATCAGTGAATTCTGACTTGTTTTACCTAGAATGAGATTCTTGTCTTGGTTTGTACTTATGTGAATTTTCCTGTTAGTCTTGTTCCTTTCCTAGTAAGTCTAGCCGAGGTCACCTTGAGCCTAGAACCACCTTGGAACCACTTTGGTTGACCTCTACCTTCGTCCTGGCATATTGGCTGAGATGTCATTATCTAGGCCGAGGTGTGTATCACCAAGGCTAAGATGTGTATCATCTAGGCCGAGATGTTATCCTTGAACCCAAATGATCTTGTTCCTGGATTGGTACGACCTAGACCGAGGTGTGGCACATCTAGGCCGAGGTGTGGCATAGCTAGGCCAAGTGTTGTCCTTCCTAGCTGGGATCGTTGATACCTTACCTGTCAGAGCCGATGATGTCACCGATGTCATTATCTTGCCAGAATGCCCATGTCGCTTTACTTGTTGAACACCCTTTCGCCATGCTTTTGTCTAGTCTGTCAACCACTTTTGAGGGAACCCAACCGGTCGTTGCCACGTGCCCCAGTAGAAGGTTAAGCCTAAAACCAGATGAGAGAACCTATCATTTTGTATCATATCTTTGCCTTTTAGAGAGAGAAGCTCTAGGAGGAAGAAGAAGTTTTAGAGTGAGAGAGTAGATCTTCGAGCTTGATTCCTAGAGATCAAACCGTTAGATTCGTGTATTGAGGTTAGATTCTTGACTTACTCTTGTTGTTCCTTGTGTTCATCTAGCTGCATCGCATGATCTAGCATGACTCATGAGCCATGCATTGATTTAAAGCTTGGTTTTAGAAAGAGAAAATGGTGTTCTTGAGTTCTTGGAAGAAAACCATGTTTTGATCTGAAAGTTTATAACAAGTTTCATGTCCTTGTGTTTGTTTTCCTTGAAGTCTCCGAATGTGAGTACCCAGGTCCATGTTTTGAAACTCATAGCATGAAATCTCAGATTTTGTAATAACAAGTTATGATTTTTTTTACATTCATCTTCTTCATGGTCACATTCTTCATGTTCTTCAAGAGGGAAACCCAGATTTTCCGACTTTATTTCCCTGTATGTGGCCATCGGGACCACACCTCGGCAATGAGGTGTGGGACCTCGGCAAAGACCTGGTTAGTACCCAGTATGTTTTCCCGAGATCATCTGCATGCATGTAGGACTTGTTTTGAGAAGTGCATTCAGTAGACTTTGCCATGTGTTTGTAGGCTTTGGATCCTCGCTTGAAACCCCCACACCCGAAGAACTATGTGAGTGGTATTTTTAATAAAGCTATGTTATAAAGTTTTGATAAAGCTTTGTTTTGCCTTGTTTTGAAAAGTATTTGATCAAGCATGAATGATTATCCCTATTTTGTATATCAAGTATTATCTTGTTTTGATGACATTCTTGGAAAAGTCCTTAGTGCTAGGGGACTATAATGCAACTACACCCTTGTCTTGAAAGTCCTTAGTGCCAGGGAACTATAATGCAACTGCACCCTTGTTTTGCCACCGACGGTTTTCCGCGTGGGTTTGTTTGTCCGGAATGTCATCATTTGGTATTACGTAGATGTTATTAACATCCAAGGAACTTGAAAGGTTTGACAGATGAACTTGATTCATCCCTTGACTTGTAAAATTATGATATGTATTGTTTTGGAAAAGATCTCTGATATCAATCATGCAAAACCTTTATTTCTAATATCATTCACTGAGTATCCAAGCTCACCCTCTCTATATATATTAGGTGATGACCAAGAAGGCAATGAGGCCTAGATGTGTTGCCGATATGTTTTGGATGTGTTTGCCGACGTGTCTTGGATTCGCATTTTTGTAGCATCTTGAAGATCATGCTTCTTAGCTTATATTTCATTGTGTTTGTGTATGTCGGCTTGAGAAGCCTTTTGGCCAAGATGTATTTTGTATTTCTTATTATTGTATCCAAGTTGTAAAGCTATGTAAAGATGTATGCCATTTCATTTGACTTATGCACAACTCTTATGGACTAATTAGATTTGTATATATTGTTTCCGCACATGTTAGCCCCATATGTAATACTCTGATTGTGTGTGAATTTTGAAAGTTGGCCTTCGGTAATCTCGGATTACTAGCCATCACGACACCATTCTACTAGGGGCGGAATGGGGTCGTGACATAGGGCATGCAGGTTTTTACCGTAGGTTCATCAAAGACTTTAGTAAAATATCACGTCCTTTGTGTAGTTTACTTGTTAAGGACGCGCCTTTTATCTTTGATGAGGCATGCTTGAAGGCATTTGAAACACTGAGAATGGCCCTGACCACCGCCCCAATCATGAAATCACCAGATTGGTCGCTTCCCTTTGAAATCATGTGTGATGCCTCCGTTTATGCTGTCGGGGCTGTGTTGGGCCAAAGGGTCAATAAGGCACCATTTGCTATATACCATGCTAGTCGCACTCTCTCGGATGCTCAATTGAACTATACTACTACCAAGAAAGAGTTGCTAACTGTGGTCTTTGCCTTAGACAAATTCCGGTCTTATCTCCTAGGTTCCAAGGTTATAGTCTTTACTGATCATGCCGCTTTGCGGTATTTACTATCAAAGAAAGAGACCAAACCTAGGTTAATTAGATAGATTTTGTTGCTCCAGGAATTTGACCTAGAGATCAGAGATAAGAAGGGATCTGAGAATGTTGTGGCGGATCACCTCTCTCGAATCCTCGTCGAGTATACTAGTGACCCTCTTATTTTGCATGATTCGTTTTCGGACGAACAACTTTTTGAGCTATCACGAGTGAGCCCCCCGTGGTTTGCAGATATTGTGAATTATTTGGCCATTGGGCAAATGCGCAAAATTGGTCTAAGCAAGACAAAGACCGATTCTTTTTGCAGGTTAGGTATTATTTTTTGGAGGATTCGAAGTTGTTTAAATATTGCTCCGACCAAGTGATTCGACGGTGTGTGCCGGAGAGTGAAGTGCACAACATTCTTACATTTTGTCATTCTTCTGCATGTGGTGGTCATTTTAGTGGGCATAAAATGGCCGCTAAGATTTTACAGAGTGGGTTTTATTGGCCCACAATTTTTAAAGATGCCCATCAATTTTGGAGAACTTATTTGCGCTGTCAGCAAATGAGTACGATGTCTCGACGTGACATGATGCCAATGTCCCCTATTCTTGTGGTAGAAATATTTGATGGTTGGGGGATTGATTTTGTGGGCCCTTTCCCGTCATCATTCGGGTTTGAGTACATTCTCTTGGCAGTAGATTATGTGTCTAAGTGGGTGGAGGCAATAGCTACCCGAACAAACGATCATAGAGTTGTAATCAAATTCTTGCATGAAAACATCTTTAGTCGTTTTGGGTTTCCTAGAGCCATAATAAGTGATCAGGGTACGCATTTTTGTAACCGGTTCTTTGAGTTGGTAGTCAAGAAATACTCTATCACTCATAAAGTTGGCACTCCATACCACCCTCAAACTAGTGGCCAAGTAGAAGTCTCAAATAGGGAGGTAAAGCACATAATAGAGAAAACGGTGAGGCCAGATAGGAAAGATTGGTCACAACGGTTAATTGATGCTTTATGGGCTTACCGCACTGCTTATAAGACACCCATTGGGATGTCACCATATAGAGCGGTGTTTGGCAAAGCTTATCATCTCCCGGTTAAACTTGAGCACCGAGCATTGTGGGCCATAAAGAAGTTTAACTTCGATATGGCCGCGGCTGGGCTCAACCAAAAATTGCAACTCAATGAGCTAGAGGAAATCCGAAATGATGCATATGAGAGTTCGAGAGTTTTTAAAGCTCGGACTAAAGAATTCCATGACAAGCACATTAATAGAAAATCCATTGAACCCGGCCAAAAAGTGTGGCTTTTTAATTCAAAATTGAGACTCTTTTCGGGTAAGCTAAGATCTAGATGGGATGGCCCATTTGTGGTTGTTGAGGCATTTATTCATGGCACCGTTGAGGTGTGAGATCCAAAGACTGGCCACATTTTCAAAGTGAATGGCCAAAGATTAAAACCATATATAGAGGGGATTGGGAATGGGGATATGATTGAGTCCATTGCTTTGATGGACCCATTTTACTATGATTGATAGATTGATTTCTTGTTCTCTTTTCTTTCCCTTCAATGCTATTCTGTCTTTCTTTGTTCTCGTTATGCTTTATTTGCGTCTAGGAGACTTTAAATCCTCTAAAGGTGTAATTCCTTTGGTGTTAGCCGTGCGCAAACGGCATCTGACGATCTGGTATAGCCACTTAACCGTGTTTGTAGTGAGTTTCTAGGAGACCAATTGAGACGGTAGAAACTAGAGTTCAAATGGCAAAGCCTAGAACACAAAGGTTTAGGATTTCCGAGACTAGAGTCTGGTTTAAATACCCAAGGGGGTGTAGAGATTGTTTCAAAACTACCTCGGCTTGAACTCTGTATGGCAGACCCATAGGTTGAGGTAGCTTTATGCGTCTCGATTCTGGATACCGAATCAACCTAGTCTGTCACCCTGCTGAAGAATAGAAAAAGTTACAAACAAAGTTAGAGAGAAAAGTAGTACCCGTGGTATTCGCGTGAAGATTATACCTTTAGTGGGCATTCCGTTATTTTCTTATGTGCTATATTTATTTCGGATGTCAATTGAAGGTAGAAATGATTAAGTATACTTTGGGCTGTACTTGGTTTTTATGTTCTTTTCTTTAATATTTTGTAAATATAGATATATATTAAAAAAAATGTTGTATTTGTTAATTGTTGTTTTTGGTCAGTAGCCTGAAGGGTATAAACTACGCTGGGTTTTATTACCTGGGGGATTCTGAAGTGGCAACTTTATGCCATACCTCTGGTGCCTTTTGTTAGGTGCTGGGAGTTAGTTTTTCATTTTCTTGAACCATGTACACTTGTGAGTGCTTCTTGTTTTTGTTAAACTATGCTGTTGCAATACAGCAAAAAAAGGCCATTGCATGCGTGTGGATAGAAGGGACCCTCCCTAGCCTGGGTAAGACCTTGATTTCTGCTTTGTGGTTTATTCAACCACATTCAAAATGCTTAGAACTTTGTGGTTTTTGTCTTATTTAAGTTCCCTCTGGCATGCTTATAGCTTTGTGGTTCCAGTTGTATTCAAGCTAGTTCTAGGGTGCTTATGGTTTTGTGGCCCTAGTCCTATTAAACCATTCCTAGCTTGTGCTTTGAGGTTTGTGGCAAGCTTGTGCTTTGATGTCATTCACCCCGTCAGAGATGTAATCTAGTTCAGTTACATTGGCCTGATTGGTAGTCTTCTTGCTTGTACTTCCGGGATCCTTCTTAGGACGGCGGCAGTCAGAAGCTCGATGTTCAGTCTTGCCACTGTTATAGCATTTTCCTTTGAACTTCTTGTTGCCATTGTTGTCGCCTTGTTTAGGACCATCTCCAGTAAACTTCCTCTTTTTGTTATGTGGTTTGAGAACTTATTCAACCACATTAGCCTTGGACTCAATGGGATTTTTCCCATTCCTTTTTTCAGCCTTTCGATTATCTTCCTCAATTCTCAATTTTTCAATCAATTCATCCATGGTCATCTCCTTACGTTTATGTTTTAAATAATTTTTGAAATCTTTCCAAGCCGATGGTAACTTTTCCACTAGAGCAACAACTTGGAAAGACTCGCTAAGAGACATACCTTCTAAATGAATATCATGCAAAATTATTTGAAAATTTTGAACTTGAGAAATTACCGTTTGGGAGTCTACCATAACAAAGTCCAGAAATCTACCGACAACAAATTTCTTTGTGCCGGCATCCTCTGCCTTGTATTTTTTCTCCAAAGAATCTCACAATTCTTTTGCTGACTTCAGAGGGCTGTAAACATTATACAGCATGTTGTCAAGGCCATTGAGGATGTAATTTCTGCATAGGAAATCTAAATGTTTCCAAGCATCTACAGCGGCAACAACTTGCCGATCACTTTCACCCTCTTTAAGTGCTGGAGACTCTTCATGGAGAAACCGGGCCAAATTTAGAGTTGTAAAATAGAACAGCATCTTCTGCTGCCATCTCTTAAACTCAGTACCGTTAAATTTTTCCAATTTTTCTCCATGATTTATTGGTACTTGAACAGGGTTCTGGATAGGGACCAGTGTTGGTGTAACAATTGGAGTACCACTTCCAGTTGCAGTTTCAGTTGCAGTTATCTGAATACAAAAATCAGAAAAACAAACCAAAAATTAATTTTCTACTTACTAAAACCAGAAAATAAATTATAACACAAAAATAATTTTATTTTCTTTGTTACTAAAACCAGAAAAATAAAATACCACAATAGCTTTCTATAACACCAAATAATATTCTGCAATTGTTAATGACACCAGTATATTAGTACTAGTTGTCAAACAAAATAGATAGTATATTACTACTATATATCAAACAGTTTATAAATACTATTTGTATTTTCCAACTAGAATATCACTTTGTGAAAATACAAAAAATTAAATACAATAAAGATACAAAAAATAAATGTTGTCTTAAGATTGTTGGACAAACTTTACTGTATTTGAATAAATTAAATTATGTTGTGTACTTAACAACAACTAGAATACAAAAGAAATAAAGTAAATGAGAGAATTCGTTTGATTACAAAAATCAAACCAGAAACATAAAATAAAATAAATAAAAACATATTTTTATTTGTTACCAAAACAAAATCAAAAATCTGATTTAAATAAATAAATAAAAACAGAAAATAAATAACCAACTTACTTGATTAATTTGTTGAATAATATTCTGATCAAGTCCAGTATTCGACACTATGTCCTTAAGACAGATTCGTCCTCTCCACGGTGCTTTCAGAATGTGGACGTCTATCTCCTATGATGAAATGATCGACAGCAAACAATAATAGCACTACTAATTGTTTGCCCAACGAACACACTAAGTGTTTACACTCTTTCTCACAGAAATTATATGCAACAAAATGTAGAGAATTTTAGCAGGGGAAAAGTACGAAAATTATTGTAAAAAACCAAATGAGGGACTTGTCTATTTATAGAAGAATTTATGGCTGTTGGGTTTGAATTAAACAGGTGCAAAACTTGTTTGAACAGGTATGATACCTATTCAATTTGAATAAACAGATACAAATCATTTGGGTTCAAATTTGAACAGATAAAAAACCGTAGGGACCTGTTTGGGTATAGGGAAAAATCGGAACAGAATATTTTCAGAATTAATTTGAATTCTGGACAATTGGACAGATTTTATTTCAAAAAATAAAATTAAATCCAAATGTTTTTTGCCCAAAAAGATTAGTATTGGGCCGGACAAGCCCAACCCAACCTCACACCACGTACTTGCGCCTAAGCCAAGCCCAGTCTGCCCGACCGACCGAACGGACGGCGGCGCGCGTATGGTGATTTTTGGGTCCAATGGGTCTAGCTCATAACCTCCCTCTCTACAAAACTTAGGTACCCCTTGGGGCACACCCCAAGCTCCAATCCCATGCCATATAAACTCACTCAAAACTTTCCACCAAATCAATGTGGGACAAGCCATTTTTCAAACCTTTATGCTGTGTTTGGTTGAGGGATTCGGGGAGGGATTCGGGGAGGGATTCGGAAAGGGAAAGGGAAAAGGTGTGTGAAACTAGGTGAAATATAGGAATTTTTTATTCACATTTCACCTACATTTTCCATTTCCCTTTCCAAATCCCTCCCCAAGTCCCCCAACCAAACACAGCATTAAGGATTTTCCACCAAAACTCCATTTCCATGGAGTACACTTTGGCTTCAATTTCCCATTCACTCGATAATGGTTTTGAATAACCAAATATACCACATGAATCACAACGGGGCATAGAACGCATTACTACTTCGACTTGCCAACTTTGGCGTACGGATCCCACCTAAATAATAGACCAAAGTTAGGAAAAAAACTCTTTTTACCCAGAATTTTCAAACCATTTCTAAAAATTTAAAAATGTTAACATACACCTCATCATTTTATTGGAGTCCAATTACGACGCTCAAGTACTCAACTTTCTTCCGAAGTTACAAGCATAATATATTAAATTGATTCCACAATTTTATAAAAAAATTAATAAGAGGTTATGCACATTAACCAAAATTATCATGTTCACTATAATATTCATCTTCAATTAATAATTTTAAAATCTTTATCAGTGTGTTTTTCAACATAAATAAGATTAGACAAATGCATAACATCAATACTCATTTATGAAATTAATAAAATAATTTCTCTCACACACCTTATAATAAATGAAAATCTATTTCAATTATTATTATTTTTATTTTATTTATTACCAAAATTAAAAATAATAACAATGCTTATTTTGTTGACATTAAAATTGAATTTTATCTCATGGATAATATAAAAATAACATTCTTTAAAATAAAATCAGTACTAAATTATAACTTAAATAACTTGACCAAAAAATAAAATTTTGATTAACACAAGCATTTTTTTAAGCAGTTTAAAAATAAATAAGGAGATTCAAAAGGTGGGAAGAGCATCATAGCTCACAAAAAATTCAAAAGAATTTTTCTTACTTGAGTTAATAATATATAAAGAGATTTGCGGAATATTCTAAAAAGGAAAACATAAAACACTGAAGAGAGATAACGATTTATAAAAGTCGAAGGTATTATATAAAACATTGTACAGTATAATTTAGATTTTCTTATAAGAATCACCTAGCGGATATTTTAATACTTTCTTAAATAGTTAACATTGAATATAATTTCAATCTTTCACACTATATTGAGGTGTTAATATAAATGGTTAAGAAAGTGCATTTTCGAGTATGTGAACATCTAAATTAGCTAGATTTAAAACTAAGTCAATATCCATTTATGGATTCACAATCAAAACTTTAATGGAGTAAATTTGATTTTCATAAAAAGATCTCCCTTCATTACTTTCAATTCAATATAATATCATTCAATTATATATGGACAATAATAATCTCATAATCACAGCTAATATTCTCAAATATTTAAAATGTATCACTCTTAAACTGAATATATAGAAAGTGTACAAGGACGAAATAATCTTCTCGTACAATTCTGTTGATCAAGTTTGCACTCCTCCAAACATCGTCGCTTTACTTCCTGAAAACACAAACGTGAGCTAGCCGGTGGGTGTGTACCAGAAACCCCTCTGATGTCTAAGTCAGCAACTAGACAATAGACACAAAAGCTCTGTGTATTCTAGAGTAAGAATTGTGATACCTGTACATAGGTCTAGTCATGAGCTTTTATAGATTTTACCTGGCACAATCTTAGTAGGATTCCAACTCTCCTTATAAGAGTCCTCCTAGGAATCACACACCCTACTCACTACCAACCAAGTGAGATGGTTTGCACAATCCTAGTAGGACTCTACTCTCCTTAGCAGAGTCCTCCTAGGAGTCTCAAGCCCAAGGATAATGCTTATCCTTAAAACACCCTCATCACTGCAAGCCAAGTGAAATAGCTAAACCACGGTAGAATAACAGCACAACCGAGCTAACACTGGCCTTCTGACATACCCAGCTCGGTGCTCCCACGAGCAACACCTAGCTCGGTTCTCATCCACCTATACCTCGGTTGACACTGCGGTCAATCAAGTTACTTTGACTCCATGCTCAACATGGGTGAGCCATGATGACCCTACTACAGGTTGGCATCCTGCCGAGCTACATCCAGCTCGGCCCATCGCCCTGCCATCATCTCGGTCAGAAAGGTAGATCGGTCTCAATTCTAGCAACACATCCAACCGTCCTGGTACCTACCTCGGTCCAAAGCTGAAATACAAAATATCTCTTGGGCCCATTGCGCAGCCCAACTTCCAAAGAAGACTCATCTTAGCTCAGCCCGATTTGTTCACAAATTACCCTCTCAATTGCCCCTTAATTCCATCTACGTAGAATGATTAGGATTATTTTCCTCCAGTCGAGCTAAGAACGCCCCACTCTGCAAAGCTTGAAAAATTGTTTGGTTTCACAACTCGTTCGACCCCAATAAGTCTTGTCAGTTGCTCAATATGTTCTTCCACTAATGTAGCACGACGTTATTCCCAAGATACGTGGCGTTCCCCCATTATCCTCGTTCTCTTGTTACAACCGTTATGTACCTTCAAAAATTTGAACAACCCCGCCTTTTTGCCTTCAACATTTATATCCTTCGAGTTCGCAATCATATGAGAAGGCGTTCTTTCAGTGTAACCAGGCTATATGTCCCACCTTTTGTAATCATCTTCCAATTAATGAAAAATTTTGATCTCTTTGCTCGATTACTGTGTTTCTTTTTCAATGTTTTTGCATCATTCCGACCACATGCCTAGCCAAAGCTTGGCCTTACCTAATCCTGCCAACCTTCTTTGGCCAAGATACGTATCTCAGCTGAAGAATCCAAATAATTTGTTGGTCAAACTTGCCAACATGCTTTGGCCGAGGTAACTATCATCCCGGTCAAAGAGTGCCAAAAATTTGTTAGTTAAACCTGCCAACCTTCATTGGCCGAGATAAGCATCTCGGTCCAAGAGTTCAAAATATTTTGTTAGTCAAACCTGCCAACCTACTTTGGTCAATTTAACTGTCATCACGGCCAAAGAGTGCAAAAATTTTGTTGGTCAAACCTACCAACCTTCTTAAGCCATGATCCTTATCTCGGTTGAAGAATGAAAAAAGTGTTGGTCGAACCTGTCAACCTTCCTAAGCCAAGATCCTTATCTCGGCGAGAAGAAGAAAAGTGTTGGTCATACCTGCCAACCTTCCTAAGCCAAGATCCTTATCTCGGCTAGAGGAAGAAAAATATTGGTCATACCTACCAACCTTCTTGAGCCTAGATCCTTATCTCGGCTGAAGAATAAAAAAAGTATTGGTCATACCTGCCAACCTTCCTGAGCCAAGATCCTTATCTCGGCTAGAGGAAGAAAAATGTTGGTCATACCTGCCAACCTTCTTCAGCCTAGATCCTTATCTCGGCTGAAGAGAGCTAAATATTGGTTATTCCTGCCAACTTCTTGCAGCCTAGATCCTTATCTCGGCTTAGGAGAGCTAAATGTTGGTTATTCCTGCCAACCTTTTTCAGCCTAGATCCTTATCTCGGCTGAAGAGAGCTAAATGTTGGTTATTTCCGCCAACCTTCTTCAGCCTAGATCCTTATCTCAGCTGAAGAATGAAAAAATTGATGGCCAATCCTGCCGACCTTTTTTATTGCCCCCCAGTCGGGCAAAGACTTTTTTTATTTTTTTATTTTTTTTTTTAGAGTTGGTCAAACCTACCAACCCACTTTGTCCCTAGTTGGGCAAAGATTTTTGCACGGTCAATCCTCCTTGTCGACCGTGCTAACTTCTGTTCAAGGTGTTCTGTTCGACATCGTTGTTTGTATCAGACTCTGCCTTGGTGTGCATCTCATCTTCCTCTACCAAGATGTGTTGGCGCACTCTCTCCATCAGGGCTTCCATAGTAAGAAGCGGCGTCATTGTCATTGAATCTCTCAACTTATGACCCACTAGCAGACCTTGCTTGTACTGTGCAATAGCTAGGTTGGTAGGGCAATCTGTTACTTGGTTGAAGGTCTCCCAATACCTATTGTTGTAAGACTTCAACGTTTCCTTCTCACCCATGTCGATGCAGAGATGCTAGTCAATCTCCACTGGCGTCTTGGTGTTTGTTCTGAATCTGGTTACAAATGCCTCCGCTAGTTGCGCCCATGAAGCTATACTACCTTCTGGTAACCTTTCAAACCATGTTAAACCCATGTCGTCAAGGCTAGACGGAAATAGGAGACACATTAAGGCCTCGTTTCGTCAATACACGGCCATAACCTGGCGAAAGTGACGAAAATGCATGTAGGGGTCTGACTTCCCCTCATAAGTAGTGAACTTAGGCTGGTTGAAGCCCAAGGGTAGTGGTGCATTCTTTATTGTCGGAACAAACGGTGAGCTTTGTAACCTTGCCAATGCCTTATCGGTTGGCTCGTAGGCAAGACGAGGTCCTAACTTTCTAACCTCGACGCTCCTATGCGTTCTAGGTGTCGTTTGTTATAGAGCCGAGATCCTTTGAGGGTCATGGGCCTGGGCATCTTTCCTCCTACGTGTCCTCATTCGTTCAGACTTGGAGTAACGAGTCCTGGAAGTTTTTGATTGAGTGTCGCCTATTCTAAGGCTTCTGCTTTCGGATTGTAATGGTGTGACTCACCTGTCGCGATCTCTTGAGTGGCGAGAACACATTTTTCCTTCGCAGATCTCTTCCCCTACCACGTCTTTGCCTTTAATCTGGTGCTTCATCATCTCCATGTCGGCCGCCATTCTTTTTATCAACTCGTCTCGCTCTTTCACGCGATCCTCCAAAACCTGAGGATTCATCCTCTATCTTTGTCCATCTGGGCTGTGAGAGCGACGAGGACCTGAGCCCCGTTTCTCTCGTGTGCCCCTCCGTGGGTTTCGTCGCTGAGGGTCCCAGTCTGCCATAGGTGGGACAAAAGGCAAATCCTCGCGCCTCATGTCCCCTTCTGGAGTTTGCCCATCGATAATAGATTGAGGCAAGTCTTCATCGTGCGCCATTGAAATCAGTTAAAGAAAAACTCAATCAAAAGGTTTTGTTCTTCGTAACTTCCCACAGATGGCGCCAATTGTACGAGGATGAAATAATCTTCTCGTATAATCCTGTTGATCAAGTTTGCACTCCTCCAAACGTCGTCGCTTTACTTCCTGAAAACACAAACGTGAGCTAGCCGGTGGGTGTGTGCCGGAAACCCCTCCGATACCTAAGTCAGCAACTAGACAATAGACACAAAAGCTCTGTGTATTCTAGAGTAAGAATTATGATACCTGTACATAGGTCTGGTTATGAGCTTTTATAGATTTTGCCTGGCACAATCTTAGTAGGATTCCAACTCTCCTTATAAGAGTCCTCCTAGGAATCACATACCCTATTCACTACCAACCAAGTGAGATAGTTTGCACAATCCTAGTAGGACTCTACTCTCCTTAGCAAAGTCCTCCTAGGAGTCTCAAGCCCAAGGATAATGCTTATCCTTAAAACACCCTCATCACTGCAAGCCAAGTGAGATGGCTAAACCATGGTAGAACAACAGCACAATCGAGCTAACACTGGCCTTCTAACATACCCAGCTCGGTGCTTCCACGGGCAACGCCTAGCTCGGTTCTCATCCACCTATACCTCGGTTGACACTGCGGTCAACCAAGTTACTTCGGCTCCGTGCTCAACATGGGTGAACCGTGATGACCCTACTACAGGTTGGCATCCTGTCGAGCTACACCCAGCTCAGCCCATCGCCCTGCCATCATCTCGGTCAGAAAGGTAAATCGGTCCTAATTCTAGCAATACATCCAACCGTCCTGGTACCTACCTCGGTCCAAAGCCGAAATACAAAATATCTCTTTGGCCCATTGCGCAGCCCAACTTCTAAAGAAGACTCGTCCTAACTCGGCCCGATTTGTTCACAAATTACCCTCTCATAAAGCATTTTCACAACTCCAACTTTCAATTATACATAGGTAATTAGTATAATCTCATAAGAATATCCTGCGAATAAACTTTAGTAATATTCTCAGATGTGTCAAAATGTATCACTATATAAACACTTTTAGGTTGAATATATAGAATACAATCAACATCTTTAAATTTCAATATAATCTTAATTAATTATATATGGGCAATAATTATATTCTCACAACAATGGGCTGCAAATAAACTTTAATAATATTGTTTCAGAATGTATCATCATATAAACACCTTTGGGCTAAATATATAAAGCACATTCTAACACCTATAAACAAATCAACTAGCATGAATGATTTATCAAGACATTATCTCCTTTGGGTAGATAAATTCTTTCGAAATCAATAAAATTTCCCTTATTATAGCGGCTCACACTATCTCTAAAATTAATACACTCAATCAACCCCTTTTGGGTAGGAAATTGAGTGATATAATATTAGAAGAGCTTCCCAGAATCCTTATTGAAAAATCACTTTAAATCTCAATGAGTTAACCACTTCGGCAGTATCACCCACATTAACAAAAAAAAAAATTCTCCAACTGGGACTACAAAAAATAATTATTTATCCACCTTTAAAACTTTATTTAACAAATATAAGATTATATATGATTGTCCAGTTTTGTTGTTGCATACTAGCAAATCACGACTTTAATTAGGCATTAATTGCCGTATAATGACAAATGAGAATTAACATAAAATTGAATTATTGCATTACATTATCATGTAAATTAAAATATGACTACCCACATTTAAACAACTGTTTAATTCTATCAAGCAATAAACATATGTCCAATTAAATAAATATTACCCCATCAATTTGTTTAGACTTATAAACAATATACCACTGACAAAATATGCACTACCCATATTGATTTAAGAGTTCTCTAATTGGAACAATTTTAAAATAAATATTCTCCCATTGAAAATATCACTATTTATTATTTTAATATATAATAGTCATTTGCACCAGTATGTTTCAAATTAATATATTAACGGAAAAAAAAACATTATGATTCCGAAGCAAACAATGAACAGTATATGATGGAGGAACATTGAAAAAGGTTTGGACACCAAGTACATTGAAAAGGTTTGCACAGTATTTATGATCACCAGGCACATCGTTGTAGTAAAAGAAAATATTAATTTATTTTTTATCATTATATAAAATAATTTTACTGAAATAATTTACCATGATTTTGATTCTAGTATAAACTTGCTCTGATACCACATGTAAGATTATAGGATCTATGTATTAGAAATCAAAACACTACGAATATAAGTAACTACTAAAATATAAACTTAGATACATACTGTTTAATTCCGTTATTGTCTTGAGTTTTGCTTTCTTGAAAGAATATGGCATTCACAATTGGAAAACCTTAGCACCAGCTCTTCCCCTCCTTCTCCTAATCATAATGTTGTCTTTTCAATGGGACTGACAACCCTTTGATTTACATATATATAGATATATGTAAACTCTAATAAGGATAAGAGAGAGGACTAGGCCTAAATAAAATAATTACTGAACCCTTCCATTAAGGAATCCAAGTAACTTAAACAGGCCTTACACCTCCATATCACATATCCCCACATATAAAATAATATATACACTAAGATGGACCATGGCTCAAAACTTTATGGATCACAATAATAATTTTAGACTCATACTAATCAATCTGTTTGAATCACTTTCAATCCGTTTTTTACAAATCAAATAAAATATTGCCAATGACAATCTAATTAAGAATAAATTCTTACAATAGAAACATATCTCTATCGATCCCCCGAAGTTAGGTCGAGTTCGGTTGGAAATAAGAAACAAAAATGTTTTTCTTGGCTAGATACAAATTCGATCCCACCTATGCATGCAATTTCTTCTTCCCATGACTGAAAAGGAATGAGCACTTGTCGGCCGAAGATGCTTTATGGAGATCAATAGATAAAGTCTAAGCATCTAAAACTCGCCTTGTCACGGCTTCCAACCTGCAGGCACTACGCATTCCTGACTCGAACCCATCCTTCTAACGCTCAATCAATTTGAGATAACCCATTAATGGTACCCTAATGTGCCTTTTAACATTTAACATATATGTTGACATACATATACGTTAAATATATGGTTTAATATAGGTACAAAATGTTGACATATATATGCTTGTGTATGCCTTTCCACATCATCCATGATGTGCTTTTTCTCACTTAACATATATCTTCCCCATACATCTTTAAATTAATGGGCAATTAATGGGTAGGTATTTTGAATCAAAAATGCTAGAGGTCCCAAAAATTCTACCAAAATTTTACTAAATGTCTCACATGGGTGTGGGACCCACATGGGACCCACATTGTGTGGGTCCCACACCCATATGAGACATTTGATAAAACTTTTGGTAGAATATTTGGGGTCTCTAGCATTACTCATTTTGAATAAGTGTCTTTCTCACAAGTGTCTTTGTGGCATAATTAAAAGATAAAAAATTGATGAATATAAGACACTTTTATTAAATTCAATATATTTTTATTAAAATGAATATACTTTTTAATATTTATACATATTTTCAAGATATTTTTTACACACTTTCCAACATTAAACAATACTTAAGAAACACTTGTTAGCATTTGCTTTAAATAATTAAAAGCCAATTTCAGAATAAAATTGATCGTTAATTACGGATTTTCTCTTTAATTAGCCCTATTAACAACCATTTCGGTCAGACCTTTCAATTGGTCTATTATGCCCCTTGAAATCCATTGCCTAGCTTAACCATTATTAAAAAAAATCAAATTTGGACATTTTTATTGTATTATTATAATCACACAACTCAAAAACAATAATTTTGTCATGTTTTTTTATTTTTAACAATTGTTCTGATATTTTTAACTACAAATTTCACGTTAAGTAACTGTTTTAAAATTGCTCTTAAATTCAACACATCTATTCCATCTATTAAATTATTCAAATTCACCCAAAAAAATAATTAATCTACAATTATAAATGTATTGCATTTGCACCCATTGATAATTAAGTAATTGAATTTTATTTATTTTTTTTAGTAAACTTGTTTTTAATATTTTAGTCTTTTTTTTTTTGTAGATGTTGTACTCTAAAATGTATTTAAAAAATAAAATATTTGTGAAGAAATCTAAAAAGTATTCAATAAATATTAAAAAATATATATATGAAAATATATTGAATTTTTATATTTTTTGTATTTAGAAAAAAAATTACAAATTATATATTTTTTAAGTAAAATAAAAAAATTTGATTAAAAAAGTCACTAAAATTTTAAAAATACATGTTGAAAACTCAAAAACATCGTTTAAAAAGTCCAAAACCAAACAAAGTGACTCAAAACATCACAACAACCAAATTTTTTTTTTTTAAATAAAACAACAAAGCCCTAAAAAAAAAGAAATTCAAACCACATTATGTCTCTATTTTTCAAACCTAAATAAAACCACATTATGTATCTATTTTTTTACAATTATACATACATATGAGGCTAAATCCAAAAAGAAATTCAAAAAAAAAAAAAAACTGGTCTGCTTAGAAACCCAATTGTAGATTAGATTTGGTATAATTTTAATTCAAACCCCAAATGTTTTCAAATATAAATTGGGCCTTCAAATTTGGGCCTCTTAAGCGACATTAATGACTATTCCCTTCTATTTGGGCCCTTTCATATAGGTGGGTTTTTTTGTTTGGACTAGCATAACAGGCTGTATTTTTTGGAGCAATTTTAAGGCGCTTCACCTCAGGGCTGCCTTGTCTGTATGTCATAATCTAATCCAATCCAATATGCATGTGATTTTTATGTACAATTTCCTACTAATTAATACACCAACTCCATTGCATAGAAGCACATGTCTCTCTCTCTCTCTCATTGTGCAGTATCACAAGAACATGCAATGTCCCTTACGTTGTGTTTGGTTAAGTGATTTGGAAAAGAAAAAGAAAATGATGTGTGAAATTAGATGAAATATAGGTATATTTTATTCATATTTTACTTATATTTTTTATTTTCTTTTCCAAATCCCTCCTCAAATTCTCCAGTCAAATACAACGTTAAAGTCTGGATCAAATCATAAGGAAAAAGAACATGCAAAAAGACCTTGGAAAAAACACCTTTTATGGAGCTATATATATTTGTTGTACATGCAAATTTACTTTCCAAGTCATATTATGTTATGTTCTTCCTAGGTTTGATTGTAAAGAGACACTCGTGCATGTGTGTTGTTTAAGGGATTAAATAACTCATATTATGTTATGTTCTAAAGTTTGGTTGCAGTGATACTCCATATATCCATGTGTGTTGTTAAGGGAGAGGAGTTTGGTGAGAGTTTGATTTTTGTTGGCTTCTCCTGTTTGTCTAGATTTTGTGTAATTAGGGATATCAGTTGATTCTCGAATATAAAAAAATAAAAAATTAAGACTATATTTAGATTATAAATTTGGATAGAATTTGAAAAGAAAAATGAAAATGATATATATGAAATATAACACAATTTATTCATATTTCATTTATATTTTCATTTTTAAAATTCTTATCTAAATTCATAATCTAAATACAATTTTAATTTCTATTTATATACTTTTATGAAAATAAAAGTTAGTACTATACATGATAAATGCATTCAAGTCTAGAAAACCATCTATGAGAGTATAATGTCCAAGGTTTGGTGTAAATTATTCTAAAAAGTTCGGTGTATGCTAAATCCACCTACACCACAACACACCTCTTCTAGAGCCTTCTTTCCATCGTCACATTATCAAACCCCAGAAACAGTGAAACTCATTCCGGCAAATTCCCTATTTTATTTTCTTATTTTATATAATGTTGTATGAGAAGAAACACAAAAAAAGATAATTTAAAAATTATGTATTTTTGTATCAAAATTTTTATTAAAAAAATCATAAAATCTTTTAATTGGTGAAAAAAATTATAAATTTTGATACTATAATACATTATTTTTAACATATCATTTTTCATGTCAGAAAAACAATTTGAGACGAAAAGAGCGTAAGATAGAAACAACATTTGATCGTTTGACATATACCATCTACACCTTGATATATTGGTGAAAAAAATATACATACATATTAATTCATTTTGGGGGGAGTAACGGGCCGATCCTTTGGACCGAACTTAATTCCTACAAAGTCCTAACCCAAAATAATTAAACACATCTTCTATTTTTACCCCTTGCATTCAGTTGAGTGATTTTACCTTAAATCCAAACATACATCTCTCTCACTCTCTCTCTCTCTCTCTCTTCCTTCTATTTCTGTCACTAGCACACCATTTCCTCCTCCTCCATCACCAACCATCATCTCATTTTCCTTCGTGGCCATCACCGTTGCTCCTCCCTCATCATTCATCCACTAGCTTCAACACCGTAATCTTCCATCATCGATCTACCATCTCTGACATCATCGTTGCCACCATCTTCTTTCATTACCAATCTACCATCTTCGACATTGTCGTTGCCACCATCTTCCTCCATCACCAATCTACCATTTTCGACATCGTCGTTGCCACCATTTTCCTCCATCACCAGTTTGGGATGCCAAATGTCCAATTAGTGCATTGAAAGGTGTTGTTGATCTTCTATAGACCTGTAACTGATCTAATAAACTTGTTACTTAATTTAGTGATAAATTTGTTACTTAATTCAGTGATAAATTTGTTGTGATACCCCCTCTCTCTCTCTCAAATCAAGTATACTATTTGTAATTTTTTTAACAAATTCATCAGTGATAAATTTATCACTGGTTTAAACAATACACCCATCTTCATTCATGTCGATTTTCTTGATCTCTCTCAGATCTAACATCATCTCTCTCAAATCTAAGGGCCACAAAGACAGTTCTCATGTTTTCCAACACCAACGAATTCATCAATCGCTCTGGAACTCATCAATGTCAACACACCTCATCTCCATTCATGTCGATTTTCTTGATCTCTCTCAGATCTAACACCATCTCTCTTAAATCCAAGGGCCACAAAGGCGGTTCTCATATTCACCAAAACCAACGAATTTATCAATGGCTCTAGCAGTTCTCATGTTCACTAACACCACTAATTCATCAACGACTTTAGCAATATAACAGCAAGGGTAAAATCGAGATAAAAAAATATAACAAGACTTCCTGGTGCATAAAATAGAAACTTAGGACTTAATGGGTAATAGATTCAATTATTGAGATCAGCTAATAAAAAAAACCTTTGATTTTTACATATCAAATTGGGTTGGAAATTATTTTTGCGAGCGTTGGCATCAAAATGGCCCTAAACCTGCTTGGTTAAGCTTAAATAATTTAGGGTGAAGGTATGATGTCAATCAATTTAGATCGTATTTGTTTGGACAAACTGAATTATATGAGATTAATTACCAAACCCCGTTAAATTGTGTACCATATCACATATTTAAATTGGTATTGCATTTTGAAAAGAGATTAAAAATCATATCCAATACAAACATGGCCTTAGGGTCTACACTCGCACAAATATGGATTGGGTCGAATGGTTTGGGCTAAAAATTAGTCCAATATGGTTTGGGCCTTGGGCCTACTCTAACAAGTTAAATTTTTGATATTTTAATTTTACTAATTTAAATTTCAAATTTTCAACTCAATAATAATTCTAATTCTAATTCTAAATAGATTAATGATTCATTCACATAATTTTTACTTCCAAATCCCTTCAAATTTAAAGAGAATTTGGGAAACAAAATTATGTTCTAAATATCGTTTCAGCTCATCTCCACCTAAAGAGAGTAAAGGTTGAAGATTTGTTGGAAAACTGACTTTTTTAAATAATTTAAAAATAAAAAAAATAAAAAAAAATAAAAAACCGTAAAAGATAAGTAAATAATAATTTAATAATTTTTATTTTTTAAAATTAAAATATTTGCTTCCCAAATATCTTTTGAATTTTTTTTAACATGTATCATTATCTTATTTGTTATATAAAAGCTAAAGACAGATCGACTTATCACTATAGGATACGAATGTTTGAGAATGCAAATTCTCAAACTTTTTTGATTATTTTAATTTTTTTAATATAATATATAATATTATTTAAAATTTTTGGAGTTGCGATTGCTATCATCCGCACCTCCTAGATCTGTCCTTGATAAAGGGACCGTCCGAAATGAGATTTTTTTAGCTAAAATGGTTAAAAAGTAGAAACTGCCAATCATATCACTATTTTTATTTTTTTACATGTATTTTTATAAAAAATTAATTTTAAAAAATCATCTAAAGTAACCAATTTTCAAATCTGCTCAAAATAAAAATCATTTTTAACAGATCAACCCTAATTCCATTCTCAAACCCTTCCCTTGCCCTGTAATGGTTCTTCCATCTCCTCTACTCTGGCCTCGTGCAGTGTTTCTTAGATTTTACGTTGACAAATCTCGAAGTACCAAGTGTGATCGGAGAGTGGTGATGGTGGTGATGGCGAGAGGGGGTTGAGAGAGATATGAGGTAAATCTGAAGACGAAGATCTCATGAGTCTAATCACGATTTCCAACTTTCCCCTCTTCTATGATTTTGTATCTCAATTTATTTACACAACACACATCATTCAATATTTATGAATTGAATGCTAACAAATATGACTTTGAGGGATTCAACCAATTGCATGAAGTTTGACACTCTGGTATGGCTGGAAAAGGGCGGGTTGGGATCATAGTTCTAAATCGCGGTATCGGGTAATGTAACGGTATCGATCGCGGAGTATCGGTATCGGTAGTATCAACCGGTACGTATCGGGTATTGGGCGTCGCGGCTGTGAAATTTCAAAAATCATCAGCAATCCATCTAAAACTCAATTTTATACATTTTTTTGACTCTTTTAATCTTAATTTATCATATTTTAATCAAAATTTTGAGAGTACCCAATATTTGGCTTTTATCTGCCTAGATTACCATCTTACGTGGTGTTTGGTTAAGTGATTTGGGAAGGAAAAAGAAAAAGATATGTGAAATTAGATGAAATATAGGTATATTTTATTCATATTTTACCTATATTTTTTATTTTTCTTTCTAAATCCCTCTTCAAATTCTCCAGTCAAATACAACGTTAAAGTCTGGATCAAATCACAAGGAAAAAGAACATGCAAAAAGACCTTGGAAAAAACACCTTTTATGGAGCTATATATATTTGTTGTACATGCAAATTTACTTTCCAAGTCATATTATGTTATGTTCTTCCTAGGTTTGATTGTAAAGAGACACTCATGCATGTGTGTTGTTTAAGGGATTAAATAACTCATATTATGTTATGTTCTAAAGTTTGGTTGCAGTGATACTCCATATATCCATGTGTGTTGTTAAGGGAGAGGAGTTTGGTGAGAGTTTGATTTTTGTTGGCTTCTCCAGTTTGTCTAGATTATGTGTAATTAGGGATATCAGTGTTAACATAAACCTTACACTTTAGATCATTTACCATGTGTATTATCAAGAAATCAAGACAAAATGACATACCTGAATCCATTGATGAACGGTTAAACGGAAGCGTGATTATCAATGAACTCTTTGTTATTGATTATGTTATTGCCTTCTAATCCTTTCCCCTTTGGTGTCTTATGTTTCTCCTTGAGAGGATTTAAAAAGAAATATGGCAGTGTTCTTATTTTTTCCACTTGGGAAGGAATAGGGACCATAACCTTTTAAAGGTTGTAATTGGTTTTCAAAATTGAAAGGTTGTAGAAGTTCAAAAGGAATGAAAACCAACTTTAACCAATATGTTTTAATTTCTATTTCTGCCCCTCATAGAAATAGAAATTATACAACTAGTATCTACACATTAGGTCCATAACACATATACCCTTAAGCCTATTAACTAAATTGAATCACTTAAATTGTAGACTTCTTATAAATGATAACACCACATTTAATTATGTGGTCCCATTGAGACATTATCTAACAATCTCCCACTGGACCACATATGTATCCTGAAAAATGTGCTTAACTTTAGTGAGCTCAGAAATTTGTTATCATAACTTGAGGGTATCCAAACAATCTTGTCCATTAACTATATTAATATAGGATCAAAGCGGTCTTCGTTACATCAATCGTAACTCGACCCACCAATGATCACGTATACTAATACAGCTAAATGACATAGATCAATCATGGATGTGTAGCATGGAAATTACATGTGATGTGATCCATACATGCCTATTTCCAACTGGTCCTACTTAACTTTATTGAGATCAATACTTCACAATACGTAACAGAGCGTAATAAACTGAATATTTCATTTCTGCAGAAATTAATCTAATTACATAGATAAAACTCAAGGCTGACATAAAGCAGTAATATAAATACAAACTCCCACTAAACCAGAATGTTCTCAAATAGAACAACACCCATCTGAGCAGTGTGCTCATGAAAGACCTTGGGTGGTAGTCCCTTCGTAAGTAGATCCGCTATCATGGAGTTTGTCCCAATGTGCTCTATGGAAATCTGTCCACTCTGCACTCTTTCTTTTACAACTAGGAACTTGATATCAATATGCTTTGATTTTGTCGAGCTCCTGTTGTTATTGGAATATAAAACTGCAGACTTATTGTCACAATATAACTTAAGTGGTCTTACAGTGCCAAATCTATTGAGTACTTTTTCGATATAGCTCCTTTGTGATAATCCCAGAATACCCCGAGAACGATCTCGGAGTATTTCGATTCCTAATACAAAGGAAGCATCACCAAGATCTTTCATTTCAAAATTCTTAAATAGAAATCTCTTGGTGTCATGCAATAAGTTTATATCGTTTGTGGCAAGCAATATGCCGTCAACATATAAAACCAAAAATATGTGTTTACTCCCACTGAACTTGTGATACACACATTCATCAACAACATTAGTTTCAAAACCATACGAAGTGAGAATTTGATGAAATTTGAAGTACCACAGACGAGAAGCTTATTTGAGTCCATAGATGGATTTAGTCAATTTGCAAATCATATTCTTTAGGTCTCCTGACACAAAGTTTTCTGGCTTCACCATATAAATTGTTTCTTTAATGTCACCATTAAGAAAAGCTGTTTTGACATCCATCTGATGCAACTCAAGATCAAAATATGCAACAAGCGCCATAATTGTCCTAAAAGAATCTTTCGAAGAAACTGGATAGAAAGTTTCTTTAAAGTCAATTCCTTCTTTTTGAGTAAAGCCTTTGGCTACAAGACGTGCCTTATACCTCTCCACATTACCATTTGAATCCCTTTTGGTTTTAAATATCCATTTACAACCTACGGGCTTCGCACCAACTGGTAATGAGACAAGTTCCCAAACTTTATTGTCTTGCATAGACTTATATTCTTCATTCATGGCTTCTAGCCACTTATGAGAGTTGGAACTTTCCATGGCCTGACGAAAGTTGATTGGATCATCTTTCGACATTCCATTTTCTACCTCATGTTCCTGGAGATATACCATATATGTTCACATTAAGTTACCAAACAGATAATCTCTAAATAAATTAATTTAATGACAACATCTCAAGATACCTAGTACAACATTAATACCAAGCCTTTGGGTAGTGATATTAACTGTAAGTGGTATTCTTGTTGTAATGATCAAACATTGACAATAAGTTATGTCAAATAACAAATCTATCTTTTGATTGATTTATTATTCACATTAGGTTTTCTTGACAATTGACACATGTTTATCACCACAAAATGTGTGTGTAATTCTGCCAAGTCTTAATCATGTCTTTGGACCGATAAATACCCGCCTGAGATACACAGACATGAACTTCAAAACATTCCATATAAAACAATCTAGACAAGAGAGATCACTTTTGTGACATCTTGTTTGAATTGACTTATATTGAGAGTGTTAGAAAATTAAATTTCTGTAGACATTGTATGAAATTACATTAAATTTAAAGATTTCTAAATTTGTGACCCCGTATATGTTATATAATCTGCAACAATTCTAATTATATATATACATATATAAATAGAATTGACGGGTCCAAAAACAAATAGTTTTTTTTTTTTACGATGTTCACAATTAAACGATCAAATCGCAAGATATATCTATATATATAAATACATGATGTTCATCCATTTGAGAGAAAAAAAAAAAAAAACTGCCCACCGAATCATTTTACAATTCCAGAAAACAGATTGCCATTTTCACAGAACAAAACAGGAAAAAACAGAATTAACATCCGTAAGAAAATTCAGAATCTGATTCCAGGAAACTAAATAGAATGAATAAAGCATATCAATTCTGATAAGACACATGATATGCATGCTCCGATACCAATTGTCAACATAAACCTTACACTTTGGATCATTTACCATGTGTATTATCACGAAATCAAGACAAAATGACATACCTGAATCCATTGATGAACGGTTAAACGAAAGCGTGATTATCAATGAACTCTTTGTTATTGATTATGTTATTGCCTTCTAATCCTTTCCCCTTTGGTGCCTTATGTCTCTCCTTGAGAGGATTTAAAAAGAAAAATGGCAGTGTTCTTATTTTTCCCACTTGGGAAGGAATAGGGACCATAACCTTTTAAAGGTTGTAATTGGTTTTCAAAACTGAAAGGTTGTAGAAGTTCAAAATGAATGAAAACCAACTTTAACCAATATGTTTTAATTTCTATTTCTGTCCCTCATAGAAATAAAAATTATACAACTAGTATCTACACATTAGGTCCATAACACATATACCCTTAAGCCTATTAACTAAATTGAATCACTTAAATTGTAGGCTTCTTATAAATGATAACACCACATTTAATTATGTGGTCCCATTGAGACATTATCTAACAATAAGTTGATTCTCGAATATAAAAAAATAAAAAATTAAGACTAAGAAAAATGAAAATGATATATATGAAATATAACACAATTTATTCATATTTCACTTATATTTTTATTTTTTAAATTCTTAACTAAATTCATAATCTAAATACAATTTTAATTTCTATTGATATACTTTTATGAAAATAAAAGTTAGTACTATACATGATAAATGCATTCGAGTCTAGAAAACCATCTATGAGAGTAGAATGTCAAAGGTTTGGTGTAAATTATTCTAAAAAGTTAGGTGCATGCTAAATCCACCTACACCACAACACACCTTTTCTAGATCCTTCTTTCCATCGTCACATTATCAAACCCCAAAAACTGTGAAACTCATTCCGGCGAATTCCCTATTTTATTTTCTTATTTTATATAATGTTGTATGAGAAGAAACACATAAAAAGATAATTTAAAAATTATGTATTTTTGTATCAAAATTTTTAAAAAAAAAATCATAAAATCTTTTAATTGGTGAAAAAAATTATAAATTTTGATATTATAATACATTATTTTTAACATATCATTTTTCATGTCAGAAAAACAATTTGAGACGAAAAGAGCGTAAGATAGAAACAACATTTGATCGTTTGGCATATACCATCTACACCTTGATATATTGGTGAAAAAAATATACATACATATCAATTGATTTTGGGGGGAGTTACGGGCCGGTTCTTTGGACCGAACTTAATTCCTACAAAGTCCTAACCCAAAATAATTAAACACATCTTCTATTTTTACCCCTTACATTCAGTTGAGTGATTTTACCTTAAATCCAAACATACATATCTCTCTCTCTCTCTCTCTCTCTCTCTCTCTCTCTCTCTCTCTCTCTCTCTCTCTCTCTCTCTCTCTTCTCCTTCTATTTCTGTCACTAGCACACCATTTCCTTTTCCTCCATCACCAACCATCATCTCATTTTCCTTCGTGGCCATCACCGTTGCTCCTCCCTCATCATTCATCTACTAGCTTCAACACCGTAATCTTTCATCATCGATCTACCATCTCTGACATCATTGTTGCCACCATCTTCTTCATTACCAATCTACCATCTTCGACATCGTCGTTGCCACCATCTTCCTCCATCACCAATCTACCATTTTCGACATCATCGTTGCCACCATTTTCCTCCATCACCAGTTTGGGATGCCAAATGTCCAATTAGTGCATTGAAAGGTGTTGTTGATTTTCTATAGACCTGTAACTGATCTAATAAATTTGTTATTAATTTAGTGATAAATTTGTTACTTAATTTATGAATGATAAATTTGTTACTTAATTCAGTGATAAATTTATTGTGATACCCCCTCTCTCTCTCTCTCAAATCAAGTATAGCTATTTGTAATTTTTTTAACAAATTCATCAGTGATAAATTTATCACTGGTTTAAACAATACACCCATCTCCATTCATGTCGATTTTCTTGATCTCTCTCAGATCTAACATCATCTCTCTTAAATCCAAGGGCCACAAAGACAGTTCTCATGTTTTCCAACACCAACGAATTCATCAATCGCTCTGGAACTCATCAGTGTCAACACACCTCATCTCCATTCATGTCGATTTTCTTGATCTCTCTCAGATCTAACACCATCTCTCTTAAATCCAAGGGCCACAAAGGCGGTTCTCATGTTCACCAAAACCAACGAATATATCAATGGCTCTAGCAATTCTCATGTTCACTAACACCACTAATTCATCAACGACTCTAGCAATATAACAGCAAGGGCAAAATCGGGATAAAAAAATATAACAAGACTTCCTAGTGCATGAAATAGAAACTTAGGACTTAATGGGTAATAGATTCAATTATTGGGATCAACTAATAAAAAAACTTTTGATTTTTACATATCAAATTGGGTTGGAAATTATTTTTGCGAGTGTTGGCATCAAAATGGCCCTAAACCTGCTTGGTTAAGCTTAATTAATTTAGGGTGAAGGCATGATGTCAATCAATTTAGATCGTATTTGTTTGGACAAACTGAATTATATGAGATTAATTACCAAACCCCGTTAAATTGTGTATCATATCACATATTTAAATTGGTATTGCATTTTGAAAAGAGATTAAAAATCATATCCAATACAAGCATGGCCTTAGGGTCTACACTCGCACAAATATGGATTGGGTCAAATGATTTGGGCTAAAAATTAGTCCAATATGGTTTGGGCCTTGGGCCTACTCTAACAAGTTAAATTTTTGATATTTTAATTTTATTAATTTAAATTTCAAATTTTCAACTCAATAATAATTCTAATTCTAAATAGATTAATGATTCATTCACATAATTTTTACTTCCAAATCCCTTCAAATTTAAAGAGAATTTGGGAAACAAAATTATGTAGATGCAGCCATTCTAAATATTGTTTCAGCTCATCTCCACCTAAAGAGAGTAAAGGTTGAAGATTTGTTGGAAAACTGACTTTTTTAAATAATTTAAAAAAAATAAAAATAAAAATAAACCGTAAAAGATAAGTAAATAATAATTTAATAATTTTTATTTTTTAAAATTAAAATATTTGCTTCCCAAATATCTTTTGAATTTTTTTTAACATGTATCATTATCTTATTTGTTATATAAAAGCTAAAGACAGATCCACTTATCACTATAGGTTTGAGAATGCAAATTCTCAAACTTTTTTGATTATTTTAAATTTTTTAATATAATATATAATATTTTTTAAAATTTTTGGAGTTGCGATTGCTATCATCCACACCTCCTAGATCTGTCCTTGATAAAGGGACCCGTCCGAAATGAGACTTTTTAGCTAAAATTGTTAAAAAGTAGAAACTGCCAATCATATCACTATTTTTATTTTTTTACCTGTCTTTTTATAAAAAATTAATTTACAAAAATCAACTAAAGTAACCAATTTTCAAATCTGCTCAAAATAAAAATCATTTTTAACAGATCAACCCTAATTCCATTCTCAAACCCTTCCCTTGCCCTGTAATGGTTCTTCCATCTCCTCTACTCTGGCCTCGTGCAGTGTTTCTTAGATTTTACGTTGACAAATCTCGAAGTACCAAGTGTGATCGGAGAGTGGTGATGGTGTTGATGGCGAGAGGGGGTTGAGAGAGATATGAGGTAAATCTGAAGACGAAGATCTCATGAGTTTAATCACGATTTCCAACTTTCCCATCTTCTATGATTTTGTATCTCAATTTATTTACACAACACATATCATTCAACGAAACATTTAAATTGTGTTTAGTTCATAAATTCATATAAGAATTTAAATTTTAAAAAAAAAAAAACAAGAAGGGAAAAAATGTGTGAAAGATAGTTATATTTTATTCATATTTTACCTATTATTTATATTTTCTTTTCTAAATTTCTATTCAAATTCATAAACCAAACATAGCATTTGGGCCTAGTCTAACAAATTAAAGAAATATAGCTGATCTTGATCCTAACCAAGCAAAGAATTTGCTAACTCTTATGTTGTGTTTGGTTGGGGGATTTGGAGAAGGATTTGGAAAGGGAAATGGAAAAGGTAGGTGAAATGTGAATATATCATGCCTATATTTCACATAGTTTCACACACTTTTTCCCTTTCTCTTTCCAAATCCTTTCCCAAATCTCCTAACAAAACACACCATTAATAAGATTTGCAGGATGTATCTTTGCGTGGAAAAAAAAAATGAGAAATTAAGATCACAACATCTAATTAAGCAATTATCTCATCATCCCTGCAAGTTCTGATTTTGATCTCGGTTATGTTGTTCTCACCCACTTTTACAACGTCACAACATTCACTTCTTCCAATCTACAAGATAGACAAAAAGAAAGAGTAAATAATTATGACCCATTCATGATAGAGAGATTGGATAGATAAGTAACAATGTCTTTTTCATATGATAGATTAAATTGTTTTATTTTAAAAAAAAAAATACTATCTTTATTTTCAATAATATTACTCAATGAGGGTAAATTAATTTGTTTCCCAAATATAATTATTTCTAAAATTCCAAAAATACTCCCTTCTGCTATTGGTTTTGAATGGCATTCAAGTCAATAACTAAAGTGTGATAGATCGTATATTTCAATAATGAAAATAAATAAATAAAAATTAAAAATTGAGAACTAAAGTATAACAAACCGCATATATATGAAACATGTTTCAAACTCACCTTAGGGAGCTTTGTCGCCAGCGAGAAGACCCGAACTTTGGAGATAGAATCAGCAGAACGACTCCCACTCAATGAACAAGTTGGTAAACCCCGTGGCTTGGATCGAACATAAGTCAAAACAATTTGGTTGTGCCCTTCAAAACTATCAATGGAACTATCAATGGATTCGAAGAAGAATACATGAGGAGCTTCACACGAATCAACAAAAGGTGGCCACCGTGTGTTGAACATGTAGTATGGTCGGTGTTTGAGATCTAACCATGGCAAAAATGTCTCAAGTGGTCTCTTCAAAACACTTCTTGGCAACACTTTCTCATAAATATGGGCAGAGTAGCCCCATGAAATGGAAAAAGACCAGTTGGTTTGTTTTTGGTAGCAGATGGTTTGTTGCAGCATACGGGACTGGTCGGTTTTCGCAGCTTTCATGAGGTGGTTAACAGATTGGGAACGGTTCATGGTGGGAAAGATAGGCTCTATCTGGTCAAAATGGTGGAGGGAGAGCATTGGAGATTGTGGATGGGATGACAAAAAACCTGATATGTCACCGTGTAGATCAATCTGCATTGTATTACTCCGCACCTTAGTGACTTTTTAACTTCTAAAATTTTTTTTCTAATTTTGTTTTTATATTTTTAACTTTAAAATTATGTTTTCAAATGAGACCTTAGCTAGTGAATGTAAAAAATTAAGATTTACCTGATGAATCCCTCTCTCAGCAGATAGAGGAACGCCCAACTCATCTACACAGTACTGAGTAATCAAATCTGCTGAGTTCAAATACGGATATCTTCTTAGACACCCTTCTAAATCTTTCACCATTGCTGCAACAAGAGGATAACTCAAAGCAAATCCAGCTCCACCAAATCCTTGATCAAATGAGAACCAAATATTTGACATAAAAAACTCTGAATGTCCCCCAATGTAAACATACTTAGTGTGATCATATTTTTCCAAAACATCAACCCAATTGTCCACAAAAAAGAGAGAATCGTCATCCCCCATCACATACCACCTCACCCCCTCATCACCCTCCCTAAACACCTCCAAAATCGCATGCACCATGCGAACCATGATTGGAGCGACATGCTTTGACTCTTCCACAATTTTGGATATGTCATTGGACACGCGAAGAGGCGGAGAAGAGGGCGGCCAGGGGAGGAGGTCATCGGTGGGGTGTGTGTCGAGGAAAAGGTATCCACGTGTTGCGTTGGGGCGCCACCATGACTCGGTGTAGGCCTTTCGATGTCTCCATGCATTGACAGATCCTACAATGCCAAAAACAAGGTGGTTAAGGTTGGTGGGAGAGGAATGATTGGTATGAGGCCGTATGTGTTGGAAGGGGGTGAAGAATTGGGAAGATGGGCAGCTGGATTGGCTGAAAAAGAACAGGTATGCTAAGTAGAGGACTAGTCCTGAAATACCAAGAATTTTGCATAGGTTAACAGCAAAATTATCTAATGAAAATCTGCTCAATTTTATGGAAGTTGTTGAAGACTGCATTGTTAGGATGGCGGAAACAATATGTTGAAGCACAAGGTGGGTGATTTGTATGTCCTGACTTTGTTTTGTACACATATTTATAAATAATTAGGGGGAGTTTTTTAAATAATTTTCTTTTCAATAAACACAAAATAATAGGTTTCACTTAAATTCATTAATGCAAACCTACCACCTTTCTGTCTAGCATAGAAAAAAGTGCTGCTAAATATATAACTTCACATTTTTTTTCTAGAAAAATTACCACATTCCATGGTATTTTTGTCAAGTTATTACAGATTCATAAAAAAGATTATAATTATAGTTATTAAAATTTATGAAATTTATCACTTATTTGTAATTATTTTTTAAAATTTACACTGAAATTAAACAAAAAAAAATCATTTTCTTTAAACCCGATCCATCTAAATCTTTCTTTATTTCTCTTTTCTTTTTTTTGAACTCCACCCCCCACCACTATACATTCCCCTTCCCTAATTTTTTACTTTTAGTCCCCCACCTTTTTCTTTCTTTGTTTTTTTTCTTTAAACACCTACCCTAATATGAACTATACTCCCATGAAAAAATCTTACTCAACTAGCTGGCTAAGCATCAATGCAAGAGTTTGATTTTGTTTACATACATTTTGAGTATGTAAATAATCAATAATGTTAAACACTCAAAATTTTTACTCCAAATTTTATTCAAAACATTAATACGTGGTTCAAATTTATTCAAGTATAGACCCCACAGCACATTAATTCAATTTTTACTACAAATTTATTTTTTGGATAAGAATCGAACCATATTTTCTGGGCAAGAGGACTTATTGATAAATAATATACGTATTAAATTTAAAGAGGATTGTGGTGGTAGGCGGTAGCTAGGATGGGGTAAGATTAATTTTAGGGGCATTTATGCATAGGTCTTAATAGGTAAACTTATTGTCTAATAGGTTTTGTGATAATTAAAGGCATTTTTCATTAAACTATTAAAAAATGTCACTAATTTTTAACTTTCAATGACAGTTTAAAAAAAGTCACAGAAAAATTACTAATTGTAAGTTTTAGCGACAATTTATAAAAATCATAACAAAAAAGTCATTATTTATCAATTTTTAACGACGTATGTAAAAAATTGTCACAAAAAATTATTTTTAACGATAATTTTACTAGGACTAATTAATTTTCAATATGATTTAATGGGAATTAAATCCAACTATTAGAATCTATTAGTAATTTACCCTTAATTTTAATATTGAATGTGGTGGCTAAAAAATTTTTACAAATTTTGAAATCTATTAATGAAAATTGCACCCATAATAAATTCAATTTTGTGAGAGAATCTAGCCTAGACCCAAAACTTGGCTCGCCATAGGTAAATGCATTTAAGCCTACAAGGTGTAAAATGTCAAAAAAAAGTTTGGTCTGTGTTAAACATTTTGTTGTGGGTCAAATCTTTAGGCTATGTTTGATTGCAGAATTTAGAAAATAATTTGGAAAAAAAAAAAAGGGAAGTCAATGTGAATGTGAATGTGAATAAAATATACCTACATTTCAACAAACTTCAAATATTATTTTCCTTTCTCCTTTTAAATTTCTCTCAAAATCTCCCAACTGAACACAACTTTAGGCCTCGTTTGGCAAGTGACTTTTTTAGTCAAAAAGTTAAAAAGTCACTAAAAAAATCAAAAAATTAACAATTCATACCAAAAAGTCAAAGATTCCATTTTCTCTCTACTTTTTACACATTTTTTCGTAAAAAGTCAAAAAGTCATCACAAACATACTAATTTTTTTTACGTCACATTTTAGCTAAAAAGTCAAAATGTTACTAAAAAAACATGTTCCCAAACGAGGCCTAAATTTTATTTGTTGAATTCAAATTATGGATTTTTTTTTTTTTAAAAAAAAAAAATTGTTTTTTGCGGTTATGTAGTCTGATTTCGAAAAGATTTTTCAGTAACTTCTACGAAATTAAAACACCACATGCCTGACTACCAAATAACTTCTCCCTCAACATGGCTTGTTTAGGGCCGAAGTTGTGTTGTGATGCTCATCCATTTTAGGGATTTGACGGTCCCATTTGTTGTATTGAATCTTTAACCATTGATTGCTGAACAATTTGTGGGTTGGGTTGGGTAAAATGACTTGGGCTAAAAGTTGGACTAATTCCAATATTGAGCCATTCTTGAAGTCTTGGATCTTATTTAAAAAACTAAGCCCGACCCATTTCAAGGCTAGAATAAGGGTAGCTAAAAAAGTAATAAGTTATCTTGAACTTTTATTAGAGAACTAAAACCTAACTATGGGGCTTATGATAGGATTGTGCCCAGGCCCATAAATTATACATTTTAGAATTAAATTCCAAATGATTTAGTTGATTGGCAATTGCTAATGTGGGCTTTCTATTTACGTTCAAAAAATGATTAAGTACTTTCAATTTCTATACATTTTGTTTAATTATTTAAAATTTTATATTACTATCAGTACACCTTATAATATTTCCCAAATTACCCTTGAGTAAACCCAAATAATAAATAATAAACAAATTAAAAAAAATGTCAAACTGGCCATCAAAGCATATCTTCAATGGGGAGACAATAATGTGATCAATCCAGGGGATTACTGTTTGCAAAGACAATCTAACTAGGCAATCTTTTTATTTTCATTAATTAATTATTTGTTTCTTTTTATTATTATTATTATTTTGAAGAAAAAGTGAACATAGATTATTAGGGCCCCTACGGTGATCATCTAGGTTTTAATATTGAAAAACAGTCTATAAATTGTTGCTTATTCAATTGTTTGGATTTTGGATTTATACAAATAGAAAAGTGAAAACAAATCGTAAATCCAAACACAATTTAGTGGGCAACATATGGGGATTGTTGTTACTAACTTGTGATAGAATCTTTTTTTTTTTATGTTGTTTAATTCTATCAAAACTTCTACATCAGAGCTTGAAGCTGAGTTTGAATTGAGAATAGCCAAATTATGTGATCATCTTAGAGTGTATTTGTAAGGTCCCAGTATCTCACATCGGGAATGGAGGGAGAGTTTCTAGGCTATAAAAGTAAAAACCTGGACCTTTATATAGCATCGAGGCCTTTTCTTGAGTGGTGAAATCCCTAACAAAACTCCCCAGTTAAGCGTGCTTATGCTGGAGTAGTTCTGGGATGAGTGACTCACTGGGAAGAACAAATCTATGCGAACGTGGCCCAAAGCGGATAATATCGATGACATGTGAAGGGTTTGGGCGTTACAAATGGTATCAGAGCCGACTCTTTGGAGTACCAAGTGTAGGCTCGTAGCGTCTCTCGGTGCATATGGGTGGGCTTGTGAGCTGGCAAGCTACTGCACGGGGACGTGCAGCCTTAAGGGGGGTGGATTGTAAGGTCCCGGTGTCCCACATCGGGAATGAAGGGGAAATTCCTAGGCTATAAAAGTAAAAACCTAGACCTTTATATAGTATCGATGCCTTTTTCCGAGTGGTGAAATCTCTAGTAAAACTCCCCAGTTAAGCATGCTTGTGTTGGAGTAGTTATGGAATGGGTGACCCACTGGGAAAAATAAATCCGTGCGGGCGTGGCCCAAAACGAACAATATCGATGACATGTGAAGTATTGGGGCGTTACAGTATTAATTTTCAAAAACAGTTTAAAAATATATTGAGGTTGTATGGCTCAACTTTAAATTATTTCATATTCAATTGAATACGTTAATTGTTTCAAATTTGGAGAAGTTACACATTATTTTGATTATCACTCTCATTTATTGTTTGATTTTGTTCAAACTTTTTTTTAAGGTTTAGGGTTTCAAAATAATTAAAAAAAACAATGATGTTGATGATAATAGTGAGTTTTTGTAGAGTGGATTAAAATTTTAGAGTGAGGAAGAAGAAGAAGAAAAGAAAAGAAAATAACTTTCATCTCTTGGGAAAGAAGATGCAAAAATTGGAATAGGAATAATTGGTTAGGGCGTACCATAAGAAAAAAATATATTTTATTTTAAGATTTAATATATGTTGTCCTTATTAGTAAATTCACATTAAGATATAATATAAATTAAAATTTATAACTTTGAATTGAGTGTACTGAGACATTTTTGGGATTCAAATTGAATTTCCCTCGCTAATGGGGCAGGTATTTTGAATAACTAAAATAAAAATGCTAAAAAGCATTCCATGGGCATTGTTTTAACGTTGAGAAATGTGTAAAAAAATCTCTTTAAAATATGTAAAAATGATTAAAAATATATATATTGATTTCAGTAAATGTGTATTGTGATCCACAAATATTTTGCCTTTTGCTTGTACCCTATGTGTTTGATTGGGGGATTAGGGGGTGAGATTGGATTATAATCTATTGGAAGTGGATAATTTGACGTTTGTTTTTTATTTAGTCTGCTGAATGTGAAGTTCGGTCAGACTCCTTATCCCCCATATGTGGGATTAAACAATCCTAGAGGGGATGAGATTATTTCCATGGGATTGGTATCTCATGGGATTAATATATGAAGTGTCCATTTTACCCTCATACTATTATTTAGTAAACAATTGAAAAGGGGTAAAAAAGTCTTTTGAACATTTATAAATTATTTTTTTAGTGTTGATAATTTAAAAGTATATATTAACTAAAAAATAAAAAATATAAATTTAATTTAATTAAAAATAATAAATTATAAATTATGGCTTTATAAATTAAATTTTTGTAGTGTTGTTAATTTAAAATTATGTATTAAATAAAAAATATAAACTATAAATTATAAATTTAATTTGATTAAAAATAATAAATTAAAAATCATGGCCTTATAAATTAAATTACAAGGGTAAAATAGTCTTTTGAACATTTATCTTTATCTTGTCCGTCCAACCAAATATTGAATTCACTAAAAATAGTCTTTTCCAAACATCTAATCTCATGAGAAAACAAACACGGAATACACATCCAATCCAACCAAATAGTCCGGGAGATTCACAATCTCAGGATTCAAGTCCGATGGATTCTAATCCCCCCTTATCCAGTTCGTCTAATCAAACACAGATTAGGAGGGGACTGGACACTGTTTGGATTGTAATCCGATGGAAGCTTTTATCCGGCGTTTGTTTTTTTTTTAGTTCGCCGGACATGGAATCCAGCCGGACTCCATATCCCTCATATGAGGGACTATTATATCCTGGGGGGGCGGGATTATTTCCATGGGATAATTTTGAGTATTTTGAAATGACTATTTTGACCCTCTATTATTTTGAATATTTTGCAATTAGGTGGCGAAATGACTATTTTGACCCTCTACTATTTAATTATATTTTATATTTAGTAAAATTCAATAAAATTTAAATGTCTCAATTTAAAAATTAAATAATTTTATTTAACTTTTTATTGATGTTTTATTTATTTAATTTTTTTATAGATGTTTTATTAATGTTTTATTTTAAAATTTTGTTTGTATTTTATTTAATTTCATTATTTAAATTTTAAGAGATGTTTTATTTAATTTCATTATTTAATTATTATTATTTTTTAAAATATATATTTAAAATTTTAATTAAAAAAATAACATATATTTTTATTGATATTTTATTTATTTAATTTGTTAAAAATAAATTTATTTAATTGTGTAAAAAATAAAATAAACTAAATTTTTATTTAATCTAGCTAAAAATAATTAAAATATTAAAGATATATTTAATATTTCTATTATTTAATAAACAATTGAAAAATGATAAAATAGTTTTTTGCTTATTTATCATATCCAGTCCATCCAACCAAATAATGAATTCACTAAAAATAGTTATTTACAGACATCTAATCTCATGAGAAAATAAACACGGGATACATATCCAATCTAACCAAATAGTCCGGGTGATTCACAGTCTCAATATTCAAATCTAATGGATTCTAATTCCCCCTTATCCAGTCCGTCCAATCAAACATACCCTAAGGAGGGGACTATTTACTGTGCGGATTGTAATCCATTGGAAGTATCCAATTCGGCGTTTGTTTTTTTTTTAGTCCGTCACACATGGAGTCCGACCAGACTCCTTATCCCCCATATGAGGGATTTGTCACGACCCAAACCCGCCCCTATGGGTTTAGCACCGTAACCGGCCAGTAATCCGTGATTATCGAAGGCCTGCTTAACGGTCAAACAATAATACAGAGTACAGGGGCATGACGGAAGCCAAAACAGTAAATGAACAATGTCCAATGAGTTGTGACAGTCTGTATGCAAAAAGACTTTTCATACATATATACCATCAGTGCAAAACAGTATGTACAACATTTACAATCATTTAGGACAGGGACTTAATCCATATTGAAACAGTACGGTACAGTGCTATCAGTCTATACAACATTACAAAACAAATACAGAGACAGACGGAGGAAATTAAAACACCCCTAAGCCATAGCTTGGCATGCTCGGAACCTCGCAGTGAGGCACAGTGGTTGGCTTCACAAAAAATGGAGTCTAACCCACGCTCCTAGCTCCGGTCTTGTGCCTGAACACCTACATATATATATAGAAACAGTGAGCTAAAGCCCAGTGAATAACATAATGCGTAAAGAGGTTAAGAATGAATGTCCTTACAGTATTGAAAACAATCATTTCAATCAGTATATCAGTTATTCAGTCATTACAGTTATATGTGGTGCATCCAGTAGCAAAACAGTACAATAGGTCTTATCAGGCCGAACAGTCAGTTGATGGCTATCGTATCAGTAAACAGTAGTGGTTCTAACATGGGAACCGACAGAGATCTCTGTGACAGTAGCAGTACAACACAATAACAGTAGGTTGCTAAGGATGCCATAATACAGTTCACAATTAGGATATCATTCATTCAGTAACAGTATCATTTCAGAAAACAGTACAGTTCAATTGTTCAGAAGATAATCATATTTAAACATATCTTTACACAGTTGTTACTCACAGAGTTCTGGACTACAGATAAGCTAGAGCGCGTCTCTGGATGCCAACCCTACACAGTTACAGAGTGAACACACACTAAGCTATACAGTTAGGAAAATATAACTTAATCCCTATCTTGACTCGGTGTGGTTCTACATCAATATCCTCATTAAGATGCCTTAAACTAGACCTAAGAATGTCTAGGATGGGATGAGGATGCAAAGATGTACTTTAAAAGCATTTTTAGGATTTTTAGAAAACAGGGGTCCCGCTCGAGCGTCGATTACTCTGCTCGAACAGACATGCAGACAAAGGTTTTCGCTCGAACGCAGACGTTACCCGCTCGAGCGTACTGCAAAACAGTCAAAAGTGCTAAATCAGTGAGATTTACGCTCGATTGGGCGCTCAACACCCACTCGAGCGTAAGACACAAGGTCCCACTCGAACGTAAATTACCTCGCTCGAGCGGACCTCAAAACAGTGCAAAGTACTGGGAGCACGAATTTCACGCTCGAGCGCCAGTCACCCCGCTCGAGCGTGAGTTCAAATTCTGGAATTTCCAGATTTGAACCTCAAGCTCAAAATCAAGTTTTAAAACATGAATTTTGATCCTCTTGGGCTAATTTGCTGGAAAACATTTGTAAACTCATAGAACAACATGTTTCAAAGGTCAATTGTAAAACTAAAGCCCCAAAGGAAGATCAATTCAACTCAATTTCAAACTAAATTTCAAGAACATAACTTTAATTGAACATGCAAGACTTTAAACAACTTTCAAGCTTTAAATAATTGCTCTAATGAGCCAATTGTTCCGAAAACAAGATGAATTCATGAACCTTAACTAGAACTTGGACATGCAAGTAACAATTTTCCATGAAATCAACTTAAATTTCAACAATGGAAGCATGCATGCATGATCTATGCTACAATTCAACAAATTAAGCCAATTCTAGACTCAATTCTCTAATTTTGACATGAATCATGCAAGAACAAGCTCAATTCATAGACAAGAGGGTGATTATACTACCTTAGGTCTCCAATGCAAGATAGGGAAGCCCAATTTGCAATCTATACTTCAATTCTTCAAGTTCTCTAGCCAATTCTCCAAGTTCAACTCAATTTCTCTCACTCCTTTACTCTAGTCGGCTAGAACAAGGAAATGGCTGAAGAAAATGTTTTGGTCAAGTGTGTATGAGGCTCAAAGTGTTTAGTTAGTGGGTCACTAGGAATGGCAATGTTGTGATTAAGTCTAAGTTTGTAATTTATCAATAATTAATCTAATTTAAACATACCAAATCACATTTTAATTAGATATGCCATAAAATCACATAAATTCTAATAATCATAAATCATCAATCAATTTCAGATTCGGCCGCCGATAAGGCCTTCACTTTGCAGTTTAAAGCATAAAACATAAACAGATAATTTAACAATCAACAGATAGATATGCATTTAAACTAGTACATTCAATCGATCAGTTCAGTATTTCAGTCGATTCAATTACTTATCATAATCAGTCTCAGTTTAGCAGTAATCAGTGGTTAATCGATAAACAGTGGTGAGAGTTGTTACATGATTACACTATCCGGGAGGGAGGGATGTGAGACAATTTTCATATGATTATTTACTATTGGGATTAGGTGATAAAATGACCATTTTGAACCTCTACTATTTAATTATGTATTATATTTAGTAAAATTCAATAAAATTTAAATGTCTCAATTTAAAAATAAAATAATTTTGTTTAACTTTTTATTGATGTTTTATTTATTTAATTTTTTATAAATATTTTATTGATGTTTTATTTTAAAATCTTGTTTACATTTTATTTAATTTCATTATTTAAATTTTAATAGATGTTTTATTTAATTTCATTATTTTATTAAATTTTAATTAAAAAATAACATATATTTTTATTGATATTTTATTTATTTAATTTTTAAAAAATAAATTTATTTAATTGTGTAAAAAATAAATAAAATAAATTTTTATTTAATCTAGCTAAAAATTATTAAGATATTAAAGATATGTTTAATATTGCTATTACTTAGTAAACAATTGAAAAATGATAATATAATCTTTTGCTCATTTATCCTATCCAGTCCATCCAACCAAACATTCGATTTATTAAAAATAGTCGTTTCCAGACATCTAATCTCATGAGAAAACAAACATAGGGATACACATCCAATCCAACTAAATAGTCCGAGGGATTCACAGTCCCAGGATTCAAGTCCAATGGATTCTAGTCCCCTTTATCCAATCCATTCAATCAAACACACCCATGGGATTAAATGTCTGAAAATGACTATTTTTAATGAATCCAACGTTTGGTTGGATGGACTGGATAGGATAAATGAGTAAAAAACTATATTACCCTTTTTCAATTGTTTACTAAGTAATAGCAATATTAAACATATCTTTAAAATCTTAATAATTTTTAGCTAGATTAAATAAAAATATATTTTATTTTATTTTTTACACAATTAAATAAATTTATATTTTTTAAAATAAAATAAATAAAATATCAATAAAAAAATATGTTATTTTTTTAATTAAAATTTTAAATAAATTTGTTTTTAAAAATAATAATAATAATTAAAAAATGAAATTAAATAAAACATCTATTAACATTTAAATAATGAAATTAAATAAAATATAAACAAAATTTTAAAATAAAACATCAATAAAAAATTATTTAGAAAAAATAATAATAAAACATCAATAAAAAATTAAATAAAATTATTTTATTTTTATATTGAGACATTTAAATTTTATTGAATTTTACTAAATATAATACACAATAAAATAGTAGATGGTCAAAATGGTCATTTTACCACCTAATCCCAACAGTCGATAGTCCCTCCAAAATTGTCCCACCCCCCAGAGTACAATAGTCCCTCATATGGGGATAAGGAGTCCAGCCAGACTCCATGTCCGACGAACTAAAAAAAAAAGCAAACGGATTGAATGCTTCTCCCATATTACAATCTACACAGTACATAGTCCCCCTTCTCCTGCCAATCAAACACACCCTATGGGTACTTATTAGCAAGGCCCTAATTAAAATCCATTCTCAGAATAAAATTAATTGTTAATTAAGATTGGCTTTTTATTAGCCCTATTAATAACCATTATTTGGTAAGATTTTTAATTTGATTATTATGCTTTTTCAAACAAAAATGTTATAGATCTCGAATATTCTACTAAAATTTATATCAAATATTTACATAAATGTGGGTCTCACGTTAGTATAGCTCCCACATCTTTGGGAATATTGTGTCAAATTTTTTGATAAAATATTTTATCACCCTGTCATTGCTCCACTTGAAATCCATTGCATAGCTTAACCATGATTAAAAAAACAAATTTGGACATTTTAATTGTGTTATCAAAAGCACACACCTCAAAAATTTGGACATTTTAATTCTTTTTATGCATTGTTGTACAGTGGCCTTCTGTTTTGATGAATTGCAAAATATATACTATCTAATTTTTTGTTCTATAATATTATATTTACATTTTACATGAAGGATTATATTTTTCATAATATCTTTACTTATTTTATATATATTTTTAAAGAAATACTTATTTAAATTAAAATATTATACAATTTTTCTTCTTTGATAGGAACTTACGATCCTTAATCCGATTCTACAATCAGATCCTGTTGACTTCTTCAATATTTGGCCCGAGACTAACTGGCAAAATTGAATAAACAAGAGGTCAAGTTTGAAGAGGTCAAGTTTGAAGATGTGGTCAGTATGGAAGCTTCAAATCAAAAAAGTTGGTTTGAGTGATGGTTTCAACAGTGAACCCAACCTGACCAACCCGTAAACACCCTTAACCAAGACCATGCCAATATTCACAGCCAATGTAGGTGTTTAAAAAGTTATTATTTTAATGGGTTTTTTTAGTTTTTGATTAATTTAAGAGGTTAAATTTTTTGTGTTTGGGAAGATAGTTAAGTTTTTTTGTAGTTAGATATGATATTTGTGAGAAAAAAAATGAAATGATTATAGATTTGATGTGACATTTTGTCTGATTTTGTTTTTCTTTTTATTTTTAAACTAATTTTGTCTTTTAATATTTTTTTAAGCAAAAAAAACAAAAAAAAAAAACACTTCCCAAACACAATCAATGACTACCAAAACCAACCAACAAGAAACAGTTTATAGCTAATAGAAGCAAACCACCAGGCAACCAAATAAAACACAAAATGGCAAGCAAAATACACCAATTTCAAAAGGCAAACATTGAAAAAACTAAAAGTCACTTACAGGGTTGTTAGCAAAAAATCTGGTCTGAGCCAAATCGACAGATGTGGTTTGACAGAAAATTCAGAATTTCACAAACAACAATAGATCAAGCAATTGTGGTCTGAACGTTCTATGCCTTGACAGATTCAAAGACTTTTTTGGAGGCTGTAATGCGAAGAAACAATAAGGAATAAATTGAAAATCAATTGTTGAACAAGCAAACTTGGAATTTAATCAATAAAATTAAATTTCCAGTTCAATGTACAGGACAATCGATAGAGAATTCTGAGTTACAGAAACTGAACTACAGATGGACTACTCCTAAGTAAGAACTAGGTAAGTTAAGTTACTCCTAATACTACAAGGGTTGTAAATTTGTTTGATCATGCCATCGAACTTCGAATTTTCAGTTTTTATATTGCTGGTCTTCAAACTCCACTGCTGCTCTGCTGCCACGTGTCCCATCATGTAGCCAACTACCTCAACTTCAATGCCCATGATCTCTGCAACTGCCAGTAACTGCTTCTCTGTTACAACTTTTCTCCTTCTAAGAAACATGACACGTATCCTGTATGCCTTGTATGCTAACTTTATGGCTTGATGTCTGGGCCATGTTTGGCCACATTCCACTTCACTACTAGACGAATCAACAACAAAACTGCAACTGCCACGTCTGTCTCTTTGACTATTTCCTTTTTGTCACATGTTCTGTATTCTAGACTTCATATTCACCCGCTTTTCACTTGTAAACTTGTTGAAACTCATGGTCTTTAAACCTAGCATCCGCTGGACCAATTCTCTGCATTTGTTACATACAATCGACAGAGAATATACAATTTTTAGTGTCAACACGGGTACAACTTTAGGAGGATCTTCCTTCTCCTCAGTGGCGTAAACTTACCTTTGTCCCTTGTACCAAACCAAATGGGGAGCCTTTGGTGCATACAAATTTCCGTCTGACAAATTAACGTAAAACCCAATAACATCACCTTCCACATATCCTTCCTCCCCATACTTCTCCCTCAAAGCCTTATGTATCTTACATCCATCAATATCCCTATACCCATAACTATTAGCATCATATCTAACTGGTGCTTGCAAGTTCCCGTTCTTCATCGACCACCCGAGTCTCGTATGCCCCGTCTCATCCAACTTGACAACCTTAATTTCAAAATACCAAACACCTTTCATAACCCCTCTAGTGGCTCTAACCATTCTATACCTTTTTGTACTGCCAACACTCAACCGATCCTCATCCAATTCCACTTTCCCTGCTTGGTAAACCTTAGACAAACAAATTTTCATATCGGGTGAATCATCGGTCTTATCAGGGAATCGAGGAATTGGAGTGATTAACACAATGTCTTCAGTTTGGCCAGTTTGCTTATTATTCTTAGTTTTCTTTTTACCTTTTCGCGATGCCGGTTTGGTCCACACATTGTTGTTCTTCTTCTTGGTCGATTTCTTCACTACTGTTGTTGTTGTTGCCGCGACTGTCGTTCTCTTCGTTGTGGGTTGTGGTGGTGTAGTTGTCACCGCTTCATCAGCATTTGCTAGGGTTTCCTGAGACGTCAAAGAAAAAAGTTGTTTCTGCTTCTTCGACTAAGGCTCTTCTTCATCTTCATCATCGTCTTCATCTTCGGAAACTTTCGTGAATTTTGGAGAATTGCTTAGGTCTTATTTCTCGTATTGATTCAGTTTCTCAATCTGTGGATTGTCTGAGATTTGATCATCATCGTCGGAGAGATCTTCAGAGGCAATTGGTTCCGCTTTGGGATCGATTAGTGGTTTCGTTTCTGTATCGAGAGTTGCGGCGGCGGTGATGGCAATATCATTAATTTCGTTGTTGTTTGATGAATCGCCATCATCGTCCTTAGCTCTGTAAGTGTCCCGAAGGCTATCCATTTTGCATAGGAGACACACTAAGAAAGAAAGAGAGAATTGGCTAAAGGTCTTGTTAGGGTTTGGGAGCTCAAACCGTCATGGAAGAGAGTGTACTATTCTGTGCTTTTTTGTCTAAGAAGCCAGCCAAGTGTTATATAGGGCTGGTTTAGTTTTAAAATGTATTTAAGGGAAGTTCGCCATTTGAATTTTTTTAATTATTTTAATTTGGTTAAAATAATTGTATTTGGGGACACTTTTTCATAAAAAAATTTTCATCTACTTATGTTCTATTTAGTTCATATTATTTTTTTATATTTCAATAAGTTCTATGGATGATATAGTTACCAAAATACCCTAATAATATTCACTTTTACAGTGCGAATGTTCCGTGATGTGAATGTTCACACTGTCAGTGTAAATGTTCACATTATCAATGTGAATGTTAACATGTCAATGTGAATATTCATAATATTCACATTATCAATAAGTTCTATGGGTGATATAGTTACAAAAATACCCCAATAATATTCACATTTACAGTGTGAATGTTCCGTGATGTGAATGTTCACACTGTCAGTGTAAATGTTCACATTATCAATGTGAATGTTAACATGTGAATATTTATAATGTCAATGTGAATATTCACATTGCAAAATATGAATGTTCACATCACCAAATTACTAATCATTCAAAGAATATTTGTAAGGGTAGACATGTCCATAAAATATCTTAAATACGAGAATTATGATTTGATAGATCAAATGCTCAAATAATAGGACTTATTGGAATACAAGAATATCTTATGAACTAATTGAGATATAAATACTTGAAAAAAGATTTTCTAATAAATCTCTTTTATATTTGAGAAGTTGATTTATTTATTTATGTAGTTGATTTGATAGTTGTGAGAGTAAAAATAAAATAATGATACATAATGAGACGGACGGATCCCAGCGGATTGGATTAAAATGGCCTAGTACTATACAAACAAAAAAAATCATACATGATTTTTATACATAATGATATGATTTGTTATATATATATTTCATTTCAAAATGGAACACCATTAAAGATAAATTTATTTATAATAATAATAATAATAATACCATATCATTCCCATCATTTTTTTGTTTAAATTTTATAGAAAAATAAAATTTTCAAAAATTAAAACATAGGGGGGATTTGGGAAAAGGGTTATGCTAAAATAAACAAAATAGGTTAAAATAATTTATAAGATAAAATATGACATCAAATTCATAATTATTTTATTTTTACTCACACAACAATCAAATCAACTATATAAATAAATAAATCAACATCTCAAATATAAAGGAGATTTATTAGAAAATATTTTTTCAAGTATTTGTATCTTAATTAGTTCATAAAATATTATTGTATTCCAATAAGTTCTATTATTTGAACATTTGGTCTATCAAATCATAATTCTCGTATTTAAGATATTTTATGGACATGTCTACCCTTATAAATGCTTTTTGAATGGTTAGCAATTTGGTAATGTGAACATTCATATATTCACATTGACATGTTAACATTCACATTGATAATGTGAACATTTACATTGACGGTGTGAACATTCACATTACAGAACATTCGCACTGTAAATGTAAGGGTTGGTTTGGGATATTTTAAAAAAGTGCACTTTTTGACTTATATGGATTGGGTTTGGGTTGGGTTTGATGTGATATGTTAGAGAGGTGATGTGATTTAAATAAGATGATATGACTTAAATAGGATAGTGACTTTTTAACTTGTTGTATTATATAGTTTATGCCAAACCAACCCTAAATATTATTAAGGTATTTTGGTAATAATATCACCGGAAGTGATTGAGGGCCCGAAATGGGGTGGCCCGAATGCCCCGAAATTCCATTTCAGGTAAAAAAAAAAAAAAAAAAAAGGAAAAAAGAAAGAAAAAAAGAAAACAGTTATCAAAATTGGAAATTAGGGATATTAGGGGCAACTTTTTTAGGGCCACCAATCATTTTCCTAAAATCACTTATAAAACTTATTGAAATATAAAAAAATAATGCAAATTAAATAAAATATAAGTAAATAAAAATAAATTTACGAAAAAATATCTCCAAATACAATTATTTTAACCACATTAAAATAGTTTAAAAAAATCAAATGGCGAACACCCTTAAACACATTTTAAAACTAAAAATAAAGCTTGAGGGCTCGAATTGGCGTCCCCCGAATTTCTGAAACGACGTCGTTTCAGAAATTCAATTTTTTTTTTTTTTTTTTTTTCTTCCTCCAGTCTGAAACGGGGTGAGGGTGAGGGTGAGGGAGAGGGAGAGAAAGAGAGAGAGGGGAAGCAGATCGCGTCGCCTCCACCGTCGATCGCGTCCCCTCCGCCGATCGCCTCGCCTCCGCCTCCGTCGCCGATCGCCGTGCCTCTGCCTCGCCTCCGCCTCCGTCGCCGATCGCCATACCTCTGCCTCGCCCCCGCCTCCAGCCCCATTTTTTAGGCCCCCTCCAGTCCTTCTTCCTCCTCCTCCTTCCTCCCCCGTCTTCTTCTTCCTTCTGCTGTCTTCTTCTTCGTTCCGCTGAAAAAAAAAAAAACAAAACAAAACAAAAGCACAAACGACGTTGTTTTTGTTTTTAGGGGCATTCGGGGGAGCTCAGTTTCGAGCTCCCTGGCACGACTCTAAAACTAAACCAGCCCCATATAACACCTGGCTGGCTTCTCAGACGAAAAAGCACAGAACAGTACACTCTCGTCCATGGCGGTTTGAGCTCCCAAACCCTAACAAGACCTTTAGCCAATTCTCTCTCTCTCGGTGTGACTCCTCTGCAAAATGGATAGCCTTCGGGACACTTACAGAGCTGAGGACGATGACGGCGATTCATCCAACAACAACGAAATCAATGATATTGCCATCACTGCCGCCGCAACTCCCGATACAGAAACGGAACCACTAATCGATCCCCAAGAGGAACCAATTGCCTCCGAAGATCTCTCCGACGATGATGATCAAATCTCAGACAATCCACAGATTGAGAAACCGAATCAAGACGAGAAAGAAGACCTAAGCGATTCTCCAAAATTCACCAAAGTTTCCGAAGATGAAGACGATGATGAAGATGAAGAAGAGCCTCAGCCGAAGAAGCAGAAACAACTTTCTTCTTTGACGTCTCAGGAAACCCTAGCAAATACTGATGAAGCGGCGGCAACTACACCACCACAACCCACAACGAAGAGAATGACAGCCGCCGCAACAACAACAACAGTAGTGAAGAAATCGACCAAGAAGAAGAACAACAATGTGTGGACCAAACCGACATCGCGAAAAGGTAAAAAGAAAACTAAGAACAATAATCAAACTGGCCAAACTGAGGACACTGTGTTAATCACTCCAATTCCTCGATTCCCTGATAAGACCGATGATTCACCCGATATGAAAATTTGTTTGTCTAAGGTTTACAAAGCAGAGAAAGTGGAATTGGGTGAGGATCGGTTGAGTGCTGGTAGTACAAAAGGGTATAGAATGGTTAGAGCCACTAGAGGGGTTATGGAAGGTGCTTGGTATTTTGAAATTAAGGTTGTCAAGTTGGGTGAGACGGGGCATACGAGACTCGGGTGGTCGATGGAGAAGGGGGACTTGCAAGCGCCAGTTGGATATGATGCTAATAGTTTTGGGTATAGGGATATTGATGGGTGTAAGATACATAAGGCTTTGAGGGAGAAGTATGGGGAGGAAGGGTATGTGGAAGGTGATGTTATTGGGTTTTACATTAATTTGCCAGAGGGAAATTTGTATGCACCAAAGGCTCCCCATTTGGTTTGGTACAAGGGACAGAGGTATGTTTACGCCACCGACGGGAAGGAAGATCCTCCTAAAGTTGTGCCCGGTAAGTGACTTTTAGTTTTTGCAATGTTTTCCTTTTGAAATTGGTATATTTTGCTTGCAATTTTGTGTTTTATCTGTTTGCCTGGTGGTTTGCTTCTATTATCTATAAGCTGTTTCTTGTTTGTTGGTTTTGGTATTCATTGACTGTGAACATTGGCATGGTCTTGGTTAAGTGTGTTTATGGGTCAGTCAGGTTGGGTTCCCTGTTGGAACCATCACTCGAACCAACTCTTTTGATTTGAAGCTTCCATCAAATGATGACGGCTTCAAACTTGACCGCTTGTTTATTCGGGTTTTGCCAGTTAGTCTCAGGCAAGGTTGTCAAATATTGGATCATTGGAGGGGTCAATAGGATCTGATTGTAGAATCGGATTAAGGATCGTAAGATCCTACCGAAAAAGAAAAATTGCATACTATTTTAATTTAAATAGACATTTCTTTAAAAATATATACAAAATAAGCGAAGATGTTGTGAAAAATATAATCCTCCATGTAAAATGTAAATATAATATTATACAACAGAAAACTAGATAGTATATATTTTGCATTTCATCGAAACCAAAGGTCACTATACAACAATGCATAGAAAGAAAAAGAATAATACTTTAACAAAGTTGGGTTATTTATCAAAAAAAAAAAAAAAAAAAAAGATGAAAACTCAAAAGGGCAACTTGGCCCAACGGTAAGGTCTTCCGTTAGCATCCTTGGTGATGCGGGTCCAAGTCAAGAAAATAGCCTCTTCAAAAATTGGGGTGAAGTTGTGTATGCCCTCCCTAGACCCCGCTAAGGCTCAGTTTGTTCTTTCGGTTAGTTCGTTTTCCTAAATTTTTGTAATATTCGAAATGTTGATTCCCTAGTTTGCTATTTTTTAGTATATTTTGTAAGTTTGATTCAATATGGCTTATTTTTTATTCATTTGATCCGCGTAAAGTTAGTATTTAGACAACAAATATAAAATATACAACAAAAATAGCCCATATAATACAAATCAAGGCTTATAAATTGGATCAGGGTATGATCGGGATTCCACAATCCTATAAGATCCTACTACCAAGATCGCCTATAAGGAATTTTTTTACATGATCTAGATCGATTGTGGCTAAATGGATCACAAAATCCTAGGATTGTAAGAGTTAGACCAGGATTCTAATGACCATGGTCGCGGGTGGTTTTCACAAATCACAGCTAGGAGAAAAAACCTCGGACGCATATCTAAGAAAGAGGAGATATGAGAGAGAAATAACTCACGCACATTGGAGAGATCTGAGAGACCATTGATCACAACCACTGAACCAGTGATCACAACCACCGCTACGATAGATCAGCCAATGCTAGTGCCTCCATCGATTTGCTAGAGAGAGATCTGAGATATAGGAGATTAGAGAGGCTGAGCTTGTGAAGTGAGCCACCATTTCCACCATCATTGATGTCGCAGTGCGATGGTTGGGTTTATGAAGAGATTTGTGATGTCAATCGTAAGAGAGAGAAAGAGATAGACGGCTGGGTTTGTGAGAAAGTGATGGCTTTTTTTGTGTTCTCTAGGTTTTCTTGAACTAAGGAATGAGAGACGGCGGAAACCTAGAAGGCAGAGAGAAAGATGAGACTGAGAGGTTAACCCTTATTTTTGTAACTTCAGCGTCCAATCTAATAATGACATGTGGCCAACCTTATTAATTTGTCATTATCTTTTGTTGGGAGATACAGCTAAATGTTATCTCATAATCTAAATATCCAATCTGTGAAAACCAGGCAGATTAACTCATTTATTTATGTATTAAATTCGGTTGTTTGGTATAAACGGGTCAATGTGTCCAAATCGGACGCTGATTGACCACCCGAGATATTGGAACTCTAAGGAACCGCTGCCGACCGTTCAGCAGTGCAAAATCAACCTTTGCATGTCGAGTTAGTCGGTTTTTCAGATATTTAAACAGCCCTAGTCCTGGTTGTGTATCTTGTTCAACTGTTAGCTGTAAAACGAGGTGAACTCATCATGTCATGGATGGTGTTGTAGAAGTTTCAACATGTGGAACTGAGGAAGAAGCTTAGGGGAAATCTGGATTTTTTTCCCTGAATGGAGAGAAAAGAATATACTTTAGTGGAAGTAGTGGACAAGTAAAAGGTGTCAATTGCCTATGGTTGTGTTAATGTTCTAAGTAGTTTGGAAATATATATTGTACACTGATATTTGTTTTTTTCCTTCGAAAATTTTAAGCAGCAACTTTTCTTTTTTCATTAGTGCAATTATTTTTTTTGGTATCACTTCATTTTCATTTGTTATTTTCAAGATTATTTTGCCTCAGTTTTCTTTGTGTAATTTTAAGTCTATACTATATAATATATTATGTGCATATCAAATGATAATAATGTCATTCTATAATAGTTTTTTTATATTTCATTATTCAATATGTGAGAACAACTACCATATATATAATTGATATTTATTACTGGAAGATCTCTTATTTTAAGGATTTATCTTTGAATGCCTAAGCATCATATGCGTGTAATTTATGTGTAGTTATGGCAGTAGAGGCGGTGCAGTGGTGGTTTGGTTTACATATGTAACAGAAAGAAAAATAGAGAGAGGGAGAGAGAGAGAGAGATAGGAAGCTTAAAGTGAGAATATGAAAGGAAAAGCGAAGAGGCAGAGGGGTTAAATTCAAGTGGTTTGAATGGGTAATTTTGTTTGTTTGATTATCCGTGAATTTCGAACTTGCGGCTTCACTGGGTGGAGTGAACATTGTTGATCGAGAAGATTTTTCGGCACAATTCATCATGTTTTCATTATAATCAGGAATCAGGAGTACAGGGGTTTAAGTGCAGGATTTAAAAATTTAGGGGATGTAGCTGTTTTTGGGGAAAAGTATAATTGGTAAAGTGAATTTCCCCTATTTTCTTTCTTAGTTTTATTGTTGATCTCTTTCCACAAAGAAAAATAAAAATCCCTGGAAGGCAGATATGTATATATATATATATTTTGATAAATAAGGCAGATATATTATATCCTTTTGAAATTGTTTAAAATGGTCATCAGTTTGCCATAATATTATTTGTCACTATAGTTTGCCACAGAGTTGAAGGGGTGTACAAGACCCAAGCTTAGCCATGTTTGCAAGTGTTTGGCAGAGCTCTCCTGAATACTGCAATCGTGTTTAAGCTGGCTCGATATAACATTTGAGTGGCTTTCGCTAAGTATGGTGATGAAGAGTGAGTCGACGATTGTCTCAAGGGTTAGCTGAGAAATTGCAATTGAAGTTATCCTATAAATGTAGGGAGGGGATCAAACCGATGTCACCTTGTAACCAATCACCCTTGGGCAAACTTATGCCAAAGTGTGAGCTTTTGAATCCCTTACACTTCTTTGAGGCACACTTATGCCACCCGGTTCATTGCGGCACAGGCACCTTTAGTCAAGTGTGCATAGAGCACTCAAGAGTGCTTTTTAGTATGCTTTAGACCCAAAGGGGGGGTGCCATTATGTTACAGTTGTACAGTAATTCCTTTTTTCTTTCTTTTCCATTATTTTCTTGTTTCTTTTTAATAGCCTTATGTTGATATGCACTATGTTATATCAGGTTTTATATAGTAGATCATGTTAAAAACTTGATGTCTAAATTTATGAGGTTATGGAGGTCTTATATGGTAGATCATGTTAAAAACTTGATGTCTAAATTTATGAGGTTATGGTTAACTTTTTGAATAACATGCGCTTGAGTTTGAAATAGTTTGATAATATAATGTGTTCAAAAAGCACATGATTGTAACATTTTATCATTGCACACTTAAGAGAGAGGGTGTCTGATTTAGTTGATGCATATGCAAATTGGAAGGATAAAAATATTAATTTAGCTAGCCTCTTAATGGAGTGCTACAATTCAAATTTCTGTATAATATAAAAAAAATAAAAAAATAGCATATTTTGAGTTGTTTCAATTTAACATACTGGGTGGTTTGGAATGATCTAAATAAGTGCATTTTTTGACTTTTTACGAAAAGATATAGAAAAGTAGAGAGGAGATGTGACCAAAAAAGATTAAAAGATAAAAAGTGTATACTTATTAGTACACCCCAAACCAGAATGTATATGCAAGTGAAAATAAATTTTTTTTTTTTTTAAATGTTAACTAAATGAATCCCCATATTTTTTATGTTGAATTAGTTGAATGTACAACACCATACCATTATTATTTTTTATGTTAAGATATTTTTATGAAACATCTTTTTGAATTAGTTGAATGTATAACACCATAGTATTATTATTTTTTATGTTAAGATATTTTTAGGAAACATCTTTTTGAATTAGTTGAATGTATATGAAATTAAATTGAAATTGAAAAGACATTTTTTGTGGTAACTAAGCTAATTGTCTTGATTGAAATGCTAGGACATGTTGAATTGTTATATTCATATTAAAGAAATATTTTGGTAATGCTAACTGTTGGATTAGGACAGGTTGAGTTGTTATATAAGTAAACATTTAAGTAATTCGCCAAGCTAGATATGTAATGGTGGGTAGCCGGTTGCTTTTTCTTTGCAGGAAGTGAAATATCTTTCTTCAAAAATGGGATATGCCAAGGGGTTGCTTTTCAGGATCTTTATGGTGGGCGATACTACCCTGCAGCTTCAATGTATACTCTTCCCAATCAACCAAATTGTGTTGTCAAGTTCAACTTTGGCCCGGATTTTGAATTCTTTCCGGAAGATTTTGGCGACCGCGCTGTCCCAAGACCCATGATTGAAGTTCCTTATCATGGCTATGATGGCAAAGTTGAGAATGGTGCGTCCAGTGAGAAGAAACATTAGCAATACAGCACCTTTTAGCAATTTATGATTGAAGTTCAGAATGGTTTCTTCAGTGAGATGAAACATTAGCAATTGAGCATTTTTAGCATATTTTTCCAATCATGGGTAAAGTTAGGGATGAATTCATGTTTGAATTATATTGTAATCTTGGAAATTTTTTATGTTGTGTCTGGTAAATGAACAGTCCAGTGTTATAAACTCAAATTTTCTATGAAAACAGTAAAAGACTGATTAGTAGACTGCATGTGAATTTCAGAAAGATGTTGCATGACCTCAATAGTGCACTTTACAGTTCTAAATTTGATGTATTACTGGCTGTTATGCATTTTACATTTGCATTTATTGAGTTTTTTTAAATATGATTTTCTTCTCCTTTTCAGCCCTCGATTTTTCCTATTCGGGAGTGATAATATGTACAGTAACTCAGTTGTGCTCTTGCAGCGTTATGTTGTGTATCTGTTTCAGAAAAATATGAGCAAAGACAAATTATCGATTCTTTCTCAACCCTAGAGAAAACCAATTAGAATTTGTTTTGGTGCTCCAGTGACTAGTTTTACATAGCGGATTTGGAACAATAATATTTGCATTAGGTTTTGTTTATTTAATTCTATGATATGAAGTCTCTTTTTTCACTAACACGACCCTCATTCTCTTGACATTGCTTTCTTGCCATTTTGTTTTGGACATGCAATGTTGAGCATATGCTGTTAACCCTAGTACCTGTTTACCGTGACTGAGGAAGAGTGGTTGTGCATCCTAGTCCCCTTGATCTTTTTTTCACTTTTTTTTTTTTTGTTGCCTATGTTTTGTTGGTTTTAATTTCTGAAAATGGATATTTTTTCCTTCCTTTGATTTTGGTCAATTCTTAACTTCTCTCCTGATGGCAGGTAATCCGTTGGCTTCCATCAGGATGCGCCCGACTCTGAAAGTGGTGAAAGAGCAAGATACTGAAGTTTTGGAAGCTGCCGATATAGCCAGTTAAGCGTGAGGAAAATGCTCAGGTTGGTTGATTGCATTTCCAAATGTAAAAAAATTGTAGAAAGATATACTCATCTTAATATCCTGTCTTCTTATAATGGTTAAGGAATTTATATTGCATAAACTTGCTACATAGGTTGGATTCTGTAAGAGTGCCATATGTAGAAAATATTATAGTGGTGGCGGTCCACTGTCAACTTTAAAAATTCACTCGTGTTGCTTATCCTTGACTAAGCTAACTATAGTTAACACTGCAGTGTCTAGTATGCCCGTTCTTACAACACTCACATCTCTTACAGAGGTATGCTAGAAAAGATCAAAAGAACAATGAAGGTGGTCTTAATCTTGAGTGACTCGTTTCTTATACTTCAAGGCCTAACGATGTCAGATTGGATGCCATGGTTGAAGTGGCTGATTTGCTATAAATAGGAGTTCATGAAAATTTATTTTTTAAATAATCAGAAATAATAGTTGGAGCCATAAAATAGATGAAACTCAATATGCTAACACACTAGCAGAGTATATATTCCATGACAATATGGGAAAAAATAGATATATGATTCTAAGTGAAATATATATAGCAAACTATGTTAAGGATTGACTTACCCTTCTTAATTCTTGTTTTTGTCACCATCCTAGTTATTACCAGCACTCTTTGAACAATGTTAGGTGGCCTGAATTTTCATGGCTCGAATATCTCAAAACGACGTTGTTTTGGGTGTAAACGACGTCATTTTGACACATTCGAGCCATTCGGGCCACACAAATTCTGGCCATCAAGCATTTTTCGCACTTCTTTATGTTAGTTCTCATTTTATAGATCAAAATTGTTTTGTTCATATTTTGCTTATCCCCTTTTTTGGGGGGGTTTAGTACTTATTACGCTCCTCTATGTGAAAAGTTCTCTCATGTAAACTTAGACTTGAGGACTTGTTGAAAGGAACTTGAAATTTGAAAGACAAATGCTGGTGATGTTGGTAGGTGGGTAAAGTTGAATCAGTATTGAAATATAAAGAGGGCACACTTGCCTTGTATTGTGGATAATCCAAAATGGAACTTTCAAATAGGTGTTCTTGGGCTTTGCATAGGGGAGAATTAAGTTTTGAAGTTGAAATAGGGTTTACTTAAAACTCCAAGGAGAGAACCTAAGTGGCTTAGATTAGATGAGGTTGGGATGATGAGTTTATGTTGGAGAGTGATGTTGAACACCTTACAAGGTTTTGTTGATGGACTTTTGATTATCTTTCCTGACTTTTGTTTCAAACTGGATGGCAATTTTATACACACAAAAAGAGGCGACATCAAGTTGTTGCCTTCATAGAATAGTGTGTGTGTGTGTGTATGCACACACAAATATAACTTTTTTTCTGTCAAAATTTAATACAGTACTTATAAAAAAAAATGGATGGCTAGGAAATTTTGCGTGTATGCTTTGGACATTATATAATCATATTTATTTAAGTTTAAACTTTACATTATTTTGTTTTTGTTTCTTATTTCTATTTAGTTGAGCTCAAATTTTGTCTTGAGCCTTTCTTTTTGTCCTTAGATTTTGTACAAAGGGTGTACTCCCTTTTAGTAATATGTTCTTATTACTTTCCGAAAAAATATATGGATTTTGAAGGTTAGTGTGCTCCTAGAGCGATTTTCTTGCAATTTATTATTATTTTTTAAAAAAAGTTATTTGGTAATATTGCAATTTGCTGGAGAGATTCCATATTAAGGGTGAAAAAAATGTATACAAAATTACAAATGTACATGAGGAAAATATATTAGTATATATGTACACAAGGAAAATGTTAATTAGTTAAAATTCTTTAGTTTTTTATTTGTGAATCATATAGTTTTAGTTGTGATGGAAGAGAAGTGTTGCACTTTGTAAATATCTATGTAGTTATTCTATTTGTTATTGCAGTAAAATTTTAAATAATTATTTATTGTCATTTTAAGATGTTTGCTTAACCCTTGTGAGGGTTGTGTGGGAATGTCTCCTCCATATCACTACCCTCAATCCATATTCTTCAATATTTCATTTTGTGAGTGATTTAAACTATTCATCTCATAATAATTTGTTTATGTATTTAGCAATGTTTTGATGAAATTGATTTTTCGCATAACATTTTGCTGAGATTACAATATGAATATTTCGTGTTATCATTGCGAGCTTAAGATGAGCCGTTGCTTGGTTAGAGGATAATTACGCACATAGTGCCCAACATATAATATAAATAAATTTAAATGCATCTTGTATTTAAATTATGCCAATTACAAAGGGAAAGGGGAAATGTTAATAATAATTAATAAATGAATTGAACCAATTATGCGTGAAAAAGTTTGCTAAAAAATAAAAATCCATAACAGGTGTCAAGCAATAACATGAACAGGAAACCAATTCCCAAATGTTTTCCCATCATGAATTTTGAATTGAAATTTAAAATAAAAATATATATACATATAAAATATAAAATATAAATTGAATTTGTTTTCCTCTTTATCACCTCTGTTACAGATATATAGATATCTATATTACAACTGTAAAATAAACCAAGCGACTCATGTTCCAATTCGTGAAAAACTTAAATCAACTTTGCACCCATCTTAAAATTCGATAAGTCAAACTTAAACAATTACTACTCAGCTTGACTCGATTTATACTATACTAAAAACAAGACAAGTTTGAGTAGCCCACTACTAGGCCCGTTCGTTTACAGCCCAAAACCACATCATTCATGCATACTCCACAATAACAACGAAATTAACTTGCAAGCCCATGAATGTCTCTAACCAAGCAATAACTTCTCCTATTAGTTTCACTTATAGTACCCAAGTCAAACCATTTCTCAGTAGTTTGACGTACACTAAAAACAATCATATTTTACAGTAAACCTATCTAAAAGAGTAAGTTGGGCTCCACAAAAATTGTAATTTAGGGCTATGTCTATAAATAGAAGCATGATTTGATTGACTGACCGATCCATTGTGTCTTCTAGAGAGAGTGAGAGAGTGAGGAAAATAAAAATAAATCAATCCTCGAGTAAAAGTTTAGTCGAAACAAAACCTTGGGTGCAGAAGGAATATTAACACCATTTCCTCTCCTGTTTCACTTTTGGATTACTCCTACAATAAACACTCAATGCTGCAACTTTAGAAGCATTCCCAACTCCATATGCCTTTCACTGGATCAAATCAAAGTCCAATGAAGCCATACCCCGGTATCACGATGACCTGCAAATAATAGTTAGACAACAGAGTGGACAAGTATTACTTAAAAAATATTTATCCAGATGAGCTTAATTAGGGATGCCTTAAAAAAAATTGCAATCTCATCCCATTAATAATTAATCCATGTTAAGTGGTCATGTGACTCACTTAAAGATGACTTCAGAAAATACACAGAAGAAGACAAAAATACCTCGATAAAACATAAACAGATTGCACATAAAATAAGCCCCATGTTTGTTTAGTCTTAGAATTTGAAAATACCATTCCTTTTTAACACCATAGTTATCAGAATTATATTGGCTATTAGCCTATATTAAGAACCAGTTCAACCAATCAATAGCAGTTTCCTGAGATTCACCAGTTGATTCATCCACTTGTAAGATGCACAGCAAGAAAATTATTTTTAGCACAGAAAAAAGTCAAATATCGTACCTGGATATATTTTTGCATTCAGCTAACTTGCATCAACCTTGGAGGATGACTTCTTTTTTCTCTTGTGCTTGGGCTTCACTGCATCTATTAAAGTCTTCTTTCCATTTGTTTGTCCTCCAGTTCCCACTTCCCCATCTGGAGAAGGAGCCGGTTTAACATCCTCAACAAGTTGGTCTGGTTCTGTTTCAGATGGCTTCTCATGTCTTGATTCTTCTAGCTTCTTATTGGATGTTGACGCTCCTGCACGTCACATTAAAGCACGTTAATTTCTACTTCATCATTGTTTTGTTGAATGTAAAGAAAGTTTAAAGGCAACACCAACATGCAGGAATGAACATAGATCCCAAAACTAAAAATGGAAGCTGTCACAAAAGGCATAAAAAAAACTTTTGAGAACAGCTAAACAAGAGTTTACTTTCTTCCCCAATTGACTTTCTACATGCTGTATGCACATGCGGATAGAATATAGCAGATGTGATTATAAATAATTTATTGATTCACAAAGGGTACATTGCTACAGCAACAGAAAATACAGGTTCAATTGAAGAAAAGCTTGACTAGCTTCTTCATTTTTCAGATATCTAAACCCAAAATTAGAATCAATGGGTTGATGAGTGTCAATATGGACAAAGACGTACAAGCAAGCAAGCCTGTTTACCATGAATGCCTAACAATGCATATTTATGTTGATTTACATAGGTAAGGTTGCATTCATTTGATGTTAATTCCTTCAATTTATGTTTAATTCTGTGGAAATCTCATTGTAAGGAATAACTTGGCAATCAACATGGTGTTAAAGAGCTTTGGAGAGGCTTAGGAGCAAGGAAGAGATGAAAATAAGTTAACGCAGCACAATGGTGGAAGCTTCTAGAGTGCTCTTGCTCCCATATCTAGCAGCCAACAGAAAATTGTCCAGAAAGCATGCCGTTGGAGAATGCTAGAGCACCCAATCTATCACACTAGTCTACTAGGTGCACAGGTGTAATGACAAGAATTGAGAAATAAATACAAGGGCATATAGGAGCAAGGATAAGAAGCAACTGCCACTTCTTCATTGGCAACCATTATTTTTTTAACCACACCACTTGAGATTATATAAAAAAGCAAAAAATAAATAACAATTTTGAAAGACCCCTGCAACATCAAGTGATCACATGCATCTCAGCCAACAAGACAACAATTAAATCCAGGAATATGACTAGGGCCTTCCACGACAAAGACCGACCAACCAAATCAAATAACTAAGTGTAAAGCTCATCAAAAAGCATATAACATTTTCAAAGAAACACTAAAAGATAGAATGGCAATTGTTATGCTATTAGGAATTGTTATAGAATTTAGATACCACGTGCGGCTAGAGAAGTTTTCAATGCATCAGGATCAATTCCCTTCGAGTATGGATCCCTGAAAAAGAAACCAACCTACTTGAAAATGAGAAACCATGTGCTAAGGAGAAATAGTAAAGGAAATTCTACACATAATTTTTCCAGTTTAAAAAGCAAGCATGTGATACAGGGAAGAAAGGACCAACAAACGATAGTTCAAGAACCATCCTGTTGCAACTAGCATAGCAACAAATCCCAAAACTATTATGCCTCTTACATATAAATAAACTGCCTTCACTAGCAAGTGTAATTTCATTTTGATGTGCTTTTTGAGAACCATGGAAACTAGATTTAGGCCTTGCTTGGGAACTAGAGTTTTTAGCCAAAAAGTCAAAAAGCCATTACAAGTTATCAAGTCCTTCTCTCTACTAAACAAGCCACTAAAAAAAGCTAATTCCCAAACACCCCCCTTAGTCTAACAAGCATTTATAAAGCAAGCCCAGTTTGCATTTCATGGCATTTTAAATGTTTTCCCTCACATGACATATAGAATAATTATAAAATGGAAGGACTTGATTTCAATTTGTCAGTTGTCAAACTAGTCAGTTCCATTGTCTACAGCAGCTTTCTAACATCATGCTATGGTAAACAAAATTAAATCTATCATCAACATGAAAATTCAAGCTTTCTAATTTGCATGTTGTTTAACAAGTTAATATGATGTTCCCAAAATAAATTTAAAATGGAGTTCAGTAAATCATAAAGCAAGGTCCTAAATTTTTTTACAGAATAACATCATACCAACTTGAGGGCCCACCAATGAAACTCTTTGAATGGCCATCTTTCACGTTGATTCTGTCTTGCTCAGATGATTGGATTTCACCTTCCATGTTATTACTCTGACTAACACCACATTCCTCTGTTATCAACTTTAATCTTTCTACATGACGCCCTGACAAATCACCAACTCCTTTCTGATCTACAGATTGGTTCTTGGTCACCAACTTAGCACCAGGTTCATTAACATCCAAAGCAGCAGAAGATGAATGACGTTTAATCTTCCGCAATGCCCTTTCGGTGTTGTACGATTCAACCTGCAGAAGTTGACATAGGAAAATTAGGCATGATGAAGATCTATCAATTCAGTGAGTGAGATGGTATCAGAAATGATCACTTTCACAGGAGACAAATGACATCAACATGACCTCTTTTCCGCTCCACACATGAAATGAACTGCTGTGTGAAAAACTGTTATTTCACATTCAAAAAACCAACCCTCATATAATTCTTAATGAAAGCACGTGCACGATGTGTGAACATGCACTTATCTTTAGGGAGTTATCTTAGATATTAGTAGCAGAGCCTTACAGTGGTGGAAGCTCAACTCTTGCATTCACGTATTAAGGTTTTGTGGATTGAATTCAAACCTAAATTCTGCAACTTTCCATAAACCCAACACAAACATGCCCTTATCCAACCCATATGGGTCAGCTAGATCTATCCTTTTTCATCAACACCCTACTGTGCAATGCCCAAGAGATGCTTAGAAAAGGAAAGGAATTTGTTGATATAAGGGAAAAACACACAAGGCATGAATGTATAAAAACTTCATTCTTTAAACTGGGAACTGTTTTTACTAATGAAACATAAATGCAACAGCCAATGGCTTTTTATTTCCTAGGAATCTTGTGTTACAGCCTTGAGTTTATTTTAAGAGCACGCCACCTTCTTAGAAGTGTCCGTGCTTCGAAGATGACAGCAATGACAAAGTCCAAACCCAGCTATATATTTAACCAATCAATAATTTTACATGATGTACAAACCATGCATAATGAAAGAACACATGAATGGAAACAAAATATCCAATAAAAAATTTCTAAAGGGAAAAACTCACAGCATTCTTAATCTTGCTTGTGACATCAGCAGCCTTCACAGAAGCAATTCTTAAACACTGCATAATGACACTCTGCATGACACCCGCTCCTCCAGCTTTTTGAATCGCACAAACATCCCCATTTGTATTAAGTGTAGCAATCATTCTTCCACTCATAACAGCCTCTTCATTATGGGTTGGGTCTATTACCTAGGCAACACTAATTATATTAGAAAGCAAACCTAACATCTGGAACTGAATAATAAATGAATTTTCTTTCATAAGTAGAGACCGAAATACTTTTAGGAGTCAGTTTGCCTACCACAATGTTATCATTACCGAAAAACCCAAAGGTTACTGCTATGGGGAGATGATGTATTATCAAAGGAAGTGGCTCCCTCACCTGTCAAAAAGAAATAAATGTTAAACCACATATACGTTAAAGATGTATAGGGAAGAACAATTCGTGATAGGTACCAAAATGATTTAATAGCCCACTAGGAAAGAGAGACATCTTGTGTAATTACTTCATTGCAAATATTTTTAATCATTAATAACAGCATTACATGGACTAAAGCTACACCAAACATTCTAGCATAGATTCTCAACATAAAATAAAATAAAAAGCATAAGAAATCTCAATAAGCTACACCAAACAAACTCAATTAAGACTCAAATCAATAACAAAATTAGTTACACTGCAGTGAAATCAACTAAAATAATCAAGCTTTAGTAACATTGCCCTTTATAGGCCATAGACATACACTCCAAATTGTGTCTACAGCCAAGTGGCAGCCTTACAAGACCAGGGTGGCAGATCCTGAATGTTTGAATTTTTAACTGCTCTGTTGATTTATCAGAAAATCAATCAATTACAGTTACATGAAAAGATTAGTTGCACAGGTATAAAGAGACACAGAATATATTTTGGGACTACAATAAAGACTTGCTGAATTTGCGAGACAAGCAAGTTTCTTAGGTAATTGAAACATCACATTGTGGGCCTAAAATCAGAACATTCTTACATATGTTTACAGTTATCATTTAAAAAACTAAGGTTAAATGTTTACAACATCAAGTACATTGAAATCTTATTTCTAAAAAGAACATAAATAAGTGAAGCAGCGGACCTCAGGTTGATGAATTATCACTTCCTGACCATCTTCTCCACCTAATGTACATTCAGGCCGCCGGAATGTCATGAGAGCAGCCAAAGCAGCAATATTGGCAGCATCAACAAGATTTCTGTTTTCATGATCAAGAAAGAGGAAAAGATTGTCAGGCTGACATAAAGTCAAAAAAAATAGAAGATATTGACTTGGATTTACAAATATATTACAATTTACCCCCCATTGTCTAGAATGTGAAGATCAAGGCGAATGGCCCACACTAGCTTCCCAGCGATAACACAAAGTGATTCCATGTCTACAGCTCGACTTTCCCTGCAAGATATTTCATTTCAATACAAAACCCTACCGAATATGTTTACAATAGGCATAATAGGAAGTCATTACTTAAAAGCAAGTTTTGCATTCATATGTTATTAACTACTAACTAGTGAATTTAAAACTATAAAATAAAAATTTACAATTTTCAAGCAATTTATGGTTGTGATTCTTTACAAATTGTAAGAATCAACGAGAAAAAAGAAAGAAAAGATCTTGAGCATATTCAAAATAACATGATTTCATTGGATTATTATTTTATTTTTTTTGGTTTGATCAACAACAAAGCATGATTTCATCATAATGAACAAGAACATGCACCGAAATTCCGAAATTTTGGGATCTTTCATGATTGCCAAATGCTTTCATAAGCTCCCGTGTCAAAACTATTTGGAGAAAAAGGCTTTAAGAGCTTAGCCACACAAAAAAATAACTAAATAAATAGAATTACCCTTGAGCATGGCCCATTCCGTTTCTGAAAAATTGAATGTGTATACAAAGATAAGAATAAAAATAAAAAACACCTCAAACCACGGTCTATTATACGTCCCAACTCCACAGCAGCTTCTCCAGGACGACCTGCTTCAAAGGAAGGATCAGCCATTGGAGAGAACTCGGTGAATATTGAAAGGGACCCTTCATTTGGCCTATCTCGATAAGGTTGAACTAGTTGGGAAGTTACAAAACCCATAACATGAGTCTGACCAAGCTGCACCTCTGATGAACCATCTTCCCTGCAAATTGTGGCATAATTTTAAGGCTATCCATTTGCACAATTGTCTCATTTCAACAAGAAAGAAGGGCAATGTCGAAGCCACAATAGCAACAATACCAAATGCAACGATAATAATAAAAAATTTAATCATCCAAGAACTCTAGGGTTTGATTTGATAAACAAAATAACATCATCCATCAAAGCAGCTAGGAGGATTTCACACATACACTGATTATTGAACAAAAGAACTGGGTCCTTAAACCAACCATTCAAAACATTTGGGAGAAGTAGCAGTTGACTAATTAAATCATTGGCAAATCTCTTCCCAAATCAATTGACATACACAAACAAAAGCATCTTAATCTCTAGAGGCTAAAACACAGCTGCACAGCTTTATAAATCTCCATTAACATAAGACAGACTGCCACATTAACAATTCTTACCTACCAAACTTGATAATAAGCCGTCTATAATCAAATGGACGGCGACCATCAACTCTAAGGTCCGATAGTAAAGCAGTCTCGATGAATTTCTTCTCATTGACAGTCATCCGCCAGGTATTAGCCAATCTCTGCTCCATTTTTAATTCTGCAAAAAGTAACCCCCAAACCAAACCAAACCAAACATATTCAACATATACGTACAACAATATACAATGCAAGCAAGCATGCATCCAATACAAATGTAAACAAGTAATTTCTAAATAGTTCTGCACGGCATCTCCAATCCTTGACTCAAACCCTATATATCAAATTTATAAATTTGGCTAAAAATCGCCCTCCTTTATTCAAACTCGTACCAAATTGAATCAAATTTATAACTCTGTCATTACTGATGCGTTTAATCAAAGTTTAAAGGAAAGAACACAATAATTCAAAATATTAGAGAGGGCGGGTTGGGTCAGGGACTCACTGCCTCAGAGGAGGTGGTGGCGGGAAGTGGCGACGTATGAGGAGATTACAGTACCTGGAGTGGTGGCTGCCGAGAGCGCCGCTGCCGGAGAAACTTCGTCCGATACGTCGAAAGGAGTGAGAGGTGAGGCCTTGAAACCAAACGACTGAAGGTGAGAGGTGAGGGAATGAGAGAACCCTAACCCTAATGACAATATATATGTATATATACGGCCTTATAAACCGGCGGCGAGAGGTGAGGCCATCGGCGGCGTGAGCAGGGAGAGGGGTAAGGGGAGGCGAGAGCCGATGTCTCTATCGCTAATCTGATTTGAGAGAGTGTAAGCGAATTAGGTTTACACTATGTTTGGTAACTAGCAGAGAAGTAAATGAATTGAATCCTTCAGTTATTTTTCTCTTATTTTTATTTGAATAAGTAAGAAATCTATACTATTTATCTATCTATCTATCAGCAAATATAGCAGATGCTGACTCTTAATTATTTAATCTTAATTTTTCATAATTTTGAGAGAAAAAAAAAAATAAGGTGGCACTTCTCTCTCACTCACCTTGTTTTTTCTAGCCAAATCCCTCCTTATATATAATTATATTTTTGTTTCAACCTCACACTGCTTCTCACAAAAAAATATAAACAAATGTAGTAAAAGCTCACGGACTCTCAATTATTTAATCCTAATTTCTCATAATTTTGAGAGGGAAAGAAAAATGAGGTGACACTTCTTCCTCTCTCACTTTGTTTTTTCTAGCCAAAAAAGAGAAGAGAAGAAAATTCACATGAAATATATAAGAAAAAAATATATATTTATCACTTTAAATAAATTAAAATTTTTAAACTCTTATCACCTCTTTCTCTTATCTCAATTAAGGTACCCTCCTTTCACGTGACTTCCTCTCTCACATGTCTTTTCCTCCTTATATATAGTTACATTTTTATTTCAATTTTACACTGCTTCTCACAAAAAAATAAAAATATGACTGTATATCTCTTCCAAAAAACTTACCATTATTTGTCACCATCACCTCCATGGCCATTTCATAAGAAAGTCAGAGTGGTACTTCCTAAATGGTCATTCTGTAAGAAAATTAGAAATTGGTATATATGATATAACAGAGGTTGCTATTACTTTATTTTTATTTATTTTTTAAGCTATTTTCCAAGTTTTTTAGTTATATGTTTCACTTAATATATAGACAAATCAATTACTTTTCATAGATTTTTTGTGTGTTTGTATTCCATATGTATCAATAAAGCAATCTGTCAATTTTTTTTGTATATGTTTTTTATTTTATTTTATTTTTCTTATATTTGAGAAAAGTTAGTATTTTAAAAGTTACAATAGTGTTGAAGTTCAAACGATACCTGACTCACAAAGAGAGCAAACAACAATAAATGTTAAGGATAATTGAGAATTACTAGAATAATCAAATAGATGGCTTTTATAGAGGAATTAGGCCATCTCCAACGGTTCATCAAACTTTGCATCAGATTTCAAATTTGGTGAAAAAGTCACTTTTTGGAGCTCCAATGGTTTCAGCAAATTGGTATCAAAATGAGAATGGAACAAAAAATTCATCAAAGTGAGAACAGGCTCCAGATTTCACTATTTTACTGTGCTTTACCGTTGGGGGAGACCAACCAGTCAACCAGTTGGATGTCTAGCCGGTTGACCAACCGGTCAATCAGTTCTCTTTCAAATAGGTAGGTTCAAACAGGTCAAAAGGTTCAAACAGGTTAAAAAACAAATAAAAATTATCCTTATCGGTCGACCCTTCCCTCAATTCTGCATATATTTTGTTCGACAGGTTTGATGCTCACCGTTGGAGAAAACCGTATCAAATTGAGAAAACAACTTATTTTTTACTCAGATTTGGTGAAAAAAGAAATGAACGGTTGGAGATGCTCTTAGAAAGTTTTACCATGTGGAAGAAATTTTAGTTTGGAAGCACGTATGACCAATTTGAGTCTTAAAACAATATGTCAACAAAAAACTTATCAAAGACTCCTATGTAAAGAGAACACTTTTGTTTTTGTTTTCGGTTTTTTTTTTTTTTTTTTTGTATTTTTGTATTTTTGTGTGTGTATAACTAAAATCTTGAATCATACAAATGGTGTATATGAGATGAAGAGTACTGGCGATGTATTCTCTCTATTTTATCCAATCTCTTTTCCATTTAAGTGTTTACTGTTGTTAATTATACTTTAATTTTTTTGGGCACAATTTTTTCTTAGTCCAATAGATATGAGCACACCATTCAGTGTGTTTGGTTTAAATTTTTTGAATTAAGTTTTTTGAAAATTGAATTTTTTGGTTTTTGTATTTTTTTGTTTTTAGTGAATATTTTTAAAATTTTAAACATTTTTTTTTACCTTTTTAGATGTACCTTACTTAGATGTATCTAAAAAGTAAAAAAAATGTGAAAAAATATTTTAAAAAATTAAGAAATACATAAAAATACAAAAAATGTACTGAATTCTTGTATTTTTTTTGTATTTATGGTATTTAGTGAATTTTTAAAAGTTTTTTTTTACAATTTTTTTACTTTTTAGGTGTATTTATGCTAGGTGCGTCTAAAAAGTAAAAAATTTGCATAAAATATTTAAAAAATTCAGTAAAAACAAAAAAACACGAAAAATAAGAAAGTAAAATTTTATGAAAACTGTTTTTAAAAAAATGGAACCAAACATGGTGATTGTTTTTTCTTTTTTGCTAAAGTTTTAGCTCGAGGTCATGTGAGACAAATGGTTAGAACATTAATCTTAGATAATAAAAAATAATTAAAAAAAAAACTAAAGACCAAATAAGAGAGACAAAATTAGTTATATTAATGTATTATTTTGGTACATATGAAAAAATAAAAATAAAATATTTATAAGATGTTCAATCCCTTCCTTTTCTTTTATCTTCTTATATATTATAAGAATGTAGTATGGAACATGAAAGGCTTCCAAACCCTTAATACTAACTTTTCACTTTATTTTCTGCTGGTATTGTCTCAAGTCCCCTTTGCTAATTTTCCTAATTTCTATTTTTAAAAAAAAAATAAACATAACATTAAAAAATTGATATACAAACAGAGAAAGTTAATAAATTTGATCTATCTCGCTTCCGTTATAAATCTTTTTTAATTAACAAATTTGATCCTATCTGTTCAATTAAAATCTTTATTTTACCTTGCAATATCTATTTTATTTTTTTATTTTTTTTGAAGTATAACTAAACAAATCTAATTTAAAATTTTGATTTTTTTATTTGAATTTTTATTTTTTTACAAGAGCTTCAAACGTTCAATAGAAATTTTCAATTTTTAAATTTTTAAAAATAAAAAATATATTTGGCATAAAATGATAAAAAAATTACAAACCCACAAAATATTTATAACCATATATATATATATATATATATATAAATTAAAAATATATATAAACCCATGACAAATATAGATAGATAGATTTATGGCATTCAGTTTATTATTAATTCTTTTTAGCATATATATGTTTTAGACATTAGGGTGATCGAGAAACATCTTATTTATTGTTAGTATTATTTCATTAGTTAGAAATCAAGTTTATTGTTTCAAGAAAAATAGATAAGTTGAATGATAATAACATTTTGTGAATATCTGTTTTTTGAATTATTGTCTTTACTTATGAAATTTGAAAAAATGATCTTTATTCATTATGATTATAATTTTATGACAGAACTCAGAACTTAATGTATTATTAAAAAATTTATATACTATTAGCTCAGTTATTTTTATGTTATATTACCAAAATAAATACTTCAGTTATTTTTCTCTCATTTTTATTTGGATAAGTAAAAAAGAAAAAAAAGAAATGATTGTAATTTTTTTCTTTCTTATCTAGTTAGATTTTATAAGAGAAAAGGAAATAAATTATTTTATGCTATATTACCAAAATAACCTTTTATATTTTGAGGACATATGTGTCAATCATTTATTTCTTTTATTTTTACATGTACAAAATTAATATTATGAAAATATAAGAATTTGTTGATTTTTTTTCTTTCCTAATCTCTTCACTTTTGAAAAGATTGAAAATGAGGGTTATAAGAGAAATGGATTTATTTTCGTTTCTCTCCATTTATCTCTACTTAAGCTATTCAAACAAATAAGAGAAATACATATCTCTTCATTTATTTTATTTTCTCTCCAAATCACTCAATCCAAACATAGTAATTGCCAAGTGATTGGGTGTGTGTGAGTGTGTGATGTGAAATGAATTGTCGAGTCACTTTGAGCCCGAGTTGGTTTTTAAAACCGCCAACCATGCCGATCTGTTCAACCCGTCCCACCAAGTTGTATTATTGTGTTTGGTTTTGGTAGAGGGATTGAAAAAGAGGTTTAAAAAAGAAAACAAAATTGATAGGTGAAATATAAATAAAATATATCTAAATTTTATATAGTTTCACATAGTTTTTTATTTCTTTTTTTAAATTTTTAAAGTTTGTGTTTAGTTAGAAAATTTGAAAAATAAAAGAAAATCTATAAACGAAATGTAAATAAAATATACCTAAATTTTATATAATTTTACACACTTTTCTCTTTTCATTTACAAATTCTTAAATCGTGTCAAAGATGCACAGTTCTAATGGAGTTATTAAAAACCTAAATTAAGCAAAAATCAACATGAACATCAAATCAATTATAAAATCAATCACATAAATGAGATATAAAAATATCATCACGATGTTTATAATTTATTAAATTTTATTATAATATTTTATATAAATTAAATAATAATAATAATAATAATAATAATAATAATAATAATAATGTACAAGTGAAGTAATTGGTGTCAAACTATATATTTCTTGATCGATTGGGCAAATTGTTTTACATGTTTAGTTTTGTAATTAATTTTGTGTACATGTGTAGAATTACTGAGATTATAAAATAATTATTTCTAATTAACGAGCAACTATTCTCTCCTCACAAAAATATTATGTTTACCGTGTATAGAAGTCTAGGAAAAATCGAAGAAATTGAACCAACCATTCAAGATTGATAAAAATTTATGTTTTATTTTGATTTTGAAAACTTTTACATAGAAACAAACTTAACCAACAAAAATATTATATTCTGATGCATCTCAAGTCTTCATAAAAAGAAAGCACAACCAAAATCAAGCACACCCTTCTCACAATCAATGTGCAAGATGATCCTGGAAAATGGTATCAAAGGTTGATTGTCCAAGTGCAGAGCAATAAGCTAGTCCAAGAAACAACCATGAATACCAACCCAATATTGCAACATATTACATGATTTAGAAGAAACATCCTAAAAAACATCCACTAAAGAGGTTAAAAAACATCCACTAAAGAGGTCACGGAAGGGAACCTCAGCAAACAGAATAATAATCATTCACCCAATCAGTTACAAGTCAAAGTACCCAAAAAAAACTTGGCCAAACATTGTTTCTCATTCCAACATAAATCCACAAATCCTTGCATGATTAGAATCTTCTCCTAGGACTTCTTGAACGGTGTCCACGTGGTGATCTGCAATAATACAGACAAAAAAAGGTTTGTGCTTTATGTCTTGATGGAAGGACTCAAACCAATAAAAAATATAAGAAGATTATAAAAATGAATCTGCAAGTGAAAATAAGTACACCAATACACACTGATATTACAGCTTTAGTGACGTTTCAATCATTTTACAGCTATCAGATTTCATGTCATAAAGGGCTCTCACTAGAGAAGTGAATCAAATGAAGTCACGGTGACCAAAAAGATTCAAGTATTGCTATTTGCTGTCTCTTATTTCTCTCTATGAGTTTGATGAGACAATAGCAAAGCACCCCATGGCATCTAATGATGCTCTTTCTAATACCAGTCTATTTCAACATGAAATATTTAATATATGTTTGGTTTTTTGTTGATATGATGTGGTAAAAACAAATTACCTACTAAAATCTGGGAAAGAATTACCAACTTTGTCCCAATACAAGTCATTACCCACAACAAACATCAAAACCGTTAGCGCCCTCACAATGACAAAAGTATATGCACACAATATGAAATTCTTAATACGGAATTCTATAATAATAAAAGGTTATGTACCTGTGTAAATTTATATATATATTAATGGTCCTCATAATACCTTTTAGGATTTGCCATGTTAGTGTCTCAATGTCAAGTAGTATATGTAACCTGTATCTGTGTTTGTGTTACGTAGAACCACATATCCCATGAATCTCACTCAAGGGAAATGTGTGTGAATTCTTGTTTTCTTATGCATGCTCAAATCCACTAAACAAATAGGCTGTGAAGGAATAATTTATTCTATCCATTCAACAGGCGAGGATATATACAAGTGCTTCCCTGTCCCACCTCGTTCCCAGTAATACAAGTCAAACCTAAAAATAAAATTGTTTTTCCCCCTTCATTGTATTCGTTGTCCTGAGAATCCAACCATTGATTCACAGAGATTTTCCATCATAGATTTCAAGTACTTATATTGATAAGCACAAAGATTTAGCAAGGAACATACCTTCTCCTCATATTCCTCCTTTTAAAGGGCCCCTTGCTGAATGCCCAATCAACGTTGATGGTTTGAGTGAGCAATTCAGTTCCATCCATTTCATTTATGGCTTTCTGTGATTCTTCAAAGTTCTCATATTCAATTAGTGCATACCCCTGTAGAACAATATTGCATGTTGAGCAATTCAGTAAAACAACAATTTAGCACAAACCTTACTTATTGATTTTTAATTTTATTTAGAAAAATTCAAGTTTTGGGTAGGCAGACTTCAAACCCACAACCTATCATACTACCAAAACACCCCTTTACCACATGAGTAAAGCCCCATAGAAACTTGTACTGCAAAATACAAGGGAGTAGCCAAAAAAATTGAAACACATCATAAAATTATACCAAACAACATTCAACTTTTGCAAATCAGCAGTCTTCAAAAAGATGAAAGTTAGCTCTCACCCATGAGTTCCTCAACTACTAAATATGTTTCACATGGGAACTACTGATCAAAATATGTCTACACTAGTAGTAGTAGATAACTAGCCATGTTTTGATAGCATTAACTTTTAAAATAAGCATGGCACAAGATACAACGCCCTTTCCATCATCTTTTCCCAACCAATATACAAATGTGTCAAATTTTCAAAGTTCAAATAACCGCATCACATTTACATGGATTCGAGTACGGGTGTCAAGTGCGGACATGTTCAAGAATATGGAACATGATGTTACATGATGTTTACAAAATGAATATGGAACTTTTTATACATAGAACAGGGGTCTTATGTATAAATTTATACTAAACTATTACTTGAGCATATTTCTTGGATACATGTCTAACTAAACATGTAGGACACAATCACACAAATCTCATATCCTAAATCGAGTGTCAAATGGTACTTCACAAATTCAAAGGAATCCAAGTAATACAAAAGGCATCTCAAATTCTCATGTCATTTGAACTTCTTGACTACAGAGCACAAACACATCTCCTTCCTATTATGATGCCATGTCCATGTCCGACATAATATTGACAATCTGATACTCATCAGATGTACAGAGCCACATGTTGAACATGCATTCATGTGTGTACTATTTTCAAATATATACATACATGTGACTAGGTCATGCACCAAGGATGAAGTCTGAATTTTCAATTTTGTACAACAGTATCAACTAAAACAACTGCGAATAATTAACAAGTTAACATAGTTGCTACTTGCAAATAAGGGAATAGTAAACTAATCTTAAATTTAAAGAACAGATGTGAATGAATAAGATAGGATTTTAAATGGATAATAGGCCTGACTAACATACAACTTTTAGTTTATAAGGAATTGCTTTTAGGAGTAATCAAAAAATGCTGAAGCATCAAAGAACAAAGGTAGCCCACTTCAGCATAAAACCAAATCATGAAATGTTTCAAGGAAGGATACTTCTTTTTTATCAGCAACAATCAAATTTTATTGAAAATAAAAGAAGAGGCTTACGAAGAAGTTCTACGAAGAAAGTAGTCCTCCAAATTTTTTTAAAAAAAATAATGAAAACAAAATTACAACTTTCCAATCTCTAGAATTGAAAAGCAAAAGAACCCCTTTTAAGAGAGATAGCACTAAAACCCAAAAAAAGATAAATAACAATGATACAAATTATAAAATACCATTTTACATCAATAACTATCAACTACAATGTCACATCCACACATTACATAATTATGAGAGAATGAATGCATAACTTTATTCTTATTATCCATTATCAAAAAGCGTTTGTCTAACCTTAACAAATCCAGTTCGACGATCAAGATTCAAATGCAAATTCCTAATCTCCCCAAATTCGCCAAATGCATTCTGCAGATCATCTTCTTGTGCCTCTTCATGAACTCCAGTAACCAGAATAATCCATCCTTCAATGGCTGTAAAAATTCACCCACATTAGGACTACTATGTGGATCTTAAAACTTCTCTGTAAATATCAACACAAAAACTAAATCATAGAAAGCTATCTAGCTTTTACATACTGTACATTATGTGATAATACAGATGCAAAGAACTGATCTCCCTGACCTTCAACTCTAAAATATATATATATACATATATATTCAATCTTAAAATTTATATTAAAAAATAACTATAATACAATAATAGACATAAGCATAAACCAAATCAAACAAAACTAAACTGTGTGTCCTAATCAAATGGGTCAGCTACCTGAATCTTTTTTAGCTAGTAAGCTCTATCAAGGGCGACATAATCAAGTAAATTGAAAATTTTATATTTTATTCACTACCACATCACGTAACATCTCTATTTACAGTGATCATATCACTTTTCCTTATAGTTGCACTTATAGGTGTTCATTATACATGACCGAACCATCTAAAACCATCTTCTCAACTTATGATTTGATTTCTACCATTTTCCCAATATATACATTTCTAATTTTATATGTTTCTAGTCTTACCACACATTCGTCTAAACATGAATAGTTATTCTATAAAATTTTCTAGAATTCACCAATCACATAATATCACAAATGAAGTTACTCCAAATATATATATATATATATATATATATGGATATTACATTAATAAAATTAAACCAAAAAAACAAAAACTGAACTACAGAGAGAGGGGGAGAGAGAACAGACATCGTTCAGGACCGGGGCCGCCATCGGAGTTGAGGGAGTCGAAGCGACCGGCCAAGCGGTTGTTACGATCGGCATCAGACTCTTCTTGGAAACCACGGCCTTTGGTCTTCTTGGGAGCAGTGGTGGCGGCGAAGGCGGACGAGCCGCCGGTAATGGCGGACTTGAGCTTTGGGAGAGGAGCCCTAGGCGAAGCAGCGTCGACGTCAACAGTGCCGTCCTCGTCCATGAGATCGTCGTCCTCCGGCTCGAAGTCCACCGCTTCTACATCTGCGTTCGCCATTCTCTCTCTCTCTCTCTCTCTCTCTCTCTCTCTCGGGTAAGGGTTTCTGCGCTCCGAGGGTTTGGATTCGTTTTTACGGATCGGTTTATTTGGGGTAGAACTTTATTTATTTTTGTTCCAAAAAGAAAAAAAAAATTATCTAGTTATTTTAATTTTAATTTTTAAAAAATAAATAATAAAAATCTCAAAATTTTAACCTTATAATAAAATAAATCATTAAATTTTAATTTTATTAATTTAAACCTTATTTTTTATTTAATTTTAATATATACTATCTACCTATTTTAGTTAAATAAAATGATAAAAAATAATATTTTAATTATTAAATTGAACAAAAAATTATATTTTATACATTTTATATACACTTATATTAAATTTAATGACTATGATATTATTTTTTCTTCAATTTTATTTAACAAAAATGGACTGATAATTTAAATTGAAAATAAATCAAAAATTAGATTTTAAAATGATAAAATTAAAAACTCACGGTTTATTTTGTTACAATTATCAAACTTTTTTTTTTATATTAAATTACACTTTGGCTCTTAAAGATTTTTTTCATGCAAATTTATTTATTTATTTTAATTTTAGATAAATTATAATTTACCCCTCCTATCTTTCATCATTTTCTGTTAGTCTTTAATTTTTTTTCTCACTTTGACCTTTCATATTATACTTTTTTCCAATTTTATTACAAATCTAATTTATGTTTAAAATTATACATAAAAATATATTATTATATTAAAATTTGGATTGTGTCAGGTGTGTAAATGATATATAATAAAAAATTTATGACATGTGACTGTCAACTAATCATTTTTATTTTATTTTTTTTGTATAATTTTGAACATAAATTTGATTTACGAGTAAATTAGAAGGGAAAAAAAAAACTTACAAATATAAAGGGTTAAAGTAGACCCAAAAATAAATAAATAAATAATTAAGCGTGAAAATGAAAAATGGCCAAATATAAAGATGATTAAGTGTAATTTATTGGGGGGATTGGAGGGGGGACTATCCACTATTTGGATTACAATCCAAATAGTGTTCCTTATCCGCCGTTTGATTTTTTTTTAGTCCGCCGGACATGGAGTCCGGCCGGACTCCATGTCCCCCATATGGGGGACTATTGTGTCCGGGGGGTGGGATAGAATGTGGGGGACTATTCACTGTTGGGATTAGATGCGAAAATGACCATTTTGACCCTCTATTATTTAATTATGTATTATATTTAATAAAATTCAATAAAATTTAAATGTCTCAATTTAAAAATAAAATAATTTTATTTAACTTTTTATTGATGTTTTATTTATTTAAATTTTTAAAATAATTTTTTATAGATATTTTATTGATGTTTTATTTTAATATTTTGTTTATAATTTATTTAATTTCATTATTTAAATTTTAATATGTGTTTTATTTAAAATTTATTTAAAATTTTAATTAAAAAAACAATATAAATTTTTTATACAGGTTATACAGTATTTTATTAAATCAAATTTAGTGGTTATTTATTTATTTAATTGTGTAAAAAAATAAATTTATTTAATTGTGTAAATAAACAAACACAGTAAAGTTTTGCATGTAAAAAAAATAATGATTTGTTATACAATAATGATTTAAAACAAATTTTATTGATATTTTACTTATTTATTTATTTATTTAAAAAAAAAACGAATTTATTTAATTAAAAATAATTAAAATATTAAAGATATGTTTAATATTGCTATTACTTAGTAAATAATTGAAAAAGGGTAAAATAGTCTTTTGTTCATTTATCCTATCCAGTCCGTCCAACCAAACGTTGGATTCACTGAAAATAGTTCTATCCAGACATCTAATCCCATGAAAAAACAAACACAGGATACATATCCAATCCGACCAAATAGTCCGGGGGATTCACAGTCCCAGGACTCAAGTCCGATGGATTCTAATCCCCCATTTTCCAGTCCGTCCAATCAAACACACCCTTAACTTTTTATAAATAACTTGCACTTTTCATTTTCAAATTGTTGCTCAAATTTTATATTGATTCATCATTTTTTAATTAAAATAATTAAGTGTTCGTAATTTAATTTATATTTTATGGCAAATTACATTAATAGTTTTCGTAGCCTGAAATTTGTGTCACTTTGGTCTATAATTTTTCAATTATGATACATTTGATCCTAAATTTTGAATTTCATTTCAAATAATGACAATTGAATACACTATTGCTCCATTTTAATAACAAAATCGTTAATTTGATAAAATATAAACTAGTTTGACAAAAATAAATGTCAATTTTTTTTGTAATTTTTAAAATTTTACATTTTTAGGTATGTGTTTTGATGATAATCATATAATGAGTGGCTATTTTTGTTGATATTTTTTGATGTTATCGTGTAATATATAGTTATATTTATTGTTAAAATATATATTTGTTATGGTTATCATGTAATGGATAATTATTAAGCTCTTAATGTGTAATTGATATGTTTAATATATGAAATGTTTTTAATTTTGAATTTTTTTATATAATGGATTGGTTTAATAATTATATTACAGTTATCACAATATTTGACTTTAAAAAAAATAAAAATTAATTTAATGAAAAAAATATATATAAAAAATATTTTTAAAAATTATTTATACCATTCCAAAACATAAAATTATATAAAAATGGTATTTTTTTTAAAAAAAAATTTCACCAATTTAATTTTTAATTTATTAGAAAAAAATTTCAAAATATATTATAAAAACCAAACTAAACAAAACTTTATAACTAAGAAAGTTCAATATTATTCATTTAAAAAAGGTTATTAAATTTCAAATAATGTACAAATTAATCAATACAAAATAAATTATATAACAACTTTATTCTTAAAATATTATTTAAAATAAAATTTAAAATCAAATATATTATAATTGTAAAGTTAAAAACTAAAGTAATACAATTTAATTCGCCTATATTCTAATATTACCTCCTTATCACACAATGTTCAAAGAGGGAGGCAGGCCGGGGGGTGGGTGTTGTTGTGAGGAATTGGACAATGCTGTGCCTCCGAAACGGCGTAGTTTCGTGAATATCTTCAAACTAGTCAAGCCCACGTCCGTATGCCAATTTACGTTGCTTTTGGTAAAGAATAATGTTATATGTATCAATTAATATACATGTGGGAACATAATTTTTGAATGACAACACGTGGCCGAGGTGTCACCGAAGTGTCAGCCGAGCTGCTACGTGTCCTGATCATGATGCCGAGATGATCTCGGTTAGACCGAGGTTATCAACGAGAATATCGGAATCCGAGATAAGCGGATAAAGAACAAGAGTCTTAGAATGAGAGGAGACTTCAGTTTGGATAAATATGAGACCCTTAGAGAGCTTATCCTGATCCTATTGGAAGTTCAAGATTAGCAGTAAGTCTGAGTCCATTGGAGTTAGGCTTCCATTAGGACTAGGATTGAGTTGGCTATAAAAGAGAGGCACCCCGATGGATCTAAGGTATGTCTTTTTATGCTCAAGCTAGTGAGTTTAGCACTATTGATTATCTTTGAGAGATATTGAGTACTGACTTGATCGTCGGAGTACTCCCGGATGGCGAACCACCACCGGAGTCTTCTCTTTCTGTTACAGGTTAGTCAGGTGCCATCTATTCTGGCGGTGCTCTCCAGCTGGATACTAAGATTGCAGTGTGGTCAGATTTTCACCCACACAATTTGGCGTCGTCTGTGGAAAAGAAAGGAGAATAAATGGCCATCATCATACAAGATCAACGTAGCAGAAACGACGAGTTTAGCAAAGATGGAGAATGTGTCGACATAAACAGAATGAAGACCCTTCCAGAAGGGACGCAAAGACAGGGGGCATGAGCACTCCCAAGGAGATGACATTCAAGTATAGAAAAGCTCAGCCTAAGTGAGCAAATCCCGGATCCCAGATCCCATAAGACATTATCTCGGCCTAGATGAATAGGTCTGAGAAGAGAATAGCTCAACCTGAGTGAGCAGATCCAAGATTCCAAAAGACAAGAGCTCGGCACTTAAATCCGAGAAGAGAAGAGTTCAGTGAGCAAAATCTCAGATCCTAGAAGATAAAAAAGAAACATACAATTAGGGGGCAGAGAGAAGACAAAGATGTTTAACACTTGTTGAAATTTGTAGCAATTTACAAGTTGAAGTTAAACCGAGATTAATGTTTAACACTTATTGAAATTTGTAGTAATTTACAAGTTGAAGTTAAACCGAGATTATTGTTTAACACTTGTTGAAATTTGTAACAATTTACAAGTTGAAATTAAACCGAGATTAATGTTTAACACTTGCTGAAAATTGTAGCAATTTACAAGTTGAAGTTAAACTCAGATTATTGTTTAACACTTGTTGAAATTTGTAGCAATTTACAAGTTGAAGTTAAACCGAGATTATTGTTTAACACTTGTTGAAATTTGTAGCAATTTACAAGTTGAAGTTAAATCGAGATTAATGTTTAACACTTGTTGAAATTTGTAGCAATTTACAAATTGAAGTTAAACCGAGATTATTGTTTAACACTTGTTGAAATTTGTAGCAATTTACAAGTTGAAGTTAAACCGAGATTAATGTTTAACACTTGTTGAAATTTGTAGCAATTTACAAGTTGAAGTTAAACCGAGATCATTGTTTAACACTTGTTGAAATTTGTAGCAATTTACAAGTTGAAGTTAAACTGAGATCATTGTTTAAATACTTGTTGAAATTTGTAGCAATTTACAAGCTGAAGTTAAACCGAGATCATTGTTTAAACACTTGTTGAACTTTGTAGCAATTTACAAGCTGAGTTAAACCGATATAATGTTAAAACGCTTGTTGAAACTTGAGAAAAGTTTACAAACAGAGTTAAACCGAGATGATGTTTAACGTTTGTTGAAACTTGAGAAAAGTTTACAAGTAGAGTTAAACCGAGATGATGTTTAACACTTGTTGAAATTTGAAAAAAAATTACAAGTCAAGACAAGGTTGTACTGAACGAAGTATCTACATACTTGCCGAGATTACCATGTTGCCAGGACTTGAAAAATAATGAAAGACATAAGTCTTAAGAAGTAAAAGAAAAGTGGCAAATTTTTGAGCAACACTTGTGAAAACATTTGTTACAATGTTTTCAAGTATTAAACCGAGGCTGAGATAAACCGATTAGTGGATACAACCGAGGTGTTACACCCCGAGGAGATTACACAGTTAAGGTGTAAATTGAAGACATGCAAATTATTTTTCCATACAAGAGTAAAAAAAACAACACATCGTCTAGAAAGGATCTGTGACTGCGGCATGAAGCCAACTTCCATAATGTGATCCTAAGTGCAACTTATGTTCACATTAGTGGGCAAGGAGAAGGAATGATAATGTTATCACTTGTTGAAATTTTAAAACAATTTACAAGTTAAAATAGTTGAAGATTGCGAAGTCTATCACTTGTTGAAATTTTTTTAGCAATTTACAAGTTTGGTATAGCCGAGATCACAATAAAAGACGTTTTCCGAGATATGATCATCCGAGATGGCCAACTAGTTTGTTAAAACCTTAGAAGGTTGGGAAAAGTGAAGCATGTATAAAAGAAGGCAAGTACAAATGAGAAAGCAACACTTGAATGCCTCTGTTAAAGAACACACTTGTAGAAATAAAGTACCGAGGTTATGTTAGCCCGAGGTGTCTACCCAATGATAATTCCAAAGTAATGCTTATTCGAGGTGTCTACCTGATGATTATTCTGAAGTGTTGCTTATCTGAGGTGTACTACCCCGAAGTGATTTGCAGGATATATTCGAAAAAAGTTGAAAAAATTCTAAAATATGGGGAAGCATACAGGTAGTAAGCAAAAGAAAGCATTCAATACTTAGAAAAATACAAACATGCATTAAAAGAACCACTTCGACCTGGTAAAGTGATTTATTGTTCAAATACAAAGCAGTGGTGCATCAGCGAACAACAGACATTGTTCAGAAGCAAATAAGTTACATATGCAAAGACAACAAAAGTATAAGAATGATGACCCTAAGAACTAGGGACTAAAGCAAGAACGTCGGACTGATCTGCTTCGACGATTGACGGTAGTTCAGCCTCGGTAATCAGTTGGGAAAGCTTCTCTATTGTTATCTCGACATCTATTTCAAGAAGGGACGTGGTTCTAGGACTATCCAGAAAATAGAAACGAGGGCAAGAATCTGGAAATACAACAAGAAAAGACAAGAAGAGAAAATTTAGAGTCAAGAATAGTGGTGAATCATCAAGAACACTGTGACAGAGTGTATGCAAGGGTACAAGGCCAAGAACAGTGGCAAAAGTGCAAGAAAGTTGTGAACAGTATGTGTATTCAAGACTTGGGCAAAAACAAAATCATGAAATTGACACACTGAGATACATGATTCATGAAATCGAATACTTGAGCAAAACAGCAATGGCAACAAGTAATGAAGCAAAAACTCTTGAAAAGCAACAAAAATTGAAACCAGGAAGAACAGTGGCTTACCAGAAAAAGTGAAGCCGGCATGAGGATCGCCGAAATTAGACGACGACAGCAATCGGAAAGGATCAGCAAAAGCCTCACCGGAGGGAGAGAGTGAAACTGGTTGCAGAAAGCTTTGCAAAAGCAGCAAATAGAAGATTTGAGAGGGTTGATTTTGATCAAAAGTATGAAATGGCGGCAAAATGGCAATTATGGTGCTTGGGACGACGCGCTTGTCAGACAGCGCAAGTAAGTGCGAGACGACTTAATGACGCATATCAGACACAGCTCCGTAGAGGAAAGATGCGTGACGGTTTCGGTTGAAATATTGTACATGCCAGTTTATACGCATGGTGAAACACTTTGAGTTTTTTATTTAATGAAACAAATACCTCGGCTAGGAGGACGGTTTCGGTTGAAAAACTTGGACGAACTTGGTTGTTGGTTCCAAAGTATTGATGAAAGCAGATTATAGGTCTCGATCATATTGAGCCAACGAGTTTTGACTTCGGCAATAGATGATGAAGCAAGCTTAGCCGACGTGCTAAATGGAGGGAATGATATAGGTTCCATCACCTCAGGCTGCCAAGGTAATAGAACCTAGGGGCAGTTGTGGAGACATAATTTTTGAATGACAACACGCGGCCAAGGTATCACCGAAGTGCCAACCGAGGTGCCACGTGTCCTGGTCATGATGCCGAGATGATCTCGGTTAGGCCGAGGTTATCAACGAGAATACCGGAATCCGAGATAAGCGGATAAAGAACAAGAGTCCTAGAATGGGAGGAGACTTCAGTTTGGGTAAAGATGAGACTTTTAGAGAGCTTATCTTGATCCTATTGGGAGTCCAAGATTAGCAGTAATCCTGAGTCCATTGGAGTTAGGCTTCCATTGGGACTAGGATTGAGTTGGCTATAAAAGAGAGGCACCCCCATGGGTCTAAGGTATGTCTTTTTATGCTCAAGCTAGTGAGTTTAGCACTATTGATTATCTTTGAGAGATATTGAGTACTGACTTGATCGTCGGAGTACTCCCGGGTGGCGAACCACCATCGGAGTCTTCTTTTTCTGTTGCAGGTTAGTCAGGTGTCATCTAGTCTGTCGGTGCTCTCTAGCTGGATATTAAGATTGCAGTGTGGTCAGATTTTCACCCACACAGTACATATTAATACAGATGATATGACATTAGTTGTATAGTTTTAAATATTTATAATTTGTATAATAAATATGATCAATATAACAGTAATTGATATATTAATATATACACTAATTGGTACATGTATCATTCGTCAAAACAAGTATGTTGACTTTCATTTGCTGCCAATCATTAATGCCAGATCCGCCATAAATTATGTGATTAGTATTTGAAAATGACATTAATCAATATACAAAAATGATGTAAGGGAAATGATTTAGAGCTCTAAATAATAAGGGGTGTTTTAGCAATATGACTTTTAGCCACTTTTTTAGATTTGTAGCAAAAGATAAAAGTTTTTTTTTTTTGTCTTTTTTTTCATTTGGGAAGTTGATTTTTAGCCAATGGTGAAATTACAATTATACCCCTCATGGGTCAAAATTTGTATCATAGATGAAGTTGTAAATATTTAAAATAAATGGGGGTAGTTTAGTCATTTTATTGTGATTTGACATCATAAACAAATATTAATAAAAAAAGACAAAAGTAACTTTTTACAAACTTTCCAAATTATTTGTCTAAAAAAGCCAAAAACTTAGGCCTAGTTTGGGAAGACTAAATAAATGTACTTTTTGACTTTTTATGAAATATGAGTTGGGTTTGGGTTGGGTTTGAAGTGATGTGTTAGAGAGATGATGTGACTTAAATAAGATGATGTGATTTAAATAGGATAGTGATTTTTTGACTTTTTATCTTTTTTTAATCATGCCAAACTTGGCTTTAGTTAAAAGGCAAAAAGTTACTTTTTACCATTTTTCCAAAATAAGCCTAAACTCTAAATCCACCACTAGTGAGGTGAAAAAAAAAATAAAAAAAAAATAATACTGTGGCACATCATTAGTGATAGCTCTAATTAGTGGTTTCAAACATTATTCAATTATGTAATTGTGGCAATTTTGAAAATATAAACCATCCATTTTGATGAGTGTTTATTTTAAAATTTTAAAATCAAAGTTTCTCACAAAATTGTGTATTGATTTTATGTATAATTTTTATGTTTCTATATTATTACTCATACTATATATATATATATAATTGAATATAGTTGGGCCACGTATGCAAAAATATTATTCAAAATTTAAATATGTAAATAAAATTTGTTTTGCATATAGCCTACAATACTCTAACTTCAACTCTACATCCTAGGTTTTACTTTCATAATAAATTTTGGTTATAATTTTTTAATTCAAATTTTTGAAAATTGCATTTTTTATTTTTCATTTTTTTATAAATATTTTAACCAAATTATTTATTTTTTAGATACATCCAACTTAGATGTACTAATAAAATGAAATACTTATAATAAAAAAAACCAATAAATACATAGGAATACGAAAATATATTAATTTTATATTTTTGTTATTTAGTAAATTTTTTTAAAAAAATTCACAAATATTATGCTGTTTAAACGTATTTATGTTAGGTATATTTAAAATTTTTAAAAAAAATCTTAAAATATTAAAAAAATTCAATAAATAAAAAATATAAAAAACAAAAAAACCCACTATTCTGAAAAGTAGATTCAAATTTCTAAAACCAAATAAAGTAAATATTGTTATGTATTGTGACAACCCTTACCACTGATTACTGCTAAACTATGACTGAACATGATAAGTAACTGATTAGGATGAAATCCTAAACTGATTGCATGAATGTATTATGTTAAATGCATTCTTATCTGTTTGTCATTGATTTATCTGTTCATGTTTTAAGTTTCGAACTATAAATTGAAGGCCTTATCGGCGGCCGAATCCGGAACTGATTAGTGTTTTGTGTTAGTTAGAATTAATGTGATTTTATGATAAATTTAGTTGAAATTTGATTTGGTATGATTAAATTAGATTAAATAAAGTTAAATTACATTAGTTTGGCTTTATTACCAAAACGCCATTAAGTGGACTTTGCTTGACCAATTGTATAGTCTTGATTTACATGTGTTGCATCATTTTGTTCATTTCATCTTGAGCAAAACTGACTAGAGAGTGGGAGAGTTAGTAGAAAACTTAGCTCATCAGGAATTGCCTGGAGAACTAGAAGAAATTGAAGAGAGATTGCCTATTTGAGCTTCTATACTTGAAATTGAGGACCTAAGGTAGGAGAATCACCCTCTTGAACTTGTATTTAAGTTGTATCTTGCACGTTTTGTGGAATATTAGAGTTTTAAAGTCAAGAATTGGTTTAAATGTTGAATTGGAGCTTAAATCCATACATGCATGTTTACATTGTTGAGTTTGGAGTTGATTTCATGGAAACCTTCACATGCATGTCCATATTCTAGCTTTGGTCCATGAATTCAACATGTTTTGAAGGAATTGACTCATTTGAACAAGTATTTGAAGCTTTGATTTCAATTAAACACTTGCATGTTGCATGTTTATCATATTCTTGAGTTTTGTTGAAATTGTGTTTTAATTGAACTACCTTTGGGTTTTGGTTTTGTAAATTGATCTTTGAAACATGTCATATTGTGAGTTCTAAAGTGTTTTCCAGAAAATTAGCCCAAAAGGATCGGATTTGAGGTTTTAAAAGTTGATTTTGAGCTTGGAGGTTCAATTTGAAAATTTCAGATTTTGGACCCACGCTCGAGCGAGGAACTTCACGCTCGAGCGTACACTCTGAGGTCATGCAGTCCGCTCGAGCGAGTAAAGTAACGCTCGAGCGTGAAATGCGTGTATCCAGTACTTTGCATGTGTTTACAGTCCGCTCGAGCGAGGGAATTCACGCTCGAGCGAGGACTTGTGTCTCACGCTCAAGCGTGGATCGAGCGTGATTTTTGTGCATCCAGTACTTTTACTGTAGTTTACAATCTGCTCGAGCGACGGAATTCACGCTCGAGCGAGGACTTGTGTCTCACGCTCAAGCGTGGATCGAGCGTGATTTTTGTGCATCCAGTACTTTTACTGTAGTTTACAGTCCGCTCGAACAAAGGAAGTCACGCTTGAACGGAGATCCTTTGTCTGCATGTCCGTTCGAGCGTAGAAAGCCACGCTCGAGTGAGACCCCTGTTTTCTGAAAATTTTGAAAAATATTTTTAAGTGCATCTTTGCATCCTCATTCATTCCTAGGCCTAGTTTAAGGCATCTTAATGAGGTTATTGATGTAGAACCACACCGAGTCAAGTTAGGGACTAAGTCATTGATTCCTACGTGTGTAACTTAGTGTGTGTTCATTCTGTAACTGTGTAGGGTTGGCATCCGAGAACGCTCTAGCCTATCTGTAGCCCAGTGCTCTGTGAGTAACAATGTTGTAAAGATATATTCAATCATGAATATTTTTTGAATGATCAACTGAACTGCTTTCTGAAATGATATTTCTTACTGAATGAATTCTTGTCCTATTTACGAACTGTATTCGTGGCATCCTTAGCAATTTACTGTTATTGTACTGTACTGCTAATGTCATAGAGATCTTTGTCGGTTCCTATGTTGGGACCACTACTGTTTACTGTTATGATGGCCATCAACTGACTGTTCGGTCTGTTAAGACCTACTGTACTGTTTGCTATTGGATGTACCACTTATGACTGCTATGATCGAATAACTGATATACTGTTCAAATGACTGTTTTAAATACTGAAAGGACATTCATTCCTAACCTCTTTACGCATATGTTATTCACTGGGCTTTAACTTACTGTTTATATATATATGTAGGTGTTCAGGCACCGGATTGGAGTTAGGAGCGTTGGGTTAAACTCCCTTTTTTTCCAGCCAACCAACGTGCCTCACTGCGAGGTTCTAAGTGTGTCCAAGCCAAGGCTGCTTTGGGGTGTTTTGGTTTCAACCTTTCTGTCTCTATTTTGTATAGATTGTATAGACTTATACTGTACTATTATGGTAGGGATTTGATCCCTAACCTGAATGCCTGTATATGATGTATGTACATACTGCTCTTGTTCTCAATGTGAATATGTATGAAAAGTCTTTCTGCATACAGACTGTCACAGCTCATTGGACATCTTTTATTACTGTTTTGGCTTCTGCAAGCCCCTGTACTCTGTACTACTGTTATTACTGTTAAGCAGGCCTTCGGTAATCACGAATTACTGGCCGGTTACGATGCTAAATCCATAGGGGCGGGTTTGGGTCGCGACATGTATACATAAGAATCCAAACAAAAAAAATTGTATATATATAAATAAATAATAATGATTGCTCGCAGTTCAAATTTTTGTTCTTGCATGTATAGTTGAGCCCACACTTATGAATGGAAAATATTTGGGACCTCCTTTTGGGGAGACTCCTACCACCCCCCACAATAATGTGAATCAATAATGTATTTGTATTATTATTTTTTTTCTTTATCTTTCTTACTCGGACCAATCACAAGTGAGTAGGGGTGTGGAAGTAATGTTTTGTGGAGTTTGAATCATTGCTGCTTATGAATATAGATCTCGCACTCATTTTTTTTTGTTGGATAGCTTCATGTGTATAGATTATTAGTCCATAGTATAATTCGATATATAATGTAATTAGATGACTTATTTATGTTATATGTAGTATATTAAAAAATATATAATTGTATTATATACCCAACTATATTGCATTAATCCTAATTTACCCAACTATCTAATTACATTATTTAAAGAATTAAAACCACGAAATGAATTTGGCATTAGTATAAAATAGAGGTTATTTGTTTAAACAAGGCTAGGGCTATAAACGAGTTGAACCGAACTGAGTCGAGTTTTGCTAAGCTCAAACTCGGTTTGTTTACTTGTCAAGCTCGTTTATTGAGCTCAAGTTCAACTCGATAAGTAATTGGATTCGAACTCGGATTGACAATATTTTTTAATATTATTTAAATAAAAAATATTATTTAATGTATAAATAATGTATGTATTATATAATTTAAATAAAGATAAACGAGTTGACTCGAACTCAACTCATTTACTTTCTGAGTCGAGCTAAACCGAACCTAACTTATTCGTGAACAGCTCGATTTATAACCTTAAAGAAGGTAAAAAACAAAAGATTTGACTTCAGGAATGGAGATTTGACGGAATAATTGGAAAATATTTCTAGAGCTAATTAGAGGTATAGCACCCATAGTGTCCATTACCTCACAAATCCATCCTATTCTCCTATTTTAATTAATAAATATCAAATTAAAGTGTCACGTGATATTATTTAAAATGAAAAATAAATTTCCCTACTTACAGAGAATGTAATCATCGTGTTTGAGAAAACAAAAAGTTAATTACATGCATGGCGTGTCATGCAATTATATACTTTCATCAAGTTGTCGGATAAGAAATTCGTTGATGAAGACATTCACCTAGCTGTGATTTGAACCTGACCGGGCATACAATTTCATCAGAGATAGGGACAAATTAATCAAAAGAGTAAGGGTTAATTATACTTCCCTCCTCTAAGATTTTAATAATTATAGAAATCTCTCATATAATTTTAATAATTATAAAAATTTTTCTTACTTTTGAAATAATTATTAAGATTCTTTCACCATTAATCTTTTGTTAATTTATTTAATATAATATATTAATATCATGTACTATGAGTAAAAAATTCAAAGATTGCCTTTATATATTCAAATAATAAATTTCACTTACCTTCCTGAAGTTTTACAACAAATTAATAAAGATCTATGCATTATTTTAATAATATTGAACAAAATTATTAAATTTTATACAATATTTTTAAAAATTTTAAATTGTGAAGACAAGCATATATATAGTAGAATGACCAAAATTACCTTATCTAAAAAATAAAAATAAAAAGCTAACAAATTGATCACCATCAAACCTTATCCTAACAATCCTTTATTTGAAAATTACAAAACAAAATATAAAAGATTTTTATTTTTTAAAAAGACCATTAATTTTATGAACAACTATTTTGAAAGATAAGAGTTTGAATTAAAAATGTAAAAATACATATAGGTATTTGTGTTTTTTTTTTTTTTTTTTTTTTTTGGGTATGAAAAATACATATTTTGAGAAATTATCCCTCTCTTTCCATTTTCTTTATTTTATTTCTTTCATTTTTTTATTATTTATTATATCATTCATTTTTTTGACAGTGTTACTGTAGCTAATAGCAACAGCATATAATTTATTATTATTATTATTATCATTATTTGTTCTTTTCTCTATGCTTGTTCTTCAGAATTTTCATTATTTTTTATTTATATTTTTTTTTATCTTTCATCAATGTTAGCTAGTATCACCCAATACCATAACAACTTATGTAATATGATTTTTTTTTTTGTTTTGTAAACATATTTGTGTATTAAATTTTTTTAAGAAAAATAAACATAATAACATTTCATATTTATAATAAAAAAATTGGCTTATAAAAATTACCAAATGTTACCTCATAAATATGTAAAAAAATTATCATTTTTATCTTTTCACAACCCTATATTATTATCAAATTTTAATTTACATTTTTGAAATTTTCAGACTCCAATTGATGGAATTAAAAAAAAAAGAGTCAATATTTATCACCTTAATAATAAAAATTTAAAAAATAAATATAAAAATGAAAAAATATATAACCACGTTACAATAAATTAAAATTAGATGATAGGAAATGAAAGAAAAATAAATCATTTGAGAATAATAAACTACATTTGTCATTTCTTACATCTAATTAAAACAGAATTTTACTTGACGAAATAAATTAATTGAAAATAATAAAATACTCAAATAATTTGCTATTTATTACATCTAAAATCTATATCTCCATATTTGTTTCTTTCATTTAAATTATTTTTATTAAATTAAATATCAAAATTAATTCAAATAAGAAACATGGATATATATTCTTTCTTAATTTCATTAATGGTTTTTTTTTTTTAACTTATAAAAGTTAAAAAACTTATAGTGGAAAAAAAAATACAAAGTCAAGGAAATACAAAAAAAGAAAAAGAAAAAGAAAGTGTGATAAATAAAATGATAGTTTAATATATAGTTAAATTACATTTAAAGGGTATTATGGTAATTTACACAATCAAATTAACACCGTTTGGGTTAAATTAACGGGAGGGAAAATTTTGACAATATCAAAAATAGTAAAGAAGGTTTATGTAATTATCAAAACTACAGATGATGACCCTATGATTGTCAGAAACTACACGGGAGGTAACTGGAATTTACCCAAAGAATAATAATAAAACACAAATGCTACTGTTTTAGAATTTTCATCACATATGTTTCTTTAATACGATGTATTGGTGTAGTGTAGATTAAATATGAAATGAAATTAAATAATAAATTGATATTTTCTTAAGTAAAAGTTATAAAATTATAATATTTCTGATGATAAAATCTTATAACGTGAATATGACATTATAGTCTTTTACAATCGAAAAATTTTAAATTTCAAAGACTCTTTTGAATAAAATATAACTTATTACGAAGGAGGTATTACTAATTTTTTGTTCATATATTTTGAGTTCAATAACTAATGTTTTTTTTTTGGACAAGAATTAAGGTGGGAAAAGGTCTCTTATTTGGTAAAAAAGAATTTTGTTTAATCACATAATGGACTAGTGAACAAAACTCTTACTTTTTTTAATTAAAATAATCAAATAAATCTAATTAAAAATAATAAAATTTACCACATTTACTAATAAAAATAAAAAAATTTATTCACATACATAACCAAAATGGTCCCCGAGCATAGATCTACGCACTAGAATATTTTATTAAAATTGTCTGCGTCCAACGTGATTTTTTTATGTAGTTTTAATTTTATTATTTTTTGAATATGATGAGCCTCATAATATATACAATAAATCCGATTGTAAATACAAATTTATTATAATGAGAAAAGGTTACTTGTACCTAAATAAATTACAAAATAAAAGATATATAAGGAGTGGGCTTTACTGTGTGAGTTCTATGTTTGATTATTTTTGTGCACGCAGAATTATTATTATATATAATGATCATATAATGTAACATTTTAGAGTGTGCTTTGGTTTAATTTTTTTAATTATTTAGAAAAACTAAAGTCACTTTGTGATATGCCATTTGATTTTTTAAAATTAATTTTCTTATTTAACCAAAAAAATTAAAAGAAATATAATTTTTTTTTCAAGATTTGACCTTTGTGGTAAAATAAACCTTGAGTTTTTAGGCCATTTCCAATGGTTCATCAAATCTTGCATCAGATTTGAAATTTAGTGAAAAAGTCACTTTTTTGAGCTCCAATGGTTTCAGCAAATTAGTATCAAAATGAGAATGAAATAAAAAATTCATCAAAGTGAGAACATGCTCCAAATTTCACTATTTTACTGTGCTTTACCGTTGGGGAGACCAACCGGTCAACCATTCGGATGTCCGCCCGGTTGACCAACCGGTCGACTGGTTCCCTTTTAAATAGGTAGGTTCAAACAGGTTGAAAGGTTCAAACAGGTTAAAAAAAAAAATTAGTCTTACCGGTCGACCAGCTGGTCGACCCTTCCCTCAATTCTGTATATATTTTGTTCGACAGGTTTGATGTTCACCGTTGGAGGAAGCCGTATCAAATTGAGAAAACAATCTATTTTTTACTCAGATTTGGTGAAAAAATAAATGAACGGTTGGAGATGCTCTTAGTGGTGTTTTGGGAGGTTGGTAAAAAGTTGACTTTTTGATTTTTTTAGTCTATTTTATATTTTTGTGAGTAAAAAATGCGAGAGGTGATGCGACTTAAAATAGGTAAAAAGTTAAAAGATGACTTTTTATTTGGTTGCCAAAACACCCCTTATTATTTTTTGAATACGATGAGTATTGGTCTTGTTTGAAAAATTTGTTATTTTAGTTGATTATTTGGCTTTTGATTGTTTTAGGCTTGGTTTGGGAAGTGGGTTGACTTTTTGGCTTTTTGGCTTTTTTGGCTATTTTAGCCTGGGCTAAAAAGTTTGGTTTGGGAAGGGCTTTTTGGCTTTTTGGCTTTTTTAACTTTTTTTGTGAGAGAAGAATGTAATGATTATGGGTTGGATGTGATGTTTTGTTTGTTATGGCTAAAATAGCCTATTTTGTTTTTTGTGGCTAAAATAGCCAAAAAAGCCTGAAAACTAACTTGCCAAACAGAGGCTTAACCTAACTAAAATAGTCCTGTTTGAGAAATTAGTTGGTTTTTTAAGTTGATTTGATAATTGTGAGAGGGAAAATCAAATGGCTATCGGTTAGATGTGACATTTTATGTTGACTATTTAATCTATTTTATCTTTTAATGGGTTATTTAAACCCCAACCGTTTTCCCAAACACTCCCAATATAGTGTTTGTGATAGACTAAAATAGCTAATAAAATAAAATATCCAATCACATCACTCTCTTTATATTTTTACATATTCGTAAAATATCAAATAATCAATTAAAATTATTTATTTTTAAACGGGGCCTATATACATACGTAGAATAGTATTTTAATTATTAAATTCAATATAAATATATATAAAATATCTAAAATAACAATTTTTATTGAGTGCAATGACTAAAATAATTATTTTTTCTTCAATTTTAATTAATGGAAATAAATAAATAATTTAAATTATAAAATTAAAATTAAAATTAAAAATGACAAAATTAAATATTTATTTTGCTAAAATATTGGAACCATGACCCAAAATTAAATTACAGAAATTCTTAGTGTCTCGAATTCATCAGCCTCAAATGGCTCAAAATTTGTGTTTATTAGTCGACTGACCGAATAATCATTCGAACAACCAGATAAAATATTTATTATTTCCTTATCGATCACAATGACCAATTTTTTTACCAAACAACCTGTAAAATAAAATCCAAACTATTGGAGGCAAGTTATTCGTAACATTGCTCATTAAATTATTGAGCATATTCCAAACGCTCCCTAACTCATCATTTTGTTTTATAATAAAAAATTCATTTCCCTCCCTGTCACTTCCCTGCTGCACTCTGTCTCTCTCTCACACACACACACACACACACACACACACACACACACGCACCTGTTCACTCTCTCTCATCGAAGGTTTTGCATTAAAGCCCTACTCCACTCCAGTCATTTTCTCTATGCTTTTCTCATTCTAGAGTTGTAGAAAACCACTCTCACTCCTCACCACCATGGATTCATATGAAGCAACAAAGATAGTCTTCTCAAGGATACAAAGTTTAGATCCAGAAAACGCCTCAAAAATCATGGGTTACATATTCATACAAGACCCTGGAGAGAAAGAGATGATTCGCTTAGCCTTTGGACCAGAGTCTCTCCTGATATCTCTCATCAATCAAGCCAAAACCCACTTGGGAATTTCATCGAACACTTCATCTACACCCTCCACACCTTCCTCTCCTTCGCCTTTCAACAACCCCATGTCGAACCCCAACAACAACAGACCCACTCACCAATTGCCTCATTCTTCGCCTCGAGTCATCGTCCCCAACAATGGGTTTCACATCAACCCCCCTTCGCCTTCTTCGCCGTGGTCTGTTTCTGGGTTTTCCGATCACCGAAGCCCCAGCAATCAGATGAGTCCCAGACCTCCTTCTTCTCTCTCCTACGCTGCTGTTGTCAATGGAACCAGTAATGGCGGTTCTGGTTCGTTTTCACTACCACCGTTTTATAGTAACAGTAATAGTAGCGATTTGAACGATGAGTTCAACATTCAAGTGCGAGATCAACTAGATTTTGTTGTTGATCCGATAATGAGTCCGAGTGGTCGGAGCGATTCGATTCTCTTCCCTTATGCGAACACCGTTGATTCTGCTAATTGCGGTAACAACCACCAGCACCACCATAGGAGGAGTTGTTCAGTGAGTGATATGTTTCTTAGTGGGTCTGAAGATGGAGGATCTGGTTTTGGGTGGAGACCCTGTATGTATTTTGCTAGGGGTTTTTGCAAGAATGGCAACAATTGCAAGTTTTTACATACTGGGTTTTCAGATTCTACTGATTCTTCACCTGCCATTGTTGGTTCGCCGAGCAAGTTTGATGGGTTTGATGAGTTATTGACAATGAAGGCAATTCAGCAGCACAGATTTGCTGCGGCTTCACAGTTTATGTCTGGAGGTTCTTTCCCTTATGACAAATGCATGAACATTATGAATAACTCACCAAGGTACATTAATTTACTGATTTTGAGTATGTTTTAATTGTAGGTATTTGGTGTGGTAATGTTTTTTGAGTGTTTTTTTTGATGGCATTGTTCTGCATGTATTAATAAAGGAGACATTTTTATATGTGGAACCAAGCAATTTGTTTGTTAAATATCTGCTTAGGTTCTGGATTTTTGGATTTGGATTTATTTCTGGTGTCATCTTTATGCCATTGTGTTGCAATGTAGATCTGCGGCAGCGACATTGATGATTGGGGATGAATATCTCAAGTTTGGTCGCTGCCGACCGGAAAGGAATGATTTTTCAGCTATAGGATTCGGAGGAAATGCGAATTCTTGTTCTAGGCAGATTTATTTGACATTTCCAGCTGATAGTACATTTAAGGAAGAGGATGTTGCCAATTACTTTAGGTAATTGATTCATGGTTGTTTGAATCTTTCGATATTTGAAATTCAAATTGAGCATTTTGCTTAAGATAGTTTTGTTTATTGATTTGAAGCAAGTTTGGACCAGTGCAAGATGTGAGGATTCCATACCAGCAGAAGCGAATGTTTGGGTTCGTTACATTCATTTACCCGGAGACTGTGAAGATCATTTTGGCCAAAGGGAACCCTCATTTCGTTTGTGATTCACGTGTGCTCGTTAAGCCGTACAAGGAGAAGGGAAAAATCCTTGACAAGTAGAGACAATTGCTCTAATTCTTTCTTTAGTTTCTGTTTGTATTGCTTACTTTCATTTGTTGAGTTTGCATTGTTGATTGAATGATTGTTAGGAAGCAACAGCACCATCAGTTGGAGAGAGGAGAATTTTCATCGTGTTTAAGTCCGTCTGGGATTGACTCTGGAGAGCCCTACGATCTCCCCATTGGTAATCATACAAGCATGCTTGCTTTTTTCCCCATTTATTATGCAACTCTGTGTATTCAAGCTCCCATTCTTACTTTATACAGGACCAAGTATGTTTTACAATACTCCAGAGATAATGTTGAGAAGGAAATTAGAGGAACAGGCTGAATTGCAGCAAGCTATTGAGCTCCACGAAAGAAGACTTATGAATTTGCAACTTATGGACTTGAAGAATCATCATCAGAGTCATCAATTCCAGACGAACATGGTGCCTAACGTTCCCATTGCCTCTCCTGCTCACCTCCATATTAATCAGAGTCTAGCGTTTCGATCTGATGGTGTTAATCAGGAAGCCTCAGAAGGTTAACTAATAAGAATCATTATCAACAGTCATCAATTTTCATGCATTTTCATTTTTTTTTAATCAATGCTTTTAGGTAGTTTATAACTCACTCTCTCTCTCTCTCGTGTTTTTTTTTTTCTTTTTCCCCAGAGAATTATAGTAGCCCAGCTGCATCCAATTCTCTAACTGTTGCCACTGAACAGCAGGAGCAACATCAACAGCAAGACGCAAAAGAAGCTTGTAATAACAGCAATGCCCATGACAGTGGCAACAGCAAGGAGCAATGCTCCAACCTTGAAGATGCTAATCTCCATGAAAGGTATAAATAAAACATCAATTTCAGATTCAGCTCTATACTGTTTGGGTTATATTCTGCAGGTTGCTTTTCTTTGGATAGTTTTGCATTAGGTTTTCAATTGTAGTTTTTTATTTTTTATTTTTTTTAATAATTTTCAAACTTTGTGTTTGAAATGGGTGCAGTTTAGAGCACATCCTCCCTGATAACCTCTTTGCTTCTCCTACAAAATCAGCCGGTGAACACTATTCTATCTTCACTGCTTCACCAGAAGCCGATGATAGCACCTTAGTAACAACTACATCATCTAACAACATCCCAATGCTGCCCGCCACTTCCACCCTCAATATGGCTTCTCTGTTATCATGTTCTTTCCAAATGCCAAGGTACTACCGCTTCTGCTGCTGCTCTCTTTCTCTCTCTCTCTGACTAGAGTGAGTGAAGTTAATTCAAATTAGTATTGTTGTTTACAAGGTTTTCTTCTGGGCAAGAAGCCATTGAAATGTAGGTGATAGGGGTGACCATGATCAGCATGTTGGGCGTTGACTTTAGCTTGGGTAAGAGACTATCAATGTTGCATTTCTTTGATCATGCTGCTCCATTTTTACGTAATTTGCACAATTTCTAGTTGAATATTGATTCTTGGTAATGTTTGGCATTTTATTTTTTCATTGATGCAGGAAAGTTGAGTAGAGCATATAGAAGGAAGAAAAAGTCATCTAGCTGTATAGCCAAACCATACCATCAACAAAAAAGAAAAAGATCTGTAAGGAAGATCTCCTCAAGATTATTGTCATCATCAATACCATACTCTAGTTACAACTATACATAATGCATACATAAAGGACAGATGAACTAATTTATGGGAGTGGGGTCTGTCTTTATTTTTGTACCCTCTGTAGTTGTAGTTGTAGTTGTAGTTGTGTGCTGGACCACACACAGTGCAATATATATAGCATAACAAAACAGTTGCTAGTAACTCTTGTTATATTGTTAATTTACCTTTTTTTTTTCAAACATTTATTATATATATATATATATATATATATTGTTTATTATCGATACCACACTCTCTTGAGGTGAAAGTGAAAAAAGAAAGTAGGAAAATGTAAGTTACAAAGATCTGAAACAGAACTGTAACTACTACACTTAGCAATCCCAAAAGGGTAAAGAGTGGTGTAAACTTTAGTGGTTAAAAGCTGGTCTTATGTCACTCTTTTTTTTGTTTTAAATGTTCTTGTTATTGCAGAGCATCTGTCATCCAGTGGATCATCACTCAAAAGAAAGAGTGGAGATCATCACTCAAAAGAAATAAAAAAGTTGCTAGTGAGAGACAGAGGAAGGGAAAAAAATGGGGGAGAGAGAAAAAGGATGTTCTTTTAAGTGATTAAAGGTTACTTTAGGGGGACTCTTTTGTCTCATTTTTGGTTTCTTTTAGGTGGAATGAAGGGAGGAGGGCCACACTGTCACATGGGTGCTGACACCATTTGAATGGTATCAGGGTACCAAAGACACTCCTTTCACTTTCAGTCCCTACTGGCCTCAATTCAGATTGGAAAATATATATTATGGGTTTTTGGCCTTTTGTTTTATGGGTAATGCTGCCCTACCCTTATGTTTTGGCATGGTTTTTAATTTATGTCATAGTGGGTACATTTACATGCTATTGAACCCATCAGGGTAGCTTAGAGTATCTCTTTGAAATTGGGTGTTGGTGTGTAAATAGACAAAAAAAAGGGTAAAAGTGAGACTCATCAATTTTGTGTTAGAATCGTTCATTTAGTTTAGAGTATCTCTTTGAAATTGGGTGTTGGTGTGTAAATAGACAAAAAAAAGGGTAAAAGTGAGACTCATCAATTTTGTGTTAGAATCGTTCATTTAGTGAGTGAACGAGTGTTCCATTGAAGATATTAAGGTGTGTGTTGGATAAGAGTGGTGTCCACTTGAGTACGTATAAATGTGTTCCACATGCATGAACGCCCCAATTGACATCCTCTGCTAACATCTCTAACATCTGACCCGACCCTAGTTCCATGTTCAAGTTCAAGGCATCCATTGGAGATGTCCTTAGTGTAGCAGTTTAAGGTTGTCACTGGGACTAATCCTAAGTTAGGAAGTCTTGTGTTTAACTCACTGGTTTTATCTGATATCTGTGACTCATAAGCATCCGGGATTTTACCTTGTAGTAGGGGTAGGCCTAAAGTGACTCTGTCTTGGAGCTTTCTTTGCCATAAAAAAAGAGAAGGAAAAAAATACATGTTTTTTTAATTGATTGTTGCCCTCCAATTGTGTTTAAAATTGCACTTTGACCAACATTGTTGAGTCCTAAGCAGAAAGTACCAAAAGTGGTGTGTGAATGGTGATTGTGTTGTGTGTATTTTAAACTAACCAAATGAAAAACAGTCACGGGTTACTGTAGAATTTCTCTCCTTTGAAGTCAGTGGAGATCCTGCTGTTTCTGTGTCTCTTTTTGATTCTTTTGTACATATGCCCAGACAAAACAGAGCATTATACAGAAAATAGAAAATTGGTTATTGGGCCCCACCCTGCTTTGTATCTATCTTGCATATTATACACGAAGTGCCTGTTTGGCAGAGCTTAATTACAGCTTATTTCAGCTTTCAGCTTAATTTAAGCTATTTTGATGCGTTTAGTTTAGCTTATAGCTTATAGCTTATAGCTTTTTGGAAGTCAGAAATCAGTTTATTCTTTGAGTGGGGCAGAAGATGCTTTAAGAATAAGCTGGAAATCAGCTTAAGCTGAAAGTTATAAACTATAAGCTGTTGAGGCATAAGCTATAAGCACTTTCTCACAGCTCTACCAAACAGGGCAGAAATGTATATTGAAAAATGATTTATAAATTTCTTATAAAAAACAATGATGTTGTCTCCTCAATGATATTTTTAAAAAATATGAGGAAGTTATTTTATTCTGTGTGAAAATTTTATGCAAAATTTTTGTTTTTATATCATTATTTATGTATATTATATGTTGTTTGCTGGAGCAATCTATGGTATGAAATTTGACATTGAGAGATTTATAGCTGGCAATTTATAAAGTTCACTTGATTTGTTGAATTTTGTGTGGTTGATTCACTTTATATGTGAAATTTTTTTAAGTGTGACTGACATTGCCAGGCCAGCATCATTCATACAATAATATAGCTGGCTGATTTGAAATTTCTCTACTTGATTGGCGGGGAAAAAAATAAAAAATCATAGGCTATGTTTGGATGTTTGATTTATGTAAGGATTTTTACTTCATTTTTTATCTCATTTTTTTGCCCTTTTCGTTTACATATTGCCTAAAACGACTATTCTCGTTTCTTACACTTTTTTTTTTAAAAAATAAATTGAAAATACATTGATAAATAAGTTTTTTTTTTTTATTTAAAAAACAAGTGCAATTAATAAATCTTGTAAAATTCTATCAGTCAATACATTGTGTCAAAAAGTATGTATTTTAGTCAAAAAGTAAAAATATTTCACTTCATTAATCTCATAAATAAGCTTCTAAAAACAAAACTAGGAAAAATTATGCACAAGTGAAATCTTTCTAAAATAATTATTGTTCCATGAAAAGTTTATAATTTTAATTATTAATTTTTTTTTAAAAATTTTCTATTAATCTAAAATTACTTTTACAAACTTCCACTCATTTGTTGTCTCTCTCTAAAGAAGAAGAAAAAAAGAGAGAGCAGAGTTTGCAACATATATTCTAGGATCGGCCCAACTCGACTAAATTGATCCAACTTGATTGATTTTGGACGGATGCGTGCCTTTTGGTGGATGTATACGGATGAAATATTTCAAAATTTACAGATACAGTTCGGATGGTGGATCAATTATATCATATCCGCATAAATTCGATCCGCCCATAGATGAAGTTAAAAAAAAAAGAAAAAAAAAAAATTGCTAACAAGTAACAATATAAAGTAAAAGTAATAAAATATATATTTTTGTGAAAATGAAAAATAATACCTTAAAAATATGCATACGTGGTGCCATTGCCTATTATATGCAAATAATACATATTTTTTCAGATTACTAGTTATTAGAGATTGTGAAAGTTGTGAATTATAATTCAAAAAGATGTCCAAAATTTATAAAGTCGAAACTGTCGAACCGATCGCATCCATCTATCAACCCGCACGGCCCACTCAATATGTACCAATTGAATCGGTGGACGGATATGGATTGACTTTTTTCAATTCGCCTAATTTTGGACGCATAGCAGATGGGAAGTCACTCGACCCGATCCAATCCGCAATCACCCTAATATATTTTCTCCCTGGGTCCACCTGCTAGACCGTCGGCCTTTTCTTGGCCCAAGTGTTTGAAATATGTTTTGGCAATGGCTTAGGCATACATGGGCTTGTCCCGTTAGGCTTGAGTAACGGCTTAGTGAGCTTGTTTAAATCTGACCCAGTTTTGGCCCGTGACACTTTTTTTTCTTGAGATAATATTGTTTTAATAGGAAATGATATTTTCATACTTTGCTTACTTGCCTCCCACATCACACTCCTCTAGTGGTTACAAAATATTATTGAACTGGACACATGACCATGCATTTCAAATTCATGTGATACTTTATGTCTATTGTATGGGGACAATATTGCAAAAATTGCAAAAGAAATTTTATGAGGTTAAAAGGAGGATGTGAATATTATTTTACTTTTTTATTCACACACACATATATATTTTGTGTATAGCATTAATTTAATAAATTGTGATATGGTCATCATGTAGATCTCGATTTTTTTCTTGTAATTTATTGTATGTTTAGTTTGGGCCTATATATTCGTAATCAATTTTATTCTGATTTGTTCATCTTATCATGATCAATACAAAAAATCAAAATGATCAAATAATTGGAGTATTGGTGTGGTGCCGGTTAAAGACATTCAGATGCCTTTATAAGGGTGTAAGTATAGAGAGAGAAAGTAGAGAGAGAGCGAGTAGAGATGGAGAGTTTAGGGTTTGGATGCATACCTTGATCTTTTTTATAGAGGGTATTTGCCTTGGGCCATTGATGACGGTGGGCCTCAATCTTGTTGGGTCTTGAGCCATATGGGTTCAGTAAAAAAGATGAAAAACAAACCAATCAAACTCAATAGGAGACGATGAAGCGCTTTGGAGTTCAAATGCAATGCACAATTGAGGCACCACATTGTTGTCCATGTTGGGTTCATGTGCATGCTTTTTATTCGTCCTCTAGCTATCCATTGGGCCCTATTTATTTATTTGAGTTTTATTATTATTTTTAAGTTTTTAAATCATCTAGTTTAAAAATTGATTTAAAAACTATAAAACTTTAGTTTAATAGATTCTTTTAAGCAAAGTTATGTTGACTCGATCAATTTATAGAAATTAATCCTTTTGATATATGATTTTTTTTTTTTTTTTTTTTTTTTTTTTTTTTTAAATTTAGTTGATAGAGTTTAAGTTTCTTAGTAACTACCCTAACTAAAAATTTTTAGGGCAGGCAGTGGATAAATTTTGTTTTTCACTGATCTAATTATATTGTAGTTCTTATACAAATTAGTCGTTGAATGATTAAACTTTTAAGCATGAGCCATTTGACTTTATTTGGCCCCAGTATTTGGAGCAAAATTTTTCAATAACTTGGGCCTACTACATGGCCTTGTCCATTATAATATTTTATTTTTTAGGCCGGATTAATGTCTCAACGAGCTTGGTTAAGCCCGACCAATCAACCCAGTCAGTGACACCTATTTTCTTGAGATGATATGATATGTTTTTAAATGAAAAATAACAATCACACTTTCTTTTTAGCCTGTCATATTACACTCCCCTTGTGAGGCGGCAATATGAACAAAATTGAAAAGAAAAATGAGAGTGAGAAGTGAAAAGGAGGGTGTGAATATTATTTTTCTTTGCTATGCATGTGTGTAGCATTAATTTAATACAAAGATTGTCATACAGTCTTTCATATAAATCTTAAAATTTTTCCTCCTAATTTAATTTATATTCAATTTTTCCTCTAAACTATCCATTTTGTAAGCTACTATATATAGATCATAATTGATGTAAAAATTCATACTGATCTAATAATTTTATTAATTATGTTTTAAAAAATTGATAATCAATTTTGAAAAATCATAATCGTGGTTCTTTTTTAATAAAGAAGGAACACTCCAACACTAACAACAACAACATGAAACAAGTCTGAAAAAAAAAGTAAGGAAACACAAATTATTTTATTATGGTGCCTGCCAAGATAATCTTAGTAGGCAATATTTGACAACATTATTGTAAGAAGAAGAAGAAGAAGAAACGCCATTTTCGCACGCATAGAAACGCAATTGCACTTAACACATGCAACAAGCCTTTTAAATCTCTAAAATACCTCTAGAGGGCGAGTGAAGTCTTCTGAGGGTTTGCAGCAGAGATGTTACCTACAAACATCTACCCACCAATGAATTAGGAGTTGGGGTGCCTGCTGTATACCTAGCACAACAGGCACTGTTATGCGACCTTATGGGCTTTTCGGGATCCGTTTTGATAATCCGAACCGTTCACATTTTAGAGTATATCGAGTAAAACATACCTGTAAAAAATTAAGTTAATCGGATATCGTTAACTCTTTCATTCGCTTACATTTGTATTTATTTTAATACTTTAAATCACAATGTCATTTATTTTTGAAGATAAAAATATGAGTGGATGAAAAAGTTAACGATATCCAATTAACTTAATTTTTTATAGGTATGTTTTACTCGATGTAATTTAAAATATGAATAATTCGAATTATGAAAACAGACCCCAAAATAAGCCCATAAGGCCGCACAGCAGTGCCTGCTGCTGTGCACACAGCAGGCACCCCAAATCCCAATGAATCGGTGGTGGTGGTTTATTTGAGTTAAGATCCTCTACTTAAGCTCTCTCCTTCCTTCTCTACCGGCAACGGTCCAGATGCACCCAAACAGATCCAACGATTCAGATTACCTCAGAGTTACAAGCCACATAAATAATTTGTCAGTAAGGTTGCCACATAGACAAAGTACCACACAGAGTTTGAGGAGTCCTAACTGACGTTAACGTTCAACTCAAACAAATTAATTTTTTTTTTTATTGTTTCGGTTTATCGCTTTAGATCCTATTTTAAAATTTGAAAATTCTGATTTCAAACCTAACTATATATATGTGCACATTTCTCTCTCTTTCTCATTCAATCTCCTTTTTCTCTCTCTCTCTCTCTCTCTCTCTATATATATATATATATATATTTCTTCACACTTGCATAACAAACAAAAGCCACCGCCGGCGCCGACGATCATCGGAACCGTTCACCACCATCGTTGTCTACTATTATTGCCACCACTTGGTATAGCAACTCTGCCCCTCTTACATCATTCATTGATTTGAAAGTCATTGACGAGATTTCACCAGAAAATAGGAGTCAATCTGAAAACTGAAAATGGTTGGAGAAATAGAAATCTATATTTTAGGTTTTTTTTTTTTCTTCTTATTTTTATATTGATTTGTAAGTCTGTGGGTTTGCGATGGCTATTGATTAGTAGAATTTTGGGTTGAGTTGTTTGTCAATTTGAGATGTTTGTTTAAATGCCTCAATGAAATGTTTGATTTAGTTACATCTCCAAAAGTGTTAAAGAATTACAACTTTTAAATCCATTGCAACAGATACGATTATGATACGATGAGATGATGCCAATATATATATTTTTATTAATAATTTGGGTTTTTATTTATTTATTATTAATTTTTTTTTTTTAACATTCTCTAAATAGACAAGCTATGCGTTTTCAAAACTGTCTTATTTTCATTGCCATTATTCTAAAAAGACTAAAGTGTCAGTTTCAATACAGTGATTTGATGGTGAAATTTGAAAATTATTCATGTATATAATTTGTAATAAAAAAATTATTTATTGTGTTTGGTTTTAGTTTTTATAATTTAATTTTTTAAAAATTGAATTTTTTTTGTTGTATTTTTTTGTTTTTAGTGAATTTTTTTAAAATTTTAAGCATTTTTTTTTTTACTTTTTTAGATGCACCTTAGTTAGATGTATTTAAAAATTAAAATATTTGTGAAAAAATATTTTGAAAAATTAATAAATACACAAAAATACAAAAACTATATTGAATTTTCTTTTTCTTTTTTGTTGTAGTTTTGGTATTTAGTGAATTTTTTAAAGATTTTTTTTACGAAAATTATACTTTTTAAGTGTATTTATGTTAGGTGTATCTAAAAATTTAAAAAAATACGAAAAATAAAAAAATAGAATTTTCTGAAAAGTGTTTTAAAAAAAACTAGAAACAAACATGTTGATTCATTTTCAAATATGGACAATTGTTCATTTCCAAATACATATAATGCAATTCGTAATAAAAAAATACAAAATTTCAATTATGGGATCCATCGTGAGTCTCATTTTAATTATTCGAACAGCTCTGCTTGTTGGGCACTTCATGTATTTTATCTACATAAAAAATTAGGTCAATTCGATAATTATAAGTGGTTTAATTTATTTTTTTTCATCAAAAAAATGTATAGTTTATTTTTTAAAAATATAATTGTTGTTCATTTTGTGAATTTCAACAAAATGAACAATTAGATCATCAAAATAGAGCCTGTGATGAGTTCGACAAGCCCAAACATCCCTCCCTTCTAGATTTTGGATTAGAGAAAATCCTCCTTTTGAAAAAATATATGGAGATCCTGGAATAGATTGTTGAGTTAATCTTGTACAGTCTTTCTGGCTTAAAAATCCAAACCGCATTGCACACATGACTCGAAACTTTGTTACTCATCTGTTTGTATATAAAAGTTAATGATTTGATTTTCCTCATTCATACAATTACATAAAGATTCAGACTTTCCTCTATTTTTATCAACAAAAGAATCTCAAATAACATATGTACATTTATCATCATAATAGCCTTATATAGTGCAATGGATTCACACGTTTTAATGGCACTGTTTAGCACTTTGAGCAACAGGTAAACTAGCAACATTTCTTTGAGAACTTTAATCAAACATCTAAAGTTCACAAAGGACTCAACCCAAAACTTTTTAAAAAATTAGTAACAATCACAAATCCACAAACCAATTTAAAAAAAGAAAAGAAAAAACGCCTAAAATACATATTCTATTTCGGTGGCTACCTTCAACTTTAAGATTTATTTCATTTTTGGTGAAATCTTGGTGCTGACACCTTTGAATAAACGAACAATGGGAGAGAGGGCTAAACTCAATGGCGAGAGCCTTCGTTCATGGAGATATCATTCAAAGCTAATTTTGAATCCCCAATTTTTCCTGTGAACAGTTGGTGGGCTCAATGATTTGAGAAAGATAGGGAAAACGAGAGGGATAAACACAAAGTTTATGTGGGTGATGGATGTGGACTGGAACATAGAACCGTGGCAGTGGCGATGGCGGTAGTAGAGATTGTGGTGAATGGTTCCGGTGATCAACGGTGCCGGCGGTGGCTTTGTTTGTTATGCAAGTGTGAAGAAATGGAGAGAGAGAGAGAGAGAGAGAGAGAGAGAGAGATTGGGGAAGAGAGAGAAATGTGACTTTATGTATGGTTTGGTTTGAAATCAGAATTTTCAATTTTAAAATAGCATCTGAAGCGGCAAACTGAAATAATAAAAAAAATATTTTTAATTTGTTTGAGTCGTTTCCCTCAAGTGACGCGTTAGGTCTGTCTTTGGGTGTGACGCGTTGGGTCTGTCTCTGGGTGTTTTGAAAAATGAGGAAGAGACGTCACATCGACGCCTGGGTGCGGTGAAAAATGAGCAAAGGTTCCTGCGTTTTCTAGACGAGTGCGGATAAAGAAGCTAGTCTAAGACTATAAGTTCAGAGTAGCCACTTGGAATATAAGAACCTTAATTGGTAAGCCGATAGAATTGACAGATGTTATGATTAGGAGGAGAGTTAGTATAGCTTATGTACAATAAACTAAGTGGACGGGTGAGAAAGTTAGGGAAATTAAGGATACCGATTTTAAACTGTATTATTGTAGTAAGGATAGACGCATGAATGTGGTAGAAATTATAATTGCCAAGGGTCTTGTGGAGAGTGCAGTGGCGGTCATTAAGAAAAGGGATAGGATTATATTAGTTAAACTAGTTATTGGAGGGAATATAGTGAACGTTATTAGTGTATACGCTCCTCAAGTAGGATTAGATGATCAACCTAAGAAGGATTTTGGAAGCAAATGGATAAGATCTTACAAGAGATACCCCTAGGAGAGAACCTGGTTATATGTGAAGATTTTAATGGCCATGTAAACATAGATAAACTAGGCTATGAAAGGGTGCATGGTTGATACGGTTTTGGTAACAGAAATGAGGCTGGAGAGAGTATCTTAGATTTTGCATTAGCTTTTGACTTGATGGTGGCCAATACTATGTATAAGGAGAAGGATGAACATTTGATAACCTTTAAGAGTGGGCTAGTTAAGAGCCAAATAGATTATTTCTTAGTAAGAAAAGTGGACCGCCTAAAATGCAATGATTGTAAAGTGATTCTTGGAGAGAGCCTGACTTATCAACATAGGATTTTGGTATTAGATTTATGTTTTAAAGGGCAATACCAAGCTAGGAAGGATGGTAAGCGTTGTAGGACGAGATGGTGAGACCTAAAAGAGGATAAACTAGCAATATTTAAGAATAGAATGGATAAGGAAGGTACTTGGGACTTGGAAGATGATGCTAACACTATGTGGAACTCGATGGCTAATTGTATGAGGAGAATCTCAAGGGAAGTGCTTGGCAGTGTTTTAAAAAGCGCGCTTAGGCGCGCGCCTAAGCTCAAGGCGAGGCAAGGCGCAGCTTTGCGCCTCAGTCATGGTGAGGCGAGGCGACACAGGTGAAGCGCTGCCTAGGCGATGAGGCGAGCACCTTATTACGAAGCGCAAGGCGAGCGCCTTGTGCGCCTCGGCTTTCTTGTACTTCCAGGTTCTGCTCTCTTCTCCTCTTCTTCTCTTCTCTTCTTATCCTCTCTCTGCTTCTTTTCCTCTGCTTCGTTTCTGCTTCGTCTTCTCTTCCCTTCTTTCTGTCTTCTTCTCGCTCCTGCTTCACGATCGCTCTCTCTCTCTTCTACTTCGTTTCTGTTTCACGATCGCGAGCTCTCTCTCTCTCGCCTTCTCTCTCGCAATCGCGGTCGCGATCTCTCTTTTCTATTTCGTTTCTCGTTCATGATCACTCTCTCTCTCTCTCTCTCTCTCTCGCGATCTATCTCTCCCTTTTATCTTCTGTATTCATATATATATACATATAATATTATACAATACTGATTATATAATATATAATATATAATCTACAATATACTTATAATATATAAAATATAATTGATTATAATATATAAAATATAATTGATTTATATATATAATATTATACCATACCTATTATATATTATATAATATACTTATAGATAATATGTAAAATAATAATTAAATAAATTAATTATATATATATATATATATTAAAAATTAATATTTTGCTTAATAGATAATAATAGATAATAAATAAATAATAGATAATAATATACATATTAATAGATAATAAATAAATTAAATAATATATATATTAAAAAATTAATTATTTATTTTTCTTATTAAAAAAATTAATAATATACATATTATATTTGTTTATATTGGAAATTGTACTTTATTAATATTTTGCTTAACTTCTATAACTTGCGCCTCGCTTTGGTGAGGCGTGCGCCTCGCCTCGCCTCGCGCCTCGGGGCTTAGGTTCCAGGTGACCTTGGGGCCTCGATACGCCTAGGGCTTTTTAAAACACTGGTACTTGGAGAGTCGAAAGGAACAGGACCCAGCTCTAGCGAAATTTGGTGGCAGAGGAAAGAGGTTCAAGCGATAATTAAGGCAAAAAAAGAGTGCTTTAAAAAGTGTCAGAATGATAGAACTGAGGAAAACCTTAAGAGTTATAGATTGGCTAATAAGGAGGTCAAGAGAGTAATGAGAGAAGTTAAGTTGAAATCTTATAATGACCTATACACAAGACTAGATAGTAAAGAGGGACAAAAGAGGGTATACAAACTTACTAAGATATGTGAGATGAGAATAAGAGATTTTAATCAAATTAAGTGCATCAAGAGTGAGGATTCAAAGGTATTGGTGAAGGATGGAGAGATTAAAGAAAGATGAAAAAACTATTTTGAGAAACTATTAAATGAAGAACATGGCGGTATGTCAATAGGGGAAGAAATAGCCAGTAATACGATAAACCAAGACTATAGGTTCTATCGCAAGATTAAGAACTTTGAAGTAGAGATTGCACTTAGGAAGATGAAATCAAATAAGACTTTAGGACCCGATGATATCCTTATTGAAACTTGGAAGTGTTTGGATAAAAATGGGTTGCTTGGTTGACTAGGTTGTTTAGCAAAATTTTGTTGACTAGGAATATGCCAGATGGGTGAAGGAATAGTATTTTAGTGTAAATCTATAAGAATAAAAGAGATATTCAGAATTGTAACAACTATAGAGAAATCAAGCTAATGTGTCATATAATGAAAGTGTGCGAGAGGGTGATGGAACGCCGATTGCGAGATATAATAGAGGTGTCAGAAATTAATTTGGGTTTATGCCTAGCAGGTCAACAATGAAAGCGATCTATCTTTTAAGGAGAGTAATAGAAAAGTATAGAGAAAATAAACGAGACATTCATTCATTTGGTGTTTATCGACCTTGAGAAAGCATATGATAGAGTGCCTCGGGATATAATATGGTAGGTGTTAGAGAAGAAAGGGATGACAAAAGGTTACATTGATGTGATTAGGGACATGTATGAAGGGGTGGTGACCACTATCAGATTGTTTGTTGGAGAGACAAATGAATTTTTTATCACTGTAGGGTTATACCAAGGATCTACCTTGAGTCCTTATCTTTTTGCTTTAGTTATGGATGAGTTGACGAGAAAAATTTAAAATGATATGCCATGGCGTATGCTTTTTGTAGACGATATCGTGCCAGTGGATGAGACTAGAGAAGAAGTTAACACAAAGTTAGAGATTTGGAGAAAAACACTTGAATCTAAAGGATTCTAGATAAGCAGAACTAAGACAGAGTACATAGAGTGTAAATTTAGTAACAGTAATAATGAAAGCAAAGTAGAAGTGAAGATTGAGAACTAAGAACTACCTAAGAGTGAACATTTTCGTTATTTAGGATCAATTATCACAACGACGGGGGAGATTGATATGGATGTGGCTCATAGGATTAAGGTGGGATGGTGTAAGTGGAGAAGTATGTCTAGGGTACTGTGCGATAAACGAATACCCACTAAGTTCTATAGAACGACTATTAGACCAGCGATGTTGTATGGGATGGAGTGTTGGGCAACCAAGAAACAACATGTAAATAAGATAAGTTTGGCTGAGATGATGATGCTAAGGTGGATGTGTGACAAGACAAGACAAGACAAGACAAGACAAGACAAGACAGAATTAAGAATAAGTGTATTCGGGAATGGGTAGGAGTAGCCCCGATAGAAGATAAGTTGAGAGAAAATTGATTGAGATGGTTTGTTTATATTCAACGGAGACCAATGGAGACCAATAGAGGTAGTAGTGAAAAGATGCGATGCAATGACGATAGATGAAAGTGTTAGGGACTAGGTAGACTTATATTAACATTGTCTAGCATTGTAAATAGAGATATGGACATACTTAATTTGACTAACAAAATGACCCTTTGATAAAGTCGCGTGGAGAAAAATGATTCATGTAACCAACCCCATTTGATGGAACTTAAGGCTTGGTTTTGGTTTGGTTTGGTTTGGTTTTTAATTTGTTTGAGTTGAACATTAACATCAGTTAGGGAGCTTCAAGCTCTGTGTGGTATTTTGTCTATGTGGCAGGCTTACTAACAAACCATTTATGGGGAAATTATTCAATAATTCCGAAACAGTATGTGGTTATACTTCAAGTCAATCACCAATTACTTAACCCCATGTTGTTCCCCTATTTCCAAGATAAATCGTGGGCCCCTACCCCTTTCTACCAGTCAAAACCTTATGGAGCACCACGTGTCCATACTCCGGAAATATTGAATAATCACCTCTATTTATGCGGCTTGCAACTCTGAGTTAATCTACCGTTGAATCTGTTTGGGTGCATCTAAACTGTTACCCCTAGGGAAGGATGAAGAGAGCTTAAGGAGAGGATCTTAATTCAATTTATTTGGATTCCGAATAGACAAAGACATCCTTGGAGTCGTTGTTTGTGTTTTCAGATAATGCGCATAAACAGTAGGGGTATGTGTCGTTAACCTTGTAAAGGCATGCATAGCGTTTGAGATAGCGGTGGCGAAGTTGGATTATTGTAGTAGGACCAGTAGCGAAGCAATCGATGTCGAACAAAGTACATGCCAAACTGTCTTGGTCTTTGTTTCTTGCATCAGCATCAGCAGTAATCCATGAAGTGTTGGCGTTTTCAGCCGATTTCACTTGCAAGTATTTGTTGGAGCCAACATATTTTATGTGGTACATTCCACTCCCAGTACATGCCTGCTCCAATCTGAACTCCACGATCTGGTTCTTGCAATTCGCTCTGTCGGATGAGAGATATCCATTCAGCGGTTGATATTCTTCTATGCGCCGCACGTATTTATTGGTGATGGCTGATTTGAAGAACATTTTATCACCACCTGCCAATGCCATTCTCTCTCTCAATAATCACTTTTACTTGTTCCTTCTTTCTTGTGCTTCCCCTAACTCAAACATGTGCTTTTATTTATAAGGGGAAAAATGGTGGTGCTGTTGGCTAGGGTGCAATTTGGATGGACTCAACCTGAGCAATCTAAATTTAGCCTAAATTTTTTTAAGACTTTGACAAGATATTTTTAAATTTGATACGGGCTTGGACAAAAATTCATAAGTTTGAATTAAATTTAGATGAGCTTGGACAAAGAAGTCAAACAACCCGAACAACCTAAAACCTGAATTATACATATATAGATATATAAAAATATTAAATATATATAAATTATTAGGCATTATATAATATTAAAGTTATTTAGATTATTAAATTATATTGAATATATATTATATATACAAATAATATAAAATCTTACATTTTTTTTTTTATTTTTACTTACAAATTGTAAAGATTATAGCAACATCTCTCTTACATTATATAAATTATTTGTTTTGATGGTATTAATGATTTTCTATATAATAAAAAAAATGTAAATAGACTCAAATCTTAATAATTTAATAATGTAGCTAAAAAAAAAAGCCAAAATTTATTTAGAATTCAAGCAATTTGTACTATTCATATTTAACTTGGGTCGGACTTGGACAGACAACCTCAAGTTACAATTCAGGGCTGGATAGATCTCAGTACAACTTGAGTTACAAATTGTTAAATTATTTTTTTATATTTTTTATATGTTTTTTTTAAGGTTAAAATTTATTAAAAAATCAATTTCTAAATGAGTCCTGAGTGGGTGTTTAGATTTTTAAATTTTTTTTTATTTATACTTTTTTATTGGTTTATTTTTGTTTTTAGTGAATTTTTAAAAATAGGTTTTGAGATCCTACTCAAGAAGACGAACTGGATTATTTATAAAAAAAAAATAAAAATTAAAAGTTCCATAAAAAAGTACAAAAGAGACAAAAATAAGTAAAAAATAGTAATTTTTTCTTAAATTTATTTTGTTTGTTATTATTTTTTTTTAACTTTTAAGATTTGTCTTTGTGAGACGGATTAGAAAAATTAAAAAAAAAAATGACATAATTCATTCATATACAAAAGGATATTTTTGTAATTTTAAAAGTTAATTTATTTTCAACTTGTCAAATGATTTTTTGCACAAATAAGCTCGTTTTTTGACTTTTTAAAAATAAGTCAAAAGTTAACTCTTTTTCTTTTTCTTCTTTTTTTTTTTTTTTTTTTTTTTTTTTTTTTTTTTTTTTTGTCTTCCCAAAATAGCTCCCACTGGAGAGTAATTCTCTCTTGAGATTTCTCTTTAAATAATTGTCCTGTTTAATCTCTCTTGAGTTTTCTCTTTAAATAATTGTCTTGTTTAGGCTAAGAATAACACTATATGCACTAGTTAGTCTACATATTAGTGTATTAATAGATGATATAACATAATTTTAAAATTTTTGAATATTTGTAATTTATATAATAAATAAGGTCATTAATGATATTATAATAATAATTAGTATACTAGTGTGTATACTAATTGATGTGCATAGCACTATGAATAAGCTAAAGGGCCTTAATAACCTACTAGGTACGACAATTAATGTTTGACAATTAACAAATTGTAATTAATAAAGATGTTTACACATGTGATATTTTAAAAATATCTAATAATTTTTCAATTTTCATTTAGCTATGGTGGTCACAAGAAATTGTACTTTTGGCGACTAAATTTTTAGTCGCCAAATGATTTTCCCGACTAAATAGTTTGATCGCCAACTTGGTTGAGGAAAGATGGTTGGCGAAGGTATTGGCGACTAAAAAAATTTTAGTCGCCGAAAGTCCTAAATTGGCGACTAAACAAATAGTCGCCAAAAGTAAAGGTATTGGCGAAAAAAAAACTTTAGTCGTTGGTAGGCTAAACTGGCGACCAATCTTTTAGTCACCCAAAGCTTTCAAAAGAAAATTATATCACATTCTCAGCAACTAAAACATTTAGTCGCCAAAACTAAATTTATTTTCTACGACCAATTTATTTAGTAGCCAAAAAGATTTTTTTATTCATCTTATTTTTTTTAGCTACTAAATGTTTAGTAGCCTAAAGTGTAATTTTTTTTAGCTACTAAAAATTTAGTCACATAAAGTCTATTTTTTTATTTGGCTATTAAAATTTTAGTCGTCAAAAGTTTTTTTATTCATTTTATTTTTTTGTTAGCTACTAACTATTTAGTCACTAAAAATATTTATTACCTTTTTGGCTACCAATTATTTAATGGCCAAAAACATGATATTATTATTTTTTTTAATTTATCCTTAACCTGTATGTATTTTGTGCAACCAATACCATGTATATAAACAAAACAATACATACATTATCAATCATTTCGCAATTTGCATCCATTTCACTTCCAACCATCCAAAAATGAATAACTATGTCAAATTCTATACAAACTAAGTATGTTCCAATCTAAAATAATAATTCCATACAATCATATGAACTTGGTTACCACTTTTCAAAAACACTTTTAAGAAAATTCTACTTTCTTATTTTTTGTATTTTTTTGTTTTTACTGAATTTTTTAAATATTTTGAGCATTTTTTTTTAATTTTTAGACATACCTACCATAAATATACCTAAAAAGTAAAAAAAAATTGAAAAAAACCTTTTAAAAATTCACTAAATACCAAAAATACAAAAAAAAATACGAGAATTCAGTACATTTTTTTTTGTATTTTTATGTATTTATTAATTTTTAAAAATATTTTTTTACAAATTTTTTACTTTTTAGATACATCTAAGTAAGGTGCATCTAAAAAAATAAAAAAAATATTTACAATTTTAAAAATATTCACTAAAAACAAAAAAACACGAAAATCAAAAAATTCAATTTTCAAAAAACTTAATTCAAAAAACTCAAACCAAACACACTGATTATATTTGTATAGACTCTACGGATAATAGTGAATTTTTGAAAAGTCTGTCCAATATTAAACCTCATTTTCTAGAGCTTCAACAATATCCTTATCTTCAATGTTACTATGAAAAGCATGCTTCCCGCTGTTGTTACCATTTGTCATATTTGTATAAACTTTGCAAAAACAAGTTTTTCTTGCGAGGTTTAGATACATAGTGGAGAGATCAACATTCCTGCATGTTGGCAAAGTGAATGCTAGGCCCTAGTTATTAAAACTCAACTCTTACAGATCCAATCTTTACATTCAAATGGACAAAGAGAGACACCTACTATATGCATAATAGATCAACACTACATAAAAACTCACATTATCCCAAAACAACACAAAACCCCACATAATGAGCAAATTTCACAAAACCAGTGTCAAATAAATTGTTGCATACTAATACACCCTCAGATAGACAAAATGACAAAACAAATGCGAAAATTATAATATCCAGCAACAAGCATTCAAACCAAAAGCTAAGAGAAGAAAACAGTTTAAATTCCCTAGCACTCCAATTACATGAATGAGTATAAATGAATATAAGTTTTCATGGAAGTCAGGTAGTATCCCAATTTTATACCATATCAATTTTTACATCATCTAAAAATTTTAAAACAAAGCTTAAAATTCTAAAATTGTATTAGTCTATATATTTTGGGTTTTGCATGGCTTGAGTGATAGAATGAAACAATTACATGCTGGTAGCCTTACATTGGTCCAGCTCAACTTAGGTAGTTGGGTCAACTAAACTTAGGCAGTTGGGTCAACTACAAGAACATGTGGCAATCTGCACATGGACAATTACAACATCCAATAACTGATTGTAATTTGTAACCTACATATAGGGAGTGCCAAAGAATTCTACATTATCAAGTGTTGTAATAGATTGCCTTGGATTCCTTGTAACTACTTGGTGTATAATATATAAAGTCAGGATTCATCAGTAAATTGTTGTGTTATTTGCCTTACTTTGAAATTTTACTATGACTAAGTGCGCATACAAAATTGACTGAAATTATGTATCAAACATAGTGCCATCAAAGATAGAAAAATCAGTTCAAAAATTAACCCTGTGATAGTTGGCATTAGAGTTAGGTTGTGCTCTGCAATGGTTGGTGGTAGTGTTGCGCTAGAAGCCGTTCAGGAATGAGTAACTCGAGTGGAAAATTTGAGAGGGATTCCCCCTGATAAGTCACTCTTTGATAGATCAGTTGGATGATGTGGCTAATGGGTTTTTGCCCGTATAGACTTAGACAACAAACCGATTCACAGAAGTGATGGGAGATATGATTGCCATTTCAGATGCCTTAAATTGCATAATTCAGACAAATTGTCTCTTGTTAAGAAAGTCGTTGGTGGGAATTTCAATGGCGGTGATGTCTCTCACAAAGTGAAAGTCCTGAAACCTAAAGCCTTCAGTGGAACTTGAAGTGCCAAAGAGTTGGAAAACTTCCTATAAGATGTTGAGTAGCATTTTAAGGTTGTGTTTGTTGGATTTGGTTGAATTGCAAAAGCAATTGACAGAGTTGCTGGATGCTGCAGGGATGATCCATCGATCTAGCCCATACATTGCTTAGAAAAGGGATACTAAATTGGCTTCCTAGTACCATGGACCATTCCAAGTAATACAGAAAATAGGGCAAGCTGCCTATAAACTTGATTTACCTAGCCACTCCACTCCCGTATCGATCTAGTGTTCCATGTATCATTGCTGAAGAAAAAGGTTGGACAACAAATTCAGATTCAGAGTTGTTTACACCAACCCCAACAGGACTAGCAGATCAATGACAAGTTCAACCACTAGCAATCAGCTCAATTTAGTTGAAGTGGAGTTGGCTCATCTAATAGAAGAGCAGCAAAAATAGCTTTGATGAGGTGGCAGCACATGAGTGGTTGGTTGACAAGCAGTAAGTAGTTAGGTAGTTTCCGTAGTGATGTAATTTAGTGCAGTTTGTAATAATAGATAAGGGTTACAATTCAATTAGGCAGAGATTATTCACATCATGATTTTAGAATTTCAGCTCAAACTTGTTCTAATTATAACCAACCAGGAATGAATGATTTCGTAGTAAGTAAACCAAAATCCAAATGAATGAGCTATAAACCTCATTGAATTAATCAAACTGTCTCTGTCTTTGATTCACAAAATCGAAAAAAAAAAAAGCATAGAAGAGATAGATGAAGAATGGAAAAATACCTGACGAAGCGTTTGGAAATGAGAGGCTGAGCACCGTACTGCAAGGTAAGCAATTAGGAGTAGAACCAAACTCTGGAGTTGAACCTAAGTTGAGCTGGACCAATATAAGGCTACCAGCCTGAATAATTTAAGGAAAGTAAAAATAAATAGATGGGTTTTGCATGGCTTGAGTGATAGAATGAAAGCCAACGAGCCAACCAAAGCTGATCATAGATTGCTACAGTTGCAAGAAAGCCAGATAAAGTAGAAGAATGTTGGAAGATGAGGAATATAAAAATCACAAGCTCTTCACTCCATGCAATAAAAATCACACCCTTGGTTTCTTCTGCGTATTGGATTTCCCTTTATGCTTTTCTCTCTCTCTCTCTCTCTCTCTCTCTCTCGTGTGCAGACCATTCAAAGCTTCCACTTAGCTGATAGTTCTATTACCAATAAACCTTTTCTATATTTTCTTTCAGGTAATTGTTGGGTGATAGAACAGTCCAAACAATTCCAAAATCACTCATTTCAGTTTCATAAAAACCACTGGCTCTACAATTTCACATACAACAAATTAGGCTTGTGGCTTAGAATTTTGAGAAGCCTAGGGACATTTTATCAAACACTTTGAAGGCAAGAAAAAAATAATGATTCTGACCGACTTTGTTGAGCTATTTAGCTAGCAATTGAAGAGGAAAAATTTGAACTTTTGCTATTTTTTAACAGTCTATCACAAAACAGACATATATATATATATATGGGCAAATTGGTATCATGATCAAGTTAAAAAATACAAGTATGAAAGTGGGTAATTAATGAAATTACCAGATTGGACTAGGATAGAAGAATATGAAGTCGAAGCAGACGAAGAATTGCGAGAAGAACCCGGAATTGGGCCTTTGATAGGGAAGTACCTGTTCTTCTCCACATCAAAACAGAACCCTGGAAGATCTACACCCACATACATACATATATATACGAAATTAATTTTTGAAAAAATCACATATACACAGAGGTGGACGGTGGGTTGTACCGTCGTTGGTGGGGAGGTGGGTTGTACCGTCGCGGGTGAGGAGGTGGGTGCTCGTGTGCGACAGTGGTGGACGGTGGCCGGTAGGAGGGTCGCCTGCGATGGACTGAGAGAGAGAGAGAGAAGCGGGATTCTGAGAGAGTGAAATGGGAGAGGACTGAAGTAGTCGAATATTAATAACAATTGGCGACCAAAATTTAGTCGCTAATTATTTTTTAATCCCTCTATAATTTGAAATTCCCTCCAAATATTTTAATTTTTTTGGCGACTAAAATAATCTTTTGTTGCTGAAAATAAACTTTTGGCGACCAAATTTTCGGTCGCCAAAAATAAAAATATATTTTTTCTTTTTATTTGACTACTAAACAATTTTAGTAGCTAAAACTAACTATACCGCTACTAAATTATTTTTTTGTCGTTGAAAATATACTTTTGGCGATCAAATTTTTGGTTGTCAAATATTAATTTTTTTTTTCATTCGGCTACTAAAATTTTTTTTAGTCGCCAATTGTGATATTTTTAGCGACTAATTTTTTTTTTGTCGCCAATAATCAATATTCCTTGACAAAAAAAATTAGTAGCTAAATATTTGACTTTTGCCGACTAATATTATTTTTGGTCGCTAATTCAACAACTTTTGGCGACTAATTTTTTTTTGTCACCAAAAATAATCACCAAAAGTGCATTTTGTTGCTCCATGGAGAAAAATAATCCTTTAATAGACCAATTATGCTATATAAACGAAATTTATACACAATGAACCCCAGTGGATTTTTTTAAAAATAATTATATATTCATAAAAAAATATAATTTTAATTATTAATATTTATAAAATTAATCACAAATTTGATATTTCCCTATGAATTTATATGGAAACAACAATTTATGATTGATTTATTTGTAGTATGAAATTTGTAATACTTGCTGTGCTAATTAAAAAATGGCATGAAATTATGTTATTCATGTGCTCTTAAGAAATACCAAATTTTTATTATCTTTTATAATTTTTATGATTACGTTTGATATTAATGAAATATATGACTATAATAACATAAAAGGATTATTTATTATTAAATTATTATCATTCTCACTTAAGAGGGGGGTGAGTGATTTTTAAGGACATTTTGTTTCTAATTTTATCCTTTTAATTTTTATTAACAACTATTTGTTGAAATTTGTTTTCTATCTGTTGATTTTTTTTTCCTTCTATTTATTGAAAATTTTTATTATATATGTGTAGAAATGGTTTATTGGGAGAGAGACTGTGTACAATATATATATATATATATACATGGCTATTTTGATTATTTTAACTAAGTTTGTCCTTATGAATAGAGTATTTAAGCGTCCAGACCGTTGGCCAAACAAAATTTAAATTTGAATTTATGGGTCGAATGCCTAAATTATTATATCACCCCCAAAAAATGTTACATCATATATTGTTCAATAAAATTTATAAATTAATATAAAATAAAGTTTATTTGTTAAAAAAATTTAGGCATCATATTAAAATAATTTTAATTCAAAATAATATTTGAATTTTAAAAAAATTATGAGATAGTTAACCACGAGTCTTTTTTATTGATTTAAAAATTGTCAATTAAGAACAATTATGTTAGGAATATACAATTCTTTTGGAGAAAATTACATAAAAAACTGCAGAATTTAACCTTGATAACAAATTAAATCCTATATATATATATTTTCAAATCCTATATATATATATATATATATATATTTTTTTTTTTTCATATCAAGCCTTACCTTTTTAGGCTTTTCTCGGACCTGTCCTGCCGTCTAACCTTTTCTCGGACCAAGTGTTTGAATATGTTTCGGCAGGGGCTTGGCCCTACATGGGCTTGTCCACTCAAATGTTTTTAGACTTGAGTAACGGTTAGTGAGCTTGGTTAAATCTGATCCAATCCTGACCCGTGACACTTTTTTTTCTTGAAATAATATTATTTTAATAAGAAATGATATTTTCATACCTTGCCTACTTGCCTCTCACATTACAAAATATTATTGGACGGGCGACATGACCGTGTAGTATTTCAAACTCATGTGATAATTTATGTCTATTGTATAGAGCAAAATTGTAAAAGAAATTGTATGAGAGGTTAAAAAGAGGATGTGAATATTATTTTATTTTTTTTATTCACACACAAACAAACAAACACACATATATATATATATATATATATATATTGTATAGCATTACTTTAATAAATTGTCATATAATCATAACGTAAACCTCAATTTTTTTCTTGTAATTTATTGTATGTTCAGTTTGGGCTCACATATTGGCAATCAATTTTATTCTAATTTATTCATCTTATAAATTCTTGTGTATATATCATGATCAATGAAAAAATCAAAATAATCGAATAATTGTAGTATTGGAGAGTTTAGGATTTGGGTGCATACCTTGATCTTTTTATAGATGGTCTTTGACTTGGGCCATTGATGATGGTGGGCCTCAGTCTTGTTGGGTCTTGAGCCAAATAAGTTGAGTAAAAAAGATGAAAAACAAACCAATCAACTCAATAGGAGACGATGAATCGCTTTGGGGTTCAAATGCAACGCACAATTGAGACACCTTATCGTTGTTCATGTTGGGTTCATGTGCATGCTTTTTATTCGTCCACTAGCTATCCATTGGACTCTATTTATTTATTTGAGTTTTATTATTATTTTTAAGTTTTAAAATCGTCTAGTTTAAAAATTGATTAAAAGTACAAAACTTCAGTTTAATAAATTCTTTTAAGCAAAGTTATGTTGACTCGATCGATTTTATAGAAATGAATCCTTTTGATATATGATTATTTATTTATTTATTTTTTTATATATAGTTGGTAGAGTTTAAATTTCTTAATAACTACCCTAACTAAAAATTTTTAGAGCAACCACTGGATAAATTTTGTTTTTCATTGATCTAACTATATTGTAGTTCTTATTTACATTACTCGTTGAATGATTATACTTTCAAGCATGGGCTATTCGACTTTACTTGGCCCCAATATTTGGTGCATATTTTTGCAATAACTTGGGTCTACTGCATGGCTTGTCCATTCTAATATTTTACTTTTTAGGCCTGATTAATGTCTCAACGAGCTTGGTTAAGCTTGACCAATTAGCCCAGTCGGTGACACCTATTTTCTTGAGATGATATGTTATGTTTTTAAATGAAAAATAATAATCACACATTCCTTTTAGTCACTCATATTACACTCCCCTTGTGAGGGGGTAATATGAACAAAACTGAAAAGAAAAATGAGAGTGAGACGTGAAAAGGAGGGTGTGGATATTATTTTTCTTTGATATATATATATATATATACATATATGCTTGTGTGCAACATTAATTTAATACAAAGATTATCATATAGTCCTTCATGTAAACCACAAAAATTTCCTCCTAATTTAATTTATATTCAATTTGGGCCTTGTACGCTCGATCGACTGATGCTTTAATCTATTCATTTTGTAAGCTATTATATATAGCTCATAATTGATGTAAAAAATCATACTGATTCAATAATTTTATAAATTAGGTTTTAAAAAATTGATAATTAATTTTGAAAAATCATAACCATAGTTTATTTTTATAAATAAGGAACACCCCAACAACAACAACATGCAAAAGGTCCGAAAAAAAGTAAGGGAAACACAAATTATTTTATTATGGTGCCTGCCAAGATAATCTTAGTAGGCAATATTTCACAACATTATTGCACTGGAAAATGAAAACTAATAAAAGCAAAACACGAAACACACATAAAAAGAAAGAAAAGGAGAAGAAGAAGAAGAAGCAGCCATTTTCGCAGGCAAGGAAATGCGATTGCACTTAGCATGTGCAACAAGCCTTTAAACCCCTAAGTTATCCGTAGAGGACGAGTGAAGTCTCGTGAGGGTTTGCAGAGATGTTACCCACAAACATCTACCCACCAATAAATTGGCGGTGGTGGTTTATTAGAATTTTTCACAGACAAAGACATCCTTGGAGTCATTGTCTGTGCTGTCAGATACTGCGCGTAAGTAGTAATCGTCGCCATCCTTGAAAGCACATGCATAGCGTTGGAGATTGCCGTGGCGAAGTCGGGCTGTTTTACCAACAGGATCAGTAGCAGAAGTAGCGAAGCAGTTGACATGGAACATAGTACATGCCAAACTTCTTTGGTCTTCGTTAATTACATCAGCATCAGCCGTAATCCATAGGTCACCCGCCGATTTCACTTGCCAGTATTTGTTGGTTTCACGACTTTTTATGTGGTACATATCATTTCCAGTACGTGCCTTCTCAAGGTACATTTGTGGGTTACCCCTTCCGTTGGCTGAGAGACGTGCATCTTTCATGGGCCGCAGGTATTTATCGGTGATGACTGATTTGACACCTACGGATTCCATTCTCTCTATCTCTCTGTTCTCTTGTCTTCACTTCTCTCTTAATAATCGCTTTTACTTGTTCCTTGTTTTCTTGTGCTTTCCCTAGCTCAAACCCGTGCTGCTATTTATAAGCACAAAAAGGATTTAAATTCTAGGACATTTAAAAGATGACACGTCAAACAAAACCATTCCAACTGTATATTTAATAACTTTGGGAACCCTAACCACGTTTGCTCTTCTTGCTGAAAAGTTATTAAACACCCCAATGTACCGTGTGGATTGTTTACATAGATCGTTCCGTTAATGAAAAATAGACATATTTAGTGAGTTAATTTTTACTTTTAACTATATATCAAAAACGAGTTATTATGTTTTACTTGTAAAATTTTATTATCATTGTATTTCTTTTTTGAAAAAATTATTATTGTATTTAGATCATAAATTTAAATAGAGATTTTTTTTTTTAAAAAAAGAAGAGAAATAAAGAAAAAAAATTTAACTTATATTTTATTTACATTTTAGTCATATATTTTATTATTTAATTTCCAAATCTCTACTCAAATTTATGATCTAAAACAAAACATACATTATTAATTTTCAGATTTTCATTTAGCTATGGTAGAGAAAAGTAAGCCTTTAATGGACCAATTATGTTATTATACACAATGAACGTCAGTGGACTTTTTTTAAAAAATTAATTACATATTTATGAAAAAAATTCATAATTTTAATTATTAATATTCATAAAATTAATCACTAATTTGATATTTCCCCATGGATTTATATGGAAACGACAATTTATGATTGATTTATTTTTCTTATGAAATTTATAATATTTACAGTGCTAATTAAAAAAATGGCCTTAAATTATGGTATTCGTGTGTAGCGGCGGGGTTAGGAAACTAAATCGGGACATTTATTGATTAGAATTTTAATTTTTTTTTTCATAACCAACAATAAGAAGATAATAATAATTTTTGAATTAATATTAAGTACAAAAACTTAAATAAATTATTACAAAGGTATTTCACATAAAATTTTACAATTAACTTCGAGTAAAATTGAAAAGAAAGTATTGTATGTAACTAGTGTATCATGAACAATATTAAAAAATTTATATATTTAAGTTTTAAAATAAATTATATAATGGTAAGATAAATCAAAGTTTTACAAAATTTGAGTAAAAATTTCATATAATAGTGATATGACGTCATTATTGACATATGATATCACTAATCAATAGTAAAGCAACATAGGAAGGGTGAACTCCACATGCAAATATAACTAACACTCCAATAATTTTTACATATATATAGTGAGATTAATTATATTTAAATATCAATAATGATGGATATTACTTTTATATTGAATTTTTTTCACAAAATTTTCATACATAAAAATACAATTTATTGTAGTCACTTCATTTTCAATAAAACAATCACTATTGTTTTTATAAATTTAAAAATGCCCTTGACATTTTATTCTAAATATTATTTTTGTTTAAAATTTTATTTATATACATATGTTAAAAAAAAAAAATATCCAGGAGAGGCACGTGACCCCCCCGGTCACCATGTGGCTCCGTAACTATTCGTGTGCTCTTAAGAAATACCAAATTTTTATTATCTTTTATAAATTTTTGGGTAAATTACAAATACAACGCCTGAGGTTTGTGAGTATGAAATTTATTACTGATAGCATTTTATCAGTGATTAATTTATCACTGCTAAATTATTGTGAATTTGTTTTTGCGATTTAGTAAATGTGTAGATCTGTTTTTATGAATTAGTGAGTGTGTATGTATGTGAGCATGAGAGAACAAAAGGAACAAAAAGAACAATATATAAGGAATAAAAGGAAGACAACATATAGGGAAGAGCTCACAGGGGAGAGCTTGTGAGCAGCTTCTTGCTTCATGCGTATGGTGTGATTTGAAGGGTAAAATTAAAAATGGAAATAGGCCAGGACTTGGCCGGTATTAACTTACTTCCATGGGACTGGCCGGTAAGTCCCCCTAATATATTCTCTCCCTGGGTCCACCTGCCCCTGTCGTTGGCTTTTTCTTGGCCCAAGTGTTTGAAATACGTTTTGGTAATGGCTTGGGCCTACATGGGCTAGCTTGTTGATTAAGGCCGAATTGTACATCATTGAGGCAATTAATTAGAGTCTCTAAACTTCACTTGCTGGTCAAACCGTATACTTTATGTGTGTTGAATGTCAATCAGGTTGTACATCGTCGGAGCATAAATGGGCAAAAAGACAGAATTTGGACAGAGTTGACTTTTCCCGTACATGCGTTGACTTTCTCGCACGTGTGTTGACTTTCCCGCACGTGCATTGACTTTTTCTGAGAAAGTCAGCCCGACATTTCAAACCTGTTTGGATGAGATTGGATGCATAAAAGGGCAAGGAAAAGACTTTTCTAGGGTTCTGAACTTGTTTTGACCTAAAGAGAGATGCTAGGGTTTGGAAGGGAAGAGAAACAAAAAGCTTCAAGGATGTCTCCCATGGTGGTTCTTTCTCCATCTACCTCCTTCCACTCCTCCATGAGTGGCTAGTCTCCTTTTCTAAGGTTTTGATGAAACCCTAGCCATGTAATTATTTTGTTTTCTTTTTGATTTTTAATTATGTAAAGGTTTGAACATTTGTATGGTGATTTAGAAGTTTCTTTTATATATTTTTCAGTATCTCTTCGAATATTTGACTTTCTGTGATTGTTGAATGTTATCTATACATGATTTTTCTATTCCTTCACATTCAAGGTATGAGACAAACCATGCTACGAGGAACGAGTCGTATCACTACCTTAGTTTAGAGTAAACGATTCGTATTACTTGAGATGGTTCGTGCTCGTACATTGAATGTGATGATTTTCTTGTTAAATGCTTTGAGCTTGTAGTTGCGAAGCATTAATCCGTTCAAACCATAGCATAATTGATTTCAATTGAAAACCCTAATTACGTGGCTAGTGGTGGACTCTTTGCCCTAGTTTTCCCCCCCAAATCAGTAAACCTAATTTCATTTATTATTGATAATTTAATTCCTTAGTTTAATTTATTTGTTATTAAATTAGGTTATGAACAATCAATCTTTTTATCAAAATTAATTTAGGAATTTAATAATTAAATTAGTTTAATTTCACAATTGTCCCTGTGGATCGATACCTGGACTTGCCATTATTCTAAAAGAATTTGGTATAGTTTAGTGATTATTTTTGGTGTGTTCAACAACTCATCAAATTTTGGCGCCGTTGCCGGGGACTTATGGCGAAATTATTTAATTTAAAGTTACATTCTTATTTTAATTTTTAGTTTAGGATTTTATGCTTTTGGTGTTGCTAAGTGTGCAGAGCGTTTGAAGTTGGAGCTATCATTGAAGTGCAAGCGGAGCGCAGCCGAGCTTTAAAAATAAAAAAAAAACCGCAGCACTAAAGTGAGTAAACAGAAGTAAACACTCACAAGCAAAGCACCAAAGTGTTAAAACGAAAGTCAAAGCTCAATTGGGGGTTGGAGACAACGTCTACACGCCAAGCATCCGCAAGACGAGTAAAGTGTTTTCATTGAATCGCTGTGAGTATTTCTCCTTTAGTATTCTGCTTTCGTAACTTAGTGTACCGAGTTGAACTTTTTGTGTGTGTGTGGGTAGTGTATGCACGGGCGCCGTTCTTGTCGCCCTGAATTGTGGAGGACCTTGAATTAGAATGGACTCTTAGGAGACTTAGGGCTTCTGCCCGTGTTCCTAGGCTCGAGTATTCATATTCATACATTGAGCCATTAGAGATGGCAAATCTTGATGTCCCGGATGTGCCCAACCGGACACTTAAGGATTATTTTACACCCACTGCATATACATCACCATCATGCATCCAATTACCCAACACCACTGCTGCTCATTATGAGATTAAGTCCAGCACCATACAAATGCTCCCATCATTCCATTGACTAACTCATGATGATCCTTATAAGCATTTGAATGAATTTCTAGAAATTTGCTCGACAGTGAGGATCCAGAATTTCACAAATGAGGCCTTAATGTTGCGATTGTTTCCATTCTCGTTAAAGGATAAAGCCAAACACTGGCTAAATTCTTTACCTGCTAATTCAATCACAACTTGGGACCAATTATAGCAACGGTTCTTGGAGAAGTACTTTTCCATAGGTAAAACCAACCAACTTAGGCGAGCCATCACAAACTTTGCTCAAATGGATGGCGAGCAATTCCATGAGACGTGGGAAAGACTTAGAGACCTTCTCCAACAGTGTCCCCACCACCAAGTGCCTGATTGGCAACTTGTTCAAACATTTTATTATGGCTTAACTGAGCCGCACCGCCAAATGGTGGATTCGTCCTGTGGTGGGACATTTATGACGAAAAATGATGCCGAGGCATGGCAATTGTTTGAGAACTTAAGTGATAATTCCCTTCACCATGCCTCCGCAGCCCAGCAAGTCCGACAATCAATAGTTGGAGCCCCAAAAAGAGGGGGCATTTATGAGGTCGGACAAAACCTAGAGTTAGCCCAACAAGTAGAGGCACTGCCCCGCAAGATGGACCAATTATTAGCTACGGGACATGCCCCTACCCAGCAAGATTAGCCTCAATTTCACGAGGCATGTGTTATTTGTGCGAGCCCTGCTCATGACTTGAGTGAGTGCCCTTCGGCATCACAATTTTCGGAGTTAGTCCAAGAGCATGTGAATGCGGCTCAAGGATTCTCCAACCCGGGTAATGATCCATACTCCAACACATACAATCCGGGATGGAGAAATCACCCTAATTTCTTATGGAGACCCCCTTCACAAGGCACTTCTTACAATCCTCCACCACCAAGGCAGAATTTCAATAATTTTGCCAACCAATCATCTTATCGACCACCGCAACCTTATCGACCCCCACAACCATACCGGCAACCACAACCACAACCCCCGCCTGTTCTTCAGGGCAACTCTGCCTTTGAGACTCAGGTGTTGGAAATTCTCTCAAAACATAAGGGGTTAGCACTGGTAGTTCACTCCCACACTCACTCTATTGCCAAGCTAGAGACCCAATTGGGTCAAATGGCTAACAACATGAATCGGAGAGAGGAGGGAAAATTACTAAGTCAAACTGTGGCCAACCCTAAGGGACAATACGGGGCAGAGAGTTCGGGTGGGAATGGGAAGCAACATGAGCAAGTGCAGGCGGTGGTTGCTTTGAGAAGTGGTAGGGAGTTAGAGCCTCAGTCAGTTGCGTCTGATGCAACTAGAGTTAAGAAGGGTGACCACGGTGGTTCACCTAGTGAGAGCAAGGGTGATGGGAAAACACTTAAGAGGGATGACTTAGTCCCTAGTACTTCACTTGAGCCCAAGGCACCATATGTGCCTAAGGCACCCTTTCCCCAGTGCCTTGACACACCGTCCCCTTTTAATAAGAAGGCGGCATCTATGGAGGCAATGATGGAGGTCTTTAAACAGGTAAAAATCAACCTCCCCCTGTTGGAGGCGATTAAGCAAGTACCATCATATGCCAAATTTCTGAAGGACCTTTGTACGCAAAAGCGTAAATCTAGGACACATGTGTCCCAAAAGGTCCTACTCACGGAGCAAGAAGCTCCATCTTGTTGAATGACACACCTCCTAAGCTCAAGGACCGGGGTGCCCCAACCATTGCACGCATTATAGGGGACCATTTCATTGATAGGGCCTTATTGGATTTAGGGGCTAGTGTTAATTTGTTGTCGTACTCTGTGTACGAGGAATTTGGGCTTGGCGAGTTGAAGCCCACTACTGTTACTCTTCAGTTAGCTGACCGGTCCCTCAAAGTGCCACGAGGCATGATTGAGGATGTGCTAGTTAAGGTTGATAGGTTCTACTTCCCTGTTGACTTTTTAGTTTTAGACATGGAACCGGTAGCTAGTTCTAGGAAACAAATCCTAGTGATCTTGGGTCGACCTTTCTTGGCTACGGCCAATGCATGCATTAATTGTCGTACCGGGGTAATGGAAGTTTCATTTGGTAACATGCAAGTGAAACTTAATATTTTTCAAGCATCACAACAACCTCATGAGAGAGATGAGTGCTTGTTAGTGGATGTTGTGGATGAGATTGTGGAGGAGGCTTTGCCTTCCATTCTTGTAGAGGACCCTTTAGAGGCTTGTCTAGCTCATTTTGGGTTTGAAAATTTTGATATTGATGGGTCAGTTGAGGAGGTGAATGTCTTGCTTAATTCTTCTTCTACACTGGATTTTGCTCCATGGAAAGCCCGGTTTGAGTCACTTCCTCCTCTGTCGAGAGAGCCTGCCATACTATCTTTGGTCACACCACCTACACTTGAGTTGAAGCCATTCCCGACCACACTCAAGTATGCATTTTTAGGGCCCCAAGATACTTTACCGGTCATCATTGCATCTGACTTGACTGTAGAGCAGGAGAGTCAGTTAATGAGTGTTCTCGTGGCACATCGGAGTGCTATAGGGTGGTCAGTGGCTAATTTGAAAGGGATAGATCCCTCTGTGTGCATGCATTATATACACTTAGAGGAGGACTTCAAACCTTCTCGCAAAATGCAACGGAGACTGAATCCTAATATGAAAGAGGTGGTGAAAAAGGAGGTATTGAAATTGTTGGATGCGGGTATCATATACCCCATCTCTGATAGTAAGTGGGTGAGTCCCACACAAGTGGTGCCCAAGAAATCGGGCATCACCGTTGTTAAGAATGAGGGAGGAGAGTTAGTCCCCACACGAACCACTACTGGGTGGCGAGTGTGCATTGATTATAGGAGACTAAATTCCTTGACTAGGAAGGATCATTTTCCCTTACCTTTCATTGACCAAATCCTAGAGCAGTTAGCGGGGCAGGGTTTCTATTGTTTTCTTGATGGCTACTCGAGATATAATCAAGTCCCGGTGTACCCTGTTGACCAGGAAAAGACCACATTCACATGCCCTTTTGGCACTTTTGCTTACAGGCGCATGCCCTTCGGGCTATGTAATGCACCGACGACCTTTCAACGGTGCATGATGGCCATTTTCTCCGATATGGTGGAGAAATTCTTAGAGGTTTTTATGGATGACTTTTTGGTGTTTGGACCGTCTTTTGAGGAATGCCTTAGGAACTTGACTAGAGTGTTAGAACGATGTACTGAGGCAAACCTAATCTTGATTTAGGAAAAGAGCCATTTTATGGTTCGTGAGGGTATAGTGTTGGGACACATTGTGTCCCCTCGAGGTATAGAGGTTGACAAAGCTAAGGTTGACCTCATTGCAGGCCTTCCTCCACCCAATTCCGTGCGTCAAATTAGGTCTTTCTTAGGGCATGCAGATTTTTACCGTAGGTTCATCAAAGACTTTAGTAAGATATCACGTCCTTTGTGTAGTTTATTGGTTAAGGATGCACCTTTTGTCTTTGATGGGGCATGCTTAAAGGCATTTGAAACACTGAGCATGGCCCTGACCACTGCCCCAATCATGAAATCACCAGATTGGTCGTTTCCCTTTGAAATCATGTGTGATGCCTCCGATTATGCTGTCGAGGCTGTGTTAGGCCAAAGGGTCAATAAGGCACCATTTGCTATATACTATGCTAGTCGCACTCTCTCGGATGCACAATTGAATTACATTACCACCGAGAAAGAGTTGCTAGTTGTGGTCTTTGCCTTAGAAAAATTTCGGTCTTATCTCCTAGGGTCCAAGGTCATAGTCTTCACTGATCATGCCGCTTTGCAGTATTTACTATCTAAGAAAGAGACCAAACCTAGGTTGATTAGATGGATTTTGTTGCTTCAGGAATTTGATTTAGAGATCCGTGATAAGAAAGGATCTGAGAATGTGGTGGCAGATCATCTCTCCCGAATCCTCATTGAGTATAATAGTGACCCTCTTATTTTGCATGATTCGTTTCCTGACGAACAACTCTTTGAGCTGTCACAAGCGAGCCCCCCGTGGTTTGCACATATTGTGAATTACTTGGCCATTGGGCAAATTCCACAGAATTGGTCTAAGCAAGACAAAGACTGATTCTTTTCGTAGGTCAGGTATTACTTTTGGGAGGATCCAGAGTTGTTTAAATATTGCTCCGACCAAGTGATCCGACGGTGTGTGCCGGAGAGTGAGGTGCATAGCATTCTTACATTTTGTCATTCTTCTGCATGTGGCGGTCATTTTAGTGGGCATAAAATGGCCGTCAAGATTTTATAGAGTGGGTTTTCTTGGCCCACAATTTTTAAAGATGCCCATCAATTTTGTAGAACTTGTTTGCGCTGTCAGCAAATGGGTTCGATGTCTCGGCGTGACATGATGCCAATGTCCCCTATTCTTGTGGTAGAAATATTTGATGTTTGGGGGATTGATTTTATGGGTCCTTTCCCGTCGTCATTCGGGTTTGAGTACATTCTCTTGGCAGTAGATTATGTGTCTAAGTGGGTGGAGGCAATAGCTACCCGAACAAACGATCATAGAGTGGTAATTAAATTTTTGCATGAAAACATCTTTAGTCATTTTGGGTTTCCTAGAGCCATAATAAGTGATTAGGGTACACATTTTTGTAATCGGTTCTTTGAATACTCTATCACTCATAAAGTTAGCACTCCATACCACCCTCAAACTAGTGACCAAGTGGAAGTCTCAAATAGGGAGGTAAAACACATAATTGAGAAAACGGTGAGACCGGATAGGAAAGATTGGTCACAACGGTTAATTGATGCATTATGGGCTTACCATACTGCTTATAAGACACCCATTGGGATGTCACCATATAGAGCGGTGTTCGGAAAAGCTTGCCATCTCCCGGTTGAACTGGAGCACCGAGCATTGTGGGCCATAAAGAAGTTTAACTTTGATATGACTGCGACTGGGCTCAACCGGAAATTGCAACTCAATGAGTTGGAGGAAATCCAGAATGATGGATATGAGAGTTCGAGAGTTTTTAAAGCTCGGACTAAAGAATTCCATGACAAGAACATTAATAAAAAATCCTTTGAACTCGGCCAAAAAGTGTGGCTTTTTAATTCAAAATTGAGACTCTTTCCGGGTAAGCTAAGATCAAGATGGGATGGCCCCTTTGAGGTTGTTGAGGCATTTATTCATGGCACCGTTGAGGTGCGAGATCCAAAGGCTGGCCACACTTTCAAAGTGAATGGCCAAAGATTGAAACCTTATATAGAGGGGATTGAGAATGGGGATATGATTAGTCCATTGCTTTGATGGACCCATTTTACTATGATTCATAAATTGATTTCTTGTTCTCTTTTCTTTCCCTTCTATGCTATTTTGTTTTTCTTTGTTCTCGTCATGCTTTATTTGCATCTAGGAGACTTTAAATCCTCTAAAGGTGTAATTCCTTTGGTGTTAGCCGTGCCCGAACGGCATCTGACGGTCTGGTATAGCCACCTAATCGTGTTTGTAGTGAGTTCTTAGGAGACCAACTGAGACGGTGGAAACTAGAGTTCGAATGGCAAAGCCTAGAACACAAAAGTTTGGGATTTCTGAGACTAGAGTCTGGTTTAAATATCCAGAGGTGTGGAGATTGCTTCAAAACTACCTCGGCTTGCGCCTCGATTCTGGATACCGAATCAACCTAGTCTATCACCCTGTTGGAAAATAGGAAAAGTTACAAACACAGTTAGGGAGAAAAGTAGTACCCGTGGTTTTCGCGTGAAGATTATACCTTTAGTAGGCATTCCGTTATTTTTTTATGTGTTATATTTATTTCGGATGTCAATTGAAGGTAGAAATGGTTAAGTATATTTGGGTTGTACTAGCCCGAAGGCTATAAACTACGTTGGGTTTTATTACCTAGGGGATTCTGAAGTGGCAACTTTATGCCATAACTCTAGTGCCTTTTGTTAGGTGCTGGGAGTTAGTTTTCCATTTTCTTGAAGCATGTACGCTTGCGAGTGCTTCTTGATTTTGTTAAACTATGTTGTTGCAATGTAGCAGAAAAAGGTCATTGCATGCGTATGGGTGGAAGGGACCCTCCCTAGCCTGGGTAAGACCTTGATTTCTACTTTGTGGTATATGGGAAATCAAGTGTTCAACCACATTCATTCATTCAAAAAAAAAAAAAAAAAAGAGCATGCTTTCATGTTTATTTTCTGTGTTAAAAAAAAAAAGTGTTATACTTGCTCAATTTAAAAAAATAAATAAATAGTAATGAAAAAAAAAAAATGGTTATACTTGTTCAATTTAAAAAAAAAAAAGTGAGGAAATCGCCGCACGTGCGGCCTGGGCCCCGCACGTGCGGTAAATTTGGTGAAACTCAAAGTTGCCCACTGCTTTATAAGCAGGTGCGGCACCAACGGCGTTGACCAAGCCGCACGTGCGGGACGACAAAAATTCAAAAAAAAAAAAAATCGCGAGGGGTGAAATCGCCGCACGTGCGGCTTGGGCCTCGCACGTGCAGGAAATTTGGTGAATTCCAAACTGCATTCTGCTTAATAAGCAGGTGCAGAACCAAGTGCGCCATCAAGCCGCACGTGCGGCTTGGGCCCTGCACGTGCGGGAATTTTCGAAAAAAAAAAAATTTGTTTTGTTTTGTCTTCTTCTATTTTTATTTTATTTTATTTTATTTTTATTATTTCATTTTTATTTATTTACTTATTTCAAAATAAATAAATAAGTAAATAATTTTTTAAATAAATACATAAATAAATTTTAAATATAAATAAATAAATATACAATTATTTTGTTTATAAATTTTTTATATATATATAAAAAAAAAGTGTGAAGTGTGTATATGTTATTCTCTGCCTACCTGGATGTGCATCTACAATTCTGGTAATATTCTCTCATTTCTCTTTACTTTTTCATTGAGGACAATGTCATATTCAAGTTGGGGGATGAGGGTTATATTTTCTTTTGTGCATTTCTATTTGGCTCATAATTCATGCTTATACCTGTTTCACTTGATTGCATTACTTCACTTGATGTGACTTTTTGCTAGTAGGGTGATGATATTTGCATATGTTAATTGGAGAGCATAGTAGACTTGTATGAAAAGGGTTTATTGGGTAGATACTTGCATGCGATGTTTGCACGAGGAGAGTTGTCTGTGTTTGTGGTGTTAGTACACTTGTCATGAGTATGCCTTAATTCACATGAACACACTATCATAGTGGTGATCTTTTTATTATAATCCCTGGTGTACATCATTGATAATAGCTAGAGTTGCAGAAAAGAATAAATGAGGAGCCAAGATTCTTAAAAAAAAAAAAAAAAAAACCTCTTGACTTGTTAGGGTTCGTAGCCTTTTTAACTCGAGTTATTAAGCCCGTAGGGGTGTCTCTACACCTAATGCCCTAAAACCGTCTGGTTTGGGAGTCATTGGCCCAAAACTTGCTACATGGGTTGATTAGAAAGCTTAATGGATCAGGACATTGCACAGTTATAAAAATAAAAAATAAAAAAACTTTTGAGAATCTTGGCTGCAACAGATTAGTTTTTCTGTATATGTTGGGTGTTATTATGAGTTACATTGGGTTATTATAGTGGACAGTTAACTGATATGGAGATTGCACTTTACACCGAGGGTACTCATGACTTGTCTACTAGCATGCACAAGTACAGAGAACTTTACTTTTGTATTAACTAAATTGTGATTTTGACTCAATAGGTTCCTTTATGCTTGTCCACTATGCCTTTAATGACACATAAGTTGATTGTTAGGTGGAGTAGTGTGGTCATTTGTTGTTGAGTATATATGAATATGTTAATATTTGTGGGTATCATTTCTAGAAACCCTCACGAGACTTTACTCACCCACTTGGGGTAACCTGGTGGTTTAAAGGCTTGTTGCATATGCTAAATGCAACAGTTTTTCCACGAAAGAGGAAATAGATAGATTTTGTTTAATTTTATTTTATTTTACTTGCTTGAGGACTAGCAAGTTGTAAGTTGGGGAATGTGATTAAGGCCGAATTGTACATCACTGAGGCCGTTAATTAGAATCTCTTAACTTCACTTGCTGGTCAAACTGTATACTTTATGTGTGTTGAATGTTAATCAGGTTGTACATCGTCGGAGCATAAAATGGGCAAAAAGACAGAATTTGGACAGAGTTGACTTTCCCGCACGTGCGTTGACTTTCCCGCACGTGTGTTGACTTTCCCGCATGTGCGTTGACTTTTTCTGGGAAAGTCAGCCCGATATTTTAAACCTGTTTGGACGAGATTGGATGCATAAAAAGGCAAGGAAAAGGCTTTTCTGGGGTTCTGAACTTGTTTTGACCTAAAGAGAGAGGCTAGGGTTTGGAAGGGAAGAGAAACAAAAAGCTTCAAGGATGTCTCCCATGGTGGTGCCTTCTCTATCTACCTCCTTCCACTCCTCTATGAGTGGCTAGTCTCCTTTTCTAGGGTTTTGATGAAACCCTAGCCATGTAATTATTTTGTTTTCTTTTTGATTTTTAATTATGTATAGGTTTGAACATTTGTATGGTGATTTAGAAGTTTCTTTTATATATTTTTCATTACCTTTTCGAATATTTGACTTTTTGTGATTGTTGAATGTTATCCATACATGATTTTTCTATTTCTTCACATTCAAGGTATGAGACGAACCATGCTACGAGGAACGAGTCGTATCACTACCTTAGTTTAGAGTGAACGATTCGTATTATTTGAGATGGTTCATGCTCGTACATTGAATGTGATGATCTTCTTGTTAAATGCTTTGAGCTTGTAGTTGCGAAGCATTAATTCGTTCAAACCATAGCATAATTGATTTCAATTGGAAACCCTAATTACGTGGCTAGTGGTGGACTCTTTGCCCTAGTTTTTCCCCCAAATCAGTAAACCCAATTTCATTTATTATTGATAATTTAATTCCTTAGTTTAATTTATTTGTTATTAAATTAGGTTATGAACAATCAATCTTTTTATCAAAATTAATTTAGGAATTTAACAATTAAATTAGTTTAATTTCACAATTGTCCCTGTGGATCGATACCTAGACTTGCCATTATTCTAAAAGAATTTGGTATAGTTTAGTGATTATTTTTGGTGTGTTCAACGACTCATCACTTGTCCACTCAAATGTTTTTAGGCTTGAGTAACGGCTTAGGGAGCTTGGTTAAATCTAACCCAGTCCTGGCCTGTGACACTTTTTTTTCTTGAGATAACATTGTTTTAATAGGAAATGATATTTTCATACTTTTCTTACTTGCCTCTCACATCACACTTCTCTTGTGGTTACAAAATATTATTGGACGGGGCACATAACCATGAAGTATTTCAAACTCATGTGATAATTTATGTCTATTGTCTAGGGCAATATTGCAAAAATTGCAAAAAAAATTGTATGAGAGGTTAAAAGGAGGATGTGAATATTATTTTACTTGATTATTCACACACAAATATATATATATATATATATATATATATATATATATATATTGTGTATAGCATTAATTTAATACATAAATTGTCATATGATCATCACGTAACCTCGATTTTTTTCTTGTAATATATTGTATGTTCAGTTTGGGCCCATGTAATTGCAATCAATTTTATTCTAATTTGTTTATCTTATAAATTCTTGTCTATATATCATGATCAATAAAAAAAAATCAAACTGATAGAATAATTGGAGTATTGGTGTTGTGCTGGCCAAAGACTTTCAGATGCTTTTATCAAGGGTGTAGGTGTAGATGTAGAGAGAGAAAGTAGAGAGAGAGAGAGAGTAGAGATGGAGAGTTTAGGGTTTGGGTGCATACCTTTAGAAGTGTAAAAATAGCCTGCGGCCCGTGGGTGGCCCAAAGCCCGCCCGCGGCCCAAGATGGGCCCAACCCTTTTAGGCCCGTTTGGGCTAGGGCCCGAGCCCAACCTGAGTCTCTGGGCCTGGGCCATCATTTTGAAGCCCAGCCCATGGCCTAGTCCATTGGCCCGCTTAAGGCCTGGTCCGCCAAGGCCCAATGTATTTTTTAGTCAAAAATAATAAAATTTTGGTAAAAAAAGTAAAAAAAAATGATCAGGCTTGCCCAAGCCCGAGGCTCAAATACCCCCTAGGCCAAAAGCTGGGCCTGGGCCAAATTTTTTGGCCCGTGGGCCAGCCTTACTCGATTCGAATTTTTGCATGAGCTCGTGAGGCCCAACATGGGCCGTACCGGGCTGGGCTGGGCCGAGCCAAATTTACACCCCTACATACCTTGATCTTTTTATAGAGGGCATTTGTCTTAGGCCATTGATGATGGTGGGCCTCAGTCATGTTAGGCCTTGGGCCATATGGGTTGAATAAAACAGACGAAAAACAAACCAATCAACTCAATAGGAGATGATGAATCGCCTTGGGGTTCAAATGCAATGCACAATTGAGGCACCTTATCGTTGTCCATGTTGGGTTCATGTGCATGCTTTTTATTTGTCCACTAGCTAGCCATTGGGCTTTATTTATTTACTAGGAATAACCCGTGCCTGAAGGCACTACCAATAATTTTTTTGGTATCACGTGCTACGAAACACAATGGTAATAAATCAATTCAAAATGATAATATCACTCCGATTTAAAACTTCACATATAAGAAACTAAAATTGTTTCTACACATTAAATTAGCAAAAACATTTATAAATTTCAAATAGCAAATTTCAAAATTAAAGTGCAAAAAATGAATTATATAGTTGAATGTATCATAAGCAAAGAATCTACAAATATTTGCTAAACTTAAAGTCCAAATAGAAAATTTTAGATTTTTATCCACGTCAAAATGACACATCTATACACTATAGCAAGTTAGAATGGGATAACCTTCAATAAAAGAATGTTATTGAATTTGTATCATAATTGGTAACCCTTTCGCTTTGTCAGGTTTCAATGCCTTCAAATAAAGGTCAATGAACATTTTGATACAAAAGAATCATCCTAGCTAACCCGATTTTTTTTTTTTTAAAAAAATAACATGAGAGAGCCAACCAACGACACACCTGTAGAAGCAACGTAACTCAGTGTTTCTAATATGGATCAATGACCTACAACAAAATCACTCGCTTAAATTCACTTCAAAAACAAAATAGCTATGAAAAATCACATTAAAATGCATATGAGAAATTGAAAGAAATTGTAATGAAGAATAATTGCATCAAAAGAAACTATAACATGAAAAATCACATCAAAATACATATGAGAAATAGGAACATCAATAGATATGAATTAAGAAGAATTGAACATAACTATTATGGTCAATTGAATTATGTCATTCAATGGTGAAGTGAGAATAGACATATGTATGCATTACTAAAGTAAACAAATGAATAGAAAAGCAAATAATAATATAGATAGACCACTTGAGAATGCCGATAAATCATACAAACCTCCAAATAGAATTAAACTCATATTTTTGTAAGGGGAGCGAATAATTTTCTTTATTAAGACTAAGAGAGTCTTATTATAAGGAAAAAGATTTTTTGAAGGCTGTAAAACCAAACAAAATTAAATTTTAAAATAATTAAAGCTTACCTTGTGTGAAATATTCATTTTTGGCTGATCATGCTCCTTTGAGTTTCCATCCCTATGATAATGCATAACTCATTTTCTAGTTGAAGCATTCTGTATAACAATTAGTAGGCAACAAAAAAAGAATCAAATTGAAAATTAAACCCAAGGTTCATTAAATAAAATTAATTGTACTATTTTTTTAAACAAAGATTACAACCAAATACATATAAAAGATACTTACCACAACTGAAAAATGAAAGAGAGAATGAAACATAATTAAACATAATTAAGTAGAGAAACAGAATAGTTAAAAAGAGAATGAGAGAAACATAATTAATACTCCAAATGATATAAACATAATAGTTACATAGGGGAAATAAAAACAAAATAAAGATAAGTTTCCGAAAATCAGTACATGAAAATTGATTTTAGAAACCCATTCAGAAACCCATTTTAATAATTGTGCTGGTTCACTTATCATTTTAATATTTTTGGAATCAAACCATTTAGAAACACATTTAAATCTAACACATTTTAAAAAAATTTAAAAAATCATTACATGAAGATGGGTTTCTAAAATCTAAACCATTTCAAAAAATCATTACATGAAATTCATGGCTTTTTCTCACCTCATACCCAACACCACCTTTGCCTCAAACAAATCAATTTACCTGCCTACTAAAAAAAAGAAAAAGAAAAAGGGATTAGTTGGTTTGTATGCTTTCTAGGTGATTGATAACATGTTGTATACTCCAAATCAATCACCAAGAATTTGCCCACAACATTTAAGAGGGCACTTCACCAACATTAAGGGTTGAAAGTGAAATCACCTTCTTCTTCACTTATGAGGTACCATTATGCATAATCATCCAACTAAAAGTATAAAGTAGGTTTAAACTAGTTCAAGTATAAAGTAAGTTTATGCTATCACTCATTACTCCAAGATGACTAACTAATAACATAAATGGTTTACTGAATTAATTTAGTTCCAAAACCAAATATTTGAAGAAAAAAAAGAAACAATCAATTGGCTTAAAACTGGCTTTTGTTACTCTAGACCACATTGAGCCAATCTCAGCATTGTTTATAGAGTCTTACAAAATAACTGGCAAAGCTGAAAGTATAATTTATTTATTTATTTATTTATTTTTTTTATCACAACTTACAATCCTCACTCTGAAAGTAAAATAAAAAATGAGAGGAGAAGAAGAAGAAGAAGAAGAAGAAGAAAGAAAGAAAGAAAGAAAGAAAGAAAGAAAGAAAGAAAATAAATAAAGGAAAGAATAGGTTCAGCTATTGTACAAAATAACAGATGATTTTCACCCAACAAAACTAAAATATATTGAGTTGAGTCACAGGGGTAAAGGGAAGAAGAAAAAAAAATTGATTTTAACCCATCCAATCAAAATTTTAATTTATTATAATCATATTTGTTTGTCACAACATGTAAAATGAAGCCATGTTGAACAGTAGATAAGCAACAAATTATTGGCAAATCCATCAATGGAAGGCAGACCAATTACCTAATCAACCATTACAGCAAACAAAGTGTAGACCGCCCCGAACTCTCTTCGTACGCGAGGGCGCGAATTGGGTTCCAGCTACTACAGTTTGGACTCCTGTCACGGTTCTGAATCTAATCTCACAAAGTGCAATGTAAGATTGACAAATCACCAAAGAGTCCAAATCCGGCAAATCGTTTTGGAAAATTGATTTTAATCAAAAAGCGCCAAACATGGACTGTTTTGCCAGATTTCAGAGTCGCCACCTAAATATTTTATTTTGAGAAATTTAGGAAATCCTGACTCGTGCCTAAGGCCACGTGTCCGTCATCACCAAAGTTACTTCGGCTTGGGAACTTGGGTACGAGGGGGAAAGGTCATGAAATGAGCACCCCCGCTCGCCCGATCAAAGGATTGGCCTCTACTAACATGATATGTTGTTTTTGAAAACACATGTGTTCTTATTTTGATTATTATCTAACCTTACTATGTGATGCGCACAGCATGCAAGTATAGACTAAATCACTCAATTTGGAACAAAACATCTCATGCTTGTTTTTTTTGAAAATGGTTTAGAAGTGCTACTTGCAAGTAGGCTAAAACGCGGATTTGCCACCCTCAAGTGGGCTTAAAACTCATATTTTGATGAATTGTTCCAATTCAAGTAATGAAGCCTTCATCCACAGGCATTCATGCAATTTAACACTTAAGCAAATAGCCTCATGGCAAGCATGCTATCATGGCAGTCACTTACACACATGCAAGGATGCTAAAGCATAAACACTCACAGTGTACTCCGAGCCAAAAAAGAAGCTAGTTAGTAATCAATGCATGATCCTAACTATGTTAACAATGCTTAATGCAACGCATGCAAAAATGCAGCTAAAATAGGCTCGGCTGGCTAAGATGGCATATGAATGCAACAATTTGATACATGTATTCAAATAGGAATTGAAATACAATGCAGTTTGAATGATGCGTCGAGCCCGGTGCATGCAAGACAGATGAATGATGCACGCATCCAAAGCATAAGTATGTTAATTGAGATATGCCCTATACTAACCATCGAAAGCTGATAAGTAAAAGGGAGAAAGAAATGGGGTTGGAAGACATGCATCACACACACGCACACTTATTACAACATTTGCCCTCTCGACGGAGGGTCCGAATAATGAGCTAAGCTAACTAAGTTAAGCTAATCAACTAATCTAATTAAACTAATTAGACTAATTATTACAAAACAAAACTAATTAACTATTCCTAGTTAACTAAATATTACAAAATTGGAACAACTAGCTAATCTAAGCTAATTAGTTACAAACCGAATTAATTAAACACATTAACTAATCAATTACAACAACGACTAAGCTAACTTAGCTAAGCAAAACAGTTAGAAGGCCTCGGGACGAGGGATGCATGCATGCTCGATCGCCTCGCTCGAAAATCCATTGCTATGCCACCAATTGCCTCTGTTTGCACTTGATTTGATCTCTGAAAATTGCACAAACTTTCAGATTGCTTCTGCTCCAACACAGGGACCCTTTGGTGGGCTGCAGACCAGATAAAAGGGCTGTAGACCAGAAAAACTGGTCGGCAGACCACCCTTACTGGTCGGTCGACTATTTTTTGTGGTCGGTCGACCGGCTGATCCTCCAAACTCCAGTTTTGCTGCAATAGAGAACAACAAGGGGCATAGCAGTGTATTTGCAAGATATGTGTGCACAACCACCCTCCCCATCATTTCTCAGACTCAAGGGAGTGTGGTTCTCGACTTTCGGGCCGCCAACCAAGCATTGCAATGCACGATGGCCGAGAAGCCAAGGTTGCACGAGTCAATGAATGCACAAATAACACATAAGAGCCTCCACCTCTATCATGCATGATCAAGAGGGTCGGCGACCAAGAAATGCTACACGTTTCATCACTTTAAGTATGAAACGTGCCACATTCCTCGTGTTTGGATTAACGTCCGATCCAAACACATGCAATACAAATCAAGCATGTTATCTTGACATGTTTTACTTGGTCTCATTTTGTTTACACATTTTAAGCTTACCAATTAATCCTTTAATTGATTTGTCCAAATGTGATTGTCCTCTAATGGGAAAGATGGTCTGAACCACAAGTACCTTAAGCATGAAAGAAGCCTCATGCTTTTGGTTAGTAGAAGCCCTCAAGAGAAGGCTAAAACCATTAGGCATGAGAGCCTCAATTCCATGCTCAAGTCAATAAGGGGCTCAAGACCTCTTTCAAAACAAATAAAGGAGTAAACAATGGAGTGCAATGGTATAATTTGAGCACTGAAATGACATGCTAAATGATGCTAAAACATGCTAATGACTCATGCAATGCATGCTAAAAGCCAAGAATACCGAGGCTAGTGAAGGACACAACACTAGAGGTATGCAATACAATGCACAAAGGGCTAAACCAACCCCAAACAGACCTCATGCATGCCAAAACAGTGGCTAAAATGGACTGAAATGATAGCATGAAAAACAAGAAAATGCATGCGCAAATGATGGCTCGCAAGCAAGGCACAAAGCTTAACTCTCAAGAGCACTTAAAGAGTGAAAAATATGGAAGTGTGGCAGATATATATGCTCTAAAATAACATACCAAATGATGCCAATATCACACAAACATCACCAATAGGCATGCTAGGGGTCTCCAAACACAAGGCTAGTAAAGCCAATTACACTATAGCCCTACAAGGCAAGCCATACATGACCAAGACCACTTGGAACAGAGTTTAAGCATGCTAAATCAAGGCCAAAAGCATGCTGAAACAGAGCTAAAGAAAGCTAGAATTAGAGGCATAAAGCAAGATGCATATTAAGCCTACAAAGGGGGATTACACTACAAGTACAAAAACTAAGCAAGAGGTGACCCCACCAACTAAAATCAGAGTTAAATCATGGAAAATAATGGCTAAAAACATGCTTGAACTAAGCAAATTCAAGACACAAAGACATGCTACTTTGCAAGGCCACAAGTAGGATTACACTACAAGTGCAATAAGCATGCAAGAGGTGACCAAGACAGAAAAAAACAGAGTTATGGAAGGTCTTAAAAGTCACAAAAATGAGCCTAAACAAAGCCACAAAGAAGTAAAAACACATGCTCATTTGGGACCTCAAAACATGGTTTTTGTCACTAAAAAATCTCTGAGTTTTAGTGATAAAAAGGTCCAAAAATTTGGATTTAAAGGTGGTGAGAAGTTGCACAAAAGGCCTCACAAGCCAAGGAACAAAAAGGAAGAACAACCCCCTAGCCAAACAAGGCACAAACCAACACTTTTAGGACTAAAAAACAGAGGAAAAACAGAGGTTTTTGTAGTTCAACACCACCCCAAAAACAGCCCCCAAAGTAGTTGAAAACTATGGCAAAACAATAGTGCACAAAGAGCTTAAAAGGGATAAGGGGTTACCTTTGAAGCACAGCAGCAAATCAGCCTTTTTTCTGAGCCAAACAACCTTCCAACAGCCCAAAAATAGGTTCCAAGGGACCTCAGCCCAATGGTGATCAACTTTGGTTAAGGGTCTTTTTGCAAAAGTGTAGAGAATTCTAAGCTTAAGGCTAAAAAACAAGAGGAGAATGAGAGAATTCTAGAGAGAGAGAGAGAGTTTGCTCACAAATCTTCTAGAGAGAGAGGATTCTAGAGTGAGAAGCTCCCCAAATTTTCTAAGCCTTCAAAATGTTCTAACCCCCTTGAATATATGAGATATGGCTTCATATATAGCAAAAAGTAAGAGCTTGGTCGAAATATCTGATTATAGGACAGTTGGAGGTTGTGGAAGACAGTTGGATGAAAAATATCTTCAAAATATCTGAGTTGGGGACCTTAGTGGTTGGTCATCCACTTTTTCTGGTCGACCGACCACTTTTCTGGTCGACAGCCCATTTTTCTGGTCAACAGGCAAAATTCTGCTTTCTAGGTCCAACTTCAAATGGGCATAACTCCTTTGTCTGGACTCCTTTTTAGGTCATTCCTGTGTCCAAATTGAAGCCCCGGAAGTAAGCTTTCCAATGGTGGCAGCCTTGAATCCAAATTCCAACTGTGCAAAACGTTATGCCTATTTTGGTGAAGCTGCTCAGTTTTGGTCCTACCCGGATTCATGCCGAACTTCTCCCAAACTAGTTTTCTTCTCTCATTTCCTCTTTTCTTAAACTCCAAACCCCTAAACAAGGTATTTTGAAATATTTTTCAAAGATTTCATCTCTCTTTCATTCATTTCCACTTTGTCTTTACTTGATTTACTGAAAAGCGCAACATTTAACGAAAAGTGAGCGTCGGAACATCGTAGGAACTTTATTTCCAAAACATTTTGAAAGAGAGGGCCTTAAGGTCTAAAAACCATTCAAAATAGTTTTGGTCCAAAAAAGGGATGTGAGGTTTGGATTTGATGCTCTCCTTGCCAAAGAAATCGACCCTTTGCATAGCATAGCCTGCATCATTAAGTAAGCAATCAGTAGTGCCCAAGTCTTAAAGGCGGTCAAAAATGGGGTGTCTACAGTTGCCCCTCTTTGACAGAGCTCGGAAGTCATGAAATGACGTGAGTGAATGTCAAAACCCAGAGATGACCCATTTTTAACAAGGCCGAAGACTTGGACAAACAAACAAAATACAGATAAATAAGTGGTTGCGCCCACAGGTTGCCTATGTATCCCTTTGCAAGGAATCAAACCAGCGTAGTTCAGGGGCGAAATGCAAATGATACACAATATAACAAAACAAAACAATGTAAATGATATACAATGTAATGAAAACAATGCAAATGATATGCAATGTAATTGAATCATCAAACCATAAGCAGTACAAAACCACACAAATATCATAAGGGAATGGAGATGCAAAACCAAACTACGTTTAACATAGAAAAGGTGCTGGAGCATTATAACCACAATTCTCTTAGTGGAATAGGTGCATGCACATGCAGAACTATGTGTTTCACAGAAAGAATACAAGTAATTGGATGGGATGAAATAAGTGAGGCATGATCTGCTGAGGAAAGATCGTGATCCTAAATGCTGAATACAACAAAACAAAGTACAATGCAATGGATGCAGTGAATAAGGCGCGCGACCGAACCACATTTTACCTAGCAAAGGTATGGACACAAAACTAGACCACGTCTAACGCAGAAAAGGTGCCGACACCCTCAGACCACAATTCTCTTAGTGGAATAGGCGCGTACACATTATCATAGAATTATGCTTTAACGCGAAAAGTATGGGCACATGCCAGACTAAGCTTAACATGGAAAGGATACAGACGATAAATGGATAATACAGTAGATGCATGCGGTATATGCTATATATAATGCAACAGACGTAATAGATAACAAAATGCAATGTAGCTGGGAAGTGAAAGAACCTTGCAAGGGTAATTGGCGATGACTCACCTCATGCTGTCGGGGATCTTTCGCTTTTTGTTAGTTGAACCATTGGTATTACTTTTCTTCCTGGCTATGGTCACAGCTTTCCCTATTCTCCAACAGGGTGACAGACTAGGTTGGTTCAGTATCCAGAATCGAGGCGCATACCCGCTACCTTAACCTATGGGGCTTCCATACAGATTTCAAGCCGGGGATACACCCCTGGGTATTTAAACCAGACTTTAGTCTCGGAAATCCCAAACCTTTGCGTTCTAGGCAACAACCATTCGAACTCTAGTTTCCACCGTCGCAGTTGATCTCTTAGGAACTCATAACAAACACAGGCAGGTGGCTATACCAGACCACCGGAAGTCGTTCGGGCACGACAAACACCAAAGGAATTGCACCTCTAGAGGATTTAAGGTCTCATAGACCAGAGAGGGATGCGAATACGTCCAAGCGTGTCTCATGCGAGAGGAGAAAGTGAATAAATGAACACTGGAACGCATCTGAGTGTTTGAAACCGAAGACGTCCTAATGCACCACATGCGAGAGGAGAAAGGTTACGTAAGAAAGCGCGAGCATCCAAACGCACCACACGTGAGTGGAGAAAGGTTGTGCAAGAAAGCGCGATGCACATGACAGTGCAAGTACGTCCAAACACACCAGACGCGAGTGGACAAAGGTTGCGCAAGAAAGCGCGATGCATATGACAGTGCGAGTATGTCCAAACGCGCCACATGCGAGTGGAGAAAGGTTGCGCAAGAAAGCATGAGCATCCAAACGCGCCACACGCGAGTGGAGAAAGGTTGTGCAAGAAAGCGCGATGCACATGACAGTGCGAGTACGTTCAAACGCGCCACACACGAGTGGAGAAAGGTTGTGCAAGAAAGCGTGAGCATAAACTGCACAAAACAGTGCGATGCGCAAGAAAGCACGAGTGTAAACTGCACAAAACAGTGCGATGCGCAAGAAAGCGCGAGTGTAAACACAGGATTTTAAGGTCTCCCAGACCAAAGAATGCACATGACATTGTGATGCGCAAGAAAGCGCGAGTGAGACACAAAGTGTAAGTGCACAAGACAGTGCGAGTGAGGTGCACAAAAGAAGTGCGATAAAATGAATTTTCTATGCAAGTAAGGTGTACAAAAAAGTGCGATGAAATGCATTTTCTATGCAAATGAGGAAGAATGCATTTTCTATGCAAGTATGGAAGAGTGCATTTTCTATGCAAAAGATACGAGCATTTTCTATGCAAGTATGGGGGCATGTTCTATGCATGAAACAAGAGCATATTCTATGCAATATTGAAAGCATATTCTATGCAAGAAACATAAACGATGCACGACACACATGCAACAGAAGTGTATATGAAAACGCACATTCTATTTAATAGAGGGGCATCAAATATGTACTTTGGTGCCTCCGATTTACCTCTCAGAGGACTTTGCAACACACTCAGCTCAAAAAGGGCACACCCTGTTTATATTGGCGAGAGATAACATTTGCTACTGCTTTAATTGCCATTCTGACTTGAAGCAGGCTTAAGCTTGGGGTCGAGATACACTCATACTCCAGAGAAAGGCGAGGCTTGAGAAGGTGCACCTAGAATGCAATCTCGAAATTTGCTGAAATTGAAACATACTAAGATGCTCCAAATTTTCTCTCTTTTCTTTTGCTTTGCAGTCCGAAACCTATATAGCTTCAGATAGGTCTTGGTTCTACTGTTCTCACATGACCTGGGTTGAACCCTGCAGTTTTATGAAAGAACAAATCCTGTTTTGTACAAATGTGGAGAATGGCACAGCACTCTGAGCACAAAACAATTTATTTTTGAAATGAAATCAAGAAATGAGTTCTAAACCGGATATTGAGCCTACGACTGACCACAGCCAAAACGACTCAACAAAGAGGAAAGACAAGGTAAACAACCTAAACACATCTATTGGCACTCAAAATGACTCAAAACAAGAATCGAAACAAACAAAAACAACAAACACAACACTCGGATGTGTACCACCAGTGAGAGACTTCTCAGTTCACGAGGAGCCAGTTTCTTTGGGTATTGTTCCCCACAATTTTCTTATTTGTGATTCTTACATCACTCTGGCACTGAATCTCTTGTTTTCTGAAAAAGCCATTTTCCTCACTTTTTCCTCTCAACGCACATCTCTCTATTCTTTGATCTCTCTTATTTTTTTTATCCCTACCCTGGGTGGTTAATGGATAAGCAGGATGTTGTGGGCTCTTGCCCCTGGTATTCTACCAAATTCTCTTTCTTCCGCTTAGAAGAGTGAGCTTTCCCACAGAGGGGTTGTGATGCGGTTGGACGTGCAGCAGATCTGCAACTGACATCAGTTGATGATGCCCTTGGCTTAGCTTGACCGAAATGAATCTCACCAGCCAAGTATACAATTGATTGGTCTCACACACATCATGTTTTCGACGTTCCCATTCCGGGTCAGGCGCCAGTTTTTGATTTGATCATCCAGATAAGGGAACCGAATATCCCGCTCCAGTTCCAGTTCGCGCTTCGCACTTATCTTGATACTTCGCTGCTTAAAGGATGAGAGAGCTTTCGGCCCTTTGTTGTTAGCTTCAGTTGTGCCCTTTCTGGCAAATAAGGTGCCCTTTCTGGCAAGCATGGTGCCCTTTCTGGCAAGTGTAGTGCCCTTTCTGGCAAATATGGTGACAAGGGGGGGAATAGACAGAAAACCTAACTCAATTGTGCCCCTAGTTCATCACTTTGATTATTTTTTGTTTTTTTGAGCTTTCTACTAAAACAATTTTGACCAAAATAAGAGTTAGATTAACATGCTTGTTCGATTTTTTGATTCGAAATCATGCAAGTCAGGCTATGAGCACTAAAATTTTTCCTTTTTTAGATCCAAGAAATGGTCCAGTTTTGAAAAAAATGGAATAATTTTCAAGAAAATTAGTTAACTCATTAAAAATTCTCAAAAACTGTTTTTGCAAATGGCCACTGCTCAACCAATACAGAGTTTATTCTTGAGATGCGCAACCTCAGATCCAAAACAATGGAAAATTGCCCCTTGTCTAAATGGCACTGCACGGCAATGGAAAGTTGCCCCTTGTCTGAAAGGCACTGTATGGAAATGGAAAGTTGCCCCTTGTTTGAATAGCACCGCAGCACACCGTAACCAGTTCTCATAGTGAAGATCACAACCGAACTCTTGGATACAGAAATGACAAAGATGACCAGAACAATCACATGGACACTGTCGATTTGGAAGTGTTTATGGCTGGACTTTAGAATGAAGTTGCCTACGTATCCCAAAGATGGGAATCAAGCCTGACGTAGTTTCAGGTTGAGGTACACTCGGGTATTAACCTCTCCTTTTGCGCTCTAACTTTTACCAAGGCCGCCCTTCTGGGTTTTCAACCTTGCGAGCTATGTTTTTCTTTTCTTTTCACTTCTTTTCATTTCATTTCTTTTCTTTTTTCTTTTCATTTTTGCTTTTTATTTCTTTTTATCTTTTTATCTTTTTTCATTTTCTTCATTTCATTTTCTTTTCATTTTTTTTCTTGCTCTCACTTTTGCCTGGGTAGCCCTTCTAGGTTTTCGGCCCAACGAGCCTCTCAAGGGTAAAAAGAAAAAGCGTAACACGTCCATGTTGAATAGTCATAGGATCTCGAAGCCATCTGAATCCAAGAGAATGGCTGTTGTTTGTTGATGATGTAAAAGTCCATCTAGTGGGGGCTGAAGTTGCCCCTAGTATTGTGGATAGGAACTCGGTTTTCCTTCAGCAATACTTTCTTCTTCCAGCTACTGGAACTTGGCTTTCTTGCCAGTCTTCATTGGTTTGCAGAATGACTCATCTTTTGAATCTTTGAGCACACCTGACATTTTTGCCCCTAGTTCAAGGGCTACTTTTGATCTAGCTTTACAAGCTTCCTTTGATCAATCTGATCTTCTTGATCTGACTTTCTTGCCCCTAGTTCGAGGGCTGCTTCAAATCTGGCCTAGCGGGCCTCCTTTGATGTCATACCACCTTATTGCCCCTAGTTCATGGGCTGCTTCAATCTGGCCATACAAGCCTCACATTGTGGTTGACCATTGAACATTCTGAATCCAAGTTCAAGGTTTGAAAGCAAAATGGTCGAGTCTTGAGGCTGAGAGCGATCCTATGCTGCATAATCTTAAGAGTGATTCCACACAAGTCTTCGCAGAACCACGCAAAATATTTCTTGAAATCTTTTAAGAAAGCAACTAATCGCTCGCGTCGAAGACAATGTAGAACCAATCTGGATCAAGCCAGGATCCTTCTTAGTACTCACATTAACAAACATGATCTCATTCATTAAGGGCTTAGCATGCCTCTCTTTCTCTTAGTTGATCAAATTTTTACAAATCCTGAGGAATTCCTTCCTTTTTGTTTTTACGACAATGTTAGAAAAAAAGTTTTGAAAAACTTAGGTCAATGCAATGATTTCAAGGCACAGAAAAGACACAATTTTGGTCAAATATTGCCATCTCATTCAGAACTTCTGGCACAACTGGCTCCAAGGCAGAAACAGACACAAAAGGGTAAAAATCACTACTGTTTCATTCAGATCTTCTGGCACAACTGGCTCCAAGGCAGAAACATACTCAAAAGAAAGAGTGCAAAAGACAAACACAAAACAAGATAGTGATGTTCGAGGTAACACCCCCGAAATCACCTGACTCTAACATAACAGGACTGACTTGACACAATAAGACAGACTCGACTGACTTAGTACAAAAAGACTGGCTTAATACATCACAACAAGACTGACTCAATACCCAAGTCAGAAAGTACAAAAACTAGCATTTGCATAATGCTCAAAACAGTGCGTGCCATCCACTACATCTGGAATAAACTGAGCGCCATCCACAGGTGGTTATCGATCCCGTACCGATAGACTTTGCAGGACCTGGCGCGACAATGATCTTGTTGTCAATCAAATCTTGTATTTCATGGCAAAGACGAAAACACATGTCAGTGTCATGGTCGGCTTATTGATGGAAGACACAGTACTTAGCCGGGTTGTGGGAGAGAAGAAGTTTATTTGGTAATGGCCGCGGCTCCAGGGGCTTGAGATGGCCTTGTCCTATAAGGATTTGGAAAGCTTTGGACAAAGTCATGTAAAGGGGATTGAAGACCCTCTGGCCTCGGGGTGGGTACTTCGAGGTTTGTGGAGTTTTGCTGGATGCACCAGCAAAGGGATTGATAGGTGCTGAGTGGGTTTGCTGATCTCTTCTGAGCACGGGATTAGAGGAGCTGAAAGGAACATTCTTGGTACGACGGCCCTTCTTCCGGCTTGCTCCTTGATTCAAACTGTTCTCATTCTAAGTGGCAAAAGTGCCATCCACAACTGCAATCGCTTGTTGTTTGTTCAGCCCTTCGGCTTTCAAAGCCTCAACAGCCCACTGAAGGTGTTCATGGGGACCAATGCCTACCTCTACCTTGTTCTTACCACCTGCCTCCACTTTGCTAAGGGATTGGCCTTCTTCCAATGCAACCCGTCCCAAGATTGGGGAGCCTTTTGGAGTGAAACTTCTAGCATGTGATGTTGTCGATGATGGAGCCAATGTCCCAGAGGCTAGATCTGCCACAGTTCTCTGAAGATCTTCAATCATTCTCATCAGCTCAGAAGTAGTGGGTTCACGGGTTTGAAATGATTGGGGTTCAGGTGCAGCCATCATGCATAAGTCCATGCTGACTGGGATGAACATCTCAGGCTTGGGTAAATGGGCTGGGGTGATGTATATGCTGGGGTCATAGGTGTATGGCAGTATATGGATGAGGTTGAGAAGTAGAGATGACGGGTCAATGGTGGCCCGAGGTTCTTTTGGTAGAGCTAAGGTCTCTTCGTCAATAAGATCCTGAATCTTATGACGGAGACGGATGCAACGGTTCATATCATGACCGTGTTGTTGATGATAAGCATAGCATTTAGCTGGGTCATATCTTGGGGGAAGAGGATTTGGAAGGGGTTGAGGTTCTAGGAGCTGTAGGTGTCCTTCTTCTCGCAGCTTTTTCAAAACTTGAGAGAGACTCATGTAAAGAGGATTGAATTTTCGAGCTTGGGGCCGATTTGAAGTGGTTGGTTTTTGGCCATTGAGGGAAGTGGTGATAGTGTCTACTTCTGAGCATTTCGCAGTTGTGCTACCATCAGTAGTAGCATTGGAACTGCGAACAACATTCTTTTTCAAAGGATCATTATCTTTTGCAAAGATCCCTTGTCTGATGGCATCCTCGATTTGAACCTCCGTTTCATGAAGGTCTGGAAAGGTAAACAGTGGTAGAACGATCATCTTCTGCAGTAACTTGCCATGCAGATTCCGAACAATCATCTTGATCTGATCTTTGTCGGAAGGCCTTTTAGTCACTATCGAGGCCTTTGCTCTCCATCTCGTCACGAACTCTGAGAAACCCTCCTTTGGCTCTTGGCGGGTGACTTCGAGATCATGAATTGTGACATCGATCTGTGTGTTGTAGGAGTATTGAGCAATAAAGGCCCCAGCTAGCTCTTCCCAGTTCTATTTCACAGAGTTCTCCAAATTCGCATACCAGATTGTGGCTATCCCAGATAAGGTTCGGCTGAAAGGAGACAACTTCTGGGCTGTGGTCAAATCCATTGGCCTCAGGATATCAGAAAACAGGTGGAGATGCACCATTGGGTCTCCAGAGCCATTGAAGCAGTCGATACACGACATTTTAAACCGATCCGGTAAGGTAACTGCAGATTCAGTATACCCGTCCTCTAAATCCGGGATGGAGTTCACTCCTTGTGCCTGCTTGAATAACTTCTCCAGTTTATTGACCTTAAGTGCAGTTGAGTCAACCTCAAATTCAAATGGAGCCTCGCTTTGATGGACAGGAGCTTTAAAGGCCTGTGTTGGGATTGGCTTCGCCGGATTGCCCTGAGTCTCTTGGACATTTGCAGTATAGGCAGTGCCTTCAGGTGTCAGGTTACCCATGGGAGGTGCATGAGATACAGAAGCCGCAGCTGGCTGTGGCTGTTGTTGTTGTAGCCGGGTTATCACTTCGGCCTGACGAGCCACGACCTCGGTCTGGTGGGTGGTAACCTCCGCTTGGCGGGCATCATCCCGCTGCATAGCCTCTATAGTCTGTTGGAGCTGACGTATCATGTCTTCCATACTCATACTGACTAAAGGGGGTTGATCTATCGGATCTGGTGAGTTTTTCTCTTCCTGAGGTGGAAACAGGAAGCTGAGCCCAACTGCGCACAGGTGATACAAATAGTGACCGCTGAACTGGAGACTGTCGAACTGGTGATCTGTGCCTGACTGGCCTTTCTTTTCCTTACCACTGACGAAGGAAACACTGGTTGCCCTTGAACTGAATCTTTGACCTGACAAAGTCTATTAACACAAGTCCGGTGTACTCAGGGGATATTGGAGCCTTCTGAAGCTATAGTTCCAGGACTACCCTTCAAAAAAGGAAAACATGCAACATCTTAGCCTGATTTCGCTAGAACAGATATGAGCATAGCTAAATGACTGCGCTCTTTAATGACTTCTGCCCCAAAATTCTGCCTCAAACCTGATACCCTCAGGCCGATACTCAGACTTACAACTGATACATACCATTCTGTAGAGACACACCCTAATAGCACATGGCAAACAAGTAAGAGCCAAAACACCCCTATGGTGGGGTAGGGTTTCCCTGTCCTATCTTGTCAAGAGCTAGGGTTTCATTACGCACGCAGCGGTTTCAAACAACCTATATTCGGGTAAGCAACCTGTCCTAGTTTGGAATGGTCTTTACGGCTTCCGATATGCAACTAGGTCGAATGGTCAAAAAGGGTGCCTCGGCATAACCGAGGATTGTGTTCCCATCGTAGCAGAGCCTGTAACCGATCAGCCTTATGGCATGTTTTTCCAAGTAAGCCTCCGATAAACCGTTTAAGAATAGCAGATGGAAAATACGGTGAATTAGGCGCACCTATGCAAATGCAATGCAATGCAAAGAAACACATAAGTGTAAACAAAACAACATATCATGATGTTCGAGTCAAGTTCTCTAAATCCCCAATAGAGTCGCCAGAAACTGTAGACCACCTCGAACTCTCTCCGCGCGCGAGGGCGCGAATTGGGTTCCAGCTACTACAGTTCGGACTCCTGTCACGGTTCTGAATCTAATCTCACAAAGTGCAATGTAAGATTGACAAATCACCAAAGAGTCCAAATCTGGCAAATCATTTTAAAAAATTGATTTTAATCAAAAAGTGCCAAATATGGACTGCTTTGCCAGATTTCAGAGTCGCCACCTAAATATTTATTTTGGGAAATTTAGGAAACCCTGACTCGTGCCTAAGGCAACGTGTCTGTCATCACCAAAGTTGATTCAGCTCGGGAACTTGGGTACGAGGGGGGAAGGTCATGAAATGAGCACCCCCGCTCGCCTGATCAAAGGATCGACCTCTACTAACATGATATGTTGTTTTTGAAAACACAAGTGTTCTTATTCCGATTATTATCTAACCTTTCTATGTGATGCGCACAACATACAAGTATAGACTAAATCACTCAATTTGGAACAAAACATCTCATGTTTGTTTTTTTCGAAAATGGTTTGAAGATGCTACTCGCAAGTAGGCTAAAACGTAGATTTGCCACCGAACAAGGTGGGCTTAAAACATGATGATTTGCCACTTCAAGTGGGCTTAAAACTCACATTTCGATGAATTGTTCCAATTCAAGTAATAAAGCCTTCACCCACAAGCATTCATGTAGTTAAACACTTAAGCAAATAGTCTCATGGAAAGCATGCTATCATGGCAGTCACTTACACACATGCAAGTATGCTAAAGCGTAAACACTCACAGTGTACTCCGAGCCAAAACAGAAGCTAGTTAGAAATCATGCATGATCCTAGCTATGTTAAGATGCCTAATGCAACACATGCAAAAATGCAACTAAAATAGGCTCGGCTATCTAGAATGGCATATGAATGCAACACTTGATAACATGCTTTGAAACACGTATTCAAGAAAGTGTATTGAAATACAATGCAGTTTGAATGATGCGCCGAGCCCGGTGCATGCAAAACAAAATGAATGATGCACGCATGCAAACATAAGTATGCTAATTGAAATATGCCCTAAAACTAACCATCAAAAGCTGGTAAATAAAAAGGAGAAAAACGTGGAGTTGGAAGACATTCACACACACACGCACACTTATTACAACATTTGCCCTCTCGATGGAGGGTCCGAATGAATCAACTAACTAGCTACGCTAAGCTAATTACTTACAAACCGAATTGAAATTAGCTATGCTAAGCTAATTAGAATATTACAAAGATGAATTAAATTAGTGAAACACGTTAACCAATTAATTATAAAAATCGGCAAATTAACCAACTAAGTAAAGCAGTTAAAATGGGTTCGAGGGCGAGGGCGAGGGCGAGGGCGAGGGCGAGGTGCATGCTTGTTTCGCTTCGCCCGGGAAATGCCTTGCCTTGCCATAAGTTGTCTCTGTTTGCACTTACGGTGACCTCAGAACATCGAACGCACTTTCAGGTTGCATTTGCCTCAAAACAGGAGCATTCTGGACAAATTTTGCTGCAAGTGGCTGGCAGGCCACTTAAATTGGTCGGCAGGCTACTTAAACTGACAAGCCGGCCACTTTAAGTGGTCGGCAGGCTAGTAAAATTGGCCAGCCGGCCACTTCCCTTTCCAGAATCTCAACTTTGCTGTAACAGAGATCAACAAAGGCAGAACAATGCATTTGCAAGGAAATGTGTGTGGAACTACTCTCCTTATCATTTCTCAAGCTCAAAGGAGCGTAGTACTCGACTCTCAAGCCACCAATCACGCATCTCAATGCATGATGGCCAAGGAGCCAAGTTCGCATAATATTAGTGAATACACAAACAACACATAAGAGCCTCCACCCTATCATGCATGCTCAAGGGTGTCGGCGACCAAGAAATGCAACACGTTTAATCACTTTGAGTATGAAACGTGCTACACTTCTTGTGTTTGGATTAACGTCCAATCCAAACACAATGCAATGCAAACAAGATGCTTATCTTTCAATGCTAGAGTGGCATGCACAAGACTCTATCAGTTAAACAATGTATGCATGGCATGTTTAGAAGCTAAGGCATCAAAGTTAGTGAAGTGTATTACACATGAGGCATGCACTACAATGCTCGAATGGTCAAACCACATATGGGCAGACCTAAGATGCTCCAAAATAGTGGCCAATACACACCAAAATTTAAGCACAAAAAGCAAGGAACGCATGCTCATTTGTGTGCTCGCAAGCAAGGCACAAAGCTTAATTCTCAAACACATTGAAAGAGTAACATATATGAGAGCATGACAAAGGTACAAGCACTGAAATCATATGCCAAATAATGACATATCATGCAAACAACACAAGTATGGCATGCTAGAGTCCTTAAACATTAAAGTTAGTGAAATACACAACACTAGGGCTATACAATACAATGCTCAATGGACTGGACCAACCCTAAACAGACCTCATGCATGCCAAGATAGTGGCCAAAATGCTCTGAAATGATAGCATGAAAAGCAAGCAAATGATGTTTATGCATTGACTCATCAATAAGGCATAAGGGCATAACTCTTAAACACAATTAAGGAGTGGAAAATGTGAGAGTGTGGCAATGACATATGCTCTGGAATCACATACAAAATGATGCCAAAACATGCAAACATCTCATACAAGCCATGGTAGAAGGCCCAAAGCATAAGGCTAGTGAGGGGCACTACACAAGAGGCATGTAATACATGGTACAAATGACTAAACCAGCTTTGGATCGAGCTCAATTAGGCCAAAACAAAGACCAAAACATGCTGAAATGGAAGTCCAAAAGCCTAGACAAGCATGCATACGTATTGGCCCACAAGTGAAGCATAAGGCTCAACCCTCAAACACAACAAGAGGGCGATAAATGCAAGAATATGGCAGAGGTATATGGTCTGAAATAAAATGCCAAATGATGCCATGCCATGCAAAAAACTTAAATAAAGCATGCCAAGGTGTTCAAAACTCAAGACTAGCTAAGGCACTTGCACCATAGTCATACTAAGCAATGCTCAAAGGACCAAGATCACTCAAAACAGTCTTAAAGCATGTCAAAACCATGCTAGAAACATGATAGAGTGTAGCCAAAACAAGCTAGAATGGTAAGCCAAAACACTAAGCATGCAAGGCTAATGAGTGGGATTACACTACAAGTACCAAAACCAAGCAAGAGGTGACCCCACCAACCAAAATCAGAGTTGTAACATGGCAAAGTAAGACCAAAAATATGCTGGAATGGTAGACCAAAAGCTTAGAGTAGCATGCATACAAACTAGCTCATGATCAAGGCGTAAGGCATAACTCTCCAAAAGCATTGAAAGAGTGACACATGTGAGAGTATGACTACATTACATACACTAAAATCATGTGAGAAATAAGGCCAAAGCATGCAAACAACTCAAGTGAAGCATGCTAGAGGCTTTGAAACTCAAAGCTAGTCAAGGGCTTTCACACTACAACTACACAAAGCAAGCCTCACATGGCCAAGACCACTTGAAACAGAGCTTAAGCATGTTAAAACATGGATAAAATCATGCTAGAGTGTAGTCAAAATAGGCTAGAATGATGAGCCAAAGTGGCAAGCATGTAAGGCTAAATGGAAAGATTACACTACAAGTGTAAAAAGCATGCATAAGGTGACTCAACCAAGCCAAAACAAAGTTATGCCGTGCTAAAATAAGACCAAAAATGAGCTGAGAACAAGCCAACACATGTTAGAAAAACATGCTCACTAATTAGGCCAACAAGGTATGGAACCAAGAAGCAAGGAGGGGAGGCCACCCCCTCCTATTTGGGACTTCAAAACATGGTTTCTACCACTAAAATTCCTCTGAGTTTCAGTGGTAGAAAGGCCAAACAAAGGGTGCCTCCAAGGCTTTAAAAGAAGGCACCAACCTCAAGCAAATAAGACACACAAGAGGGTGAAACACCCCAAACACCAAAGAGGCCTTAAACAACCATTCTTAACATTTAAAATCAGAGCTTTTTGTAGTTAACAAGCAGGCCTAAATCAGCATGCAAAGATGGCTAAGCTCTTAACCAAGACAAAGCTTTTAAAGGGACAAATGCCTTACCCTTGGAGCACAGCAGCAATGAGGCAACTTCAGCAACAAATCTGAACCAAATGCACTCTAAAGACCTCAAAATAAGCTCCAATGGACCTCAGCTCCAAAGTGAAGGTGCTTAACTAGGTGTTTGTGTGCAAAAGTACGAAGAAAACTCACTTTTAGACTTAATATAAGACAAATATAGAGAGAGAGTGAGAATTCTAGAGAGAGGGATATTTTTGCTGTGGAAAATCTCTGAACCTTGGAAATGGAGAGAGAGCTCCCCTCTTATAGAGCAATGCAAGCAAAAAGCTTGCTCAATCCCTCCATACATGTGTATGGAGGATGAGTTCAGTGAGCCACAGCTGGCTGAAAATATCTAAAAATATCTAAAGAGGAGAAAAAGTGGTTGCCGGCTAGTTAATTGGCCTGCCGGCCACTTACCCTATCCGGCCGGCCACTTAAAGTAGCCTACAAGGGAGAAAAGTAGCCAGCAAGGCCCTCTCCTCCCTAAGCAAGAGGTAACAAGGTATGGTCAAAAAACAAGCCAAAAAGAAGAGAGCTAAGAGGCCCCAAGATAAGGCACTCAGCCGAAAGCTCCTGAAACTAGCTTACCGAAAACTGCAAGTGGCCTACAAGAGGGAAAAGTAGCCTACAGCTACAAAAAAGTGGCCAACAGGCCTCTCTCCCCCTCTAGGCAAAGGCACCAAGGTTTGGCCCAAAAACCAAGGTCAAAACACAAAGGGTTAAGAGGTTCAAAGACAAGGCACTCAGCCGAGACCTTCGGGCGCTCGAAACAAGCATAAACATGCGCAATCATCGCGTGCACAAACGATGACGATTGAGTCTTAAGGCTGGTCAAAAATGGGGTGTCTACACAAAGTCACAACAACTTTTTATGAGCTAATCAAACACTCCTTCAAGCCAAGGCATATGTACCTGAAACAAAAGGAAGAATAGAAAATATTAGTAAATAGCAATTAAGCACAATCATTGTTTCAACCTTCCATACTGAGTGACAATTTTTGAACATGAAAGATCCATTCATAGAAACTCATTTCATTGAAAAAGACTTATGTCATCTCATAGTAACCTATTTCATATTCATATAAATGAAATCAAAACCATAAAGAAACACAAACAATTATGCCCAACTTCTCTGCACTCCTCTTTCAGTTATCCATAAAGAAATTGAAGGGAAAAAAATTCAATCAACACTACATAAACAAACCTGCTATAAGAAATGAGTAAATTTAACAATATTAGAGATGAGTAATTTTTTTTTTCAGTAACTTGCAAATAACAATATTAAATTTATAAAAAAAAAAATTCATAAACTAAAAACAGATTGAACAATTTAATTTCCATTGGAAGCCAAGAATCTTATTAAAGAATTAGGATACCTTTTGAGAGGGTAATTTTAGGGAAAAATTGGGCCGAGCTGTGAGTTGGGCTTTGTGGCCCAAAGTGCGAAGGACTGAGTAAAAAGGCCGTAATGATTACTCTGGCTCAATAAAAATATAAGAGTTTACTCCGGCCCAGGAGAGGCAAGGTTACTCCGGCCTAGGGATAACAAAGTTACTCCGGCCCGGGTGGTAAAGTTACTTCGGTTCAGGAATTGTAAAGATACCTCGGTCCAGGAACGACTTAGAGTTATGCCAGTCTTAGAGTCATGCCGGCCGAAAGTCATTGGTTCGGTCTAAGACCGTACCATGGGTTGTACATGAGAAAACCGAGATAAGGATGGAGTTAAAGGTGGAACCGAACTAAGAATAGTTCGGCCTACTCAGTGGCTCTGCATAGCCAAGCTTATTTCGGTCATATAGTAGTTCGGCCAGAGTAAAAACCATCCCACTTGGTTTAAGCAGTGGGGGAGGGTGTAAAAGGATAAGCATTATCCTTAGGAGTATGAATCCTAGGAGGACTCTGCATGGAGGAATAAAAGTCCTACTAGGATTGTGCCACAGGAAACTTATAAAAGCTCACAAACATCACATTGGAGGAGGTAGCAGAACACAACATACAATTTTGCTTTCTGAGAACATTGAGCTTTATTTATTTGTCAAGTTTTCTGACTTAGGCATCGGAGAGGTTTCCGGCACACACCCGCCGGCTAGCTCACGTTTGTGTTTTCAGGTGATAAAGCGACGTCGTACGGAGAAGCGTGGACTTGGTCAACAGGATTATACGAGAAGGCGTATTTCTTTCCCGTACAATTGGCGCCGTCTGTGGGAAGAACAGACAAGAACAAAAACCTCTTGACTAAGCTTCTCCTTTTACCGCAGTCCGCCGTCGACGGGCTAACTCCAGATGGGGGCGCAAGGCGTGAAGGATTGCCCTCTGTCCCTCCCATGGCGGACTTGGAGCCCCAACAACATAACTCCAGACGGGGTGGTAGGGGAAGGAGGAATAACAGCCCTCGTCACTCTCAAAGTCCTGACAGGCAAAGGAGGAGGATTGATCCTCAAGCCCTGGAAGATCGCGTAAAGGAGCAAGATGAACTAATTCGGAAGATGGCGGCGGACATGGAGGCTTTGAAACGCCAGATGAAGACTAAAGATGTGGCGACAGGAGAGGGGCGCAAGCACAAGACGCCCCCTCGCCACTCAGAAAATCATAGTAGGAATACTACACCCTCCCAAGGAGAGAGCAGAAGCCTCAGGACAGGCGACACTCATTCCTTATCTTCCAGGACTCGTCACTCTAGGTCTGAGAGGACGAGATCCGAAAGATCATACACTGAAGGAAGCACGTATTGGCCTTCGCACTCACACCAAACCAGATCTAGACAGACAGAGCTGCCCAGGTCATCCGACTTACGAACCGTGCTCGAAGAAAAAGCACGATGCAAGGAGGATGCCAGGGCGCGAGATCCATACAGAGTTTCTGCCTTACAGTGGTTGGCTCCTCGGACGCATGGAAGCGTCGAGGTTGGAATGCCAATACCGCACCCAGCATACGAACCAACGGACAAAGCCTTAGCAAGACTACAGACTTCGCCGTTTGTTCCAGCAATTGAAAACGCGCCCCTACCATCAGGCTTCCTTCAGCCGAAATTCACTACGTATGAAGGGAAGACGGACCCGTATTCACACTTGAGCCACTCTCGCCAAGTCATGGCTGTGCACAGGCGAAACGAGGCCTTAATGTGTATACTCTTCCCATCAAGCCTTGGCGACCTAGGCTTGACTTGGTTCGAAAAACTTCCAGAGGGCAGCATAGCCTCCTGGGCTCAACTGGCAGAAGCATTCGTAACAAGGTTCCGAACAAACACAAAAACACCGGTGGAGATCGACCAGTTACTCTCCATCGACATGGGGGATAAAGAGACCCTTAGATCCTACAACAGTCGCTACTGGGAAACATTCAATCAGATTGGGGACTGCCCCACCAATCTTGCCATTGCCAGTATAAAAGAGGCCTTCCAGTCGGGAACAAACTAAGGGACTCCATCACCATGACGCCACCCCTTACCATGGAAGCCCTGATGGAGAGAGTGCATCAGCACATCAGGGTAGAAGAGGATGGCGCACGTGCCAAAGCAAAATCTAGTGCGACCGCAGTACCAGAAAAGAAAACCTCAGCAAAGGTCGATACGGTGGATCGTCAGAATAGAAACGGGCGTGGCAAACGAGATAACAGAGAAGACCCAGACAAAAGATGGTTGAGAATCCGCACTGCCATAACAACGGTGTTCAAAAAACCGATATATCGGATTCTGAGCGAAATAAGAGATGAGCCTTTCGTTAAGTGGCCAGCCAAGCTGGGAGAAGCTCAGAAAGACTACGACGACAGATCACGGTGCACCTTCCACAAAGAAAAGGGGCACCGAACTGAGAATTGCACGCCACTTAGACAGCACTTGGAAGAACTAGTGGCAGCAGGCCACTTGGACAAATACATTGAAGGAGGGACGCAGCCAGCCCCCCAGGATCATAATAACCCCAATGGAATGCCCATCGACGCCCCACCACAAGGCATCATCAATGTAATACATGGAGTCTTTGAACCTGAGCGTGTATGCGAGCTCAAGGGATCAATCAAAAAGGCTGAGCACTTTAGAGAAGTACAAAGTGCCCAACCTGCCACAAAGAAGGGGAAAACAGAGGCAACAAATGTCATGTCCTTTTCAGACAAAGACTTAGATCGAATATACTGCCCCCACAATGATGCCTTGGTCGTCACTCTCCGAGTCAAGGATTTTGACGTCAAGCGGATTCTGATTGACCAGGGTAGTTCATGTGAGATCATGTACTACGAAACATTCAAACAGTTGAAGCTGCAAGACAAAGACTTGGTGCCTGCTGTATCTCCCCTGATTGGATTCAACTCCATGCCAGAATGGCCCGTCGGCAAGATAATTCTTCCAGTCAGAGCAGGAAGCGTGACAAAACAAGTGGAGTTCTGGGTGTTGAAGGTCCCCTCCACTTACAACATCATCCTGGGCAGAACATGGCTGCATGCCATGCGATCAGTGGCGGCATCTTACCACCAAGTAATGAGGTTCCCCAACGACACTGGTATAATTGAAGAAATCTATGGGGATCAGATCATGTCAAAACAATGCTTCGCCACGGTGAATGGCAGCCGCGCTGCCAAAGGATACGTTCATTCGGTGGAAGAACCAGAAAGTAATGAACTATTTGCAGATGTCAGCAAAGCGGCGGATCAGAAAGCGGTGGAGGACTTGGTAGAGGTAAAAATAGATGAAAAGAACCCGGATAAGTTCTTTTTGCTCGGTTCGTCGTTGTCCAGCACCGAGAGATTAGAGGTCTTGGAATTCTTAACCTCTAATATCGAAGTGTTCGCCTGGACACCCTACGACATGCCAGGCATTGACCCAAACTTCATCTGTCACCAACTCAATGTCCACCCATCCGCCAGACCAGTCATTCAGCGCACTCGTAGATCGGCACTTCATCATGCCGAAATAGTAGCAGAAGAAGTTGGAAACCTGCTGGAGGCAGGAGCAATTAGAGAGGTGCACTACCTAAAATGGATCTCCAACACGGTCGTAGTGCCAAAGAAGAATGGCAAATAGCGTGTCTGCGTCGATTACAAAACAGTCAACAAGGCGTGCCCAAAAGACAGCTTTCTTCTACCAAGGATAGATCAACTGGTAGACCTAACGGCGGGACACAATCGACTAAGCTTTCTGGATGCATACAGAGGCTACCACCAAATTGCCATGCATGAACCAGACCAGGAGGTCACGTCCTTTACAACACCAAGAGGACTATATTGCTACAAGGTCATGCCCTTTGGCCTAAAGAACGCAGGGGCGACATTCCAACGGATGGTCACCAAGATGTTTGAACCGTTGTTAGGCAGAACAATGGAGGCTTACATCGACGATATGGTGGTCAAAAGCAAGGATGAGAATGACCATCTCAAGGACTTGGGAGAAATGTTTGAAGTCTTAAAGAAGCACAAGTTGCGCCTCAATGCGTCCAAGTGCGCCTTCGGCGTGGGATCTGGCAAATTCTTGGGCTTCTTGGTGACCAACCGAGGTATAGAAGCAGATCCCTCTCAGATCAAAGCAATCCAGGAATTGGAGAGACCAAACTCAGTCAAAGAAGTGCAGCATCTCACCGGCATGGCGGCTGCACTCAACCGGTTCATAAGCAGGTCGTCAGACAGACTACAACCATTCTTCCAAGCTTTAAAGGCCAAGTTTGAGTGAGATGAAGAATGTGACCAAGCTCTGGAGAGCTTAAAAGAATATATGTCTTCCCCACCACTGCTTGTCACCCCAGTACCTGGTGAAGAACTCTTCTTGTACTTAGCAGTCTCTCAGCACGCAGTTAGCGCAGTGTTGGTTCGTGCAGAAGGAATCCAACACCCGCCCATCTATTATGTCAGCAAGACATTGCTGGGAGCCGAAACAAGGTATTTGCCTCTAGAGAAACTCGCATTAGCTTTAATGATGGCCTCAAGGAAATTGGCACACTACTTTCATGCCCACACCATAGTTGTCCTCACAGCTTTTCCGCTAAAAGCTTTGTTTGAGAGGGCGAACTTCTCTGGGCGAATTTTAAAATGGGCAGTAGAGTTGGGACAATTCGACATCAAATTCCAACCCAGAACCGCAGTAAAAGCCCAATCCTTGGCAGACTTCGTCGCAGAGTTTACTTCTGGAAGTCATCATGTCTGCCCAGTCGATCTAACTGACACAACCGAACTAGGGATGGAAGTTGACGCCGGAATAGCGCAACCCCTAGCAAAAAACACTCAGTCAGACTCCAAAGCAGACCAAACTAAAAACAGCAAGGAAGAGGCAAACCAAGCAAACCAAGACTCGCCAATAGTCCAATCAGATAGCGAGGGGCAGACTGCAAGCATGGACACCACTCTTGACCCCACGACATCATCTGATCCTTCCACTTGCTGGAAGTTGTTCGTTGGAGAGATGTGGAAGCTCTTTGTGGATGGAGCATCCAACCGGCATGGTGCAGGACTTGGCATTGTCCTCATCTCTCCAGACGGCCTGGTTGTAGAGCAAGCAATCAACCTTGGCTTCCCAGCATCCAACAATGAAGCGGAGTATGAAGCGCTTCTCGCAGGACTCAGAACAGCATGCTACACGAAGGCCACCGAACTAATGGTTTACAGCGACTCACAGTTGGTGGTAAATCAAATTTCAGGCGACTATGAAGCTAAAGATGACAGAATGGCCAAGTACCAAGAATTGGTCAGAACAGAGATCAAGAAGTTTGATGTAGTAAGGATAGAACAAATTAGCAGGGAGGAAAACAGCAGAGCAGACGAACTAACAGGCTTTGCCTCAATGGCAGATGCATCCATCGCTCATCCATTACTCATCGACTGCTTACCAAGACCAAGCATAGAAGACCCCGAAGCAGAAGAGGTATGTTGCGCAGAATTAGGCCCCTCTTGGATGGATCCCATCATCTTGTTCCTCAAAGACGGCATACTGCCAGAAGAGAAAAAAGAAGCCAACAGAATAAGAGCAAAGTCACAGCGATTTTGGCTATCTCCATCTTTGGCATTATACAAGAAGTCATTCTCAGGGCCTTACCTAAAGTGCGTCCATCCCAGCAAAGTGGAAGCATTCTTGTTCGAAATACACGAAGGGGTATGTGGAAGCCATCAAGGAGGAAGATCGCTAGCTTACAGGGCCATTTCGCAAGGATATTGGTGGCCATATATGCAGGCAGACTCAGAGAAATACGTGAAGAAGTGTGAGAAATGCCAAAAATTCGCGCACCAAATACATCAACCAGCTAGAGAACTCCTACCATTGACTAGCCCATGACCTTTCGCAATGTGGGGCTTAGACATAGTAGGACCACTTCCAACAGCACCCGGCGGCAGAAAGTTCTTTCTCGCAGTAACAGACTACTTCACAAAGTGGGTGGAAGCAGAAGCATTAGCATCAATCAAAGAAAAAGATGTGAAGAAGTTCGTTTGGCAGAATATCATCACTCGGTTTGGCATACCAAAAGCCCTAATCTCAGACAATGGTACTCAGTTCGACGGCAGAATCTTCAGAAACTTTTGTGAAGAGTATAAGATAGAGTTCTACAATTCTACACCGGCATATCCTCAAGCAAATGGGCAAGCAGAAGTATCAAATAAAGTCGTCTTGGATGGACTAAAGAAAAGGCTGGAGAAAGCAAAAGGCAAATGGGCGGATGAACTGCCTCATGTTTTATGGGCTTACCGCACTACACCTTGGCGATCAACAGGAGAAACACCATTCTCCTTAGCCTACGGAATGGAAGCAGTAATCCCACTGGAAGTTGGCCTCCCCACAATTCGAAGCGAAAATTTTGATCCAGACCTGAATGGAGAAGCCATAACATTGGAACTTGACCTTGCAGAAGAAAGAAGAGAAAGAGCAATGGTTCACATCGCCGCATACCAACGAGAGTTAATCAGAAAATACAACAAGAAGGTGCATCCAAGACAATTCAAGATAGGCGATTGGGTACTGCGCAAAGTAATGGGAAACACCTCGACCCCAAGAGATGGAAAGTTGGGGCCAAACTGGGAAGGTCCTTACAAGGTGGTTGGGTTAGCAGGCAAAGGGGCATACCACCTAGAAGGCAAGGATGGCAAAGCAATCCCTAGGCCATGGAACACGGCCAATCTCAAGCTATTTTACTTTTAGCTTTTCTTTTTTCAAACATATGTAATTTTTTCTTTCTTCAATAAAACTAGCAATTCTTTTTAGCACGAGTTGTTCTTTGTAAAAAGTTTAGCTTTAGTGACGATTAGGTACATTGCAAGCATTTTATTCTAAGTTAGCTGGAAAAACTAACTTAGAGGTTGGCTGGATTAAACCAACACCTTCCTAAGCCCAGGATAAGGATCCAGGCTGCAGGACGTTTGGTCGGAATAACCAAACATCATTCTAAGTTAGCTGGAAAAACTAACTTAGAAGTTGGCTGGATTAAACCAACTCTTGTTACTCTTCAGCCGAAGTAAGGGCATGGCTGAAGAGCGGTTGGCTGGATTAAACCAACACCTTCCTAAGCCCAGGATAAGGATCCAGGCTGCAGGACGTTTGGTCGAAATAACCAAACATCATTCTAAGTTAGCTGGAAAAACTAACTTAGAAGTTGGCTGGATTAAACCAACTCTTGTTACTCTTCAGCTGAAGTAAGGGCATGGCTGAAGAGCGGTTGGCTAGATTAAACCAACTCTTGCTACTCTTCAGCCGAAGTAAGGGCATGGCTGAAGAGCGGTTGGCTGGATTAAACCAACTCTTGCTACTCTTCAGCCGAAGTAAGGGCATGGCTGAAGAACGGTTGGCTGGATTAAACCAACTCTTGTTACTCTTCAGCTGAAGTAAGGGCATGGCTGAAGAGTGGTTGGCTGGATTAAACCAACTCTTGTTACTCTTCAGCCGAAGTAAGGGCATGGCTGAAGAGCGGTTGGCTGGATTAAACCAACTCTTGCTACTCTTCAGCCGAAGTAAGGGCATGGCTGAAGAGCGGTTGGCCGAATTAAACCAACTCTTTATACTCCTCAGCCAAAGTAATTATATCGGCTAAGGAGTGGTTGGCTAGTAAGCATAGTTTAACTACCTAAAGCCGAAATAGCAGTTGAAATAAAGCGCATACATATCAGAACCGGAATAAGAGTTCAAGCAAAATTTTCATTCATTGAAAAACCATTACAGAGGGGCATAGCCCGGTTACAAGAACAAAAAATAACAAAAGGAAAAAGTACATAATCATGAGAAAAGTTCTTCAATTTCGGCGTCAAAAGCTGTATCAGTATCAGCATGAAGACCGACTTCAGAAGGGAGCTCACTCACGGTTGGAAGAGTGGTTTCGGCTGGAACCACGGTTTCAATTGGAAGATCGGTAGTCAGGTCATCCACCGGGGGCTCCAGCCGAACTGTCTGGTCCACACTAACAACCGGAGTATCCTCAGAAGAAGAGTCTTCATCATAATCTGAGCCTTCAAGGAACTGCTGCTGCATGGCATCCGCATACTCCGCAAGGGAATTCGGTATGAATTAGGCTGGAGGGTTGAAGACCTCGGTCTGTTGATCATGACCGAGCTTTTCAACAGCCGCCCTCCAGCCACACTTGAAGAACAGCTCCTTGGCAGCATTGCATTGCTTGGCATAAGCATCCTCCGCCTTCTTAAAGCCTTGTTTGCTGGCTTCCTTTGCGTTCTCTTTTATTTCGGCATCTTTCTTTCTTTCGAGCTTCACCAGCTCGCGCAGGTATTTGTCCTTCATAGCAATGGCAACCTTTTGCCTTTCTGCCTCGGCCGAACTAACTAGTCCGGTCAGCCTGCTGTTCTCAGATTTTAACTCGGCCATTTGCTTCTTGATATTTTCTACCTCGGCCGACTTCATTTCGGCTTCTGCCACAGCTTCCCTTGTGGTTTTTCTGAGTTCCAGCACTTTCTTGTGAGTATTGTAGTTTTTCTGAATTGCCTAGCAAAACAAGGACTTCCCATGAGCCGAAGTAAAAGTTTGAAAAAGTAGATAAGAAGAGCGGACAGAGGTACTTACCAGGATCATGGACTTCGTTGCAGACCGAATGGACTTTAATTCGGTGTTTAGCTGCTTGTGGTGGTGCTCCATATCCTTGGGGAGGCACACACTCTTGGCCAGACTAAAGGCCAACTGGTGATCTTTTTCGGCGACAACCGAATCAGCATCTAGGACATCTCGGTTATTGAAAGTGAGTTTTGGTGCCCAGCTGGTGGTAGTTCGGCTGTTGGGCTCCGGTTGGGGGCTCGGTGGCAGGATCGGTGGAACAGCAGTCTCATCTTCATCAACCAAGCTTGGTTCAAACTCGGTGGTTCGGGCGCGCTTGGTTCGGCGCGATGAAGACGGCTGTTGAGAGGGGAGGGCCACAACGGCAGGCTGCGTTTGGCTGGGTGACGGTACTTCGGGCCTGCTTGTCTCGGTCAGAAGCGCCCTTAGTCTGTTCTTCTTGGCCATTTCCTCTTCAGCAGTTAAAGGAATTAATCTTATTTGCGGCAAGTTTGGGTCCGGCTCTGGGGCGTCTTCGAGAAGAAAGTCAGTTACTCTTGCTTTTCGGCGACCGCTGTACCAGTAGGTCGGCTCAAAGTTTAGAAGCTTAGCCCAGCTCCTTTCTTTAATCCGTAGTGCGGCTCGCAAAATCGCAAGGTTGGGATAGCTGTATAAGGAATGGAGGTGGGCCGAATCTGCGAAAGAAGAACTGTTAGTTCGGTTAATAGACTAACAAACCGAAATAAAATAAATACTAGGAAGAAGACCGAAGTCAAATTACCGGGCTCTCCTTTTTTCCAATTTATAGGTCGGCCAGGAATTTGGGCTTGAAAATCCTCAAAGTTCCCAGAGACCCAGAAAAAATCGTTGTCATTTAAATCTTTGTCCGGTGTATATTTAATTATCTTCTCTCGGCGCTGACGTATTCTAAGGTAATAAACCCAGCCATCGTCTTTGGAACCAATGGAATATTGGTGAAAGATTTCGGCCAGGCCTAGGTTTAGTCCGGTTTGGTGGTTCAATGCTGCTATTCCCATAATGATGCGGTATGAGTTGGTGGACAGTTGGGTAGGGCATAATCTAGTCTGCCTAAGAAATTCGCAGATCAATGGTTGGACTGGAAACCGTAGTTCGGTTTCTATAATGGATAGAAGGGTGAAGGGGACAAAGCCTTCATTATCCCATGGGACGACATCCTTTTTGGCTAAAGTCAAGTGTACATCATCAGGTATGTTATAGTCCTTCCTGAATTCGGCCAAACCGCCCGGAGTATCTACCAGATACCTATACTTGCCCATTTAAGGTATAAGTTACTAATAAATTAGACCGGTGCAAACGTTGTGCTCGGTAGCTCGGTTGGGCGCACGGAGGAGTGCCTGGGCAACCTAAGTCTGCAGAGTAGAAAACAAAGGGGTTAAGCACTGATCATTGGACCGTGCTACAAATTAAAAAGCAAGGTATAACAGCCCTACTTCAGCCTTGTGAACGGGCTCTACCTCGGTTCAGTAAAAGGTTTGGTGAGCTCGGTTTGGCCAGGTTTCATATTAGACCGGTTCGTCGTCCAGGGGCAACTTTCTGAGTTCGGTCTAAAAAACTAAGAAAGCCGGTTTGGCCCCGAAGGCCCAGATCGGTTGAGCTATGAGTTTTGTTTTTCCGGTTGAGCCTCTAGGGGCAGCTTTCTTAGTTTGGTTTAGAAACTAAGAAAGCTGGCTTAGCCCCAAAGGCTTAGCTCGGTTAAAGACCGAGGTTCCTAGTTTAATGTATTCAAACTTTGTTCGGTGATCTTATTTCGGCTAAGGTAAAGCAAAAGTTGGTTATCTTTTGAAGCTGCTGTTATTTCTACAAGTTCTAGTTCGATTTTTGTCTAAAGTAATCTACCTATATTGGACAAACAGTATCCTAGTTCGGTAGCTATGTGATTTTGGATCTAAGAATAGTTTTCTATAGAATAGTTCATACACGCATGAGTTCTGCAAATGTTTTACAAAAGTACAGTAAACAAAATGCATAGAACAGATACGAAAGTAACGCAGGGAAGGGAGATGGATTTGCTTACCAGATTGATTAAAAGAGGACTGGAGTCGGAAACAGTATCAGCAAATGAAAAACACGAGCTTGAAAATGGAAGAAGTAAAGGCAGAGAGAGAAGACGAAGAATAGTAGAGAAAGTAATTCAAAAAATGAAGAGGTTGTTTTGGTTAATGGACGAAAGGGCGGGACTGTTCAAATTTTTCGTACTACGAGGGCGGCGTGACAGCTACCTCCAGCGTATCAGAACCTGCCACGTGTCATTGGAAAGTGAAGCGATACAGTCGTTGTGATTGAAGAGACGTTTTGACCGAGCAAAACAGAACCCAGGGTAAAATTAGTTCGGCCGGATACGCTAAAGGGTTTTTAGCTCGGATGGAAAGGCTTGAAGAACTTCAGCTCGGTTGGAAGACTTGTAATCCCAATCAGGCTGTGCGGATGGAATTAAGGGGCAATTGAGAGGGTAATTTTAGGGAAAAATTGGGCCGAGCTGTGAGTTGGGCTTTGTGGCCCAAAGTGCGAAGGACTGAGTAAAAAGGCCGTAATGATTACTCTGGCTCAATAAAAATATAAGAGTTTACTCCGGCCCAGGAGAGGCAAGGTTACTCCGGCCTAGGGATAACAAAGTTACTCCGGCCCGGGTGGTAAAGTTACTTCGGTTCAGGAATTGTAAAGATACCTCGGTCCAGGAACGACTTAGAGTTATGCCGGTCTTGGAGTCATGCCGGCCGAAAGTCATTGGTTCGGTCTAAGACCGTACCATGGGTTGTACATGAGAAAACCGAGATAAGGATGGAGTTAAAGGTGGAACCGAACTAAGAATAGTTCGGCCTACTCAGTGGCTCTGCATAGCCAAGCTTATTTAGATCATATAGTAGTTCGGCCAGAGTAAAAACCATCCCACTTGGTTTAAGCAGTGGGGGAGGGTGTCAAAGGATAAGCATTATCCTTAGGAGTATGAATCCTAGGAGGACTCTGCATGGAGGAATAAAAGTCCTACTAGGATTGTGCCACAGGAAACTTATAAAAGCTCACAAACATCACCTTGGAGGAGGTAACAGAACACAACATACAATTTTGCTTTCTAAGAACATTGAGCTTTATCTATTTGTCAAGTTTTCTAACTTAGGCATCGGAGAGGTTTCCGGCACACACCCGCCGGCTAGCTCACGTTTGTGTTTTCAGGTGATAAAGCGACGTCGTACGGAGAAGCGTGGACTTGGTCAACAGGATTATACGAGAAGGCGTATTTCTTTCCCGTACAATGGGTTAACCTGGTGCACTGAAATGCTAAGAACAATAGCTGCAATAAATAAATAAATAAATAAATAAAACAATCATAAGAAATGAGTAAATTTAACAGTATTAGAAATGAGTAAATTTATTTTAGTAACTTACAAATAACAATATTAAATTTAAAAAAATTTCGCAAACTAAAAACAGATTGTGTAATTTAATTCCCAATGGAAGCCAAGTATCCTATTAAAGAATTAGGATACCTTTAATGGGTTAACAATCAAATATATAAAGAACGAAATAGCTCAAACTAACGAAAGAAATGCGAAGAGCAGCAGCTGCAAAAAATAAACAAATAAATAAAACAATCAAATAGGTCATACTATTCAAATTTTAGTGCTTAATTACATAGGGGACTTGTAAATGTCATAAAAAAATGTTTTGTCCCCGTTTTATTGTCAAACTTACCAAATAACCAAGTAGTAGCCAAAAAGAGACTTATGTTTATGTCTGTAAAATAAATTGTGACCCTTTCAAATATTTGACCATATGCCTTTACTTCCTAGCAAACCTTATGCCAAATTGTGTGTCTCCATTTTCAGTCTGTAATGGCATTTTGTAACATTCCATATCATATTTGAAACAGGGGCTATTTCTACAGCTAAAAGGGCTTCATAAACTACCCTCTTGGCTCCACCTCTTAAATGTATTATTGTGTGTTCTTGTTATGTCTATAATGGCATTTTGTAACATTCCTTGTTTTTGAAATAGGGCTTCCTTTCCACAGCTGAAGATTCTGCATCAACTTCCCCTCTTCTCCACATGTGGGTCCTATATGCATAGAAAATGACTCGTATGGATGAGGGACTGGGGATGGTGCCTTTTTGGTTGTAATTATTCTCACCCTAGTCCGTAAAGTACTTTTTGTTTTAGAGAGCTTGTGGATAAGTTTTTTTTATAAACTATGTATAAGCAAAATATGAAACCAACCCATTGCCACAACAAAAAAACAAAATTTAGATTAAAAAAAAAAATTGATTCCCAGTAGAAGCCATCGAAACCATCACATACTATCAAAGACACACACTCACACGCAGCATTACATAACATCACAGATACCTGGGCAAAGACACACACACACACAACATCTACTATTGTCAAATTTTAGTTCCAAAACTGAATCTAAATTCAGCAGGTGGACTGCGACCTTTTACCTCATATATTTCGAACCTTCTTGTCGGCGACGGCAAGGTAGGGCGTCGGCGTCGGCGGGGCAGGACGACGATGCCCTCCTCTTTCTTTCCTCTCACTGAATCGAAGAAGGTATGAGTCTATTGCAAAACAAAGGCCTAAAATGGGGAAGGGGGATGAGGGAGCGGGAGATAAAGGGAGGAAGACAGGCATAGAGGGTTCGGGTTTGGGTCTCCGGCAAGGGAGAGGAGAGGTGGTCGGTGGTCATCACAAGAGGAGAGAGAGTAGCGTATGAAAGGGATAGGAGGAAGAGAGAGGTGTATCTGTGAAAGAGAGACGTATTCAAGAAGAAGAACAGAGAGAGAGGGAGAGAGAGAGAGAGAGAGGGAAGGTGGGGAGACAGACGTGGGTAGATGGGAAAGCGACAGCGATGCTTAGGGAGAGAAGTCTTTGGGCGGGAGATCTATTGATCGGAACCATTGATATAAACTTGGGATTAATCTCAGCCATTAAATTAAAATGTATCTCTCATACATTTTGTACATTTTAAAAAACCCTCCTCCCTTATTATATAGATATTTGAATGCTATTATTATTTTTAAATTTTAAAATCGTCTAGTTCAAAAATTGAGTTGAAAAGTATGAAACTTTAGTTTAATAGATTCTTTTAGGCAAAGTTATGTTGACTTGATTGACTTTATACAAATTAATCCTTTTGAGATATGATTTTTTTTTTCCAACATAGTTGATAGAGTTAAGTTTCTTAATAACTACCCTAACTAAAAATTTTTAGAGCAACCACTGTCAAAATCGCACGCGACCATGATATTTTGGGTGTGACAATATTTCCTACAAAAAATTTGCATTGTCATAAACACCAATCTTAATTCCAATCAAGAAGCAAATGACAACACATAAAACTTCCAACATGAACAACAACAACCACCAAAAAGGGAAAAAAAAAAAACAAAAAAAAAAACAAAATACATGTGTTCCACCAAATTTGAAATTGAATATGAAAAAACAAAAACAAAAAAAATATTTGAACGACATATTCAAATTCGTATTACAAAAATTTTCAATGTTATATTTTTTACCCTTAACTCATAAAAACCAATCTTAATTCCCATCAACAATCTGATCACAACACATAAATCTTCCAACACCACCAACAACAACCACAAAAAAGGGGAAATATATATATATATATATATATATATATATATATAAATGTGTTCCACCAAATCTAAAAAAAAAAATACTAAAAAAAGATTTGAATTTCAGTCCATAAATAGGACTTGTGAAGAATGGGAATATTAGAAAAAAGAGGACATGTAATGGGATAATGTTTCATTTTCACAAAATGTAGTCTCTACAAACAGGACATGTACAAAATGGTTTCAAAATAAGAAATGACAAAATTTCCCATAAATCGGCATATATCGGAGTGAAGAATGAAAGGTTTCAACCAAAAAAATGTAACATACCACAGATGAGGGTAATTTCGGAGAGTAATTTTGAAAAGATAAAAAAAACACATGTGTTCAACCAGATTTTATGGAACATCTAAATCCTACTGGGGTTTTCTTAGATGCCAAACAAACAAATAACATCCACACTCTGAAATTTTTGTTTTTAATCAAAACCACAGCAGATCGGGTTGAAGGAGATCAAATCGACAGAAAACGAAAACAAAATCTGTGCACCTGACGATCGGTGGTGGCGAGGAGGGGAGGGTTACAGTGTCACCGCCAATGTGCAGTCCAGTGGGCTTGGACTATGGACAGCGTCAGTTGCTGTTCTTCTTGGCTGATGGTACTCTTCAATTTTCGCCTCATTCTTCGACAACAGAAAGCCCTAGGTGAGGGAAAATGTTTGGCTTGGTTTGGTGCTGGACGTTTGTGGCTAATTTAGCCCAAGTTTGTCTTGCCAAATGAGCTCTTATTATTTATGGTAAATTACAAATACACCTCCTGAGGTTTGCTTTAAGTATAGATTACCCTTTGTGGTTTGAAAAATTACAAACACCCCTTGTTAAAAAATTTTATTTAATAGAATTAACTAAAAAAAATAAAATTCATAATTGCTTTCCTATACAATAATAAAATTACCTAAATTGTTAATTGAAATATATTTTAACAACATTAAAAACTGTTAATTGATTTGATGATTTATTAATAAAAGGAGCGATTTGTTATGAAATTAGAAACCTCAGAGGGTGGAATATAATTTTCTGAACTACAGGGGACGATTTGTATTTTAATCAAACCTTAGGGGTGTATTTGTAATTTACCCTACTATTTATTGGTCAATGGGGGACAAAAATCTAGAATTTCAATATGAGTGAAACATTAAAAATTAAAAGTTGTTTGGAATGAGCTATATAAGTGTACTTTTTGACTAAAAACGTACAGGAAAAAAATATAGTTATTTGGGATAACTTTTTGACTCTTTACGAAAAAATGTGTAGTAAAATATTGTATAAAATACCAAAATTTCTTTCTTATCCCTCTGAGTACTGACATGATTTTCGTGCATGTCAGTACGGTTGCACAGTTGAGAGTTTTCTTTATATTAAATTTCCATGCATGTTAGCAAGGGCTTTTTAGTCTTTTTGTGCTCTATGTATGCTGACTTTTTCCCTGCTTAATTGATTAGTGAATAGTGTTAACTTTTTTGTTTTTTAGTAATTTTTTGACTTTTTATCTTTTTTAGGAGATCCCAGATGAATCAGGATCCTGTCCTTCATTTTTCTTCTTAACTCCCTACTTGTTGGGTCATTGGGCCCACTTTTGGGCCCAATTTCGATGATTTGAACCATTCACATTTTAAAATTCGTTGAGTATATCATACCTGTAAAAAAATCAAGTTAATCGAATATTAGAACTACATGTTTGGATCATCGAACTATAAACCATTTAAAAAAAAAATATAATAAACAGTTTTCCGAACACATGTTTTCTGATATCCGATCAACTTGATATTTTACAAGTGTGATACTTAACAAATATTAAAATGTGAACAGTTTGAATTATCGAAATTGAGCCTAAAGTGATCCCAATGGCCTAACAAGTAGGAAGTTAAAGAGAGAGATGAAAGAGAGGATCTTGATTCATCCCAGACAACACTAATTATCAAGTCCTAGGCAATGTATCCCCACTCATGCGCTTTTCGATGCATTTATTTTCACGTCTCTCAACTCTCTCTTTCTCTCTCTTCTATTTGCTCTATCTCCTCTTTCCTCTCCGCTCTACCCTCTCTTTTCCTTACATCACACGTCTCTAGCCTCTGTCCTTTTTTTTTTTTTTTTGTCATGTCTTTTAAACTATTATTTGTTTTAATAAACCATATAAATATAAATTTAATTTTTATAAAAATATTACCATTAAAAAGATATATAAATACCCTGGATTATAGTTTCAGGAAGAGGGTCAAGAGAAGATTGACTCGGGGGCCTAGAAGGCATTCCTTGGTTTACAGCTTCTACATGTTCTATGGGTTCAGACATAGAAGGTCTGGAGGATTCAGGAAAATCTACTTGATAGGTTAGATTAGAAAAGTGATGACTCATACTAGACAAACTTCAGCTAAGAGGTCTTTGAAACTTAATATAAACATTACCTCCTTGTGTCTGGATAACATCATCAATAGTTTGTCGAATAATTGGTCTAACAAGCACAACATTTTTAATTTGCCACCTTTCTGGAAATGTAATATTGTTCCATGGAATCATTTTAGGAACTGCGACTTGGCGATTAGTGTCAATAAGAACAGTTTGTCCTAACTCATTGTGTTTTCTGATATACGGGTTTAAGGTACTTAAAACCTTGAGATGAATCCCAAAAATAGCAGATAACGGTGGAGACCCTGGTAAATACTGATAACCATTAGTCAAAATTCGTCGTTCAAGAACTTTAGACAAGTTAGGGTCTATGAGTGCTATACTCAAATTTAGATAAATATTGAAATATACTGGTCCATTAGACAAATTGGTTTCAATGGCTTCCATCAAAGAAGCTTTCCAATCAAGGCATCTACCATCTGAGAGTACAAGTAAGACTGGTACTTTGTCCTAACAGAGTTAAGGGTTTAAAAGCTATCTGGACAAGTCCTATGTGGACATATTTATATTTTTTCAGAAAAGGTACTAGATCCTGTATTTGTAGTAACAAAAATGACTTGGACCCCCAGTGGGGGTGACTCCCAGCACCCCCACTGTTTTTTGATTGGCTCAATTTTATTTATTTATTTATTTTTGTGTGTCTTGCTCTCACAGCCCCCCATGTAGAGGTGGGGGTGCTGGGGTTCACCCCCACTGAGGGTCCCCAACATTGCTGTTGTAGTAATTGAATTACTTCATCTTCATTCTGTAAAGGAACTTCATGTTCAAAAGTTTTAATGATTTTTCTACTGGTAAAATCAAAAGTTCCAGTTTTATAACTAGTGTTTGGTTTTACTTTTGGGAGTGTCCATTTATCAAGGGCTTCCCTTACATCCTGATAAGCTACTAGTTCTGCTGCCTCTGATATAGAAGCTATTGTATTGGCTACTGTTGTGATGGTTACTTCTTCTGCCATTGGTTGTTTGTGACCATATATGTATAATTTAAATATCAGGAATTTAGATTATGCTATTTTAATAACCATACTCAATATGAACTTCAACAGTTAAAAAGTCAGTATTATTATCATCTAGAGAAAAATCAAACCCTTAGATCTTTTCTAGAATGGTGTTATGAGTTTAGTGTAGTAATGGACATAATTCCAGAACAACAGATTAATGTCTTAGAAAATATCCAAAAGACATGGACAACAGTAAGTGGTTAAGCCATAGCATCTGTTCATCCACCACCACAGTCTTTAGAGTTAGCCCCTAGTGATGTCTTTCATCAACCGTTAGTCATCATAGCTTATGTGGAAACTCCCTCCAGAATGGCTCAGAAAGAATCTTTACAAATTAAAGATATTGTACCATTAATAAAACAGAATAATTATACTAATTTATGTTTTCAAACAGTTGGCAAACAATTAATCATAATTGAGGAAACCATTGATACTTTTAAAAATCGTCAATTGGTTCCGTCTCCAGCCTCTACTCTTTAACCTGTAAAATAAAACCACCAGTAGAAGTAACCAACTTTAGGTTACGTTTTAACAAATAGGATAATGAATTCATGGAGACCCTATTGAGAAAAATGACTAATTTAACCTTGGGAAAATCAGCGCCTAGCAGTAGCTCTATCAATATGTTGTCTACTCAAACTCCAGTATTAAATCAGGAGGAGGATGAAATTACCCCCTCACTAATTTATGAGATATAGAATAATTTTCAAGATATGCAATCTATTAACCGAACCATTTTTCCCAAGCAAATAGGGCGAACGGCCTTAACAGGACCTAGTTGGTATTGTTACCATAGACTTACCCTACAGGATATTCTTTATGAAAAAGATTTCTTTCATGCTCAGAACTCTTACCACATGAAAACCATCTATGAATGAAATTTAGATGGTTATTCTGAATACCGGATATTTGCATTAATACATCAAATCATTATGTATGCCACAATATGCAAACAAAATAATAATTCTGACCATCAGATAGTTAAATTCATTGTCAATGGATTTACAGGTATTATGAAAGGATGGCGGGATAATGTTTTCACTTTCACTCAACAGATTAAAATTTTAAATGTTATTAAAACTGAAATTGATCCGACCACTAATACTACTGTTCACCATGAAGATGCAGTTTGTACTTTAGTCCAAACTATAATATATCATTTTATTGGACTAAGCAACGTTAGTAATGATCGTAATCGTGAACTCCTCTAGAATCTTCACTATCCTTTTTTAACCCATTTCCGTTGGTATAAAGATGCGTTTTTAATGAAAGTTATGCAGCGCCTTGATGCTAATAGTCAATATTGGAAAGCCAAATTTATTGATGGCCTTCTTACCCTTTTTGCTTAAAAGGTTCGGAAAAAACTTTGGGATTACCATGATCGTATGGCTATTCCTTATGATCAATACACCTATGGCCAACTTATAACCATAATTTTAGAAGAAGGTTTTTCTTTGTGTAATGGCCTTAAACTCCAATACTAGATGAAAAAGCAGAATCTTATAGGGAAAAAAGAACGTGGTGAATTTTGTGATCAATTTGCCTATGACACCAAAATCTAGTATCCCTTAAAAACCAGAAAATCTTATCATAAAAAGCCTTCCAAACAGTATCATAAATACTATAAAAAATCTAAACATATTCCTTCCACTTCTCACCAGAGAAAATTTTACTCTCCAAACAGGAAATCTACCACTAAAAAACCAACATCTAAGAAAGATGTTAAATGTTATAAATGCGAGGCCACCAGTCATTATGCCAATCGATGTAGATTGAAATTAAAATAGAAAATTAATGAAATGTCTTTAGATCCTATTATAACTCAATAGTTATTACAGACGTTATCAAAAGAAGAATCTGATACTAGTTCTGAGTCTGATGGACTTGTTGAGCTATATTCTCCCTCTACCTCTAGTGATGAGCTAGAAATACCAGAACCTAATTGTTCTTGTTCTACTAATCTGAATCAGCTTTCATAAATCAATTATTGGAAATCTCTTGTTGAACTGAATGGCTTGGACCTTTGGAGTCATAGTATTCATGTTTTAACTGATGATCAGAAATCAATGTTAGAATTTACTGGGCAAATTAAAGATTTAGAAATGAAATTCAAATTTTTAGACATTTGTTATCAATAACAGAAAGCTGCTATTGAACCTCCTTTGATTCCTATCCAATCTTATAGCATGAAGGATATATTAAATAGAATACAGTCTACACCTGTTATTGAAAAACCTGTTACCATTCAAGACTTTAAAATGGAAATTAATGTCTTAAAAACTAAAATTAGGCATCTTCAAATTGCCAACCAAGCTATACAAGCCATATTCATCAGCTTAAAACTGTAAAACAAAAAGGTAAAGATATTGTTCCCAAAACTTCTGAACAGAAAGATAATCAGTATTTGATGCTTGTAAATCAGGTTATATTTCAAAAATAGTATATTCGTATCACTCTTGTCATTCAACCTGATTTTATTATCAAAGATGAAGTTGCCCTTGTTGATAGTGGTGCTGACATGAATTGTATACAGGAAGGATTAATTCCAACCAGATATTTTCAGAAAACTACTCAATCACTTACTAGTGCTAGTGGTAATTCTATGCATATTAAGTATAAATACCTGAAGCTCTTATCTGTAATCAGGGCATATGTTTATCTACATCCTTTGTCCTTATTAGAAATATGTCTCAAACTATTATTTTGGGAACACCATTTTTATGTCTTTTGATGTCTATTACTAAGATTGATTTTGTAGGCATTCACACAACTATCAGAACCCTATAGAAAAGAGTTAGATGAAATTCGTGATCTAGTTACTTTTAAAGAAAAAAAAATTAATTTTCTTCAAATCGAAATTCGTTTTCTTACGATTGAACAACGGTTACAACAACCTTCCTTACAAAATAAGATCAAGTTTATTGAAAAAGAATTTCAAACAGACATTTGTAATGATCTTCCGAATGCATTTTGGAAAAGAAAAAATCATATTGTCTCTCTTCCCTATGAACCCGATTTTGATGAAAAATTCATCCCCACCAAAGCTCGACTTAGTCAAATGAAAAAAGACTACCTTGAACTTTACAAAATAGAAAATAATTCTCTCCTCCAGAAAAAATTAATCAAAATCTGTCACTCCCCTTGGAGCTATACAACATTTTATGTTAATAAAAATGCAGAAATAGAAAGAGGTGTGCCAAGATTGATAATTAATTACAAACCTCTTAATGATGTTTAAAATGGATTAGATATCCACTTCCGAATAAAAAAGATCTTTTAGATCGTTTACAAGATGCAGTTATATTCTCTAAAGTTGATCTTAAATCAGGATATTGGCAAGTATAAATTGCTGAATAGGACCGCTATAAAATTGCTTTTACAGTACCTTTTGGGCATTTTGAATGGAATGTTATGCCATTTGGTCTAAAAATGCTCCTTCAGAATTTTAGCATATCATGAATGACATTTTTACTCCTTATACATAATTTGCTATCTGTTATATCGATCATGTTCTTATTTTTTCATCTTCTATTGATCAACATATTAAACATCCTAATATATTTAAGCATGTTATTATCAAAAATGGTTTAGTTATTTCCGCACCAAAAATGAAACTTTTCCAGACAACAGTATGATTTTTGGGTGATAACATTCATAATGGAAGTATTATACCCATTAACCGCAGTATCGAGTTTTCATCTAAATTTCCTGATGAAATCAAAGATAAAACTCAATTACAGCGATTTCTTGATAGTTTAAATTATATTCGAGACTGTTATCATTAGTTATCCCATGATGCTGCTAATCTTTACACCATATTACAGAAAAATCCTCCTCCTTGGTCTATAGAACATACCCAAGCAGTACAAAAAATTAAGGCTAAAGTTAAGCAACTTCCTTGCCTTCGTCTTCCTAATCTATCATGGAAAAAAATTGTTGAAACAGATGCTTCTAACCAGGGTTATGGTGGTATTTTGAAACAAGTTAACCCTACCACTTCAATAGAAGAGCTTTTACGTTTTTACTCCGGTAGTTAGAAATGACCTGCTTTAAACTATCCGACCATTAAACATGAATGTTTAGCCAATGTGTTTTAAAATTCCAGGATGATCTTCTCAATTAGTATTTCCTTATTAGAGTTGATTGCTCTGTAACTAAACAAATTTTCAAAAAAGATGTTTTAAACCTAGCATTTAACAGATATTTGCTACATGGCAAAGCATTTTATCAGTCTTTGACTTTGAGATTGAATATATTAAAGGCGAACATAATTCTTTACCAGACTTTCTAACTTGTGAATACTTGCAGAGCCCAGGAAATTCATGACCAGTAGAGGCCGGGGCCGCAGAGGCCGTGGTCGAGGATCCAATCCCTACCAAATAGAATTTCCAAGGCTCCACGCCTCTAACAATTAAGGTGAATCCAGTCAAACGGGATATTCTTCTTAAGCCCAAAGAACAATATACCGCTAAAAGTATTACTGAGGAAACAATTCTCTATATTGAACCAGTAGATGAACAATGGATGTCCGATCCATGGGAAATTAAGTGCCGGTATCTTACCACGCAACAATTTCCTCCTCATTTTGACCAGTATTGTTATGTCTATGAACATATACTTATTGAAACTGCAGTTGCTGAGATTAAGCATACTTTGCATGATCCTTCCAAAAGTTAATATGTACAAAAAAAATTATTTAAAATTACTTGAAGTAAAAGAAAAAATTACAAATTAGTGGTAAAAAAATGAAACATAATAATAATCCAATCATACAAATATTAATTAAAACTATACAAATAAAAAATAGTAATATTCAAACCATACAATATTAACTGAAATCATACAAATAAAAATATAATATTCAACCATACAAATAGTAAGTCAAACCATACAATAAAAATAAATACAAATATTAACTAAAGCCATACAAATAAAAAATATCATATATATATATATATATATATATATATTAGCATTAAAAATAGTTTCAAAAAAGTATGATAAGAGAAATTCAATTCACCGTATTTGGTTGAATTTTGTTTTCTATTTTTTTTTAAAAAAAGAAAAAATTTAGTTTGGTAAAACAAAACATCAATTTCATATGTTTCTAACTTTTTTGGGGTGCTGTGTGGAGTCTAAGTTAAATCTATAAATGGTTCAAGTCTAAGGTGCAAGTCAAATTTACAGTCCCGATTTAGAGTACTAAATTGGAAGCTCTAAAATGACCACTAATGAGGTGGCAGTGTAAAGAAAAAAAAAATCAAAAAAAATAAAGGCCAAACTATCACATCAGTGGTGGGGTCCAATGATGCCACATCATTAGTGGTGCATTAGGGGTGCTAAATTAGTGGTATGAAGCATTTTTCGTCAAATTTATGTGGGGTGCAAATTCAACCTATACATGGGTGCAAGTCCAACATGTGCGGTTTAATTTCTTTTTGAAAAAAATAAAATAAAATAAGTGAAAACAAAATCCAAATTGTGCCTAATAAATTAAAATAATTTATATAAATATAAAATAAAAACAATTAAGTGAGATACTAGAAATCATAAAAAAGAAAAAAAATTCACTAAAATTAATATATATATATATATATATATATATAATAATCATTACAAATTAGATTAGCACCCCATACAAGTCGTACTTGCACCCCACACAGAATTTAATAAAATATGCAAGGTGCAAGTCTGACCATGCAGGGAGTAAGTTTGATTTGTATGGAGTGTAAGTCCGACCTGTGTAGGGTGCAAGTTTAATTTGTAGTAATTAATTTTTTTTTAATTTTAATTTTAGTGATGTTTTCCCCTTTTCCCTATAATTTATAGTATCTCACTTAACTATTTTTATTTTATATTTATATAAATTTTTAAATTTTGTAGGCACAATTTGAATTAGGTTCAATTATTATTTTTTTTAAAAAAAATTAAAAACTAGTTTGTTGAATAAACCAAAGAAAAGAACTCATCATTTTAATATTGAACTTGCACCTAACATAAATTGAACTTTCATTGCACACAGATCGGATTTGCACCTTGCACATGTTAACTTTGCACCGATACATACATAGGTTGGTTTTGCACGCCACACATATTTGACTTGCACCTTGGTTTTACACCGCGCATAGATCTAACTTGCGCTCCAAAAAAAGTTAGAACTATATGAAATTGATATTTTATTTTACCAGACTATTTTTTTTTTTAAATAGAAGAAAAAATTCAACCAAATACGGTGAATTGAATTTTTCTCATCCTATTTTTTTGAAACTATTTTTAATGCTAAAATATATATTACTATTTTTCTTTAGTGACCTTTTTTATTTGTACGATTTGAGTTAATAAAAAAATTATTTGTATGATTTCATTATTATTTTTATTGTATGGTTTGACTTACTGTTTGTATGGTTGAATATTATTGTTTTATTTGAATGATTTCAGTTAATATTGTATGGTTTGAATATTATTATTGTTTATATTTACAGTTTCAATTAATATTTATGATTTGATTATTATTATTTTTTATTTTTGTTACCATTGATTGGTAATTTTTCTTTTTATTTAAGCAATTTTAAATAATTTTTTTGTTCATAACAATGTAATATTTTATATCTATTTTAAGTTATTATATTTAAATTTTAAATTTATATATTTAATATTAAGCTTATTTTAAAGATATTATTGATATCTTTTTAAAGGTATTATTTTTATAAAAATTAAATTTCTATATTAAAAGTTATATATAGTTTATTAAAATAAATCTATATATTATATAGGTAAAAAGGGTTTTTAGTGAGAAAACCTTCAAGGCCTTCACATGCCCAACCTCAATTTCTCATTTTTCTAATTTAAAAAAATAATAAACTATTCACATGTCTCACATAATTTTTGAATTAAAAAATAAATAGATAAATAAATCTTCAAACACATCTCCTAAGATTATTACCTAAAATATAATTATTTCTTAAAATCAAATATAGAAACAGTCTGTTGACCTTTCAATTTATTTATCCATCTTTTAAAATATTTACCTAAAATCCTTCATTCCCTCGAATAAATTTAAAATAAAAAAATCAATTCAAATTGTTTGATTGGTTTTGTTTCCTTATAATTCAAATGGAAAACTGATTTGGTTGTTTCCTTATAACTAAATTGTTTTCCTATAAATAAATTAAATAAATTGATTTGACTGTTTCTCATACTAAGGCCTCGTTTGGGAACCCTCCCTTTTAGTCAAAAAGTTACTAAATTAGTCAAAAAGCCAACAACTCATACTAAAAAGTCAAAGATTCTCTTTTCTCTCTACTTTTTGCACATCTTTTCGTAAAAAATCAAAAAGTCATCCCAAACATACTAGTTTTTTTTAGCTCATATTTTAGCCAAATAGCCAAAAAGTTACTAAATTAGCCTGTTCCCAAACGAGGCCTAAATTTGTAAATTTTTAATCTAAAAAAAAAAATCATAATTTACAATTTAGAAAATGAAAGATGAAGAAAATCATTCTACTGCATTATTTCTCTAACAAATTCTTTCTCCTACCCCACAATCCTAGCCGTCATATATTACACTTGTGCAAGTCATTCACATTCTCCTCATCCAATAAATATTACATTCATACTAGGGATGAGCAGCGGATATACTGATCTGTCAAAACCGACCGAACCGAACCGATCCGCCACATTTTGGACGGATGCATTATGTCGAGCGGACGGTTGCGGATTGATTTTCTCCAATCCGCCAATTTGGCGGACGGATGGCGGATTTGAGATTCCTTTGACCGCAACCGAATCGCCAAACCGCGAACACCCCTAATAATTTATAAGACTTTATGTTTTCAATTTGTTTAAATATTTTGTTTGTGTTTTCAATTGAAAAAGAATTTAAATATTCAGTTGAAAAAAAGTTTTCAACTTGAATATATTTTTTGAATTGAAAAAAATAAACGTATTGTTTATCTATATTTTTTGGTTTTTAAATTTAACTCTAAAAATAATAAATAGAAAATATGATATATGCTGGTTGGTTTTTATTTTCAAAAACATATATAGATATAATAATACAGAGACATACAATCTCTACTACTGCCCTGTTCATGGTTTTGATGGTTTGAATTGTTATTATATTTTAAGAATCATTGATTGTAATACTTTATGTGGATGAATCATGTTGTTATTGTAATATATGGATGAGCCATGCAGTGATTGTGATATTCTAAAGTTTCAAACTTTCTTTTTTTGGATGAGACATACAGTGATTGTAATAGTTTTTTAAGTCGTTGACTGTAATACTTTTTTTTTTTTTTTTGAGGAAGTGCACAAGTTGAATTATGTTGAAAATTTATAAAATCTTAAACCGCCAAACCAATTCGCATCCATCCGCCCATCCGCCAATCCGCCAATCCGCTCAATCCACATCCGTCGGATTGGCGGACGAATGCGGATTGATTTTCTCCAATCTGCCAATCTGGCGAACAGATGGCGAATTGGAGGTTCCGTGGCCGCAACCGACCCGCGCCCACCCCTAATTCATACAATGATACAACTCATTATTTTTTCTCTATCTTTATGAGACAATTGCAAGTTAGTTAATATTTCTTCTGCATTTAAACATACTCTTTCATCATTTAAGTGCACATATATATATATATTTTTTTCGACAATGCTACGTAGCTCAAATTTTGTGGCTCAAAAGTGGCTCAAATGGCCAAAACGACGTCGTTTTGAGTACAGAACAACATAAAAATGGCCAAAACGACGTCGTTTTGACCATTTGAGCCACTTTTGAGCCACAAAATTTGAGTTACGAGACATTTTCCTATTTTTTTTACTTTTGACCATTTTTTGTTTTTGTATTTCATATTTTATGTATCATTTGTCCTGTACTCTCTACTGACCATTATTTATTTTTTTGCTTATAACCTTTTTTTTTTTGTTGGAAAATATAATTTCACAAGAATTTTTATGCAAAATTTTACCTTAAAATGATGTGACAGTATCATTTGTATAATGAAAAACATGTCAATGGACTCTTTATTATAAAGTGATAGATCAAAATCAAATCAAATCATTATTAATAATATTTTTGTATTGATTTTATGTTTGTATATCACTACTCTTTTTTTATTTTTTTTATTTTAATATTTTGGGACATCATGAAATGTGTTAATTGACAATTGGTATAGAGCATTACTTCAAAAGTACCAAATAATTTTTTATTTAATATTTTTATGACTCACTTTAATATTTTTATGTACAGTTAATTTTGTTTAAAAAAATCAATTCAAAAAATATTTACATAAACAAATATCTGCTTAATTTTGTTTGAATTGAAGTGATATTTTGTTTCAATTGATTTTTGTTTAATTTTGTTTAGAATATTATAAAAATATCTATCGCTGTCTAAATTAAAGTGAAATTACGGCCATAATTACAACACTATATAAAAAAAAACATTTAATCTATTTTTTCAAAACTATTAAATATGCATAAATATGTACATTTTAGTATGAAAAGAAAAATTACTAATTATGTATGTTTTCCAATTTAAAAAATATTTACATAAATAAATTGGTCAAATGGTTTTTCAATTTGTGTTGATTGACATAAATCTAACATGGCTTGCGTACCTTGATCATCTCATGAAATTTAAAAAATTAAAAAAATACCCTTACATTTTAACATAAATTTATCATACTCTATCAATTGACAAACCAAATTTTACTAATACCATAATATTTTTCCTAATGTACTTACTAAAATAAATATAAAAATTTAAATATTTCATTGTAATTTTTTTTTTTACATTGCCTTAAAAATAAAGAGAGATAGAAGATGCGTAGGAGAGCGGAAGAGTGACAAAAGATAAGATTGTTACATCACTAAACAAACTGTGGTAGGATAAATTATAATTACGAATTTCGTTGATAATATAATTATACTTGACTGAAAGTATAATTTTATATAATTTAAAAAATTCATTTGTTTTAATTTTACTAATTGAATTATTATATATCTATTTGTTATATGATACTTAGGACAAAACATTTATAGCAAAAAAAATAAAGTAAAATTGTGTAACTCATGTCATGTTTGGCATGTTATCTTTCTGATTAAAAAGTTAAGAAACTAAAAAGTGCTAAAATGTGTTTGGCATGTATTAAAAAAAAAAGTTTAAATTTTTTTGTACCAGTTTAAAATGACCAAATAATTCTTGTGAGTAAGTACATAGATGTTCACACCTTTGGAAGGCTAAAACGCAAAATTTAAGTAACAAACAATTTCCCATACAATTTAAAAACTCATTCCTAAATACATTAATTTTTTTTTCTGTTTAAAAATCTAAAAAGCCAAACACTCTTTTCGTTAAAAAAAAAAAAAAACTTAGTTAATGTTATTTATTTTTGTGTTTTTTAAAATTATTTTTAATTGGATTAAAAATAAATTTATTAATTATTATTTAATTTGGTACATAGCAAGAGTGATACACAGTAATAGTTTAAAAGAAATGGAGAAAAGAAAAAAAGATAAAAAAAAAAAAAAGAAATGAGAGAGGCCAGAGACGTTTGATGTGAAGAAGAGAAAGGAGAGAGAAAACAGAAGAGAGAGAAAGAGAGAGTTGAGACGTGAGGGTAAATGCATGGAAAGGCGCGTGAGTGGGGATAAATTCGCCGTGATTTGATAATTAATTTTCAACGTCCCACTCACATTGAAATTCTAGACTTTGTCCCACTCACCAATAAATAAGGACCACTGCTACAACTGGGAAGTAATTGTCCCTTGAATAGGAGAAATTTTTGGGTCCAGACAAGGTAATTGTCACGTGGTATTTTTTTTTTTTTTTATTGATTAAGTGAGTGGAGGTTATATTTATGTATTGGGTGATGAGGAGACAAAATTATTTTCAAAAGGGTCTGGCTTTGGTCTAGTCTACCATCGGACTGGACCATGCTGTTGGGTCTGTGGGGGACCACAACGGGTCCTGTTTTGAAAATCTGAACTGTTCAATGTGTAGAACTCTTCGAGTATTATATTTCTGTAAAAAATCACGTTGATTGAATATCGATAGCTATATGATCAAATCAGTTTTGTATAAAAAAAATGGACGGTAAATAAATCAACGGTTGACAAAAAACTGATTTGATCATATAGCTATTGATATCCGATCAACGTGATTTTTTGCAGGCATATAATACTCGAAGAGTTCTACACATTGAACGGTTCAGATTTTCAAAACGGGACCCATGGTGGGCCCCCACGGGCCCAATAGCACGGTTAAGTCCGATGGTGAACTGGATCAAAGCCAAACCCTTTTCAAAATACACAACCAAATAAATTTAAAAAATTTCTAAACTTTTTTTCAAAGATTTTTTTTTGAAAATTTATCTTCCAAAATCCAACCAAACCTACCGAATATAATTTTAAAAAATTGAAAAACAAAAAAATGACTTTTGACATTGTCAAAGTTAAGGGTGCTCGCAATTCGATTGTGGCATGAGAATCTTCAATTCGTCATCCATCCAAAACTAAACAAATTAAAAATAATAATCTGCAATCGTCCGCCGAATTGACAGGTGAGGATTGAGTGGATTGACAGATGGATGCAAATCAGCTTAGTGATTTATACTTTATAGATTTTTAACATAATAAAACCTATCGACACAATTTATTTATTTATGGATAATAATCCAATCTGTCTTATTAATAATTACTACAAATATGAATAATAATCCAACAAACTTGTATCTAAACAATGACTGCGAAAACCCAAAAGAGATTTTCGAGCAATTGTTTGATAGAAGCTGTCAAACTTTCAAAAAGCAGAGAGTATATACATACATACATACCCAGGTGTGTATATATATATATATATCTATATTTGTGTATAGACTAAAATAGAAAAATAAATAAATAAAAAGTAAAAGAATGGTAGGTGAGTATTTCAAAAATAAAATTTGGTGGGGGTGCTTGCAGTCCGGTTGCGGCCGAAAAACCTCCAATCTACCATCCGTCCAAAACTGGGCGGATTAGAGAAAATTAATTCATATTCGTCTGCTTGTCATCGTGCATCTATCCAAAATACAACAGATTAGCTTGATTCGATTAGTCTGGACAGATCGATATATTCACTGAGCACCACTAGCCAAAGTAAGCTTTTGACGCAAGTTACAGGGACTTCCTAACCTACTGTGTACGACAACTAATGTTTGACACACTTTTGCGTTCCATAAATTTTTTTGTTACACCCCAAAAAAAGTTAGGGGGAGTTATGGGCCAATCCTACTTAGGAAATTTATTACTTGTTATGTCCAGCCTAATTTAATGAATTCATTTTTGCAATTTTACCCCTAGCCTCAACCATCGTCCTTCTCTGTCATCGTCAACATCATGGGCCTCAACTACTATTCTCCTATTCTTCCCTCATTGTCGCTCGCCTCACACTACCATCATCTTCCTTCGTTGCCATTATCGCTACTCCTCTATCATCCATCTACTATCTTCAACATCGTCGTTGCTACCATCATTCTCCTCCATTACCGATCTATTATCTTTGATATTGATCTTCACTAGCGACTTTAGATCTGGCCAATTTCAACGCTGATCTACAATCTTCAACCTTAGAACTAGATAAATTGTGTACAAAAACTGAAAGAATTGGCCTGAATAAATTCATCAGTGATAAATTTATCAATAAATTTGTTGAATTCTCTGCTATTAATTCATCAGTGTTTTGGTTGTACAGTGTTAGTGATTGTTGAATGATGGTCGAATCACAAATTAATTTGATTATTGATCATAGATTGATAAAAATGATTAATTGACCATCTTGTATATTTATCTTTTTACATTGACAAAAATGATAAATTTATCACTATATTAATATTAAAATTCTATCACAGCAACAACCATATATCGAACAAAATCAGCGATAAATTTATCACTATATTAATATCAAAATTTTAGCATAGCAATAGTCCACAGCATATTGAACAAATTAGCTTTCAGTGATAAATTTATCATCGAAACTATAACTAAAAATATATAATGCTGTAAATATAAACACAACAATCTCCAACAAACACACAACAATCTCCACATTGTGATTAACAAATAATTAAAGAAAAAATCACACAAACAATCTTCACATTCATTTAGAACAATATATAAAGTCAATGTTGAATATAGTAGATCGATGACGGAAGAGAATGATAGTGACAGTAGCGGAGGACGGTGGTGGTTGAGGTGAGCAGCATTGAAGGTGATAGAGAATGGCGGTGGTTGAAGTGAGTGGCATTGAAGGCAACGAAAGAGGATGTGTGTCGACTGGAGAAATCATTAGAGAGAGAGAGAGAGAGAAAGAGAACAATGAACAGGGGAAAAATAGAGAAGGGGTAAAATGGAAAGAAAAAAAGAGCCCTAGGACTTATTGGTGCATAAAATCAAACTTCAGGACTAAAACATGAATAGATCTTCAAAGCAGGACCGACCTGTAAAAAAGCCAAAAAGTTAAAACCAAATATATTGATGTTTTGTTTTACAAAACTAGTTTTTTTATTTTTAGAAAAATAGAAGACACAATTCAATCAAATACGGTGAATTAAATTTCTCTTGTCATACTTTTTTGAAACTATTATTAATTCTAATATATATATATATATGACTAATTTTTTTAGTGATCTTTTTTTATTTATATGATTTGAGTTAATATTTGTATTAAATTTTACTGTTTGATTTGAGTTAATAAAAATAAAAAATAGCATTTATATGATTTAATTATTATTTTTATTGTATGGTTTGACTTATTATTTGTATGGTTGAATATTATTATTTTATTGGTATGATTTCAGTTAAAATTATACAGTTGGAATATTATTACTTTTTATTTTTACAGTTTTAATTAATATTTGTATGATTGGATTATTATTATCTTTATTTTTGTTATCACTAATTGGTAATTTTTTATTTTAGTTAAGTAATTTTAAATTTTTTTTTGGTTGTAAATATTAACTTCAATCATACATTTCATTTTAATTGTGTATTTTTTTATAACAATGTAATTTTTTATATCTATTTTAAATGATTATTTTTAAAATTTTAAAATTATATATTTAATATTAGTCTTATTTTAAAGATATCGTCAATATCTTTTTAATGGTAATATCTTTTTAATGGTAATATATAGTTTATTAAAATCTATCTATACATTATACAAGGAAAAATGAGTTTCTAGTGAGAAGGCTTGTAAAAGCTCCAAAGTCTTATTCCACAATTGTTAATTTTTGTGATTTTAAAAATATTTAAAAATAATTGTATTGGCTAACAAGATAATTATAGATTAAATAAGAAGAAAAAAAACACAAAAAACCACCTAAAATTTTGAATTACATGTTCCTAAAATCTCTCCCCTAATATTTCTTTATTTCCTAAATCTCATCTCATAACAAAGTAATTATACATTAAGAAAACAATGTACATTAAAAAAAAAAGAAAACAAATCTCATCTCATAATAAAGTAATTATATATTTGAAAAAAAAAAGTTATAGATTAAAAAGAACGTAAAACCATAATCGCTAATTTTTGTAATTTTAAAAATATTTTAAAATAGTACTATTAGCTAACAAAGTAACTATAGAATTGAAAAAAAAAAAAACCTAAAATTGCTAATTTTTGTAATTTTAATTTTTTTGAAAAATAATATTATTGGCTAACAAAGTAACTATAATTTTTTTTTAAAAAAAAAAATTGACTTGCAAGTTTCTAAAATCTCTTCCCTAATATTTATATATTCCCTAAATCTCATAATCTATCTATCTAAAAAAAATATATAGATTAAAAAGAACATAAAACCATAATTGTTAATTTTTGTAAATTTAAAAATATTTAAAAATAGTACTACTGGTTAAAAAAATTAAAAAAAAAACATAACAACCTAAAATTGCTAATTTTTAAAATATTTAAAAATAATTCTAATGGCTGACAAAGTAACTATAGATTTAAAAAAAAAAATTGAATTGTAAGTTCCTAAAATCTCTTCCCTAATAATTATCTATTTCCTAAATCTTATAATCTATGTATCTATACTATATATTATACCAAAGTGTTTCAAAACCTTAAATCTAATTTTTTTGAATTTTGAATTCTTTTAAAAAATTAAAACATCTATTGGCTATTTCGAGGACATAAATGTTAATCTTCAAAATTATTTAATGAAATTATATTGCCAGTCAATACCAAAAAAAAAAAAAAACACACACACACACACAGAGACAATTCCCAACCCCCCTCTTCCTTTCAAAATAAACCTTTATTTAAAAAAAATATAAATTTCATACAATCTTCTCTCTGTTAAAATAAATATAATGAAAATGAAACTCTCTCATCTCCCATAAAATATATACTAGTAATATATTTCACAACTGGTCTAATCTGTATAAACCTAAAATTAAACCTAACATAAAAAAAAAATTAAACCTTATATCTAGATTCTCTCTATATTCCATAATTAAACACAATTTCATTCCCAAATAAATTTAAGCACATATAGCGATCACGGTTTTCCCTCCATTGATAATTGTATTCAGGACTCGGTTCAGTGGATAATTGTTGTTGTCTGCATCGCATTTCTGTCCTTTAATTCTTTGTATTTGAGTTTTGAGATGTGTTGGGCAGATTTGAAACAGGTTGGTTGTATTTAGAAACAAATAGCTACTACCCAGATTTTGGTCTCCCCGCTCGAGCGGGACTTTTCACGCTCGAGTGGGCTTTTTTGCATTTGCTCATACGCTCGAGTGGCCAGTCTGACGCTCAAGCAGGATTGTTCAGCCTTCAGTATTTTTTTTGCAGGTCTGCAAAAGCTGGAAGTGTGCTTCCGACGCTCGAGCGTCCGTTTTCACGCTCGAGCGGGAGTCTGTGTCTGGCGCTCGAGCGGACTGCGCATATTTCAGTCCGAGAAAATGCCATTTTGAACCATTTTTTCTTCTCTCATTCTCTCTAAGATTTTCCATAAGGCTTGTTCTTGAGTTTCTCTCTCTACACTTTAACTTATCTCTTAAGTTTCATCTAGATCCGTTGAGATTTCCACCCTAGTGCCTTTGAGAAAATGATAGGGCTTGGTGTGGGCTTCACTTTGATTCGAAAATTTGTGGGTTTGGAGCATCTTGGTTTCACTCTTCTTCTCCTTTGAGTTCCGAAATTTGAGGTAGGGATAATCTACTCATTCTTATGAGTTTTAACATAAAGTTTAGTCATTTTGTATAAATGGTGCAATATGAAAATTTTGGAAGGTTAGGGTTTGAGTTTGAAATTTATAAAAGAGGGGTTTTCCATTCTTGAGTTTAATATATGTATATAAGACTTGAAATTGGGGTTGTGTGTAGTATATGAGTGAAATTTGGCCTTGGGGGCATTATTTGAGAAAAGGGGGGGGGGGCTTATGCCCTAATTGGAATCTAATAATTAATTTGTATAATTAATTTGGGAAAATATGGAAATATGAAATTGAGTTGAAAACTATGAAATTGGGAAATTATGAGATGGAATGGCGTAGTTGGATTGATTAATCACTCACATTTGAAATTGCTGAAAATTTATCTGTTTGATAATTTATTATCTGTTTAGAACTAATTGTTTTGGACTATCGGTGGAGGATAGTCTTGATTGTTGTAGACATTGCATGTTGATTAGAGAAATTAAAACTAATCACCTGGAATATGTTGAATATGACGGTTGGAATAATACATTGAATATGTGTAATAAATGATCATTGTATATGATAAAGTGTTTAAATACATTGCATATGTATCTTGTTTGGGAGGAGATAGGGGATGAACTCCATAGTTTGGGAGGAGATAAGGGATGTGCTCTCAAACCTGTTTGGGAGGAGATAGGGGATGAACTTCATGGATAACTGGAGTGTCTAGGATGAAAGTCCCGAAATCTTGATTACGTTTGCATAACGTATATGAATTGAAGTATTGAAGTATTAATAATATGAGTTGTAGTCTCATTTTGAATTGAAGTATGGAAGTGTTAATGATATGAGTTATAGTCTCATTTTAAATTGATTATGATTGAAATGTTGATAGTATGAGTTGTTGTATCATTTTAAATTGATCATGATTGAAATGTTGATAGTATGAGTTGTAATCTCATTTGAAACTGTTCGAATAAACAATGAACCATATCTATGAATTGATTTGGATAATGAAACGGAAAAGGATTGAAATATGATTGTGAATATGGGTTGGTAATGGAAGAGATGTACGTTGGCTAATAATATGAGTTAAACATATATCAAATGCTAATGTCTTAGTTATTTCTCATGTTTGGTTTAGCGTATCTCTACTGGGTTTTGGCTCACCCTATATAGGACATCATTTTCAGGTACAGGTGATATGTCGCCTCCAAGGTTGTAGCTTGGGAGGTTTAGAAGCTGAAGGCTTATTTTTGTAGTTTTCTTTTGTATTACATGTAATTCAAGCCAATGGCTTAATATGTTAAGAGTTTTCTTCTTTTGTTGAAACCAAATGTTGACTTGGAAAGTTGTAAGCCTGTAGGGCATTTACTTTTGTTGTCAACATGTAATATTTTTTGTAATGAATACTCTGATAAATGAGTACATGTTTATTTCTCCTATGTCTATAGATGTCATGAATGATTGGTTTATATGTATTTTTTTTAGGGCGTTACAGCGCATCTATATTATATATAATTTTTTTTAAATCTCATAATTTATTATTTTTTTTAATAAATCCATGATTTATAATTTAGAAAAGGAAAGATGAAAAAAATTATTCTTATTCACTCTTTATCTAACCAATTCTTTCTCTTACCCTAAAACCCTAGCCATCATATATTATATTTTTTCTAAGTTATTCATGTCTTCCTCGCCCTATAAATATTACATTCATGGAACGATAAAACTCATTATTTTTTACCTTTCTTTATGAGACAATTTGGAAGTTAGTTTATATGTCTATTGTATTATTTAAACAAACTCTTTTATCTTTTAGATACACCATTTTTTCTTCTTTTTTATCTATGACCATTTTTTATTTTTGTATTTCATATTTTTGTGTCATTTCTCTCTCCTCTCTACCAACCATTACCTATTATTTTGTTGATTAATATTGTTTTACCAAAATTTTTATACTAAAATGGCATGATAGGGTCATTTGTATAATTAAAAACATATCACTCATTGTAAAGTGATAGATCAAAATCTAAACAAAAATCATTATTAGTAAGTTTTTTATATTGATTTTATGTTTGTATATCATTACTTTTTTAAAAAAAAAAATTATTTTTGATATTTTTTGATATTATGATATGTGTTGATTGATAGTTGGTGCAGAGTATTATTTCAAAGGCATATAATAGTTTTTCAAAGCTATAAAAAGAAAATATTATTTTTAATTTATTTTTTCAAAACTAGGTGTTAGTCAATTATTTAATTATTAATCTTTAATATGTGTAGTACCTTTCTTCCTTTATGGTACTTCTCTTTCTACTCTATTATGAGTTCATATATTTTTAGAAAAAAATCATATATAATTTAAAATTTTGAATCTTTTTATATAGGAAGTTAAAAAATAAATTTTGGAATTTAAAATATAGCTAAACAAAACAATATCCTTTTAAAAATATAGCTATATTTATAATTAATTTTAATTTATCTATTTCCTATCCTTATTTATATTATTATATAAATAAAAATGTTGTATGATAATTGAAGTTGAAAGTCCATCTATTTTTTTTTTTCAAAACTTAAAATTGTTAAAATGCATATGTTGCAATATCATTAATTTCTTCCTATTATAAATTTTATTTTAATTCTTATAAGATTTGTTCAATGACTAATATTTAATTTTTGTAAAAAAATTCCAATATATTCCTTCCAAAAGTTAATATAGCAAGTCTACAAAATCATATTTTAAAACTCAAAATTATTAATATTTTTATTTTTATTTTTTTAAAATAAGTATGTTAAAGTATAAATAGATATCCAAATAAAATTATACTTATTACTAAATAGGACATTAGTTTTAATTGTAATCACATCTTTTTAAAGTTCTAATTCATTTTTAACTTTTTTTTTGATATTTTAAATTACATGTTACGATAATTCTTTCTTACTCATTAAGTTTTTAATTTTTTTTTTGAATTATTTCCCTTTCAAAAATCAATATGACAATTTTTAAAAATTCATATATCTTTATTCTAAAATAATGAAGTATTAGATCAAAACTCTTAAATTTATATATAAAATTTTATTTACGACAGATAAAATATAAAAGAATTATATATAATTATTATATTTTTAATAAATAATATATTATTTTACGCCTTGAAAGTGACTAAGAAATAATAATTTAAAAGAAATGATTAAAAAAAAGGAAAAAAAATAGAAGAAAAGAGATGTGTGATGTGAGAAAGAGAGGAGAGAGAGAGAAACAGCGGGCAGAAGAGGAAAAATGACTTAGACCCCTAGCGGGGGTGCTGGGGGTCGTCCCTGATTGGTGGGAAAATAGTTTTTTTTTTTTTTTTTTTTTTTTTTTTTTTAAATTTCAGCCAACCACACGCTGCCACGTCACTGGGGGTGGCATTGGGGGTCGTCCGTACTGGGGTCTGTAGCATTTCCGGGCAGAAGAGAGAGTTGAGAGACGTGAGCGTAAAGGCATGGAAAAGCGCGTGAGTGGGGATAAATTCCCGAAGACTTGGTCGTAAATTTTAAGGGATTAATTACATAAATAGTCTCTATAGTTCGGGACCTGTGTCACTTTGGTCCTTAACTTTTCAATTGTGACATATTTAGCCATGAATTTTGAATCTTATTTCAAATTAGGACAATTGAAAATATCATTAGATTTTTCAAGGGTCAAATCGTCAATTTGATAAAATATAAACTAATTTGACAAAAATAAATGTCAAAAAAATATTTTTAATTTTTTAAAAATTATTTTTATCCACAAATGATAAAATTATGTAAAATTAATAAAAATTACATGATTAATTTTTTAAAATTAATTTTACATGATCATTATCCAAACACATAATAAAAATTAATTTGATAAAAAAAATAAATAAATGTCTAAAAGATTTATCAATTTTATATAATTTTATTTTTAGTGAATAGAAATAATTTTTAAAAATTCAAAAATATTTGTTTGACATTTATTTTTGTTAAATTAGTTTATATCTTATCGAATTGACAATTTTACCCTTGAAAAATCTAATGATATCTTCAATTGTCCTTATTTGGAACAAGATTCAAAATTCAGGATCAAATGTGTCACAATTGAAAAGTCAGGAACTAAAGTGACACAAGGCCCAAACTATAGGGACTATTTGAGTAATTTGCCCATTTTTAAGTTACCTCAAAAAAGTCAAAAAATTAAAAAGTTACCACTATTCACCAAAAAAAATATAAAAAAATTAATTTTACAAAAAAAAGTACAACTCACATGTCACTTGAGTCGTACTTTAGCTGCCCACCGTTTATACAAAGGGAACAGGCGGAGAAGCAAACAAGACGGTGTTGTTTGGCCCGTGGTGGCCCATCACGGGTCCCGTTTTGATAATCTGAATTGTTCAATGTGTAGAAATCGTCGAGTACTCTATGTCTGTAAAAAATCATGTTGATCGGATATCGCTAACTACATGATCAAATCAGTTTTGTATAAAAAATGGATGGTGTTATAGCTAACGGTTGACAAAAAATTAATCCGATCAGATAGCTATGGATATCTGATCAACGTGATTTTTTATAAACATATAGTACTTGACGAGTTCTACACATTGAACGGTTCCAATTAGCAAAATGTGACCAGTGGTAGGCCCCTACGGACCGAACAACATTGTCCAATTTAATGCCCAAAAGGAGGCAACCATCTCCTATACACTACTTTGCACACGCTGCCGGCTAGGACATCCACCGTACTGCCTATTATATCCTAAACTTCTTCTATACACTAATTTATACAATTTTTTAATACACATTTTTTTTATAAAAAGCAAAAAAGGTATCCCAAGCAACCATCTTTTTTTCCTCAATTTTTTAGTCCAAAAAATCAAAAAGTGCACTTATTTAGGACATCCCAAACAACCCCATAAATGTTTCACTCTTGGCATTTTAGACTTTTTTTTGCCAAGGAATGGCCATGGGATGGTTTGGCGCGGGTTTGACATCCTCTGTTAGACTTTGTTTGTCATCTTCTAAAAAAGATAAAAAGTTAAAAAGTCACTATTCTATTTAAATCACATTACCTCTCTACCACACCATTTCAAACTCAATTCATATCCAACTCATATTTCATAAAAAGTCAAAAAGTACACTTATTTAGAATATTCCAAACAACCTTTTAGTGTTTTTAAGGCCAAGTTTGGCAAGTTGAAAAAAAGTCAAAAAGCCAAAAAGTTACTCAAAAAGTTAAAAAGTTATCACTATTCACCAAAAGTAAAAAATTACGGCTGCACAACTCCCAATCCTAATTTTTTCCTATACACTAATTTATACAATTTTTTAATACACATTTTTCCATAAAAAGTCAAAAAGTTAACCCAAACATCCATATTTTTTTCTTCAATTTTTTAGTCCAAAAAAATAAAAAGTGCACTTATTTAGGACACTCCAAACAACCCCCTTTTGTTCCAACTTTATGGGTTCGTTTGGGAAACAGGTTGATTTTTTTGTTTTTTAAATTTTTGATTATTTTAGTTTGGGACTAAAAAATTCGTTTGGAAAAGACTTTTTGACATTTTTAATTTTTTATGAAAGAAAGAATGTAATTATTATAAGTTAGATGTGATGTTTTGTCATATTAAATTAAAAAGTCTATTTTATCTTTTTATAACTAAAATAGCCCCAAATTCACCCAACCCATTCTTTCCAAACGAAGCCTGTTACAGATGAAAATTTTCAATTTTATCTCCTCTGTTATCTAATCATATTTTAAATAGTTAAATAATTTAAAAATTATTTAAATTCTTAATAAACTAAATAATTTTTATTTTTATTTTTATTTTTATTTTTATATATAAACAATGAGATTTTTAGAATTATTATTTATTTATATTTAAATAGAACCACAAATTTTTAGTATTTTTTTATATCTAATTATATTATATGAAAAATGCTATAAAATTCAAATAATTTACCAAACCTCTCACATGAGTGTGGGTTCTGTACGCATGGAAGAAGTTTGGTAGATTATTTGGAACCCCTAACCAAACTCATATTATATACATATATACATATATATTATTTATTTATATATATATTATTAATTATATCGGATTGGATTTGAATGGAGAGAAGCGATATCCACCCTTATTCCACCTCCATTGTAGGTGACTAAAATATAATTTACTCTCATCTCATATAAATGTCAAATTAGGTAAAATTCACTCCATTTAAATGAGTATAAATGAGGGTTAGATTAAACTAAAATGGCCATCGCTTTGGCCCACTGGAGAGTAATTATATCTTGAAATTTCTCCTTAAATAGTTGTCCTGTGTCAGCTAAAGGGCCTTAAAAACCTACCAGGCACGACAGTTAATGTTTGACAATTAACAAATGGTCATTAACAAAGTAATTATCTCTTGAAATTTCTCCTTAAATAATTGTCCTGTCTCAGCTAAAGGGCCTTAATAGAGTAATGTTAGAGACCCCAAATATTCTACTAAAAGTTTTACCAAATGTCTCACATGGGTGTGGGACCCACACAATGTGGGTCCCATGTGGGTCCCACACCCATGTGAGACATTTGGTAAAACTTTTGATAGAATTTTTGGGACCTCTAACATTTTTGGCCTTAATAACCTACTAGGCACGACAATTAATGTTTGACAATTAACAAATGATAATTAACAAAGGTATATAGACACGTGATATTTTAAGAATATCTAATAATTTTTCAATTTTCAGTTAGCCATGGTGGAGAAAAATAATCCTCTAATGGACCAATTATGTCATATAAACAGAATTTATACACAATGAACCCCAATAGATTTTTTTTTAAAAATAATTATATATTCATAAAAAATATAATTTTAATTATTACTATTTATAAAATTAATCCCTAATTTGATATTTCCCTATGAATTTATATAGAAACGACAATTTATGATTGATTTATTTTTAGTATGAAATTTGTAATAATTACTGTGCTAATTAAAAAATGGCGTTAAATTATGGTATTCACGTGCTCTTAAGAAATACCAAATTTTTATTATCTTTTATAAATTTTTTGATTATGTTTGATATTAATGAAATATACGACTATAATAACATAAAATGATTATTTATTATTAAATTATTATCACACTCACTTAAGAGGGGGGTGAATGATTTTTAAGGACATTTTTTTTTCTTTCTAATTTTACCCTTTAAATTTTTATTAACAACTATTTGTTGAAATTTGTTTTTTATCTGTTGAATTTTTTTTTTCTATTTATTGAAAATTTTTATTATATATGTGTAGAAATGGTTTAGTGGGAGAGAGACGGTGTACAATATATATATATATATATATATACATGGCTATTTTGATTATTTTAACTAAAAAGTATTTAACGTCTAGATTTTTGGCCAAATAAAATCTAAATTTGAATTTATGGGTCGAATGCCCAAATTATTATATTACCCCCCCGAAAAATGTTACATCATATATTGTTCATAAAATTTATAAATTAATTTTAATTTGTTAAAAAAATTCAGACATCATATTAAAATAATTTTAATTCAAAATAACATTTGAATTTAAAAAAATTTATGAGATAGTTAACCACGAGTCTCTTTTATTGATTTAAAAATTGTCAATTAAGAACAATTATGTTAGGAATATACAATTTTTTTGGAGAAAATTACATAAAAAAAACTCCAGAATTTAATCTTAATAAAAAATTAAATCCTATATTTTTTATTTTTTCATATCAAACCTTACCTTTTTAAATCGACAACAATTCAAACAATCCGTTTATTTTCCATCTACCTTCGTTAACTGGCCAAAATGACATAACTCTCTCTCTTTCACACACATGCGCGCGCACACACACACACTCTCTCTCTCCATAGATACATAATCTCTCCCTGGTCCACTTGCCCTGTCGTTAGCCTTTTCTTGGACCAAGTGTTTGAAATATGTTTCGGCAATGGCTTGGGCCTACATGGGCTTGTCCACTCAAATGTTTTTAGGCTTGAGTAACGGTTTAGTGAGCTTGGTAAAATCTGACCCAGTCTTAGCCCGTGACACTTTTTTTTCTTGAGATAATATTGTTTTAATAGGAAATGATATTTTCATACATTGCTTACTTGCCTCTCACATCACACTCCTCTTGTGGTTACAAAATATTATTGGATGGAGCACATGACCATGTAGTATTTCAAACTCATGTGATAATTTATGTTTATTGTATGGGGGCAATATTGCTAAAATTGCAAAAAGAAATTGTATGAGAGGTTAAAAGGAGGATGTGAACATTATTTTATTTTTTTATTCACAAACAAACAAACACACACATATATATATATATATGTGTATAGCATTAATTTAATAAATTGCCATATGGTCATCACCTAAACCTCAAATTTTTTCTTGTAATTTATTGTATGTTCAGTTTGGGCCCATATATTCACAATCAATTTTATTCTAGTTTGTTCATCTTATAAATTTCTATCTATATATTATGATTAATAAAAAAAAATAAAAATAATAGAATAATTGGAGTGTTGGTGTGGTGCTGGCCAAAGACCTTCAAATGCCTTTATTAGGGGTGTAGCTGTAGAGAAAGAAAGTAGAGAACAAGAGTAGAAATGGAGAGTTTAGGGTTTGGGTGCATACACTGATCTTTTTAGGGGAAATTACTCGTAGTTCCTGTTTGAAATATGTGTACCTGTAGATCTTGCACGTTTTCCTCTCTCTCTCTCTCCCTGGCTCTGTCTCTTTTTTTTTGTTTTGTTTTCTGTGTTATATCTTTTTCTCTTTGTCATGTCTGACCACCGGTGATCACACCTTCCTTATTCTCTTTCTCTTTTTAATATATAGTCACTGGTAACCGACAACCACCATTGATTGGGATTCACTAGCAACCACCAATCACCGACATCAACTCGTTACTTCATCCTCACCGACGATGAAGAAAATGAGTAGATCTACTTAGATCTGATGTAGATCTGAGTAGATCTACATGAGATCCAACTAGATTTAAACAAAAAGTAGTTGCCGGAGTATAATATTCTTTCTATATCTATTCTTTCCTTTGATTCTTAGTTTTTCTACATTTTCTCTATTACACACGTCTATTTTTCTGTTTTAATGGAGAAAGATTTCAAGTTTTAAATAAGTTGCTTTTAAGTTTTAGTTACAGGTGATGAAAACTGTAAAATTTTACAGTTTTAGTTTTTTTGGTGCTGAAATGAATCATGTTTTAAAACTGCAAAATTTTACAGTTTCATAACATTTTTTAAAATTGTAAAATTTTGCAGTTTCATAACCTGTTTTCTAGCTTAATAGTATAATGCTTTGAAACAATAACATTTTACAGTTTCAAAACTTACTTTTCAGTTTGATCAATATTACAAATTATTTGCTTAAGCCCTATAAAAATTGAAAAATAATATATAATTTTTCCCATTGTTGTTTGTTGTTGTTATGTTTTTTTAACTATAATTTATTTATTTATTTATTTATTTTTTTCGGGGCAATATTCTGAATATTCCGGTGACTCTTCGATGATGTTCTTGACATTTTCCAGTGACGTTCAAAACACTCCAGCGAACTTTCGGCGATACCAAAAACACTCCGGCGAACTTCCGGTGATGCTTCGGCGACTTCCCGATGATGTTGAATATTTCGACGAGTATTCTGTGAGTCTGATGAAAGTCGTTGGATGTAGCAGCATTTTTAAAGTTATAAAAATAAAAAATAAAAAGTTTTTGGCAATAATAAAAATATGTAGAACTAATTGGTATAAATATTTTGTTTTGGGATTAGATAGATTTTGAACTTCATGTGTGAGACTTATTAGTAAGTGCCCCTTCTTTTTATAGGGTATTTGTCTTGGGCCATTGATGATGGTGGGCCTTAGTCTCGTTGGGCCTTGGGCCATATGGGTTGAGTAAAAAAGATGAAAAACAAACCAATTAACTCAATATGAGACGATGAATCGCTTTGGGGTTCAAATGCAATGCACAATTGAGGCACCTTATCGTTGTCCATGTTGGGGTCATGTGCATGCTTTTTATCCGTCCACTAGCTATCCATGGGGTTTTATTTATTTATTTGAATATTATTATTATTTTTAATTTTTAAAATCGTCTAGTCTAAAAATTGATTTAAAAAGTATAAAATTTTAGTTTAATAGATTCTTTTAGGCAAAGTTATGTTGACTTAATCGCTTTTTATAGAAATTAATCCTTTTGAGATATGATTTTTTTCTTAAACATAGTTGATAGGTTTAAGTTTCAAGTATGGGTCATTTGACTTTACTTGGCCCCAATATTTGAAGCAAATTTTTGCAATAACTTGGGCCCACATGCCCTGTCCATTCCAATATTTTACTTTTTAGGTCTGATTAATGTCTCAGTAGGCTTAGTTGTTTCAAATCCTCAAATTAATTTTGTTAAATTTTTGTATTTTTAAATAATTAAAAAACTTTTTATTGGTTAACCCAACTAAAAAAAACTCTAATTATTTTGTAAATTTGAATTCAAAATTCAAAAATCCTACTAATATGGAAAATCATATATTTTGCATCACTCTCAATCTTTCCAAAAAATGCCAACAAAAAACATAAACTAAAATTAAAAATCATAGAATTTTGAAAACTACAGCGATCCCGGTTTTTCCCCGTCATTTATCATATTCCGGACTCGGGTTCCGTAGTTGTATGTCATTGTCTATACCTTATTTCCATCCTTTACTCTTTGAATTTGAGTTTTGGAATGTCTTGGGCGTGTTTAGAATAGGTTGGTTGCTAATTGGTTTAGAACCTTGTTGCCCAGAATTTTGGTCTTCCGCTCGAGCGGGGCCTTTTGTGCTCGAGCGGTATTTGCAATCCTTTAGTACCTTGTGCATCTGCAAAAATACTGTAGAAGTGTTTTGCACGCTCGAGCGGAGTTTCTTACGCTCGAGCGGGTCTGAGCTCGAGCGGCCCCTCTGGCGTTCGAGCGACTGTCTGAAGTCTATAAAATACTGATTCTGCACTCGAGCAGGCTTCTTTGCGCTCGAGCGGGTCAAATTTTTGTGTCCGATGCTCGAGCGTCAAAGTCTCCGCTCGAGTGGACTGTACGCATATCAGATCGCAAAAGTGACTTGTTAAATCACTTTTTCTGTCATTTCTTTCTCTAAAACTTTTCAAAACCCTAAGTTGAGAGCCTCTCTCTCTAAAATACCCTCTCTCTCTATATTTTGACCAAGATCTAGTGATCTCCTCACCTTCCTTCCTTTGATAAAAAGATTGAGCTCTTCAAGATCTCCATTTTCATCCGAGTAGAAGTTAATTCCGCCATCTTTGGAGTTCATCTCTCGCGTGGCTCACCTTCTCTTCTTGAGGTAGGGATAATATTGGTCATTTTGTATAAATGGTGGAATTTGGGAAGTTTGGGTAAAGTTAGGGTTTGAGTTTGAAATTGTGAAAAAGGGGTTTTCTTATTTGGGCTCCATATGTGTATGTAAGACCTTGAAAATGGGTTAATTGTGTATAATGGGTGAAATTTGGCCTTAGGTGCACTATTTGAGAATAGGGGGAAAATGGCCTAGTTGAATTAAGGAAATTATTGGTATAATTATGAAATTGATGTGGAAATCATGAAATTGGAGGAAATTGTGATTAACTGGTGTAGTTGGATCAATGAATCACTCACCTATGGAAAATGTGATAAATTATCTGTTGAGAAATTTATTTATCTGTTTAGATATATCTATTTTGGGTTATCGGTGGAGAATAGCCATGATTGTTGTAGAAACTGCATGTTGACTAGGTAAATTGAAACTAATCAAATGGGAATATGTCATTGAATATGACGGTTGGATGTAAACATTGTATATGTGATTGAATTGGTCATTGTATATGACAACGTGTTTAAATACATTGTATATGTATATTTGTTTGGGAGGAGATAGGAGATGGACTCCATGGATAATTAAGTTGGTCGGAGTGTTCAGGGTGAAAGTTTCGAAATCTTATTTATATTTGGGTGCCGGTTCCCTCGGATGTAGTTCCGTAAAATGGCAAGATATGGAAGCGTATGAATGATGTTTATGATTGAGGTTTTAATGAATGAGTTGTAGTCTCATTTTGAATTGTTTATATGATAATGAATTATGTCAATGAATTGACTTGGGTAAATAACTTGAAGTGAATTGAAATATGGGTACCAATGTTGATTTATTATGGAAAAGGATGTTTATGATTGAGGTTTTAATGAATGAGTTGTAGTCTCATTTTGAATTGTTTATATGATAATGAATTATGTCAATGAATTGACTTGGGAGATAGGGGATGTACTCCACGGTTTAGGGGAAGATAGGGGATGGACCTCTAAACCGGATTTTTGTTTGGGAGGAGATAGGGGATGGACTCCATTAGCATCACTATTATGTGTGCTTATTATATTGAAGTGTTTTTACATGTTATTGATACAGCACTAAAATGTGTATCAAACGGGAAGTATGAAGTGTTTTGATATGAACCTGAGTCTCATTTGTGTTGTTGATGTTGGAAGTAATGTGAATGTAGTATATAGTTCATGTTGTAAGTTTGGCCAGGTTCTGAGCCATATTGATAATGATGGGAATTGAAACATGTCATAGACAGTAGTGTCATGAGACAGTATCAAGTTATAATTGATTATCTTGGTTAACCATCTATTGAATGTTGTAGCTTTATTCAATGTTTATATTTGGTTTAGTATTTTTCTACTGGGCTGTGGCTCACCCTTTATGGGAACATCATTTTCAGGTTCAGGTGATAAGCTACCTCCAAGGACTTATCTTGGGAGGATTCAGCTTTTGGATTTTGAAGACTATCTTTAGTTAATTGTTTTTATTTGTTAGTACATGTAAACATTCAAGCCTAGGGCTTTACTTGTATTTGAGTTAGAACTCATATTTTGTGTCCAAGTGTCGGCTTGGAAAGATGTTAGCCCGTAGGGCATTTAATTTGATGTTACATGTAATGCTTTTATTTAGTAATACTCTGATGAATGAATTGTTTTCTTTAAATATTACATGTCAATGATATATATATAATGGGTTGATTTTGAGGGCGTTACAGTAAATAACTGGAAGTGAATTGAAATATGGGTACCAATGTTGATTTATTATGGAAAAGGTTTAAGATGGTTTATAAGTGTTAAACATTTATCAAATGTTAATGTTTTAGTTAATTCTCATATAATGTTTAGCATATCTCTACTGGGCTTTGGCTCACCCTACTTGGGACACCTTTTTTCAGGTACATCAGACATGCTACCTCCAAGGCCTTAGCTTGGGAGGTTTAGGGGTTAAAGACTCCTTTTTGATATTTTGTTTTGATGTTAAATGTAAATCCAAGCCGGGGGCTTTTATGTATAGAGTTAGAACTTTTCTTTTGTTGTAACCAAGTGATAACTTGGAAAGCTGTAAGCCCGTAGGGCATTTACTTTGTTGATAACATGTAATATCTTTTGTAAAGAAGACTCTGATGAATGAAAATGTATTCTTTTCTTTATGTTCATGGAACTTGTGAATGAATGATTTATGTCTTAAATTGAGGGCGTTACAACTTGGTATCAGAGTGTATTTGGTTGGAATACTTTGGGTACGTGGGAAGTGGTTAGTACCACAATGGGTTTGTCTCGCTTGTTAGAGACTTAAGTGTAATGTTATGTGCTTATGTGATAGCATGTTTATGCAACTATATGGGTATGGGATTTAGTTTCTAGGATGTTGATCGGGTCTATGGGTTTCTAGGATGTTCATCGGGTCTATGGGTTTTTGGAACTCCAGCAACGCCACGGGACGGTCATTATTCAGAAATGAAATTCGTATGTGTTAATGTGATTATGTTCTTATGTGGAGTGGATTGCTATTGTCCATTGTATTAGGACGCGAGTGAAATAGCTTCGGCACATTTGTGAATGTGCTAATACCTTTGCTACCTTTATTAGGATGTCAGGACGAGGTCGTGGTGGTAGGCATGGTAGGCCTAGGAGGAAGGAGATGCCTATGCCGGATGAAATTTCGGCGCAAGAAGAAGGAGTGGGCCAGGCCAATGTGGCCGAACCAGTTGGTCAGCAGGTCATGGGTGCTTTAGCTCGTGAAATGGCCGGAGCATTAAGGGAATCCATGGGCATTCTCAAGGCTGAGAATCAAGTCCAGACCCATATAGTTGAAGCTGGGCCGTCCTTTCTAAAGAGGGAGTTTTTTCGGTCGAATCCGGATGAGTTTTTGGGGGATCCTAAAGAGCCACTAACGGCTGACGAGTGGTTAAAGCAGATGACGAAGACGTTTGAGATGCTTGGCATCGAAGACGGGGGCTTGCGAGTGACCTTGGCGTCTTTCCAGCTAAAGGGAGACGCGGGTCAGTGGTGGAAGTATGTGCGGGGGCGCATTGGTGGGACTTAAGAGGCCTTTGTTGAAGCCTTCTAGGACAAGTATTTACTGGCTACAGTGAGGGAAAAGTTGAGGGATCAGTTTTCTTAGCTCAAGCAGTTGAATACACCAGTGGCGGAGTTCGAGGCCACCTTTAGTAGCTTGTCTAGGTTTGCACCGGAGTTAGTGGCGATTGAGGAATGCCGTTGTCTGGAGTTTGAGAAGAAATTGAGGACCGGACTCATGTTCCAAGTTGCCGGGTCCATGATTAGAGATTATGGGTGCCTTGTGGAGGCTGCTGCCCATCTTGAGACTATCATGCATGCAGAGGGGGAGAGGATGAGGGGCTCCAAGAGCAGTCAGGATGGCCAGGGAAACGGTAAGAGGCAGAAGGGTTCTATCCCTTAGCAGTCCCAGAGAGTGCATTCGAGATCTACCTTTCTAGAACCGAGTTCTGGTTCTGGGAGAGGCGGTCAGGGAGACATCACCTGTTACAAATGTGGTCAGTTGGGTCACAAGTCTTTAGTTTGCTCACAGAGGAGAGAAGGGCAGTGAACAGCATCGTCTTCGGCCCGTTCTGAGCGCCAGAGTCAGAGTAGAGGCCAGTCGCTCACTTGTTATCAGTGTGGGCAGGTGGGGCACCTAAAGAGGTTTTGCCCACAGTTGGGTGGCAAACCTGGTGCGTCTAGTTCGAGGCAGACACAGAGTCACCAGCCAGTGCAGTTAGTTCAGGCCTCGAGGGTCAATCAGGGAGCCTCCTCGGCTCAGTTTGTGCAGCGGTCTTATGCTCCAAGAGGTGAGCAGGTAGATCAGAGACCTATAGGGTGTGTGTATGCTGTTACAGCGCCAGATCTTGTATCGGTTCTATTTGTTGTGAGAGGTACCTTTTTGTTTTGCAATTTGGTTGCTAATGTGTTAATTGATACGGGTGCATCCCACTATTTTATATCTTCTGCATTTGCATCTGTTTTGGGCTTGGGGTTGGCGCAATTAGCATCTCCTATTTGTGTAGTATCACCCATTGAGGGCGAAATGATTCTGAAACAAGGATGTCGGGGCTGTGATATAGAGGTCATTGATCGTCGATTTCCCTTTTCTTTTGTATTGATGGATATGTTTGGGTTTGATGTGATTTTGGGTATGGACTGGTTATTGTCATACCAGGCTGTTATAGATTGCTACCGTCAGAGGGTTACTATATGTACCTTGAGCGGTGACTGTTTTCATTTCTTGGGAGATCGGGTTGGTAGGGTTTTACCACCGATGTATGATTCGCGAGGGCGGAGTGAGCTTAGTTGTCTTCTTGCTAGCTTTATGAGTAGTGAGTGTGACGAGACTCGGACTGAGTTGCAAGAGTGGTTTGTAAGTACTCGGACGTTTTTCCCAAGGATCTCATTAGTTTACCACCCCATCGAGAGATTGAGTTCTCTATTGACTTAGTGCCTGGCACGACACCGATTTCTATGGCACCGTATCGTTTTTTCCCAGCCGAGTTAAGTGAGTTGAAGATTCGACTCCAGGAGTTGCTAGATAAGGGTTTTATTCGCCCTAGTATCTCGCCTTAGGGAGCACCGACCCTCTTTGCTAAAAAGAAAGATAGGACTTTGAGACTTTGCATTGATTACCGAAAGTTGAACCGGGTTACGATTAAGAATAAATACCCTATGCCTCATATAGACGATCTGTTTGATCAGTTGAAAGGACCCCGTTGTTTCTCTAAGACAGATTTGAGATCGGGTTACCATCAGTTGAGGGTTAGGAAGGAGGATATCTTGAAGACGACATTTCGTACGCGGTATGGCCATTATGAGTTTTTGGTGATGCCTTTTGGGCTCACCAATGTACCGGCTGTGTTTATGGACTTGATGAACCGGATCTTCCGAGAGTTCTTAGATCGCTTTGTGGTTATTTTTGTGGATGACATCCTGATTTATTCACCTTCTGAGGAGGAACACGAGGAACACCTGCGAGTGGTGCTTGAATTGCTTAGAGCCCATAAGCTATATGCTAAGTTTGGAAAGTGTGAGTTCTGGCTAAGAGAGGTTAAGTTCTTAGGCCATATGGTATCTAGGGAAGAGGTGACTATAGATTCATCCAAGATAGAAGTGGTGCAAGATTGGGCACAACCTAAGAATGTTTTTGAGATCTGTAGTTTTCTAGGATTGGCCAGGTATTACCGTCGGTTTGTGAAGGATTTCTCCAGGCTAGCTTCGCCTTTGACTAGATTGACTCGGAAATGGGTCAAATTTGTGTGGAGTGAGACTTGTGAGAAGTCATTCCAAGAGCTTAAAGTTAGACTTACCATCGCTCCAGTCTTGATTATTTCGGAGAGAGGTTTGAGTTATACAGTGTATTGTGATGCCTTACGAGAGGGTCTGGGTTGTGTATTGATGCAAGACGGGAAAGTAGTAGCCTATGGCTCGCGGCAGTTGAAAACACACGAGAGGAATTACCCTACTCATGATTTAGAGTTAGCAGCTGTGATTTTTACTTTGAAAATTTGGAGGCATTATCTGTATGGTGAGAGATTTGAAGTATTTTCAGATCATAAGAGTCTGAAGTATCTATTTACACAGAAGGACTTGAACTTGAGGCAAAGAAGGTGGATGAAGTTCATAGAAGATTATGACTTCGAGTTGCATTATCATCCGGGAAAGGCCAATGTTGTGGCCGATGCCCTTAGTAGGAAGTCCATTAGTGATGTAGCTTGTATTGCTATTCGGGAATTGGAGATTTTGGGTGCTCTTGGTGAGTTTGACTTGCATTTAGGCGAGTCTGTTGAGCCTGCAGCTTTGTTTTCTGTAGTTGCACAACCTACACTTGTGAATCGGGTGTTAGTGGCACAGAAGAGTGACTTTGAGGTAGAATCCCTCCGGGAGAAGATCTCTAGTGGGAAGGTAGAGAAGGGTTTGACTGTGTGTCCAGACCTGAGTATGAGGTACCGAGACCGTTTGCTTGTGCCAGAGTCTTGCCGAGAGGAAGTACTCCGAGAGTTTCACCATTCACGCCTTGCGGTGCATCCAGGAGGCACAAAGATGTTTCATGATTTGAGTCTCCAGTTTTGGTGGTGAGGTATGAAGAAAGATGTGGCGGTGTTTGTGTCAAAGTGCCTTACTTGTCAACAAGTGAAGGCTGAGCATCAGAGGCCAGCGGGCTTGTTGCAACCCTTGCCTATAGCGGAGTGGAAATGAGAGCACGTCACGATGGATTTTGTCGTGGGTCTTCCGAGGACTCAATGGGGTAGTGATGCCATTTGGGTGGTAGTTGACCGGTTGACTAAGTTGGCGCACTTTATTCCTATGCGTGTAAGAGTTCGGTAGATTACCTTGTCGACTTGTATATTCGAGACATAGTGAGGTTACACGGGGTCCTAGTGTCAATTGTCTCAGATAGAGATCCACGTTTTACTGCTAGGTTGTGGCAGAGCTTGCAGAGTACCTTGGGCACCAGATTGACTTTTAGTACGGCTTACCATCCTCAGACTGACAGACAGTCCGAGCGCACTATTCATATCCTTGAGGATATGCTACGAGGCTGTGTCATTGACTTTAATGGGTCGTGGGAGAGACACCTACCCTTAGTGGAGTTTGCCTACAACAACAGTTTCCAATCGAGTATTGGTATGGCACCATTTGAGGCCTTGTATGGCCGACCATGTAGATCTCCAGTGTGTTGGGCCGAGGTGGGTGATGCACCTTGTTGGGCCCAGAGTTGGTGCGGGAAAACGACGAAAAAGGTATCACTTATCCGTAAGAGGTTGGTTGCAGCACAGAGTCGCCAAAAGAGTTATGCCGACCATAGGAGGAGGCCTTTGTTATTCGAGGTGGGTGATCACGTCTTTCTGAAAATATCACCTAGACGGGGTTTGATGAGGTTTGGGAAGAGTGGGAAGTTGTTCCCTTGGTTTATTGGCCCTTTTGAAATCCTTGAGAGGATTGGGGAAGTTGCCTACCATTTGGCATTGTCGCCGCAACTGTCCAGAGTACATGATGTGTTTCATGTTAGTATGCTTCAGAAATATGAGCTAGATCCATCACATGTGTTAGATTGGACCGACTTAGAGGTAGACGATGATGTTTCGTATGAGGAGAGACCGGTGAGAGTCTTGGATAGACGGGACTAAGTCTTGTGAGGCAAGACGATTCCCTTGGTTAAAGTATTGTGGAAACATCACGGGGTTAAGGAAGCCACTTGGGAACGTGAATTAGAGGTCCGAGAGAAATATCTGGGCCTGTTTGTTAATGTTTGAGAATATGTTGGAAATCTTGTTTTGTTGATGAACTCTAAGAACATTGAATATGTTTTGGGTTGTAAAACATTGTATATGTTTTGGATTATGGAAGTATTGTAAATGTTGAATATGTCTCGGAAATGCGAGTTTAATTTAAGCATTGTATATGTTGAATGTGTTTTAGAAATGAAAATATGTTATTAACATTGAATATGTTATGGAGATATGGAATATGTGTATTAGGATTAGATGAATTCCGAAAGGATGCATGTTGATAATGTATATTGAGCTATATCTGTAAAGTTGTCCTCTTGAGAAGAGATGGATTGACCGGTAGTGGATCATGTTGTTGAGTGATGTATTGTAATTATATTGAAAATTGAAATAATCATGATTTTGAAACTTGTATAAAATTTCGGGGACGAAATTCTTTAAGGGGGGAAGGTTATAGCTATCCCGATTTTTTCCCATCATTTATTATATTTCGGACTCGGGTTTTGTGGTTGTATGTCGATGTTTATACCTTATTTCCATCCTTTACTCTTTGAATTTGAGTTTTGGAATGTCTTGGGCGTGTTTAGAACAAGTTGGTTGCTAATTGGTCTAGAACCTTGTTGCCCAGAATTTTGGTCTTCCGCTCGAGCGGGTCCTTTTGCGCTCGAGCGGTGTTTGCAATCCTTCAGTACCTTGTGCGTCTGCAAAAATACTGTAGAAGTGTTTTTCACACTTGAGCGGAGTTTCTTACGCTCGAGCGGCCCCTCTGGCGCTCGAGCGACTGTTTGAAGTCTGTAAAATACTAGACGAGTGTATTCTGCGCTCGAGTGGGTAGTGCCTTGCTGTTGTGTCTTGGCGCTCGACGGCCTTTGTTGCGCTTGAGCGGGTCAAATTTTTGTGTCTGACGCTCGAGCGTCAAAGTCTCTGCTCAAGCGGACTGTACGTATATCAGATCACGAAAATGACTTTTTAAATCACTTTTTCTGTCATTTCTCTCTCTAAAACTTTTCAAAACCCTAAGTTGAGAGCCTCTTTCTCTAAAATACCCTATCTCTCTGCATTTTTACCTAGATCTAGTGATCTCCTCACCCTCATTCCTTTGATAAAAAGATTGAGCTCTTCAAGATCTCTATTTTCATCCGAGTAGAAGTTGATTCCGCCATCTTTGGAGTTCATCTCTCGCGTGGCTCACCTTCTCTTCTTGAGGTAGGGATAATCTACTCCTTAATATGGGTTTTGACATAAATATTGTTCATTTTGTATAAATGGTGGAATTTGGAAAGTTTGGGTAAAGTTAGGGTTTGAGTTTGAAATTGTGAAAGAGGGGTTTTCTTGTTTGGGCTCCATATGTGTATGTATATAGCGATCCCGGGTTTACCCTTGTTGTACAGTAATCCGGACGTGTGTCCGTGGATGTTGGTAGTTGGTTATTATGTTGTTTACATCCTTTTTACTTCGTATTTGAGTTGTAGGATGTGTTGGGAGGGTTTGTTACAGGTTGGTTAGGCCTTGGTTTCAAATTCCTTGTTGTTGAGTTTTTAGGCGGTCCGCTCGAGCGGAGATTGCACACTTCCAGTATTTTCGTGTTCCTGCAAAACTTCTGCAGATGTGATTTCTACACTCGAGCGGGTTTGTTTACGCTCGAGCGGTAGCGCTCGAGCGGGTCGTTTGGCGCTCGAGCGGGTAGTACTTTCTGGGTGTAAGTTCTGGGAGGTGGAAATCTGCGCTCGAGCGGACTGGTTTTTGCGCTCGAGCGGATGTGCTTTATTCTTGTGTCTTGGCGCTCGAGCGGGCCTTATTGCGCTCGAGCGTGTCCAGAGTTTTGTTCTTGGCGCTCGAGCGTCGTGTTCTCCGCTCGAGCGGGTCTTACGTATATGAGTTATCCGCTGGGTGATTTTAAATCACTTTTTACATTTCTTTCTCTCTCCTACTTTTTCTAAAAGCTATTTTGAGAGCTCCTCTCTCTAAAACCTTACCTTCTCTCTAGATTTTGATCTAGCTAGGGTGAGTTCCTCACCTTCGGCCTTTGTAAAAGTTGTGTTGATCGTCGAGGGTGTCGTTTCAATCTGAAAATTTCGGAATTTGGAGCATTTTGGTTTTGGTCTTCATCCCCATTGGAGCTCAAACTTCGAGGTAGGGATATCCTACTCCTCTCTATGGATTTTGTCTTTAAATTTTAGTAATTTGAGATGTTGGGGTTAGTTTGGTAATTTTGTGAAAGTTTGGGGGCTTTTGTGTAATTTTACAAAAGTTGGGGTTTCGCTTATAATAAACCTAGATGCATGTTTGGCATAGAGGAATGGAATAATGTTAAATCATTGATGAAAATGGGGCCCTAAGGGTTGTGATGTAAATTATGGAAATTGACCTAATTACATTGTTTGATTAATTGGGATAATTAATTGTGAGAATTGAGGAAATAAATAGAATTGTTGAGGTTGGGAATGCATGTGGTAAAAAGGGTGTAGTTGAATTATTTATCGCTCACCGAATTGAAATGTTGATTGAATATCCATTTGTGCATTTATTTTCTGTTTAGAAATAACTGCTTTGGGCTATCGGTGGAGGATAGTCGTGATTGTTGTAGACAATGCATGATGATTAGGCAAATTAAAACTAATCGATTGAATGTGTCACAGAGTATGACGGTGGATTGAATACATTAAATTTATGTATTGATTGGTTGTATATAAAACCCTTGTGTTTATATGCATTATGTGTAGAGGAGGAGATGGGGGATGTACTCCGCGGTTTAGGGGAAGATGGGGGATGTACCTCTAAACCGGATAGACTTGGGAGGAGATAGGGGATGAACTCCGTAGACACAGCTAATATGCTTGTCTAGAGAAATAAAGATAGAGCTCAAATGCTTATCTTTGAGAAGTGTAGATATAGCTCATATGCCTGTCTAGAGAAGTGAAGATAGGGCTAATATGCTTATCTTTGTGGAATGTGGATGTAGCTTATATGCTTATCTGTGAATGTGGGATATAGTTTATATACATATCTGTTGAAATGATGATAGAGCTAATATGCTTATCTGCTGAAAAAGGGAAAATGAAAAGCAACTTGGACTCATAAGTCGTATGACATAAAACCTGATTTATGTGGATGTATCAGTGTTGGCCATCTATCAATTGCTAATTTTTTAGTCATTGTTCATGGTTGGTTTAGTGTATCTCTACTGGGCTGTGGCTCACCCTATATGGGAATATCATTTTCAAGTACAGGTAGCATGCCACCTCCAAGGACATAGCTTGGGAGGCTAGAGGAGGACATACTTTTGTGCTTTATTTTTGATGTATTACATGTAATTTCAAGCCGAGGGCTTAAAGTGTAAATGAGTAGTACTCTTTTGTTGTAACCAAGTGTTAACTTGGAAAGCTGTAAGCCCGTAGGGCATTTGCCTTTTGTTGTTAACATGTAATACTTTTGTAAGGAACAACTCTGATTAATAGAAGAATGTGGATATTTTGCATGTCTTTATTGTTGGTTTAGTGTGGTTATTTGAGGGCGTTACAATGTAAGACCTTGAAAATGAGTTAATTGTGTATAATTGGCGAAATTTGGCCTTTTGTGCACTATTTGAGAAAAGGGGGAAAATGTATTAAGGAAATTATTGGTATAATTTTGAAATTGATGTGGAAATATGAAATTGGTTTGGAAATCATGAAATTGGAGGAAATTGTGATTAATTGGTGTAGTTGGATCAATGAATCACTCATCTATGGAAAATGTGATAAATTATCCGTTGAGAAATTTATTTATCTGTTTAGATATATCTGTTTTGGGCTATCGGTGGATAATAGCCATGATTGTTGTAGAAACTGCATGTTGACTAGGTAAATTGAAACTAATCAAATGGGAATATGTCATTGAATATGACGGTTGGATGTAAACATTGTATATGTGATTGAATTGGTCATTGTATATGACAACGTGTTTAAATACAATGTATATGTATATTTGTTTGGGAAGAGATAGGGGATGGACTCCATGGATAATTAAGTTGGCTGGAGTGTTCAGGGTGAAAGTTCCGAAATCTTGTTTATATTTGGGTGCTGGTTTCCCCGAACGTAGTTCCGTAAAATGGCAAGATATGGAAGTATATGAATGATGTTTGTGATTGAAGTTTTAATGAATGAGTTGTAGTCTCATTTTGAATTGTTTATATGATAATGAATTGACTTGGGTAAATAACTGGAAGTGAATTGAAATATGGGTATCAATGTTGATTTATTACGGAAAAGGTTTAAGATGGTTTATAAGTGTTAAACATTTATCGAATGCTAATGTTTTAGTTAATCCTCATATAATGTCTAGCATATCTCTACTGGACTTTAGCTCACCCTACATGGGACACCTTTTTTCAGGTACAGGGGACATGCTACCTCCAAGCTTGGGAGGTTTAGGGGTTGAAGACTCCTTTTTGATATTTTGTTTTGATGTTAAATGTAAATCCAAGCCGAGTGCTTTTATGTATAGAGTTAGAACTTTTCTTTTGTTGTAACCACGTGATAATTTGGAAAGCTGTAAGCCGTTAGGGCATTTACTTTGTTGATAACATGTAATATCTTTTGTAAAGAAGACTCCGATGAATGAAAATGTATTCTTTTCTTTATGTTCATGGAACTTGTGAATGAATGATTTATGTTTTAAATTGAGGGCGTTACAAAAACCCTTAACAACATGTAACAATTCAACATGAGAAGTATTTTAGAAGAAAACAAAACCCTATACAATCAAGTAATCTAATGTAACATGTGTTCTAGAATAGATTAGTTTTATACTTATTCATATATGGGGCTCTCTTTATTATTGAGAATTGGTATATTTATATTTAAATGAATGTTTTAATATATCTTCTTTTCATATTGTCTTTTTGAGCCATTTGTCTTGAGTATTTACATGTAATGTTGAACATATGTATGTATCTATATTTAATGTATTTATAAATAATAATATATGTATGTGACGGTAAATATATTTGTATATGTGTAAATGTATACATTTTGTATGTATGTATATGTTTGATCTTCATTTTAAGTTAATCATTCCTCCAAATGTTTATTATTCAAAATGTGTAAAATATATCACTCTAAATCTCAAATTTGATTAAAAAAAAATTGGGGTGTGGGGGATGAAAATTTTTAAAATCCTAACAAATATAGTTAGAAACACCATGCCACATATTCATTGAGTTCATTTGATTTAAAAAAAATTTCATTGTATCAAATTAAGGCCTAGTTTGGGAAGACTAAATAAGTGCACTTTTTGACTTTTTATGAAATATGGGTTGGGTTTGGGTTGGGTTTGAAGTGATGTATTAGAGAGGTGATGTGACTTAAATAAGATGATGTGATTTAAATAGGATAGTGACTTTTTGACTTTTTATCTTTTTTCAATCTTCCCAAACTAGGCCTAAATCCAACTTTATGTAGGATTGACTAATATTATATATATATATATATATATATTAAGCAAAAGGGATTTTTTTATTAGTTCCAAATCATTCATTTAAATTTCTTAATTTTTAAAAATATTATGAACCTTAAGAAAATGACACGCGAATATTAGTCCATTTAATTATATCTATGGTTTTGAAATTTTAAAATCTTAATATATAAAGTAAAAAAAAATAAAAATAAAAAAGCCATACGTAACTCATATCTAATTTGAAATCTAAAAATTTTTGAAAGGAAATTTCAAATATAAATTTAGACTTATATAATTTCAAATTTTAAACTTATTTGCTTCAAAATTTTATTTTTATTTTTGAAAACTAAACAGTACACGTGGTGTCTAAAAAACTAAGAATTTTTTAGGCGTTAAAATATTTATAGGACCTCTATTAATTAAAAAATAAATTCTGCATGACACATGTAAACATAAATTAAAAAAAATACATGTGTAGTGTAAATTCTTATCATCTTTAAGAACACATGTGTTTTTAATTGTATATTTTAATCACATCTAAGCCTTCTATTTATATATATATATATATATATATATATATATATATATATATATATATATATATTTTAAATAAAAAATGCGTGGTATAAGATATACATGGTATAAAACTATTGGTTTATCTAATTGTTTTTTTTTTGAATTTAAGAATTTTTAGATGGAAAATAATAATACAAAAAATTAACTATATCTAAATTTCATCTAATTTGCAATTTTTTAAAAAATCAAATAAAATTTATTTACCTGTAATTTAAAATATTGAAATAGAAAATATGAAGGAATTTTTTAGCTATATATATAATTGCACAAACTTTAACATAGAATACAATAAAATTGAAAAACTTATATGATGACATGTATTTTTATTTTATCACAAATATAATTTTTATAATTTATTATATTTTTTCTATTTTTACCAATTGAATTATGATATATATTTTTTTATTAAGAACCACTACAAGAAATGACACTTTTGGCGACCAATAAAAGTCCCATTTTTGGTCACCGAAACTAATTAGCGACTAATTTTTTTTGTCGCCAAAGTCGTCACCTATACTCTGTCGGTGATAGTATTTGCGACTAAACTATTTTTGGTCGCCGAAAGTGAACGTTTTGGTACTAAACTTTGGTTAGTCGGCAAAGGTTATCTTTTGACAACGAAAACATTAGTCGCCAAAAGTGAACATTTGGCTACAAAACTTTGAGTAGTCGGGAAAGGTGATCTTTTGGCGACTAAATATTTAGTTGCCAAAAGTGTTCAAATAAAATTAATTTAATTTTCAGTGACTAAAACTTTTAGTCGTAGATAAGTTTTACATTTAGGGACTAAAGAATTTAGTCACCAAAAAAATTATTTTTCATTTTGTTTTATTTTTTGCTACTAACCACTTGGTTACCGAAAGTCTCATTTATTTTTGGCTACTAAATATTTAGTTGCCAAAAAAAATTATTTTTCATCTCGTTGTTTTTGACTACTAAACTATTTAGTTGCCTAAAATCTCATATAGTTTTGGCTACTAAATTTTTAGTAGTAAAAAATCTTTGGATTCTTTCTGGCTACCAAATATTTAGTCGCTAAAAATATTGATTTCCTTTTTGGCTACCAATTGGTTTGTCGCTAACAAATTCACTTTTTTTTTTTGGCTACTAAACATTTAGTTGCCAAAAACTTTATTTAGTGTTTTTTTTTATTATAATTAATTTCTCCACAACCTGTATTTATTTCGTGCAACCTACACCCTGTATATAAACAAAATAATACATATATCTATTTCTATTTCGTTTCAACCATACATAAATTTAGTCTTTTAACATCAAATTCTATACAAATCAAATATAATCCAACCCAAAATAATATTCCATACAAACAGAGAATCATACAAAAAAGATGTCCTCTGTACACAAAATTCTACATCAAATGTCATTTACAAAATATTTTGAAGGTGTAAACATGATGGGAAAATTAAATTTATTTACTAAAATACTTGCTTAATTTAACAATGAAGCCATTGATCTAAATGAAGCCATTGGTCTAAATGCCAAACTTATAATCTGAAAATTGAGGGAATGCTTGTCTCAGAATGTCCAAACTTATAATCTGAAAATTGAGGGAATGCTTGTCTCATTGAGGAAATCACACCTCCATACAGTAAGTACCTCACCTTCGTATTGATCTTAAGGAGAACATTAGTAAGATATTGGTCATTAACTCTTGTAAGTGCAATGCACTGAGTGACAATGCCAAAGTCAGCAAGATTCTTTCGTTTCCATGGACCTCAGAAATTAAAATGGATTTATTCATTAAACACTGGTTAAAAAAAAAAAAAAGTGTGATAAAGGAATAAATCAAATCAAACAAACCACATAGATCAGAGTTCTTCCTCTCTGGAAACAGACAAAGAAGAAATTGAGGAGCCCCAGGAAGTTTGGATTGTATATCTTCAAACATTTTTTCCACTCTAACAGGAGGTGGGGCTCGCCTATTTTGTGGACTCTCTTCAAATACATTGAACAGAGCATCAATTTGCTACAAAACAAAATAAAAAAGATTTGTACTTTAAATCATATAGTACCGAACCTAAGTTAAGCTAGCATAAATGGAAGGACATACAATTCCCTTCATGTTTCTACATTTGATCAAATCCCTAACAAGGCCATGGATATCGCAGCGAGCTGAAAAGTTCACGACAGCCTAGTGATTGATCTTTGTTGGGTCCACTAGTTTCTACACCAGCAAAGGATAAATTTGTAAGAACACAAAATTAAGGTTGAACTGTGCCAAGTTTTAAGAAAAATAAATAAATAAATTAGAGAGCCATGCAGAACCCAAAGCCGTTAATCTAAATGAACCCAAAGCCATTGGTTTGGAGAGAACAATGAAGCCATTGATCTAAATGCCAGCTTCAATGAAGAGATCTATGGCTTCATTGAAGTGTAAATTAAAAGCCCCTGTTCTGCACAAAATCTTACAATCTGTCTCCCTAAAAATTCAGGAGAAAAAAGAAAGAAAGAAATAGAGAAATAATAAGAAACCTGACCAAAAATAACAGCTGTATCAGTGCTCTTTAAGAGATCTATGGCTTCATTACACTTCATGAAGCCATTAATTTACACTTCAATGAACGTAAGAGTTGTAGGTTGAGATGGTTCAACTAATTGGACCCAAGGATCAACTGAAAAGCTTTTAGTGAAGAGGAAGAAGAGAGACTAATGGCTGCTCATAGGCTGTATGGAAACAAGTGGGCCATGATTGCTAGGATTTTCCCAGGTAGAACTGACAATGCAATGAAGAACCATTGGCATGCTATTTTATCATCTAAAATTGCACCTAATAACAGCTCATGAACAGGTAATTAAAAAAACTGAAATTTAATCTCAAACTGAAAAAAACTGAAATTCAATCTCATAAGCATTGTACCTAATAACAGCTCATGAAATTGAAAAAAAAAATGAAATTCAATCTCAAATTGAAATTGCACCTAATAACAGCTCATGAACAGGTAATTGAAAAAAACAATTAAATTCAACCTGGGCACTACCAAACCTCATAAACAGATGTCAAACGCATGAGCATTGTCCAGTTTCATTTGAACATTTCGTCAAACACATGGTGAGCAAAAGGGTTAGAAGACAACAGCAAATACAAGCATGGACGAAACAGGCCAAGTTAGAGTAGTAGGTAGAGAAAAACAAACAAGCAAGAGCAGTAATTAGGAAAAAAACAAAGAGAACAGGCCAAACACCAACTACACCCTAAAACCTCTCACCGCTGCCAAGTTAAACACTAGATCATTCACTGCAAAGACCACACCCTTGCACTTATATTTGACCCACAAAGCAATTTTGAACCAAAGATTCCCATCTGACTTGAATTCCATTAAACTTGAGGTCATTACGAGCCTTCCAAATTGACCAAACCATGGCCTCCACATCTTCTTTTCTAAGTTCCCAAATTTAAACCCAAACCCCCAGTGTGACAAATTTGAAAAAGATTATGGTGTAACCCAGCAAACATACCATCATTCTAGTAATTCAACCTATATCCTCCATATCCAAGGACAATGAATGAACAGATGCCTCAACCTTAACATGGGTCGATTTGGGGTTGGGTTTGGGTGAAGGTATGCAAACGGAAGAAGAAAACCCTAGAGGTTGAAATTAGGGGAATAGAGACTATAGAGAGGACATACCTGGAGTAATGCTCCAATGGTGGATTGACGGTAGTGCTCGTGTGCGATGGCGGTGATGCTTCGTTAACGATGGAGACAAAAGCGAGAGAGAGAGAGAGAGAGGCGTGAGAGAGAAAGAGAGAGTCACAAAGTGAGAGACAGACAGAGATGTATGAGAGAGTTAGAGCGTGTGGGAGCGTATTTCTTAAACCTAGTTTATTTTCTTTTCTGACTAACTTTTTTAGTCGCCAATAATAAATAAAGGCCTTTCCTCCGACGAAATATTTAGTAGCCAATTAATTTTCCCTCCAAAATCTGAAGTCTAATTTTTAAAATTTTAATTATAATTGCCGACTAAAATTTAGTCGCTAAAAGTAAATTAAATACTGACTAAATTATTTTTAGTAGCTAAAGATAGTACATTTAGGGACTAAATTTTTTTTAGTCGCATATGGGGTAATTTTTAGTTCTTTGGCGACTAAAATATTTTTTAGTCCCTGAAAATTAATTTTTGGCGACCAAACTTTTGGTCGCCAAAGATAAAAAGTAAATTTTTATTTTTTATTTGGCAACTAAATAATTTTAATAGCCAAAACTAACTATACAGCAACTAAAATATTTTTTAGTCACAAATTGTGGCATTTTTAGCGACTAAAATATTTTTTAGTAGCCAATTGTTACATTTTTACTGACTAAAATTTTTTTTAATAGCTAATTGTTGCATTTTTACCGACTAAATTTTTTTTAGTCGGCAATAATCAATATACCCCGACTAAAAAAAATTAGTAGCTAAATCTTGTACTTATGCCAACTAATATAATTTCTGGTCGCCAATTCCACAACTTTTGGCGACTAAATATTTTTTAGTAGCCAAATTTAATTGCCGAAAGTGTAATTTCCTATAGTGAACTTAAAATATATAATTAATGACACAATACCTACACTATATATATATATATATATATTCATTCTAATGAAATGGTTAAAATTTAACTCATTATTAACTATTTTTGTATACATTTTAAATAAATTTTATACTATTATTTAATTTTAAAATTATTTTTTTAACCCGTGCATAGTACACGTGCCATGTTAATATGAACAAAACTGAAAAGAAAAATGAGAGAGAAAAAGTGAAAAGGAGGGTGTGGATATTATTTTTCTTTGATATATATATATATATGCTTGTGTGCAGCATTAATTTAATACAAAGATTGTTGTATAGTCCTTCATTTAAACCTCAAAAATTTCCTCCTAATTTAATTTATATTCAATTTGGGCCTTGTATGCCCAATCGACTGATGCTTTAATCTATACATTTTGTAAGCTATTATATATAGATTATAATTGATGTAAAAAATTATAATGATCCAATAAATTTTATTGATTATGTTTTAAAAAATTGATAATCAATTTTGAAAAATCATAATCGTGGTTCATTTTTATAAATAAGGAACACCCAAACAACAACAACATGCAAAAGGTCCGAAAAAAAAGTAAGGAAACACAAGTTATTTTATTATGGTGCCTGCCAAGATAATCTTAGTAGGCAATATTTCACAACGTTATTGCATTGGAAAATGAAAACTAATAAAAGCAAAACATGAAACACACATAAAAAGAAAGAAAAGAAAAGAAAAGATGGAAGAAAAAGAAGAAGAAGCCATTGTGTGATTGCATTTAACATATGCAATAAGCCTTTTAAACCTCTAAATTATTCTTAAAGGATGAGTGAAGTCTTGTGAAAATTTGCAGAGATATTACCCACAAACATCTACGCACCAATGAATCGGTGGTGGTGGTTTATTTTAATTTCTCACAGACAAGACATCCTTGGAGTCCTTGTCTATGTTGTCAGATAATGCGCATAAGCAGTAGGGGTAATCGTCGCTATCCCTGTAAAGGCATACATAAGTGGTGGCGAAGTCGGACTGTTGTAGTGGTACCAGCAGTAGCGGTAGTAGCAGGAGCAACGAAGTACTCGATGTCAAACAAAGTACCATCATCCGAAGTGGTATCAGTATCAGCAGTAATCCATCCATTCTGGGCCGATTTCAATTGCCAGTATTTGTTGGTTTAATGACTTTTTATGTGGTACATATCAATCCCAGTACATGCCTTCTCAAGGTACATTGTCGGGCCACCCTTTCCGTTGGCTGAGAGACGGTCATTTTTGGGTCCATTCGGCGAATCGACGGCATATATTTATCTATGGGCCGCACGTATTTATCGGTGAAGACTGATTTGAACAATATTGTCTCACCAACTGCAGATGCCATTCTCTCTATCTCTCTCTTCTCTTCTTCCCTCTCCTCTCTTTCTCTTAATAATCACTTTTACTCGTTCCTTGTTTTCTTGTGCTTCCCCTAACTCAAACCTGTGCTGCTATTTATAAGCAAAAAAAGGATTCAAATTCTGTACGGATCATTCGAAAAACCTTAAGTTTACGGGCAACCATTCTGAGGCATGCTATAGTTGTAAGATTTAATAATACATGTAACAATAATAATAATGCAGAATTAAACTTTACAGGATCTTGAATTCAATACAACTCAAGGCTAAAACAAACATACCTTTGTCAGCCATGGAATTAGAGAAGTTGAGAAAGAGAAATGTTAGGGATCATGAAAATTTTTTCATGAAAATTTTCATGAAAATGATCATGAAAAATTTGTGACCCTTAGATTACCTTGATTAGTGTGTGGTACTTTATTATAAGTGTAATCTAAAGGTCACAAATGAAAGACCATTTTCGTGAAAGACTTTTCATGATACCTAGCATTGCTGGTTGAGAAAATACCCCTAATAGTTGAACCTTGAATTATTGGCTCACCTTCTTCTCTCTGTCTCTCTTAATTAGGATGACTATAAAATTTAGAGTGATGGAAAAATACTTATCATATGAAAGGAGAGTCACTCATCCTTATATAGAGGAGAGAAGAGGGCCAAATAAACTCTTATCAGAAGGATTCCTAATCCATCAAAGTTTCCTTCTTATCTTAGAAGAGAGATTATATTAAAATTCTAATTATTGAACTTTATATATAATATTGGCTTTTTCTAGTTGTGGAGTCCAAATAAATTAAAATATGTAGATATATGTAGGCTATTAGGCCACACTACAAAATAAGCCCAACATTCTCCTACTTGGCCCATTAAGCCGGTTATGATGCAATTATGAGTTTTTTTTTTTTTTTTTTTTTCAAAATATGCAATTTATAAAATTTTTGACTCATTGGATTCCACACTAAAAATTTTGACATGCGATCACGAATTTTAAAAATAGCCAATAAGTTCAAATATATTAGAAATTATAATACTGTGATTACTTCAGATCACCAATGTGAGTCATAGCGGTTATATAACATTTATGTCATATTTCTTTCTATGCACCACACCATCGATAACCTTCACTAACCTAGTCCTTTATCGGTATATATAATTATTTGCCTGAAAGGCCTCTGTAATTTGTCTTGTTAAGACATTTCCCGTTTATCAATATTCAATTTAATGGGTACACACACTTTTAGAAATAGGAAAATTAGAAACAAAATTATTATTGCGCAAATAATGTCAAATAAAAATAAGCACTCAAGATTTACCATGCACATCAAGGGTTGCTTAAAAGACTCATCCTGATAACATGCTCTTTGTATGTCTTTGGTAGCAATCCCTTTGTGAATGGATCAGCAATCATAAGAGAGGTGCTTAAGTTCTCAATTAACACTTGTTGTTTCTGGACTCTTTCTCTAATAACTAAGTACTTTACTTCCATGTGTTTGGAACCACTGGAGTACTTTCTATTCTTAGAGAAAAAAACTACTACGGTATTGTCATAATATATCTTCAGCGGCTTGGCAATTAAGTCAGCAACACCAAGTCCTGAGATGAAATTTTGCAACCATAAAGCATGATTTGTAGCCTCAAAGCATATGGAATGTCTTTCATTTGTTTTCTTTCCAAGTCATTCCTTGGACACTGTTTTTCACTTAATTTATTACCCTTCATGATGGGTGCATCACCGGCTGAACAAAACTGCATATTGAATCTCCTTAAAACACGATCAATATATCCTTTTTGAGATAGTCCTAGCAATCCTCGAGATCGATCCCTAAAGATCTCTATACCAATAACATAGTTTGTTTCACCCATATCGACCATTTTAAAGTTCTTGGAGAGATATTCCTTGGTTTCATGTAATAAGCCAAGGTCATTATTAGCTAACAAAATGTCAGCCACATATAGCACCAAAATAATGAAAATACTTCCACTAACCCTCAGATATATGCATTGATCAACTGCATTTTCCTTAAATCCGAAGGAGGTAACAGTATCATTAAACCTTAAATACTATTGCTTGGAAGCTTGTTTAAGGCCATACATGGATTTCTTTAATTTGCAAGCTAAATGTTCTTTACCTTTCTTTACAAATCCTTCCGGCTACTCCATATAAATTTCTTTATCCAAATTCCTATTCAGAAAAGTAGTTTTCACATCCATTTGATGCAACTATAAGTCATAATCAGCTACCAATGCTAGGATGATTCTAAGTGAGTCCTTCTTAGATACTGGAGAGAAGGTCTTTGTGTCACGCCCCAAAATTTGTATAATTAAATATTAAATTAGGACTAAACCCCAATTAATATTCCATCATCCAAATCCTAGGGGTGAAACAAAAAAAACTAAAACGCCAACCAAACCATCCACCATAAATTCATAACTAACAAATACCTCAACATTAAGGTAGCAACAACTAGTCAAAACAACTTAAATAAAGTACGGTTACAAATCATGCCAAATTATTCCAATACTAAAGCTATATAAAAATAATAATAAATACATGAACTACTAACAACCCTAATCTCAAGAAAACAAAAGAAATCCAAGAGATATGCCCAAAAACTTTAGTTACTCCTCGTCACCACCGTAGCCTCAATTAATCCTGCAAAGGAAGCTCAGCTGCGCTCAAACAGAACGCACCCGAGTTGCCAAGAGACAAAACGGGTCAGTATACGGGTATACTGGTATGAGTACAAGATTTAACACCCACGTGTCCACCAGACACAGACAAAAATACATTTAATTCTTATCACGGGACAAGACAAGTAGTTCCAACCGTACCGAGACGAATGTGTAGTTTCCCAAGATACGATGGCATTTAGTTTCTTGTTCGTACACAACGAAATATAAATTGATTATAGAATAGACAAAATAGAAATAAAAAATATGGTGGGTCAGCCCTGCATAAAAAGTTAGTAAGACCCACCATTCTGCAAAACAAATATAGTTAGTATAATTTAATCATAAGTAACTTATTAAAAAAATATATAAAATTACACCGTTTCATACTTAAATAATTCAAATTGATCAAAACTCAAAGAACAAAAGTTGTACAAAATCAAATTTCCTATAAGACAACGCGAACGAATTTAACAGAAACTGAACAGGTTAAGAGAAAAACTTGATATAAAAATCTAGACAGAACTCAATCGAAAACTATGAAGCTGAAAACGAACCAAAACTGCCCTAAGATGATTTTTTTCGAAAAATTTCAAAACACGAAAAGTGTGCAGAATAATGTTTTACTTCAGTTTGCGCGAAACCAATAAAAATGAGCTCGTTTCGTGGGTTAAAACAGCCTCTAAAATCTGCCTTGCTAAAATGAATCAAATCGACAATAATCAAGATCATCCGATTATAAGTTCTAATCGATCTTTTTAATAAAAAGATAAAACACAAAAGTTGTCTAGAATCATGTATACATGCTTTTGCTCAAATTTCATAATTTATCAAGATCGTTTTATATTATATATATATATATATATATTTTATCTTGTACATATCAGTACCATTCACACTATACTAATAAATTCATAATTAAATTCTTTGTTCCTTAACTCCACTACTTCGGCCTTCCCCTTCCGGCCCATACATATATCCCATGTGCCTCCCGTATACCTAACACCGCTCCGAAGCCAAACTTGCACGGGGATATCGTCCCGAGTTTGACTCACACTCCCCGGATAGTTAGCATATACGTACGCGCGCAAATCAAAGCACTCGTCTACTCATGAGAACGAGGCAACAATATATGTATACTCAACATCTCACACATGAGAATAAACATAACAATGCCGAGCCTAAGGCATTCAAATAAATCTCATAATCCTCACTTTTTTTATACACTCTTTCTCACAATCACTCAAATAAAACAACAATCTATGGAGTCATGGTGGAGTATAAGGAATTTATCTATAGGTTCATAATTAATTTTAATTTCATATGACCATGAGTGTAATTACAACCATAAAAAATAAATCCATAAAAAAATCATAAACATGTCATACACAACTAATCCAAATAAGTAAAATCAATCCTTCATTTACATGCAAATACAAAATCAATCCAACATCAAATAAAAATAAATAAATAAAAACAACAAATCAATCCATCCTCTAACAAATATCTATGGATTCTAAGTTTATTTTAATTTTATATAATCATGAGTGTGATTACAATCATAAAATCAATCCATATAAAAAAAACCCTAAACCTTGCATGCAACTAATCAAAATAATTAAAATCAATCAATCATCTAAAAATCCTAAATCTTACATAAACAACCAATCAAAATAATTAAAATCAATCAATCATCTATAAACCCTAAACCTTACTTACACAACTAAACAAAATAATTAAAATTAACCAATCATCTAAAAATCCTAAACTTTACCTACACAACTAATCAAAGTAATTAAAATCAATCAATTATCTAAGAACCCTAAACTTTACATACACCACTAGTCAAAATAATTAAAATCAATCTATCATCTTTGTGTGAATACAAAATCAAATTAATATCAAATAAATAAATAAAAACAAAGAATTAAATTTAAATCAAGGGAAGTGAATTTTGTACTCACAATTATTTTTGAAGATCAAAGAATCACTCAAAGAATTAATAAAGTCACCCAGAATAAAACCCTAAACCTTGCATACCCAACTAATGCAAATAATTAAAATCAATCAATCATCCAAAAAAAAAAAAACTCTAAACCTTACATACACGTCTAATCAAAATAATTAAAAATTAGTCAATCATTTAAAAATTCTAAACCTTACATATCCAACTAATTAAAATAATTACAATCAATTAATTATCTAAAATCTTAAACCTTTCATATACATCTAATCAACATAATTAAAATTAATCAATCATCTAAAAATCCTAAACCTTACATATACATCTAATCAACATAATTAAAATCAATCGATCGTCTAAAAATCCTAAACCTTACATATACATCTAATCAACATAAAAAAAAATCCCAAACCTTACATACCCAACTAATTAAAATAATTACAATCAATTAATCATCTAAAAATCCTAAACCTTACATATACGTCTAATCAACATAATTAAAATTAATCAATCATCTAAAATCCTAAACCTTACATACCCAACTAATTAAAATTATTACAATCAATTAATCATCTAAAAATCCTAAACCTTACATATACGTCTAATCAACATAATTAAAATTAATCAATCATCTAAAAATCCTAAACCTTACATACCCAACTAATTAAAATTATTACAATCAATTAATCATCTAAAAATCCTAAACCTTACATATACGTCTAATCAATATAATTAAAATTAATCAATCATCTAAAAATCCTAAACCTTACATATCCAACTAATTAAAATTATTACAAGCAATTAATCATCTAAAAATCCTAAACCTTACATATACATCTAATCAACATAATTAAAATTAATCAATCATCTAAAAATCTTAAACCTTACATACCCAACTAATTAAAATTATTACAATCAATTAATCATCTAAAAATCCTAAACCTTACATATACGTCTAATCAACATAATTAAAATTAATCAATCATCTAAAAATCCTAAACCTTACATACCCAACTAATTAAAATTATTACAATCAATTAATCATCTAAAAATCCTTAAAGTTTACCTACACAACTAATCAAAGTAATTAAAATCAATCACTTATCTAAGAACCCTAAACTTTACATATACTACTAGTCAAAATAATTAAAATCAATCTATCATCTATAAACCCTAAATCTTATATCCACAACTAATCAAAATAATTAAAATTAATCTATCATCTTTATGTAAAACAAAATCAAACTAACATCAAACAAATATAAATAAATAAATAAATAAAACAGCGAATTAAACATAAATCAAAGAAAGTGGATTTTGTACTCACAATATTTTATTGAAGATTAAAGAATATCTGAAAACCAATAGAGCCACCAAAACAAAACCCTAATCTTTTCTTTTTTTTCCTTCTCCTTCCTCTGCCGAGTCGTCTCTCCCTTTTTTTTTTTTCTTCTCTTCCCAAGCTTTCTGCTGCGGCTCCCCCTTTTTTTTTTTTCTTTCTTTCTTACTAAGCCTCTAATCATTTAACCTAATTGACTATATAATGTAACACCCTTTTGTTTGTTTTTCTTTTGTTTTTTATTTATTTATAATATTATATTAAAACCTAATACAACATAATACAAGATATTATATTATCTTGTATAATATCTATTATATTATATAAATAAACTATTTTAATATATTATATTATATTATATAACATAAAACCTAATACAACTTAATAAACTATTTTAATATATTAGATTATATAATACAACATAATTACAATATATAAAAATATAAATATAAGATAAATATATATATATATATAGCACCTCCTTTTTTTTTATAACAAATATAAATATATAAATATTTGGATTAATTATATATAATTAAATAACAAATTAAATTAATTAATCACCACATTAAATTCATTAAATATCACATTAAATTTTCATGTGACCACACAATTAATAAAGCCAAAAATAAAATAAGATAATAATAATCATAATAATAAATAAATGACTTAAGAAAATTAGGGTCGCTACACTTTGTGTAGTCTATGCCTTCTTTTTTGAGTAAAACCCTTGACAACAAGTCTGGCTTTAAATGGTTCGATATTGCCTTTTGCGTCACGCTTGGTCTTGAAGACCCATTTACACCCGACCTTTTTACAGTTATTAGGCAATTCAACGAGATCCCAAACACTATTCTATTCCATGGATTTTAACTCTTCATTTATAACATTGACCCATTTAGAAGAATCATCACTATTTATGGCCTGTGAAAATGAGACTGGATCTTTGTTAATCCCAATATCAAAATCAGATTCCTGTAGATACACCATGTAATCATCTGGAATGGCATGCTTTCTTTCCTTCTGAGATCTTCTCAGAACTGCCGGTTGTGGTGGTTCTACAATATTTTCAATGGTGGTATCTTCATGAAGTGGTGAAACATGAGGTGGTGAAGGATTTTCATTATGTTGTTCATTTCCCTCAGCCTGTGGAATAGTCTGAGGTACAATAATTTTTTCGATAAGGGTCAAATGTTGGGACATCCACCCTATAATTTCCTCGAAATTTACCACTCATGTTTTCTCACTCCCACTAATTTTACCATTCTCTAGAAATCTAGCATTACTAGTCTCCACTATCCTCGTACTGTGATTGGGACAATAGAATTTGTACCCTTTAGACTTGTCTGGATAACCAATGAAATATCCAGATATTGTTCTTGAGTCCAACTTTTTCTCTTATGGGTTGAAGATTCTTGCCTCTGTTGGACAACCCCAAATATGTAAGTGTCTCAAACTAGGTTTCCTATCAGTCCACCACTCAAAAGGAGTTGTTGGGACCGCCTTACTAGGAACCCTATTTAAGATATACATTGCAGTCTTTAAAGCTTCACCCCACAGTGAAATAGGTACAATTGAGTAACTTAACATACTCCTAACCATATCTTTAAGTGTACAATTACGCCTTTCAGCAACTCTATTTTGCTGTGGCGTACCAGGCATTGTATATTGAGCACAAATGCCTTTCTTTTTTAAGAATTTGGAAAATGGGCCAGGATTTTGGCCTGACTCATCATATTTACCATAATACTCACTACCCCTGTCTGATCTCACTATTTTAACCTTTCTATTTTATTGTCTCTCGACTTCAGTTATGTACACCTCAAGGATGTCAACAGCCTAAGACTTTTCATGAATTAGATACAAATATCTATAACGTGAGAAGTCATCTATAAATGTGATAAAATATTTTTCACCACTAAGACATGGGATGTTGAGTGGCCTACAAATATCTGTATGAATTATCTCAAGAAGCTCATTACTTCTTGTGGCACATTTCTTGGTGTGTTTGGTTTGCTTTCCTTTAATGCAATCCACATATATCTCAAAATCAGTGAAGTCTAGGTTTTCCAAAATCCCATTCTTCACCAATTTTTCAATTCTATTTCTAGAGATATGCCCCAACCATCTATGCCACAAGATTGGGGATTTTTCATTAATTAGACCACGTTTTAAACCAATATTCGAATGCAGAGTTACTAATGATTGTGCAAACTCATGATTTAAGGTAATTTTATATAAACCATCACATAAATTACCAAAACCAATCATTATTGAATTAAACATTAAATTGAGTTTTCCACAACTAAATAAAACTGAATATCCAACATGATCTAATTTGGATAACGAAACTAAATTTCTAGAAATTGAAGGAACATAAAAAGTGTCTTCTAGATCCATCTGATGACCTATCTCTAAGATCAGTCGGTAGGTTCCTACAGCTACGACTTCAACTTTGAGATTGTTTCCCATATAGACAAATCTTTCACTTTCCTTCGGTTTCCTAGTTGAGAGGTATCCCTGCATGTCATTTGTAATGTGGATCGTGGCCCTAGAGTCAATCCACCAAGTATTATAAGGTACTTCAGCAAGATTTGATTTATAACAAACAAAAGAAAATTTCTTACCTTTCTTTTCGAACCAAGCTTTTCGCTTGATGTAGTCTTTTTTCACATGTCCCTTCTTGCCACAAAAGTAGCACTTGGCAGTGAACCCATTCTGAGCCTAATTTTCTTCCCCAGGTTCATTCTTTTTCTTTGGTGGATTTTTCTTTGAATTTACAAACTTACCCTTCTTTTCCTTTATAGCTCCATGAGTTACAGCCAATGCAGTTTGACGTCCTCCCCCCCTCAACCTTACTTCCTCCTAAACACACATATAAGTGTAACAGCGCCCGCGTGGGACCCTCGTGCTACAGTTCGGACTCGATTTGTGTCACGGTTCTTAATCTGAACCAAAGAGTCCAAATCTGGCAAATCGTTTTGAGAAACAGATTTTGAAAAAGTAGTGCCAAACATGGATTGCTTTGCCAGATACAAAGTCGCCACCTAAATATTTTTAAAACGGGAAATTTAGGAAACCCTGACTCGGTGCCGAAGGCCACATGTCCGTCATCACCGGAGTTGTCTCGGCTCGGGAGCTTGGGTACGATCGGGGAAGGTCAGCTATGAGCACCCCCTTTCGCCCGGTCCGAAGACCGGCCTCTACTAACCGTGATATCCAATTTTGAAAACGTTATGTGTTCTTAATCCAATTATTAGCCTAGCATTACTATGTTATGCGCGCGGCAAACAAGTATAGACTAGATTGCCTAATTTGGAAATAAACATTGCATATCCGTTTGTTTTGAAAATGCTTTGGAATTTGCTACTCGCAAGTAGGCTAAAATGCGGATTTCAACGAGTCTTTCCAACTCAAACAATCCAGCCTTCACCCACAGGCATTCAAGCAATTATAACACATAAGCATCTAGCCACATGTTAAGCATGCTGTCATGGAAATATTCACACTCATGCGATATGCTAAAGCGGAAATACTTACATAGTAGTCCGTGCCAAAACAAAGAACTTGTTAGCAAACATGCATGATCCAAGTCCATGTGAAGTGTCTAATGCTTCGCATACAAAATGTTGCTAGAATAGGCTCGGCTATCCTAAACATGTCATGTGAAAATGCACAATTATCACATATTCACTTTTTGATTTGAAGTACGAATGCAGTTAGCGTGATGTACCGAGCCTAATGCATGTCAACAAATGCATGAATGCACGCATGCATAGCATAAGGTATGCTAAAATAAATGTGCCCTAATCTACCATCATAAGCAGGTAAATAAAAGGGAGAAAGAAGTGGGGGTTGGAAGACATACACACACGCACGCACACTTATTACAAATATGCCCTCGCTCGGAGGGACCAAATAAATATTACAAATTAATTAACTACGCAAGCTAATTAAATATTACAAATTAATTAACAAATTAATTATTCTAAGAAAACAGTAAACCGCCTCGGGAAGCGCGCCGCCATGCGTAGGCTGCCTCTGTTTTCTTTCCTGTGCTCCTCTGGAGGCTGCCAAAATTTCAGGACTGCTTCCTTGGATGCTGGGAGACACCACCGGCTGGGTGAAATTGCCACCGGCACTGAGATGTTGCCACCGGCACAAAATTGAAGCTGTCGGCAGAGAAAAGATTGCCGGCCGGCACCTTACACTGCCGGTCGGCAGAGTATTCCTGCAGAACCTGCAACCCACAGCAACAGAGGACAAGGCAAAGCATGGCAGCACATTTCAAGGCATATATGCACCAACCATGTCTCTTATCATTGTAATGACTCGAAGGGACATGTGCCTCGGTTCTCGGACCACCAATCACGCATTTCCATGCATGATGGCCCAAAGAACCAAGTATGCAACTTTGATTTCAAATGCATGCAAACCAAATAAACACACAAGGAGGCCTAACCTCTATCATACTCATCTCAAGAGGCAAGGTGATGCATGCAAGATGCAATGCAACTTAGGCATACGAGCTAAGGATGCAACATGCCGATACAAGCAAACATGCAAGATGATGCATGCAAATAAGCCAAGGATGGTCTTAAACATGAATTAGGAAGCTCTAGTTAGGCCCAAAACAGTGGCCATAATATGAAAATGAAGTGCCTCGAAACGCGTGCACACGGGCACGCAAACCGAGGCAATGGCATATGCAATGCAATGGCTAAAACGGCATATAGAATGCAACATGGACTTATACTAACATGAGAGAGCCTCAGCCACACTCACATAAGAGGCCGATGAATGAAAATGGAGTGCCTCGAAATGCGTGCACACGGGCACGCAAACCGAGACAATGGCATACGCAATGCAATAGCATGGAAATGGCATGCAATCATGCTAATGGAATTTCAGCACTGAAATGTGGGGGAAAACAGCCCCGAAATGAGGCGAAAACACAACCGATACATGGAATAGTCCCGAAACATGGACTTTTGGCACCCGAAATGGCTTACAGCTATACAAAGCATGCACAATATGGACATGGAGCATGAAGACAGAAGCAAAACAGCTTCAAAATAAGCATTTTTCTAGTACAAGTCATGTCCAAAAAACAAGCAAAGATAGGGCAACAATGGCATGCAAAAATGGCCCTAAACATGAGGTTATGAAGCAACTCACGGATGCTAACTCCGAACAGGTTAGGGCCCTTCAACAACATTGAAGAGGGTCCCAAAATAAGACTATTTACAGTTTATGGCAGCCCCAAAAACAGTATACAAATATATTAGAAATGCAATGCAAAAATGAGGCTCAAAAGTGGCTATAACATGAGGTATACAAAACATTCACCAAACAGCCAAAGACCCTTAATAAAACATGTTAAGAAGGTCAAAATAAAGCCACTTTTAGTTCGGACCAAGGTCTAAAAACAGCAACATCAGGGGCTGCCAAGACATACAAAAATGGGACCAAAAAGAGGATATAAAGGGAAGTACAATATGGAAGTCCCAAACAGTGTTGAGCCCTTCTTCAATGTTGAAGAGGGGCTCAAAATAAGCCTATTTTCAGTTTACATCAGGATCTAAAACAGATCACACACAAGCCAAGAATTCTATGCAAGATTATGGCATTCAAGGAGGATAATGAAGCAAGTGCAAGAGGGGGGGCTCAAACAGTGTTGAGCCCTTCAACAAACATGTAGAATAGCTCAAAATAAGGCCACTTTCAGTTTTGGCCGGAGCTCAAATATACCAGAAACTATGGCTTAGATATGATGCAAGAAAAGGCTAGAAAAGAGGGAATGAAGACTTACCCTTGAAGAGCAGCCATGCAGCAGCCTTTGATCCAAGAAAAGGAGCTCTTGACCTCTGAAAATTAGCCTCAAATGGCTGGAATGGAGGATGGTGGCCTTGTGCTATGGGTTGGTGTGTAAATGGCCAAGGATAATGGACTTTTTTGAGCTTGGAAGAGGAGGGTTCAATGTATAGATATAGGGTTGTATCTATATGGTGCCTCAGCTGGTTTTTTTCTTCTAACCTAGTATAAGGAAGAAGAGGGCTTCCTTTATAGGCAAAACAAAGTGTAAAGCTTCTTGAGGAAGCTAAACAAGGGTATATATCCTCCATACACGTGTATGGAGGATCCATTCTGTGCCCTCCAGCTGGCACAGCTGGCATATACTCAATCTGTAGAATGCTCCGGAAGGTTGTCGGCTAGCAAAAAAGGCCGGTCGGCTACTTTAACCTGCCGGTCGGCACAATAAATTGCCGGTCGGATAAATATAGTGCCGATGGGTGGCCGGTGAGGTCAAAAAAGTGCCGGTTGGTGTCCAAATTGAAGCCCCGGAAGTTAGCTTTCCAATGGCGCAAACCTTGCATTAAAATTCCTTCTGTGCAAAAAGTTATGCCCTTTTTCGTGAAGCCGCGCAGATTCGATCCAACCGGGATGATGCCCGACTTCAACTGATCATATCTCCCCCACCCGGACTTGGCTCTAGGAGATTCTTGAGTGCAAAATGAAGCCCCGGAAGTCTTCTTTCCAACGGTGGTGACCTCATAACTAAACTCCAAGTGTACAGATAGATAAGCCCGATTCAGCGAGGGCTGCTCGACTCGCTTCTACCCGGATTCATACCGAACTTCTCCCAAATTAGTTTTCTCCTCTCCTTTCCTCTCTTCTTCAACTCCAAACTCCTAAACAAAGTGTTTTGAAGGATTTGCCTCTCTCCTTGCAGAAGAAACTGAACATTTCCCCTGCACACCTGTCTCCACCAAGTAAACCATCAGTAACGCCCAAGTCTTAAGGGCGGTCAAAAATGGGGTGTCTACAATAAGTCAGCTCATTCAGACTCCACTTATCTTTATTGGTGTTATAGTGAATTATGAATGTGCCAAACTGTGATGAAAGTTAGGTGAGAATAAACTGCACGAGGAAAGTTTCATCAACTTGCATCCCTAAAGTTTTAAGCTTTGCAACTTTATCAGTCATATTGAGGATGTGATCCTAAACTCCTCGGTGGCCATTATATTTCATTGTTGTCAATTCAGCCATAATAGTGCCAGCAAGTGGCTTGTCAATCTTCAACAGCCTTTAAGATAGAACATGTGACGCCTCAAATTTTACTTTAACCGTTAGGGTAACGTCACTAAAGAGTCCTTCGGTCCAACCACCTTAGATAGCAACTATCTTTTTAACAGATCTTAAGAGGTATTAACACAAGGTCTCATAATTAACGTGGAAATAGGCATAAACAATATATATTAAAGCTATGTGTAGACACCCCATTTTTGACCGACCTTAAGACTCAGACGTCATCGATTGAGCACTCGGTGATAGTGCGTGTTGTGCTTGTTCTAAGGTTCAGAGTTTTGGCTGAGAGCCTTGTCTCCGGGTCTCGGAACTTGGGCTTTGGCTTAGTTTACGGACCAAGTCTTGTTTTCCCTTCTCGAAGGGAGGGAGTGGTCTTGTAGACCATCTCTCTGTGGTCGTAGACTACTTCTCGTGGTCGTAGGCCATTTTTTCCGTTTGGAGACTAGTTTCCGATTTTCGGAGCCTTCGGCCGCGTGCCTTGTCTCGGGACTGCTTAACATTCTCCGTTTGGCGCGATTTTTGAACCACACCTTGTTTCCTTGGCCTAGAGGGCCACTGTGGTTCGGGAGACTACTTTTGGTGCTCAACAGCTAGGTTTTGAGGCTCCCGGCTACGCGCTTTGCCTCCCGAACTCTCGTTTTGTATCCGTGTTGGTTTGTTTTTGGTACAAACCTTGTTTTCCTTGCTTGGAAGGTGGTACGAGGGTGGGAGACCAATTTTTCCCCTTTGAGACCACTTTCCTTCCCGCCAGCCGGTTTTCTGGTCGAGAAACTGATTTTCTTGGTCTTTGGGCCACCTTTTCTGGTCTCCCACTCCACCATTAGCTTGCTTTCAGTGTGGAGACCACCATTTCCCCCTGCCGACCACTTTTTTTTCTGGGAGACCACTGCAAGCAGTAGGCTGACCACTTTAAGTGGTCGGCAACTCTTCCCCCGTTTTTGCAGACTGTGTGGATGCCAGTTGTGCCAGCTGGAGGGCATAGATTGTATCCTTCATACACGTGTATGGAGGATTGCATCCAAGTTTTAGCTTCTCTAAGAAGCTTGAACCTTTGTTTTTCTATAAGAAAGGCTCTCCCTCTCCATGGCAGAGGTTCTGAAATTCCTAAGGCATAAGTATATATCTCTCTCTATATCTCTATATTTGGGGCCTAAAGAGTGGGTTGTTCTTCACTTTTGTACCAAAACCCTTAACCATACACCCCCACCATTGAACTGAGGTTCTTCGAGGACTTTTTGGAGGTTAAAAAAGTTCATTCTTGGCTGAGAAATCTGCTAGTTTTGCAATGCTTCAAGGATAACCTCTTTTCTCCCTTTTAAGCTTTATTTTGGTTGCTCTCTTGGTCTCATTTTCATGCTTATTTAGGCCTTGCTTTCAACTGAAATTTTTTTTGTATTTAAGTGTTTTTGATGTTTGTTTAAGGCCTTTTGGGTGTTGAGGGTCTTCTACCCTCTTGCACGCCTTGTTTGGCCTTGTTTTGTGCCATGGTTTAAGGCCTTTGAACCAGTCCTTGCTTGGCTTTCTAGCCACAGAAATCTAGTGGATTTTTAGTAGTAGGCATGTGGTTTTGAGGTCTCAAATCAGAGGGGGGTGATCCCCTCTCTTCTTGTTTTGTTTGCTTGCATTTTTGGTCTATCAAAGGAGCATGCATCTTCATACTTTCAAGGCTTGGTTCAGGCACTTTTTCATGACTTTTAGGGCCTGCCTTAGCTCTGTCTACGGCTGGTTTGGCCACATTGTGTTTGCTTCTTGTATGTATAGTGTATTCCCATTTGTGGCTCATCAAAGTAGCATGTCTTTCTAGCATGTATTGGCTCCATTTCAGTAGATTTTTGGCCATTATTTGACATGTCATGACTCTGTTTTTGGCTAGTTTGGTAGCCTTTTGCATGCGCCATATGGTTGTAGTGTAAATCTTGTTTACTAGCTTTGTATGCATGATGTTTTGGCTCATTATCCTAGTATATTTTGGCCATGCCCTAGCATGATTTTCTTCTTATTTTGGACTGTCTTAGCTCTGTTTTGAGGCTTCTTGGTCGAATGAGGCTTGTCTTGCATGCTTGTAGTGTAATAGCCTTGACTAGCTTGGAGTTTTGAGATCTCTTGCATGATTAACTTGAGGTATTTGCATGTTTTGGCATCACTGAGAATGATATTTCAGAGCTTGTAGGGCTGTTACACTTCTATATTTTTCGCCCTTTAAGTGCTCTTGAGGGTTGTGCTTTTGTGCCCTATTTGTGAGCCATTGCATGAGCCTCATTTTCGTGTCTTTCAAGCCATCATCCCAACTCATTTTTGCTACTGTTTTGGCTTGCATAGGGTCTGTTTGGGGTTAGTTTGGCCATTTGAGAATTATCTTGCATGTCTCTTGTGTAATACACTTCACTAGCTTTTGCCCTTGAGGTTTTCAACATGCATTACATGGGTTGTTGGCATGATTCTAAGTCATTTCGCATGCCATTTCAGTGCTGGAACGTATGCCATTGTACCCCATGTTTCATCCTTTCAATGCTTTTGGAGAGTTGTGTTTTGAGCCTTAAGCTTGGACCGATATGCATGCATGTTTGTATAGCATTTTGAGTTTCTATCTTAGCATGTATGGCCACTGATTTGGACATGGCTGAGGCCTATCCATTTTGGTTTAAGTCCATTGTGCATTGAGTATGCCATGTGGTTCATAGCATTGAGAATGCCATGTTGCATGATTGATTATTGCATTTGTGCACGCCATGTCCATTGCTTAGCGTATGCTAGTTACCATGTGCATTATGTATACTAGTTGTCATGAGCATTGTGTATGCCATGTAGTTCATAGCATTGTGTATGCTAATATGTTAGTTGCATGCTTTCATGCTTGTCCCTTGCATCGCGTTCATATGATTGTTTCATTGTATTGAATGTTTGCATGCTTGAGCCGCATTGTGTATGCCATGCCATGTTATTTGTTGCATTGTGTTTGGAATATGAGTTAGTCCAAACACGGAAAACGAGAGACGTTTCATACTCGAAGTGATGAAACGTGCCTCAATTCTCGGTCGTCGACACTTTTGACTATACATGATGGAGTTTTAGGCTTTATGTGTTCGTGTGTGCATTCATTTCATATTGAGTTGTGCAATTTGGCTCCTCGACCATCATACATCGAGATACGTGATTGGTTGCCCGAGGATCGAGAACCACAACCCCTTGAGCTTATGTAATGAGAGGGAGGGTGGTTGTGTATACATGTGTTGCAAATACTTTGCCATGCCCCTTTCTTGCTCTCTGTTGCAGCAAACTGAAGTTTGGCAGCAGAAACTGGTCGGCCGACCAGATAAAGTGACTGGCCGACCAGTTTTTCTGGTTTTCAGCACAGAAAGTGGTCGGCAGGTGGTCTCCAATGCCAACAATTGGTTGGCAGCCCTCCTATAGATTCTCATGATGGAGTTTCAGCCTTCTGGAGCTTTTTGCAGTGTTCTGAGACTAGTTGCAAACAGAGGCAAATCGGGGCATCGCTATGGATTTTCACACGAGGCGACCGGGCATGCGTCCTTCGTCATCCAAGGCAGAGCTGAGGCAGCCTATTTCGTGTAGTTTACATGCTTATTTAATTGCTAACTTAGTTAATTTGTTAATTAGTTAGAGTTGTGTAATAATTAGTTGTAGCTTGTTATTTATTTTGTTGTGTAATAACTAGTTTAATTAGATTAATTAGATTAGTTAGATAGCTTAGTCTAGTATAGCTGTAACAAGCCCGCGGGGGACCTCGCCACAGCTCGGACTCGACTTTCGTCAGTCACGGTTCTTAATCTGAACCAAAGAGTCCAAATCCGGCAAATCGTTTTTGAGAAAACTGATTTTTTGAAAGAAGTGCCAAACATGGACTGCTTTGCCAGATACAGAGTCGCCACCTAAATATTTTATTTTGGGAAATTTAGGAAACCCTGACTCGGTGCCAAAAGGCCACGTGTCCGTCATCACCAAAGTTGCCTCGGCTCGGGAACTTGGGTACGATTGGGGAAGGTCACTTCGTGAGCACCCCCGCTCGCCCGGTCATAGACCGGCCTCTACTAACCATGATATCAATTTTTGAAAACATTGTGAGTTCTTATTCCGGTTTATTAGCCTAGGTTACTATGTGATGCGCACAGCATACAAGTATAGACTGGGTCGCCCGAATTGGAACAAAACATTTCATGCTTGTTTTTGAAAATGGTTTGCTACCCGCAGGTAGGCTTGAAACATTTGATGATTTATTCCAATTCAGATAACCCAACCTTCACCCACAGGCATTCAGGCAGTTATAACATATAAGCACATAGCCTCATGGTAAGCATGCTATCATGGCATTCACTCACACGCATGCAAGGATGCTAAAGCATAAAGCTTACCGAGTACTCCAAGCCAAAATAGAAACTCATTAGAAATCATGCATGAGTCCTAAGTATACAGAAATGCCTAATGCAACACATGCAAAATGCAACTATAGCAGGCTCGGCTATTCTAAGATGGCATATGAAATGTTACAATTATCATGTATTCAACTTTGAAATTGAAAATACAATGCAGTTAGTATGATGCGCCGAGCCCGGTGCATGCAATACAGATGAATGAATGCAAACATGCTGTCATACTGTATGCTAATTGAAATATGCCCTAATCTAACCATCATAAGCGGATAAATAAAAGGGAGAAAGACGTGGGGTTGGAAGACATACAACACACACACGCACACTTATTACAGTTGTGCCCTCGCGCAGAGGGTCCGAATAAATAATACAGTCCAAATATTACAGTCCCGAATATTACAGAATCCTAATTAATTTACAAATTCCTAATTAATTAATGAATTAACCAAGAAAATAAATAAAACTGGCATGCAAGCCAGGGACTGCCTTGCTTCTGATGGATGATGCATGTCCGGGTTGTCTTGCGCGGAAATCCACCGGAATGCCCCAATTAGCCTCTGTTTACACCTGTTCTTGAAATGCGTGCCAAGCCCCAAAAAGTTGCTGATTCTTCGTTTTTCTGCAACAGAGAGCAGGAAAGGGGCATAGCAATGTATTTGCACAGATATATGCATGTCTCGAACCTCGTGCCACCAATCACGCATACCGAGGCATGATGGTCGAGGAGTCGAAATGCACAACTCAATATAGGATGAACGCACATGAAACTACAGCTAAAACCTAACTCCATCATGGATAATCCGGAGTGTCGGTGACTGAGGAATTGAGACACATTTCGTCACTCGGAGTACGAAATGTACCTCGTTTCCCGTGCCCGGGTTAACTCCTATTCCGGACACGATGCAATATGCATGATATGCATGAAATGCAACTAAGATACAATCCTAACATACACAATGCTATGGAAATGAGATGTCTCGATGTGCGTGCACACGGGCACACAAACCGAGAAAATGACAGAATGTGATCTAAGATACAACCTAGTATGCACTATGCTATGAAAATGAGATGCCTCGAAATGCGTGCACACGGGCACGCAAACTGAGAAAATGACATACACAATGCAATAGCATGAAAATGGCATATAGAATGCAACATGGACTTATACTAACATGAGAGAGCCTCAGCCACACTCACATAAGATGCCGACGGATGAAAATGAAGTGCCTCGAAATGCGTGCACACGAGCACGCAAACCGAGGCAATGATAAAATGCGATGAAATGACATGAAAACATGATATGGGCTTATACCAACATGACTGAGCCTCAGCCACACTCACATAGGATGCCGGCGGATAAAAAAGAGGTGCCTCGAAATGCATGCACACGGGCACGCAAACCGAGGCAATGGCAAAATGCGATGCAATGACATGGAAACATGATATGGGCTTATACCAACATGAGTGAACCTCAGCCACACTCACATAGGATGCCAGCGGATAAAAATGAAGTGCCTCGAAATGCGTGCACACGGGCACGCAAACGGAGGCAATGGCAAAATGCGATGCAATGACATGGAAACATGATATGGACTTATACCAACATGAGTGAGCCTCAGCCACACTCACATAGGATGCCGACGGATGAAAATGAAGTGCCTCGAAGTGCGTGCACACAGGCACGCAAACCGAGGCAATGGCAAAATGCGATGCAATGACATGAAATGGATGATATGGACTTATACCAACATGAGTGAGCCTCAGCCACACTCACATAGGATGCCGACGGATGAAAATGAGGTGCCTCGAAATGCGTGCACACGGGCACGCAAACTGAGGTGATGGCAAAATGCGATGCAAATGACATGAAATGGATAGCAATCATTCTAATGGAATTTCAGCACTAAAATATGGGGGAAAACAGTCCCGAAATGAGGCGAAATGACATGAAATGCATGGAATTGTCCCGAAATGTGAATTTAGGCACCCGAAATGGCCTATAGCTATGCAATGCATGCACAACATGGACATGCAATGCAAAGACAGAAGCTAGACAGTCCCAAAAAAGGCACTTTCACAGTTATAAACATGGCCAAACAGAAAGCATAGGTATGGCAAAAATGGCATGCAAGAATAGGGGCCAAGAGAGGGGTAATGAAGCAAGTGATATAAGAAAAATCCAAACTGAAAAATTCCCTTCTACAACATTGAAGAGGGACCAAAAATATGAATATTTACAGTTTATGGAAGCCTAAAAATCAGTATACAAACATGCTAGAAATGCAATGCAAAATGAGGCTCAAAAGTGGCTATAACATGAGGTATACAAAATAATCACCAAACAGCCAGAGACCCTTAATAAAACATGTAGAATGGGCCAAAATAGGACTATTTCCAGAACTGTAAAATGGCCAAAAACAAAAGCATGATAGGCTAACTAAACATGCAAGAATGGGGAATAAAAGAGAGATATAACATGAAGTGACCTATGGAGGTCCCAAACCATGAAAGGACATAAATGAAACATGAAGAATGGACCAAAATAAGCACCTTTTCAGAACTGTAAAATGGCCAAAAACAAAAGCATGGTAGGCTGCCATTGCATGCAAAAATGGGACCAAAAGAGGAGTATAAAGGTAAGTACAACATGGAAGTCCCAAAAGGTGTTGAGCCCTTCTTCAATGTTGAAGAGGGGCTCAAAATAAGCCTAATATCAGTTTACAACATGCTCAAAAACAGATTGCTCATGGGCCAAAAATAGCATGCAAGATTATGACATATAAGAGGATCAATGAAGCAAGTGCATCATGGAGGGCTCAAACAGGGTTGAACCCTTAATGAAAAGTGAAAATGAGCTCAAAAGAGGGCCACTTTCAGTTAGGGCCGGAGCTTGAAACAAAAAGCATGTGAGGCTTACAAATGGATCAAGAAAAAGGGTCAAAGAGGAGAAGTGTTACTCACCCTTGAAGACTAAGGCTTTTGTTGCTTCTTGGACCAATTTGCAGCTTCTTTGGCCTTTGAGAAACCTTCCTTGTTGCTGGAAATGAAGTGGTAATGGTAGAGCTTGGTGGTGTAGAAGAAATGATGCTTAGGGACTTAGAAATTTTCAAGGAAATGAGAGGTATAGAGATGGAGTTGTGTATGGAAGCTTGAAGAACAAATTTTCTAACCCCAACAAATGATCTAGCTTGCTTGTTATAAGGGCCAAAAAGGGGGTGTAAAGGTGGGGGAAAAGGAGACAAACTTTCCCCCACAAAATATCCCCCGGATAAAGATATTTTCTGGGGGATAAAGCTCCACAGCTGTAAAGTGCACAGTGCAAAGAGCTCGGCCGGCCTGTTACTTTTGCTCCAGGTGGCCGGCCGGCCACCAATTGATGGTGTCCTCCTATGTGTGTACAACACAACCCTGTGGTTAAAAGTCCAAGAAAGTGGGTCCAAGGGGTTCAACATTAGCTCGGAAAGAGGGGGTTAAAAGGGTCAAGTGGAATTACTGGCCGGCCACCAACTTTTAGGGTCCTCCCATGTGTGTACATCACAAATATGTGGTTCAAAGTTCGAGAAAATGGGCCCAAGTGGTTCAACATTAGCTCGGAAAGAGGGGGTCAAAAGGGTCAAGTGGAATTACTGGCCGGCCACCAACTTTTAGGGTCCTCCCATGTGTGTACATCACAAATATGTGGTTCAAAGTTCGAGAAAATGGGCCCAAGGGGTTCAACATTAGCTCGGAAAGAGGGGGTCAAAAGGGTCAAGTGGAATTACTGGCCGGCCACCAACTTTTAGGGTCCTCCCATGTGTGTACATCACAAATATGTGGTTCAAAGTTCGAGAAAATGGGCCCAAGGGGTTCAACATTAGCCCGGAAGTGTGAAAAACGGGCGCCGGAGGGCGTCGGAGGATGTATAACTGGTTACTGCAACAATTGCTGGCCTCCCACCCTTCAGTGACCTCCCCGGTGATAAAACAGAGGTACCTGCCAAAAATGAACGAAAACCGTTGCAAAACGAATGCTCGGGGACCAAAACACGCAGTTCGGAGTCCCAAAAATAGGCTGTTAAGCACCGAAAGTGGCGTTCGACCACGAAGTGGGTTTCTCAGACCCCAGTGTCCCTCAAAAGGGAGAAAATAGGAAGTATGCCAAAAATCAGAGCAAATGGAGATGGTTAAGCGGTCCCGAATCGAGGCACATGGCCAACGATCCCGAAAACCGGGAACCGGACTCCGAAATGGGCAAAATGGCCTACGGCCACCAAATGTAGCCTACGGCCACTGAGAGATGGTCTACAGGACCTCTCCCTCCCCTCAGGAAAAGAAACAGAGAAAATCGAGTCTGGTTCGCAAACCGAGATAAGGCACAAACGAGGGTTCGGAAGTCCGGAGGCAGGGCTCACTGCCGCGACTCTGAAACTTCTGAACGAGCACATTATGCAACATCACCAAGCGCTCAATCGGTGACGTCTGAGTCTTAAGGTCGGTCAAAAATGGGGTGTCTACAATAGCTAGCTTAGCTTATTCATTTGGACCCTCCTTCGAGAGGGCACAATTTTGTAATAAGTGTGCGTGTGTGTGATGCATGTCTTCCAACCCCCATTTCTTTCTCCCTTTTATTTACCAGCTTTCGATGGTTAGTTTAGGGTATATTTCAATTAGCATCCTTATGCTAGCATGTTTGCATTCATTCATTCGTATTGCATGCACCGGGCTCGGCACATCATACTAACTGCATTGTATTTCAATTCCAAGTTGAATACATGTATCAATTGTTGCATTTCATATGCTATTCTAGAATAGCTGAGCCTATCTTAGTTGCATTCTTGCGTGTGTTGCATTAGCCATCTTAACATGAACTAGGATCATGCATTGATTACTAACTAATTTCTGTTTTGGCTCGGAGTACTCGGTGAGTGTTTATGCTTTAGCATCCTTGCATGTGTGTGAGTGACTGCCATGATAGCATACTTGCCATGAGGATAATTGCTTATGTGATATAATTGCCTGAATGCCTGTGGGTGAAGGTTGGATCATTTGAATTGGGACAATTCATTGAAATCCGCATTTTAGCCTACTTGCGAGTAGCAAACTTCAAACTATTTTCCAAACACACGGATATGCAATGCTTTGTTCCAAATTAGGCGATCTAGTCTATACTTGTTTTGCTGTGCGCATCACATAGTAATTCTAGCTAATTAACAGGAATAAGAACGCATGTGTTTTCAAAAACAAGATATCATTTTTAGTACAAGCCGATCTTTGATCGGGCGTGCGGGGGTGCTCATTAAATGACCTTCCCCAATTGTACCCAAGTTCTCGAGCCGAGGCAACTTTGGTGATGACGAACATGTGGCCTTAGGCACGAGTCAGGGTTTCCTAAATTTCCTAAAACAAAACATTTAGGTGGCGACTCTGTATCTAGCAAAGCAGTCCATGTTTGGCACTTATTTATAAAAATCAGTTTTTCAAAAACGATTTGCCAGATTTGGACTCTTTGGTGATTAATCAGTCTCGCATTGCACATTGTGAGATCAGATTAAGAACCGTGACATTGAGTCTGAACTGTAGTAAGCCCAATGAACAAAACGGGATTTTCCCGGGACGTTCGGGCGCGTCTACTGTTTTTGGGGACTCTGTTGGGGATTTAGAGAACTTGACTCGAACTCATGATATCTTGTTTTGTCTACACTTATGTGTTTCTTTGCATTGCATGTGCATTGGTGTGCCTAGGACATAATGTTCACCGTCTGCTATTCTTGAACGGTTTGCCGGAGGCTCGCTTTGAGAAGCGTGCCACAAGGCTGACCGGTTACGGGCTCTGCCACGATGGGAACACAAACCCCGTTTTTTACCGGGGCACCCTTTTTGACCATTCGACCTAGTGCATATTCGGAATCCATAGTGACTATTCCAAACTAGGATAGGTTGCTTACCCGATTGTAGGTTGTTTGAAACCGCTGCGTGCATAGTGAAACCCTAGTTCCTGACAAAATAGGACAGGGAAACCCTACCCCAACATAGGGGTGTTTTGGCTCTCAGTTGCTTGTTATGTGCTTTTAGAGTTGGCCTCTGCAGGGAATGCGCGTATCATTTTGCAAGTCTGGGTATCAGGCCTACGGGCATCAGTATTTGGGAATCAGTTTTACCTGCGGGTATCAGATTCAGATTTAGGGCAGTGATTTGGGAACAATGATCAGTGGTTGAGAGCGGTTCATTCAGCTTGCGTTTGCCAATTGTGTGTTGTGTTAATTTAAGCCGTTATGCTGTCCGTTTTTCTGTTCATTATTTCCTTATTATACTTTATTTATCTTTTTGCAAGGTAGTTTAGCACCATTGATTCCGACCAGGCAGATATCTCCCGAGCACTCTAGGTTAGCGGTCGTAGACTCAATCGATCCAGTGATCTGATAGACGGACAAGCAGTGTTTCTTTCTCTACCCCTGGTTACCAGACGGAGACCAAGAGGGCGCAGTGTATCGGTACAGCGGTCGTCAGATCAGTGGTCTACCCCACCATTGAACAATCAGGCTGAGGTCTCAGTTTCTACTGTAGGGACAGATATACCGGTTATTGAGATAAATCAGTGCAATATGGCAGGAATAGAGGAGATGATGCGTCAGCTCCAAGAAAATATGAGAACCATATAGCAGGACGCTGCCCGTCAAGCAAAATTTGCTAAATAACAGGCCGAGGTCATGGCCCAACAGGCAGAGTTAATCGCCAGGCTACAACAGCAAACCGGAGCATCTACTTCGCACCAGGCTCCTCTCCCACCAAGAGTTCCAATACCCGGGAAGTAGCCAATGTCTAGGAAGATACGAACATCCCAATCGGGCCAGCTCCGCCTCCGATCTTACCTCAGCTGTCTAAAGCACCCACACCCACTAACCTATTGGATTCTCCATTTGAGTTCGAGGTGGACCCTACATCGTTAAAAGTGAGCAAGCTAGAAAGGCTGTTTAAGAAGTCTCAGGGCGTGAAGTCCATTCCGGATATTGAGGATGGGTATATCGACTCGGCTGTGACTTTGCCAGACTGGTTTAAAAATGCCGCACATAGACTGTTTCGACGGGTCTGGGGATCCTATGGTGTATTTGCAGCTATTTTCGGATATACTAAAGCCAATGGGCCTCTCCAGATTACAGAAGCTTTCCCTGTTTGGTCAGACCCTGTCGGGTGTAGCGGCTATTTGGTATGCAAAACTGGAGGATTTCGTCAAGAGGAATTGAAAGGAGATAGCTGAGGCCTTCGTAGCTCAATACTTCTACAATACACAGATCGAGATTACAACCCGTGATCTCGAGACAACTAGGCAGGAGCCGAAGGAGAGTTTCTCCGATTTTGTGACCCGCTGGAGGGCCAAGGCCTTGATGATGACCATTAGGCCGACTGATAAAGATCAAATACGGATGGTTGTATGCAACCTCCAGCCCAAGCTCATGCAGAAGATGATCGTCCTCCCTCTCCCCACTTTTACGGATCTACATGAGATTGGGGTGCAGATCGAGGACGCTTTGAAGCAGGGTCTGATTAACAATGACAAAGAATAGCCCAGGAGGACTTTTAACCGCAAGACGAATGCAAGCACAAGTAGTGCTGCAGTTGCCAGAGCTTCAGATATGAGCATGGTCACCACCACCACCCTAAGAACCCTTACAGCTACACCATTCACCGGTGCGTCCGGAAGTAACTCACAAATAACCAAGTACTGACCTCGAGGCCAAAGAACCTTCACTCCACTATACATGCCCCTGTCCAAAGCTCTGGGGATTTTAATTAAGAAAGGGCACTTGAAGCCCCTAGAGCCGCGACCATTGTCAGAAACACTTCTCTCCTCCCATAACCCAACTAAATACTGCGCCTTTCACCAACAGCATGGTCACAACACCGACCATTGCTTTAGATTGCGTCATGAGATTCAAGATCTCGTTGATAACAGGGTGATTGTGCCTCTGGAGAAACCCAATGTCACAACCAACCCTCTCCCACCACATAACCAAGCTCCACCTCCCAAACGCATCAACTCAATCCAAACTGGGGTCGTGTCATACGACCCTAGCATATATATCACCCCTTCTTACCTACCCAAGCCGGAGGTGTTCGTTCTTGACAGCACTGACTTGTGCATGTTGGACATCTCCCGAACCCAACCTGAACCAATGGTGGTGATTATCGAAGGTAGAATAGGGATGACTTCGGAGGAAAGTGGGACTGTTGATTCACGGTCTGAGGAATTTGGGAGCTTTGCTGAGGAGGTATACAATCCGAGTGGCTACATTATGTTAGGCCGAATGTGAAATTGCTAGTGGGGGCAGAGATTTGTGTAGTACGAGAGAATGGATTTGATCGGAGGCTAGATGACTTAACGGATTTGGAAGAGGACATTGCTAACCTTCAGTTTTTCAACAAACAAGATCCAGGAGACATGACAGTCAACTGGTTTGATTTTGATCGGTCAGTAGAGGCTACAGGGTGGCTTGATACCAAATATTGTTGAAGAATCTCAGCCAGAACAGGGCCCATCAAGGACAAGGACATCAGCTGTGGCCGGAAGGGCCAGGAATCAGAATGCATCACCGGAGAGCGCCGGTGCCAAGAAATTCGCTAAGGATTTGGGCGTTTTGAATACAGGAGATGTTGAAAAATAGGCTGCACTGAAGCATTTTGAATGAAAAGGGATCGAAGACTCTGAGAGAGCCAGAAAGGCCAAAGCCCCTGTTGGGACTGAACGTGTTGTGTACACAAGAACATAGCATGCTATGAGCACATGGACGGAAGGTGCTGTGAGTACAGGGATAGTTGTAACGAAGCTAGACAGGTGTTTGTCGGTTGCCGATGGCATGTGGTGGGAAGACGATGACCTATGTCTTGCCCACACCAATGAGGACTGGGGGAATAACCAGCCGGATGATACCTGGTATATTGGCGAAGTTGACCACATGACTAGGAGCGGGCGGTACTTCAAACCCCCATACCTAGATCAACCAGAGGCGTCCGGAAAGGATAAGGAGGCGGAGAAGTAGAAAGAAAAACTACTCGAGGAAGAGGCTGTGCTAAAACAGTTGAAAAAGATACAGGCAGACATCTCCATTTGGGGACTGCTTATGGCTTCATGAGTTCATAGACAAGCTGTCCTATCTGCAATGGACAAGGCCAAACTCTCAATAGACACCACACCTGAGCAGCTGATAGGATTGGTTTTTCCATGAGGGGCTTCCCCAATGTTGACCTTTTCCGACAAGTAACTACCGCCCGAGGGCGCAGACCATAACAAACCACTCTACATCTCTGTGGAATGTAGAGACAAGTGGATACCAGTGGTTCTTGTCGACAGAGGATCCACCATTAACGTATGTCCATCGAGGGTGGCATATGCAATCGGGTTGAAGCCCACGGACTTTGTGCCAACTACCCAGGTGATTCGGGAGTATGACAATACCACCAGAGAGGTGATGGGGACCGTGAAGATTCAGACTCAGGTTGGTCCAGGACAGCACGAGATTGACTTTCATGTCTTGGATGTTCCCACAACCTTTAATCTACTCTTAGGGCGGCCGTGGCTGCACCAGGTAAAGGCAGTCTCTTCCACCTTGCATCAAATGTTGAAATACCCCCACGGGAAGGGGGTGGCTATAGTTTTTGGGAATTCATCAATCCATCCGCCGCCAGAGGTATCTACACCGGTTTTGAAAATCAAGCATGGCACGGAAGACGTGTTCTTATCGGGATTTACCTTGGCCGAGGCCCGGGTTGTTCAGAACATCTTAGCTGTTGATGAAGGGTTGTATGTCAGTACGCAGTCAGTGTACCTCATGAACAAGCTCCAGCACATCCCTGGGATGAGACTAGGAAGAAGTGGCCGGAAGGGCATTACAGCATCGACCATAGTGCTGCACAACCCGCATACCTTTGGCTTGGGTTATCTGCCCACCAAAGAGGAATGGGTGAGAAAAGGGAAAGAAATGGTTGGGAGAGCCAGAGCCAAGCAGACCAGGAGGCATTTTGAGTTGATGCATCGGCCTATTCGGGGTACCTTGAATGGACGCTTTGTCCGGGAGGGGGAAGACTTTCCATTCTACGGCTTCCCAGAGCCATAGTTGAATGCCGAGAAGAGGCGTCTGCCGGGTTTCGAGATCTTCTTCGATTTACAGTTGTCTAGGGATGATGTTGCCGAAGAGCAGACAAACCCATCAGCTGAGGTTGAGTAGAGTAAGGAAGTAGATTCCGAGAATACCGAGATTGAAATGGGGGTAGCACTGGCTTGTTTACTTTCAAATCCTCCGATCGTCCATAAGTGCTTGGGGGATGACCTCTCAGTGTCCATGATTGGGAATGAAACGGCTACGCGCCCATCTGCAAATATTCTGGATGCATCCATCGCACCCTCCCTCGTTTGGCAGTACGAGGAGAGATTCTTATCAAGCAGCACAAGGTCAGGTAGTGAGCCGAAATCTGATTCCACCGAGTCTGTAGAGTCGGAATCAGGTTCCTGCTCGTCTGAGTCTGAGTCTGGTATTCCTGGGGGTGACAACCCGGATGCCACAGTCTTATCTAGGTCGTCTTTTTCTTTTTCCTTTGAGTCTGTTGTAACAGAGGAATCAGGCGACTAGGAAGTGATTAATGAGAATGGAATGGCTGTGACTTTTGAGTATTTTTCTGTGCCCTTGATTTATTGCATTAATTTAGACTTTTAAAACTTCGATGAAAACGACGAGGAAGAAATTCCTCCGGTTTCGAAAAATTTGCTGGAACAGGAACAGGAGCAGGAGAGGTTTGTAAAACTGCTGGTTGATGAAATCACCCAAATCAATGTTAATACTGAGAAGGACCCGTGGCTGGTCCAGATCGGGTCCACGTTGTCTTTGGAGGAGCGCGAGCGCTTAGTCGCTTTATTAAAAGATTTTAAAGATGTTTTCACGTGGTCCTACGAAGACATGCCTGGAATCGATCCTGAGATTGTACTGCACCGGATCCCTCTTGACCCCGAGGCTCGACCTGTTAAGCAGAAACTCAGAAGGATCCGCCCAGACTGGGCTCTCAAGATCAAAGAAGAGGTCACCAAGCAAATTGACGCAGGATTTCTGCTGGTATCTGAGTACCCAACTTGGTTGGCCAACATAGTTCCAGTGCCGAAGAAGGACGGCAAAATTCGGGTATGTGTGGATTTCAGGGATTTGAACAAAGTCAGTCCGAATGACGACTTTCCTCTGCCGCATATCGACGAATTAGTGGACTTCACTGCGGGGCATGCGTTGCTCTCATTCATGGATGGCTTTTCAGGCTACAATCAGATTGTGATGGCACCCGAAGACCGGGAGAAGACTGCTTTGACCACCCCGTGGGGGACCTATTGTTATAGGGTGATGCCGTTTGGGCTGAAGAATGCTAGTACATATCAACGAGCTGCGACCACGATATTACATGACATAATCCACAAAGAGGTTAATGTGTACGTGGACGACATGATTGTCAAGTCTAAGGAAAGAGAGGGCCACTACACTGCCTTGCAAAAGTTCTTTCAACGGATCAGAGAATTTCGGTTGCGGCTGAATCCTCAGAAGTGTACGTTTAGTGTCACCGCAAGGAAAATGCTGGGGTTCTTGATTACACAGAGAGGTATCGAAGTCGACCCTTCCAAAATCAAGGCCATCTTAGAAATACCACCACCGAGGACTGAAAATGAGGTGCGAGGCTTTCTGGGTAAAGTGCAATTCATAAGACGGTTTATCGCAAAATTAACCTTGACTTGTGAACCACTTTTTGGTCTCCTGAAGAAAGGAAAGAAGTTCCAATGGGACGGCCGATGCCAAGCTGGGTTTGAACAGATCAAGCAATATTTACAGAACCCACCCGTGTTGTCACCACCTGAGCTGGGGAAACCGTTGATTTTGTACCTTTCAGTAACTGAAATTACAATGGGCTGCATGCTTGCACAAGAGTCTGAGGACAAAGTGGAAAGAGCTATTTACTACCTGAGCAAGAAGATGCTGGATTATGAGACCTGTTACACTCCGCTGGAGAAGGCTTGTCTGGCTTTGGTATGGGCAGCCAGGAAGCTGTGGCACTATCTGTTGGCTCACTCTGTAATGTTGGTTTCGAGATTAGATCCCATCAAATATCTTTTCGAGAAACCAGCACTTACGGGTAAGCTAGCTCATTGGTTGCTTCTGCTTTCTGAATTCGATCTGAAGTATGTGACGCGCAAGTCAGTAAAGGAGAGAGCGGTAGCGGAGTTCCTAGCCGATCACCCAGTTGAAGGGGATCATGCAGTTGAGTACTTGTTCCCAGACGAGGCCATTCTGTATGTTGAAGAAGAGTTTTGGACGATGTACTTTGACAGAGCGTCAAACCAATATAGATATGGGATAGGGGTGTTGCTGATAGCACCCGATAATTCCCGTATACCTCTAGCATTCAAACTCCGGTTCAAAGTATCGAACAATGAGGCAGAGTATGAGGCGTGCATTGCTGGACTAGAAGTAGCTCTGGAACTAAGGGCAAAACGGTTGGACGTCATCGGGGACTCGAACCTTGTTGTATCTCAAGCTAAAGGAGATTGGAAAGTCAAAGAAGAAAAGATGAGAATCTGTCACTAGACCTTGGACTTGCTAATTCCTCAGTTTGAGAAATTGAATTTTGCCCATCTATTAAAAGAGAACAACAGGTTCGCAGATTCATTAGCAATTCTATCTTCTATGATAGACATCCCTTTTGGAGTCCGGATGCATCCGATCATTATCGAACAGAAATTTGCTCCAGCCTACGAGTTGATTGCGGCCATAGATGAGGTACAAGATGAGAACCCCTGGTATTAAGATGTCTGGAACTTCTTGGAAAATGAGGTGTATCCACCAAGGGCAAATGCCAAGGATAAAAGAGCAATTCGAAGAATGGCCGCTCAGTTCATCGTCTGCGGAGGGAAGCTGTATAAGAGAGGTCATCTCGGGATGCATAAGCTGTGTGTCGATGCCGAAAAGTTGAAGCGTCTGATGGAGGCCATCCATGGAAGAGAGTGCAGAGCGCACATGAATGAGGTGATGCTAGCCCGGAAAATTCTAGACAGGGTTACTACTGGTCCACCATGGAGGAGGATTGTATAGGCTTTGTTCGGCGATGCCACAAATGTCTGATCCATGCAAATTGCATGAATATTCCACTGTCGAAGCTGTACAACATGACTTCGCCATGGCCATTTTCAGTCTGGGGGATTAATGTGATCGGGGTTACCACTCCGAAGGGGTCCAATGGGCATGAGTTCATTCTGGTCGCGATAGACTACTTTACAAAGTGGGTTGAGGCCCAATCTTACACAGTGTTAAAAGCGTCGCATGTTGCAAAATTCATCAGGAACAACATCATATGTCGCTACGGGGTCCCGAATGAGATCATTTCAGATAATGGTTCCCACTTCAAGAAGGAAATGATCGACTTGTTAGAGAAATACAACGTGGCTTTTCACAAGTCATCTACACATCGATCGCAACCCAACGGAGCTGTTGAGGCCGCCAACAAGAACATCAAGCGTATTTTGCAGAAGATGATGGAAACCTACCGAGACTGGCCAGATAAGCTGCCATTTGCTCTGTGGGGCTACCGGACTTCAATTCGAACTTCTACTAGGGCAACTCCGTATTCCTTGGTCTATGAGAAGGAGGCCGTCTGCCTATCGAAATTGAGGTTCCGTCATTACGAGTACTGGTTGAGTGTCAGATAGCCGAGGCAGATTGGCAGCAAAGCAGGTTCGAAGAACTCATGCTCTTTGATGAAAGAAGGCTGAAAGCACTGTACCATGTTCAGGGTTATCAACGAAAAATTGCCAGGGCTTTTAACAAGAAGGTTAAGTCCAGGAATTTAAAAGAAGGAGATTTGGTGCTCAAGCACAACCGAGCTCCCATCCACGACCCTAGGGGCAAGTTCAGACCCAATTGGACTGGTCCTTACATCATCAAGTCTATCTGGTCGGGTGGAGCTGTCATTCTAATGGACCTAGATGGCCTAGAGTTCTCCTAGCTGATCAACATGGACAAGTTGAAGAAATATTTTCCCTGAGCGGCTCGCTAGGCCGAAAACCTGAAAGGCCGACCTAGGCAAAAATTAGAGCATAGAAAACTAAGCTTGCAAGGTTGAAAACCCACAAAGGGCGGCCTTGGCAAAAGTTAGAGCGCAAAAGGAGAGTGTTAATACATGAGTGAACCTAAGCCAAACAACGTAAGGCTTGATTCCCATCTTTGGGATATGTAGGCAACTTCATTATGAAGTCCAGCCATAAACACTTCCTCGATCAACTTTGTCCATGTGATCATGTTTGGTCATCTTTGTCTATTCTGTGTTCAAGAGCTCGGTTGTGATCTCCAATGCAGTGCTATTCAGACTAGGGGCAACTTTCCAGTTGCTGGAATCTGGGGTTGTGCATCTCAGTGACAGATCTTAGGCGTGTCCGGTTCTGACCCATATCGAAATGGTTTTGAAAAGTTTTAATAAAAGTTGATTTTGTTCAAATTAATCTTTTTACAACTTAGACCATTTTTGGACCAAACGGGAAATTTTTAGTACCCACAACCTTCAATTTCATTGATTTCAATACAGAGTTCTCCTGCTCTTGAATACAAAATTGAAGTTGCTTTTCATTACATTCATAAAGAAAACTTGAAAGTTCTGATTAAGGCGAATAGATCCGGGGCATAGTCAGGTGTTCCTGCGCCCCCTTCTAGAGCTGGTCGAAGCCTCTGATGTCAAAGTAGGCCCCACATGTGCCTCTTCATTGAGCCAATCTATGCACTCATCAGAGAGGATGTAACTGAAAATGGGAGCGGGGGCTAGAAGCTCTCTAGTCCTCCATGCCGTGGCATACCGAGCAAGCTACGTGCCTCGAACAGGAAATGCAGTTGGGTACTCTATCCCCTCCTCAGGACAAGTCTGATCATGTCCAAACTAGCGCCGAAATCGGGAAGAAAAATAGAACACACAGTGTGTCAGCCCGGTCAACTGAATCCCGGTCTGCTGGGACATGCTGTAGCTCATCGCTGGTAGATTGAGCCAAGGACATCGCTAATCAATACAACCTGCGGACAAACTGCACATCCAATTGAACCACCATCCCTCATCAAAGGCATTAACTAGACGTCGACGAAAGAAATAGCTGCAAGCTGAGTATGCAGGGCAGGAGTCCACCACTCTCAACTTGTCCATCAACCACACCTGGGGAGGGACGAAAAATGAGAGATTAAAGAATAGAGAGATGTACGATGAAAGAAAAGTGAGAAAAGGGTTTTGAGAGAAAAATCAAGCCTAAGGGCCGAGTGATGTGAGCAATATATATGTGAGACAGAGTGGGAAACATTACCTGCAGCAGTAGTGCCCGCGAATCTGGTTGTCTCCCGGTGATGGAAAACGTCCAAGCCCATCAATGTCTCGGCCAGTGTCATGGCAATGCGGCTCTTGCCCTCTTTTAAGCCTTGGGCAACTTCAATCAAACGAGTGCTAAACCCTCCGGAGCCTGGGGAAGCAAGAAATGGGACAGCATGCACAAGCAAAGCGTATGTCGCCAAAAGCCCTGCCAATGATGGTCGCCGCGGTCACCGGCATCAGAAAATCGACGAATCAAACTCGGAAGGTCTAGCATTCCGTCACAAATCAATGACTGAGCATCATGCATAGTGCGCCCACACATTCGTCCTAAGGCTTGGATGTGGCCGAAGCAAAGCTGGGGCAAGATTTCTTCGTTGCGCTCAGATTCCATCAAAGCTTGGAAGTCTTCAAAGGTATGACACATCTCTTGCCCGCCAAAGCTAAAGACATGTGTTACCGGATCCCAAAACCTTGCTGCGGCATGGAGAAACGGAAAGTGCAGCGGGGTGCGACTCAGCGTCAATAGTGCATTTATGCCGAAGACTCGGAAGTTTAACTTTTCTGAGCCGTCTAAGGTAGCAATCCAAGTTGTGAGATTTTGGATGAGAAATGCCTCCATTTTGATGCAAAACTGAGATGGAATGAGAGAACCACGAAGCTGGAACCTTTATGGAGGATAAGGCACTGTTAGGAGGACAAGTGTAAAAAATCTGGAGGTCCCCAGGCCAACTGGTTGGCCGACCAGTTTTTCTGGTTGGCCGGCCATGTAACTGGTTTCCAGAACAAAAACTGGTCGGCCAGCCACTTTTGGTGGTCGGCCATGGAGAGAAACTGGTTTTCAGCGCTTTCTTAGCCTCTAGAAGAGAGCTCCTAGCCTTTCCATGTTTTGGGAATGCTGAAGGTCCGAGTTTACCTCTGTTTCGGATGCGTCCCGTCGCTCCGTTTGTTCAAGATGCATTTTCTTATCGAGTTGTTAAGTTTTGCTTATTGAGTTGTTAAATTTTGCTTATCGAGTTGTTGCTCTTTGTTTATCAAGTTGTCAAGATTTACTTATCGAGTTGTAAACTTGCTAAGGTTTGTTGTTTCTTAGTGAGTTAAGCTGTTTAATTTGCTATGTTGGCTCATTACCTGACTTGGCAATGTACAATGCTCAATTTCCATTCAATCTCTTTTTTGTGCAAAATGATGCGATGCGATGCTAAGAATACAAAATACAACACTTTTTGAACAAAAAGCTATTTCATTCCATCATAGCTTCTTTTTACAACATTTTACAACAGGGTACAAGTTTTAAAGAAAATGAAACTGCCTAACGCTGTACAATGTGCTACAACTACATGTAAAAAAGAAAATAAAGCAGGAACATCTGCATCAGTGTTGTCGGGTTCAAGATCGGGAGGCTCTCTTCATCCTCTTCGGCTGAGCAGCCTCTGCACCACCCCCACCAGCACCACCATCCGAATCGGAGCCTCCGTCCTCAGAATCCTCCTCGGCATCACCTCCGCTTTTAGAGCCGGAGCCAGAGTCATCCTCTCTACCTGCGGATGTCTCTGATTGAGGATACGCACACTCCTCCTTTTCGCTGGACTCCTCGTCATCTCTGATAGGCACTCTACGTCTGCCTTGGCTGCGTGTGGAGTCCCCTCTCCCAGCTCCTCGAGAAGGCTTGGATGGCCTGGTTTGTAGCGGCGGGACCTGAAAAAGGCAGTTTAAATACATCAGCCAAAATATATATAACAGATGTAGATGCGAGAATACTGCATAGAGTGTGTGCATGCAGATATAATATGTGAATGTGGTGTGCCAGGTGTGCTCTACATATGCAGTCAATCAGTGTAGTGAAATGTTCAAATTCAGTATGACATCAGAAAGATGATAAATGCAAGGAAATTGAAAAGTACTGAGACGCCGAAGGCGAACAACAGCATCTCCCTCCGCAGAACCATGCCCTCGAGCGAAACCACCACTCCAAGTAACCCCTCAGTATACTCCCTAGGAGGCTGCACACACAAGTTCAAGTCATCAGTGAATGAATGAATGTCTAAATGTCTGAATGATAAATGAAAACTGTGGAGCATACCGGTGGTGAGTCAGGGTCATTGACGTATCGGTGATCCGGCCGCGGAGGCTCTAGCGGGATCTGGTATGGTGTCACATACTCCCAACCTGTCAGCTCGGTCTGAAGATCTGGCCACCTAGCATACTGGTAAGTCAGGGGGATCTCTCTAGCCCCACCCCTCCGTGTGCCGGCCTTGCTAGTCGAAGGGGAATCTGTAGCCCGGGCTCGACTCGATGATGGCATGCCAGCAGCCCTTCTCGTGGGAGTACAGACACCTGTCAGTGGAGACAACAAGTACGTATGGCGGTAAGTCGCGTACTCCCCTTCCTCCAGCAACAGAACTGCATCAGTACCCAACATAAGGATCTCGACCTCCTGGGGAGTGAGTCTCTCAGTGGACTGCATGTCCTCTGGAGGTGCTGAGGGGATATCCTGAGCAGGGTTGCCCATCGTCTGACGCAAGAAGTGATCCCCCAGAAACCAGGCCCCGCCAGCTGGCCCCTCAAATAAAACCCTGTATCGAGAAGCGACCCACGCCCCAGAGAACCGGAACCGGGCATCTCTTGACAAGGGTGCCCATGGTTGCCAAGTAATCTGCGGATGGCAAGTGCACAAACGGATTAGATGTTATAAAATGCAAGAGGAATCAAAGCTAAAAACATGAAGAACTGGGAGTTCTTGATTACCTCTGTCGCCCATACAGTGTCGAAGAACTGCCGGAGGTATAGCAGAGTCTCCGAGGCCTTGGTCGGCACCGACCCTTAGATCTGCGAGAGTAGGGGATCTCAAGAGGCACCTCAACCTCCAGCTTAGGGGCCAGCATCGAGAAGTAGGCATAAACCCATAGCTGTGAAAGACAGGACAGTAGCTGTCAATATACAGAATATATAGGGGGTACAGAATGCTGAATGCAGAATGTAATGTGTGCCGTATGTAGTGTACATGTAATGAAAAGCAGAAATGTAAATCAAAGAGGGCAGAACATACCTCCCAGGCTCGCCAGTAGCCACCTACTATGTTTCCCCGCCCGCGGGAGGTCGCGCTCATGTAGCAATAAAGGGTAGCGAGGCCAGCGCCACCCCAATCATACTGACTGACCTGTGATAGGTCTACCAAAGCACTGAGCAAATAAAGTCCAACTGTGTTCCCCCTATCGGAGGACAGAGTGGTCCCAAGGAGGAACATCAAGAATCCCCGAGCGTACTGCTGTATGGCCTTGATGGTCTTGGGCGAAGTCCTCCTAAACTGCTCAGAAAACCAGGTGTACCTGACCCTACTTGATGATCTGTTTATCGGCGGGCGGGCTCCCAGCAGATAAATCCAAGCGGCCTCTCACTCACCCTTATCTGCATCGTAGGGAATAAGTCGGCCGGCCACGTCAAGGCCCGTCAGCATAGAGAAGTCATATGGGGTCATCGTCATGTCCCCAGTAGCTGAAAAATGGAACGAGTTGGTGGTGTCCCACCATCTCTCCACAAGTGCCCCCATGAGGGTCCTACTCGCCGGATGACGTGATAAGCCCGCGCAGAAAGGTCCAAATCCTGCCTCATCCATGATATGGAGAATAGTATCTGGGAGCTCCATATACCACTCCCTGGCAGTGATCGATCCATAACCCCGTGTGGAACGGGAAGATACCTGCGTCTAGAACAAATAGATGTATTCAGTTTCAAAATGAAAAGTATGAGCTGCGTGCAAAATTAAACCAAATACTGTGTTATGAACTGTGTGTTCAATATGCGCTGCGTACAAATGAAGTGAATGAGCTGTGTGTTCACAAATGAAAGTGTATGAGCTGTGTGTTCACAAATGAAAGTGTATGAGCTGCGTGTTCAAAGTGAAGTGAATGAGCTGTGTGTCGGAAAATGAGCTGTGTGCCCGAAAATGAGCTACGTGCCCAAAGAGTGAGCTGCGTGCCCGAAGAATGAGCTGCGTGCCCGGAAATGAGCTGTGTGCCCGGAAAGTGAGCTGTGTGCCCGGAAAGTGAGCTATGTGCTCAAAAATGAGCTGTGTGCCCGGAAAGTAAGTTGTTTGCCCGGAATATGAGCTGTGTGCCCGAAAATGAGTTGTGTGCCCGAAAAGTGAGCTGTGTGCCCGAAGAATGAGCTGTGCACCCGAAAATGTGCTGTGAGCCCGAAATAAACTGTGTGGTCAGGACGAACCGTGTGTTCAGAGTAAGTTGTGTGCTAAGTTAGCATCATATCCTAAATAAGTTGCATGCCAAATCAGTATTGTGTTATGTGCGAGCCGTGTGCCAGGATAAGCAGAAGTACTGTGCATATGAATGTGTTCAGAACGAGCAGATAAAATACATGGCGAAAACATGAAATGTGAAAGAAATGCAGAATGCATTGCAGAGAATGTAAAAGTGAAGCACGTATCTGTCACGACCCAAACCCGGCCCTATGGGTTTAGCACCGTAACCGGCCAGTAATCCGAGATTACCGAAGGCCTGCTTAACAGTAGTACAGTAAAACAGAGTACAGGGCCTGGCGGAAGCCAATACAGTAAATGAATAATGTCCATTGAGCTGTGACAGTCTGCATGCCAAAAAGATTTTTCATGCATTCACATATACAAACAGTACAGTCTATACAAAATTTACAGTCACACAGTACAGGGACCTAATCCCTTGATAACAGTACGGTTAGCAGCTAACAGTCTATACAGTAATCCAAACAGTATGGAGACAGACGGGGGGAAAACAAGACACCCCAGAGCCATAGCATGGCAACTCGGAACCTCGCAGTGAGGCACAAAGGCTGGCTTGACAAAACTGGAGTCTAACCCACGCTCCTAGCTCCGATCTGGTGGCTGAGCACCTACATATATATATATATAAACAGTGAGCTAAAGCCCAGTGAATAACATAATGCGTAAAGGGGTTATGAATGAAATGTCCTTACAGTAATGAAATCAGTTCATTAAACAATACTTCAGTCTTTCAGTCAGAACAGTTATTCAGTCATATGTGGTACATCCATTAGCATAGCAGTAAACAGTAGGTCTTAAAGACCGAACAGTAATGATGGCCATCAGTCAGTAAACAGTAGTGGTTCCACGAGGGAACCGACAGAGATCTCTGTAACAGTAACAGTAAACAGTAGGTGCTAAGGATGCCACAATACAGTTCAGAAGATAGGACATACATTCATTCAGTAAACAATATCAGTTCAGGAAACAGTTCAGTTCAGTATTCAGAAGATAATCATTTGAACATATCTTTACACAATTGTTACTCACAGAGTTTGGGCTACAGTATGCTAGAGCGTGCCTCCCCAGTCGCCAACCCTACACAGTTCACAGGTTAAACACACACTAAGCTACACAGTTGGGAAAGATAACAACTTAATCCCTAATGCCTCGGTGTGTTCTACATCTATATCCTCAACAAGATGTCTTAAACTAGGCCTAAAAATGCCTAGAATGGGATGAGGATGCAAAGATGCACATTTAAAAGCATTTTCAGAAAAACAGAGTCCCGCTCGAGCGCAAGTTTCCCCGCTCGAGCGGTCATGCAACAAAGGTACACGCTCGAGCGTAAACTTTCCCGCTCGAGCGTACTGTAAAAGTACTGGATGGGTGAAATCTCCGCTCGACGCCCGCTCGAGCTTGAGACATGACTTCGCTCGAGCGCCCAGTTCTCCGCTCGAGCGGACTGTAAAACAGTGCAGAAAGATGCTGGATGCTCGGATTCCACGCTCGAGCGGCATTTCCCCCGCTCGAGCGAAAGTGTAGAATCTGGAAATTCCAGATTGCACCTCCAAGCTCAAAACCAAATTGTTAACAACTCAAAACCGATCCTCTTGGGCTCATTTTCTGGAAAACGCTTATAAACACATGGAATAATATGATTCAAAGCTCAATTTTGAGAAATCAAGGCCCAAGGGTGGTTAATTCAAACCCAATTTCATGAACAATATGAACATGCAAACATGCATGTATTCAAATCATTTTGAAGTTCCAATTTGATGCTCTAAGGAGCCAATTGATCCAAAAACAAGTTGAAAACATGGACCATTACAAAATTATGAACATGCATGCACCATTTTACCATGAATTCAACTCAAAACTCATTAATTCAAACATGCATGCATGAAATGAAGCTATAATTCCACATTCTTGAACCAAATCATGACCTAGTTCTACAATGAAGTATGAATCATGCAAGAACTAGCTCAATAACCACAAGAAGAAGATGAGTTTCCTACCTTAGTCTTGTATTCAAGGTTTAGGAGTCTAAAGTAGCAATCTACCCTTCAAGTTCTTCAATTAGCAAGCAAAACTCAAGATGGAAGACAAGTTCTCTCACTCTCTCCCTCTCTTGGTCGGCTAGAGCAAGAAAAGGCTGAGGAAAATGTGTTATGTGGTCAAGTGTAAGGCTCAAATATGTTATATTGAGTGGGCCACTAAGGGTGGCAATTCGGTAATTAAGCCTAACTCTTTAATTAGCTTATTTAATCTAATTCAAGCATACCTAATCAGTTTTCAGATAAAAATACCATAAAATCACATTAATTATGAGGATCATAAAACATTAATCCATTCCCAGTTCGGCCGCCGATAAGGCCTTCAATTAGCAGTTTAAACACTAAAATACGAACAGATCAAATAATTAATCGAACAGATAGAATGCAATTCAAACAGATGTATTCATTCAATTCAGTTTCAATTTTGGTCAGGCAGTTCAGTACTTTTAATCAGTCCAATTATCAGTCATAATCAATTCAGTTTAACGATAATCGATGTTTATCGTAATTAATCAGTCATTAATCGGCAAACAATATGAGGGTTGTTACAGTATCTCTCGCGCCTAGTGAGATAGGTGAGACTCTGGCTCCCGTAGCAGTAGGTCCACGGGTGCTCGCCGCGCAAAGTCGGTAAAGTGATAGAAGGTGTTAGGAGGAAGAATGTGCTCCTCCGGGTGGTATGCTGTAGGATCAAATGGTCATATCCTCGGAGGCAATGGCATAATGTCTGGCTCGTCCTCGGCGTGTGAAGAACATCCGTCATGATGAAAGTGATCCGCCATACGAAGAAATCTGCAAAAATGAGCAAAATGAGCCAAAAATACAAAAAGTCAACAAAAGTCAACTCTCGAAAAGAGAAAAAGTCAACAAAAGTCAACGCCCGAGAAAAGGTGCCAAACTTCGAGACAAACATACCTCGAGTGTTGAAAATGGAAAAAGAAGCTTCAAAATCGAATTTTAATCGGTTCAAAACGAAGAGAATTGAAAGTTTTCGCGAAACAACTTCGCGTGGGGCGTTGGAAAATGCGTACAAAGTGTAGATCAGAGAGAGAAAAAGGTCTAGGGAGGGAGAGAAGTTGTTTTCGGCCTTAGAGGTGTGAGTAAAATTGATTTGGACTTGTATACTTAAAGGGCCGAACCTTAAAAGACAAAACTGCCCCAAATTATGTAAACTGGTCGGCCGACCAGTTTTTCTGGCTGGCCGACCACTTGGTGGTCAACAACTGGGCAGTGGCTGTTCTAGGTGGTCGGTGGCTCTCATGGGTGGTCTCCAAAGTCCCTTTGTTCTCCCTGTGTATTTTGGTGATGATTGGAGTCCTCGGCTCTCGAGAAAGTACAAGAAAAGTACACTTTTCGACACGAAATTGTCTCCGCGGGAACTTCAAATTCAACTCTTCGATGCGTGGCTCATCGTTACTCGTCAAGTGCAAGGTGTATACTTTTTGAGTACGTTGTGACCCCTCCGCAAGGTAAATCGGAGGTTCCAGTTAAATCGCTTGCGTTAAGACTTGTATTTCCTTATTCGGTATTTTGTTTCGAACATACTATTAAAGTTGCACTTCTCTCGCATTGTCATGCACCCTTTCCTCTCTTGCATCTGTTACGTACACTTAAGCACGTTGTTATGCACGTCTCATCGCATTGTTATGCACACCACTTCTTGCATTGTTATGCACACCACTCGTCGCATTGTTATGCACGTTTCTCTCATATTGTTAGGCACACTTTATTTGTCTTGTCATGCACATTTTGCTCGCATTGTTTTTGCACATTCTTTTTGCATTGTCACGCACCCACACTTTGCTTGCGTTGTCACGCACTTTTCACTTGCATTGCCATGCACGTCTCTAACGATATTGTACCTGTTGAGTTTCTTTCTTTTGCAGGCACGATATTGTATGTACGGTTCATTTGAAGCTAGTGCGACTAGACGAGCCGGACGGTATTGTATTCTCCGTGTGAGATGTAGCGAGAATTGCATAATTCTCCTACATTCTTTCTGCATGTAATGTAGTTCGATTTGTATTCGTTTGCCTAAACTGTCGTATTTATTGTGTATAATTGCTTCATTACAGCTTTCTTTGCATGATCATAAGTTATGTCTCCATTGTGCATGTCTTTTGCATTTTGCCCCTGCCTGCGGGCACGTCTCTGTGTTATCTCGCCTGTTTATCTAAGTCTTCGACCTTGTCAAAAATGAGTCGTCTCTAGGCTTTGACATTCACTCCCGTCACTTATGATTTTCGAGTTCTGTCAAAGAGGGGCAACTGTGGACACCCCATTTTTGACCGACCTTAAGACTCAGACGTCATCGATTGAGCCCTCGGTGATAGTGCGTGTTGTGCTCGTTCTGAGGTTTCGGAGTTTTGGCTGAGAGCCTTGCCTCCGGGCCTCGGAAATCTTTGTGCTTTGGCTCGGTTTGAGGACCAAGTCTTGTTTTCCCTTCCCGGAGGGAGGGAGTGGTCTTGTAGACCATCTCTCTGTGGTCGTAGACTACTTTTCGTGGTCGTAGGCCACTTTTCCTGTTTGGAGACTAGTTTTCGGTTTTCGGAGCCTTCGGCCGCGTGCCTTGTCTCGGGACTGCTTAACGTTCTCTGTTTGGCGTAGTTTTTGAACCACAACTTGTTTCGTTGGCCTAGAGGGCCACTGTGGTCCGGGAGACCACTTTTGTGGTCGTATACTATTTTTGGTGCTTAACAGCTGGGCTTGGAGGCTCCTGGCTGCGCGCTTTGCCTCCCGAACTCTCGTTTTGCATCCGTGTTGGTTTGTTTTTGGTACAAACCTTGTTTTCCTTGCTTGGAAGGTGGTACGAGGGTGGGAGACCAGTTTTTCCCCTTTGAGACCACTTTCCTTCCCGCCAGCCGATTTTCTGGTCAGGAAAACTGATTTTCTTGGTCTTTGGGCCATCTTTTCTAGTCTCCCACCCCACCATTGGTTTGCTTTCAGTGTAGAGACCACCATTTCCCCCTGCCGACCACTTTTTTTTTTGGGAGACCACTTAAAGTGGTCGGCAGCTCTCCCCCTGTTTTTGCAGACTGTGTGGATGCTAGCTGTGCCAGCTGGAGGGCACAGACTGTATCCTCCATACATATGGAGGGATTGCATCCAAGTTTTAGCTTCTCCAAGAAGCTTGAACCTTTGTTTTTCTATAAGAGAGGCTCTCCCTCTCCATGGCAGAGGTTCTGAAATTCCTAAGGCATAAGTATATATCTCTCTCTATATCTCTATATTTGGGGCCTAAAGAGTGGGTTGTTTTTCACTTTGTACCACAACCCTTATCCATACACCCCCACCATTGAACTGAGGTTCTTTGAGGACTTTTTGGAGGTTAAAAAAGTTCATTCTTGGCTGAGAAATCTGCTGGTTTTGCAGTGCTTCAAGGGTAACCTCTTTTTGCCCTTTTAAGCTTTATTTTGGTTGCTCTCTTGGTCTCATTTGCATGCTTATTTAGGCCTTGCTTTCAACTGGAAATTTTTTTGTATTTAAGTGTTTTTGATGTTTGTTTAAGGCCTCTTGGGTGTTGAGGGTTTTCTACCCTCTTGCATGCCTTGTTTGGCCTTGTTTTGTGCCATGGTTTAAGGCCTTTGAACTAGTCCTTGCTTGGCTTTCTAGCCACTGAAATCTAGTGGATTTTCAGTAGTAGGCATGTGGTTTTGAGGTCTCAAATCAGAGGGGGGTGATCCCCTCTCTTCTTGTTTTGTTTGCTTGTATTTTTGGTCTATCAAAGGAGCATGCATCTTCATACTTTCAAGGCTTGGTTCAGGCACTTTTTCATGACTTTTAGGGCCTGCCTTAGCTCTGTCTACGTCTGGTTTGGCCACATTGTGTTTGCTTCTTGTATGTATAGTGTATTCCCATTTGTGGCTCATCAAAGTAGCATGTCTTTCTAGCATGTATTGGCTCCATTTCAGTAGATTTTTGGCCATCATTTGACATGTCATGACTCTGTTTTTGGCTAGTTTGGTAGCCTTTTGCATGCGCCATATGGTTGTAGTGTAAATCTTGTTTACTAGCTTTGTATGCATGATGTTTTGGCTCATTATCCTAGTATATTTTGGCCATGCCCTAGCATGATTTTCTTCGTATTTTGGACTGTCTTAGCCCTGTTTTGAGGCTTCTTGGTCGAATGAGGCTTGTCTTGCATGCTTGTAGTGTAATAGCCTTGACTAGCTTGGAGTTTTGAGATCTCTTGCATGATTAACTTGAGGTATTTGCATGTTTTGGCATCACTGAGAATGATATTTCAGAGCTTGTAGGGCTGTTACACTTTCATATTTTCCGCTCTTTAAGTGTTCTTGAGGGTTGTGCTTTTGTGAGCCATTGCATGAGCCTCATTTTTGTGCCTTTCAAGCCATTATCCCAACTCATTTTTGCTACTGTTTTGGCTTGCATAGGGTCTGTTTGGGGTTAGTTTGGCCATTTGAGCATTATCTTGCATGCCTCTAGTGTAATACACTTCACTAGCTTTTGCGCTTGAGCCTTTCAACATGCATTACATGGGTTGTTGGCATTATTCTAAGTCATTTTGCATGCCATTTCAGTGCTGGAACGTATGCCATTGTACCCCATGTTTCATCCTTTCAATGCTTTTAGAGAGTTGTGTTTTGAGCCTTAAGCTTGGGCCGATATGCATGCATGTTTGTATAGCATTTTGAGTTTCTGTCTTAGCATGTATGGCCACTGATTTGGACATGGCTGAGGCCTATCCATTTTGGTTTAAGTCCATTGTGCATTGAGTATGCCATGTGGTTCATAGCATTGAGAATGCCATGTTGCATGATTGATTATTGCATTTGTGCACGCCATGTACATTGCTTAGCGTATGCTAGTTACCATGTGCATTATGTATACTAGTTGTCATGAGCATTGTGTATGCCATGTAGCTCATAGTATTGTGTATGCTAATATGTTAGTTGCATGCTTTCATGTTTGTCCCTTGCATCGTGTTCATATGCTTGTTTCATTGTATTGAATGTTTGCGTGCTTGAGTCGCATTGTGTATGCCATGCCATGTTATTTGTTGCATTGTGTTTGGAATATGAGTTTGTCCAAACACGGGAAACGAGGGATGTTTCATACTCGAAGTGATGAAACGTGCCTCAATTCTCGGTCGCCGACACTCTTGACTATACATGATGGAGTTTTAGGCTTTATGTGTTCGTGTGTGCATTCATTTCATATTGAGTTGTGCAATTTGGCTCCTCGACCATCATGTATCGAGGTGCGTGATTGGTGGCCCGAGGATCGAGAACCACAACCCTTTGAGCTTATGTAATGAGAGGGAGGGTGGTTGTGCATGCATGTGTTGCAAATACTTTGCCATGCCCCTTTCTTGCTCTTTGTTGCAGCAAATTGAAGTCTGGCAGTAGAAACTGGTCGGCCGACCAGATAAAGTGACTGGCCGACCAGTTTTTCTGGTTTTCAGCACAGAAAGTGGTCGGCAGGTGGTCTCCAATGCCAACAACTGGTCGGCAGCCCTCCTACAGATTCCCATGATGGAGTTTCAGCCTTCTGGAGCTTTTTGTAGTGTTCTGAGACCAGTTGCAAATAGAGGCAAATCGGGGCATCGCGATGGATTTTCGCACGAGGCGATCAGGCATGCATCCTTCGCCATCCAAGGCAGAGCTGAGGCAGCCTACTTCGTGTAGTTTACATGCTTATTTAATTGCTAACTTAGTTAATTTGTTAATTAGTTAGAGTTGTGTAATAATTAGTTGTAGCTTGTTATTCATTTTGTTGTGTAATAAATAGTTTAATTAGATTAATTAGATTAGTTAGATAGCTTAGTCTAGTATAGCTAGCTTAGCTTATTCATTTGGACCCTCCTTCGAGAGGGCACAATTTTGTAATAAGTGTGCGTGTGTGTGATGCATGTCATCCAACCCTTATTTCTTTCTCCCTTTTATTTACCAGCTTTCGATGGTTAGTTTAGGGCATATTTCAATTAGCATCCTTATGCTAGCATGTTTGCATTCATTCATTCGTATTGCATGCACCGGGCTCGGCGCATCATACTAACTGCATTGTATTTCAATTCCAAGTTGAATACATGTATCAATTGTTGCATTTCACATGCCATTCTAGAATAGCCGAGCCTATCTTAGTTGCATTCTTGCGTGTGTTGCATTAGCCATCTTAACATGAACTAGGATCTTGCATTGATTACTAATTAGTTTCTGTTTTGGCTCAGAGTGCTTGGTGAGTGTTTATGTTTTAGCATCCTTGCATGTGTGTGAGTGACTGCCATGATAGCATGCTTGCCATGAGGCTAATTGTTTATGTGATATAATTTCCTGAATGCCTGTGGGTGAAGGTTGGATCATTTGAATTGGGACAATTCATTGAAATCCGCATTTTAGCCTACTTGCGAGTAGCAAACTTTAAACAATTTTCCAAACACACGGATATGCAATGCTTTGTTCCAAATTAGGTGATCTAGTCTATACTTGTTTTGCTGTGCGCATCACATAGTAATTCTAGCTAATTAACCGGAATAAGAATGCATGTGTTTTCAAAAACAAGATATCATGTTTAGTACAGGCCGATCTTTGATCGGACGAGCGGGAGTGCTCATTAAATGACCTTCCCCAATCGTAACCAAGTTCCCGAGCTGAGGCAACTTTGGTGATGACGAACACGTGGCCTTAGGCACGAGTCAGGGTTTCCTAAATTTCCCAAAACAAAACATTTAGGTGGCGACTCTGTATCTGGCAAAGCAATCCATGTTTGACACTTATTTATAAAAATCAGTTTTCCAAAAACGATTTGCCGGATTTGGACTCTTTGGTGATTTATCAGCCTCGCATTGCACATTGTGAGATCAGATTAAGAACCGTGACATTGAGTCCGAACTGTAGTAAGCCCAATGAACAAAACGGGATTTTCCCAGGACGTTCGGGCAAGTCTACACTATGATGAACTATTGATATCACATAAGTCTTTTCTTTGGGCAAAACTTAGGTATATCTATTGTCCACTCGACAAGAATCACTTATGTAGGTCTAAAGTAATTTATGCAACTTTTCAGCTAGTCGGGTATTCAATTCTAATCTGTCAAATTACATAAGTTACATTATCCTACCCAGTTCATAATTATTTGAAAGTGACTCTCCTTTGTGCTAGTCTCAATTTCCTAATTATAACTGCAATTAAGAATATTATCGGCTTTAATGTCATCCTTTTAATAATTCTTTTATGTAGTTCTATATTCATAAGTTTTACAAATCTAGGCCACTTTGACAGTTGCTAAATTAGTAAACCCTATTAATACGGAACTAACCAACAATATTCTTTATTCATTAATTTGAATTATTTAATTATCATTAATTCAATCACTATTATGATTTCTAGAATTTGTTTTATGTGATTGCAATTACTAATATGATAATAATAATAACTGTAGATGAACATGAATATATATATATATATATATATATATATATATATATGTAATATGACAATCATGAAAATCTCATATAATGGTCAATAAGAATTACACCTAATATGAATTAGCCACTTCAATATTTAATATTCAATGTCATAAAATTATATCATGATATCAAATTTAAATCATGAAAATATATAAATATCAACAATAATAAGCAATAAGTGTATATAATCAGATGAGGTAAAATCCTAATTCTTTAATAGATCGAATGATTTAACAAATTGCCTATAATCTATGCACTTTGTCATAACGGCAGTAAATATAAATATTACACTCAATTTAGTGTCATATTATAATGATTATAAAAATTATTATTACTAAAATTAATTATAAATCGAAGCATGCATATTACACGTATACAAACAGATTGATGGCCATATGCTGCACAAAAGAATAAATTTAATTTTTTTTTTTTAAATATTCCACTTGGGTAGTCGTACATAGCTGATAGCACCACAGTTGGTTAGTGACAAGAGCTTGGATTTTTTCCACCTTATATATGGTTAACATCTATTGATTTGGAGATCTATTAATTCACAAAATATAAATGCCAATTAACTAAGATCATCATAGGCTACAGAATTAGCCGAGGAAAGAATTAACTCTTCTTTTGATAATAAAAACAGATGTACCGTTTTATAAATAATAATAATAATAATATTCATAAATATATTATTATTTCAAGGTGTATTGATTTACAAAACTAAGGCTCTGATACCACATGTAAGATTTAATAATACATGTAACCATAATAATAATGCGGAATTAAACTTTACAGGATCTTGAATTTAACACAACTCAAGAATAAAACGAACATACATTTGTCAGCCATTGAATTAGAGAAGTTGAGAACATACCTTTGTCAGCCATTGAATTAAAGAAGTTGAGAAAATACCCCTAATAGTTGAACATTGAATTATTGGCTCACCTTCTTCTCTCTGTCTCTCTTAATTAGGATGACTATAAAACTTAGAGTGATGGAAAAATATTTATCATATGAAAGGGGAGTCACCCATCCTTATATAGAGGAGAGAAGAGGGCCAGATAAACTCTTATCAGAAGAATTTCTATTTCATCAAGGTTTCCTTCTTATCTTAGAAGAGTGATTATATTAAAATTCTAATTACTGAACTTTATATATAATATTGGCTTTATCTAATTGTGGAGTCCAAATAAATTAAAACATGTAAATATATGTAGGCTATTGGGCCACACTAGAAAATAAATACAACAATAGTTTCTCTAAATTGCAAGGGAGACGGTCAATTTATCCTTTTTTTAATAAGAATACTACTAACAACCAATATTAGGTGTTCATTAAAAATGAAATACTACAAGAAAAAAAATTCTCAATAAAAATTGCAAATATTTATGGTGCTGATTTGGAGTTTACTCTAACAATCAAATTGTAAGGACAGGAAAAAATAGAAAAAAAAACTATGTTGCTCCATAAAAATTTCAAATATTTATGGTGCTAAAAAAAATCTCTATAACATCACTATATTTGAGTTATCAATATCAATGAGTCAATAAGTGTATTAGAAGTAAAATGGAGTGAGAATAACGACTCTCATAATTTTTTGAAAGAATATAAAAAAAGTGGATGGTAAAAAAATAATTCTGTGTACATGTTAATAAAATATTGAAAGATTCCATAATTAAATTCAATCACACATTATATTTGTTATATTTTTGTGTATAAATTAAAGAATTTCTTAAATAAATTCAATCACACGTCACCACAAATACAAGTTTCAATAAAATTAGATAGAATTCAAATCCCATCGAAAAATATATTTTTTAATATATTATAAATAAATAATTAATTAATTTAATAGCAAGACGGGCCGAGTTGGGTTGAAAGTATATAAATTCCAAGCCTAGTCCATTAATATTTTCGAGTTGAAAATGTTGGCCCAGTCAAACCCTATGGGTTAAAACAATATTCTCAAGCACTAGCAAAATAGGGCAGAGTCAGGCGAGTTGGGCTGGCCAGTAGGCCGATGTCCAACCCTACTTGCATCCTATCACAAAATCATTTGTACCTCACAAATTTTTATAATTTTTTTTTATCTGTCTCACTGTTTTGAAATTCCCTCTTAAATAATTGTTCTACGTAAGTATGATTGCATCAAGACTTTGCCGTAAGCTAAAGGGCCATACTAGCCTACTATACCTTCGTTTGGAATATGGGTTGGTTTTTTGACTTTTTGAGGGGCTAAAAAGTTTCGTTTGGGATGGACTTTTTGGTTTTTTTTTTTTTTACTTTTATGAGATAAAAAATGAAATGATTATAATTTGAATGCACTATAGGAAATTACACTTTTGGCGACTAAAAATAATTTAGTCGCCAAAAGTTGTGGAATTGGCAACCAAACATTATATTAGTCGGCAAAACTACAAGATTTAGCTACTATTTTTTTTAGTCAGGGTATATTTATTATTGCCGACTAAAAAAAAATGTAGTCGCTAAAAATGTCACAATTGATGACAAAAACAATTTTTAGTCGCTAAATATGCTACAATTGGCAATAAAACAAAAATTTTAGTCGCTGTATAGTTACTTTTGGCTACAAAAATTATTTAGTCGCCAAATGAAAAACCAAAATTTACTTTTTATCTTTGGCGACCAAAGGTTTGATAGCCAAAAATTTATTTTCAGCGACCAACTAATATTTTAGTAGTTGTATAGTTAGTTTTGACTACTAAAATTATTTAGTTGCTGAATGAAAAAAAAAATTTAATTTTTATCTTTGGCGACCAACAGTTTGGTCGCAAAAAATGTATTTTCAATGACTAAAAATTGTTTTAGTCGCTGTATAGTTAGTTTTGGCTACTAAAATTATTTAGTCGCCGAATGAAAAACAAAAAAATTATTTTTATATTTGGCGACTAAAGGTTTGGTAGCCAAAAATTTATTTTCCGCTACCAACTAATATTTTAGTCGCTATATAGTTAGTTTTGACTACTAAAATTATTTAGTCGCAGAATGAACAAAAAAATTTAATTTTTATCGTTGGCGACCGACAGTTTGGTTGCCAAAAATGTATTTTCAGCGACTAAAAATTATTTTAGTCGATGTATAATTAGTTTTGGCTACTAAATTATTTAGTCGCCGAATGAAAGACAAAAAAAAATTAATTTTTATCATTGGTGACCAATAAGGTTGGTCGCCAAACATTTATAGCTCAACGACTAAAAATATTTTTATTCGCTGAAAAACTAAAATATTTGGGGGACACATTTCAAATTTGAAATGGATTTATAAAATTAATCAGCAAATAAAATTTTTAGTCACGAATTGAAGGGATTTATATATTTTGTTTCCAAACCAAAGCCTAAACAAACCCACGCCTCTGTCTCTCATCAACGTCTCTTTTCGCCTCTGTCTCTCATCAACGTCTCTTTCCGTCTCCATCTCTATCTCCGCTGCTCGTTTCCCCTCTCTCTCTCACCGCCGCTCCACCAGCCATGGAATAGCTCTCCTCCGTCGAATGACTACCATAATTTTACTCAAAATCTTTGGTGACTACCTAATTTAGTAGCCAAATATTGATCTTCAGCGACCAAAAAACATTTAGTCGTTGTATACTAATTTTTGCCGACTAACGAAATTTAGTCGCCATGAAACTAACATAAATATTACTTTTAATCTTTCGTGACCAAAAAATTAGTCGCTAAAGATATATTTTCAGTGACTAAAAATATTTACTCGCCAAAGATACATAGTTTAGCTACTAAAAAAAAATCTAGTCGCCAAAGATAGCCACTTTATCTACAAAAGAAAAATGAGTTGGCAAACGTACAATCATCAGCTACCAAATATAGTTTAGTCGGTATTTCTCTTAACTCACAAGCCTTATGGGAGCTCCAACATCTCAATCCTAATTTCCTAATTTTTTGATTAAAAAAAGAAAAAAAACCTCAGCACTTATTGATGTTTGCCAAGACTTTTTGACTTCTCCTATGCACACCCTTTTCAATTTCTTCCATACCTATTTAATTATTTTAGAAATAATAATTGTCCCTTAATTTATGGATTTCAAATGGAAAGATAAATATTTCATAATCTCTCCATTCTAATTTCTCTCATCAATTTCCAAAAGAAAATATTAAAACTTACCTTCCTTTTCTCTTCCTCAAAAAATCAGATAATATTTTTCACGAGAATTGTGGGTATCTATCTATATCTTACATATTATATTATAACATAACCAAAAATAAATATCTATCAAAGTGATATATATCTATCTAAATTTTAAATCGCTTAATAGGGGAAATTATCAATTTTCAAGTCTTATTTAAAGAATGATCTGATTAGTCATTCCAACTTTGTAGGCACCGACGAAGGAGCTGACGGATTAGGCGGGGCAAGGTCTAAATTGTTGGGGGGTAATATCCTACCACTCTATAAATTTATTTATTTTTTACGTTTTTTTCCCCTGTGTGATTCACTTTCTCGGTTGTTGGTTTAGTTTTGGTTTTGGTTTTGGTTTTGGTTTTGGTTTCGGTTTTAGTGAGGTTTATGTGTTAATTACAGGTTTACATGGTAGAGAAGAATTATTGTTGATGATTGTTTTAATTGAAATATCTATGCCCATTCTGTGCCAATGATTTGGATCGGATTTTGTTTTTATCAATGAAAACTGTGAAATTGAAGTTAAAAAATGAGTATCGAATTTTTTTATTTTTTATTGTCATTTCGTTTTATAGAAAATATGAAAAATTATTGGGAATTCAAGATTGTACTATAACATTATAATTTTGTATAACTAGGTAAATTTAAAATTATTAAATATCATTATGTTTTTTATTTTTTTCCTCTTTCTATCATATTATATAATTACTGTTATTTGTTACTTTGTTATTCATAATTCAATTAATTGAAAATGAAAGCTTAGTATAATTTTTCATATATATTAATCAGGGTAAATTACATTGACACCCGCTGAGGTTTATATTTATTACAGTCCTCCCTTCACCTTTTGAAAATTACATCTCCCTCCCTGAGGTTTAAAGTTTCATTATAGATTCCCTCCTCGGCAATTTAATTTTTTTAAATACCAATTTTACCCTCACGAGTAAATTACAATGACACCTCTCACTTTTTAGAAATTGCAATTCCCTCCCTAAGGTTTAAAGTAGCATTACCAATTGCTCACTCGGTTAGTATTAGCTGGAAAAACAATTCATTGAAAAAAAAAATTAATTGGAAAAAAATTATTTGAAAAAAAAATTAACTGAAAAAAAAATTGTTAGTAAAATTTTTAAATTTCTGTTTAAAAACCAGCGTAAACTCATTTTTTGAATTTACGTTTTTTCTTCAAATTTATAAACTGAGACAAACATTTATAAACCAAAAAAATTATCAAACAAGTTTTTATGACAATTTTTAAAAATTTTGTAAATATAAATTGATAATTGAAAACGATATGGTTACCAAACGGGCTTAAGATGATAAAAATGTCGTAAAATTAATAAATAATTAAATAAGTTACCAGTGTAAGAAATCACTTATCAAAAGATTCTTAGGCTATGTATGGTTTGATTTTAATTTTTTTTAAAAAAATTAAAAATTAATTTGGTTAAGAAATAAAAAATAAAAAATAAATATCATTTTTATATAATTTTTATCTTTCGAGTGGTTAGAAATAATTTTTTACAAATTAAATTGGAACAGCCATATATATGTATATAACCTGTCCAAAAGTTAAAATGATAATTATTTTTTTCCCTTAAATGATAATTATTTTTTATTTTTTATTTCTTAACCAAATTAATTTTTAATTTTAAAAAAAAAATTCTAAAAATCAAACCATACATAGCCTAAGAATCTTTTGATAAGTCATTTCTTACTTTGGTAACTTATTTAATTATTTGTTAATTTTACGATATTTTTATCATCTAAGGCTTGTTTGGTAACTATTTCATTTTCAGTTTTCAATTTATATTTATAAAAATTAAAAAAACTGTCATAAAAATTTGTTTGATAATTTTTTTGGTTTATAAATTGTTGTCTCAGTTTATAAATTTGAGGAAAAAACGTAAATTCAAAAAATGAGTTTACGTTGGCTTTTAAAAAGAAATTTAAAAATTTTACTAACAAAATTTTTTTTTCAATTAGTTTTTTTTTTGAATTAATTTTTTTTTCAAATAATTTTTTTTTCCAATTAATTTTTTTCCCAATGAATATTTTTTCCAACTAATACTAACCGAGGGGGGCAATTGGTAATGCTACTTTAAACCTTAGGGAGGGGATTGTAATTTCTAAAATGTAAGGGATGTCAATGTAATTTACCCAGTGAGGGAAAAATTGGTAAATTAAATTGTTGAGGGGAAAATCTGTAATGAAACTTTAAACCTTAGGGAGGGAGATGTAATTTCCAAAAGGTAAGGGAAAAACTGTAATAAACATAAGCCTCAGAGGGTGTCAGTGTAATTTACCCTATTAATTAATATGTTACCGCTATGTTTGTATATAATAGCATATTATATAAGGATAATTTCCAAACATAATTTATGTTTTTTCTATGTAGTTAAAATAGTTCATCTTAAAATAGTTCATTTTTCCTAATCTTTTTTTTTACTTTTTAATTTTTTAAATTGAAACATCAGTTGTTTATATCCACAAAACAAAATTGATGAACACATATTCAAAAACTACATTTAATTTTTTAAACTAATAATTTAAAATGTTATAAACATAAAAATTAATTTATAAATTTCATGTATACGATAAGACAAAATATTAAATTAGTTTAACATATTTATAATGAATTTTTTTTTTGAATTTATAAAATCCCGTACATAGCACGAGTTATAATTAAAATTATTAATCTATAGCTACTAGGGGTGCTCGTGAATCGGTTTTGTGCGGTTTGCGGTTCGGTTTTGACCCGCCCGCATCTATGCGATTTGTGAAAAACTCAACCCGCAACCGCCATAGTGCGGTTTGCAGTTTGTGCGGATAGGGTTTGTAGATATGCGGGCAGTTGCGGGCGATTTTGCGGTTTACACTTTTTTCTTTAAAAATTAATTTTTGTGTTTTTTTTTTCCCATCGAATTTAGGCATCAGATTCATTTTATATATTTGTGATCATTTGACAACAATTTTCTGATGAGTTTACAAATAAAAATTGAATATTAATGCATTAAATGAAAGTACCCAAAACAAAGAGACCCTACACTAGCATTTTTGCCATGGAAAAAATGTATATCAATGCATTAAAGGTTGTACTCAATTAGAATTGTCAGTTCAGTAATCAATAATCAAACTAGAAGTTTCATCGACCACCAGAATGAAAATTTTAGTAGGAAAAAATGGATGAGTCACCAATGAAAATCATAAAAGAAACCAAATTTAGGACTTGATAATTCTACGGCATTAAGAAAGTTGAGAAATACTTAAAAATAAGGATCCTAGTGTTATAGAGAACATAATGGTGCTCATGTTAAAGTTACAAAGTTGGTATATAAATAATAATAATAATAAAAAAAATAATAATAACAATTAAAGTGCGGGCGGTTTTTGCAGGTTCCGGGTTTAACCCGCAACCCGCAAATTTGTCATATTTTAAACCGCATCCGCTCGCATTATGTTTGCAAAATCGCCTATTTATATGTGGGTTGGGCGGTTTGAGCGGTTCGGATAAACCGTTGCCCACCCCTAATAGCTACTAAAAGTAATTTAATTGGCATTTCTCTTACTTTTAGACCATCTCCAACGGTTCACTAAAGTTGACATCAAATTTAAAATTTGATGAAAAAGTTACTGTTTGGTGCTCCAACGGTTGCACCAAATCGATATCAAAATGAGATTTCACCAAACAATTCATTAAACTGAGGACAGAATACTGATTTCATCAAAAACTGTTTGTGACTGTTAGAGGGAGGAACCGGTCAACCAGCTGGTTGCCCGGCCGGTTGACCAACCGGTCGACCGAATTCCTTTGAAATAGGTAGGTTCAAATTGGTCAAAAAAAGATTCAAACAGATAAAAAAAAAATTATATTTTGCCTTACCGGTTGACCGGCCGATCAACCAACCAGCAAACATCTGAAATTGTTTGAATTGATGAATCTGAAATTGTGTTTATGGCAAGTCTTGTCAATTAAAAGGTGGAGGTTTTGGTTTACAAAAAGGTGGTCGAAGGGGCAGTTGAGGGTTTGACTTGTTTTCATTTTCTTGGAAGGAAGGGAAATGAAAAACACAGGGTTGTGCAGAACAAGATAGGAACATTTGGTAAGAAATTGAAATGTGATTCAGCACAGGATGATTGCAGCGTGTATTCATGACGGTTGGAGTTTCTCAAGAGAGAGATGACTGGGGGAAAATAAACTAACATATAGATAATATCATTTGGGCTTGCACTAAGAAATTATTCAGGGTATTCACATAGCGTTTAAAGCTGCAAAAAAAATCAAAAATATATTTACGCTTATCGGTCGACCCATCGGTCGACTCACCGGTTGACCCACGGGATTTGATACGGGATTTGATGAACCGTTGGAGCTAGTGATATCAGATTTGGTGAAACTAGTCATTTTTTACTTAGATTTGGTGAAAAAAGAAGTTCACCGTTGGAGATGCTCTTAGTGACTAATGTTTAGACGACAATTGTAATTTAATTTTTGGAGGTAAGATTTCAAAAATTAGAGGGATTCTAAATGAATTAGGCCCCGTTTGTTTTTAGAGGTAAAATGGAGGAGATTCATAGTGAGAGGATTAATAGTGAGGGAATTGTTAGTGAAAGGATTGATAGTGAGGGGATTAAAATTGTGTTTGTTTTGATGATAGTTGTTAGTGTAGGGATTATTAAATTATTTTTATATAAAATAAATATAAAACAATAAAACAAATAAAAAAATACAAAAACATTAAACATTAATGTTGTAAAAAAAATACCCAATATATAAAAAATTTTAAAAAATAAAAAATAAAAAAAAAATTCCAAAAAAAATAAAACAAATAAAATAATGATTTTTACTTAATAAAAAATATAAAAATTAAACATTAATATTAAAAAAAATACCCAACATATAAAAAATAAAAAATAAATAAATAAAAAATAAAAATTTCTAATCCAATACTATTTTTTTTTAGTAATACTAAGTTTTAGGCCCATTCAAATCTCCTTACAAAGGTTTATCTGAATTCATTCAGAACTCACTATTAATCCCCTTCTCATCTCGCCAAACAAACATAATTGGTCTCATCTCACTGTCAATATCAATCTCAATCCCCCTCTAATTCTCCAAACAAGCGTTACCTTAGGTCTCGTTTGGCAAGAGGCTATTTTAGTCAATTAGTCAAAAAGTTACTAAATTAACCAAAAAGCCAACAACCCATACTAAAAAGTCAAAGATTCTCTTTTCTCTCTACTTTTTGCACATCGTTTCGTAATTAGTCAAAAAGTCATCCCAAATATACAAATTTTTTTTACCTACCTTTTTAGCTAAACAGTCAAAAAATTACTAAATTAACCTGTTCCCAAACGAGGCCTTAGTGACTAAAATTTTGAGGTGGTCGGGAATGGAAGCATAATCCATTCATTGAATAAACCCACGATTATGTTTTATCTTCTCCCTCACGCCTCACGCCTTTGCCCTCCTCTCTGTTACTGGAGCACCACCGCGGTTAGACGAGCACACCGCAAGGGTTACACAAGCACAACCGTCGCTTTGTCTCGGGTAGGTATGCCCTCTATTTCGCCCTCTCTCTCTCTCTCTCCCTATCTATGTCTTCTTCCATTCACATATACCTTCACACCCAACCCCAAATCGACCCTGCCCCAAATCGATTTGATGCCATAGGAAAATTGTCCCTTCTCATAAAGATTTATGTGTATGTATGATATACATTTTGAAATTGTGCTCTCTAATGTTTGTGTTTTGAAGTTACATTTGTATGGCAGTCCACTTCATTTATTTGTCTGTTACATTTGAGGGTTCTGGGGTTCTGAAGTTTGTTTTGTTTAGGTATTGATGCTTTGCTTAACTAGTTAATATTTTATGGGTCCCTTCCCTTCCCTTCTAATTATTTTTTTCTTATATTAGGTTATTATGAGTCTCTAACTGATTTTTTTATGGCTTTCGAACTGTATTCTCCCGTTTTAGCATCCCTTTGGTTACTGAGAAAAGCTGAGAAAATGTGGAAATAAAATAGATAGAAGAAATTTTCGAGGATTACATTTCTTTTTGTATTTTTTCCGGAAAATGAATAACTCATCTCAATTAATCCACATTGTTGAATCTGGCTCTCTCGATTGTTCTGTTTTGTTCTTCTTTTAATCAAAATTTATAGATTGAGGTACTGATTGTATTGCCTTTTATTTCTGGATAAAGTTAAACATTTGGATGAAATTTGACATCTTCAACTCTGTTATTAATATGAAACCTGTCAATTTGTGGAGTTCTGATGAAATGTAAAATTAGCAGTGGATTAGATTATGTTATTCATCTGATGTTATACATGTATGTGTATATTTGTAAATATAATTGTACAAGATATGTTTCTGTATATATTCATATTCTTTAAGTTGGATTTGTTACCGCTTTTGTTGGCTGGTTGGGCTGTATGATGATAAATATGTTGATTAAGCACTTGTTAGTGGTATTAATAATTCTGTAATTTTTATTTTGTGTGTTTATTCATTTTCTCTAAGTTGTATTTGGTACCACTTTTGTTGAATGATTGGGCTGGAATGATAAAATATCTTAGATAAGCACTTTTCAATGGTATTAATAATTCTATTATTGATTGCCAAATCTGACCGTTGAGGCTCGAGGGTGACTGAATATTGACTTCTATGGGTTCTGATGTAATTATAGAGCAATGTATAAAATTATGTCACTAACAAGCACATGTTAGGCATATAAATAATTCTATTATTGGTTGCACAATTTTATCTTCAAGGAGGGTGGCTAATAGTTAAATATTGATTCATTGTTAAGGGATGTAAAGTATGAGTAGAATAATAGAGTGGGATCGTTTTCAGATTCTGTGGAATAAGTTGTTCTTGTTAACTAGTGTGCTATGAATATTGCTAAGTTCACTAAATTAATATTATTGATTTTCTTATCTTTTATTTTTTATCACTTTTGACAAGCTATTGACAATGAAGAATGATATTATGATGATTTTGGAGATGTGGGACATGTTAATTGGAGATGGTAGAGGGGCCGAGCTGTAATAAAATTAATATTATTCAGAGAGAAAACAATGCAAAAACAGCCCGATTTCTTTTTCTCAAGCACCAGATGTACTAGAGTCTTATGACTGTTCTTCCAAGTACTACCACGAAACATCAAGGAGACAACAATTCATAATATAACACAACTTAATAGAGAACCTCCTCCAATTTGAGTTTTGGGTTTCTTTCCAATTCATCACATTCTTCAACTGAACATTAGAAAAGCAAAAGTAGGTAAAGGAAATCACCCTAGTCAACTAGATCAACACAATTACCAATTTCTGATCATATCACTTTGGTTTCAAATCAGTTGTGTGATTTCAATTTGGGGGACGCTAAAATAGGTCAAAGTATTCAATTTCAATTTTAGTCCACTAATGGGTGTGTTTGGAGGACACTGTTGGATTGCCATAATGGAGATAAATTTCTCAAGTATTCCGGCAATAAATTGCCGGACACACGATACTCCTGGTTCAACATCACGACCCTAAGGGAATGTGAGAGAAGCTATGCTTGAACAACTGCTCTTGTACAGCTTACACAAATTTAGACGTAAGACGAGGTGGAAGTGGCTGCCTGCTTTGGTTTGATGAGTTGATTGATATGAGACAGTACAGTGAAAATGAGCAAGACATTTACATAAGGATGGCTTCCTCTGAGTTAGGTAAGAATTCATTCCAAACACCTAGTAGTATTGGTTTTACCAAGCACACCATCCCAGTAGCTTCCCCTGTTTTAATCACTTCTTTAATCATAATGTTGTAGCAATCTCCATCTAAAATACCAGACTTGTCCTTCTCCAATCAAACATGTGTACTCAATTGTGGAACATTACTGCACTGCTCAAGGAAGCTTCCACTTTTTAAGATATTTCAGTTTCAATTTCTGCACCCACTCATCAATGGTAAAACTAACACCATCAAAGTTTGCTGTGACCCAAAATGCTGCTTGGACCTTGATTGCATCAATTACCTCACTTCAATAAATTTCCTTATGACTAAATAAATATATAGCATCGTTCTTTGTTAACCATAGGCCACACAAAATAGCAGAAAATAAGGAATCCCAAATTCATCCTCTTATGGTTGGATTGGGCAAGTCACTTGTTATTCTGTGCATTTCATGACATCATGAAGCAGATGGTTTACTTTGATTATCTGTTTGTTTACACGATCGCATTCATATTACTTCTATTATTTGTACTTGAGATATCATTAAGCAAATGGGTGTGACTCATTTTTCTGTCTGTTGTTATGAAGACGTGTATTACTTGTATTTTCTACTATGATATGACATCATATGGCTATTCTATACAGTAATTGGATCGCTTGCATTTTGCATTGGTCTGTGATTAGATTCATGGACTTGTACTCCCTAACTTTGAACGGGATATTTTCAGTTTTTGATATGTTGGTGCTAGTGGTGGATTTGGTTTTTAATGAAAAAAACATGTTTTGATTTTATTTCTTTTTTTCATGTTTGAAATGCTTGTCCAAATAATTGTGTCAAACTCAATTCTCATGTCGTCTAGGGAAATGAAGAGGTTAAACACTTGAATGAGCAGAATGCATCCATGTGAAAGGATGACAAATATCTGTCTCTACAATGACCCAATTGGATGTTTCACGCTATTTGTGTGCATCCTAGGGATATAAAGGGTCCTTTTGCAGTTGAGGAAGGATCCACCCTCCCATATAAATATTTTTTAATCAAATATAAAAATATCAGAAAACTTAAAGAATTTCAAACTAAGAGATTTAAGTATATGTGACTTTATATTTTTGGATAAAATAAATATTTTCTAAATGAGAATGGTTTAACAAAGAGAAGGGTTTCAAATATTATTTGGTTTTTAATGTTCATTAGTTTTCATGTAGACATTTGTTTCAATTGTTTTTATTTGTGGAAAAAAAAAAAATTCCACGTAGCTTAAAAAAATTAGAAATGAAACTGACAACTAAACATTTACAAAAATAGACAACCAATGGCCAATAGCTGAACTAATAATCCATGTCTTATGAATTTCTAATTATTTGTTTCTTTCCACTGTCTTTGAGAACTAGATGAAATAACCTTACATTTTCTGAAAGCTAGATATTCGGTTTTCGAATCTTGAAACTTTACAGGGGTAGTAGAGGTCGACAAAGACCCTGTTTGGTAGAGCTGTGGGAAAGTGATTATAACTTATAGTCTAACAGCTTATAGTTTATAGCTGTGAACATGAGCTGATTTTTGACTTATAAATTAAGCTTCTCCTCCCCCACTCAAAGAATAAGTTGATTTTTGACTTACAAAAAGCTATAAGTTGTATTGTTAAGCTGAACCAAACACATCAAAATAGCTTAAATTAAGCTAAAAGCGGAAATAAGCTGAAAATAAGCCCTACTAAACAGGGCCAAAGTTTCACCCACTAATTAATCTAGATATGGGTTATGAATTATACTGTGTCTTCATGCACGGGCATACACTAGTATTAATTATATTTGACTTTTATTGTCATATGTTTTAATAATTTTAAATATGCCAAAATGTTGTCAATACTAATGATTAATTTTATTTGTACAGATCGTTTTTGGCGTGGAATTGCAGTGTACAACTTTTTTTGAGAAGTAAGAAAGATATTGTTTTTAGTCGGCAAATTAGTACTGTTCGTACATATTAGTTTTATGGCGTGGTACAGAAGACTGAATTTGACGTGGTACAGATCAATTTTTTATGCGGTGGTATAGATTACCTTTTGATGTGGTACAGATTACTTTTTTGGCATGGTATAGATTACCTTTTGGCGTGGTGCAAATTAGTTTTTGGTGGTAGAGATTAACAATTGGATATCAATTTTGTTTAATCCTATGTTATGTATGGAATTATATTTTTGAGATTGGATTATACTTGGTTTGTATGGAATTTTTATTGAAAATATTAATTTGATGTTAAATAAGATTTTTTTTTATGGTTGAAAGTGAAATGTGTGCATGTTGTGGAATAGTTGTTAATTTTATCAGTATATGGATAATTTTATTTATATACAGGGTACAGATTGTATTGATAATGGAATAAATACAGGTGGTTGAGAAATTAATTAAAAAAAAATTATAATTTTTTTGGCTACTAAATATTTTGGTAGCCAAGAATGCAAGCAAAGGTTTTTCATGACTAAATATTTAGTAGTAAAAAGAAACAAAAGACTTTTGGTGACCCAATAGTTAGTATCTAAAATAAATCAAGATGAGGGAAGAAACTTTTGCCAACTAAACATTTTAGTCATGAAAGAACATGGTATCCTTTGGCTACTAAAATGTTTGGTTGTAAATTACCATGAAATGAAAATATTTAATCTTTTGGTGACTAAAATGTTTTGTCGTGAAAACTAACAGCTTCTAAATATTTTGCTCGCTAAATGTATTATTATTAGTGACTAAAATTGTTAGTCGGGAAATGTATTATTATTAGCGACTAAAATGCTTTAGCGACTAAATATTTTAGTTGCTGAAGGAGAAATTCATTTTGATTTAATTATTTTTGACGACTAAATATTTGGTCGCCAAAACGTTATGTTTGGCGACTAAGTCCATTTTAGTGGCCAAGAACCTCAGCACTTATTAGCGACTAAAATGTTTTAGCAACTAAGTATTTTACTCGCTGAAAGAGAATTTTATTTTGATTTAATTACTTTTAACGACTAAATATTTGGTTGCCAAAACGCTATGTTTGGCGACTAAGTCTGTTTTAGTAGCCAAAGATAAGATTATTAGCGACAAAAATATTTTAGTGACTACATATTTTAGTCGTTGAAAGATAATTTCATTTTGATTTAATTACTTTTGACGACTAAATAATTGGTCTCCAAAACGTCATGTTTGGTGACTAAGTCCATTTTAGTAGCCAAAGATAAGATAATTAGCGACCAATGTAAATTTAGTCGCCGTTGACTATTGCTGACTAGGCTTTAGTGACTAATGGGGCGACGAATAACTTTAGTTGCCATTGACTTTTGCCGACTAAAAAACAATCTTTGGCGACTAAAAATTTGGTCGCCAAAAGTGTAATTTCTTGTAGTGATGTGACATTTTTCTTATTAATTTTTTAATTTATTTTGTCTTTTTGTGGCTAAAATAGCCAAAAAAAATTATCCCAAACATAGCCTATGTACGACAATTAATGTTTGACAATTAACAAATGATGATTAGTAAAGAAATATGAACAAGTATTATTTTAAGAGTACCAAATAATTTTCAGATGGCCTTGTTTGGGGTAACCTAATAAGTACACACTTTTTTTTATCTTTTTATCTTTTTTGGTTCACATCACTTTTCTACTTTTCTGCATATCTTTTTGTAAAAAGTCAAAAAGTAAGCCTCTAATGGACCAATTGCGTTATATAAACCGAATTTATACACAATGAATGCCAGTGGAATTTTTTTAAAAATAATTATATATTCATGAAAAAAATTCATAATTTTACTTACTAATATTCATTTAATCACTAATTTGATATTTCTCTATGAATTTATATGGAAACGGTAATTTATGATTGATTTACTTTTACTATGAAATTTATATAACTTACGGTGCTAATTTAAAAAATGACTTTAAATTATGGTATTCGTGTGCTCTTAAGAAATATCAAATTTTTATTATCTTTTATAATTTTTTTTGATTATGATTGATATTAATGAAATATATGACTATAATAACATAAAATGATAATTTATTATAAAATTATTATCGTTGTCACTTAAGAGGAGGGGGGTAAATGAAAATGATGATATAATGAAAAGTATAAAAATATGTAGAGGGTGAATAAAAATTACATAAATTTTAATGGGATCGACCAAATTTATTTAAATTTACGTGTCAATATATTAATTATATTATAAATACTCAAGATTATATAGAAGAATAAGTAAATTTTCAAAATTTAGGGTGAGGTCATATTATTTACAATGATCTTGTTTGGCGCAGTTTATTAAAACTAAAAATTGATAATCAAAGCTTAAAGTACTCTTCTCTTAACTTTTAGATAATCAATTTTCTTTGCCTAATAAGGTGTAAGCAACAAAACATTCTGGTTTAAACTCTCAAATTAAAATAAGTTATAAGTAATTTATTTAAGTTACAACAAACACCTCAATGTAGGTCTTCTTACAAGTAGGTCATGTTGTCTATTTCCCTTTTCACATCAGTGTACATTTGAAAAAATATTTTTAAATTAATGAGAAACTTCATAAACATTAAAAGGTAATTCATAATTCTTTTCATAAATTTGTAATTAATTTTTGAGGTTCCCACTAACATGTAAATTCCCCTATAAAGAATTGATCACAAGAATGGACTACTTAGAATTTTAAAATGTAAGATCTAAAAAATATTTTTAAATTAATGAGAAACTTTATAAACATTAAAAAGTAATTCATAATTTTTTTCATAAATTTGTAATTAATTTTTAAGGTTCCCCCTAATGTGTAAATTTCCCTATAAAGAATTGATCACAAGAATGGACTACTTGGAATTTTAAAATGTAAGATCTAAATTGGTCACATGAGGGCTTTTAACTTTTTTATGCAAGTTGGGTTCATGAACGTGCATGTTTTTATTTCTCCATTGTACAAAAAAATATTGAGTGTAATAATGATTTCATCTTACATGGTGTTATTGGCTTATAAAAAGCCACAAATACAATAAATGAACAAGTCTTGTCTTCTACTAACTCAGCAAGTCCCTATCTCAAATCAAGAATGCTCATTGGATGGTGAATTGTCACATGATATCACTGTGATATCAAATATTTACTCCCATTGTACCTGGGCTTTATTTATTTATTTATTTTGAAGTTTTACTAGGAGAAATGAAATGTTGGTGTAACAGTTTCCTTTTTATTTTTTGTAGTGATAATGATATCTTTTAGAATTCCTCATGCTCCCTCAACAAAAAAATAATAATAAATAAATAAAAATAAATAAAAAATCACACTGTTTTTCGTTACTATTATTATTATTTTCATTATTGATCAAAACAAAATGACTCTTATACACAAGTTGAAGTAAAATACATTTTGAAAATTGAAATTTTAAAGTCTAAGACATACTATAGTTTCTCCAAATTGCATGGGACACAGTACAATTTATCCTTTTTTTAATAAGGATGCTGCCAACAACCAATATTAGGCGTCCATTAAAAATAAAATAATACAAGAAAAAAAATTCTCAATAAAAATTACAAATATTTGTGGTGCTGATTTGGAGTTTATATTACAACATATAAGAGTTTTAGAAACTAAATTTTTTAGTTTCTAAAAGTGAAATTTTTGTTAGAAAAAACATTTAAGGACCAATTTTTATTGTCGTGAGGATAATCGCTAAAAGATCATCCCGAAAAGTAAAAAATAAGATTTTTAGTGACAAAATTTTGAAAATATCACTAATAAATATATTTTTATGGACAAAATGATTTGGTCTCAAAATGGTTTATTTTTTGAGACAAAAAATTTGATCCCAAAATGATAATAATTCATCACTAATGTCCAATTTTCGTTGCTAAAAATATAATTACTACTCTTTTCGCAATTAAAATATTTGATTTCTAAAAAATAATTGTCCCTAAATCAAATAATGCAAGAAGAAAAATTCTCAATAAAAATTGCAAATATTTATGGTGATGATTTGGAGTTTACTCCAACAACTAAATGATAAGGATAGAAAAAAAAAAAAAAAACCATGTTGTTCAATACAAGTTTCAAATATTTATGGCGCTCAAAAAACTAACAACCAAATGATAAGGACAAAAAAAAAACTATGTTGCTCAATAAAAATTTCAAATAATTATGGTGCTCAGAAAACAAACAACCAAATGAAAATAACTATGTTGCTCAATAAAAATTTCAAATATTTATGGGGCTCAGAAAACTAACAACCAAATGATAAGGACAGAAAATAACTATGTTGCTCAATAAAAAATTTCAAATATTTGTGGTGCTAAAAAAAAATCTCTATAAAATCTCTATATTCGAATTATCAATATCAATGAGTCAAATGAGTGTATTGAGAGTAAATTGGAGTGAGAATAGCGGCTCTCATAATTTTTTTGAAAGAATATCAAAAAAGTGAAGGGTAAAAAAATAATTGTGTGTATGTTAATAAAAAATTGAAAAATTCCATAATTAAATTCAATCAAACATTATATTTGTTAAATAAATATATTGATATCATTATAAATTGAAAATTTTTATGTATAAATTGAAAATTTTCTTAAATAAATTCGATCACACGTCACCACAAATGTGAGTTTCAGTAAAATCAGATAAAATTTAGATCCCAACAAAAAATATGATGAATGACAAATATGATTTGGAATATAAAACTAAAGACAAATATGAGTCGATAAAATGATTGACGATGTCTAATCAGTTTAATTTTTTACAACTATGTTATACTCAATATACCTTAAAAAGTGAAAGGTTCAGATAATTGAAACAAATCCCAACATAGGCTCCAATCACTACACAACAGTAAATATTATGTTTTTACAAAGCAGCCACACCAAATCGGGATAAAACTCACATCTCATTGTTATTCTATCTCCAAAAGAAAAGTTACGTCTCTGTTTTTGTTTGAGAATAGTAATTTTCAACACAATATTGGCTAAAATTATGCACCTTCACAAGAGATGCTACCTCTTTTTACACAGAGCTTAGCAAGAACAATATTAGCCGTTTATTGGCTAGGACTCACACCTCGTGAAGAAACTCTTATATTTGTTGTATTGGACAAGCCTCTTAGACCAAGTGGACCTGTTAACCCTTCGCTAGCATTGAGGAATGAGTTGTATTTATGATTTATCTAAAAACTAGTTTTTGCAAGTTCAGATCGAATACATATTTGCTACAGTTAAAAGATCTCAACTTCAGGGTGAATTGAGATTTTGGGCTATCCTGCCTATCTTTATTTTACATTTTAGAATATTTTTTCCTTGATTGTTGAAAAAACAAAGAGACTAAATTTGAAAGAAAATAAATTCATTAATAAAAATTCTATTCATATAAAATTTTGGATACATTACAATAAACTCTCTTAAACTACGACATATTTATATTTTATCCCATAAATTTTAAAACTCAACAATTAACCTTCTTAAAGTATTATCTTATTATAGTTAACTCTTTTTGTTAGGATTTTGTTAGAAATTGACAAAAAATCATACTATGTATAAAGTACATGACACAATTATTGAATTTTTAGAACAATAATATTCATTATTGATTGTTTTAAGATAATAATACTCTTATTTGGTAATTTTATTTGCACTTTGTCTCTCTTATATCTTAGTTGCAAAGTGCAAATAGGATCACCAGATAAAGACATTATTACCTTAAAATTTTAATAAATGTGTCATGTTCTTTATACATGATCTAATTTTATTCCTAACATAATCATAACAAAAAGTGTTAAATGTAATAAAATAATAAAGGTTAATTGTTAAGTTTTGAAGTTAAGAGGAGCAAAGTGTAGGGACTGGACTGTCTTCAGTCGACTATTTGACTAAACCATCCAGTTCGGCCCATTGAGCCTACTTTTGGTCCTCATTTCTCGATGATTCAAACCGTTCACATTTTAGAATTCGTTGAATACATCATCCCTACAAAAAATCAAGGTGATCGGGTAACGAAAACTATGTGTTCAAATCAATTAATTGTTTAATTTCTCACTGTCCATTTTTTTTCATACAAAACTAATCTGAACATGTGGTTTCCGTTATCCGATCGACTTATTTTTTTGCATAAATAACGTACTTGACGACCCTAAAATGTGAATAGTTTGGATTATCGAAATAGGGCCCACTTGAACCTAGTAGTACCTCTCAAGTTCAATTTGGGATTGGAGAGAAGCCAAGCCCCAAAATGTAAATGAGTTTAAAAGGATTTTCTATAATTTAACCTTAAAATTATTTAAAAAAATTGTTAAAAAGTTCAAGCTAACAATTGCTTAAGGTATTAGGTTCAGTGAATATTTTTTGTTAGTGAATGTTTTGGGAAATAATTTGATGAAAAGTCCTTTTGTTGTTTTTAAAGACATTTTGTTTCCAATTTTATCCTTTTAATTTTTATTAACAACTATCTGTTGAATTTTTAGCATCTATCCATCGTTTAGCATCTATGAATTTTTATTAACAACTATCTTGCTCCAAAATGAAGTCTTTTTGGGACAAAATTTCAAAAAAAAAAAAAAAAAAAAAAAAAAAAACACAAAACAAAACAAAACAAAACAAGAGAGAGGGGAAGAAAAAAAAACGGCACAAGCAGTCCACACACCGCGACCACACTCTCCAGCCTCTCTTCACCCACCGGTGCCACTCTTAAAGTGTTGTGATTTCTGGGCTTAAACTCAGCGTCTTATACTTTCCATAAACAAAAGAAATGATTAACCATTTTAAATTATATGGAATCGTCCCTTTCTTGTTTGATGATCTCACCTATTGAAACATACATTTGCAGCCAGGAAGTGTTGCTTCCCATAAGCATAAACATAGCGTCAGGCTCTCTTTGTTTTTGTGTGAATTATTAATTTCCAGAATTGGATTGAATATAACAAAGCAAGTTTCAAGTTGTGCATAAGTTGTCAAGTCTATTCCCCTTCCGTTGTTCCAATAAATTATAATAATTCACTTCCATCCCTATATATATATATATATATATATCTCATCTACAATACATACATACATATATAAATATATACATATATATTACAAATCACAGGCTAAAAAATCTGATAAAAAATGTGAATGTATATCTCTACAGATCATCAATTTCTGTATTATCACCAAAAAATCAAAGTTCATCACCAAAAAATCAAAGTTTATCAATTTCTGTGAATGTATATCTCAATTCAACACCAAAAAATCAAAATCTTGAATTCTTTCTAAGGTCTCTCTCTCTTCGACCACCACAACACCGCCGTCTCAAACCCATCCCACTCTACCTCCTTCTTCTTTCTCTTTTTCTTCTTCTTTTTCTGATTCGAGATGGTGGCTTGTCGTTGGTGGCGAGATCTAGATCACGAGAGAGAAAGAGAGAGAGAGAAGGGGGCTCGCAGCTATGGGGATGGTTGTCGGGGGGTTGGTAGTTTTAGAGAGAGAAAAGAGAAGGAAGAGAAAGAAGAAGAGGAAAGAAAAGTGGGCTGCAGCAGTGATAGCGGGGAGGTGGTGGCATTGTAGGTAAAGGGAGGGCGGAGGTCGCCGGCTATGGGTGTCACGGTGGTGTGGGCTACCTGTTGCTGCCTTCTACCTTCTTCCCCCTTCTGGCTCTGTTTTGTTTCTTTTTTAAAATTTTGTCCCAAAACGATGTCATTTGGGACACTGCAGGAAGCCCGATAGAAAAGGACAACAGAGGAGCCAGACTCTTAAAAGCCTTGTACTAACTAAATGCAATTGCGTTCCCTCCAAAAGTGACTTTCTTTTGCGTTACTTTTTAGTTGTAATAATAACCTCCGTGGGCACCATAATAAAATAACAGAAAATATTATGGCACATATCCACTTAATTACTAAAGAAGAAAATTATTCACAAAAAAAAAAATAAAAATAAAGAAGAAAATGACATAATTTTATATTTTTTGAGTTATAACTAAAAAAAATAAAAAATAAATATTATCAAAACTAAATACAATATGAGACATAACTAAAATAATGTCATAATTAAAAAAAAAAATTGATCATAACTAAATAAGAAAATTGATATAATTAGGGGTGCATATGATATACCCCTTCTAAGGGATGCATTGAACTTCCCTAAAATAAAATAAATTTCTTTTTGAAAAATTTATTTATAAATCTCATTTTGAGGAATGATGATCTATTTAGTCCTAAGAATTTTCTTATAAACCAATTACTCTCATTGATTTTGGAAAGATAGATTTAATGTATTATTCAAAAATTAGATTTACAGTTATACCTTTATTTCTATTATGTTTCCTTCTTTTATTCCTTTCTTTTTTTTTTCTTTTATGTTAGATAGAAAGGTAAGGTACACAATCTATGATAATCAAATTTGGAATGAATTTTGATGAGAATTTTTTTTATTTGGAAAACATTTTAAAGGAGTACAAAAAATGTATTAAAATATGAGATTCTTCAAATATTTTAAAAGGATGCGTGATTTTTCAAACATTTCAAAATGAGTACAAAAACTCTTTAGTATGGCTTAAACAAATGTATAATTTCAAATTATAACTCTAAAATGTAACACTCAAACGCAACACTCCAATGTAACTCTCTAAAAAAAAAATTTAATATACTTTTCTCAAACATAACACTTCGAAAAAACTTCTTAGTATACTTTTTTCAAGCATAACACTCTAATATAACATTTCAAAAAAATTCCTTAGTGTAACACTCTAATGTAACACATAAAAAAGCTCCTTAATGTAACATATAAAAAAAAAATAAATAAAAATTTAGCGTACTTTTCTTAAACGTATACTCTAATATAACACTCTAAAAAAATTCCTTAGTGTAACACTTTAATGTAATACACAAAAAAATTCCTTAATTTACTGTTTTTAAAAATAACACTCTAATGTAACACTAAAAAAAAAAGAATGTGAGATTTTTCACACTATTCCAAAAGGAGTATAAAAATTTCTTAGCAAATTTTAGGCAAATTTATAATTTCAAATTGTGAGTGCTACGTTTGGAAAAAGCATACTAAATTTTTTTTATTGTTTTTGTGTATTATATTGAAGTATATTACATTGGAGTGTTACGTGTAACGCCCTCAAAATAAACCCATTATATATATATATATATCATTGACATGCAATATTTAAAGAAAACAATTCATTAATTCATTCATCAGAGTATTACTAAATAAAAGCATTACATGTAATATCAAATTAAACGCCCTACGGGCTAACATCTTCCCAAGCCAACACTTGGACACAAAATATGAGTTCTAACTCAAATACAAGTAAAGCCCTAGGCTTGAATGTTTACATGTAATATCAACTAAATAAATAACAACTAAACTAAACAGAGTCTTCAACTCCAATTCCTTCCAAGCTAAGTCCTTGAAGGTAGCTTATCACCTGAACCTGAAAATGATGTTCCCATAAAGGGTGAGCCACAGCCCAGTAGAAAAATACTAAACCAAATATAAGTATTGGATAAAGCTATAGCATTCAATAGATGGTTAACCAAGATAATCAATTATAACTTAATACCGTCTCATGACACTAATGTCTATGACATGTTTGAATTTCCTTTATTATCAATATGGCTCAGAACCTGGCCAAACTTACAACAGTAAACTATATATCATATTCACATTACTTCCAATATCAACAACACAAATGAGACTCAGGCTCATATCAAAACACTTCATACTTCCCGCTTGATACACATTTTAGTGCTGTATCAATAACATGTAAAAACACTTCAATGTAATAAGCACACATAATAGTGATGCTAATGGAGTCCATCCCCTATCTCCTCCCAAACAAAATCCGGTTTAGAGGCCCATCCCCTATCTTCCCCTAAACCGTGGAGTACATCCCCTATCTCCTCCCAAACAATATGCATATGCGATGCTCAATCAATACATGCATTTTCTGTATTAATTCAATAGTCTAAATTTATGACTTAAACAAATTGATTAGTTTCAATTTTCCTAATCCACATGCAATGTCTACAACAAGCACGACTATCCTCCACCGATAGCCCAAAACAATTATTTCTAGACTGGAAATAAATATATCAACAATTCGATAGGCGAGTGATTTAAATTATCCAACTACACCATTTAATCAATGAATTTCATGAATTTAAATCAAATTCCCCAATTTCCTTAAAGTAATTATACAAATTAAGTCATTAATACAACTAGGGTTTTTCCCAAAATTACCAAAGTATCCCCAACATATCAAAATACCAAAGCTTAGAACAAAACTTATAGAATGGAGTAGGAAATCCCTACCTTGAAGTGAAGAACTCAAATGGAGATGATGACCAACGACCAACGTGCTCCAAATCCCAAGTTTCTCAGATTAAAACGAAGCCCTCAACCCACTCTAACTTTTTAATAAAGGACCAAGGTTAGATACTCACCCTAGGTAGATCAATTCTTAGAGAGAAGACAAGTTTAGAGAGAGAGAGAGAGAAAAAAACTGTCAAGGGGCGGTTTTTAAAAGTTAAGAAAGAAAAAGTAGGTCAAAAAGTGAAATCACGGACTGATGTAGTCGATTCCCCGCCCTGCTCAAGCGTGGAAAACCCCGCTCGAGCGTCAGACACAGACTCACGCTCGAGCGTGAAAAGAGACGCTCGAGCGTCGATTGCACACTTCTAGAAGTTTTGCAGGCGATGGTATCCGCCCGAGCGTCAAACTCTCCGCTCGAGCGGAAGGAAAAAAAAACAAGAGATCACGCTCGAGCGTAAAAACTACCGCTCGCGCGGACAAACTGCAGAGTAAAGTACTGGGAGATGGAAAATCACGCTCGAGCGTCAAAACTCCGCTCGAGCGGAGAAGCAACAACAAAGAGCCCGCTCGAGCGTTAAAAATTCCGCTCGAGCGTGAAGGCCAAAATCTGGGCATCACCTTTTGGTTTCAAAGTGCAACCAACCTGTTTTAAACCTGCCCATCACAACCCAAGACTCAAATACAAAGAGTAAAGGCTAAAAGTGATAATGATATAAAAACAAGTCCACGGAACTAAGTCCAGAATACAGTATGCAAAGGAAGGAAAAACCGGGATCGCTATATTACGTTTGGAATTACATTGATTGGCTTGTTATATTTGAAAAAAATATACTAAAGAGTTTTAGTGTTTTTGTGTGTGTTATATTGTAATATGTTACATTAGAGAGTTACGTTTGAAATTACATTTATTAGAGTGTTATTTTGGAAAAAGTACACTAATAAATTTTTTTTGGGTATTATATTGGAGTTTTACGTTTGGAAAAAGTACACTAAGAATTTTTCTGAGTGTTATGTTTGAAAAAAGTACACTAAAGAGTTTTTTTTTTTTTTTTTTAATTACATTGGAGTGTTACGTTTGGAAAAAAAAAACATTAAAGAGTTTTTTTTTTTTTTTTTGTGTTACACTGAAGTATTATGTTTAGAAAAAATACACTAAAGAATTTTTTTTTAGTGTTACGTTTTTACGTTTAAGAAAAGTACACCACTAAATTTTTTAGTGTATTACACTAAAGTGTTACGTTATTGGAGCGTTATATTAAAGTGTTACGTTATTCCATAAGGCGGGAAAATCCAAAACTTCTATGGTACGAATTGCCCAAATGTGTAACTTACATTTAGAGGAACCCACTTTTATTCCTAAAAAATTAAACTCAAACATGTAAAATGACTACCATTTTGTGTAATTTTTACTTTAACCTCTGGGTTCATCAGAAAAAAATGAAGAATTAAACAGTTTACAATATCACATTTTAAGATTTATTAGTGCTTCACCCTTTCCATTTTACTATTTAGGTTTTTTTTTTTTTTTTTTTTTTTGAATAGTCTTCCCTCTTTATAGAAATGAACCACAATTATGATTTTAAAAATAAATCATCAATTTTTTAAAATAAAAATAATAAAATAATGTAATTATAATTATCAGACGTATGTTTATAAATATTAGAATGAAACTGAAAATACAGTAAATTAGCAAGAAAAATTTGATGTCCACGTGAAGGGCTGTATGACAAAAATGATTAACTGGTCAACAGACTCACTTACCTGAAAAAATAAACATAAAAGAGAGACACCAGCAGATTCTAAGTCAAAATGTATCTTAACCAAAGCTATTAATAAGATGAACAGAATTTTCGAAATTTTACCTTCGCAATCCGAACAGGAGAAAACCGAATAGAAACTTCAACTGCTTGTGGAATGTTTATCTGAGAATTTTTACAAATATATTCCTAATCCGAGCTCTTTTGGATCTGTTCTCACCATCCATGGAGGCCTGCGGAAAGGAAAAATTATGTAAAACTATATATATGAATGGTATGACAGAAAAATGTTTTTATCTGAAGCAAAAGTTATTACTTGTTCATTACAAAATTAATCGTTCCCTGTGCAGCTCGTTTTAAAAGAGCTTCCCTCGCCTCAATTGCAATTCCTTCAGGCTGCATGGCGAATGTATTATAGAATTAAAAGGCACGGTAAAAGAAAATCTGCAACCTAAATAATTTGGTAGCTGAACAAATATATGGAAGGGATTAAAAAAAAAAAAAAAACCTTAAAAAATCAAAATTTGAAATAAAAAACTTGGGCAGTTATATAGGGGTAATTTGGAAATGAAAAAATCCGTGACATAGTTTTGCCAAGTAAATTATGTGTTTTATGTAATAGAGTATGTTAGGTCTCTTGATTGTCAAATCCAGATACAAAACCTTGTGTTGTTATAGTTGTTTATTTTCTGTGTTTTTGTTCTTCCCGCTCGAGCGGGGACATTGACGCTCGAGCGGAGTTTGTGGTCTCTCAGTATTTTGACAGGTCTGTAAAAGTACTGGAGTGTGTGATTTTGCGCTCGAGCGGGTTATGAAGTGCTCGAGCGGACCACTGTGTTACCACACGCGTATTTTGTTGAAGCCGCTCGAGCGGGATGTTGGGCGCTCGAACGGAGATCACGGATTCAGGATTCCTATTTATATCTGTTAGGTTGTTTTTAGGATTACTTTTTTCCTAGATCTTATTCAAGAGTCCTAGGGTTTTGTTGGAGGTTTTCTTCTGAAGTTTTGATGAGTTTTTCCTTGATGTTTTGAGAAGAGTTCTTCACTCATGGTCTAAAATACATACATCAAGGAGTTGGCTACTTTAACTTCAAGAGAGAGTTCTCTTCGGTGGATTCCGAAGATTCAAGCGTATAGTTTCAAAAGGCGTTTGATTCTATACGTAAGTGAGGTTGTAGAATCAACTTCAGAATTGATTAGTTCCGAGACGAAGTCGTGGAGAAAGAGTTACAGAAGATTCGAAGACAAATTGACTGAGTTGGGTAATTTGTATGATATCTTTGTAATCTTTTTTACTTCAGTAGTGGATTGATTAGTGGCGTTTCGCCCGTGGTTTTTTAATCACAGTTGGAGGTGTCCAATTGTGGTTTTTTCCACGTAAAAATCGTTTGTGTCGATTTATTAATTATTCTGAAAAACAAACAATCTAAATCACTTTCGTAAGTGCTTGTTGATTTAGATTGTGTGTTTTGGATTTCTGGGATTTGGAATATTTTAATCTTGATCTAATCACGAATCACTTAGGATTTTCAATTGGTATCAGAGCAGGTCACTCTTTTTTTAAAAAAATATAGGAGTGTGATTTTGTGTGACTAGTGATATGGATTCTATTCGTGAAGGTAACTCGACCCATAGACCGCCCTTACTCGATGGTACAAACTATTCTTATTGGAAAGCTCGTATGAGAGCATTTTTAAAATCCATCGATGAGAAAGTTTGGCACAGCGTAATCTATGGGTGGAGTGAACCTACTGTCATCATTGATGGTGTTAATATTCCTAAACCCCTTGATAAATGGGACACGACTGATTACCAAAACTCGAGTTGGAACAGTAAGGCTCTCAATTCCCTGTTTTGCTCCGTCACACCTGAAGAATTTCGTCGCATCTGCATGTGTGAGGTAGCAAAAGAGGCTTGGGACATTCTAGAAACGATTCACGAAGGTACTACTTCTGTCAAAAGGTCAAAACTTCAACGTCTCACATCCTCCTTTGAAACCCTTTTTATGTGCGATGAGGAGACGTTTGATGATTTCTATGCAAAAGTTAGTGATATCGTGAATTCCTGTTTCACACTCGGGGAAAAAATCCCGGAAGCTAAAATTGTTGGAAAAATTTTGAGGTCTTTACCTGAGAGGTTCCAACCAAAAGTGACAGCCATTGAGGAGGCTCAGGATGTTGATACCCTCAAGCTTGATCAATTGGTTGGAAACTTGCAAACTTATGAAGCCCACCAGATTTCAAAGAAAAAACAAAAAGAAAGTATGGCTTTCACTAGTGCTCATGAGTCTGCAAAAACTCCGGAGGTTGAATTTGATTTAGAGTCTGAAATGACGGCTATGTTTACTAAACAATTTAAAAAAATTTTGAAGAAAAAGAAGCCTAATTTCAGAGACCCTATTTCTAAAGACAAGAGTAATGAAAAACCCAAAACTTTTCCACCAAAACTTGCTCCAAAAATTGAAAAGAAGATTGTAAAGGGGCAAGGGGTCAAGTGCTATGAATGTCAAGGGTTGGTCACATTGCCCTTGAATGCCCTTCGAAAAAGAATCGAAAGAAAGTCTACACTGTAACTTGGGATGATGAAAGCGGGTCGGAGCAAGAACCCGAAGAACCTGAATCTGGAGAAGACGGGGATAGTGTTTTCATGGCATTTTGGTCTACTTTCACACAACCTCCTCCAAAGCCAGCAGAGTTAGCTCGTGGTCAGAACTTGCATCTTGCTCCCACCTTTGACGGGAGTAACTACCTATTTTGGAAGATCAGAATGAGGGCTTTTCTGAGAGCCTTTGATCCAGAAGGCTGGTAGGCCATTGAAGAAGATACAGAAAGGGCTGACAATCCGAGCAATCTGAGAGCCCTTATCACTATTCGTAGAGCAATTTCTGCTGAAGAACAGCAACGGGTTGTTCGTTGCACAAAGGCTAAAGAGGCATGGGAAATTTTGAGCCAATTCCATGAAGGAGGAAATTCACATTTACCACCATCCAGCAATTTTTCAGTCTTAGTTGCTAGATTGGAAGAGGCAAAGGAGAATGAAGAGCAAAAAGAGGATGATAAAACATCTGATGAAAATGATGAGATCAATGGCGATGAACTACAACAAGCTTACGAAAAGCTATACGAGGAATCTCTGAATTTATCCAAAACCAACGACAAACTCTCTCTCAAGCTCAAAACATGTGAGAGTGAGAATGTCAGGCTGAAAGGAGAACTTGTAGCAGCAAAGCAGAATATCGTCAAGATCTCGAGTGACAGGCAAGACTTATGTGGAAAATTACTATCCTGTGAAACTGAAAAGAATGAACTTCTGAAGGTGTATTCCACATATGAAGAAAAGCTTGAAAGTCTTGAGCTGTCGCAAGCCAGATTGGAAGAGATAGTCTGTCAAAAGGATGAAGAGCTCCGTGTTGCTAGAGCCACTATTGCCATGTGGAACAAAGGTTCCAAATCTTTAGAAGACATCCTCGGGTCTCAACAAATGGGTTGCGATAAAAGCGGGTTAGGCTATGGTGCAACAGCTCACAAGGGACAGGCCTCTACTTCACATGACAAGAAGACTCAAGCAAAGGGAAAATTGAAGGTAGACCAGGCTGATCTCTCTCTTCATCTACCTAAAGCTGGTAAGATCAACAAAAAGGAGGTAAAACCGGTTTTTATTTGTCATCACTGTGGTAGGTATGGCCACATTCGCCCTTATTGCTATGAATTGCTTGGTAAGGTGTCTCAAAAGGGTAGAAATTCAAATACTTTTTGGGCTAGGAGACAACCTTACATGTCTAGGCGGAATACCAAGACTAAAAAGATTTGGGTGAGAAAAGATGATTTGACTTGTTTAGTTGTTCACACTGCTCTAAAACCACGTGATTCACACATGTGGCATCTTGATAGTGGGTGTTCTCGTCATATGTCCGGTAACAAATCCTACTTCACCTCCCTTGAAAAATATGAAGGAGGAATTGTTACCTTTGGAGATGGCGGCACTTCGAGAGTCATTGGTAAGGGCTCTATAAGTGTTGCTGGTCTTCCCAAGCTAGATAATGTTTTACTAGTTGATGGTCTTAAAGCAAATTTTTTGAGCATTAGTCAAATGTGTGATTCCCATCATGAAGTATTGTTTTCAAAAAATAAATGTGAAATTTTGGATAAAAAGGGAAATACTGTCTTACATGGGGTTCGCACATCTGATAACTGCTATGGGATTGTTACTACTAATGATCTCACTTGTCACTCTGCCATCATTAGTAACATTGACTTGTGGCATCAAAGATGAGGTCACATGAATTTCAAAGACCTAACTAAGATAGCCAACAAAGAGCTTGTGAGAGGAGTACCTAAATTGGGTAAGAATTTGAGCCATGTGTGTGGACCATGTCAACTTGGAAAGCAAACCCGTGCCCATCATAAAAAGGTGAACAGCTTTACAACCAAACGTCCTCTTGAATTGGTTCACATGGATTTAATGGGTCCTACTCGCACTGAAAGCATCGGAGGTAAAAGATACATTTTTTAAACTGTTGATGATTTTACTCGATTTTCATGGGTAAATTTTTTAAGGGAAAAATCTGATACGTTTGATGCTTTCCAGGCCTTAGTCTTTAAAATCCAAAATGAACAGGGTGTTTCCATTGGGCGTATCATAAGAATCCGAACTGATCATGGTCGTGAGTTTGAAAATAGTTCGTTTTCAGATTTTTGTGATATGCATGGAATCAAGCATGAATTTTCTGCTCCTATTACTCCACAACAAAATGGAGTTGTTGAGAGGAAGAACAGGGTTGTTCAAGAAATGGCTAGGGTCATGCTCCTTAGTAAGAAACTTCCTCCTAAGTTTTGGGCTGAAGCCTTAAATACTGCTGTTTATGTCATAAATCACGTGTATTTAAGGCCCGGCACTTTACAAACTCCATATGAATTGTGGAAGGGTTTGAAACCTAATGTAAAATACTTCAAAACTTTTGGGAGTAAGTGTTACATCTTCAAAGATAGAGAGCCTTTGGGCAAATTTGACTCCCGAAGTGATGAAGGTATTTTTCTAGGGTATTCAACCACTAGTAGGGCTTTTAGAGTCTATAACCTGCGAACTTCATCTTTAATGGAATCTATCAATGTGGTTATAGATGGCACAGGTGCACCTACTCCAGCAACAAATGAGGATGATAATGATGAATCTCCAATCTTGGATACGGAATCACAAAATCAAGGAGAAGGTGCGGACCCATCACAAGAAATGGTTACAGAACCATCCTCACAGGTAAGGTCAAGTTGAAAGAGTGCTCCAAGGGACATCACTCCTGTTGCTCCTGTCACCACAAGTCCTGAGCTTAAACCATCAGCCAGGGTGAAACTGAATCATCCAGCTCAACAGGTGATTGGAAATGTCTCGGATCGAATGAAAACCCGAAGACAGATTCGGGATGAGGTATCACATATGTGTTATGTTTCATTAATTGAACCTAAGAATTTTAAAGAGGCCTTGCTAGATGATAGTTGGGTCAATGCTATGCATGAAGAGTTAGGTCAATTTGAACGTAACAAAGTTTGGACTCTAGTTCCTAGACCTAGAGACATGAATGTGATAGGTACCAAGTGGATCTTTAAAAATAAATCTGATGAGAATGGTACAGTTGTTAGGAATAAAGCAAGGTTGGTTGCTCAAGGCTACACACAAGTAGAGGGTGTTGACTATGATGAGACGTTTGCCCCAGTTGCACGTCTTGAATCTATTCGTATTTTGCTTGGTGTTGCTTGTTTTCTTGGCTTTAAATTGTTTCAAATGGATGTGAAAAGTTCCTTTCTGAATGGGTACTTGAGAGAAGAGGCTTATGTTGAGCAACCAAAAGGGTTTGAGGACCCTAAATGTCCTAATCATGTCTACAAGTTAGACAAGGCTTTGTATGGATTGAAACAAGTCCCTCGAGCTTAGTATGATAGACTTACTACCTTTCTTCTTGATAATGATTTTCAAAGGGGTAGTGTGGATAAGACTTTATTTGTGAAACATACTAAGTCTCATATTCTTGTTGCTCAGATTTATATTGATGATATTGTGTTTGGATCCACTGCTGAACATCTTGTGAAATATTTTTCGGATTGCATGACACATGAATTTGAGATAAGCATGATGGGAGAGTTGTCTTACTTTTTGGGTCTTCAAATTAAACAGTCTCCTTCAGGTATATTTGTGTCTCAGTCTAAGTATGCCAAAAATCTTGTGTCTAAGTTTGGTCTTGAGTCTGCCAAACATGCACGCACTCCCATGAGCACCAGTCTTCACCTCTCCAAAGATTCCTCTGGTATTGATGTTGATCCTACCCTTTATAGGAGTATGATAGGGAGTCTTTTGTACCTCACAGCCAGTCGTCCTGATATTGCTTTCAGTGTAGGTGTCTGTGCCCGTTACCAAGCTAGTCCTAAAGAGTCTCATCTTCTTGCTGTCAAACGCATCATTAAATATGTTAATGGGACTTTGGGGTATGGGGTTTGGTTTTCCACTGATACTACAACTGAAATTACTGGTTTTTCTGATGCCGACTGGGCAGGGTGTGCTGATGATAGAAAAAGTACATCCGGGGGGTGTTTTTACCTTGGGAATAATCTGGTTTCCTGGCATAGTAAAAAGCAAAATGCCATCTCTCTTTCGACTGCTGAGGCTGAGTACATTGCTGCAGGGAGTTGTTGTGCACAAATGTTGTGGATGAAGCAAATGCTTCATGACTATGGGATAGAACAGAACACTCTTACTCTTTTCTGTGATAACACAAGTGCCATAAACATTTCAAAAAATCCTGTCCAACACTCTCGCACCAAACACATTGACATTCATCATCATTTTATTCGAGAGTTAGTGGAAGAGGGCCTTGTTGTTCTTGAGCATATTCCCACTGAGCATCAAAAAGCTGATATTTTTACAAAACCCCTTGATCTTCTTCGGTTTGAGTTCCTTAGAAAGACCTTGGGTGTCATGCTCGATCACTAGAGTGTTACTTGTTACTTGAGTAGGTGTAAGTGTTTTGCCTCATGTATGCTTGGATGTCATAATCTCATTGTCATTGATATCTGTTGTACTTGCATCCAACTTTATATGTACACTACTCATGCTGCTTACAAGATCTCATTGGTCATTGGTCATAGCTCATTTTGAATGCCCATGCTCATTAACCTCATGATCTCATTCTGTACACATCCTTGAGATTAATTGTTGCAGGGGTTTCCTCACATGTGATCAAAGTTCTCTATGGACCACTAACAGTGTTTCTTATACTTTTACAGTGGAATTGACCGATACTAGCATATCATGGGTGATGTTGAGTCTCTTAACCATCTACCATCTGTTTTCACTTCCACGGTTTCTCCCTCAGTTCCTTGAAGTCCGGGCATTAGGAAAAGGCTACCTCAGAGGCACCAACCAGGCCATCCTTTATGATTTCATTCTTCTCTGGTTTGGTTTCCATACTCTTGAGAGTGAAAGCCACCAGTGAGTGCCCACAAGAAAGAAAATGTTAAAAAAAAAAAAAGGGACTCATTGATTGAGGGGGAGTCTCCGTATTTACTCAACAAATACCCCGTGATTCCTAGTGGTTTGACTTTTCTCTGTATTGTTGAGTTACTCTTGATGGAGGTCCAGCCATCCGATCACTACTAGGATTAACTCTAGCTCAGTGACTTCTCATGGATTGCACACACACACATTTTTTTGTGAGCTCTCATGTTGGATTTTGAGTTGTACATTCTCATGTAGCTTATGATCATTGATTATCTTTTATCTGCTTTGCTCATGATGTTCAGTGTCATCTTTTTAACAACTGCAAGTTTCCAGACTTCATGAATTGCGGATTATCTCATCTTAGTATTCAATTCTGGCTGAATGTGCTCATCTACTTTTGTTTCGGGTCTCACCTCTTGTTATTGAGTATTTTGTTTTTATTTATAAAAAAAAAAAAAAAACCCGCTCGAGCGGAACTTTGTACACTCGAGCGTATTTTTTCGTCTTGCAGTAGTTTGCTCTTTGCCTTACAGTTCTGAGAGAGGTATTTTTGCGCTCGAGCGGCCTTATTCGAGCTCGAGCGGGTGCCAGCTTGCTTTGAATCACGCTCGAGCGTTCATTCCTACGCTCGAGCGGACCGATTTTATATAAAACTCCCTCCCTCGACTCTTCAGGTCATTTTTTCTCCCTCCTCTTCAGATTTCTCAGACCTAGGGTTTGGCTCGTGGGCTTTGCGTGGTCGATTTCACCTTTCTTCCTCCTCTTCCTTACTGATTTCTCCTTTGGTAAGTTTCACCCTCTCTTCTCCTCTGTTTTGTCTTTATTTCGGCTTTTTTGGGGATTGTATTTCGGGTTTTTGGGTTTTTTGTGTTTCATTTTTTTTCCCTTTCTCTCACACACTCTTTCACTACATGGTCTTGTCTTCCTCATGTTGCATTTCATGTTTGTGTGTATGAAATCAGTGTTGTCCATTCACCCTAGGGTTGTGAGTTCCACATGCTTGAGGTTTTTTTTTTGTGTTTATGCTACCTGTTTGAGCCCCTGTTTTGACCACAAGATGAAGAAGTGTTGCCATATAGCGATCCCGGTTGTTCCTTTACTGTTCTGTTGAATTCTGGACTCGGTTCCGCGAAGTGGTAGTGGTATCTACCTTGTTGTTGTCCTTTAATTCCCTTTGATTGAGTTTTAGGATGTTTTGAGGAAGGTTGTTACAGGTTGGTTAGGCCTTGGTTTCAAATTCCTTGTTGTTAAGTTTTTAGGCGGTCCGCTCGAGCGGGTCTTCTTGCGCTCGAGCGGAGATTGCAAACTTCCAGTATTTTCGTGTTCCTGTAGAACTTCTGCAGGTGTGATTTTTACGCTCGAGCGGGTTTGTTTACGCTCGAGCGGTGGCGCTCGAGCGGGTCGGTTGGCGCTCGAGCAGATAGTACTTTCTGGGTGTAAGTTCTGGGAGGTGGAAATCTGCGCTCGAGCGGGCTGGTTTTCGCGCTCGAGCGGAAGTGCTTTATTCTTGTGTCTTCGCGCTCGAGCGGGCCTTATTGCGCTCGAGCGTGTCCAGAGTTTTGTTCTTGGCGCTCGAGCGTCGTGTTCTCGCTCGAGCGGGTCATACGTATATGAGTTATCCGCTGGGTGATTTTAAATCACTTTTTACACTTCTTTCTCTCTCCTACTTTTTCAAAAAGCTACTTTGAGAGCTCCTCTCTCTAAAACCTTGCCTTCTCTCTAGATTTTGATCTAGCTAGGGTGAGTTCCTCACCTTCGGTCTTTATAAAAGTCGTGTTGATCGTCGAGGGCGTCGTTTTGATCTGAAAATCTTGGTCTTTGGAGCACGTTGGGTTTTGTCACCTTCTCCTTTGGGGCTCCGAATTTGAGGTAGGGATATCCTACTCCTCTCTATGGATTTTGTCTTTAAATTTTAGTATTTTGAGATGTTGGGGTTGGTTTGGTAATTTTGTGAAAGTTTGGGGCTTTTGTATAATTTTACAAAAGTTGGGAATTTATTTATAATAAACCTAGATGCATGTTTGGCATAGAGAAATGGAATAAATGTTGAATCATTGATGAAAATGGGAACTTGAGGGTCGTAATGGTAATTATGGAAAATGACCTAATTACATTATTTGATTAATTGGGATAATTAATCCTGAGAAATGAGGAAATGAAACGGAAATGTTGAGATTGGGAATGTATGGGAAAAAGGGTGTAGTTGAATTAATTATCACTCACCGAATTGAAATGTTGATTGAATATCCATTTGTGCATTTATTTTCTATTTAGAAATAACTGCTTTGGGCTATCGGTGGAGGATAGTCGTGATTGTTGTAGACAATGCATGATGATTAGGCAAATGAAAACTAATCAATGGAATGTGTCATGAAATTTGACGGTTGATAGAATACATTAACTGTATGTATTGAGTGATTGTATATAGAACCAATGTGTTTGTATACGTTATGTGTAGAGGAGGAGATGGGGGATGTACTCCGCGGTTTAGGGGAAGATGGGGGATGTACCTCTAAACCGGATAGTGTTGGGAGGAGATGGGGGATGAACTCCGTAGGCACAGCTCATATGCTTGTCCAGAGAAATGAAGATAGAGCTCATATGCTTATCTTTGAGAAACGTAGATATAGCTCATATGCTTGTCTAGAGAAGTGAAGATAGGGCTAATATGCTTATCTTTGTGAAATGTGGATGTAGCTTATATGCTTATCTGTGAATGTGGGATATAGTTTTTATACAGATCTGTTGAAGTAATGATAGAGCTAATATGCTTATCTGTTGAAAAAGGAAAAATGAAAAGTAACTTGGACTCATAAGTTGTATGACATAAAATGTGATTTATGTGGATGTATCAGTGTTGGCCATCTATCAATTGCTAATCTTTTAGTCATTGTTCATGGTTGGTTTAGTGTATTTCTACTGGGCTGTGGCTCACCCTATATGGGAATATCATTTTCAGGTACAGGTAGCATGCCACCTCCAAGGACATAGCTTGGGAGGCTAGAGGCGGACATACTTTTGTTGTTTTATTTTTGATGTATTACATGTAATTTCAAGCCAAGGGCTTAAAGTGTAAATGAGTAGTACTCTTTTGTTGTAACCAAGTGTTAACTTGGAAAGCTGTAAGCCCGTAGGGCATTTGCTTTTGTTGTTAACATGTAATACTTTTGTAAGGAACAACTCTGATTAATAGAAGAATGTGGATATTTTGCATGTCTTAATTGTTGGTTTAATGTGGTTATTTTGAGGGCATTACGTGCCATATGAAGTTCTATTTGTTTTTATATCAGTGTTTAGCTTCACTAGGTCATTGATATTCTGCCATTGTCATTATGCACATTTTTGCATTCTGCATTTCATTGATATTTGTCTTCCATGTTTATGAAATGATATCATTGAAATTTGTCATCCATGATTATGCATTATGCGTTCAATGTTACTAATGGTCTCTGTCTTGTGCCTGTTTTGCTCTTCGGGTTTGGTTTCTTTTTGGCTTTGTTGGGTTTTCTGGTATTAGTCATTTCTCCTCTCATCATGTCCGCCCCTAAACGCCGAAAGGCAACTGTGTCTCGTCCTACCTTTAATTCTGAGAGGTTTCAGAATGCTAAGCAAGACAAGTTGTTCCATAAATCTTTTGAGGCTCGCATTGTTCATCTCGAACGGAATGTCCAGCCTAACACCTTCGAGTCCATCCCTATCCGTCCATTGTTTGATCCTCTAGGTGGTGATTTGGTGTTGTCTTTTTCTGGGCGTCAAAATCTCGACTGGGTCCGAGAATTTTACTGCAATATTGAGCAAATAAGTGACTTTGAGCCTTCATTCACTACTTGGGTCCGGTCCAAATCCATTTCTGTCACCCCTGCACTCATTCGCCATCTTCTTCAGATTGATCAAGTGTACCCTCAACACTATCCTTTTCCTGTCCCAGGCCGTCCTACCTGTGATTTTAATAGTGTGACTGAGGTGTTATGTGGTTCTTCCCGTTCTTGGCCTACGGGCGCTTTGATTAAACAGTTTGAACTTTTTCCGGAGTTTAGACTGCTTAATCTAATTGTTTGTGCAAAAATCCTTGTGACCACTCACTCCTCCGAAATTAATCAAGATCAAGGTTTTGTTTTATTCTGTATTGCCCGTCACATGTTAATTGATCTAGCTACCCTGATCATTAGAAAAATGATAGGTGTTTCTGGGAATAAACAGTTAGGACTTCCGTATGGGTGTTTGATCAATCGTCTTTTGTCTGAACTTGGGGTTCAAGGGCCAGAGGATGATGAGTTTGCCTTCCCCTCCCGTCTTTTCACAAAGAAAACTGTCTCTCAGAGTCGGGCTCATGTTAAGGGGGAGTCGTCTCGGGCTGATATTTCCGCAGGTACCACTGCTGGCCTAGCTGAGGAGGCTGAGTTTGATGCCGCAGCAGCCGGGGGTGAGGAGGATGCTATTCCCCCTGTTCCACCTCGAGCTTTTGATGATCACTTCCAGCATTTTGAGGAGGCTCTGACCCGGCGATTGGACCTTCTGGATGCCCGCTTTGACGCATTTGATGGTCGTCTTGGTCAGATGGAGAAGACTGCCACTCACACTACTTCGTAGCTGGACCACATCATTTCCTTATTGACGCTTCAGCCGCCACCTCCTCCATCTGGTGCATGATTTCTTGCTTTCTCGATTCCCGGTCAAAAAGGGAGAGAATTTGGTTGGTAATCTGTTGATTTGGTCTCTAGTGATGGTACATGGTACATGATACATTTTTCTTTGATTTGGTCTCTAGTGATGGTACATGGTACATTTTTCTTTGAGATGGTTCTTTTGTTTTGTTCATATGGATATTTTGTTCTTTTGGTTATGTCACATGGATATTTTGTTCATATAGATATCATGGATATTTTGTTCATATGGATATTTTGTTCCTTTGGTTCTATCGGATGGATACGTTTTGATATATTCTTATATAGTTCCACAAGTTTTGGTTTTTCTGGTATGTTGCTAGTCTTTTCACAGGTGAATGTTGGATGAAGAATTGGATTGATGGACCGATACATGGCAAGATTGGCAAGATTGTTTGTTTTATAGAATTGTTTTGAGTTTTTTTATTATTTGTTTTTAATTTTGTCTAGTGCGTGTGTTTAAGGACATTTGTTTAGAAAGGTTTTGTCCGGGAATTGACAAAGAGGGAGATTGTTAGGTCCCTTGATTGTCAAATCCGGATACAAAACCTTGTGTTGTTATAGTTGTTTATTTTCTGTGTTTTCGTTCTTCCCGCTCGAGCGGGGACATTGACGCTCGAGCGGAGTTTGTGGTCTCTCAGTATTTTGACAGGTCTGTAAAAGTACTGGAGTATGTGATTTTGCGCTCGAGCGGGTTATGAAGCGCTCGAGCGGACCATTGTGTTACCACACGCGTATTTTGTTGAAGCCGCTCGAGCGGGATGTTGGGCGCTCGAGCGGAGATCGCGGATTCAGGATTCCTATTTATATCTTTTAGGTTGTTTTTAGGATTACTTTTTTCCTAGATCTTATTCAAGAGTCCTAGGGTTTTGTTGGAGGTTTTCTTTTGAAGTTTTGATGAGTTTTTCCTTGATGTTTTGAGAAAAGTTCTTCACTCATGGTCTAAAATACATACATCAAGGAGTTGGTTGCTTTAACTTCAAGAGAGAGTTCTCTTCGGTGGATTCCGAAGATTCAAGCGTATAGTTTCAAAAGGCGTTTGATTCTATACGTAAGTGAGGTTGTGGAATCAACTTCAGAATTGATCAGTTCCGAGACGAAGTCGTGGAGAAAGAGTTACAGAAGATTCGAAGACAAATTGACTGAGTTGGGTAATTTGTATGATATCTTTGTAATCTTTTTTACTTCAGTAGTGGATTGATTAGTGGCGTTTCGCCTGTAGTTTTTTAATCACAGTTGGAGGTGTCCAATTGTGGTTTTTTTCACGTAAAAATCGTTTGTGTCAATTTATTAATTATTCTGAAAAACAAACAATCTAAATCACTTTCGTAAGTGCTTGTTGATTTAGATTGTGTGTTTTGGATTTCTGGGATTTGGAATATTTTAATTTTGATCTAATCACGAATCACTTAGGATTTTCAGAGTAGATATATATTACATACCTCTTCCGGAAACCAAACACCTGGCTGGGTGCTTTCTTCGAGAATGGCAAGTGCAAATGCAGCTGTGGCAGTTCCGACTGATCTGCAAGGGATTAATTAAATACATACATGTTATGACTTATGAGTCAAATAAATCCTTGCAAAAATGCTTTGGAACCCCAGTTTTGAAGGACTCCCAGTGACCCCAGTGATGTGGCAAGCATGTGATTGGTTGAAATTTTTTTTTTTTTTACTTTCCCTTGGTCCACAGCCCCCCACGTGGAGGTGGGGGTGCTGGGGGTGCCTTCGTACTGGGGGTGCCAATCACTGCTCTAAATCCTTGGAAAATTATCTTCTTTAACGCTGTGTTTGGTTGGAGGATTTGGGGAGGGATTTGGAAAGGGAAAGGGAAAAGGTGTGTGAAACTAGATGAAATATAGGCATGTTTTATTTATATTTCACCTATCTTTTTCATTTCCCTTTCCAAATCTCTCCTCAAATCTCCCAACCAAACAAAACATAAAGGATAATCAAATCAATTAGTAAGGTGAGAATAGGTAGATCAATGCAGGTAAAGAGTACAAAAAGACTAGACAATAGAACTTACACAGAGAGTCTTTTGTGAGTAAATAGAGCTAATGTATTGCGCCCATCTGCACACTCCAAATCAACCTGTTCATAAGAAAAATGAAGATGAAGCGACATACTTGATGCACTGTATAAGTCCAATAAAAAAAAAATTAAAATAAAAACTGAAATAAAACTAATATAAACCAGTTAATTCATTTAAGTATTTATGTAGTACCATACCCTCATTGAAACACGCTCTCCGGCAATTCCATCAACTGCTCGAACCACTGGGTCAAATTGTTCAACCAAGTTCTGAACTTTACTCCTGTCTCTCAGAATTTCCTGCAAGACTAGATCAAAATTACATAGGCCTATCGGGAGGAGCTACAATAATAGTGAATCATACAATTGGTGCTTGATCACAATGGTAATTAAGTATAAATCGTGAATCATTTGTTTCTCAGTTCTCACTGCTCTGTGTATGGATAAAAAATCCAATTTTGTAGTGCAAATTATCATTAAAACATCGTATAAAACTCTTGTACAAAACCAAAAGTGATCTTTAATATATTAATAACAAAGGGTTTCTGCATCCACTGTAACGAAATGCCAAACTCTATCCAATAAAAGCTGATGTCAGAAGTAACTAAAAATATCATTTTGCTATTATAATTTGTTACTGAATTTATTACCATTTTGCAGTAACTAAAAGATAATTTATAGAGCAAGGCAGCAAGGAAAGTAAAAGCAATCTGAAGTAAACAAGTGCAAATTAAGTAATTTTCAGAATGTAAAAGCATACCCTGGGAAGAAGATTTGTCATCACTTCCATTCCCCAATTCCAGAAAAATGGTACCGTTCCAAATCGAGCACTAACAGTTGGTACTCATAGGACCTCATGGGCACTTCTCACCTCTGGCAAATTCCTGGAAACAATGTTCTACGATTTGAGCCCTATCATTAAAATCTAGTCTAAACTCTGATCATTGAATTTAATTTAAGTACCGACTCTATGTTAATTGTGGAACTTAATAACACAAAATTTACATTTTTTTTTGTGGCAAATTCCTGGAACTTCTACTTTCAGGAGTGCCTTTCAACTTTGATTGAATTCAACTTGGCATGGGCCTATAAGAATTTTTTGAGGGGGTTCTTAAATATGAATGCAGCTGGGCTTCAAAAATGGTTGTAATAAACAAACTTTGTTTCCTTATCATTTTGTTATTCTGAAAGAGGCTGAAAATTTTAAAAACATATGGACCCGATGGATGCAATTTTTCTTATCTGTTGATTGTATTTTATGAAATAAATATTGTGTTTTATTTTATCCTAAAGAGTTTTTGTTGTTGTAATTTTATGAAACTAAAAGTTGATATTACCCACTCAAGAAAATTGTTGGTTCACTGTACCTGTATGCATGCAAGTTTTGCTGTCTTAAAGAGTAGTTTGTATAAGGCTTTAGTTTGATCTTTTCTCCTGATAAATGCAATCCATTATCTGGGTGAGAATGATGATATAATATAGGTCAGCGATCAAAATTAGAGAAAATATTGTAGCTATACGTTTGAAACAAACCTTTACTATATGCAACAACCTCCTCTCCAAGAAGTAAAAAACTGGTGGCTAATATTGTTGGGCCAGCACCACCGGTTCCTGCTGTGTAGTAGGAGAATCTGAAATAATATACCAGCATGTATGTTGCTAAATTCTTTAAGAAAGAAAATAGAAGAAAAACAAAAGTAATGTTTGGTAGAGTTTTAGAATTATGATTTGAGCGTGGAGTTGTATTTTGAGTTTGTGAGTTTTTGAATTATGATTTGAAAAGAGTTTTAAAAAGAGATTTGAATTGAGTTTTGAATTTTGAATTTTGAATTTTTGAAATGAATTTTAAATTAGAAAAGTTGTTTGATTCAAAAACTTATAACTTATAACGAAACACACAATTGAAAATTCTATTCAAAGCTTACAACCAAACTCCTTTTAAAATTCAATGCAAAAAAATAATTATTGATAAAAACAATTTTTTTATTTATTTTTTTTTTTAAATTCTGAAAATATTTTTTATGTAAAATATAAAAAAATATATTATTTTTTGTTAAAAAAAATCAAAAACAAATTCCTTTTTTTTTTTTTTTTCAAATAATAGGTGCCAATTGCCTACCAAAAAAAAAAAAAACCTGTTTCGGTCAACCGACTGGACGACTGATCGGACATCTGGGAGGATGACTGGGTAGACCCAATTCTCTCTTTTCAAAATTCAAAATTCAAAGAACTCTTTGCTCTCCAAACATAATCTCAAATGTGACATTGGAATCAATTTTTGAAAACTTAAATCAAACAAAGCATTGAAAAATGCATTGAAATCATGTTTCCAGAGCTACACCAAATACAGCCAAAATATTTGTTGCTTTTCAGCCCCAATTCGAGATAACTCTCAAGTAACACTGATGTATGCGCAAGTAATATTTATGTATGCGCAACCATGTTGGATTTGCATTTAATCGACTATCTTTAATATTAACACCAAATTAGAAGTCGGACATTGAAAAACTACGTACAAAATGTGTTACATAGACTCTTCTATATCCCCCCAGAGTACCCATGTCTACCGGATATAACATGGGTAAGGGTGTGGGATATGTGTCTAACACTCGCATCTAATTTAGACATTCACACCTTTTAAGTTGTTACAATATATGAAAAGAAGAAACTTATGTGTGCTAGCAAAGCAATATTTTAGCCATCCACATGAATTAGATATAGAAACTTTATATTTTTTTTTCTGAATCCTATTTAATTTCTAGTATATTTATGCATAATTTACATATCATATGAGAATATTATATAATATGCAATATCTATGTATAAATGCGTCCCCGTACCCGTATCTAATTTTGGATATCTCAAGATCTTAAGATTTAAATTTTTTAAGGTCTTGACTTTTGAATACACACCCCCACTCGATACTTGTATCCGAGTCCATGTAACATATCAGTAACAATGGGCTTAGTCAAGGATGTTAACTTGGAGATAAAACGGTGTGAGGAAAGAAAATATGTGCCATTCCTTTTACTTGCGTTTGAGAAGTTCTAGGTGAATGTAAAATGCTACTCAAGTTATAAAGAGACACATACAATGCTCCAAAGCTTGTAATGACGCATGGGGCTGAGTGTCAATAAATTAAGACATGTTCAATGAGTAAATGATATAGATGAGGATAGTATGGTGAGGATGATGAAAGATCGAGGACAAATTAGAAGTGAGTTACAATAAAGCCTAGAACTCGCTTTAATAGGAGATGTTGTTGTTTGCAGTCAACAATCATCTCTGCTCTTTGAGATGATTGTTGCCTTGCCTTCTGGAAAAATATAACAACCTAGGATATTGGTACGATTATAATGCCTTTTCCATAGACAAAATGAAAATTAAAAAAAAAAAAGAATTTGGTTCAAGGTGCAAATAGATAAGCTGGCGCCAAATATCTGGCAACTTATGGCTCTAGATAGAGATGAATGGTGAAATGTTTATCAATGTTTGATGTTATCAGAAACTGATAGAAAAAGAAGCAAATCTTGGAACCCACATCAAGGGGGTAGCCGGTGAAATGATTACCTAAGTCTCTCAGGGGCCCTCTTGCTTTCACTTCTTGCAACACGAACCAACTCTGCTGCCATCACTGTCATGAAAATGTTATGAATAATCAAATTCCAGAGCTGAAGCATATTATCATTATCAGACATAATAAAGTAATCATTTTCCACATAAAACATATTCTGGCTTCATTACTAACTAGATACGAATTCCAACCCATTGTAATATTGAAGTTCTATTTTAAGATTGACTAAAGGAGGAAGGTTTGCATCGGGTCAATATGTTGGAAAAATGGCTTTGGAAATCCTTATTTTTTACTAACTTTGAGCATTAATTAAGGTGGGACCCAAGTGTTATTTTTAATATTTTTTATTGGGTTCATGTTTAATGCTGCATAGTGAATAAAGCCGCGTATTTGGTTGCTCAAAACTATTTTCAAATGAATGAGAATTCAACGCGCATTTTCGGGTTTGTAGAAATGTATTTTGGTGGGTTTACTACACATTTGTGAAATGTGCTTGTCCCACATTGGAAAGGCTTGAGGAATTGTTTGGGTTTATAAACCTTAGCTTTGGATACTTAGGATAGGCCTCAAGGGGTACCCAAGATTGTGGAAGGGTGAGGTTATGTGTGAAGTGGGCTAGACTCATTGGACCCAAAATTAAAACCGCACGCGCCGTCATCCGATCGGGCGGGCAAGGTAGGGGTGCGTGGTGTGAGGTTGGATTGGGCTTGTTCGGCCCAACATTTATCTATTTTGGACTAAAAACTTTTGTATTTTATTTATTTATTTATTTTAAATTTTGATTTCAAAATTCAAAAGAAATTTGGTCCAGATTTTTTCCACTCAAACAGTTCCTAACCCGAACAGGTTCATACCTGTTCATTCCAAAACTGGACAGATCTGTACCCAAGATTGTGGAAGGGTGAGGTTATGGGTGAAGTGGGCTAGACCCATTGGACCCAAAATTAAAACCGCACACGCTGTCATCCGTCCGGTCGGGCGAGCTGGGCGGGAGTGCGTGGTGTGAGATTGGATTGGGCTTGTCTGGCCCAATATTTATCTTTTTTGGACTAAAAAATTTTGTATTTTATTTATTTATTTTAAATTTTGATTTCAAAATTCAAAAGAAATTTGGTCCAGATTTTTTCCACTCAAACAGTTCCTAACCCGAACAGGTTCATACTTGTTCATTCCAAAACCGGACAGATCTGTATCTGTTCAAACAGTCCAAACAGGTTTTTGGTTATTGAATTTGTCCGAACAGGTTCATATCTGTTGGCACCTGTTCGGAAAAGTCACTTCCACTTCTATAAATAGTTGGCCATCTAGCAATTCTTTCAATCCAGTTTTTTTAGAGCAATTCTTCCTTTCTCCTTTAAGTCGTCCTCTTGTCTTTCTGTATTTTTTTTGCATTTAATTTTAGAAAGAAAAAGAAAGAGTTACAACATAATTTTGGTTTGCAAGGCTTGGTTTTGTAGTGCTGCAAAATTCAAGTGTTAGTCGTTGCATCTTGGGAAGTAGACGCCATTTTAACTCGAAGCACCGGAGCGAGGGCAAAATCTACTTTAAGGAGGTTGTGTCCAACACAAGCCTCGACATTATTTTCTATAAGCTTTTAATTCAGGAAATAATTTATATAATTATTTTCTAAATTATTTTATTTTATTGTTTATTTAATTTATACATTTAATTTACACACACACACCATTGTGGGTATAACAATCTTAAAGTATATTTTTTATTTTTAATTATTTCTGCGATAGACAAACAAATATTTTATTTCGGGAAATTAAATAATAGTAATATACTGTTTAATTTCTTAAATAGTAGTAATATACTGTTTAATGATTTCTTTGATAACATAGTAGTAATATACTGTTTATCATTGGCGTTTTGCTACAAAATATTATTCTGTTTATTTTGTGTGTAAATTCTTTTGTATATAAATTTGTGATTAGGGTATTTTTTATTTCGTCAGAATTATGACAACAAAAATAAACAGTACTGAGACTGTTATTACTCTGACCCCCACACCTGTTGTGCCAGTGATGACTCCGGCAATACCGGTAAATCATGGGGAGAAACCAGAAAAATTCAATGGCAATGATTTTAAAAGATGTCAACAAAAAATGATGTTTTATCTTACGACATTGAATTTGGCTCGCTTCACTCATAAAAAGGCACCGGCACTGAACGAGGGAGAAACTAACCGGCAAGTGGTTGCCGCAGTCGATGCATGGAAACATGGTGATTTTCTGTATTGAAACTATATCCTCAATGGGTTGGACAATACACTGTGTAATGTGTATAGTGTTAAAAGTATCGCTAAGAACTGTGGGAATCTCTAGATCATAAGTATAAGACAGAGGATGCCGGTACAAAGAAATTTGTTGTTGGCCATTTTCTGGATTTTAAAATGATGGATTCCAAAACGGTTATTAGCCAGATTCAAGATCTCGAATTAATTCTCCATGACATACATGTGGAAGGGATGGTTCTCAATGAATCTTTTCAAGTAATGGCAATCATTGAAAAATTGCCACCTTCCTGGAAAAAAATTCAAGAATTATCTGAAGCATAAGTGCAAGGAGATGAAATTGGAGGAATTGATAGTGCAACTCTGAATTGAGGAGGACAACCATGGTTCCGACAAGAAGTCAAGAAACCATGTCATGCAGGCTAAAGCAATTGTTGTGGAACATGAACAAGGATCAAAGTTCAACAACAAGAAACGGAAGCATGATGGCAGTGGTCCCAAACAAGGATCCACTAGTGAGATCAACAAAGGGATCAACAACAGGTTCAACAAGAAGTTCAAAGGCAAGTATTTTGTGTACGGCAAAGATGGACATCGTGCTAAGGATTGTCATGTTCGCAAGGACGAAGGAAGTTCGAGCAGAAAGCCAGCACAAGCCAACATAGTTGAGGATTTTTATCTTTTCGATGGAGTGGCAGACATCAATCTTGCTGCATTAGTCTCTGAAGCAAACTTGGTGGGAAATCCCAAGGAGTGGTAGGTGGATACTGGAACAACCTGCCATATCTATGCAGATAAGAAGATGTTCACAACCTACAAAGTGGTGGAAAGTGGGGAATAACTTTTTATGGGAAACTCATTCACTTTAACTGTGGAAGGATAGGGAAAGATTGTGCTGAAAATGACATCGGGGAAAGAACTCACTCTTAACAATGTACTCCATGTGCCAGAAATTCATAAGAATTTGATTTCTAGGTCATTGTTGATCAAGAATGGGTTTAAATTAGTCTTTGAATCTGATAAAGTTGTACTCTCCAAGAGTGGAATGTATGTGGGGTGAGGTTACATGAGTGATGGGCTTTTTAAGCTCAATGTAATAACTGTTGTACCTAATTTGGCTTTTAATAATAAGAACAAATCTTCTATTTATATTGCTGAGTCTTCTTTTTTATGGTATGGTAGATTAGGACATGTTAATTTTAATTCTTTGCATAGATTTGTTGCTTTAGAATGTTTACCAAACTTAGAATTTGATCCTAATCATAAATGTGAGATTTGTATTGAGGCAAGCTCACTAAGGCATCATTTAATAAAGTTGAAAAAGTACTGAATCTCTAAGTTTAATTCACACAGATATTTGTGATTTAAAATTTGTTCAAACTAGAGGAGGTAAGAAGTATTTTATTACTTTTATTGATGATTATACTTGATATTGATATGTTTACTTATTGAGAAATAAATATGAAGTCGTAGAAGCTTTTAGGCAATATAAACTTGAGGTTGAAAATCAACTTGGCTGAACTATTAAGATAGTAATGAGTGATAGAGGTGGTGAGTATAATGCACCATTTGAAGAATTTTGTTCTGAACATGGTATCATTCACCAAACCACTGCATCCTATTCTCCTCAGTCAAATAGAGTTGCTGAGAGAATGAATCAAACTCTTAAAAAGATGATGAATGCCATGTTGATTAGTTCAAGGTTACCTCAGAACTTGGGGAGGGGGGGTGGGGATTTTGTCTGCTAACTTTATCCTTAATAGGGTATCCCACAAGAAACTCAATCAAACACTTTATGAATTATGGAAAGGTCGACGACCTACTTATAATTACCTCAAAGTGTGGGGGTGTTTGGCTAAGGTGGTAGTCCCTAGTCCTAAAACGACTAAGATAGGACCAAAGACCGTTGATTGTGTGTTCATTCGTTATGCCAATAATAGTAGTGCATATAGATTTTTAGTTCATAGATATGAAAATCCGGATATGCATGTAAACACTATTATTGAGTCAAGAAACGCATCGTTTTTTGAACATATTCCTGGTAAGGAAACTGAAGAGAAAAGTTCAAATAAAAGAACTTTTGATACTGTTATGGGTAGCAGTGAAGACTACAATGATAATAAATCTGATGAACCTAGACGTAGCAAGAAGGCTAGGATCTCTAAATCATTTGGTTCAGATTTTCTGACATACCTGTTAGAAAATGAGCCTTAAAACTTCAAGAAAGCAATGTTAAGTCCTGAAGCTCCATTGTGGAGAGAGGCTGTGAATAGTGAAATTGAATTAGTACTACAAAATCATACTTGGGAATTAGTGAATTTTCCACCAGGATGTAAACCTCTTGGATATAACTGGATATTCAAGAGAAAAATGAAAGCAGATAGTTCAATAGATAAATACAAAGCTAGGCTTGTTGTTAAGGGATACAGGCAGAAGGAAAGCCTTGATTATTTTGACACCTATTCACCAGTGACAAGAATAACATCTATTCACATGTTGTTGGCGATTGCAGCTTTGTATAATCTGGAAATACATCAAATGGATGTTAAAATAACTTTTTTGAATGGCGAGTAAGATGAGGAAATCTATATGGAACAACTAGAAGGGTTTCAAGTTCCCGGCCAAGAGAAAAAGGTTTGTAAACTTGTCAAATCCCTTTATGGATTAAAACAAGCTCCGAAACAATGACATGAAAAATTTAATCACGCTATGCTTTCGGATGGTTTTAAGATAAACGAATGTGACAAACGCGTCTATGTTAAAAGCACAGACAAAGGCTATGCCATAGTTTGTCTTTATGTGGATGACATGCTCATTATTGGAAACAATAATGACATGATTAAATCCACAAAGAAAATGTTGAACAAAAAGTTTGACATAAAAGATCTGGGAGTAGTAGATGTAATTCTAGGAATAAAAATTACTAGAACATTTGAAGGATATGCTTTATCTTAGTCTCACTATGTTGAGAAGATTCTGGAGAAATTTGGAAAGCATGACGACCATCCTGCTAAAACACCTGTTGACATTAGTCTTCATTTGTCAAAAAATACAGGTGCAGGCATATCAGAATTAGAGTACTCTTGAATAATCGGAAGCTTGATGTACTTAATGAATTGCACTAGGCCAGATTTAGCCTATGTTGTAAGCAAATTGAGTAAGTACACAAGTAATCCAGGGTCCGATCATTTGAAAGTGATAATTAGGGTACTTAGGTATCTAAGACATATCCAGAATTATGGCCTACATCATATCAAATATCTAGCAGTACTCAAGGGGTACAGTGATACAAATTGGATATCGGTCCACTAGTGGATATGTCTTTACCCTGGGAGGTGCTACAGCCTCTTGGAAATCCTCCAAGCAGACATGCATAGCAAGGTCGACAATGGAATATGAGTTTATCGCATTAGATAAAACAGGAGAAGAAACAGAATGGCTTCGTAATTTCTTAGAAGACATTCCAATGTGGCCTAAACCTAGGCCAGCTATATGCATTCACTGTGATAGTGAAGCAGTAATAGGACGGGTACATAATCATATGTATAATGATAAGTCTTGACACATTCGTCGAAGACATAATACCGTTAAGCATTTGCTCTCACACGGAATAATTTCCATAAAATATGTAAAGTCAAAGGAGAATATTGCGGATCCATTGACTAAAGGGCTAGCCAGAGAGCAAGTGTACCATTTATCGAGGGGAATGAGATTAAAGCTTATTACTTAAAAGTCGCCATAATGGCAACCCAACCTAGTTGACTGGAGATCTCAAGATCTAGGTTTAAAGGGACAACCGAATTATAGATGACTTCACATATCACTAAGGAGGTTTACTCCTACCCATTTCTATGATAAGAAGAGTGATACTTGCAGCGTTAGTAGGATAAGCTTTGGTTTTAATGATTCTTATAGCTTGGACATCCAAGTGGGGTATAGTAGGATACTCTTAATAAGAAATCACATATATGAGTGTGAATTGGTCCGGTTCTGTGAGAATTGAGAAGGCTAAATTCTCTAGAGCACTCATGAATTACCAGGCGTTGTTCAAGGCCAAAATGAACACAACTGTAAGAACCAAATTGTGTCTGCGGATACACTATGTGTAGTCTATTATCTTGGCTTACACAAACAGCTTAACAATTCAAGCATTGCGTCCACCGGTTAGCCAGTAAGTCTGATAGGCTTTCACTGGAGGAGGTTCAAAGCCAAAAGTTACCTATCTCGATGTGGTGTATCTTCTTAATATACTCTTTCTTTGTCTGCATTTTGTTACATGTCCGTTATCATGAATTCCATTCATGTGGACGATTGTTAGAAAAATGGCTTTGAAAATCCTTATTATTTGCTAACTTTGAGCATTAATTAAGGTGGGACCCAAGCATTATTTTTAACATTTTTTTATTGGGTTCATGTTTAATGCCATATAGTGAATAAAACCGTGTATTTGCTTGCTCAAAACCATTTTCGGATGAATGAGAATTCAATGCGCATTTTCGGGTTCGTGGAAATGTTTTTTAGTGGGTTTACTACACATTTGTGAAATGTGCTTGTCCCACATTGAAAAGACTTGAGGAATTGTTTGGATTTATAAACCTTAGCTTTGGATGGGCCCCAGGAGGTACCCAAGTTTGTGGAAGGTTGAGGTTGTGGGTGAAGTAGGCTAGACCCATTGGACCTAAAATTAAACCCTCACGCGCACGGCACCGCCGTCATCCGTCCAGGCGGGCGGGCTAGGTGCGGGTGCGTGGTGTGAGGTTGGGTTGGGCTTGTCCGACCCAATACTTATCTTTTTTGGACCAAAAAATTTTTTATTTTATTTATTTATTTTTAATTTTGATTTCAAAATTCAAAAGAAATTTGGTTTAGATTTTTCCCACCCAAACAGTTCCTAACCCGAACAGGTTCATACATCTTCATTCCAAAACCGGATAGATTTGTATCTGTTTAAACAGTCTGAACAGATCTGTATCTGTTCAAACCGTCAAAACAGGTTTTTGGCTATTGAATCTGTCCGAACAGGTTCATATCTGTTGGCACTTGTTCGGAAAAGTCACTTTCACTTCAATCAATAGTTGACCATCCAGCAATTCTTTCAATCTAGTTTTTTTAGAGCATTTATTCCTTTCTCTTTCAAGTCACCCTCTTGCCTTTTTGCATTTTTTCTGCATTTAATTTTAGAAAGAAAAAGAAAGAGTTACAACATAATTTTGGTTCGCAAGTCTTGGTTTTGTAGTGCTGCAAAATTCAAGTGTTAGTCGTTGCATCCTGGGAAGTAGATGCCATTTTAACTCGAAGTACTAGAGCGAGGGCGAAATCTACTTTAAGGAGATTGTGTTCAACATAAGCCTCGACATTATTTTTTGTATGCTTTTAATTCGGGAAATAATTTATATAATTATTTTCTGAATTATTTTATTTTATTGTTTATTTAATTTATACATTTAATTTACACATACACACCACTGTGGGTATAACACAATATACCATAATATTTGAGAAAATTCATATTGGAAACACCAAAGAGTTACTCTGACATGATATGCAATCCACTAGTCGGGATAGTGAATAAGCAAATCCAAGACCATTATTTAAACTAAGGCCTCACAACAATATATCCTGTAGAGACAGGTCTACAAGATCACCCGTTGCTTCTATGCTGTGTTGTGGATACTTGTTGTCAAAACATTTGCTTCACTTTGGATCACAGAATATTTCATAGTGAATTGAATGCGAAAAAGTTTAACAAGACTAAATGTATGGCACCATTGCTCACTCCAGGATAGATTCCTCCAATTGTTATGGCTGGAATATTTGCAGCCAGTGCTTTACTCATATAGGATTTTGCACGCCATGCATAGGTTGTTTCGTCACATACATTGATGTATGTTGTCTGTTTGGAGACAAAACATTAGCAAGCTAAGGTTATACTCTTTCATAAGAAGACAGGTTATATAGATACCTACTAATTATTAAGGATGAGATACAATTGAGAAACCTAAGTGATTCGTGATTAGATCAAGAATTAACTGTACAAATTCCCAAACAACTAAAACTGACAATCTAAATTATCAAGCACATACGAATGTGATTTAGATTGTTGTTTCTGAAATAATAAATCGACACAAACGATTTTTACGTGGAAAAGACCACAATTGGAGCACCTTCAATTGTGATAAAAAAAATCACGGGCGAAATGCCACAAATTAATCCACTACTGAAGAAAGAAAGATTACAAAGATACCAAACAAATTACCCAAACGCTTCCAATTTGTCTTCAAATCTTCTGTATATCTTTCACTGCAACCTTCGTCTCGGAATTGATTAATTGATGTTGAATCCACAACATCTATTGTCGAATCAACGACTGCACACAGCATTAAACTCCTTTGATTACTCTGTGCTTGAATCTTCGGATTCTACTGAAGAAGAATACTTTCAAAGAAGATCAAACAAACTCCTTGATGTGTGCTTCTAAGAACATGAGTTCAACTCAATTAAACATCAAGGAAAACCAGAAAAATATCCCCAAAAGAAAACCCTAAACCCTTAAAGGAGATCTAGAAAACGTAACCCTAAAACAAGCTTAAACAAGTATTTATAGTAAACAGAGTCTGCGATGGTCGCTCGAGCGAGGAACCAAATACACGTGTTTTCCTTAAGTGTCATCGCTCGAGCGTACAATCCTCCTTCTCAGAACTTTTGCAGACAAAACAACTTCTGGGAGCAGAACATCTTCGCTCAAGAGAGGACTCCGTCGCTCGAGCGAGCAAGACAAAATTCTTAGGAAAATTACAACTTGATAAAACATGTTTGTTCACGGGATTGACAAGACTAAGTGACCTAACAATCTCTTCCTTTGTCGATTCCCGAGCAAAACATTCTAACAGCTTCCTAGAAAACACACGCACTAACGAAAACAACCAACCTACGCAACACAACCAACTCAGCTTAACAAAACAACCTGGACCAAATATCTGCAAAAATAGAAAACTAACAACATGGAAATAGATAGAGTAGTTATTCAAAATCAAAAAAACAAAAAAAAATTATATCAAGACATAACAAATCAAAACTATATTATCATGTGAAAATAGTATGAAACGATATCATCATGCAAAAATAATATGTCTGCAAATGTCTAGTCTACATATAAAACCATAATGAGTATGCAAAAAATATATATCCCAACTACCCTAACAATTATCATGCAATATACCCCAAATACCTCCAAACCAATACACCTCCTTTTTGTCTGGGAGAGACAAAAGAAACAGTATTGTCACGACCCAAACCCGCTCCTATAGGTTTAGCATCGTAACCGGCCAGTAATCCTGGGATTACCAAAGGCGCCTGAGACAGATTAACATAATATTAGGGGCTAGCGGAAGCAAATAACAATATACAACATCCATTGAGCTGTGCAGACTTACATGAGGCAGAAAAATTTTAAACGTTTTATATACATATGCACGCATTATCTCTAAGCCGTCATATATATACAGATTAGATAAAAGGGACTTGACCCTATTCACAAAATACATAAGACTTGATCAACCAAACACGAAAACAAAACTTAAACTTTAAGTCACAAAGCGATAACCACTTGACATATCCGGAACCTCCACGGGACGCACATAGGTTGGCTGACAAGAACAGATTCTAGGCAGATGCCTCTAAGCCTGGTCACGCGCTTGATCACCTACGTACATAAATAATACAGTGAGCTAAAGCCCAGTGAATAATAACAGAGTAAAAAGGTTTTATGAATGATGCCCAGCACAAATTAGGATCTAGTATTTAAATCAGAACATATTCAGACTTCAAACAGAAATAGATTCAGATACACACTCATGTTCATATTCAGACTTTGCATAAGATCATACGTGGTACATCCCTTAGCGTTAACAAATCCGATGGCCCACAAAGGGTCGGCCTTGAAGGCATTCTGATGACTCATGTGCACAGAGACGCTTTTGATGACCCATAAAGGGACCTAATGACCCACAAAGGGACCTGATGACCCATAAAGGGACGCATATCATATGATGCTAAGGATGCCACAAATAACTTTCTGAATTTTGGACAACCATTCATTCTTTTCAAACATAGCATGGCATTTTAGAGAACTAATTACTTCATATCATACCAGTCAGAAAATACTTAAGTTAAACATAAATTTACAGAGTTATTACTCATAGATAGCCGCAGAAGCAGATCAGACGGATTGGACATATCAGATAAATCAGGCAGAGAATGGCGCATGACCCAAAACTTTCAATTTGATGAATTCCTTCACAACCTTTTTGAGCTTCCTCACTTTTCCTCACTTAGTTGTCTTGGGTTCACATCTCCAAGGCTTCTCCAGCATAACCATGACTTCAACCCCCTTTCCCCTTTATCTCCTTTCTCTCTCTCGGTTTTGCACCAGCAGATTAATTACATTGCATGCAAAAACAATGAAGCTCTCTCTCTCTCTTTGGTTCTCTCTTTTCTCTTTTCTATATGTTTTGAGTCTAACTTCCCAGCACATGTATCACACACACACACACTTCTTCTTTTGAGGCACCACACTACACACGTGCACAAATCCAATGCTGCCATCACAACAACAATATACACATATCTGGTTTCTCTGCACACCCACACAGGTTTCTCTGCACACCTACAAAATTCTAGTTTGTTTCAATTTTACTTTATGTCTAGGATTAATTTAGTTAAGCATCATTTAATCTTAATAAATTTTGATTAGCATAAAATTAGTTAATTAACTAACCTCAAATCCCATATAATTTAATTAGTCAAATTGACTTCCATTAGAGCCCAATTAAATATAATTACATTTATCAATCTGAATCAAATTTTTAATGGAACTCCTAAAAGGTTCCAAATATTAAATTAAACTTATTATCATTATCAATTTTGATTTCCCAAATTATTTAGGCCTTCAATTTGTGATCAGACTCAAATTTCCATCAATAAATTACATATTCAAATTGAACACATCATAATTAAATTTAATTTATAATAACCACAATTCTCAATCCTCATGACTTAATCAACTCCAATTAGGACCTAATTAATCGAATCTCAATTTTACTAAACTGAATCGAATATTTAATTAAACTCGCAAATGGGTCTGTAATTAAAATTAAATTGATTCAACTTCTCAATTTTACTTCCTTAAGCCATTTGGACCTTTAATTTCTAATTTCGAAATAACTCTTTAATAGAATCATATATGAATCAGACCCTACAATTCCCATAAATCCTGAATTAAATTATAATACTCGGCAATTAAATTTCAAGCCCTCCTAATTAATCAAGCACTAATCATTATACGTGATGAGGTCATTACAAGTATATATAGACCAAATAGAAAAAACTGTCCAAGAATAAATAGAACTATGAGTCTGGTGGAGGTGGCGGCAGCATCTGCAACAAAGACAAAATCTGAGTCAACAAGGCAGCCTGCTGATCGAGACGGCCATCAAGAGTATCAAGCCTGGCATCGAGTTGATCAAGGCACTGAGTGATAGATTGCTCAAACTGCTGTAGCTGGTCAAGAAATGAACAAGGGCGCATCTCAAGTGCACCGGCAGTGGCTGCATCAAGTTCAGCCTCCTCGGCTAGGGGATCATCACCTGCATCAGAAACCCCGACTCCCGACGGACCCCCTCGAACATGAGCTTGACTCTGAGACATGGTCAACTTAGTGATGGGTTTAATAGGAGAGGCAAACTTGTCATCCTCAAAAACAAGGACACCATGAGAAGTGAGAAATCTAGTAAGGAAACAACCATATGGAAGACCCAAGGATTTGCAACCCTTAAAGACAATGATCATTTTGGTGACAATCATCTCGGGCAGGTCAATGGGAAGGCGATGGTCAGTACAATATAACACATACCCCTGATCTTGGGTAATATGAGAGGAATGGGTAGTAACATGGATGTTGGCACAAACAATGATGTTAAGAAGATGAAAATGAGAAAGAAGCTCATTTCGTTGAATGAGCGCCTCGGCAATCCAAGTCTGGGGAGTGCCACAAAGCTCAGTGACTACTCGATCAAAATCAACACCACTGCGGGTAATGAAAGGATAATGACAATTCTGGACTTCCGGAAGACCAAGAAACAGTCGAAAAGTTTCGTCATTTATGACCAAAGCTTTGTGCCTAACCCAGCTGCGAAAAGAGGGAGCTATTTTCTTGCTTATTGAGTGCATATTACAATAAAATTCGCGAACCAAATTGAGATTTTGAGGTTCGGAAAAATACAAGTCTTGATCACCCCCTAGAGAATTGAACAAGGAATGGATGGGAATCGACTCAAAAGCACTAGGATGGACATTCCGTTCAAGGTGAACTTTCCTAAAGGTATAGAAATCTCAAAACAGATTGGATTTTTCCTTGGATTCAAATTTTTTAGTATTGTAATTTGGGTGGGACATAGTGGATTTACGACGTTTCTAAGGCTCAGCCATGACTAACCAAATAAAAGACAAGACAACCACAGAAACCACCCACCAAGACACAACACAAGGTACCCAAAAACCCATTTGAACCCCCAAAATGAACATAAGATCATAGAACAAAACAACCATTAGTCCAACAGAGCTAAAACCATCAAAATGTTCAAAATCACAGCAGTATAAGAATGATAGTAAAAACAGAGCTAAGTACATGAGATCACTGAGAACATCACAAATAATCAAAACAATTAGCTGAGAATAACACAAATTAGCAAGTAAATCTCATGGCAAAACAAGGGTAAGAAGAAATTAAAGCCATAAGACCAAAATCCTCACAATGAACCCTAGTAAAACCCTAGCAAAGACGTACCAAATTACAAACCAAAAAGCAATCGAGAGACAGTAATCCATAATGTAAGAACCAAAACCACCAATGAAAAACCCTAGACACGCACAGACGAAGTAGAGCAAAAACACAGACAAAATGAGGACGAAAAAAAAATAAAAAAATAAAAAAAAACTTACCAATGAAGACGATACAAGATGGATGGATGAGAGATGCCCCAAAAGTGAGTAAGTTTCAACAGATGAACAGCAATAGGGGCGTAATCGCCCTAGGAGCTAGAGAGAGAGAGAGCAAGCGAAGCAAAAGGGGAAAAAATGGAGTCTGAAAGGACGAAGTTTCTATTTAAACCATAACAGGTTGCTCGAGCGAGAAGTTTTTTGCTTGAGCTAAGACATTTACGTGCATAAGGGCGCTCATGCCAAGAACTTGTCGCTCGAGCCCAAAAAGCATGCTCTCAGAATCTAATCCATCTGCAAAAGCATGCTCAAGCACACACTCCCTCACTCGAGCAAAGAAGAGAAAAACAATACTCTTAAAAAAACACCTTTCCGAGCAACCACAAAATACTCACACTATTAAGTGGAACCCGAAACAAAACAGAGGTGAGCATAACCGCAAGACTGTGACACTAAGATGAGATAATCCACAAACCATAAAGCCTGCTAACTTGCAAATTTTGAAATTATGAATTATTAAATCATGAGCAAATCAGATAAAATTTAATCAATGATCATAAGCTAAATGAGAATACACAACTCAAAACCAAACATGAGAGCTCATAAAAAGAATATGTGTGTGTGCAGTCCTTGAAAGGCCGCAGTGCTAGAGTTAATTCTTGTAGCGATCAGATGGCTGGACCTCCGGCAAAAGTAGCGAAACAGTATAGTGTAGACACCCCATTTTTTACCGCCCTTAAGACTTGGGCGTTACTGATGGTTTACTTGGTGGAGACAGGTGTGCAGGGCAAAGGTTCAGTTTCTTCGGCAAGAAGAGAGACAAATCTCAACTTCACACCCCATTTTGGACCAAAGTTATTTTGGATGGTTTTTAGACCTTAAAACCCTCTCTTTCAAAACATTTTTGAAATAAAGTTTCTACAATGTTTCGAGGCTCACATTTTGTCAAATGATGCGCTTTTCGATAAACTGAGCAAGGACAAAGTGGAAATTAATGAAAGAGAGATGAAATCTTTAAAAAATCTTTCAAAACACCTTACTTAGGGGTTTGAAGTTGAAGAAGAGAGGAAAGGAGAGGAGAAAACTAGTTTGGGAGAAGTTCGGCATGAATCCGGGTAGAAGCGAGTCGAGCAGCCCTCGCTGAATCGGGCTTATCTATCTGTACACTTGGATTTTAGCTATGGGGCCACCACTGTCGGAAAGCTTACTTCCGGGGCTTCATTTTGCACTCAAGAATCTCTTAAAGCCAAGTCCGCGTGGGGGAGATATGAGCAGCTGAAGTTCGGCATCATCCCGGTTGGATCGAATCTGCGCGGCTTCACCAAAATGGGCATAACTTTTTCCACAGGAGGAATTTTAATGCAAGGTTTGTGCCATTGGAAAGCTAACTTCCGGGGCTTCAATCTGGACATCCACCGGAACTTTTTGACCTCATCAGCCACCCATCGTCACTCTATTTATCCGACCGGCCAGTATAAATTGCAGGTCGGCAATATATTGTGCCGACCGGCCATTTATTTTGCCGATGACCTCCTTTCATGGCCGATATGCCCCTTTTTCATCCCTCAAGCATGGTGCATGCCAGCTGTGCCAGCTGGGATGCACAGACCCTACTCCCCGTGCATATATGTGGCTATTTTGCACCTTTGACCACCTTTGACCCCTCTTTTTGCACCCTTTGCTCAAGGCTTCTTGAGGAAGCCTTGACCCCTTATCTTGGCTTCCTTAAGAAGCTTACTAGCTGTCCTAGCTTCTGTGAGAAGCCTTGGCCCTGTTGCCCCCCCTTGACCCTTTTGTATAGCTTCTTTGAGAAGCTTTATGCCATTTCCTTGCTCTATAAAAGAAACCCATACTCCTCCATTGTTTTGGTTCAAAAAAATCAGACCTAATACATACATATAACATATATATCACCCTCTCTCTCTATATCCCCCTCTCTCTCTACATTTGGGTGTGTAGAGTGTTCAAAGACCCTTGTTCTTGGCCCATTACACTACACCTCCAAGCCCCACCCTTCCATCCTTCATTCCAGCAGCTTGGAGGTCTTCTCAGAGGCTAGGAGGCAGCTTTTCTTGGTCCAAGAGGTAGCAAAGGATTGGTCTTCAAGGGTGAGTTGATTTCTCCCTCTTTCTAGCTCATTTTTGCAAGTTTTCTTAGACCCTTTTTCTTGATGTTTTGAGCTCCGACCATAACTGGAAATATCATTTTTTTGACCTCATTTTTATGTTTCATTAAGGGTCTTACCCTGTTTGGGACCCCCATCTTGCACTTGCTTCATTACCTCTTTGTATGCCATAATCTTGCATAGTATTTTTGGCCTATGTATGATCTGTTTTGGAGCATGATGTAAACTGTAGATAGGCTTATTTTGATCCCTTCTTCAACATTGAAGAAGGGCTCATCACTTTTTGGGACCTCCATGTGCCACTTATCATTATACCCCTCTTTGGTCCCCATTTTTGCATGAGTTATTAGCCTATTGTGTCTCTGTTTTTGGACTTTGGTCAGAACTGAAAATGGTCCTATTTTGACCCCCTCTTCATGTTTCATTAAGGGTCTATGGCTATTTGAGACACCCTTTGTATACTTTATGTTGTAGCCTTTTTTTGGCCCTACTTTGCATGGCATTTTGAGCATACTTGTATATTGTTTTGGGGGTTTCCATAAACTGTAATTAGTCATATTTTTGGTCCCTCTTCAGTGTTGTAGAAGATTCTTTTTCTTTTTGGGCTTTTCATCTTGCCTCCCTTGCGGAGCCATTTTTGTATGATAATTTAGTCCCATGCTTACTGTTTGGCCATGCTTTGAACTGTAAAAATTATTATTTTGGGGCTGCCTTGCTTCTGTCTTTCATTCCATGTACCAATTATGCATGCTTTGTATAGCTGTAAGCCATTTCATGTACCTAGTTTTGCATTTCGGGAGAAATTCCATACATCGGGTGTCATTTCGCCTTGTTTCGGGGCTGTTTTGCCCCTCATTCTGCCACTGATTTTCACATGTTTGCATATCATATTCCATGCCTTTGCCATGTCTCATTAGAGTGGCATTTCGGTGCCTGAGGGTCGGTCCTCGGTTTGCGTGCATACGTGCACGCATTTCGAGTGTCTCATTTTCATCTCATGGCCACTGATTTGAGTGCGGCTGAGGTCCACTCACATTGGTATAAGTCCATCTTGCATTGTGTATGCCATGTTTCAATGCATTATGCATGTTATGTTGTTAGCATTGTGTGTGCCATGTAGTTGTATTGCATGTTTGTATGTTTGCTTGCATGCTTAGGTCGCATGTGCATTGTTGTGCATTGCCTCGCCTCTTGACCAACCATGATTTAGGTTGGGTCCCTTGTATGTTTTGTGTGCATTGCATTTGACATTGAAATGCATACTTGACTCTTTGGCCATCATGCATCGAAATGCGTGATTGGTGGTCCGAGAATCGAGACACATGCTCCTTTGAGTCATTACCATGATAAGGGACATGATTGGTGCATATATGCTTGAATTGTATTGCCATGCAAGTTCTGTCCTCTGCTGCTGTGAGTTGCAGGTTCTGCAGGCATTCTTTGCCGACCGGCAGTATATATTGCCGACCGGCAGTAAATCACCAGCCGATGGATTCCTTTTGTGCCGGTGACCACAATTTACTGCCGGTGGTAATTCTATTCAGCCGGTGGTGATTTTCAGCATCCAGAGAGGCATCCTTGAGACTTTGACAGTCTTCAGAGAGGCAAAGCAGGGAAAACAGGGGCAGACTATGCATGGCGGTGCACTTCCGAGCAGGACCTGAGCATGCGCTGCATCTGGCTCTCCTCCCGAGGCGGTTTACTGCTTTTCCTAGTTTAGATTAGTTTGTTAACTGATTAGGCAATTTGTAATATTTAATTAGCTTGCGTAGTTAATTAATTTGTATTATTTATTTGGTCCCTCCGGGCGAGGGCAAATCTGTAATAAGTGTGTGTGAGTGGTGTGTATGTCTTCCAATCCCCATTTCTTTCTTCCCTTTTATTTACCTGCTTATAATGGTAGATTAGGGAATTTTTCGAATTAGCATACCTTATGCTATGCATGTGTGCATTCATGCATTTGTATTGCATGCACCGGGCTCGGTACATCATGCTAACTGCATTCGAACTTCAATTCCAAATTGAATACGTGCATCAATTGATCGCATTTCACATGCCATGTTTAGGTTAGCTGAGCCTGCTCTAATTGTATTTTTGCATGCGATGCATTAGCCATTTTTTAAACATGAATTAGGATCACGCATGTTTGCTAACTGGTTTATTGTTTTGGCACGGAGTACGATGTAAGTATTTATGCTTTAGCATTTCGCATGCGTGTGAATGTTAACATGACAGTATGCTTGCCATGCGGCTAAATGCTTATGTGATAAATTGTTTGAATGCCTGTGGGTGAAGGTTGGACTGCCTGAGTTGGGAAAATTCGTTGAAATCCGTATTTTAGCCTACTTGCGAGTAGCAAATTCCAAAACATTTTTTTCAAAACAAACGGATATGCAATGCTTATTCCCAAATTAGGCAATCTAGTCTATACTTGTTTGCTGTGCGCATAACATAGTAATTCTAGGCTAATAACCGGAATAAGAACACATAATGTTTTCAAAAACGGATATCACGGTTAGTAGAGGCTGATCTTCGGATCGGGCGAGAGGGGGTGCTCATAGCTGACCTTCCCCAATTGTACCCTAGCTCCCGAGCCGAGACAACTCCGGTGATGACGGACACGTGGCCTTCGGCACCGAGTCAGGGTTTCCTAAATTTCCCCATTAAAAAAATATTTAGGTGGCGACTCTGTATCTAGCAAAGCAGTCCATGTTTGGCACTTCTTTTCAAAAATCTGTTTCTCAAAATGATTTGCCGGATTTGGACTCTTTGGTTCAAATTAAGAACCTTGACAACAAATTGAGTCTGAACTGTAGCGAGGGCCCCACGGGCGCGTCTACATATAGAGAAAAGTCAAACCAATAGAAATCAATGGGTGTTTGTTGAGTAAGCGCAGAGGCACTCCATCAATCAATGAGTCCCCTTTTTTTTCTATTATGTGACTTCTCTTTTCTATGGGCACTCACTGGTCGCTTGCACACTCAAGAGTATGGAGACCAAACCAGAGAAGCATGAAATCAGAAAGGATGGCCTGGTTGGTGCCTCTGAGGTAACCTTTCCCTAATGCCCGAACTTTAATGAACTGAGGGAAGAATTGTGAAAGTGAAAAACAATGGTAGATGGTTAAGAGACTCAACATCACCCATGATATACCAGTATAAGTCAATTCCTCTAATAATGTAAAAGGTACACTGTTAGTGGTCCATAGAGAACTTTGATCACTTGTGTGGAAACCCTTGCAACAGTTTATCTCAAGAATGTGTACAGCATGAGATCATGAAGTCAATGAATATGGGCATTCAAAATGAGCTATGAACAATGAAAAATGAAATCTAGCAAGCAGCATAAAAGGTGTTCATATTAGTCTAAATGCAGGGATGACATGAATCAATGAGAATGAGATTATAGCATCTAAGAACACATGAAAGCAATCACTCACACCCCCTCCAGTAACAGGTAACACCCTAGTAACTGAGCACTACACCCAAGGTCTTTCTAAGGAACTCAAACCTAAGAAAATCATGGGGTTTTGTAAAAATATCAACTTTTTGATGCTCAGTAGGTACATGTTCAAGAACAACAAGGCCTTCTTCCACTAACTCTCAGATAAAATGATGACAAATGTCAATGTGTTTGGTGCGAGAGTGTTTGTAACAAGCCCGCGGGGGACCTCGCTACAGCTCGGACTCGACTTGTCGTCACGGTTCTAAATCTGAACCAAAGAGTCCAAATCCGGCAAATCGTTTTAGGAAAACTGATTTTTTGAAAGAAGTGCCAAACATGGACTGCTTTGCCAGATACAGAGTCGCCACCTAAATATTTTATTTTGGGAAATTTAGGAAACCCTGACTCGGTGCCAAAAGGCCACGTGTCCGTCATCACCAAAGTTGCCTCGGCTCGGGAACTTGGGTACGATTGGGGAAGGTCACTTCGTGAGCACCCCCGCTCGCCCGGTCATAGACCGGCCTCTACTAACCATGATATCTATTTTTGAAAACATTGTGAGTTCTTATTCCGGTTTATTAGCCTAGGTTACTATGTGATGCGCACAGCATACAAGTATAGACTGGATCGCCTGAATTGGAACAAAACATTTTGTGTTTTTGAAAGAGGTCTTGCTACCTACAGGTAGGCTTGAAACATTTGATGATTTATTCCAATTCAGATAACTCAACCTTCACCCACAGGCATTCAGGCAGTTATAACATATAAGCACATAGCCTCATGGTAAGCATGCTATTCATGGCAGCACTCACACGTATGCGAGGATGCTAAAGCATAAAAACTTACCGAGTACTCCAAGCCAAAACAAAAACTGTATTAGAAATCATGCATGATCCTAAGTATACAGAAATGCCTAATGCAACACATGCAAAATGCAACTATAGCAGGCTCGGCTATTCTAAGATGGTATATGAAATGCTACAACTACCATGTATTCATTTTCGAATTGAAAGTACGATGCAGTTAGTATGGTGCGCCGAGCTCGGTGCATGCAAAACAGATGAATGATGCAAACATGCTGTCATACCGTATGCTAATTTAAATATGCCCTAATCTAACCATCATAAGCGGATAAATAAAAGGGAGAAAGACGTGGGGTTGGAAGACATACATCACACTCACGCACACTTATTACAATTGTGCCCTCACTCGGAGGGTCCGAATAAATATACAGTCCAAATATTACAGTCCCGAATAAAAGAATATTACAGTCCAAATATTACAAAATTCTAATTAATTGAAGAATTAAATAAGAAAGCAAATAGAACTGGCACGCAGGCCAGGGACTGTCTTGCTTCTGATGGATGATGCATGTCCGAGTCGTCTTGCGCGGAAATCCACCGGAATGCCCCAATTAGCCTCTGTTTACACCTGTTCTTGAAATGCGTGCCAAGTCCCAAAAAGTTGCTGATTTTGCGTTTTGCTGCAACAGAGAGCAGGAAAAGGGACATAGCAATGTATTTGCACAGATATATGCATGTCTCGATCCTCGTGCCATCAATCACGCATACCGAGGCATGATGGCCGAGGAGTCGAAATGCACAACTCAATATAGGATGAATGCACATGAAACTACAGCTAAAACCTAACTCCATCATGGATAATCCGGAGTGTCGGTGACTGGGGGAATTGAGACACATTCCGTCACTCGGAGTACGAAATGTACCTCGTTTCCCGTGCCCGGGCTAACTCCTATTCCGAACACGATGCAATATGCATGATATGCATGAAATGTAACTAAGATACAATCCTAACATACACAATGCTATGGAAATGACATGCCTCGAAATACGTGCACACGGGCGCGCAAACCGAGAAAATGACAGAATGCGATCTAAGATACAACCTAGTATGCACTATGCTATGAAAATGAGATACCTCGAAATGCGTGCACACGGGCACGCAAACCGAGGCGATGATATGTGTCTCGAAATGCGTGCACGCGAGCACGCAAACCGAGGCGATGATATGTGTCTCGAAATGCGTGCACACGGGCACGCAAACCGAGGCGATGATATGTGTCTCGAAATGCGTGCACACGGGCACGCAAACCGAGGCGATGATAGAAACAATGCGAATAACATGGCACGGAAATGACAAATGGACTTATACCAACATGAGTGAGCCTCAGCCACACTCACATGAGATGCCGGCGGATAAAAATTGAGTGCCTCGAAATGCGTGCACACGGGCACGCAAATCGAGGCGATGACAGAATGCGATGAAATGACATGGAAATGACAAATGGGCTTATACCAACATGAGTGAGCCTCAGCCACACTCACATGGGATGCCGATAGCAGAAAATGAAGTGCCTCGAAATGCGTGCACACGGGCACGCAAACCGAGGCGATGAGAGAATGCGATGAAATGACATGGAAATGACAAATGGGCTTATACCAACATGAGTGAGCCTCAGCCACACTCGCATGGGATGCCGATGGCAGAAAATGAAGTGCCTCGAAATGCGTGCACACGGGCACGCAAACCGAGGCAATGACAGAATGTGATGAAATATGGCAAAAATGATATGCAAGCATACTAATGGAATTTCAGCACTAAAATATGGGGGAAAACAGTCCCGAAATGAAGCGAAATGACATGAAATGCAAGGAAATGTCCCGAAATGGCCTATAGCTATGCCAAACATGCACAATGTGGACATGCAATGCAAAGACAGAAGCTAGACAGTCCCAAAAGATGCACTTTCATAGTTACAAACATGGCCAAACAGCAAGTATAAGTAGGGGAAAAATAGCATGCAAGGATAGGGGCCAAAAGAGGGGTAATGAAGCAAGTGGTATAATAAAAACTCAAACTGAAAAATTTCCTTCTACAACACTGAAGATGGACCAAAAATATGAACATTTACAGTATATGGCAGCCTCAAAATCAGTATACAAACATGCTAAAAATATGATGCAAAATGAGGCTCAAAAGGAGCTAAAACATGAAGTATATAAAATAATCACCAAACAGAAAAAAAGTGTGAATGAAACATGAAGTATAGGCCAAAACAAGGCCACTTTTAGTTCAGACCAAGGGTCAAAAACAGAAGCAAAGAGGGCTATCAATTTATGCAAAAATGGGGCCAAATAGGGGATATAACTACAAGTGACACATGGAGACACCAAACAATGTTGAGCCCTTCCTCAATGTTGAAGAGGGGCTCAAAATAAGCCTTATATCAGTTTACCACATGCTCGAAAATAAATTGCTCATGGGTCAAAAACAGCATGCAAAACTATGACATACAAGATGATCAATGAAGCAAGTGTATTATGGAGGGCTCAAACAGGGTTGAGCCCTTAATAAGAAGTGAAGATGAGCTCAAAAGATGGCCCTTTTCAGTTAGGGCCGGAGCTTGAAACCAAAAAGAAGTGGGGTTTAGAAATAGATCAAGAAAAAGGTTCAAAAGGGTAAAAGTGTTATTTACCCTTGAAGATTCAAACTTTTGTTGCTTTTTGGATGGATTTGCAGCTTCTCTAGCCTTCAAGAATCCTTCCTTGTTGCTGGAAATGAGATGGTGGTGGTAGAGCTTGGTGGTGTAGAAGGAATGATGGTTAGGGAGTTAGGGTTTTTTGAATAATTGAGAAGGAAGAAGATGGAGTTGGCTATGGAAGCTTGAAGGAGAGTTTTTCTAACCCTTAGAAGTGAGGCCACCAGCTGGTTAAAAGGATCAAAAAAGGGGGTGTAAAGGTGGGGGAGAAGGAGAGCAAAACTCCCCCACAAAATATCCCCCGGATACAGAAAATATCTGGGGGATATTGCCCCACAGCTGTAAAGGGCACAGTGCGAGGAACACGGCCGGCCTCTCACTTTTGCTGGAGGTGGCCGGCCGGCCACACCCCCTAGCCGGCCGGCTAGGGGTCAAAGGGTCAATGTGATTTTCTGGCCGGCCAGCTATTGGAGAGGTACCCCTATATGTGTACAACATAACCATGTGGTTAAAATTCCAAGAAAGTGGGTCTAAGGGGTTCAACATTGGCTCGGAAAGAGGGGGTCAAAAGGGTCAAGTTGAATTACTGGCCGGCCATGAACTTTTAGGGGCCTCTCAGATGTGTAGATCACAGATATGTGGTTGAAAGTTCGAGAAAAAAGGTCCAAGGGGTTCAACATTAGCCCGGAAGAAAGGGGTCAAAAGGGTCAGGTGACCTTAATGGCCGGCCACCAACTTTTAGGGGCCTCCCAGATGTGTAGATCACAGATATGTGGTTGAAAGTTGACAACACTAGCTCCAAGGTATTCAACATTAGCCCGGAAGTTGGAAAAACGGGCGCCGGAGAGCCCCGGAGGAGAGATAACTGGCTGCTGCAACAATTGCTGGCCTCCCACCGTTCAGTGACCTTCCTTGCGATAAAACAGAGGTACCTGCCAAAAATGAACGAAAACCGTTGCAAAACGAATGTTCCGGGGCCAAAACACGTAGTTCGGGGTCCCGAAAATGGGCTGTTAAGCACCGAAAATGGTATTCGACCTCGAAGTGGGTTTCTCAGCCCCCAGTGTCCCTCAAAAGGGAGAAAATAAGATGTATGCCAAAAATCAAAGCAATAGGAGATGGTTAAGCGGTCCCGAACCGAGGCACACGGCCTGACGGCTCCGAAAACCGGAAATCGGACTCCGAAATGGGAAAAATGGCCTACGGCCACCAAATGTAGCCTACGGACATTGAGAGATGGTCTACGGGACCTCTCCCTCCCCTCAGGAAAAGAAACAGAGAAAACCGAGTCTGGTTCGCAAACCGAGACAAGGCACAGAAAAGGGTTCGGAAGTCTGGAGGCAGGGCTCACGGCCGCAAGTCTAAAACTTCTGAACGAGCACATTATGCAACATCACCGAGCGCTCCATCAGTGACGTCTGAGTCTTAAGGTCGGTCAAAAATGGGGTGTCTACAGTTGCCCCTCTTTGACAGAACTCGGAAGTCACAAGTGACGGGAGTGAATGTCAAAGCCCAGAGACGACCCATTTTTGACAAGGCCGAAGACTTAGACAAACATACAAGATAGACAAAGATGTGCCCGCAGGCATGCCCGCAGGCAGGGGGCAAAATGCAAATGATGATGCAAGAAGATTTTGAAGATTGGACTTATACGCTGCGCGAAGCCGGTTTTGAAAGTTGGACTTATACGCTACGCGAAGCCGGTTATCACTCATGATCATGCGAATGCAGCAAGCTGTAATGAAGCAAGTATTCGCAAATAGATGCAACAGTTTTGAGCAAGAATGCAAGGCAAAAACTACATTTCATGTAGTTAAGAATGCGGAGGATTATTCAATCCCCGCCACGTCTCACACGGAGAAGATACGATACCTGCGCGATTCGTCTGGTCGCACCAGCTTCAATTGAACCGTACATACAATATCGTGCCTGCAAAAGAGAGAAATTGCAACAAGCACAATATGCTAACAACATGTATTTAATGTGATTTCGAAAGTTCGACACACGCAGTGCTGGTGAGTGTATGCATCGCAATGCAAAAATGGAACATGCGTGACAACGCATGCTTAAACACAGAGGTATGATAAATATCAAGAAATGTACATGACAATATGAGTATGCTCATGAGAATGCAAGTTATGTGCATGATAGTACAAAACGAGCATGAATCAGGGTGTTCATTTGTCATGAAACAACGAGTACGGAAAAGCGTGTTTCGGCGAAGGTAACTCAATCGCGGCCTCCGATCTGCTTCTTTGAAAGGTTACAACTCATTCAAAAAGGATACACTTTGATTTCGATGGATGATGATGAGACACATGTCAGAATTTGAAACCGAAGTCCCGACGGAGCAATTTCGCGACCGGAAGTGTACTTTTCTTGAACTTTTTCAGGTCCCGGGAACTCCGATCTTCCTCAAAATTTGCAGAGAGCTAGGTGAGCATGTGAGGATGATGGCCGGCCGTTTATCTTCCCAAGGGGAGGTGGCCAACCGGTTTCCACAAAAGCTAATGGCTGGCCGGCCATTTCTGCAAAAAGCAGATGGCTGGCCAGCTAGAAATAGAGGCCGGCCGGCCATGCCCTTTTCCCGGGGGCATTTTGGTCTTTTTCTCTCCTTTTGCATGCCTTTTCAACCAAGGCTTGAGGCTTATAAAAGCCAGCCAAGCCTCACTTCATTTCTTGCCTCTTTCAACACTTTTCTCTCCAGATTTGAGTTTCACGCGCGTTTTCCAACGCCTCGCGCAAATTGTTTCCGTAAAAACACTTAGTTTTAAGCACTTTGGAGCGATTAAGTTTCGGCTTCGGAGCTTCTTTTTGCATTTTCACCACTTGAGGTAAGTTTATCTTAATATTTGGAATATTTTCTCGGGAGTTTACTTTTGTTGACTTTTCATTTCCCGAGAGTTGACTTTTGTTGACTTTTTCCAATTTTGGCCCAATTTGCGCATTTTTGCTCCCCTTTTGCAGATTCTTGAAAATGGCGGGTACTTCTTCCCATGGCGGAGGTTTTCCAGGTGCCGGAGATGATTTCGATCCCATGACTCTACCTCCGAGGACCCGACCCTTTATTCCCGAGAGGTACCGTCCGGCAGCACACGTCCTCCCTCGTGCCGTCTTCCGTCATTTTACCAGTTTTGACGAGCGAGCACCCGTGGATCTGCTTCTCAGAGAGCCGGAGCAGCATCTCTCTCACGAGGCCCGAGAGGTATTTACCTTATCTTCTGTATTTTACATTTCGCACTTTTGCCATGCTTGAACACGCAGTTTAGCTTATAACATAGTACTTTGCTTGCATCTTGAACATGTAGTTTCAACACTTGAATTTCGGAACACTCGGCTCATTAATTAATTGCGAACACACAGCCCACATTAGAACACACGGCTCAAACACTGATTTGTCGAACACACAGCCCGAATTCGAAAGTGAACACACAGCCCACACTTTAAATTTTCTGAACACGCAGCCCAGATTAGATAGTGAACACGCAGCCCACACTGGTTGAAATTTGAACACGCAGCCCAAACTTCAAATTTTCTGAACACGCAGCCCAGGTAGATAATGAACACGCAGCCCACAATTTTACTGAAAGTTGAACACGCAGCCCAAATTTCAAATTTTCTGAACACGCAGCCCAGGTAGATAGTGAACACGCAGCTCACAATTTTACTGAAAGTTGAACACGCAGCCCAAATTTCAAATTTTCTGAACACGCAGCCCAGGTAGATAGTGAACACGCAGCCCACAATTTTACTGAAAGTTGAACACGCAGCCCAAATTTCAAATTTTCTGAACACGCAGCCCAGGTAGATAGTGAACACGCAGCCCACAATTTTACTGAAAGTTGAACACGCAGCCCAAATTTCAAATTTTCTGAACACGCAGCCCAGGTAGATAGTGCAAGTAGCTTATTTCACTTCATCGGCACATAGCCCATTTCATTCCATTGGCACACAGCCCTTTTTCATTCCATTGGCACACAGTCCATTTCATTTTATTATTGACACATGTATTCATTCTGAATGCAGGGTGGTTCCCGCAGTGTGCGGGGGTATGGTTCCACTGCCGCGAGGGATTGGTACGCTGAGCTCCCGGAGGGCGTCAGAGACTTGGTAGATTTGGCGGGGTTCGGCCCCTTCTGTGTCGGGTTGTCACGTTGTCCTGCCAGGAGGACGCTGATGGCAGCCTTGGTAGAGAGATGGTGGGACACCACCAATTCCTTTCATTTCTCTGCTACCGGGGACATGACCATGACCCCTTTTGACTTTGCTGTATTGACCGGCCTTGACGTCGGAGGTTGGTCCATCCCCTACGACGAGGACATGGGCGAGTGGGAGGCCGCCTGGATGTATTTGTTGGGGGCTCGTCCACCTGTTGACAGGGTTTCAGGGAGAGTCCGATACACTTGGTTCTCCTCCCACTTCCGGCGGGCGGAGATGGTGCCTGAGAGTCCCGAGGAGACGGAGCAGTACGCCCGTGGTTTCCTGATGTTCCTCTTCGGGACTACCCTGTTCGCCGACAGAGGGAACACCATTGGGCTATACCTGCTGAGCGCTCTGGTTGACCTATCACAGGTCCATAGATATGATTGGGGCGGCGCTGGCCTGGCTACCCTTTATTTTTACATGAGCGCGACCTCCCGCGGGCGGGGCGATTTGCTTGGCGGCTACTGGAGAGCTTGGGAGGTACTTTCTGTCCCCTTGATTTACATTCCTGCTTCTCATTACTTGTACATTGCACACACAGCGCACTTTTACAGTCTGTATTTTGCTCTCAGCATTTCGTACTTACATTCTGCATTGCTTTTCTCAGCTATGGGTTTATGTATATTTCCCATCATTAGCCCCAGAGCTGGAGGTAGTAGGGATTCCCGTGACCCCATATTCATTGATATTCGAGGGCCCGCACCGGCCGAGGCCTCGAGAGACCCTCCTTTGTCTGCGACAATATTTCGACACTGTGCGACACTCAGAGGTACTCCAGAACTTTCAGTTCTTTTCAATTTCATCTTTGATTTGCTGTGTATATTCTTGATTTCTGATTGGTTTATGCATTTGTCATCCACAGATTACATGGCAGCCTTGGGCGCCCCTGGGTGATGATCTCCGACTTCAGTATACCGGAGCGTCAGGCATCTCCCAGTATAGGGTCCTGCTCGAAGGGCCGGTTGGCAGGGCCTGGTTCCTGGGGGAGCGCTTTCTGCGCCAGGTATGGGGGTATCTTTCTCAGGATGTTCCAGCAGTACCCCCAGCCAGTATGCGGACCGCTGACAGGCTCTCTTACTCAGAGGTAGTCGGCGCCATGCTGGGTAGTGAAGCTTTGCTATATATTGAGGAGGGGGACTATGCCACTTACCGTCATATATATTTGATGCCTCCATTGACGGAAGCTCGTATCCCGATGATGAGGCCTGCCGGTACGTCACCCTCGGACCAGGCTCGGGCTCGAGCTACAGACGTCCCTTCTTCTAGCAGGGCTGGCACATCTAGAGGTGGGAGTAGACCGTTTCCTCCGACTCCGTCGATTCACCCTCATGTCGGATGGCCAGATATGCCTACTGAGTTGATGGCGTGGCAGTATGGGGCTAGCTCTCCGACTCCGATTCCACTAGAGCCTCCGATGCCCAGTGATCGATACGCCATTGATCCGGACTCACCGCCGGTATGCTCCATTTCTTTTCATTTATCATTCAGATGTTTAGATACTCTTCTGTTCACTGACGATTATGAGCTCATTTTTGCAGCCATCGCGAGGGTACATAGATGAGGTGGTTGGATTGGTGGCCACACTCGAGGGCATGGTCCTGCGGAGGGAGGCACAGTTGTCTGTCGCAGGCATTCAGGTACCCTTCAGTTTTCTGGCATTTATCATACTTCTGATGACATGCTGATTTCTACTGCATCGATAGACTACTTGTGTAGAGCACATCTGCCACACACCCCACTTATACACTGTATTTACATGCACCCACTTCACGTAGCTTTTGCTTGTATCTGCATCTGATGTATATATTTGGACTGATGCATTTGAATTGGACTCTTTGTTTTCAGATGCCTTCATGGTCCGGTCAGCCGCAGGCCAGGCCACCTGGGCCTCATTAGGGAGCTGGGCCATCTGGGCCTTTTCAGGGGGCGGGGTCATCTCGGCCTTCCCGAGGAGCCGGGCCATCTAGGCCTTATCGAGGGGCTCGAGGAGGGCCTGTCCGCAGACGCAGGGCTCACGTTGTGGAGGTGGAGCCTGATGAGGAGGAGGAGGAGGCTACCGACTGTCAGTTCGAGACATCTGCTGAGGAGGGAGGCTCCGGTTTTGGCTCGGGGAACAGAGGCGAGGCTGAGGGGGATCCTGAGGATGACAGCTCCGACTCAGATGATGGTGTGGAGGTTGTCCCGCAAAAGAGGACAAGGCGTGCTTCTCGTTCCCGCTCCCGTGGACTTTGATGCTGCTATTTCCTGCTTTATTTTTCTTTTTACTAGTAGTTTGTAGCACTTTGCACATTGTTAGGTAGTTTTATTTTTTTTGTAAAACTTGTACCTTTGTTTGTTGTAAAGCATGATGAAATGAAATAGCTTTTGAAAAGGTGTTTGTACTTTAAACTTTTAGCATCGTATCGCATCATTATTTTGCACAAAAATGAAATTGAGTGGTAATGCGCATTGTGTAATCACCAAGTCAGGTAGTGAACCGACGCAACAAACTAAACAACTCAACTTACTAAGATATAACAGAATCTTTAGCAAGTTTACAACTCGATAAGCAAAATGCAACAACGTAAATAAACAAGACTTTAAACAAAGATTGCTTAAACAGAGAGCAATGACTCAAAAACACAAAACACGTCCGCTCGACAAACAACTCGATAAGCAAAATGCAACAACTCGATAAGCAAAACTCACCAACAACAAAGTGTACTTCTGGCGATCTGGGCCCTGGAACGCATCCGAAATGAAGGCCTTTGACTCTCCCGTTGCAAGGGAATGCTTGGAACTTTCCCAAAAGAGTAAAACAGGGTCAATGAGATACACTGCAGCATTGCCAGCCATCCTTGGGAGCCGGCCGGCCATTTTTGGTGGAGAGAGACAACTGGCCGGCCATTTCTGAAAAAGTAGATGGCTGGCCAGCCAGAAAAAGTAGCTGGCCGGCCATTCAGTCCTGCAGCCACCAGATTTTTGACACGTGTCCCCGTGAATAGTGTTTTTCCTTCTATAAAAGCCTCAACTTCGGGAACATTCATTTCATCTTAGTTTTAGGCAAAGATGGAGGCGTTTCTCGCAAAAAATGTCGCATCTTGGATCTCTTCTCTAGATGGCTCGGAAAAATTGAATTTCCGGGGTTTCGGCTTGAATGCACTATTCACGCTGAGCCGTACTCCGCTACAGCTTCCTTTTATCCATGCCGCGGCAAGGTTCTGGAATCCAGTGACGCATGTTTTTAGCTTTGGCGGCCAAGAGATGTGCCCCACTTTTGAAGATTTTCAAGTTTTGATGGAGTCTGAGTGCTCTGAAGTGATCTTGCCTCAGCTCCGTTTTGGCCATGCTCAGGCTTTAGGGCGGATGTGTGGGCTCACAGCGCATGACGCTCGATCTCTGATCTGCAATGGGGAGCTGGACATCCTCGGCTTGATCCATCGTTTTTCCGACGCTGGTGACCGCAACAACCATTATTGGCAGGGTTTTCGGCAACACGCCCTCTGCTTATGTATGTTGTCTCACTTTCTGCTTTCTTCGGGCTTCGGCGGGGCTAGCATTCGCCTGATTGAAGTCGCCCAAGGTTTGAGAGAAGGAAAGAGCTGTATTGCCATGACCTTGGCCGAGACATTGATGGGCTTAGATTCTGTCTATCGCCGGGAGGCGACTAGGTTTGCCGGGAGTCCACTGCTACTGCAGGTAATGTTTCCCGCCCGACCTCACATATATATATCTGCTCACATCACTCGACCCTCAGGCTCGATTTTTCTCTCAAATCCCTTGTCTTACTTTTCTCTCATCATACATCTCTCTATTCTTTATTCTCTCATTTTCCATCCCTCCCCTAGGTATGGTTAATGGATAAGTTGCAGGTTGTGGACTCTTGCCCGGCTTATTCAGCTCGAGGCTACTTCTTTCGGCAGCGCCTAGTCAATGCTCTTGACGAAAGGTGGTGGTTCGATTGGATGTGCAATTTGTCCGCAGACGGCATTGCTTGGCGTTGTCCTTGGCTCAACCTTCCGACAATGAGCTACAGTATGTCCCGGCTGATTGGGATCCAATTGGTTGGTCTAACCCACTGCGTATTCTATTTTCCGTTCCGGTTCCTACGTCAGTTTGGTCATGATCAGACCTGTCCACCGGAGGCGATTGAGTACCCAGCTGCTTTCCCGGTCCGGGGTGCACAGCTTGCCCGATATGCCACGGCATGGAGGACTAGAGAGCTCCTGGCCCCTGCTTCAACTTTCAGTTGCACTTTATCTGATGAGTGTTTGGATTGGCTCAATGAAGAGGCGCAGGTTGGGCCCAGCTTGGCATCAGATGCTCCTTCCAGCTCTCGCAGAGATACTTGATTCAACTATGCCCCAAATTTATTGCTTATTTAGCATTTCCAAGTTTTCTTTATGAATGTACTAAAAAAAGCAACCCCGATTATAATGCAAGAGCAGGAGAACTCTATTTTGAAATCAATGAAATTGAAAGTTATGGTACTGAAAATTTTCCACTTTTGGTCCAAAAATGGTCTAAGTCGTAAAAATATTAATTTGAACAAAGTTGACTTTTGTTAAAACTTTTCAAAACTATTTTCGATGTGGATCAGAATTGGACACGCCGAAAATCTGTCACTGAGATGCACAACCCCAGATCCCCGCAACTGGAAAGTTGCCCCTAGTCTGAAGAACAATGCGGCACTCCACAGCAACGGAAAGTTGCCCCTAGTTTGAGTAACTTTGCACCGTCGCGGCAACGGAAAGTTGCCCCTAGTTTGAACAGCACTGTACCGGAGATCACGATAAATGCTGATGGACAAAGATGACTGAGATGATTAACATGGACAGAGTTGATCGGGGAAAAGTTTATGGCTGAACTTCAAGATGAAGTTGCCTACGTATCCCAAAGATGGGAATCAAGCCTTACGTAGTTCAGGCTCAGGTTCACTCGAGTATTTTCACTCTCCTTTTGCGCTCTAACTTTTGCCAAGGCCGCCCTTTGCGGGTTTTCAACCTTGCGAGCTCAGTTTTTATATTTTCTAATTTTTTGTGCTCTGAATTTTGCCTAGGTCGCCCTTTCGGGTTTTCGGCCTAGCGAGCCTCTCAAGGATAGTATTTCTTCAACTTGTCCATATTGATCGGTTGTGAGAACTCCAAGCCATCTAGATCCATCAGAACCACAGCCCCACCTGACCAGATAGCTTTGATGATGTAAGGACCAGTCCAATTGGGTTTGAACTTGCCCCTTGGGTCGTGGATGGGAGCTCGGTTGTCTTTGAGCACCAAATCTCCTTCTTTCAGATTCCTGGACTTAACCTTCTTGTTGAAAGCCCGGGCAATTCTGCGTTGATAGCCTTGGATGTGGTACAGTGCTTTCAGTCTTCTTTCATCAAAGAGCATGAGTTCTTCGAATCTGCTTTGCTGCCAATCTGCTTCGGCTATCTGGCATTCAGCCAATACTCGTAACGACGGAACCTCAATCTCAATGGGTAGAACAGCCTCCATTCCATAGACCAATGAATATGGAGTTGCTCCAGTAGAAGTTCTGATTGAAGTCCTGTAGCCCCACAGAGCAAATGGCAGCTTGTCTGGCCAATCTCGATAGGTTTCCACCATCTTCTGTAGTATATGCTTGATATTCTTGTTGGCGGCCTCAACCGCTCCGTTGGTTTGCGGCCTGTATGTAGATGACTTATGGAAAGCCACATTATATTTCTCCAACAAGTCTATCACTTCTTTCTTGAAATGGGAACCATTATCTGAAATTATTTCGTTTGGCACCCCGTAGCGACAGATGATGTTGTTCCTGATGAACTTTGCGACATGCGACGCCTTCAACACCGCGTATGATTGGGCCTCGACCCACTTTGTAAAATAATCTATCGCTACCAGGATAAACTCATGCCCGTTTGACCCCTTCGGGGTAACAGCTCCGATCACATCGATTCCCCAGACTGAAAAAGGCCACGGCGAAGTCATGTTGTACAGTTTTGACGGCGGGATGTTCATGCGATTTGCATGGATTTGACACTTGTGGCATCGCCGAACAAAGCTAATACAATCCTCCTCCATGGTTGACCAGTAGTAGCCCTGTCTGAGGATCTTTCTGGCCAGCATTACTCCGTTCATGTGTGCTCCGCACTCTCCCCCATGGATGGCTTCCATCAGGCGTTTTGACTCTTCAGCTTCTACACAGAGCTTATGCATTCCCAGATGGCCCCTTTTGTACAGCTTTCCCCCGCAGATGCTAAACTGAGCAGCCATTCTTCTGACAGCCCTCTTATCTTTGGCATTTGCCCCTAGTGGATATGTCTCCTTTTCTAAGAAGTTCCAGATGTCGTAGTACCAGGGGTTGCCGTCTTGAACCTCGTCTATGGCGGAAATCGACTCGTATGCTGGCACGAACTTCTGATCAATAATGACTGGACGCATCCGGACTCCGGACGGGATGTCTATCATAGAAGATAGAGTTGCTAGTGAATCTGCAAACCTGTTGTTCTCTCTTACGAGGTGGGTGAAATTTAGCTTCTCAAACCGAGGAATTAACAAATCCAAGGTTTAGTGGTAGATTATCATCCTTTCCTCTTTGACTTTCCAATCTCCTTTTGCTTGAGACACAACAAGGTTCGAGTCCCCAATGACGTCCAACCGTCTTGCCCCTAATTCCAGGGCTGCTTCCAGGCCAGCAATACATGCCTCATACTCTGCTTCATTGTTGGAAACTTTGAACCGGAGCTTGAATGCTAAAGGAATACGGGAATCATCAGGCGCTATCAGCAACACCCCTATCCCATACCCATACTGGTTTGACGCTCCATCAAAGTACATTGTCCAAGTTTCATTTTCGACGTGCAGAATGGCTTCACCTGGGAATAGATACTCAACTGCCTCATCCCCCTCAACCGGGTGGTCGGCAAGGAACTCCGCTACCGCTCTGCCTTTTACTGACTTGCGCGTTACATACTTCAAATCAAATTCGGAGAGCAACAGCAGCCAACGAGCTAGCCTACCCGTAAGTGCTGGTTTCTCGAAGAGATATTTGATGGGATCCAAACGGGAAACCAACATTACTGAGTGGGCTAACAGGTAGTGCCGCAGCTTCCTGGTTGCCCATACCAAGGCCAAACAAGCCTTTTCCAGCGGTGTATAGCGGGTCTCGTAATCCAGCATCTTTTTGCTCAGATAGTATATGGCCCTTTCCACTTTGTCTTCTGACTCCTGCGCGAGCGTGCAGCCCATGGTAGTCTCAGTTACCGAAAGGTACAGTATCAACGGTCTCCCCGGCTCTGGCGGTGACAACACGGGTGGGTTCTGTAGATACTCTTTGATCTGCTCAAAAGCTGCTTGACATCGGCCGTCCCATTGGAATTTCTTTCCTTTCTTCAGGAGACCAAAAAGTGGTTCACAAGTCAAGGTTAATTTAGAAATAAACCGTCTTATGAATTGCACTTTACCTAGGAAGCCTCGCACCTCCTTTTCAGTCCTTGGTGGTGGCATTTCTAAGATGGCCTTGATTTTGGAAAGGTCGACCTCGATGCCCCTTTGTGTGATCAGAAACCCTAGCATCTTCCCTGCTGTGACACCAAACGTACATTTCTGGGGATTCAGTCGCAACCGAAACTCCTTGATCCTTTGAAAGAATTTTTGTAAGGCGGTGTAGTGACCCTCTCTATTTTTGGACTTGACAATCATGTCGTCCACGTACACCTCGACCTCCTTATGGATCATATCATGCAATATTGTAGTTACTGCCCGTTGATACGTAGCTCCTGCATTTTTCAACCCGAATGGCATCACTCGATAACAATACGTACCCCACGGGGTAGTGAACGCAGTCTTCTCCCGGTCTTCGGGTGCCATCACTATCTGATTATAGCCTGAGAAACCATCCATAAACGAAAGCAAGGCGTGTCCTGCCGTGAAATCCACCAATTCATCAATGTGTGGCAAGGGGAAGTCGTCCTTCGGACTGGCCCTGTTCAAATCTCTGAAGTCTACACAGACCCGAATTCTGCCGTCCTTCTTTGGCACCGGAACAATGTTGGCCAACCAAGTTGGATATTCAGATACCAGCAGGAACCCTGCGTCAATTTGCTTGGTGACCTCTTCCTTAATCTTGAGGGCCCAGTCCGGGCGAATCCTTCTGAGTTTCTGTTTGACAGGGCGGGCCTCTGGATCAAGAGGATCCGGTGCTGTACAATCTCAGGATCGATTCCAGGCATGTCTTCATAGGACCACGCGAAAACATCTTTGAAATCTTTTAATAAAGCGACTAAGCGCTCGCGCTCCTCTGAAGACAACGTGGACCCGATCTGGACCAGCCGCGGGTCCTTCTCAGTACCAACATTCACAGTAGTGATTTCATCCATTAAAGGTTTAACAAATCTTTCCTGCTCTTGATCAATCAATCGTTGCAAAACTGGGGGAATTTCTTCCTCGCCGTTTTCATCAAAATTTTGAAAATCCTGATTTAAGCAATAAATCAAAGGCACAGAAAAATACTCGGAAACCACATCCACATCATTCTCATTAAATACTTCCAAGCCGTCAGATTCCTCTGTTACAACAGACTCAAAAGAAAATGAAAAAGACGACCTAGACAGGACTGTGGTATCCGGGTTATCACCCCCAGGAATACCGGACTCAGACTCAATCGAGCTGGAATCTGATTCTGACGCACAAGATTCGGTAGAATCAGATTCCGGCTCACTACCTGACCCGGAACTGCTAGATAAAAAGCCTTCTTCATATTGCCAGATGAGAGAAGGTGCGATAGATGCATCCAAGATCGGCGCTGGAAAGCCCGCAGCTATTTCATCTCCAATCACAGAAACCGAAGAGTTATCCCCCAAGCACTCTTGGCCGATCGGAGGATCTGATAGTAGACTCGCCAGTGCTACCCCCATTTCAAGCTCTGTGCTCTCAGGATCCACTGCCTTACATTGCTCAACCTCAATTGGTGGGTCTGTCTGCGCTTCGGCAACGTCATCCCCAGATAATTGTATGTCGAAGAAGATTTCAAAACCAGGCACGCGCGTCCCCTCCGCGTTTAGCCAAGGCTCCGGGAAGCCGCAGAATGGAAAATCTTCCCCCTCTCGGACGAAACGTCCGTTTAGGGTACCCCAGATGGGCCTGTGCATTAAATCAAATGGCTTCCCGGCCTTCTTTGCCCTGGCCCTTCCGGCCATTTCTTTTCCTTTCCTCACCCAATCCTCCTTGGTGGGCAGATAACCCAGTCCAAAGGCGTGGGGGTTGTGCGGCACTTCGGCCAATACTGAGACGCCCTTCCGGCCGCTTCTCCCTAATCCCATCCCGGGGATATGTTTTAGCTTGTTCATGAGGTATATAGATTGAGCACTAACATACATGCCCTCATTCACAGCCATGACATTCTGCACCACTTGAGCCTCGGCCAAAGTGAACCCCGACAAAAACACATCCTCCGTGCCGTGCTCGATTTCCAAGACAGGCGTGGACACTTCCGGCGGCGGATGGATTGATGAATTCCCAAAAACGATCGCTACCCCTTTCCCGTGGGGGTACTTTAGCACCTGATGTAGAGTGGAAGAGACTGCTTTGACCTGGTGCAACCACGGTCGCCCCAAAAGTAGGTTAAAGGTTGGGGGAACGTCCAAGATATGAAATTCGACACTGTGTTGTCCTGGACCAACCTTGGTTTGAATTTTAACAGTCCCCATCACCTCTCTGCTGGTATTATCGTATGCTCTGATCACTTGGGTAGTTGGGACGAAGTCCACGGGTTTCAACCCGATTGCATATGCCGTTCTGGTCGGGCAGACATTAATCGCAGACCCGGTATCAACAAGTACCACCGGTATCCACTTATCTCTACATTCCACAAAAATATAGAGAGGTTTGTTATGGTTTGTGCCCTCAGGCGGTAGCTCTTTGTCCGAAAAGGTTAATGCCGGGGAACCTCCTCCCGGAAAAACCAGCCCAACCAGCTGTTCAGGCGTGGTGTCTATGGAGAGTTTGGACTTGTCCATAGCAGACAGGACAGCTTCTTTGTGCACTCGTGATGCCATTAGCAGTCCCCAGATGGAGATGTCTGCTTGTATCTTCTTTAACTGTTTCAGCACAGCTTCATCTTCAATCTGCTTCTCCTTCTGTCTCTCTGCTTCTCTATCTTTCCCGGATGCCTCGGGTTGGTCCAGGTGTGGGGGCTTGAAGTACCGCCCACTTCTTGTCATATGGTCAACCTCATCGAGGTACCAAGTATCATCCGGCTGGTTATTCCCCCAGTCTTCATCGATGTGAGCAAGACACAAGTCGTCATCTTCCCACCACATTCCACTGGCAGCCAACAGACACCTGTCTGGCTCCGGTTTACTCGCACTCTCAGTGCTCTCTGTCCATATGCTTGCAGCATTGTCTGTCTTTGTGCACACGGCACTTTCAGTCCCCTCAGGGCCCTTTGCCTTTCTGGCTCTCTCAGTAGCCTCAAATTTTTCTTGTTCCAACTGCGTCAGTACATTTGTTTGCTCAACAGTTTCCATATCCATAATACCCATGTCCCGAGCGGAATTCTCAACACCGGCGCTCTCCGGCGGTACAACTTGACTTTCGGCCATTCCGGCCACAACTGATATTTCCGCCCCTGCCGGGCTCTGTTCTGGTTGGGCTTTCCCCACTGCATCCGGTTGATCTTCGAGCCACCACGTGGCCTCCTCTGATTCCTCATAATCATACCAGTTAATCGACGCATCTCCCAGTTCCTGGTCCTCGAGAAATTGCAAGTTAGCAAAGTCCTCCTCTACGGCTGTCAGCTCATCTGCCCATAGCCCAGATCCGTCCCCCCGGATCATGCATAGTTCTCCTGTCTCTGGCAATTCTACACTTAGCCCGATTCGGCTCGTTGATAGGATGTACTTGCTTGGATCATAGGCTTCCCCAACAAAATTCTGCCCAGTCTCAGATTCAACAGTCTCATTTCCTCCCAAAATCTGCCCTGTTCCGTCTTCGACGGTCACCCCCATCGGTTCCGGTTGGGTTTTGGAGATGTCCACCATGCACAAGGAATCAGTGCAATCGGGGAGGAGCACCTCCGGCTTGGGTAGGTGGGTGGGGGTAATATAGATGCTAGGATCGTAAGGTGCGACCCCAGTCTGGATAAAGTTAATTCTTTTGGGAGGAGGAGCTTGGTTATGTGGTGGGAGAGGGTTGGTTGTGACATTGGGTTTATCAGGAGGTGCGATCACCTGTTTGTCAATAAGATCTTGGATCTCATGACGCAATCTGTAACAGCGGTCGGTGTCATGACCGTGTTGTTGGTGGTATGCACAGTATTTTGATGGGTCGTAAAAGGGGGGGAGTGGATTCGGTAATGGCTTTGGTTCCAGGGGTTTTAAATGATTTTTTCTGATCAATATTCCCAGAACCTTGGTCAGAGGCATATATAGTGGGGGTAAAGGTTCTTTGGCCTCGTGGTTGGAATCGGTTGTTGGCTTGTGTGTTGCTTCCGGACGCGCCGGAGAAGGGTGTGGCAGTCATAGGTCTTGGAGGGGGAGGGGGAGTGGTGGTGACCATACCAACTTCCGAGGCTCTCGTATTTGCAGAGCCACTCGGGCCCGCATTGTTGTTACGGTTAAACGTCCTCCTTGGTTGTTCTCTATCATGGTCAAACAGACCTTGTTTCATTGCGTCTTCGATTTGCACCCCATATCATGTAAATCTGCAAAAGTAGGAAAGGGGACTACAATCATTCTCAGCATCAGTTTCGGGTGGAGATTGCGCACAATCATCCGGATTTGATCTTTGTCCGTGGGCCTTAAAGTCATTGTTGACGCCTTTGCCCTCCATCGGATCACAAAGTCCGAGAAAGATTCCTTGGGCTCTTGCCTCGTCGTTTCAAGATCACGGGTTGTGACCTCGATCTGAGTGTTGTATGAATACTGCGTGACAAAGGCCTCAGCCATTTCGTCCCAATTCTTCTTCACTTCATCTTGTAATCTTGCGTACCAATGGGAGGCCACACCCGACAGGGTTCGGCCGAATAGTGAGAGCTTCTGTGGTCGTGTAAGGCCCATTGGCCGCAAGACATCCGCAAACAATCGGATATGGACCATGGGGTCGCCAGTCCCGTCAAAACGGTCGATTTGTGGCATTTTGAACCTATCGGGGAGTGTTACGGCCTCCTCGGTATATCCATCTCCGATATCCGGCATAGCCTTGACCCCTTGGGATTTCTTAAAAAGCTTCTCCAGTTTGCTCAATTTCAGAGCTGTGTGATCAACCTCGACCTCGAAGGGAGAGTCCGGGTGATTGGATGTATGGACCTTGGACAGTTGTGGTGGAAGCGGGGGCGGAGCCGGCCCCGTTGGAAGACTCGTGTCCTCTTGTAAAATTTGGACAGTTGGTACAGTATTCTGGGTATTCGGAGGAATATTCTGAACAACAGGTGCCTGCTCAGGTATTGGGGCTCCTGCTGGAGGGGGGATTTGGTGTGAAGCAGATGCTGTATTCTGCTGTTGCAATCTGGCAATCAGCTCAGTCTGCTGGGCCATGACTGCGGCCTGTTGTTTGGAGAATTCCGCTTGATGGGCGGCATCATCGTGCATTTGCTTCATACTCTCCTGCATCTGGCGCATTAGGGCTTCCATCCCCGATGTATTCTGTTGCTCCATTCGACTGACTGGTATGTCTACTCTTATAGCACTAATCAGGACTTCACCTCTGTTGTCCTCTGACGGGGTAACCCACTGCCCTGACAACCTCTGCTCTGACACACTGCGCCTTTTCGGCTTCCTTCTGGTAACAGGGGGTAGAGAATGGAACACTGGCTGTCCGTCGATTAGATCCTCAGATCGGTGGAGTCGACGACCTCGTGTCCAAGGTGCTTGGGGAATGCCTGCTGGGTTGGAAGCAATCGTGCTAAAACTGACCTAGCAAAAGATAAATAAAGCGAAAGGGAAATAAATAAACAGATAAACAGACAGCACAACAACTTAAAATAAAATGCAAGACACACAGTCGGGCATAATCAACACACAGTCAATAAGCTGAATACACACTGGCCTCAAACACTGATTATTATCTCTGTATCACTGTTCCCTGAAACAGAATCTGATATCCGCAGATAACTCGTTCGCAAATACTGGCTGATGCCCGCAGGCCTGATACCCGTAATACCGAACTGATGCCCGCAGGCATGATATTGTAAATATTGAACTGACGCCCACAGGCTTGATACTCAAACTTATATACTGATCTGATGCCCGCAGGCCCGATACTGACAATTCTGAACTGATGCCCGTAGGCCTGATGCCCAAACTCACATACTGATACATGCATTCCTGTAGAGACGCACTCTAAAGCATATAGCAGATAAATGAGAGCCAAAACACCCCTATGTTGGGATAGGGTTTCCTTGTCCTATTTTGTCAGGAGCTAGGGTTTCACTGCGCACACAGTGGTTTCAAACAACCTATAAACGGGTAAGCAACCTGTCCTAATTTGGAATGGTCACTATGGATCCGAATATGCACTAAGTCGAATGGTCAAAGAGGGTGCCCCGGTAAAACCGGGGTTTGTGTTCCCATACTGGCAGAGCCCACAACCGATCAGCCTTATGGTCATGCCTTGACAAGACAAGCCTCCGGCAAATCGTTCAGGAATAGCAGATGGCAAACACGGTGTCCTAGGTGCACCAATGCAAATGCAATGCAAAGAAACACACAAGTGCAGTCAAAACAGATATCATGAGTTCGAGTCAAGCTCTGTAAATCCCCAGCAGAGTCGCCAGAAACTGTAACAAGCCCGCAGGGGACCTCGCTACAGCTCGGACTCGACTTGTCGTCACAGTTCTAAATCTGAACCAAAGAGTCCAAATCCGGCAAATCGTTTTAGGAAAACTGATTTTTTGAAAGAAGTGCCAAACATGGACTGCTTTGCCAGATATAGAGTCGCCACCTAAATATTTTATTTTGGGAAATTTAGGAAACCCTGACTCGGTGCCAAAAGGCCACGTGTCCGTCATCACCAAAGTTGCCTCGGCTTGGGAACTTGGGTACGATTGGGGAAGGTCACTTCGTGAGCACCCCCGCTCGCCCGGTCATAGACCGGCCTCTACTAACCATGATATCTATTTTTGAAAACATTGTGAGTTCTTATTCCGGTTTATTAGCCTAGGTTACTATGTGATGCGCACAGCATACAAGTATAGACTGGATCGCCTGAATTGGAACAAAACATTTTGTGTTTTTGAAAGAGGTCTTGCTACCCACAGGTAGGCTTGAAACATTTGATGATTTATTCCAATTCAGATAACTCAACCTTCACCCACAGGCATTCAGGCAGTTATAACATATAAGCACATAGCCTCATGGTAAGCATGCTATTCATGGCAGCACTCACACGTATGCGAGGATGCTAAAGCATAAAAACTTACCGAGTACTCCAAGCCAAAACAAAAACTGTATTAGAAATCATGCATGATCCTAAGTATACAGAAATGCCTAATGCAACACATGCAAAATGCAACTATAGCAGGCTCGGCTATTCTAAGATGGTATATGAAATGCTACAACTACCATGTATTCATTTTGGAATTGAAAGTACGATGCAGTTAGTATGGTGCGCCGAGCCCGGTGCATGCAAAACAGATGAATGATGCAAACATGCTGTCATACCGTATGCTAATTTAAATATGCCCTAATCTAACCATCATAAGCGGATAAATAAAAGGGAGAAAGACGTGGGGTTGGAAGACATACATCACACTCACGCACACTTATTACAGTTGTGCCCTCACTCGGAGGGTCCGAATAAATATACAGTCCAAATATTACAGTCCCGAATAAAAGAATATTACAGTCCAAATATTACAAAATTCTAATTAATTGAAGAATTAAATAAGAAAGCAAATAGAACTGGCGCGCAGGCCAGGGACTGCCTTGCTTCTGATGGATGATGCATGTCCGAGTCGTCTTGCGCGGAAATCCACCGGAATGCCCCAATTAGCCTCTGTTTACACCTGTTCTTGAAATGCGTGCCAAGTCCCAAAAAGTTGTTGATTCTGCGTTTTGCTGCAACAGAGAGCAGGAAAGGGGCATAGCAATGTATTTGCACAGATATATGCATGTCTCGATCCTCGTGCCATCAATCACGCATACCGAGGCATGATGGCCGAGGAGTCGAAATGCACAACTCAATATAGGATGAATGCACATGAAACTACAGCTAAAACCTAACTCCATCATGGATAATCCGGAGTGTCGGTGACTGGGGGAATTGAGACACATTCCGTCACTCGGAGTACGAAATGTACCTCGTTTCCCGTGCCCGGGCTAACTCCTATTCCGAACACGATGCAATATGCATGATATGCATGAAATGTAACTAAGATACAATCCTAACATACACAATGCTATGGAAATGACATGCCTCGAAATACGTGCACACGGGCGCGCAAACCGAGAAAATGACAGAATGCGATCTAAGATACAACCTAGTATGCACTATGCTATGAAAATGAGATGCCTCGAAATGCGTGCACACGGGCACGCAAACCGAGATGCCTCAAAATGCGTGCACACAGGCACGCAAACCGAGAAAATACAGAATAAGATGAAAATGAGATGCCTCGAAATGCGTGCACACGGGCACGCAAACTGAGAAAATGACATGTCTCGAAATACGTGCACGCGGGCGCGCAAACCGAGATGATGATATGTGTCTCGAAATGTGTGCACGCGGGCACGCAAACCGAGGCGATGATATGTGTCTCGAAATGCGTGCACACGGGGCATGCAAATCGAGGCGATGATATGTGTCTCGAAATGCGTACACGCGGGCACGCAAACCGAGACGATGATATGTGTCTCGAAATATGTTCACGCGGGCACGCAAACCGAGGCGATGATATGTGTCTCGAAATGCGTACACACGGGCACGCAAACTGAGGCGATGATAGAAACAATGCGAATGACATGGCACGGAAATGACAAATGGACTTATACCAACATGAGTGAGCCTCAGCCACACTCACATGAGATGCCGGCGGATAAAAATGGAGTGCCTCGAAATGCGTGCACACGGGCACGCAAATCGAGACGATGACAGAATGCGATGAAATGACATGGAAATGACAAATGGGCTTATACCAACATGAGTGAGCCTCAGCCACACTCACATGGGATGCCGATGGCAGAAAATGAAGTGCCTCGAAATGCGTGCACACGGGCACGCAAACCGAGGCCATGACAGAATGCGATGAAATGACATGGAAATGACAAATGGGCTTATACCAACATGAGTGAGCCTCAGCCACACTCACATGGGATGCCGATGGCAGAAAATAAAGTGCCTCGAAATGCGTGCACACGGGCACGCAAACCGAGGCGATGACAGAATGCGATGAAATGACATGGAAATGACAAATGGGCTTATACCAACATGAGTGAGCCTCAGCCACACTCACATGGGATGCCGATGGCAGAAAATGAAGTGCCTCGAAATGCGTGCACACGGGCACGCAAACCGAGGCGATGACAGAATGCGATGAAATGACATGGAAATGACAAATGGGCTTATACCAACATGAGTGAGCCTCAGCCACACTCGCATGGGATGCCGATGGCAGAAAATGAAGTGCCTCGAAATGCGTGCACACGGGCACGCAAACCGAGGCAATGACAGAATGTGATGAAATATGGCAAAAATGATATGCAAGCATACTAATGGAATTTCAGCACTAAAATATGGGGGAAAACAGTCCCGAAATGAAGCGAAATGACATGAAATGCAAGGAAATGTCCCGAAATGCAACATTAGGCACCCGAAATGGCCTATAGCTATGCCAAACATGCACAATATGGACATGAAATGCAAAGACAGAAGCTAGACAGTCCCAAAAGATGCACTTTCATAGTTACAAACATGGCCAAACAGCAAGTATAAGTAGGGGAAAAATAGCATGCAAGGATAGGGGCCAAAAGAGGGGTAATGAAGCAAGTGGTATAAGAAAAACTCAAACTGAAAAATTTCCTTCTACAACACTGAAGATGGACCAAAAATATGAACATTTACAGTATATGGAAGCCTCAAAATCAGTATACAAACATGCTAAAAATATGATGCAAAATGAGGCTCAAAAGGTGCTAAAACATGAAGTATATAAAATAATCACCAAACAGAAAAAAAGTGTGAATGAAACATGAAGTATAGGCCAAAACAAGGCCACTTTTAGTTCAGACCAAGGGTCAAAAACAGAAGCAAAGAGGGATATCAATTTATGCAAAAATGGGGCCAAATAGGGGATATAACTACAAGTGACACATGGAGACACCAAACAATGTTGAGCCCTTCCTCAATGTTGAAGAGGGGCTCAAGATAAGCCTTATATCAGTTTACCACATGCTCGAAAATAAATTGCTCATGGGTCAAAAACAGCATGCAAAACTATGACATACAAGATGATCAATGAAGCAAGTGTATTATGGAGGGCTCAAACAGGGTTGAGCCCTTAATGAGAAGTGAAGATGAGCTCAAAAGATGGCCCTTTTCAGTTAGGGCTGGAGCTTGAAACCAAAAATAAGTGGGGTTTAGAAATAGATCAAGAAAAAGGTTCAAAAGGGTAAAAGTGTTACTTACCCCTTGAAGATTCAAACTTTTGTTGCTTTTTGGATGGATTTGCAGCTTCTCTAGCCTTCAAGAATCCTTCCTTGTTGCTGGAAATGAGATGGTGGTGGTAGAGCTTGGTGGTGTAGAAGGAATGATGGTTAGGGAGTTAGAGTTTTTTGAAGAATTGATAAGGAAGAAGATGGAGTTGGCTATGGAAGCTTGAAGGAGAGTTTTTCTAACCCTTAGAAGTGAGGCCACCAGCTGGTTAAAAGGATCAAAAAAGGGGGTGTAAAGGTGGGGGAGAAGGAGAGCAAAACTCCTCCACAAAATATCCCCCAGATACAGAAAATATCTGGGGGATATTGCCCCACAGCTGTAAAGGGCACAGTGCGAGGAACACGGCCGGCCTCTCACTTTTGCTGGAGGTGGCCGGCCGGCCACACCCCCTAGCCGGCCGGCTAGGGGTCAAAAGGGTCAATGTGATTTTCTGGCCGACCAGCTATTGGAGAGGTACCCCTATATGTGTACAACATAACCATGTGGTTAAAATTCCAAGAAAGTGGGTCTAAGGGGTTCAACATTGGCTCGGAAAGAGGGGGTCAAAAGGGTCAAGTTGAATTACTGGCCGGCCATGAACTTTTAGGGGCCTCTCAGATGTGTAGATCACAGATATGTGGTTGAAAGTTGACAACACTAGCTCCAAGGTATTCAACATTAGCCCGGAAGTTGGAAAAACGGGCGCCGGAGAGCCCCGGAGGAGAGATAACTGGCTGCTGCAACAATTGCTGGCCTCCCACCCTTCAGTGACCTTCCTTGTGATAAAACAGAGGTACCTGCCAAAAATGAACGAAAACCGTTGCAAAACGAATGTTCCGGGGCCAAAACACGCAGTTCGGGGTCCCGAAAATGGGCTGTTAAGCACCGAAAATGGTATTCGACCTCGAAGTGGGTTTCTCAGCCCCCAGTGTCCCTCAAAAGGGAGAAAATAAGATGTATGCCAAAAATCAAAGCAATAGGAGATGGTTAAGCGGTCCCGAACCGAGGCACACGGCCTGACGGCTCCGAAAACCGGAAACCGGACTCCGAAATGGGAAAAATGGCCTACGGCCACCAAATGTAGCCTACGGACATTGAGAGATGGTCTACGGGACCTCTCCCTCCCCTCAGGAAAAGAAACAGAGAAAACCGAGTCTGGTTCGCAAACCGAGACAAGGCACAGAAAAGGGTTCGGAAGTCTGGAGGCAGGGCTCACGGCCGCAAGTCTAAAACTTCTGAACGAGCACATTATGCAACATCACCGAGCGCTCCATCAGTGACGTCTGAGTCTTAAGGTCGGTCAAAAATGGGGTGTCTATAGTGTTGGATAGGGTTTTTAGAAATGTTAATGGCACTTGTATTATCACAGAAAAGAGTGAGAGTGTTCTGGTCAATTCCATAATCATGAAGCATTTGCTTCATCCACAGCATTTGTGCACAACAACTCCCTGCAATAATGTACTCAACCTCAGCTAGGGTGAGCAGAGGATATACCGATCCACCTAAACAGACCGAACTGAACCGATCCGTCGAATTTTAGACGGATACGTAATGATGAGCGAATGGTTGCAGATTGATTTTTTTCAATCCACTTAGTTTTAGACGGATGGCGGATTTGAGGTTCCTTTGGCCGTAACCGAGCTGCCAAACCGCGAGCACTCCTAATAATTTGTAAAACTTTGTGTTTTCAATTTGTTTAGATATTCTATTTGTGTTTTCAATTGAAAAAAAAAATTCAAATATTCTGTTGAAAAAAGTTTTCAACTTGAATATATTTTTTGAATTGAAAAAAATAAATGTATTATTTATCTATATTTTTTGATTTTTAAATTTAACTCTAAAAATAATAAATAAAAAAGATGATATATACTGGTTGGTTTTTGTTTTTAAAAATAGATATAGATGTAATAATACATAAGCATATATGCAGTGATTGTAATACTTTTTTAAGCCTTTAACTATAATACTTTTTTTTTATTTTATTTTTATATTTTAGGAAGTGCACAAGTTGAAATATGTTGAAAATTTATAAAATTTTAAACTGCCAAACTGATTCGCATCCATCCACCAATCCGCTCAATCCACATCTGTCGGATTGGCGGACGGATGCGGATTGATTTTCTTCAATCCACTAATCAGGCGGACGGATGACAGGTTGGAGGTTCTGTGGCCGCAACCACCCCGTGCCCACCCCTAGCCTCAGTTGTCGAAAGAGAGATGGCATTTTGTTTTTTGCTAAGCCAAGCAACCAAATTATTCTCAAGGTAAAAACACCTCCCAGATGTGCTTTTACGATCATCAGCACGCCTTGCCCAATCGGCATCAGAAAAACCAGTGATTTCAACTGTAGTGTCGGTCGAGAACCAAATCCCATAACCCAATGTCTCATTCACATACTTAATGATACGTTTGACAGCAATTAGATGAGACTTTTTAGGGTAGGCTTGGTAACAGGCACAAAAACCTACACTAAATGCAATCTCAAGACGACTGGTTGTGAGGTACAAGAGACTCCCTATCATACTCCTATAAAGGGTAGGATCAACATCAATACCAGAGGAATCTTTAGAAAGGTGAAAACTGGTGCTCATGGGAGTGCATGCATGTTTGGCCAACTCAAGATCGAACTTTGACACAAGGTTTTTGGCATACTTAGTCTGAGAAACAAACATACCTGAAGGAGACTGTTTAATTTGCAGACCTAAAAAATAAGACAACTCTCCCATCATGCTCATCTCAAACTCATGTGTCATGCAATCCGAAAAGTATTTAACAAGATGATCAGCAATGGATCCAAACACAATATCATCAACATAAATCTGTACGACAAGTATATGAAACTTAGTATATTTCACAAATAAAGTCTTGTCCACACTATCCCTTTGAAAATCATTATCAAGAAGAAAGGTAGCCAGTCTATCATACCACGTCCGAGGGGCTTATTTCAACCCATACAAGGCCTTGTCTAACTTGTAGGCATGGTTTGGACATTTAAGGTCCTCAAACCCTTTTGGTTGCTCAACATAAGCCTCTTCTTTTAAGTATCCATTCAAAAAGGAACTTTTCACATCCATTTGAAACAGTTTGAAACCAATAAAGCATGCAACACCAAGTAAGATACGAATAGATTCGAGACGTGCAACTGGGGCAAACGTCTCATCATAGTCAACACCCTCTACTTGTGTATAGCCTTGCACAACCAACCTAGCTTTGTTTCTAACCGCAGTACCATTCTCATCAAATTTATTCTTAAAGATCCACTTTGTACCTATCACATTCATGTCTCTAGGTCTAGGAACAAGAGTCCAAACATTGTTACGTTCAAATTGGCCTAATTCTTCATGCATAGCATTGACCCAACTATCATCTAGTAACGCCTCTTTTATATTCTTAGGTTCAATTAATGAAACATAACACATATGAGATACCTCATCCCGAATTTGTCTTCGGGTTTTCATTCGATCTGAGACACTTCTAATCACCTGTTGAGCTGGATGATTCAGTTTCACCCTTGCTAATAGTTTAAACTCTGGACTTGTGGTGACAGAAGCATCAGAGGTGGTGTCTCTCTGTGCATTCTTGGGAGTTTGACTTACTTGAGACGTTGGTGTTGTCTCAACTTCTTGTGCTTGGACCTCAGCTACTCTTTGACTTTGTGGTTCAGTATCCAGGATTGGAGACTCACAATTTTCTTCCTCATTTATCACTGAAGTAGGAGAACCTATGCCATCTATAACCACATTGATCGATTCCATTAAAGATGAAGTTCGTAGGTTATAGACACGAAAAGCTCTACTAGTGATTGAATACCCTAGAAAAATACCTTCATCACTTCATGAGTCAAATTTGCCCAAAGGTTCTCTATCTTTGAAAATTTAACACTTACTCCAAAATTTTTTGAAGTATTTTACATTAGGTTTCAATCTTTTCCACAATTCATATGGAGTTTGTAATGTGTCGGGCCTTAAATACACACGATTTATAACATAAACAGTTTTATTTGGGGTTTCAGCCCAAAACTTTGAAGGAACTTTCTTACTAAGGAGCATGACCCTAGCCATCTCTTGAACAACTATGTTCTTCCTCTCAACAACTCCAGTTTGTTGTGGAGTAATGGGTGCTGAAAATTCATGCTTAATTCCATGCATATCACAAAAATCTGAAAATGAACTATTTTCAAACTCACAACCATGATCAGTTCGGATTCTTATGATACGCCCAATAGAAGCACCCTGTTTATTTTGGATTTTAAGGACTAAGGCCTAGAAAACATCAAACGTATCAGATTTTTCTCTTAAAAAATTTACCTATGAAAAACAAGTAAAATCATCAACAGTTAAAAAAATGTATCTTTTACCTCCAATGCTTTCAGTGCGAGTGGGGCCCATAAGATCTATATGAACCAATTCAAGAGGACGTTTGGTTGTAAAGCTGTTCACCTTTTTATGAGGAGCACGGGTTTGCTTCCCAAGTTGACATGGTCCATACACATGATTCATATTTTTATCCACTTTAGGTACTCCTTTCATAAGCTCTTTGTTGGCTATCTTACTTGGGTTTTTGAAATTCATGTGACCTAATCTGTGATGCCACAGGTTAATATTACTTATGATGGTTGAGTGGCAAGTGAGATCATAGTGGTAACAATCCTATAATAGTTATCAGATGTGCGAATTCCATGCATGTCTACATTTCTCTCTTTATCTAAAATTTTACATTTATTTTTTGAAAATAATACTTAATGGTGAAAATCACACATTTGGCTTATGCTCAAAAGATTTGCTTTAAGGCCATCAACAAGTAATGCATTTTCGAGTTTGGGAAGACCAGCCACACTTATAGAGCCCTTACCAATGACTCTAAAAGTGCCACCATCTCCAAAGGTAACAATTCCACGTTCATATTTTTTAAGGGAGATGAAATAGGATTTGTCACCTGACATGTGACAAGAGCACCCACTATCAAGATACCACATGTGTGAGTCACGTGCTTTTAAAGCAGTGTGAACAACTAAACAAGTCAAGTCATCTTTTCTTACCCATATCTTTTTGGTCTTAACAAAATCAGGACTCGCAGTCTTGGTAAATGTCTTAGCGTTGTGAACACCCTCATGAATCTTGGTGTTCCGCCTAGACATATAAGGTTGTCTCCTAACCCAAAAAGTATTGAAATTGCTACCCTTTTGAGACACCTTACCAAATAACTCAAAGCAATAAGGACGAATGTGGCCATACCTACCACAATGATGACAAACAAAAACAGATTTTACTTCTCTTTTGTTGATCTTACCCCCGTTAGGTAGATGAAGAGAGGGATCACCTTGGTGCACCTTCAGCTTTCTTTTTGCTTGAGTCTTCAGGTCATGAGATGTAGAGGCATGTCCCTTATGAGCTGTCGTATTACCATAGCCTAGCCCACTTTTGTCACAACCCATGTGTTGAAACCCGAGGATGTCATCTAATGACTTGTAACCTTTGTTTCACATGACAATTGTGGCTCTAGCATCTCTGAGTTCTTCATCTTTTTGACAAACCATCTCTTCCAATGTAGCTTGTGACATCTCAAGGCTTTCAATCTTCTTTTCATATGTTGCATATATTTTCAGAAGTTCATTCCTTTCGGTCTCACAAGATAGAAGTTTCCTACATAGGTCTTGCCTGTCATTAGAGATCTTGATGACATTCAGCTTTGCTGTTACAATTTCTCCTTTTAGCTTAACATTCTCACTTTTAATTGCTTTGAGCTTGAGAGTAAGTTTGTTCTTTGATCTTGGACAAATTCAGAGATTCATCATAAAGCTTTTTTTAAGCTTGTTGTAGATTATCACCATCAATCTCATCATTGTCTTCTGATGTTTCATCATCTTCTTTTTGCTCCTCTTTCTCTTAGACCTCATCCAATCGAGCAACTAAGGCATGAAAGATGATAGATGGTGGTGAAGATGACTCTCTTCTTTCATGAAATTGACTCAGAATGTCCCATGCATCTTTGGCCTTTGTGCAGTAAGCAACCTGTTACTGTTTTTCATTAGAGATTGATTCACGAATAGTAGTTAGAACTCCCTGATTGCTGGGATTGTCAGTGCTTTCAACATCCTCTTCAATGGCTTGCCAGCCTTCAGGGTCGAAAGCTCTCAAAAATGCCCTCATTCTGATCTTCTAGTACAAGTAATTACTCCCATCAAAGGTGGGAGCACAGTGCAGATTCTGACCACGAGAAAATTCTACTGGCTTCGGAGGAGATTGAGTGAAAGTGGACCAGAATGCCATGAAAGCATTATCCCGTCTTCACCAGATTCGGTTTCTTCTAGTTCTTGCTCTGACCCACTTTCATCATCCCAAGTCACTGTATAGACTTTCTTCCGATTCTTTTTCGATGGGCATTCAAGAGTAATATGTCCAAGCCCTTGACATTCATAACACTTAACCCCTTGCCCCTTCACAATCTTCTTTTCAGTTTTTGGTGGAAAAGTTTTGGGTTTTTCATTACTCTTATCTTTTGAAATAGGGTCCCTTGAATTAGGCTTCTTTTTCTTTAATTTTTTTTTGAATTATTTAGTAAACATAGCTGTCATCTCGGACTCTAGATCAAACTCAGTCTCAGGGGTTTTTGCAGTCTCATGAGTACTAGTGAAAGCCACATTATCTTTTTGTTTTTTCTTAGATATCTGGTGGGCTTCATAAGTCTGCAAGTTTCCAACCAACTGATCAAGCTTGAGGGTATCAACATTCTGAGCCTCCTCAATAGTTGTCACTTTTGATTGGAACCTCTTGGGTAAAGACCTCAAAATTTTTCCAACAATATTAACTTCAGGGATTTTTTTCACCAAGTGTGAAACAGGAATTCACGATGTCACTAAGTTTAGCATAAAAATCATCAAACGTCTCATCATCACGCATAAAAAGAGTTTCAAAGACAGAGGTGAGACATTGAAGTTTTGACCTTTTAACAGAAGTAGTACCCTCGTGAATCGTTTCAAGAATGTTCCAAGCCTCTTTTGCTACCTCACACGTGCAAATACAATGAAACTCTTCAGGTGTGACGAAGCAAAAAAGGGAATTGAGAGCCTTACTATTCCAACTCAAGTTTTGATAGTCGAATGTGTCCCATTTATCAAGGGGTTTGGGAATATCAACACCATTAATGGTGACAATAGGTTCACTCCACCCATAGATCATATAGTGCCAAACTTTCTCATCGATAGATTTTAAAAACGCTTTTATATGAGCTTTCCAATAAGAATAGTTTGTACTATCAAGTAACGGAGGTCTATAGGTCGAGTTACCTTCGCGAATTGAATCCATATCACCACTCACACAAAATCACACTCCTATAGTTTTGATAAAAGCAAAGAGTGACCTGTTCTGATACCAATTGAGAAACCTAAGTGATTCGTGATTAGATCAAGAATTAACTGTACCAATTCCCAAACAACTAAAACTAACAATCTAAATCATTAAGCATGTACGAATGTGATTTAGATTGTTGTTTCCGAAACAATAAATCAACACAAACGATTTTTACGTGAAAAAAATCAAAATTGGAGCACCTCCAATTGTGATAAAAAACCATGGGCGAAACGCCACAAATCAATCCACTACTGAAGAAAGAAAGATTACAAAGATACCAAACAAATTACCCAAACGCTTCCAATTTATCTTCAAATCTTCTGTATATCTTTCATCGCAACCTTTGTCTCAGAATTGATTGATTGATGTTGAATCCACAACATCTATTGTCGAATCAATGACTGCACATAGCATCAAACTCCTTTGATTACTCTGTGCTTGAATCTTCGGATTCTACCGAAGAAGAATACTCTCAAAGAAGATCAAACAAACTCCTTGATGTGTGCTTATAAGAACATGAGTTCAAACTCAATCAAACATCAAGGAAAACCAGAAAATATCCGCAAAAGAAAACCCTAAAACCCTTAAAGAAGATCTAGAAAACGTAACCCTAAAACAAGCTTAAACAAGTATTTATAGAAAACAGAGTCTGCGACGGTCGCTCGAGCGAGAAACCAAATACGCGTGTTTTCCTTGAGTGTCGTTGCTCGAGCCAAGCTTCCTTCGCTCGAGCGTACAATCCTCCTTTTTAGAACTTTTGTAGACAAAACAACTTCTGGGGGTAGAACATCTTCGCTCGAGCAAGGACTTCGTTGCTCGAGCAAGCAAGACAAAATTCTTAGGAAAATTACAACTCAATAAAACATGTTTGTTCACGGGATTGACAAGACTAAGGTACCTAACAACAATTAAAAAGATAAGGAATTAAAATCGTGCTAATTACCTGTTTCTCACCTTGGTCTTTATAGCAGCTTCTAGCACAGTGCACCTCTCTACCTGTTGGAATGGCCTCGCAGTATGAACTACAAGATCTTCATCTATAAAGGAAATATTGTAAAAATGGTGGGATTGCCTCAGAAATTAATATATACCTTTGTTGTCGTCATGGCTATCTTTACCAAGGATTATAAATTTATTATCTAAAATCATATGTTTCAAGGGCATCAAATATGAATTATGAGTTTAGTGGCCTTTATTCAAGTCAAATTATGTTCTAGATGTGTGTCAGGTCTTCTTTGCTAATGACAGCCTATGATGAAGATAACAGTAAGAGGTACATTGCTAGGAGTCCGGATCCTCTCCCTCCAGCCCCTCTCTCCAGCAGTTCCTTCGGCCAGGGGCTCAGATAAAGCCACGTCACCTACAAGAAAATATACGGCTTAGATTTCTTTCTTCAAAAAAAAAGAAAATACACACCCTCTTACACACACTCACAACACACACTCTCTCTTCGGCCCATGATGAAGATAACAGTAAGAGGTACATTGCTAGGAGTCCGGATCCTCTCCAGCCCCTCTCTCCAGCAGTTCCTTCGGCCAGGGGCTCAGATAAAGCCACGTCACCTACAAGAAAATATACGGCTTAGATTTCTTTCTTCAAAAAAAAAGAAAATACACACCCTCTTACACACACTCACAGCACACACTCTCTCTCCGGCCCTTTCTCACTAACACACATACACTGAGCACACGCGCTCTCTCTCTCTCTCTCTCTCTCTATATATATATATATATATCACATTTCTAACCCAAAAAAAAAATTAAAATCACACACTCTCTCTATTACATTTCTAATAAAAAATAAAAAAATATATATTTTAATCTTTTTCATTTTATTTTCATAATATTTATATATATAATTTTTAATATAAAATTTTAATTTTTATAAATTAATATCATTGAAAATATACTTTTAAAATAAGACTAATATTAAATATATTTAATAAAAATTTAAAATAAATAAAAAGTAATTACTATGTTTAGTTATGCATTCAAAGTATTATTTTTAAAATATAAAAATTATTTTGATGAAAATAAACACATAAAAATCATATATTTTTGAAAGTCTCAAAAATAATCTCCATTCCAAAAAAAAAAATATATGAAAATAATGACTTCTGTGCGTAGATGTAAACTTTTTATTTTCTTCTAAATATAAATTCAATCTATGCATAGGTATAAATCAAATATAGAATTTTTCTTTATTTCCTTTAAAAAAAATTATAGACTTGTTTGGCTAATAAAATTAAATTAAAAGTCATTATTTTCATATAATTTTTTTTGGAATGAAGATTGTTTTTGAGAATTTTAAAAATATATGATTTTTGTGTGTTTATTTCATCAAATTAATTTTTATATTTAAAAAATAATAATTTGAAAACATAACTAAACATTGTAATTATTTTTTATTTATTTTAAATTTTTACTAAATATATTTAATATTAATCTCATTTTAAAGGTATATTTTTAATGATATTAATGTTATAAAATTAAAATTTTATATTAAAAATTATATATATATATATATTATGAAAAAAGATTAAAATAACTTTTTTAATTTTTTATTAAAAATGAGAGAGAGAGAGAGGGGGGGGGGATGGGATGTGACCGTGTGCCTGTAGTGAGGTAAGGGAGAGAGCAGAGTGTCAGAGAAAAGGAAATGATTTAGCGTGGGTGTGTTTTGAAATTTTTTGTTTAAAGAAATAAATCTAAACCATTCATTTCTTTGTGGGGTGACGTGGTTTTATCTGAGCCGTCGCCCGGAGGAACAGCCGGAGAGAGTAGCTGGAGAGGATCCGGACTCCATTGCTAGCATTTCAAATACACCTCATGTAAAGCCAATGTGAACAGATAAGTGAAGTTCATTACCAGTATCAGATGGAACAAAATTTTCATAATTCTGAATACGTTTCAGTTGTCCACTTTCTGTTATTTTCTATAGTAAACAATCAAATGCTGTAACAAAAGGACAGAGTCTATTAAAAAACAACTATAGTTTGAACAACAGAAACATCTTGTTGAAAGTTTGAACTTGTTAGATGGCGCACCATGTAACGTTTCTTCCAATGATTCCATATCATCAATGTTGACTTCAGCAAACTCAGAGTTCTTCCCAAGTTGAGCCACCCTAGCAGCACATTTTTCCGACACAAAACACAATCTAGACAATTCAGAATTTAAGTTTGAGAAATCAAATCATATTTCCAATTCCATACTAGAAACATCAAGAACAAGGTTTCCACGCATTCCACAAATTTCAAAAACTAAATCCGTGATTAGTTCAAAATGTAGGAAAATTGAAAGATAGTATTTTTTTCCTTGGAGCCTGAGAAAGCTGAAATTTTCCTCTCAAGTGAATTGACCGGAATTACTAGGATGAGTTACAGTGAATTTTCTATTTTATTTAACAAAAAATAACATGGAGCAGGGTACTCAAAAGCATTATTTTCATTCTGTCCCTTGCGTTTCCTCAGAGGGAAAAGAAAAACTTAGACGTACTTGAAAATTTAAAGAAATTTCCAAATCTTCACATAACTAAACTTAATCCATTTGGATACTCAAAAATAATAATAATAAATAAAAAAGGAAGATGAAAGAAAACTAAACTTTATTAATGAGAAGAAATTTTATCATTTGCAATCTTAATGCATTTAGGCCATGTTTGTTTCGGCGGACTGGATTAGCATTCTCATGACTAATAGTCCTAGGACTACGAATCCGTTGGATTATGTATCCTATCTTAACTAATAGTCAAGTTTAAAATAATTAGTCCGTACTTCAATTGTTTAACCAAACATCGGATTAATAATTTTATTGGACTATTAGTCCAATCCCAAGCTCATGTCCACCCAAACAAACATGACCTTAGTGGCATAGTTATCCCAAAACTACATATAACATAAGGCTCAAAATTACTTTTTTTTCCCTGGAAACCAGACAGAGCAGAAAGAAAAAATTAATAGAAACTTGAAAAATCAAACCAATCCAAAATAGTTACATCATCAAGTTTACTCAAGCGTGATGCTCAAAAAACACAGGAAAATACAAAGCTCAAAATTCTACTTTATTTTCTCATCATCAACCAAACAGAGGAGGGGAAATTTTAAATTCTACTTTAACATTGCACTTTGACCAACATTGTTGAGCCCTAAGCAGAAGGTATCCAAAGTGGTGTGTGAACGGTGGTTGTGTTGTGTAGTGTGGCATATAAATAACAAAGGAAGATGAAAGAAAACTAAACTTTATTAATCGGAAGAAATTTCATCATTTGCAATATTAATACATTTTTTAGTGGCATATTTATCCAAAAACTACATATAACATAAGGCTCAAAATTATACTTTTTTTTTCCCTGGAAACCAAACGGAGTAGAAAGAAAAAAATCTGAACCATTTACCCTTTCATCAAGTAGAATACATCAAGTAGAACATACCTACATAAAATTAAGTTAATCGGATATAATTTACCCTTTTATTCACTCACATTTGTATTCATTCTAATACTAATCACAATTGTTATTTATACAAATGTGAGTGGATGAATAGGTAAACAATATCTAATTAACTTGATTTTTTGTAAGCATGTTCTACTTGATATATTTTAAAATATAAATGGTTCGAATAATCGAAATGGTCCCCAAAATAGGTCCATTGGACTGCACAACAGTAACTGCTGTGCACCCCGCATAGCCGTCACTCCAAATCTATTTTATTCTGTAAGAAAATTTGTACAAAATTTTTGTTTCTACATCATTATTTATGTATATTATATGTTGTTTGCTGAGCAATCTATGGTATGAAATTTGACATTGAGAGATTTATAGCTGGAAATTTATAAAGTTGACTTGATTTGTTGAATTTTGTGTAGTTGATTCACTTTATATGTGAGATTTTTTTAAGGGGAATGAGTGGGAATTATAATTAGAGCTACCACTAGTAATGTAACAGTGGATCTTACCCACTATCATAGTATGTATTGTGTCTATTTTTTTTTTTTTTTTTACTTTGTCATCTCATTAGTGGTGAGTTAATAACCACTAAATTAGTGGTCCCTACCACCACAGTTTTTTTAAAGTGTGACTGACATTGCCAGGCCAGCACCATTCACCTGTATCTACAATAATATAGCTGGCTGATTTGAAATTTCTCTACTTGATTGGCGGGGAAAAAAAAATAAAATCATAGGATATGTTTGGATGTTTGATTTATGGAAGGATTTTTACTTCATTTTTTATCTCATTTTTTTCCCTTTTCGTTTACATATTGCCTAAAATGATTATTCTCATTTCTTACCCTTTTTTTTATTAATTTTTTTTTTTGAAAATACATTGATAAATAAGTTTTTTATTTTTAATTTCAAAAACAAGTGCAATTAATAAATCTTTTCTAATTCTATCAATCAAGGGTTTGACAACCTCAGAAAAAGTCAAAAAACTAAAAAGTTACACAAAAAGTTATCACTATTCATTAAAAAAAATATTAAAAAATTAATATACAAATATTAATACAAATCAAAAAGTTGGCCCAAATGATGGTATGACGTGATGTCACGACCCCAAACCGCCCCTAGTAGTTTGGTGCCGTGATGGCCAGTAATCTGAGATTACCGAAGGCCAACTTTCAAAAACTTAACACAATCAGAGTATGATAAACGGGGCTCACAAATGCAGAAGCAATAATCTAAAATACAAGTGGTCCATAAGAGCTGTGCATAGATCAAATGCAATGTCATTCATCTTATAACTTGAATACAACAAGGCAAAATATGTGATACATCTTGATCAAAAGGCTTCTCGAGCCGACATATACAAAATACAGTGAATACAAGCCAAGAAGCATGATTTTCAAGATTCGCCGACATAAAATAAATAACATTGCCGACGTGAATACAAAACAAAGTCGACATAATCATGGATCCAAAACAAGCTTTCAAAAACACAGTCTAGGCGTCACCGACATCCTGCTCATCACCTACATATATATAGAGAGGGTGAGCTTGGATACTCAGTGAATGGTACTAATAATAAAGGTTTTGCATGAATATAGCCGAAGTCTTTCAAAATGAAACATGCCAAAACCATACAAATATTAGCCGAGATTCTTTCAAGCAAAACACATCAAACTTTATCAAAACAAGGGATGAACCGTATTCATCAATCAAACATTACAAGTCTCAAGGGATGCTTACTGACATCGGCGAAACAAGGGATGAACCGTATTCATCAATCAAATATTACAAGTCTCAAGGGATGATTACTGACATCGGCGAAACAAGGGATGAACCGTGTTCATCTGTCCAGTCATACAAGTCTCAAGGGATGCTTACTGACATCGGCAAAACACATCAAGCTTTCCGAATAAACAAAGGATGAACCGTATTCATCTGTCAAGTCATACAAGTCTCAAGGGATGCTTACTGACATCGGCAAAACACATCAAACTTATCAAAACAAGGACTGTACGATCCGTAATCGTTTAGTCAAAGGTACTGCGAAAGTTTATAGTCCTCCAGCACAAGGGACTTGTGTTACTTAGGCCCGTAGCCCGATTTAACAATATAGTCTTTCCAAGAAAGGACCGTATCCTTTTATACTTAGTGCTGCGAAAGTTTAGAGTCCTCCAGCACGAGGGACTTGTGTTACTTAGGCCCGTAGCCCGATTTAACAATATAATCTTCCAAGAAAGGACCGTATCCTTTTATACTTAGTGCTGCGAAAGTTTAGAGTCATCCAGCACGAGGGACTTTTGCACTTGGTACTGCGAAAGTTTAGAGTCCTCCAGTATAAGGGACTTTTCAAGAATGACATCGAAACAAGGCTTATACTTGATACATCAAAACAGGGCTATTCATTCATGCTTAGCAAATACTTTCGTCAAAACAAAGCAAAGCAAGATTTATCAAAAACAAGTGTAACATAGCTTTATTAGAAATACCACTCACATAGATCTCCTCGGGTGTAGGCCCAAAGCAAATGTCAAGGACCTACAATCACATGGCAAATCACATTCTCAAAACAAGCTTTATATGCAGCAAATAATCTCGGCATTCTCACCAGGTCCAAGCCAATAACAAAGCAAAACATGCTGGGAGTTTAAACACTGCTCCCGTCTCATGGAAACACACTAGGTATCAACCAAGTCTTTGCCGAGGTCCCACACATCCTTGCCGAGGTGTGGTCCCGCTGGCCTTAACCAAAAGCAAAGTCGGGGAAATCTGGCTTCCCCTTTGAAGCATGTGAAGAACATGATGAACATGATTATGAGGAATATGAATGCAAGTTCAAAACTCGTTACAAAGATCTAAGGTTTCATGCCAAGAGTTCAAAACAGGGACCTGGGAACCCACACAAGAAAGTCATGCAAGAACAAACACAAAAACGTGGCTTTCGCTCCAAACTTTCGGATCAAAACGAGACTTTTCTTTCAAGAACATATGAAGACCATTTTCTCTTTTCAAAACCAACTTCAAAGCAATGCATGACATGCAAAACGAATCCGATCATGCAATGCAGCTAGATGATCAACAACAACAATCAAAGTAGATCAAGATTCTAACCTCAGAACTCGAATCCAACGGATCAAACCACGAAGATCAAGCTTGGAAGACTTGTTCTCACTCAAGAACTTCTCTTCCTTCTCTCTAGAGCTTCTCTCTCTAAAGGCAAAGATTTGAGACAAAATGATTTGTTTCTAGGTCTGCCGGCTGTCTTAACAATCAGCTCGGACACGTGGCGCTGCCGGGTTGGTTCAACTCAAAAAGGTGATTGATAGATAAGACAAGTCTCTGACAAAGCGTATGCAGCAAGCTCGGGTAGCCACTTCGGCAAGGAATGACATCGGCTCAAGTCAAAACTTCGTAAACAAGATAACATGGACATCGGCTAGGGAGGACGACGCTTGACTAAGCTGTGCCACACCTTGGCCGGGGTGTGCCACATCTCGGCCTAGGCCATACCTGCCTGCGGACAAGGTTCACTAAGTGCAAAATATCTCGGCAATAAATGCCCGAGGTGAAGATGGGGGTCGACCAAGGTCTCAAAACAGCTCTAAGTACAAAGGTTCAAAGGGGAACTAAGCTCAAGGTAACCTCGGCCACACACACACACACACCAGACAAGGAACAAAATCACGCAAGAAGTACTTCAACAAAGCAAGGCAAGACAAAACCTTCAAAACAACATAACAAGGCAAGACCATGCATGAATGTATGCAAGTATGACAAGAGTAAGATGAGGGTTGTTACACGTGATGAGTTCAATCAGTGATAGAGAAAAAAAAAATTATAGTAGAATATTCATTAAATCTTAATAGTAAAGTTGGGCCCTTGGGGGCCCACCATGGATTCCGTTTTGATAATCTGAATCGTTGAATATGTAAAACTCGTCTAGTACTATACGCCTGTAAAAAATCACGTCTATCGGATATCACTAACCACATAATCAAATTAGTTTTGTTACAGTTAACAGTTAACAAAAAAAATAACACGATCAGATAGCTATCGATATCCAATTAACGTGATTTTTTACAAGCATATAGTACTCGACGAGTTCTACATATTAATCGATTCCGATTAGAACAACGGGACCTGTGGTGGGCTCCCACAGGCCAAACACCACCATCCAATCAAAGCCCGAGAATGAGACAATATTTCCTCATCTACTTACCCAGCCGGCGCCTCTGCCAATCCGTACGGCCTCCTACCTTATCTTTTTCTACACACTTATTTATACAATTTTTTAATACACATTTTTTCATAAAAAGTCAAAAAGTTAATCCAAACATCCATATTTTTTTCCTCAACTTTTTAGTCTAAAAAGACAAAAAGTACACTTATTTAGGACATCCTAAACAACCCCACATATTGTGTGTCAAAAAGTACGTATTTTAGTCAAAAAGAAAATATTTCACTTCATTAATCTCATAAAATAAGCTTCTAAAAAAAAAAAAAAAACTAGGAAAAATCACGCACAAGTGAAATCTTTCTAAAATAATTATTGTTCCATGAAAAGTTTATAATTTTAATTATTAAAAAATTTTAAATTTTCTATTAATCTAAAATTACTTTTATAAATTTCCACTGATTTGTTGTTTCTCTCTAAAGAAGAAAAAAAAAAGAGAACAGAGTTTGCAACATATATTCTAGGATCCGCTCAACTTGATGGAACTGATCCAACCTGGTTAATTTTGGACGGATTTGTGTCTTTTGGTGGATAGAGACGGATGACATATTTCAAAATGTATAGATACGGTTCGGATGGTGAATCAACCATCCCACACTTGTATAAACCTAATCCGTCCATAGATAAAGTTAAAAAAAAAAAAAAAAAAAAAAAGAAGAAAGAAACTGCTAACAAGTAGCAACATAAAGTAAAAATAATAAAATATATATTTTTGTGAAAATGAAAAATAATATCTTAAAAATATGCATACGTGGTTCCTTGGCGTATTATAGACAAACAATACATTTTTTTTTTTTTTTTCCAGATTACTAGTTATTGAAGATTGTAAAAGTTATGAATTATAATTTAAAAAAATGTCCAAAATATCTGAAGTAAAAAAACCACCAAACTAATTGTATCCATTTGCCAACTTGCATGGCCCGCATAATCTACATCCGCCAAATTGGTGGATGGATGTAAATTAACTTTTTCCAATCTGTTTAATTTTTGACGGATAACGAATAGGATGCCACCCAGTTTGATCTGACCCGATCCGTGATCACCCTAATATATTCTATCCCTGGGTCCACCTGCCCCGCCGTCGGCCTTTTTTTGGCAATGGCCTGAGCCTCAGGCACCGTTTGGGAAGAAGGTTTCCAGGCTTTTTTGGCTATTTTAGACACAAAAAATAAAATAGGTTATTTTAGCCACAACAAACAAAACATCACATCCAATCCATAATCATTACACTATTCTCTCACAAAAAAAGTCAAAAAAGCCAAAAAGTCAAAAAGTCATTCCCAAACCAAGCTTTTTAGCCCAGGCTAAAATAGCCAAAAAAGTCAAAAAGCCAACCCACTTCCCAAACGGAGGCTTAAGCTTAGTTAAATTTGACTCAGTCCTGGCTTATGACACTTTTTTTCTTGAGACAATATTGTTTTAATAGAAAATGATATTTTCATACTTTGCTTACTTGCCTTTGATATTATTAGACGGTGCACATGACCATGTAGTATTTCAAACTCATTTGATAATTTATGTTTATTGTATGGGGCAATATTGCAAAAAATGCAAAAGAAATTATATGAGAGGTTAAAAGGGGGATATGAATATTATTTTACTTTTTTATTCACACAAAAACACACACACACACACACATATATATATATATATATATATATATCTATATTGTGTATAGCATTAATTTAATACATAAATTGTCATATGGTCATCACGTAAACCTCGATTTTTTTCTTGTAATTTACTATATGATCAGTTTTGGCCCATGTATTCGTTATCAATTTTATTCTGTTTGATCATCTTATAAATTCCTGTCTATATATCATGATTAATAAAAAAAAAATCAAAATGATCGAATAATTGGAGTATTGGTGTGGTGTCGGCCAAAGACCTTCAGATGCTTTTAATAGGGGTGTAGCTGTAAAGAGAGAGAGAGAGAGAGAGAGAGAGAGAGAGAAATGAGAGATGAAGAGTTTAGGGTTTACATGCAGAATAATATTAGAGAGTAAGAAAAAAATATCCTGAAATGTTTCATGAAAAATTTTCATCCATTGATTAGTGTGTGGTGTTTTTTTGTATGTGTAATCTAACGGTGAAGAATCTTTTATGATCATTTTCATGATATTTTTTTTATAATACCTAGCATTACTCTTGGGTGCACACCTAGAACTTTTTATAGAAGGTATTTGTCTTGGGCCATTGATGATGGTGGGCCACAGTCTTGTTGGGATTTGGGCCATATGGATTGAGTAAAAAAGATGAAAAACAAACCAATCAACTCAATAGGAGATGATGAACCGCTTTGGGGTGCAAATGCAATGCACAATTGAGGCACCTTATTGCTGTCCATGTTGGGCTCCTGTGCATGCTTTTTATTCGTCCACTACCTATCCATTGGGCTTTATTTATTTGTTTGAATGTTATTATTATTTTTAAATTTTAAAATCGTCTAATCTAAAAATTGATTTAAAAAGTATAAAACTTTAGTTTAATAGATTCTTTTAGGCAAAGTTATGTTGACTTGATGTATTTTATAAAAATCAATCCTTTTGAGATATGATTTTTTTTTTTTTTAAATATAGTTGATAGAGCTTAAGTTTCTTAATAACTACCCTAACTAAAATTTTTTAAACTGGAAAAATTTTATTTTTCACTGATCCAACTATACTGTAGTTCTTATCTAGATTACTCGTTGAATGATTATACTGTCAAATATGAGCCATTCAACTTTATTTGGCCCCAGTATTTGGTGCAGATTTTTGCAATAACTTGGGCCTATATGGCCTTGCCCATTCTAATATTTTACTTTTTAAGCTTGATTAATGTCTTAGTGAGTTTGGTTAAACCCGACCAAGTAGCCTTGTCAGTGACACCTATTTTCTTGAGATCATATTATATGTTTTTGATGAAAAATAATAATCACACTCTCTTTTTAGCCTCTCATATTACACCCCCCTTGTGAGGGGGAATATGAACAAAACTAAGAAGAAAAATGAGAGTGAGAAGTGAAAAGGAGGCTGTGAATATTATATATATGTGTGTGTGCGCGCGCGCATGTGTGTAGCATTAATTTAATACAAAGATTGTCATATAGTCTATGTAAACCTCTAAATTTTCTTCCTAATTTAATTTATATTCAATTTGGACCTTGTATTCACAATTGACTGATGCTTTAATCTGTTCGTTTTGTAAGCTACTATATATAGATCATAATTGATGTAAAAATCATACTGATCCAATAATTTTATTAATTATGTTTTAAAGAATTGATAATCAATTTTGAAAAATTATAGTCGTGGTTCTTTTTTATAAAGAAGGAACACTTCCAACAACAACTACATGTAAAAAGTCTGAAAAAAGTAAGGGAAACACAAATTATTTATTATGGTGCATGCCAAGATAATCTTAGTAGGCAATATTTCACAACATTATTGCACTGGAAAATGAAAACTAACAAAAGCAAAACACGAAACACACATAAAAAGAAAGAAGAAGAAGAATAAGCCATTTTCGCAGGCAGAGAAACGTGATTGCACTTAACACATGCAACAAGCCTTTTAAATTCTTAAGTTACCCTAGAGGACGAGTGAAGTCTCGTGAGGATTTGCAGGTGTTACCCACAAACATCTACCCACCAATGAATTGGTGGTGGTGGTTTATCTCCAATAATAGACAAAGACATCGTTGGAGTCCACGTCTGGCTAATCATATAATGCGCATAAGCAGTTGGGGTATGTATCGCTAGCGTTGTAAACCAACACATAGCGATTGGTTTGGCAGTGGCGAAATCGGATTGTTGTTGTACCAGGAGTTAACACCTCGACACTGAAGCAAGTATCTGGGGTTTTTGCATCAGCATCAGCAGTAATCCAATAAATGTCGCCAACCAGTTTCACTTGCCAGTATTTGTCGGTGCTAAGACATTTTATGTGCCACATTTCATCCGTAGCACTTGCCTCCAATCCGAACTGCACGGTCGGGCTCAGGGGATCCGGTTCCTCGGCTGAGAGAAATGTATTCACCGGCTGAACCTCACCTATGGGCCGCATGTATTCGCCGGAGATGGATGATTTGAATTTTAGTGAAAGACCATCTGCCAATTCCATTCTCTCTCTTCTCTTCTTCCCTCTCTTCTTTCTTAAGGTCCCGTTTGTTTTCAGAGGTAGAATGGAAGGGATTCATAGTGAGAGGATTGTTAGTGAGGGGATTAAATAAAATTGTGTTTGTTTTGATGATAGTTGTTAGTGTAAGAATTGTTAAATTATTTTAATATAAAATAATTAAAAAAATAAAAAAATATAAAAAATTAAACATTAATATTTTAACTAAGAAGCACGGGTGCGGGTACGGGTACGAGTACGGGTACGCTGATACGGCAAAATCCCAAAAAAATAGGGTACGGGTACGACTGTGGTACGCCGATTTTTTTATTTTTTATAATTATGGTTAAAAGATCCAACCTACAAATTGAAGTTAATTATCAAAACTAAAAAGAGAACTATAAAATTAAAAGACAAATATTAATATATTTTTAATATTATGATTAAAAATAATATTTATGATTATTAATATTTATGATTATTATTAACATTTTGTTGATCTAATTTTATGATTAAAAATAATATTTATGATTATTAATATTTATGATTATTATTAACATTATGTTGATCTAATTTTATGATTAAAAATAATATTTATGATTATTAATATTTATGATTATTTCCTAATTTATTAATTTTTTTGATCTATTTTTTTTTTTTGGTTCTAAATATGATTAAATAACCTGGTTCTAATTTTTTTAATTTTTTTGTTCTAAATATGATTTTTTGTGTTCTAATTTATTAACATCAGATTATACCTCTGAAGAAAAAAGAAGAAACAAGAAAAAAAAACAAAAAAAAATAAAGATGAAGAGATACCTCTCTGCAGGTCGAAGCCGAAGACGAGGGTCGAAGTCGATCTCTGGGTCGAAGTCGAAGTCGAAGACGAAGACGAGGGTGATGGTCGAGTCGCTGTCGAAGACGAGAGTGATGGTCGAAGTCGCCTCTTTGCTTCAATGAGATTAGGGCAAAAGTCGAAGTCGAAGGAGGGTGATGGTCGATGTAACGCCTTCAAAATAAACCCATAATATCATACATTCAAGATATTGAAAGGAGATATTATATTATAAACATCAGAGTATTCTTACAAAAAGTATTACATGTTGACATCAAAAGTAAATGCCCTATGGACTTACAACTTTCCAAGCCAACACTTGGTTACAACAAGAGAGTGCTAACTCTACACAAAATAAGCCCTCGGCTTGATATACATGTAATACAACTAAAAACACAAAACAGTCCAACAGTCCATGTAACGCCCTCAAAATAATAACATTAAACCCATCAGATAAGACATGCATTTACATTTAAACTAACCGCATTCCTTTATTCATTCGAATTCCATTACATAAGTATTACATGTTAACATCAAAACAAAATGCCCTACGGGCTTACAGCTTTCCAAGTTAACACTTGGTTACAACAAAGAGTTCTAACTCGTTTACACATTAAGCCCTTGGCTTGAAGTTACATGTAATACATCAAAAGTAAAACAACTACACTATGTCCGCCTCTAGCCTCCCAAGCTATGTCCTTGGAGGTGGCATGCTTCCTGTACCTGAAAATGATATTCCCATATAGGGTGAGCCACAGCCCAGTAGAAATACACTAAACCAACCATGGACAATGACTAAAACATTAGCAATTGATAGTTGGTCAACACTGATACAATCACATAAATTACATATTTATGTCAACGACTTACAAGTCCCAATTACTTTTCATTTTCCCCTTTTCAACAGATAAGCATGCTAGCTCTATCATCATTTCCACAGATATGTATAAAAACTATATCTCACATTCAGATAAGCATAAAAGCTATATCCACATTCTCAACAGATATGTATATCAACAATATCCACAGATAAGCATACAAGCTGTATCCACACTCTACAACAGATATGTATATCAACAATATCCACAGATAAGCATATAAGCTGTATCCACACTTCACAAAGATAAGCATATGAGCTCTATCTTCACTTCTCTAGACAAGCATATGAGCTCTGTCTACGGAGTTCATCCCCTATCTCCTCCCAATACCTATCCGGTTTAGAGGTACATCCCCTATCTTCCCCTAAACCGCGGAGTACATCTCCTATCTCCTCCTCTACACATAACGTATATAAACACATTGGTTCTATATACAATCACACAATACACACAATTAATGTATTCTATCAACCGTCAAGTTCCATGACACATTCCATTGATTAGTTTCCGTTTACCTAATCATCATGCATTGTCTACAACAATCTCGACTATCCTCCACCGATAGCCCAAAGCAGTTATTTCTAAAACAGAAAATAAATGCACAAATGGATATTCAATCAACATTTTATTTCCTCATTTCTCACCAATTAATTATCCCAATTAATTAAACAATGTAATTAGGCCATTTTCCATAATTACCATTTCAACCCTTAGGTACCATTTTCATCAATGATTCAACAATCATTCTATTTTTCTATGCCAAACATGCATCTAGGTTTATTATGAATAAAACCCCAACTTTTGTAAAATTACACAAAAGCCCCAAACTTTCACAAATTTACCAAACCAAGCCCAACATCTCAAAATACCAAAATTTAAAGACAAAACCCATAGAGAGGAGTAGGTTATCCCTACCTCAAATTCGGAGTCCCAAAGGAGAAGACGACAAAACCCAACGTGCTCCAAAACCCGAGATTTTCAGATTAAAATGAAGCCCTCGACGATCAACAACTTTTTTGTAAAGGCCAAAGGTGAGTAAATCACTCCTACTAGATCAAAACCTAGAGAGAAGGTAGAGTCTAGAGTGAGAGGCTCAACAATGGTGATTTTGGAAAAGTAAGAGAGAGAAGAGAAAGTGAAAAAGTGATTTAAAGAGTCACAAATTCGGGACTTTAAACCCAGTCTTCCGCTCGAGCGTAAAACACCCCGCTCGAGCGGCCACTCACAGACTTCCGCTCGAGCGGCCAACCTCCCGCTCGAGCGCAGAATGCACTCGCCCAGCACTTTTGCAGAACCAGGCCTCCGCTCGAGCTCCCAATCCCTACGCTCGAGCTCACAACACTGCACAACAAGATACTGGATGGATGTATTCCCCGCTCGAGCGCCAACACCTCCGCTCGAGCGGACAGGCCAAAAATCTAGGCAACTAGTTTTGGTTTCTAAACTCAACCAACCTGAAACCAACCCGCCCAACACATCCTATAACTCAAATACAAAGTAAGAAAGGATGTAAACAAGATAATAAACAACTACCAACATCCACGGACACATGTCCGGATCACTATACAACAAGGGTAAACTCGGGATCGCTATAGTCCAAGTCTCCCAAGCTACGTTCTTGGAGGTGGCATCCTACCTGTACCTGAAAATGATGTCCCATATAGGGTGAGCCAATGCCCAGTAGAAATATGCTAAACATAACATGAGCAATAACTAAAACATTAGCACTTAATAAATGTTTAGCTTAACAAAACTCAACTTATAAACATGGCTCAGAACCTGACCAAAGAACTGAAATACGACTACATCTCTACCAACAATACTACAAACTACCATTTTACGGAAATTGCGTCCGCGGGATTCGGCACCCATGTATTTATATTCTCTTATGGCCATTTTATGGATATTTCATCTGCGGGACTCGACACCCATGTATAGATATATTCGGATTGCCATTTTACGGAAATTGCGTCTGCGAGATTCAGCACCCATGTATAGATATTCAGATGGCCATTTTACGGAAATTTCATCCGCGGGATTCGGTACCCATGTAATCAAATACACAACTTGATTAGTTTCAATTTACCTAATCATCATGCAGTGTCTACGACAATCAAGACTATTCTCCACCGATAACCCAAAGTAGTTATTTTTAAACAGATAATAAATGCCCCAACTCAATTTCATAACAAATGTCATTAATTACACTAATGACCCAAATATACCCAAATGTGGCATTTTTCCCATATTTTCAATATTGACCTAAATGTCCAAATATTATCAACAACTACAATAATCCCCTTTTTAGACCCAAAACACATACGTACGAGCCAAATAAACAAAACCCCTTTTTAAACATTATACATCTCAAACCCTAACATCCCAAAACCAAACCATTTATACAAAAGCCCAACATTTAGGTTAAAACCCATAAACATGAGTAGGAATCCCTACCTCAAAAGATGAAACCCAACGAAGGAGATGAAGAAAAACGAAGATGCTCCAAATCTCGAAATTCTCGGATCAAAATGTAGCCCTCGACGATCAACACACTTTTTACAAAGGCCAAAGGGTGAGAGATTACTCTAACTAGATCAAACCCTAGAAAGAAGTTGAGGTTTTAGTGAGAGAAGCTCTCCAATGGCTGTTTTGAAAAGTAAGAGAGAGAAATGGAGTTGAAAAAGTGATCCAAAAAGCTAAATCTCGGAGTGATATACACGTCTCCCCGACCACTTTTTGCCGTACCCGGTACGCGTACAGCCATACCGGTAAGCGTACCCGCACCCGGTTAGTACCCGGTGCGTGTACGACACTATTTTTGGAGTACCCGTGCTTCATAGTATTTTAAAAAAAATTCCCAATATATAAAAAATAAAAAAAATAAAAAAATTTCTAATCCCCCACTATTTTTCTAATACCATCTCTACCTCCTCCTCAATCTCTATTCCAAGGCCTTTACTAATACCAAGGGATTAGGAATCCCCTGCCCCATCTCTCAAAACAAACATCCCATATAGTAGTCCCACCTCACTATTAAACCCAATTCCCTCCCTATAACTCCAAACAAACGGGGCCTTAATAATCACTTTTACTCGTTCCTTGTTTTCTTGTGCTTCCCCTAACTCAAACCTGTGCTGATATTTATAAGGAGAAAAAAGATTTAAATTCTATATGGATCATCCGAAAAACCTTCAGTTTACAGGCAGCCATTTAAAAGATGACACGTCAAACACAACCATTCCAACTGTATATTTAAAAAGAAAAATAATTTAGACCTCTAAAAAGAGAGCTTTAGAGCATTAATTTGTCTTTTTCTTTCCCATATTTTATCCTTTACCTCATTGTTTTTTTTTTTTTTTTTTCTTATGTGGCCAGTTCATTAGAGCTGTTGCAGTGCAGCTCTAATTAGAGCTCTGCAGCACTGCCAATTTAATAACTTTCGAAAGTATGCCGTTGCAGAACACTATTCACAGATGAGTTTTATTAATTTTTTTTTTTCTCCGGCGACGATGGGAAAGTGTAATATTATTCGATCTAGCACGATACTCTGCCTTTGTTTGGCATGGACTAAAATGAAGTTGAGTGTTAAAATAATAATAAAAAAATAAAATAAGTTAAAAAGTTAATAAGATAAAATTCATATGTAAATCATAGTTATTTAATTTTCTTTCTCATAAAAATTTAAAAAGTTAAAAAGTCAATCAAAACGAAATTTTTAATCCCAAGCTAAAATATCAAAAACGATATTTTTAGCCTCAAATTAAAATAGTCAAAAAGTCGAAAAGCTAACCCACTTTCCAAACAAAACCTATATATGCTAACAGTCATGGTATTTGGAAGAATAATGCTGCATGTATCAATTAATATATCAATTAATGTATCAACAAATGATATGACACAATTTAAGAGGCTTTGAATTTTTGTAATTTATATAATGAGTGGGGTTATAATTTTAAAATAATAATGTCATAATTATATTAATATACTAATTGATACATGTAACACCACCATATTTGAAATCATCAAAAAAAAAAAAAAAAAACCGGTATGAGAATTAAAGCAATATTGTAGATCAAGTTGCATGGAATAATAAATTATGGCAGAGTATCAAATAATTTAGACTTTTTTAACGTATGCCTTTAGAAAAATATTAAATGAATTCAACTCCCCCATTTATATAGAAAGTGACAAAAAATTAAAAGCTATCTTGTTAACATAACTTAATTTGTTTTACAATAAGACCAGAACACCGTTGTTATTTTTCCCTTCATTTTAACCTTTCATCTCTCTTTATAAATGCATTTATCAAACAGTTCATTAGTTCCCATGTAAGCTTGTTCCAATTTGTTAAACAAGCAAGTCATTATTCACCATTGATTTCTTTAAATAAATTTACCTTTGTTTTATATTAATTAAGATGCTGTTATTAGCACTTGCTTAAATTCTCTATACCCCAAATTTCTTTGAATCCCCACTCTAAATTTACCTTTGTTTTATATTAATTAGTATTTATATTTGAGAGGCTGTTATTAGTACTTGCTTAAATTCTTTGTACTCCTAATTTCTTTAAACCCCCACTCTAAATCTTAAATTTCAATTAGATTTCTTTGAACATTCCATGTAATACCAAATTTATTCCTATTCATAATATTATCACCCCCAAGGGCAAACCCATCTAATTTTACATATCCTCTCTTCTTCTTCTTTTGATGACTGTCCATTTCCTGTTAAAAAAGCGCCGATAGTCATTGTATCAATAAACACAATTGCTTTAGTAAAGAATATTACATCAACGGTCCATCATTGAAATTCTTGTTAACTCTCAACGAAATGAGGAATCAACTCAATGGTGTCCAAAGAATATCGTTCGGAAACTTGTCAGAAATTCTTGTCCACCATTGCAGAAAACTTGTCGGAAATTCCTCTCAGGTAAAACTCTCACGAAACACACAATTGGTGTTGAAGATTATCTGCATTACTGTTTGGAACCCATATATTGAACTAAATATTTGTGTTCAGTACTGTGTTACCGAATATAATCTTAACATTTGACAAACCAGTACCAAATAGCTTGAACAAAACAACAACAATTGAAAACGACTGAAAATATTAATACATGACAGATAAACTTACAACAGAAAGCCTGCCTCATCAGAATTGTTGTCATCGTCCTCCATTACTCTACAAGGTGAAATAACTGATGAAAAGTAACACGTTGGATGTGAAAAGAGCTTTCAAGTTCAAGGTTTTTGGTTCAAGAGGGTTTATGATGGTGATGAAGATGATACATTCAGGGTTTAAGATGGTTGTGAAGAGTAATAGGTTTAGGGTTTATATTGGTTGGTTATGAAGAATAACTGGTTTAGGATTTAGAAATGTTGAATACGTATAACTGGAGGAGGAGGTGGGAGTGGAGGGGGGTAGGTGTACAATATTATAGAGTATTAATTCTTATTTAATAGGTGAATGTTCCATTCAATGATATCTTTTAATGTAATTTTACTTCAGGATATAATTGTAATAAAAAAAAATAGAAAATGGGGAGTTCAAAGAATTTAGACAGTGATAATAGCATCACTCATATTTAATCAGTTAATATTTTTTTTAATCTTCTCAAATGTTACTAATGTTTGAATTTTATGTCTTTTTGTTTCTATTTTGTTAGATTGACCACACCATTGAAGTGAATTTAGATTGACCTAGGGCAATTGTCCAATTGGTCATGAAGATGATATTTAAGTGTCAAGATGGGTGAGATTTCAGTTTCGAATCCAAAAAGTATAGCAAATAAATGATTAAAACACTAAAAATAAAAAAAATCGCATTGATTAATTTCAAAACCAAACAGAGTGAATGTCCCTATGCTCCAAAAGATTAGATTTTGGGATTATTGTTTCAAAATATTCAAAATTAGATTTATTGCGCGAGTGTCCTTTTTTTATTATATGATTTTCTGTTTTGGAAACATTATACTCCCGTGGATATTTTCAATACCAATTTCAAAGCCGTGGTAAAACTATCAACTTTAATAATTGAAATTATAAATTTTTTCATAACTTTGCAATTTTTTTTGTCTTACAATTGACTCACAAATTTTTTTCTCTTTTTTTGGTACAAAAATAATTTTTAAAAAATTAAAAGCATTTTTTTGTATTTATTTCCATCAAATTAATTTCTAATTATTCAAAATAAATTTTAAAAATTCAACTAAAAAAAATTAGTTTTCACGTGTTAAATTTAATTTATTATTATTATGATTATTATTATTATTATTAACTAACAGTAAAAAATTCTATTTCGATTTGGTCTCCCAGAAGAGGGGTATTTTCATCCACATAAAATAAAATCTTATTAATTATTTGAAAAATATTAAATTTATTTATAATTTTGTTCAACATTTCTCCTACTAGTAGGAGTACTCAGATTTATTTATTACTTTCTTAACATGTACTATTTGGTGGTGTTTGTTAGGAAGGATTCAAGCATGGAATAAGACTAATAATTCATCTAGACTAATAATCCGTTGTTTGATGGTCTCGTTTGGGAACAGATTTTTTTAGTAACTTTTTAGCCTTTTACCTAAAATATGATATAAAAAAAAAAAAGTATAATTGGGATAACTTTTTAACTTTTTTATGAAAAGATGTGCAAAAAGTGGAGAGAGAAAAAATCTTTAACTTTTTGGTATAGATTGTTAGCTTTTTGATTTTTTTAGTGACTTTTTAATTTTTTTTGGCTAAAATCATCACTTGCCAAATGAGGCCTGGATTTTTTTGCACCAGACTATGAATCCTAAATTTATGGGATTATTCCATCACATGGGGAGGACACAATCCATAGGATAACTCATCCCATGGGATTAGGTAGTGAAATTACATTTTTGACTTTCTACTATTTAATATCTTTTTAAAAATAAAATTTATTTATTAAATAATTTATATGTAATAAATTTATTTATTAAATTATTTATACTATTATACTTAATAAAATTTATTATTAAATTTGTTAGGTTTTATTATTGGCAACCCTGTTTGACAAAACTCCTTTCAGTTGTATTTTTTTTCGCACTTTTATTTCAGTGAGGCTATGAGTGTTTAGATGCAAATCCAACCCGAATTGTGCTTTTCAGAGAAGTTTGTGATGCTAATGCTTTCAAGATTGCCACTTCGCTGATTATGACGGGGATCGAGCTGTTGCCTGTCCGCTCGAGCAGACATACCCGCGCTCGAGCGGAGAATCCCTGGTTCCAGCAGTTTCGGTCGCCTGCAAAAGTACTGAGATGTGTGATTTCGCGCTCGAGCGGGCTTTCTGGCGCTCGAGCGGACCTCTGTTATATCACGCGCAGATTTTACTGAAGACGCTCGAGCGGGCTGTTGGGCGCTCGAGCGAAGATCGCGGGACAGATTCTATAAATTCGCGTGTTGGGTCAGTTTTTAGGATTACTACTCCAGATCTTCTTTTTGGTTTCTAGGGTGTATATCTGGGGATACTTTGTGAGTTTTCTTTGATGTTTTATTGAGTATTCAACTCATGGTTTAAAGAGAGTACATCAAAGGTTGTGTTTTGTTCTACAAAAGAGAGAGTTGTTCTTCGGTGGATTCTGAAGAATTCGAGCCTAAAGCTTTGGTGGATTCCGGGGTGGCTCATCGTAAAGACAATTCCAAGGTGAAGACGGGTTGGAAGAGGCACATAGAGGTTGGTTCAATTAGGCGTTGTGGATTCGCTAGGTAATTGAGAGTATACCTGTGTAATTCCTTTAAATCTTCTTAGTGGATTGTTCTTGTGGCTGTTGCCCGTGATTTTTTTATCACAGTTGGAGGTGTCCAATTGTGGTTTTTTCCACGTTAAATCGTTGTGTCTCTTTGTCTTGATTGTTTGATTGGGATTGTTATATTCTGCTTAAAATTGATACATAATCACAAATCAACATCTAGGGGATTTCTATATTTTTCAAAATTATTTATACTTTATTAAATTATTTATTTTAATAATATAGTATTAATTATACTTAGTAAAGTAAAATAAAATTTAAAAATCTCAACTACAAATTAAAATAAATTTATTTAATTTTTATTAATATTCTATTTATTTAATTTTTTAAAAGTTCTAGTAAAAAAATAAAATTTATAATTCAAATTTAATATTCCTATTACTTAGTAAATAATTCAAAAAGGCAAAATAGTCTTTTGAGCGCTTATCATCTTCCATAATATCCCAAACAAACATAGGATTTAATAGAATAGTCCAATCCAGACATTTAATCCGACTAAATAAACATAAGATACAAATATAGTCCAACTAAATAGTCCGAAGACAATGAAACCTAGGACTAATAGTCTGGTGGATTACAATCCCCCATTTTCTAGTCCGTCCAAACAAATAATATATGATTGCTTGATTCGAAATGAACTTCTCACTCAAACAATTGTTATCTTTTAAACAATTAAGAAAATCCCCATTATCTAGCTTTCATTTAACTTTTATTTTATAATCTCACATCGAGAAAAGAAGCAAAAAGTGAATTGTTTCACTTATATAAAGTGAATCTTACATTCCTATTTATATGAGCAAAATGAAATTTTTAGTAAGAAACTTTATGATCAATATCTCATACTAATTTTTTTGATTTTCTTAATTTTAAATAATTAAGAAAATTCTGATTGACTAGCTTCTAGTTAACTTTTATTTTACATAATATAAAAAAATATAATTATCATATTTTTATTAAATAATATATTATTTTATCCGGTGCATAGCACGGGTGATATGCTACTGTTAACAAGATCCAATCTATCTACCTATCTACCTAGACTATTATTAAGTGAAAGCCTAAATTGGTTTAGTGAAACCTTCTTCTCCTCATGTCACGTGGCAACTTTATATATGCTAAAATAAAAAAAAAATTGTTATACATAGCGTAAGCAAGTTTTGAACCCAAGACCTTGAGTTTCATTAAGAACATAATTATCACTTAAGTAACATATATATTATGATATTAAATTCTTTATTATTTGTTTTTATTATTAGTTATCTGAATTGTACACGCATTGCATGTGCCACCCACTAGTATTATATAAGCAAAATGGAATTTTTAATCACAAGTCTTGTGAAAGTTCCAAAGTCTCATTCCACAGTTGCTAATTTTTGTAATTTTAAAAATATTTAAAAATAATACTATTAGTATTGGCTAACAAAGTAATATAGATTTAAAAAAAAAAAAAAAAACACAACCACCTAAAATTTTGAATTACAAATTTTCTAAAATCTCTCCCATAATATTTATCTATTTTCTAAATCTCATCTCATAATAAAGTAATTATCCATTTAAAAAAAAAACATAATACATTAGAAAGAGAGAAATATTATAACACAACCACCTAAAATTTTAAATTACAAATTCCTAAAATCTTTATTTTTATATTTCTCTATTTTCTAAATTTTTGCTTCTAATAATTCCTTCTTTCACCCTAATCATCTTCCTCTTCTTTAAAACCTTACCTTTTTTGCTCATTAGGGGTGTGCGCAATTTGGTTGCGGCTAGAGAACCTTCAATCCGTCCGTCTGCCAGATGAGCGGATTAAAAAAAATCAATCCACATCCGTTTGCCAGATTGACAGATGGATGCGAATCAATTTGGCAGTTTAAACTTTTACAAATTTTGAACATAATTCAACTTGTCAACATTTTTTTTTTATAACAACCCAACTCAACATAATCAAAAGATTATCAAGTAAATTGTCAAATACTAATAATAAATACATATAAAAAAATCATGCATTATCAAAATTATTTCATTACTTTTTTTTTTATTCAAAAACTATCGAATTTGATTTTTTTTTTTTAAAATGACAAAATCAAGTCTTATACTTTCTATACACAAATACCAAATATCAACACTTCCCACTTGATAAAACGATTTTCAAATGGAAAACACAACAGAATATCTAAATTCTTTTTTAATTGAAAACACAAACAGAATATCTAAATAAATTGACAAATTACTAGAATTGCTTCCAGTTTGGCGGTTCGGTTGCGGCCAAATGAATCTTAAATCCACCATCTGTTCAAAACTAGGCGAATTGAAAAAAATTAATTCGCAATCATCTGCTCGTTATCACGCATCTATCCAAAATGCAACGGATTAATTCGATTTAGTCCATTTGAATGGATCGAAATATCCGCTGAACTCTCCTACTGCCCATCACTCTCATCCGTAAAGAAAAGATTTTACGGCAGTCCGTGTATAATGATAGTGTTGTTGGTTGGTCTCACCGCTCTGTCTAACCCATTAACACTGTGTTTGGGTTGTGTTTGAGTATAAAAGGTAAATTATAAAGGGCAAACTTCACTTTACTCCCTATGGTTTAGGTTATTTGCAGATTACCCCCTAACGTTTGAATATCACCACATAACCCCCCTATGGTTAATGGGGTGATGTGCACAGTTAACGTCGTTAGCATCAGAAGTAAAAAGACTATTTTGCCCTTGTATATATAACTTTTTTTTTAATATTTCTCATTCAACAGGTGTACACTTAAGAAGAACAAGAGAGAAAAGAATCAATGGTGGACATCAGTATCAATGACGAACATATTCATTCAATTCATACAAGAAAGGTTGATTTAAGAATGAGCTCAAGAAAAACAAAAACTTGCAAATCTAAGAAGTTTTTTTTTTTCTTCTTACTCTCTCTTTCTCTCTAGTCTACCTTACCTGTTGATTCGAATTTGGATGCCGGTCGCAGGCATGCACATCATGGTCGCGACCGCGGTCATAGGGGAGAGAGAGAGAAAGCTAGAGAGAGTGGAAATATTATAGAGAGAGAGAGAGAGACAGACCGAAAATACTGTTTCCGGTGGATTTGGCTGAGAAATTTATTTTCTGATTTGTGGTTTTTAATGATGTTCATTCAGAGAAAAAGTTAGATTTTTTTTTTTTTTTTGATTTGGGTTCTTCAAGAAAAGTTTGTTTTTTGTTTTGTTTTGTTTTTATTTTTTTTTATTTTTTTTTTTGAGGTGGGTTAGTGCTCAAATTAAAATTTTTGGCGAGAAATCAAAGAAGATTATATATACACACACACACACACACACACACATATACATAGAAATCAAAGTAAAGTTTGTTTGTTTGTTTGTTTGTTTGTTTTTTTTTTTTTTGAGATGGGTTTGTGTGTTAGATAATGTCTCAATGGGACCACATAATTAAATGTGGTGTTATCATTTATAAGAAGCCTACAATTTAAGTGATTCAATTTAGTTAATAGGCTTAAGGGTATATATGTGTTATGGACCTAATGTGTAGATACTAGTTGTATAATTTCTATTTCTATGAGGGGCAGAAATAGAAATTAAAACATATTGGTTAAAGTTGGTTTTCATTACCTTTCAGTTTTAAAACCAATAATAATAATGGTTAATTTATTAGTTTTTATTACCTTTCAGTTATGAAACTAATAATGGTTAATTTATTGGTTTTTATTACCTTTCAGTTATGAAACCAATAATGGTTAATTTATTGGTTTTCATTACCTTTCAGTTATGAAAACCAATTACAACCTTTAAAAGGTTATGGTCCCTATTCCTTCCCAAGAGTGAAAAAACAAGAATACTGTTTTGTTTTTCTAAATCCTCTCAAGGAGAAACATAAGGCACATAAGGGAAAGGATTAGAAGGCTCTAACAAAGTCAATATTAAGGTTTTATTGACAATCAGACGCTTCCGTTTAACCGTTCATCAATGGATTCAGGTATGTCATTTTGTCTTGATTTCTTGATGATATACATGGTAGATGATCCGAAACATGAAGTTTCATGTTCTGAAATTTATGTTAACATTGTGCTCAGATTAAAATTTTTAGAGAGAACTCAAAGAAGATTATATATATCTATGTATGTATGTATACATAGAAATCAAAGAAGAAATCAAAGTCACACTCTGAACAACCTTCTGTAGTACTCATTCGTTGAACACCCTTCTAATCTCGTTGTTTGGAGAGAAATCAAAGAATATTATATATATAAATAAATATATATATATACATATATATAGCCACATATTATATACATATAGCTACAGTTTTATTCTTGTACCACATTCCCAACATATATATACATATATATAGCTACAGATTATATATATATATACATACAGATACATTAATTTTTGATAAAAATTATGTTGTTTAAATTAATTTAGGTTTTTGTTTTGGTTTTTTGGGGGGTTTTGATTTTTAGAAGTGACTATAATTTTTATTCATTATTCTTGGCCTTGAGTTGGAGGAAGAAGATGTGAAATTGAGAGAGAGATGTGTTGTGTTTTGAAAAATGAATATCTGGATATTGATGATAAAGATGAGGGTAGATTTTGGAAATTGATGATGAAAAAATGAGGGCATTTTAGTCATTCAATTCGGAGGAAAAATCATATTTTTATGCCCATTTGCATATTAGGCGCGTGTCATGCGCGGCCTGTTAGAATGGATGGAAAAGCTAACTGTGCACATCATCTCATTAATCACATGGGGGGTTATGTGGTGATATTCGAATGTCAGGGGTAATCCGCACATGGCCCAAACCATAGGGGGGTAAAATGAAGTTTGCCCAATTATAAATACATCCTCTGAAATTTGCTTAAAAAATATATTATCTTTTGTGATTTAAAAAATTATAAATACCTCATTGTTAGAATTTTTTATTTAATAGAATTAACTAAAAAATGAAATTCATTATTGCTCTCTTATGCAATAATAAAATTACTTAAATTATTAATTAAAACATATTTCTATCATAATTAAAAACTATTAATTGACTTGATAATTTATTAATAAAATGAGCGATTTGTTATGAAATTAGAAATTTTAGGGAGTGGAATGTAATTTTCAAAATCATAGGGGACAAATCGTATTTTAATCAAATTTCAAGAGATGTATTTATAATTTACCCGAGTATAAATTATCTGGTAGGTCGAGAAAACTAAAAAAATTACAAGTTCTTAAATTATTTTTCCTACTTTATTAGATATATTTTTTAAAAGGTTAAAAATTATCAAAAAATCAATTTATAAATGAATCCTGAGTTGGTGTTTAGAATTTGTGTATTTTTTTATATATTTTTTTATTACTTTTTTATTAGTTTATTTTTGTTTTTAGTAAGTTTTTAAAAATAAAATTCAAAAAATTATAAATTTTCAGATTCTACTCAACCAGATGAATCAGATTATTTAAAAAAAAATTAAAAATAATATAAAAAGGTACAAAAAAGACAAATAAGTCAGAAATAGTAATTTTTTTTTGACAATTTAGATTCATCTATGTAAGGTGGACTTGTAACGTTTTAAAAAAATTCACTAAAGAAAAAAAAAAGTAGAAAAATGTGGGTTGTGTTTGGTTGTGTTCTGTAAATGTAATTCCATCCCTCTATTTGTATTTAATGTTTTGATAGAGTTTTCAAAATGTAATTCCACCACACATTTCAAAATGTAATTCTCCTTCCCGTTTGGCAGATTTCTGTTTGTTTCGTCTTCTCTGCTAGACAATCTTCATTGTATTTGAAGAATGGATTAAAGAGATAAGAGAGACTGTTTGATTATAAAAATAAAAAAAGTACATAAAAATAAATAAATAAAAACATATTCCTATTTTGTTACTAAAACAAAATCTGAATCTGAAAAAAGAAAAATAATTAAAACTGAAATTAAATTAATTACTTACCATATTAATTTTTCGAACAATTTTTTTTTTTTTTATTAAGTCCAATGTTTAACACTGTGTCTTTAAGACAGATTCGTCATCTCCAAGGTACTTTCAGATTATGGACGTCTATCTCTCAGGATAAAATGATCAATAGTGAATAGTAGCAGCACTACAAACTATTCACAACAAACACACTTAGTGTTTACACTCTTTCTTACAAGGAAAATAACGCAGCAAGAATGCAGAGAGCAATAGCAGATTTATGACGAAATTTCTGAATGAAAAATCAATTGAGGGACTGTCAATTTATAGATAAAAATAATGGCTGTTCAGTTTGAATCCAATAGGTATGGTACATGTTCAGACATATACAGGTTTGAATTTCAAACAGATAAGGAACTATTTTGGGTTTGAATTTGAGCAGATTCAGATTTGTTTGGAAAGATATGGAACATGTACAGAAATTCTGAAGACGTGCAAACCAATATTTAAATTTTATTTCCAACCAGAATTTGAAATAAAAACAGAAACAAAATTTTTTTTTTTTTTCGAAATGTAATGTTTTTGGCCGAAAAAGATAAGTATTGGGCCAGACAAGCCCAACCCAACCTCACACCACGCACTTGCGCCCAAGCCCAGCCCAGCTTGCCCGCCCGATTCGACGGGCGGTGGTGGTGGCTCGCGCGCGTGTGTTTATTTTTGAGTCCAATGAGTCTAACCTACTTTGCCCATAATCTCTCCCTTCTACAAACTTGGGGTGCCCCTTGGGGCCCTCTCCAAGTTGCAAACCCAAGCCTTATAAACTCACAAAAGTTTGCCCACCAAACCAATGTGGGACAAACCTTTAGTTCAAACCTTTAAGAAAACTTCACCAATATACCATTTTCATGGAGCTCTCTTTGGCTTCAATTTTTCACTCACCCGATAATGGTTTTGAGTAACCAAATATACTACGTGAATCACAACGTGGCATATAATGCGTTACCACTTAGACCCGCCAACTTTGGCACATAGGTCCTACTTAAAAATTAGACTAAAGTTGAGGAAAAATTTGATTTTTCCAAAACTATTTCTAACAATCCCCCACATGAATGGAATTTGATGACAATAGAAATGCAACAATATGTAGAATTTGTCGAAAGAGTATAAATCGAAAATATCTTGCATTAGAATAGGTAGTTTTCGGCCTTGAACCTTCCCTAATGATAACCTATCGGACTTACTAGCTAACCAATAGATGCGATGCCTTGATTTGTTTAGCTATTTGTGTAAGCCAAGACAATAGATTTCACACAAAATATCTTCTAACACATCGTGGTTCTCACGGTTGTATTCATTTTGGCTTTGAGCACTCCTGGTTGTTCATGAGTGCTTCTTGAGAATTTAGCCTCTTCATTCTTATAGAACCGGCCCCAGTTCGACACTCATATAGGTGATTCTTATTGTGAGTATCTCTAATACTCGTCTTGATTTTTATGCCTAAATCAAGATATAAGTAATCATTAAAAGCGAAACTTATCCTCAAACCCGTGCATACAACACATGTTGTAGATATCACTTTTACCATAGGAATAGGTAGGGAATTTTAATTCCTTATTGATTTCTGGCAAGCCACACATAACTTAGTTGTCCCTTTGAACTTAGTTCTTGAGATCTCCAGTCATTTAAGTAGGGTTACCTTTATGATGACTCTTATGTAATAGGCTTTAATTCCATTCCCTTCGATAAACTATACACTTGCTCTTTTGTCAAACCTTTTGTTAACGGATCGACAATATTCTCTTTAGATTTTATATAATCTATTGAGATTATTCCATTTGAGAGCAATTGTCTTTCGGTATTATGTCGACGACGAATATGTCGTGGCTTACCATTATACATATGATTCTGTGCCTTACCTATTGCAAATTGACTATCACAATGAATGCAAATAGCTAGTACAGGTTTTGGCCACATTGGAATGTCTTCTAAGAAGTGGCGAAGCCATTTTGCTTCTTCACGTGCTTTGTCTAAAGCGATGAACTCAGATTCCATTATGGATCGTGCAATGCATGTTTGTTTTGTGGATTTCCAAGAAATAGCAGCGCCTCCTAGAGTAAAGACATATCCACTAGTGGATTTTGAATATTTAGTATCCTATATCCAATTGGCATCACAATAACCTTCTAGTACTACAGGATATCGAGTAAAGTTCAAACCATGATCATGGGTAAATCTTAGATATCTAAGAACCCAAATGATCACTTTCTAATGGTCTTCTCTGGGGTTACTAGTGTACCTACTCAATTTACTAATAGCATAAGCTATATCAGGACGAGTACAATTCATTACGTACATTAGGCTTCTAATGATTTGGGAGTATTTTGACTGAGACACCGCATCACCTTTATTTTTCGATAAATAAAAACTAATGTCTACAGGTGTTCTAGCTACATTCATATCATTCTTTATAAATTTACCAAGAATTTTCTCAATATAATGAGATTGAGATAATGCATACCCATCAGATTTTAGTAATTTTCATTCCTAACATAACATCTGCGACTCCCATATCTTTTATATCTTTTATATCAAATCTTTTGTTTAGCATTTGCTTGGTTGATTTGATCATGTTTAGACCGCTTCCAATGATAAGCATGTCATCCACATAAAAACAAACGATGACATAACATTTGTCAATATTTTTAACATAGACGCACTTGTTCCATTCATTTATCTTAAACCCATTAGTAAGCATAGCATGATCATGCCATTGATTAGGAGCTTGTTTTAATCCATAAAAAGATTTTACAAGCCGACAAACTTTCTTTTCTTGCTCCGACATTACAACCCCTTGTGGTTACTCCATATAGATCTCTTAATTTAGATCACCATTTAAGAAAGTTGTCTTAACATGCATTTGATGTATTTCTAAATTACACAATGCTGTTATGGCAATAAGCATGCGGATGAATGTTATTCTTGTCACATGGGAATATGTATCAAAATAGTCCAGACCTTCCTTTTGTCTGTAACCTTTTACAACAAGTTTTGCTTTATACTTGTCTATTGAACCATCTGCTTTCATTTTTCTCTTGAATATCCATTTATATCCAAGAGGTACCAGGTGGAAGATCCACCAATTCCCAAGTATGATTTTGCATAATGGATTCAATTTCATTATTAACAGCCTCTTTCCACAAAGTTGCTTCAGGACCTGTCATTGCTTCCTTAAAACTTTGAGGTTCATTTTCTAACAGGTATGTCACAAAATCTAGACCAAAGGATTTTGATGTTTTTATTCTCTCACTTCGTCTTGGTTCATCACCAATTAAATCCTACTAGTCGAGACCATTACTAGTCTCTTGTGTTTGATTGTCATTAGTCTCTTAACTTTGTATACAATCATAAGTTCTTTTTTGTGAACTTAATTCCGGTCATTTCTTGTAAGGAAAAACATGTTCAAAAAATGCAGCATTCCTTGACTCTATAATAGTGTTCACATTTATATCAAGTATTTCTGATTTATAAGTCAGAAATCGATACGCACTACTATTCTGAGCATGACCAATAAACACACAATCTACTATTTTTGGTCCTATTTTAATCTTTTTCAGAATAGAAACTTCTAACTTTGCCAAACACCTCCACACTTTTAAGTATTTGTAGGAAGGTGGTCGACCTTTCCACAATTCATAAGGAGTGCTGTTAGTTATATTGTGGGGTATTCTTTTAGGAATATATTTAGCAGACAACATTGCTTCCCTCCACAAGTTTTGCGGTAAGCCTGAACATAGTGACATGGCATTCGTCATTTCTTTAAGGGTTCTATTCTTCTTTTCATCAATTTCATTTTGCTGTGGAGAATAGGGTGCTGTAGTTTGGTGAATAATGTCATGTTGTGCACAAAATTCATTTAAAGGTGCATCATATTCACCAACCCTATCACTTCTAACTATTTTAATGATTTTACTGAGTTGATTTTCAACTTCAGTTTTGTAGAGTTTAAATATTTTCAAGGCTTCATTTTTACTTTTAAGTAAATATACATAACAATATCTTGTGCAATCATTGATAAATGTTATGAAATACTTTTTGCCACCTCTAGTTTGAACAAATTTAAGATCACGTACATCAGTATGAATTAATTCTAGAGGTTCGGTTTTTCTTTCAACCGATTTAAATGGAGTCTTAGTTAGTTTCGTTTTTACACAAATCTCATATTTGTGATTAAGATCAATTTCAAACTTTGGTATATAATCCAAACCAATTAATCTACAGAAAGCATCAAAATTCATATGTCCTAATCTACCATGCCATAAATTTGACTCAAGAATATAAGCAAAAGATGTGTTATTCTTATTAACAGAAAGTTTTGGTACAAACGTCATTACATTTAATTTAAAAAAACCATCGCTCATGTATCCCTTACCAACATGCATATTACTCTTTGTTAATATATATTTATCAGACTCAAAAAGCAAGCCTAAAACCATTTTTACTTAACAAAGAACCATAAACTAAATTTTTTCAGATGTCTGGTACATGCAGTATATTGTTAAGGGTCAATTCTTTTCCCGATGTCATCTTCAAGACTACTTTCCCTTGTCCAGCCACAGCAAAAGTAGATGAATTTCCCATGAATAGTTGCTCACCATTTACAAACTCATTATAAGTAGTGAACATCTTCTTGTTTGCGCAAATGTGCCAAGTTGCCCCAGTGTCAACCCATAATTCCTTGGGATTTCCAACCAAATTAGCCTCAGATACCACAACAAAGAGATTGATGTCATTTACCCCATTAGAGATGTAATCAAGTTCTATCACATTGGCTTGATTAGTAGTCTTCTTGCTTGTACTTCTGCAGTCCTTCTTTGGGCGGCAGCAATCAGAAGCACGATGTCTAGTCTTGCCACAATTATAGCATTTTCCTTTGAACTTCTTATTGCCATTATTGTCGTCTTGTTTAGGACCATCTCCAGCAAACTTCCTTTTTTTGTTATGTGGCTCGGGCACATGTTCAACCACATTAGCCTTGGACTCAGTGGGATTTTTACCCTTCCTCTTTGTAGCCTTCCGGTTATCTTCCTCAATTCTCAGTCTTACAATAGGTTCATCCATGGTCATCTATTTGAGTTTATGTTTTAAATAATTTTTGAAATCTTTCCAAGCCAATGATAATTTTCACTAACACAATGACTTGGAAGGACTCGCTAAGAGACATACCTTCAGTATGAATATCATGCAAAATTTATTGAAAACTTTGAACTTAAGAAATTACCGTTTGGGAGTCTACCATAACAAAGTCTAGAAATTTACCGACAACAAATTTCTTTGTGCCGGCATCCTCTGTCTTGTATTTTTTTCTCCAAAGAATAAAGGGCTGTAAACATTATATAACATGTTGTCAAGGCCATTAAGGATGTAGTTTTTGCACAGAAAATCAGAATGTTTCTAAGCATCTACAGTGGTAACAACTTGCCGATCACTTTCATCCTCTTTAAGTACTGGAGCCTCTTTACGAAGAAACCAAGCCAGATTTAGAGTTATAAGATAGAATAGCATGTTCTGCTGCTATCTCTTAAACTTAGTGCCATTAAATTTTTCACCCTTTTCTCCATGATTTATTGGAACTTGAACATGGTTCTGGATAGGAACCAGAGTCGTTGTAACAATTGGAGTACCACTTTCAGTTGCAGTAGCCATAATATCTGATTACAAAAACAGAAAAAAAAAAACCAAAACACAAATTAATTTTCTAGTTACTAAAACTAGAAAATAAATTATAATACAAAATAATTTTACTTTTCTAGTTACTACAACCAGAAAAATAAAATACTACACAATAATTTTTTTGTATCACTACTACATAAATTAATATTCTAAAATTGTTAGTGACACTAGTATATTACTACTAGTTGTCAAAGAAAATAAACAGTATATTACTACTATTTGTATGTTCCAACCAAAATATCATTTTGTAAAAGCACAAAAAAATAAATACAATGAAGACATCAAAATTAATCTGTCCTAAGATTGATGAACAATCTTCACTGTATTTGAAGAATGGATTAAAGAGATAAGAGAGACTGTTTGATTACAAAAATCAAAACAGTATATAAAAATAAATAAATAAAAACAGATTCTTATTTTGTTACTAAAACAAAATCAGAATCTGAAAAAAGGAAAAATAATTAAAACTGAAATTATATTAATTACTTACCTTATTAATTTCTCGAACAAAATTTTTGATCAAGTCTAGTGTTTAACACTATATCTTTAAGACAAATTCGTCCTCTCCACAGTGCTTTCAGATTATGGACGTCTATCTTCCAGGATAAAATGATCAACAGTGAATAGTAATAGCATTACAAACTATTCACACAATGCATACACTTAGTGTTTATACTCTTTCTCACAAAGAAAATAATGCAGCAAGAATGTTGAGAGCAATAGCAAATTTAGGACGAAATTTCTGAATAAAAAATCAATTGATGGACTGCCCATTTATAAATAAAAATAGTGGCTGTTCGGTTTGAATCCAATAGGTATGGTACTTGTTCGGACGTATACAGGTTTGAATTTCAAACAGATAAGGAACTGTTTTGGGTTTGAATTTGAATAGATTTAGATCTGTTTGGACAGATATGGAACCTGTACAGAAATTCTGAAGAGGTGTAAATCAAAATTTGAATTTTATTTCCAACCAGAATTTGAAATAAAAATGGAAAAAAAAAATTCAAATATAATGTTTTTGGCCCAAAAAGATAAGTGTTGGGCCGAACAAGCCTAGCCCAACCTCACACCACGCATCCACACCCAGACCCAGCCCGTTCAGACGGGCGGCAGCGCGCGCGCATGTGTTTATTTTTGGGTCCAATGGGTCTAACCTATTTTGCCCATAACTTCTCCTTTTTACAAATTTGGGATGCCCTTTGGGGCCCTCCTAAAATTGCAAACTCAAGCCTTATAAACCCACAAAAATTTGCCCACCAAACTAACGTGGGATAAACCTTTAGTTCAAACCTTCAAGGAAACTTCACCAATATACCATTTTCATAGAGCTCTTTTTGGCTTCAATTTTTCATTCACCCGATAATGGTTTTGAGCAACCAAATACTACGTGAATCACAACGCGGCATAGAATGCGTTACCACTTAGACCCGCCAACTTTGGTGCATGGGTCCCACCTAAAAATTAGACCAAAGTTGAGGAAAAATCTGATTTTTCCAAAACCATTTCTAACATTCTCCACTCTAAAGAACTTCCCAACGTACATATGCTCTCTCTTTGGTCTTCTCCATTGCTGAAAAGCTTCATGTGCAAAGAAATTTAAGCTGAAGATCCTTCACGGGTCGTCTTCCTCTCTTTGAACTGAACTCTGACCTTCAAATCCAAACCATGCCTGTGAATCGATTCCTTCTCACTCATAAAATCGCATCGACCAGCTCCCACAAATCAACTGACTTTCAGTTTGTACGTTGTGGTTGATTCACTCTCCGGACAATGAAGCAACGACAACAAAAAGATAAAGTAGATTAGAAATTTCTCTCAAAATATATATAGATTCTATGTACAACTCATTGATTTTCTACTTCATCCCTAAATTTTTTTCTTTGTTCCCAAATAGCCACTGAAGTCATCATTATGAAGTGACGTGTCTAATCAATGAAATTTTAAAGAAAGTAGCAATTAGCTTGTTTGGTTTTATAATTTAGAATTCACTTTTTAAAAAATTGAAATTTTTTTATTTTTTTGTTTTTATTATTTTTTTTAATATTTTAAGGAATTTTTAAAATTTTTAGATACGTCTAACATAAATACACTTAATAAGTATAATATTTGTAATTTTTTTTTTAAAAAAAAATTCACTAAATATCAAAAATACACACAAAAATACGAAAATTCAATAAATTTTTGGTATTCTTGTGCATTTATTATTTTTTTAAAATATTTTACTTTTTAGATATATCTAAATAAGATGAAAAAAAGTAAAAAAAAAAAATTTGTTTAAAATTTTAAAAATATTCACTAAAAATAAAAAAAATATGAAAAATAACAAACTCAATTTTTAAAAAATTAAATTTAAAAAATTGAAACCAACCACACCGGATTAATTTTTTGAATTAGAAAAGTTTCTAAAATTCTTCCATGTCATATGATTTTTTTCCTCCATGTATTGGTCTCATTAATAGAATACACTGTTAATGTGGTATGCTGGACCCATGTAATAACTTTTAATGTTTGAGAGTAACCTAAGTGAGAAAAGAAAATGAAAACTGTTACATATAATCATATTTTTATATGTATTGATGAATGTGAATCTCATTGCTTTTTTATCTAAAGTGAAAAAATGAGATTCTAAACAGAAATCCATATAGGGGGGGATTAGGTTGAGAGCGTCTCTCTCTAGTTTCTAGAGAGAGAAACTTCTCACCGTTGGTACCCATGGGTGATAGATCAACGCGGTTCTCCATAGCCGCCGTAGCAACGCGGTGGATTGTTGGCTACTACGGTTAGTTTCTTCTGGTGTGTGTCCAGCTTTGGCCCTCCGGCTATGGCCGGTGTCAGCGTCGGATGTAGCTCAAGCTTGCCGGTTCTTGCCTGGTTTGGTTTCGAGTTCGCCGGCGTCGTCGACACTACTGAAAGAGTACATTCTGCAGCTGTGATACGGTCCCCGTCGTTGCTCGGTAACTCCTTATGGCGTTGATGGTTTTGTGGGTGTGCCACCGGGGCTTTGGCGTTGAAAGGTGGCTCTCTCTATGCTTCGCTCGTTCTGCCGGTGTTGTTATGCCGGTAGCTTTGTTGAGGTTTGGCTGCTTTCAGCGCCGGAGGGATGACCTGCCGGATTACTGTCCTCTGATTTTTGATGAGGTTGTAAGCTGGGTGTTTGTATGGTGGACTACGGATGCTACGGGTTTGGGAAGCTGATTCAACGGCATTGGTTTTTTCCCGGAGTTTAGCCGATTTTCATGGGAACGCCGATCTTGTTTGGCTGGTTTTCAGTGGATTTTCTTCGAGGATGGAGTGGTGGCGACGCGCCTTTGGTGCGTTTGGTCTTTACGGTCGTATGGACTGTGTAAAGCTGAGGCTCTGTTTGCTTGGGAGACCCGCTGCCAGCTAGCCAGGGTGTTTGGAGGATTTTCAAATATCTTCCCTCTTTGCTGAGCTCATTTTTGGTTGCCATTAAAATAATATTAATATTTATATTGGCTAACTTATTTAGGTTAAGTTTGGGAAGACTAAATAAGTGTATTTTTTGACTTTTTATGAAATATGGGTTGGATTTGGGTTGGGTTTGAAGTGATGTGTTAGAGAGGTGATGTGACTTAAATAAGATGATATGACTTAAATAGAATAGTGACTTTTTGACTTTTTAAATTTTTTAGAGAATGCCAAACTTGGTCTTAGTATCTGTTTGCTTATCTCTTTTATGCTACAAATTCCTATTTCTTGGGTGATCTCATCTTTTAATTTTTGATTTACTTTTACATAGTAGATGGAGTGTCTTCTCGTGTTCTCTATTTTTTTGTGTGCGAGCTTCATTGTGAGAACTAAGGTCTCACTTCGGTTTTCAGTTTGCTTTGGAACTTTTTCCCTCCTTTTCTAGATTCTTGTTTGTGTATGCAAGATCTTGCGATGGTTCTTGTTGATGGGAAAATTTTCAGGATGCATTTCCAGAAAATCCTTGATCTGCTGTAAGAAGTGAAATCTAAAGTTTTGAGTTTGTGAACTCCCAAGGGATGGTTATATACATTAGAGATTGGGTTCTGGTCCAGCACAGTCGGAGTTTTGGCCGTTGATGCTGCTAGTTTCGGATTGATTGGACCGAACGTGATGTTGAAAATTTGTCAGTCCAATGTGTTGAATTGGGTTAACCTAACTCTGGTCTGGTCTTTTCTGTATCTATTTAGTAGATTATTTAAATCTATTTAGTAGATTTTGTTGTGAGCAGCAGTTAGGAGTGTTGCCTTTTAGGCGTGTTCTGAGTTTCATTGTAAAATCTATTTTTTTGGAATATAATTCTATGACTTACCCATCAAAAAAAAAAAAAAAATGAGATTCTCAATAGAATAAATGATTAGATAAGTTAGTATAAAAATTATTATAGATGGATAAATAAGAGAAAAAAAGAAAAAAGAAAAGAAGAAGAAGATATATTGATTTCTCTTCTATCTTATTTGGTTAAAATATTTAATAGAAAAAAAATTGTTATTTTCTATATCTAAATGGACAGGATTAGCATTATAAGAAAATAACAATTAATTGGTTTAGTTTTCTCTTTCAATCTCTTTATTTTTGGAGAAATTAAGATTAATATAGGAAAATGCTATAAATCTCAAAATTTCTTTGTTTCTTTTCAAATCAATCAATATAGGAAAATGTTATATATTTCAAAATTTTTATTCAATATTTTATCAAATGTCTTATATAGATGTGGACCCTATACTTTATGTGGGACCCATCCCATATAAGACATTTTGTAAATTATTTTGTAGAAATTTTAGTCTCCCTAATCAGTTGGGCCCCCACCGACCTCTTTGTTCTCTTTTTATGATTTTGCTTTTTCTCTTTAAAGTGGTCATTAGAGTTCGTAAATCATTTTTATTTTATTTCATTTATAAAAAAATTTTAAAAAATAAATTGTTGAAGTCTTTAGTGGGAAAATTGACAAACCACGTAAATGTGGTGCAATTTTAAAATTCAAGAAAGGCTGAAATAATTATATTAAAATTATAAGATGCATCATAATATTTCTAAATTTTAAGGGAGTTTTTATTTTTATATATAAGAAATGATCTTGTTAACAAGTATTCCTAATACAAAATAATAAGGTACAAAAAATTACTTCAAATATTTTTCACTAATTTTAAAAACTTTTTTTAACGTTTTAAAAATTTTTTTTTTACACAAATTTAACTATTAAATAATGGCATATGAGCAATTTTTAGTATTTGTTAACAAAAATAAAATTTAATCAGGAGTACTTTTGTCTTCTTCATGAAAAAGTTATTAAACACCCCAATGTATCGTGTTATTTTGAAAAGTAGGTTAAAAGTTAATTTTTTGACTTTTTAATTTTTAAAAAAAAATTATGCAAAAAAAGTAAAGAGGTGATATGATCCTAAAATGTCAAAAAACGGACTTTTAACCTTGTTGCCAAAATAGGCTAGATCTTTCTGTTAATGAAAAATATATATATATTAATGTTGAAAAATAATGATTTTTTGGTGACTTTTATGGAATATTAAAGTGGGTGTCAATCCTAAATTGAGGTGGATTAGAACGAGTTTAGATTTTTTGTAATGGAATCTTTACACCACAAAAAGAATGACCAAAATTAGCTTGTTTGGTTCCAGTTTTCAGAAAATAATTTTTAGAAAATGCTACTTTTTTTTAATTTTTCGTATTTTAATGTTTTCAATGAATTTTTTAATATATTAAGCAATTTTTTTTTAAAATTTTTAGACACACCTAACAAAAACACACTTAAAAAGTATAATATTTGTGAAAAAAATCTTTAAAAAATACACTAAATACCAAAAAATACAAAAAAAAATATGAAAATTTAATACATTTCGTATTTTTGTGTATTTATTATTATTATTTTTAAATCCACAAATATTTTACTATTTAGATACATCTAAGTAAAGTTCACCTAAAAAAGTAAAAAAAATTACTTAAAATTTAAAAAATATTCATTAAAAACAAAAAAACACGAAAAACAAAAAATTCAATTTTCAAAAAATTGAATTCAGAAAACTAAAATCAAACACTAATTAAGAATTGAATTAGAAATTGACTCGTTAAGTTGGCCTCATGAAAAAGGTGACGGGAAAGGTGTGTAACCTTCTATTATACTTGATTATAGAGGAGAGCATTGATGGATATTCAAATACCATTGTTTCCCTAAGGGTGTGAGTCCTTTGGGGCATTCAAATTTTCTAAAAGAAAGGAGTTGTGGATGCTTCAAGGATGGGATTGAGTCAAAACTATTGTCCAAGTTGGATATGCAAAAATTGCCACACGCGCGTGCGCAAGGCCCACCCAGGTTCAGGTCTGTGACCTGTTGATCTTGGGACTTGGGCTAGAGGTTTGGGCTGCGCTGAGTTGGTAGTCCACCAACCTAATCTTTTTGGGCCAAGCCAGGTTGGTGTCTGCAGATATACACACATGTGTATATATGAAGTGTGTAACTCTCACACTTAAGACCCATCAGTTTTGCTGTATTTGTTGGATAGTTTTGTAGAGATTAATTCCTGTATTTGTTGTAGGAAGGCTCCTTCTCTCGCCCCCTTCATGTGTATAAAAAGAGACCCTTCTCCTTCAGTGTTTGACCTAGATAAATTCTAGCTCTCTTTGTTTTCTCTAGTTCAGTTCATATATTCTTCCAAGTATGAGAGAGTGCTGCCTAAGTTCCGTTCGTCGAAGTTACTCAGTAGGTACCCTGCTGTAGCTGGTCCAACCGTCACATCCTGGGAGATAGATGTCGAACAACCTTCGACATCCCAATTAGTGAGGCGGCGAATCTGTTTTAATAAAACTGTCTAGTGGAGGCTTGGGTTTGATTTCGTTTCTTGTTTCATTCTATTTTGTATTTTTGTACATCTAATTATAATTTCCAGTATGAGTTCTTGTTCTGTAATTAGAAATATTAATTATGAATCTATTTGGTTTTATTTTATTACACAATTTGTACAACAATTAAGTGAGTTAATGTTTACTTTTAACTGGATAACAAAAACGTGTTTCGCTTGTAAAATTTTATTATTATTGTATTTCTTTTTTGAGAAAATTATATTTGTATTTAGATCACAGACTTGAATAGGGATTTTAAAAAAAAGAAGAGAAATAATGAAAATTTTAACTTGTATTTTATTTACATTTTAGTCATATATTTTTTTATTTAATTTTCAAATCTCTATTCAAATTTATGATATAAAACACAACGTACATGATTAATTTAGAACATCTCATAAATAATATTGTATAATATTTTCAAGGGTAAATTACATTGACAACTTGTTAGATTAAAATGACATATTTGTCTATTAGCCTTTATACATATAAAATAATAAAGTAATACAAATATTTTGTTCTGTGTGGGTGATTTTCTGACCACACTGCCCGCCTAGTAATCAGCTGGAAAAGCACTGGCAGAATAGATGGCTTCAGCTAACCTGTAACAGAAAGAAAAGGCTCCGACGGTGGCTCTTCCACCCGGGGGCACTCCGACGATCAAGTCAGTATATCTCTCAAAGATAATCAAGTGCTAAACTTACTACTCAAAGCATAAAACTGCGTACCTTAGACCCACGAGGGTGCCTCTCTTTTATAGTTTACTTAATCCTAGTCCCACAAGAAGCCTGACTTCTATGGACTCCAATTCAGTATTTACTTTGGACTCTTCAAGAGATAAAGATAAACTCCCTAAGAGTTTTATCCTTATCTTGGCTAAGTCTCCTCTTTATCCTAGGACTCTGGTCCCTTATCCGTTTATCTCGGATTCCGATATCTTTGGAGATAACCTCGGCCTTGCCGAGATAACCTTGGCGTCTCGACCAGGATACGTGGCACCTCGGCTGATACGTCGGCGTCACCTTGCCACGTGTTGGTACTCAGAAAATATATCCTCACAACTGCCCCCAGGTTCTATTACCTCGGCATTCTGAGGTGATGGAACCTATATCTGTATTTTCTTCCAGTAAATCAGCTTAAAATTTGAGTGCCGAGATCATTCATTTCAGGCCGACATGCTTTCCTTAAAAAATCAAGATTTTTAAGGACTTTCTTACGTGCATGAGCTGTCATGCACTTCAACCTAACCGTTTTAGCCACGCGTTTCCCTCTTACTGGTCCGTACACGTGACGCGCCTGTTAGCTGCCTCTTTCTTCATGTGCACCGTCTGACGCCCTAGTTCTTCTAGGCATATTGATTGCTTTTGCCGCCGTTTCTGTTTAATCAAAAACTTTTTCCCTTTTTTCGTCTCTTCACTTTTTCATTTCGAATCTCCTGTTATGTCTCTTTAGCTTTCGAAACCCTCCATCGCTCAAGTTTCCAAAGCTCTGCAACCTTCTCTGTTCTCCTATTCCGGCGAGATTTCCACCGGTCTTCTGCTCCTGCAACCGTCGTAGGACATCGGCAAATCCCTTTCCGGCTTCCCTTTTTTCTGGTAAGCTACTGTTTCTTTCTATTCCAGTTCTTGATCTTTTTTGGAATTTCTTGTTTATTATTGCTTTGCTTAAATAATCAATTTGTAAATCATACATCTGAACGCGTTGATTTTGCTCTTTGCTTATGCCCTGAATACATGTACTGTTCTTAGTTCTTCTTGCACGTCTTGCTACTGTTCCTGGCCTTCAACCCTTTGTATTTTTCATGTTCTTGATAGTCCATCTCTGTTCTTGACTCTGAAACTTCGTATTTGTTTTCTGTTTTTTGTATCTTTTCCAGATCTGTGCCTTTGATCTTCATCTTCATAGCTTTAGGTTTGGGATTTGTTTGTAGAACCCACGCTTTTGGGCAAAACTGAAACATTCCTTACAAATTTCTGTACCAGTACAAACCTAGGTTTTTACCGAGGTCCCATCAATAAGAAACATCTTCTTTTTGAATTTCAACCCTTCTAATTCAGGCCGATATCATGGGTATGTGGAGACATAGGGTAGATACCCCAACCAAACTTGAGTACTTTAGGCAAGAGTTCTCCATCCCTGTCGATGTCCATCTGAGACTGGCTGGGGATGATGGCTCCATCATGCCTACAGAAAACGCCATGCCCCTTCCCATTGTAGCTTTTACTGAGTGCGGACTTCGGCTCCCACTCAACATCCTTTTTCGCGAGATTCTTCATTATTATAAGTTGAACCCCATGCAACTGGCAATCAATTCTTATCGAGTGATTTTTGGTATTATCGCCTTGGCTAAACAGGAAAACGTTAGGATCACCCTAGCCGATATACAGTATTGTTACACCATGTGTGCCCTTAACTTGAAAGAAAAAGGCTTCATTTATTATCTTAAGGCGAGGTCTACAGAATTCAAAATCATAGCCGACCTCCCAGACTTCAACAAGGGGGCTGGAGATGACTATCTCATTACCTCAGGAAATTAGGAGTTTGCTTCAGACGAGGACATCCATCTCTATCCTCTTCCCCGATCAGTTTTAGAGGGCAAGGGTAAGAGCCCAGTATCAAGCTTTGCCTGTTTTCTTTCAAGGTCTTAAATACTTTATCTGTTTTTGACGTCTGTTCTTTTTACAGCTGTTCGTTAGCCACCAAAAGATTTTCGCCAATCCTTTGTCCCCAGCAAAGACTTGAAGAGACTTCTGGATTTGCCAATCCAGAAGCGAAAGGCACCCCTGCTTCTCAATTTCATCCCAACATACAAATCAGCTGTCCCCGACGTCTCCAGGAAAAAGAAGAAGAAGAGCTTATCTCCTCCCTATGCTACAACTCTTCCAGTTGCATCGACATCGTGAACAGACCAAGGATCAACTTCTGATCCAGCAGAACAGCCGTCGACCTCGGCTCCATTCCTCATTCCACCATCCCAAAGAAAGCGTCGCCGACGTCTTGTTCTTACAGCCGAGATGGGTCGCACAAAGCCAGTTGCTAAAGACCTCCTAGCAAACATTCTATCATCCATTGACGAACAACCAACACAAACCCAACCTCCAACAAAACCAAAAAGAATAAAAAAGGCTCAACCAAAGGCCAAGGTAGCTCGGGTTGAGTCTGAAGACACTCTGCCTATCTCAAAGTTGGCTGGGAGTGATAAATCTCAGCCTTCTGCTGGGAAGAGGCGCTCTGAGTTTCAACCATCAGAATCCCAACAACCAAAAAAGTCGAGGTCTTCCTCCGCCACAACTTCGGGATCAAAAAAGCCCGATGCCCCCTGGGCCCCCACAATTACTTTGTAAGACAAGCCTGTCATGGCAAGTGATAGTGCTGATGATATAAACGTCGGCGTCGCACTGAGTACCGCCCTGCTTCTTCCAGGTGACCTGGAGCGAAACGCCCAGTATAGTGAATATGAGAACTATGCTCTAATGCTTCAACACTCTGTTCAGGTAAATGTCTTCTACTTGGTAAATTTTTCTCTCTCTTTATTTCACACTTTTGAATGTTCTTTAATACCTCTGTTTTCTTTCAGGCCATCCAACATGCCTACTCATTTTCAATGCAATCTTTCGAAAATCGGGAAAGGCTTGTTGAGATGAAGAGGGAGTTCTCTTCCCTCCAAAAGACTAACAAAGGTCTTCAATCGAAGATGAAAAAACTAGAGGACCAAGCCGAGGCTGTAATAAAAGCCCAGACCAATGCCGAAGAGAAGGCTGAGGCGGCTGAGGCTATCCGAAAGGTGGCTAAATCTCAAAGGAGAGAGGCCGAGGAAAAAATGGCCCAAGCTAAGAAAGAGCTTCAGGAGGCCCTAGCCACCAAAGAAGCTGAAATCAAAGACGTTGATGAAAAGGTGTATAATCAAGGCATGACCGATGTTACTGAGGCCTATGAACTTCAAGTGAAGCAGGCATGCAACAAGGGTTTCACCCTTGGTTGGATGTCTCTTCTGAAAAAACTTAATGTTCCTGATGACTCTCCATTGCGAAAGGCCAACGCCATTCCCTTGCCATTTCCTCCAGCCCCAATTCCAAGTGAAGATGTCGGAGAATCTGATGCTGAGGATGAGGCCGAGGAGGAAGAGGACGAGGCTTTGATTAGGAAATCAAAAGATGCTGATGAGGCCAAGTCCCCTCCTCAGAATGATCAAGTCCTAGACTTGACTCAGGACGAGGAAGGTGATTTGGTTCCCATAGAAGCTGTTCCTGAGATTGCACCAGCCGACATCCCTTCTGAGGTCAAGACGGTTGAAGAAACTCTTCAAGAAATTGACGCCGAGATTGCGGCAGAGAAGGAGGCCGAGGTGGTATCTGATCTTCAAATTCAACAATTTGGCGGAGAGGAGCCTTAGCTTTAAGTCTTCTTCTTATTTGTATTTTCTTGTTTCTTTATCTTAGGGAATAATGTATGTTCTTTGTATGGCCGATGTTCCCCTCTTTTTTCCTTGAATGTTAACACAAGGTTTTTCCTTTATTGAATGCTTGTACTTTTATCTTCTCTTCTTTGTCTTCATATGATTCTATACTTAGAATATTCTGCATATATGTACTCATTCTTCTTTGTACAATCTTCTCGGGGTAACATACCTCGGTTATGTTGTCTGATAATTTACCTCGGCAAGTACTTGTCTTTGGTTTAACTTCAACTTGTAAATTGCTACAAATTTCAACAAGTGAAGATAAACAATTATCTCGGCTTAACTTTAACTTGTAAGTTGCTACAAATTTCAACAAGCGAAGATAAACAATTATCTCGGCTTAACTTCAACTTGTAAATTGCTACAAATTTCAACAAGCGTTAAGCATTACTTCGGTTTAACTTCAACTTGTAAATTGTTACAAATTTCAACAAGTGAAGATAAACAATTATCTCGGCTTAACTTCAACTTGTAAATTGCTACAAATTTCAACAAGCGAAGATAAACAATTATCTCGGCTTAACTTCAACTTGTAAATTGCTACAAATTTCAACCAGCGTTAAGCATTACTGTCTTCTCTCCGCCCCCAATGTGAACCTGAGTTCCACTTGGGTTCTCATTATTTAGAAACAATCATTATGTATCTTTTATCAATTCACAAGTCTTGGAGAATTCTTCTAAGATTTTATTGATGATGTTTGGCAAAAAAAAAAAAAAATAACAAGGAACATATAATGATAGAAAAATTTCAAATTACAAGTATTCCAATGTCTTGGCAATGCTTTGTCCTCATTATCTTCAAGCCGGTATGCTCCATTGCCCAATACCGAAGTAATTCTGTAGGGACCTTCCCACTTTGGGCCAAGTTTACCCTCTCTTGGATCCTTCTTGTTGCCAACAACTTTTCTTAGGACTAGGTCGCCGACCTGAAAATCCCTTGGATTAACCTTCTTATTGTAAGCTCTAGCAAGTTGCTGCTGGTATGTTGCGAGCTGAATTGTAGCTTTCTTCCTTCTTTCTTCTAAGAGATCCAAATCTCGGGCTAGAAGTATATCATTTGTGTCGTTCTCTACTCCTTCGGTTCTGATCCGTGGGATGCCGATCTCCAATAGAATGACTGTTTCTGTGCCATAAGCCATGGCAAAAGGGGTTTCCCCTGTTGATCTTCTCGGCGTAGTCCGATATGCCCAGAGTACATTGGGCAACTTGTCTACCCACTTTCCTTTTGCTACCTGTAGCCTTTTTTTTATCCCATCCAAAATTACTTTGTTGGATGCTTCTGCTTGCCCATTGCTTTGGGGAAAACTTGGTGTAGAAAAGTAATTTTTTATCTTGAATTTCACACAGAAGTTCTTGATGAGTTTGCTGTCAAATTGCGTTCCGTTTTCGGCAACTATTGCTCTTGGAATGCCAAATCTGGTGATGATGTTTCTCCATATGAAATTCTTGACGTCCACATCTCGGATTTTGGCAAGAGGTTCTACTTCTATCCACTTTATGAAGTAATCTATTGCTACCAGCAAGTACTTCCTTTGCCCAGTTGCTTGGGGGTAACTGTCCAATGAGATCCATGCCCCATTGGGCAAATGGCCATGGACTGGATACAGGGTTCAGGTTAGTAGCTGGCTGGTGTATCAAAGGTGCAAACCTTTGGCATTGTTCACACTTCTTCACGTAGGCTTCTGCATCTTTTTGTATGTAGGGCCACCAATACCCCTGGGTAATGGCCCTGTGAGCTAGTGATCTACCCCCAGCGTGGCTTCCACAAATCCCTTCATGAATTTCGTATAGAAAATCTTCAACCTGCAAAGGGTGTACGCACCTTAAAAGGGGTCCTGTGAAGGACTTTCTATAGAGATGTCCATCTGTTGTTAGGCTAAATCTTGCCGATTTCAATCTGATCTTGTGTGCCTCCTTATGGTCTTCTGGTAGTTTTCCCTCTTTCAGGAATGCAACAATTGCATCCATCCAGCTTGGGCCCAAGTCCACACACATTGCTTCTTGCTCTGTGATCAGCTGTTCTATGCTTGGGCTTGACAGATAGTCAATCATTATTGTTCTTGTTTTTCCAGTTTGCATTGAGCTTGCCAAGTTGGCCAACGCGTCGGCGTGGTTGTTATCATCTCAGCTGACTTGAAGAAATCGACAATTGCGAAACAAGCTTGCCAGTCTGATGACCTCCTTTGCGTATGCCGACATCCTCTCATCTCGGGTTGCAAACTCTCATGTTGTTTGGTTTACTATAAGTTGTGAATCACAAAAAATTATTACCTCATCTGCTTCTGCTGCCACTGCTAGCTTCAGTCCTGCAATCAGTGCTTCGTATTCTGCCTCATTGTTTGAGGCCTTGAACCCCAATCGAATAGATTGTTCCAATATCTCCTCATCAGGAGATATTAACACTACTCCTGCCCCCGCTCCTTGCCGGTTTGAACTCCCATCGACAAACAGGTGAAAGGAGTCGCCGATGTAAATGCTGCAGGGTCTTAGTTTTTCTTTTCCTTGTTCTTTTGTCTTTGTCTGGGCTTCTCCTTGTTTGCTTGGACATCGTTCATCTCGGCTCAACGGAGCCTGATGTTCGATGGATTCTGGCGTGAATTCGGCCACGAAGTCGGCCAAAACTTGGCCCTTAATTGCTGTTCTCGGCCTGAACTCCAGGTCGTACTAGCCCAAGGCCACTGCCCATTTTGCTATTCTTCCAGTTAAGTCTCCTTGTTGTAACAAGGGCTTTAGTGGGTGTTCTGTTAGCACTATAATCTTGTGCGCTTGAAAGTAATGGTTCAGCTTCTTTGAGGTCATTACTAAAGCTAGCGCCAATTTTTCCAAGGGTAGATACCTTGTTTCTGCATCGGCTAAGGTTCTGTTTACATAGTAAACAGCCTTTTGCTCCCCTTTTTCTTCATGAATTAATATCGCACTTATTGCGCATGCTCTGAAACGGCTAAGTAAAAAAACAGTTCTTCTCCAGGTTTAGGTGTTGAGAGGACTGGAGCCGTCGTTAGATATTTCTTTAGGTCGGCCAAGGCGGCCTCACATTCCTCAGTCCATAAGAAGTCTGTAGCCTTCTTTACTAGGTTAAAGAAAGGTTTACATTTGTCTGAACCTGTTTAGGGTTGCGGCCCTTCCAGTAAGCATCCGAACCTGTTTTGTCGACGTCGGGCTTTTTAGCTCAAGGATGGCCTTGATTTGATCTGGGCTGGCCTCAATGCCCTTTCTTGTTACCAGGTACTCCAAAAATTTGCCTGATCCAACTCCAAATGCGCACTTCGATGCGTTGAGTCGGAGCCGGTATGTTTTGAGTATCTCAAAGACCTCTTTTAGGTCAGCAAGATGACCCCTTGGTTCCTTGGTCTTCACGACCATATCGTCAATGTAGACTTCCACTGTTTGGCCAATCAAGTGTTTGAACATCTTGGTTACCAACCTTTGGTAAGTTGCTCCTGCGTTTTTCAACCCAAAAGGCATTACCTTGTAACAATACAGTCCTTTCGGGGTGATAAACGCTGTCTTCTCTTCGTCTGGAGGGTATATGGCTATCTGGTGGTATCCTCTGTAAGCGTCTAGGAAGCTCATCCTTCCATGTCCAGATGTGGCGTCTACCAACTGGTCAATCTTGGGTAGAGGAAAGCAGTCTTTGGGATAAGCTTTGTTCAGGCTTGTAAAATCTACGCAGACCCGCCATTTACCGTTCTTCTTCTTTACCACTACTGTGTTGGATAGCCATGTCGGGTAATGAACTTCTCGGATGGCCCTGGCCTCCAGAAGTCTGTCCACTTCTTCTTCTGCTGCTTTGACGTGTATCAACGTCGGTCTTCTGGCTCGCTGAATCATAGGTTTTGCCGACCTGTCGACATTCAGTCTGTGGCAAGTGACCTCGGGGTCAATGCCAGGCATTTCGTAAGGTGTCCAGGCGAACACCTCAATGTTGGCTCTTAGAAAAGTCTCCAACTCTTTTTCTTCCTCTTCAGCTAAGCTCGAGCCGAGAAGAAAGAAGCGTTCTTCATCTCCATCTTGAACGAGGATTTTCTTCAGCGCCTCTTTGCTCTTCTCGGCTGGTTCTTTGCCGACGTTTTCTAGGACTTCCACATCCTCATCTTCAATTTCTACCTTTTCTAGTTCTTGAATGTTGCAGGTAGATTTCATTGCTGCCATGGAGCAATTCTTTGCTTGCAGTTGATCTCCTCTGACTTCTTCAATCCCATGCTCCGTTGGGAACCGCAGTAGTTGATGCAATGTTGAGGGAACTGCCACCATTGCATGCAACCATGGTCTTCCCAAGATGATGTTATATGGCGAAGGTGTGTCAATCACCATGAATTCTAGCCTGATCTTCTTAGTGCCAGCTTGTACTTCCAAGCTTGTTGCACCCAGTGGCCACGTTGGCGTTCCATTGAAGCCGACCATCGGGCCATTTGATTGCTTCAAGTCATCAGGATGAAGGCCCAGCTCTTTGTAACATCTAACGTACATGATGTCGCAAGAGCTGCCTTGATCAATCAGGATGCGTTTCACTTGGCACTCCCCAACCTGGAGGGATACTACCAAGGCATCATTATGGGGATACTGGACCATCTCTAAGTCAGCTTCGGTAAACGCTATCGTCGGTCCCTGGCATTCTTCAGGCCGAGGTCGTTTTTGTCCAACCTGGTTCACGTGCTGCAGGTTTTTTACCTTCTGGGTCTCCCCTCGTATGTCGTTTTCGTTCACCTTTGAGTGAATTACGTTAACCACCCGTGGTCCTCCTGCGGGTGGTTGCTGTGCTGGGGGAGGCGGAGCTGCTGGTGCTTGAGGCAATCTTGCCTGTTCTTCTTTAGTCCTGGTCTCATCAACAAGGTCTCTCAGATGTCCTTGCCTTACCAAGTCTTCTAAGTGTGCTTTTAGGGCTCTGCAGCCCTGACTTGGGTGCCCTTCTTCATTGTGGTAAGCACAACGCCTACTGACGTTTCTTCCCAAGAATTCCCCTGGTGTTGTTGTCGGTCCTCTAAAATAGGGTTGGTTTCATATTTGATCCAAGACTTTGTGGATCGGGACTCAGAATATAGTCGTTACTGCCTGTTTTGCCTTCAAGTCCATTTCTTGTTTGGTCGGTCCGTTGTTACCTCGACTTCGCTTCGGCGAGCCGTTTCCTTTCTCCTGCTTTGTTTCTTTATTTCCCGATGTATCCTCCTCGACTCTAGCGTACTTCTCTATTCTCGCCATGAGTTTTTCCATGCTTTTTGGCAATGTCTTTGCCAAAGATTTCCGTAGTGGGCAGTCATCTTTCAGGCCGTTCTTGAAGGACTCGACCGCCACCTCTTGGTTGCAATCGGGTATTCGATTGAACACCTCGTAGTACCTTTTTGCGTAGGCCCTAAGGCCTTCATCCTTGGCAATCTTTAAAGCCATCAGTGCGTCGACCCTTAAGGGCTGAAGTTTATTTGTCACAAACCTGGCTACAAACATCTCGGCCAGGCCTTCCCAAGTCTTTACACTTCCCTTCGATAGTTTATGGAACCAATCTGATGCAATTTCCCCGAAGGAGGAGGGGAATACTTTGCAGAGCAACAGCTCGTTCCCACTATATAATGCCATTGAGTTAGGGTATAGTCCAATATGAAAGTTGGGATCTGACTTACCATCATATATTTGGAACCTCAGCATACTGAATCTCTTTGGTGTTTCAAATTTGTCCAGTTCCACTGAGAATGGTGTCTTCGGCTTAACCGGGGAAGTTACCTCGGCTTCAGCATTCTGTTGTTTCCTCTTGAGGTAATCTCTCAAGTCTTCTTTACTCTTCCCTGGAGCTCGGCTATCTTTGGACTTCAATCTTTTCGGTACACTACTTTCAGCCTCATGATGGGCTCGTTTTGATCTCTCTCCATATGTTGTGTCAAAGCAGAGCGCCTGCCCTTGAACATGCCGATGTTCTTTGGGCTCTGGGTCCTTCGTGTGATAAGTTCTTCGGGACTCCTCTCGTCTCAGCTCCTCTCGTCCGACTTCCCTGGAAGGTCGGTGAGAGTGCCTTCCGCTCCTAGCATGCTGAGGGACTTCGGGAATTGTTCTTCCTCCTTCCTTCTGGGTATTAGTTACTGGCATCGGCGTATCTTGTAGCGGGTATGGTGGCTGCATGACATTGTTTTGCATCATGAAGTTGACGACCGACTGTAGGTCTGCCAACTTGTTCGCCAATTCTTTTACTTCCTCATCCCTCCGTAGGCACCTATCCCTCCATACCTGAAGGTTGTCTTCGTGATAGTACTTGCCCTGGTCTGTCCTCTTTGAAGTGTCGCCCTCCTGGCCGACGTCTTTCTCTCCGTGGCCCTGGTCATGAGTTTCTGCATTATGGTTGTCTCTTTCAATGTCAAGGTCAATTGGTCTGCCACTCCCAGCGAGAGTGTCGCCCCCAATATTTTCCTTATGTCCGTTACTGGCCATCTATTCTTCTAAGTTTCCCACAGACGGCGCCAAATTGTGTGGGTGATTTTCTGACCACACTGCCCGCCTAGTAATCAGCTGGAAAAGCACTGGCAGAATAGATGGCTTCAGTTAACCTGTAACAGAAAGAAAAGGCTCCGGCGGTGGCTCTTTCACCCGGGGGCACTCCGACGATCAAGTCAGTATATCTCTCAAAGATAATCAAGTGCTAAACTTACTACTCAAAGCATAAAACTGCGTACCTTAGACCCACGAGGGTGCCTCTCTTTTATAGTTTACTTAATCCTAGTCCCACAAGAAGCCTGACTTCTATGGACTCCAATTCAGTATTTACTTTGGATTCTTCAAGAGATAAAGATAAACTCCCTAAGAGTTTTATCCTTATCTTGGCTAAGTCTCCTCTTTATCCTAGGACTCTGGTCCCTTATCCGTTTATCTCGGATTCCGATATCTTCGGAGATAACCTCGGCCTTGCCGAGATAACCTCGGCGTCTCGACCAGGATACGTGGCACCTCGGCTGATACGTCGGCGTCACCTTGCCACGTGTTGGTACTCAGAAAATATATCCTCACATGTTCATATCATTTCAAGGGAAATAGCTATCATCTTCTTTAGTTTAACTCACACAAAAAAATAATTTTTAAAAAATATTTTTTGTGTTTTTTTTAAATTTTTACTGCTTTTTTTTTTAATATTTTAAGTAATTTTTTATTTTTTTATTTTTTAGATACAACTAATCTAGATATACTTAAGAAGTATATTATTTTGTTATTTTTTTTTAAATTTACCAAATACAAAAAATTAATACATTTTCTTAAAAAATTTTATACAATTTTTATACTTTTTAAATATATTTAGATTAAATAGATCTAATCTAGATATAATAGTGGAAATAAAAATAAAAAATTATATTCATATATAAAATTTTATACAAAAAATATTATAAAAATATTGTGATAATGATATTGTTATAAATGTAAATCATATTTATGGGTGTTTTGTTTTAAAGTGAAAGATTACCTTTAAACTATATCATTGTGTTCAAAAATTTTATATAAAATTTATGTTTGTATATCATCACTCAATAAGAGTATGTTCAGGTAAAATTTAATGAAGGAAAATTGTAGAATACAGTCATGATAATAGGAAGAAGAAATGGTAGGAAAAAAAGAAGGTAAGCCGATCATTTAGAAACTTTTAGGGTATGACATTAGCAATGTAATTTTTTAAATGTGAGGGAGATTTCTATTAAACAGAAACCTCAGGGGGTGTTAGTGTAATTTATCCTATTTTTGAGGGAGAATTACATTCCAATGGAACAGAAAAAAGTTTAATACAAAAATACGGAGGGATGTGAGTGACACTTGTACCCCACAACTTTTTATCTATACCCACCCTACATGCTTTTGGATTTTGTCACGCCCCTCCCTATTTAATTACTCGAAATCATTACCAAATTCATTAATTTAATTCAATTTCAGAGATAACATGCGGAAAACTCTTTAGTTCAATGAGTAGAAATAAGTAACAATTCTCTCATCCGAATGCAAATTAAATACAACATGAGAATACTAAATAATTTGCCTGTGGGCTTACATTAATAAAGGATCAAGAAGAAGGGTGCAACCCTTTTACATAAATGGCATTCTGCCAACACAAAAGGCACCCCGTGGCCAACAAATAAGAAGATCCAAAATCTTGTAGCACGTCCTGATTATCACCTGAAAAAGATTCAACAACGTGGGATGAACATAAAGTCAAGTAGGGATCTCAACATGATCCTCAACAATAACAATTTACAGATAACTATGATCATGAATGCTCAATCTCATACTAGAATAGTAATGTGGTAGTTTATACAAAAATTTAAGTAGATATGAACTTTTCTCAAAATCAGCCATTTCATTCAACGCTGTAAGCGATTCACCTTTCTTATCTTTTCATTACCCCTTTTTTCCAAACTTTCATGACAATAACAATTCTAGAAAACAATTTTATTAAGCCCATTACTTATCTCCCATTTTCCGTACTTACAACAGATTTGCCTTTCTCAAAACATGTTTACAAATACCCAATTTCCTTCACACTTTCCAAAATCTCAAAATAGGATTTATGTTTGTTCCCAACACATTCATATCTATACATGCATGCCTTTAGTAAAAAGGGAAACAACAAATCATCAACAAATATGTAATCAACAAGTGAGGTAACTCGGCCTTTCAAAACTGTAACCATCGTAATCCATAACATACTCAGACACACTGAAACAATGATGATAAAAAGCTCTGCTCTACCTGCCATAAGCATGGTAAGTTAAGGATACACCTTACGACAAATGACATGCCAAGTTCTTCAGACACGAGCTGAAAGGTACTGGTACCTCTACCAAGTTCTCCAGACACAAGGTGGAAGGCGCTGGTACCTCTGCCAAGTTCTCCAGACACAAGCTGGAAGGTACTAGTACCTCGGCCAAGTTCTCCAGGCGCTAGCTGGAAGGTACTGGTACTCCTCATTCTAAGCGCGGTATATAACACCAATCATCTCAACGCGACAAAGCATAACCAACAAGTGTAATACATACACATAAACTATACGATAATGTTCAACCAACACAAGTGTAATGCATACACATCAATTCAAAACAACATTGTCATCTTCCACCGATGACCAAGGACAAAACCTCTAGATGCATGTATTCAATACACCTATTAAAAGACTCAACTCTCATGAGATCTTAACCCAACAACAACACTAGTACGATAGGTAGAGGTAAAATCCCCAAATGTGTGTATTCAATATTCATGATATAATAGTTCAACTCTCATATTTATTTTTCGAAACTCAAATAGAGTTATCATTTTTTTTTTTCATTTTCAAGATCAACTTTCATAATTTTCCAGGTCAACACATTCCACCACTTATCCCAAAACACTTTTCCCATTTCACAAAACCAATTCCATTCTTTTCATTTTCACAAAACCAATTTCCACGGATAATAAAGCCATAACCCATCACAGTTCAATACGTTCATTTCAAAATAACCCCAATGCCATAGGTAATCCCTTAGCCATTAACACTTTTACATAACCCATATTAACAATAGAAATTTACAAACATTGTTCAACCATCCTCCCTTTTTAATTTACCAAATCAAAATATAATTTAGAGCTTTCTCCTCTTTTAACAATAATCATGCTAGATTACTCCCCAATTAGTCCAAAGTACAATCAATGATAACAAACTCATTTTCAAACAACCAACCCTAGGTTCCCTTACATGATTTTCAAAAAAATCCAACATGGATATTATTTTCATGCAATATAAATTTACCACATGTCTATCTATGAACGAGGCATTGAAAAAGAGCAAGGAAATCCCTACCTCAAATGGAGAAACCCAAAGGAGAAGAAGAGAAGAACTTGAAAGTGCTCCAAACCCAAACTTTTCGGATCAAAACGTAGCCCCTGTGATGCTCAACCTTTCTTACAAAGAGACTAGGGTAGAAGGTCTCTAGAATAAGGTGTACTTTTAGAGAGAGAGAGAGTGTTTAGAGAGAGGAGCTGTCGATCTAGGGTTTTGAGGAAGAAAGAGGATCAAAAATGAAGAAGAAGACCCCTGCTGTGAATTGATATAATCGATCCTCGCTCGAGCGAAGGAGTGGTCGCTCGAGCGACCAGACACAAAGAAACCTTGCTCGAGTGCACAAAGCCTCGCTCGAGCGAACAACACGAAGCTTCAGGTCTGCAACCCAAAAGCATGCTCGAGCGCAAGAGTGCTCCTCGAGTGAAGAAACCCAAAACATACAGCTCGCTCGCTCGAGCCAAGAAACACAGCCTTCAGGTCAAAAAGAGACGCAGACGCACGCTCGAGCGCAAGAGTTCTCTCTCGAGCCAAGAGACACAAACTCAAAGCTCACTCGAGCGACAAAAGCCTCGCTCGAGCAAAGACATCAAAAACTGGGCAGCAACACTTAGCTTCTAATCACAACCAACCTGTTACAAACCTGCCCAACACATCCCAAAACTCAAATATAAGAAATTAAAGGATGGAAACAAGATATAGATAACAACACACAACTCGGAACTCGAGTCCGGAATACCACAAAGGACGGGGAAAACCTGGATCGCTATAGATTTTTTTTTTCATTATTCAACTATGCTGTTATTCTTCTTATTTTCAAACTATTGAATAATGGGGAAATTACATTTCGGTGGGGGAATTTTTTTTATTTTCTTTTACACAAATATTACCCCTACCACCTTTCACTTACTCTATCATAAAATCATTTGGCCCTTATATATTTTTGTAATATTTTTTTTTTTTAGTTTATCCATTGCTTTGAAATTCCTTTTGAGTAATTGTCCTGTGTAAGTATGATTGCATCATGACTTTGACGTAAGCTAAAGGCCTTACTAACCTATTAGGTACGACAATTAATGTTAGACAATATGGAGAGTTGCAAGTCACGAGTTCGGATCCTCTGTTGCCGTTCTCTGCAACGGTTCCTGCAGCCCCCCAAAACAACATCATTTTGGGAGGAAATTTCAACAAAAAAAAAAAAACATAAACACAGAATCAAGAGGAAAGAGAGAGAGAGAGAAAGAAAGCTAAGCGAGATGAAGACTAGAAAAAAAAAACCAAGGAGAGGAAGAGAAAGAAAGCTAAGAACAGAGTCAATTTGTCAAAGCATCAAACATCTTGATGAAATTAATCAAATCAGTTTTATTTCATCGCTGCTGTCTCATCTTTGAAATTTTTTTTGCTTCAACTTTTTTTTTACTCACCCAAAATTTCAAACCCAAGAACTAAAATCAAACCCAAGACCACAGAATAATTTCATCATCATCATCATCAACAACAACAACAAAAAAAAAAAAGAGTAGAGAAAGAGAGAGAGTAACTAAAATCAAACCCAAGAACACAAAATAATTTCGTCATCATCATCAACAATAACTAAAAAAAAAAAAAAGGAGCAGATAAAGAGAGAGAGAGAGACTCAGATCTGGACTGATCATGGGGAGCAAATATAATCAAACCCAAGAACAGAAAGAATAATTTCATCATCATCATCAACAACAATAACTAAAAAAAAAAGAGCAGAGAGAGAGAGAGAGACTCAGATCTGGACTCGGATTCTCTAGCTGATTCCCCCTTGCCACTGGAGCTCACTGTTGTTCGTCGGCACGATCTCAGATTTGGAGATGTGGTGGTGAGGTAGTCGCCGGGGAGTTCGCCAGCGTGAGAGCCTTCCTCTGTGCTTTTTTCGCTCTTCTTCTCCTTCTCCTATCTCTCTTCTTGCCCTCTTTGTCTTCTTGATTCTGTGTTTTTGTTTTGTTTGCTTTTTTTTTGAAATTTCCCCCCAAAACGACGTCGTTTTGGGAGGCCGCAGGAACCGCAGTAGAGAAAGGCGGCAGAGGATCCGGACTTTGCAAGTTACACATGAACTCTTAAAGTTTTTTATTTACATATGTTCACAAATTTATTTACATCTTGCGTATTTTTAGAACTTTTTTTCACTGTTAAACTGTGTTGTAATTTTTCCTATTGTCAAACTATTTAAAAATAGAAAATTATAACTTCGTTTGAAATGTGGATTAGTTTTTTAATTTTTTGATTTTTTAATTATTTTAATTTTGGATTAAAGAGTCTTATTTGGGATAAATTTTTAGATTTTTTTGACTTTTATGAGAAAAAAATAAAATAATTATGATTTGAATATGACATTTTGTCTTATTAGTTTTAGCTTATTTTATTTTTTTTGGGATTATTTTAGCCAAAAAGTCCAAAAAAGCTATATGCCAAACGAAGGCTATATGTCAAGGGAGAATTTTTTTTTTACACAAACATGGAGGGGTGCAAGTCACACTTGCACCCCACAGCAACCTTTTACTTGCACCTAGGGGTGAACAAATATTGGGTCGGGCCAACTTCGGGTTGAACCGACACTACATAATAAGAGATTTTGTGTCTGCTCAAACCTAGTCAAAAAAATAATTATAAATTTCAAACTCATTTATCAAGTTATATGATAAAAAAATTAAAACATTTTATAATTAAATTCAATCACATATTTTATTTATTAAATAAATATATTGATATCATTATGCAATCATTTGGGAAGTTGGGTTGGGGTGGATTAGAGCTAAAATAGTCACAAAAGGATAAAATAGCTTTTTAGCCTCAAGCTAAAAGTTGTCACATGCAAATCATAATCATTTTATTTTTTCTCCCACAAAAGTCAAAACAATCAAAAATTTTATCTCAAACGAGACTTTTTAGCCTCAAGCTAAAATAGCTAAAAAGTCAAAAAATAAACCCACATCCCAAACGATCCTTATAAATTAAAAGATTTTGTGTATAAATTGAAAGATTTCTTAAATAAATTCAATTACATGTCACTATAAATGTGAGTTTCAATAAAATCAACAAAAATAAAATTTAGATCCCAACAAAAAATATATATTTTAATGTACTATAAATAATTAAATAGCAGTTGGACAGGACTGGGTTGAAAGTATAAATCACAAGCACAACTCATCAATATTTCGAGTTGAAAATATTGATTTAACCTGACCTAATAAACTAAAATAACATTCTCAAGCCTTAGAAAAATAGGACAAAATTGGGCGGGCCTATAGGCCGATGTCCACACCTACTTATATTTTATCACACAATTATTTATACCTCATATATTTTTATAATTTTTTTATTTGTCCCACTTTTTAAAAAATTTTCCCTTAAATAATTTGTATTGTGTAAAATGATCGCATCATTACTTTGACAGTGGTGCTACATGCACCAATTAGTATACTAACTAATGTATCAATACTACTTATGATATTATTATTGAATTACTTTGATGTAAGCTAATCTATTACAAAGGATGGTTAATAAAAGAATATGAACGCGGAATATTTTAAATATTTAATAATTTTCTGATTTTCATTTAGTTATGATAAAGAAAAGTAAGTCTTTAATGGACTAATTATACACAATGAACCCCAATGGATTTTTTTTTAAAAATAATTACATATTGTTGGCTACACATTTTGTGCTAGCCAGTGCCAATTCGATGCGTGGCAAAGCAAGGGTAATATGGGGAGACCAGGTAGGTCTTCAATCCTGATCATACACGTGGCAGTCACTACTGGCTGATTTAAGATCTGAGTAGTAGCGGATCAACAAAGAGACATACGGTGACGTGGCTTCAACGGTTGCTCACATTCAAATTTGAATATAAGGGGGAAGCCTAACTGCAAGTGAAGGCGTAGTGGAACTACTTATAAGGTAGCATGATCAGCGATTATGGAGGAGCAGTTCGACGGTTTGAAATGCAATTCGACGGTTATCTTCGGAAAGTATAAATAGCAGAAAGGACTTCAGAGAAAGGGAGAAGAAAAGATCTGAGGAATTACTTTACATATTCCAGTTTTATTTCCTGTCCTTTATATTTCTGTACTTTAAGTTCCTGCGCTGCACTTCATTTGTAGGAGTAGTTTTCGAGTAGATTGCCGCTGTAATTCTCTACGGAACCAAAATCATTGTAAGTTTCTCATACTAATGGAATACTTCAGTTTATTTAACTGTTCTTATGCTCAAGTTCTCTGAAGTCAAATTACCAGTAAGCCACCAGTAAAAGTCCTCTTTATTGAGGCTAAAAGAACCATAACACAATCGTCTGAATAATTGGTTGGCAATTACAATTCTGTAAGGATTGATTGATCCTTACGCTCATAATTACAAAAGTAACCTTCGAAAGCCAAAAAGCCAACACATATTCATAAAAAAAATTCAATATTTTAATTATTAATGTTCATAAAATTAATCACTAATTTGATATTTCCAATAAATTTATATGGAAACAACAATTTATGATTGATTTATTTTTAGTATGAAATTTATAATATTTACGGTGCTAATTAAAAAATGACGTTAAATTATGGTATTCATATGCTCATAAGAAGTACTAAATTTTTATTATCATTTATAATTTTTTTGATTATGATTGATATTAATGAAATATTATGAAATTATTATTGCTCTTACTTAAGTGGAGGGGTGAATAAAAATGATGATAGAATGAAAAGCATAAAAATATGTGGAGGGTGAATGAAAATTACTTAAATTTTAAAGGGATCAACTAAATTTATTTAAAATTTAGGGGTCAATTTATTAAATATATTGTAAATACGGGTGAATGAAAATGATGGTAGAATGAAAAGTATAAAAATATGTGGAGGGTGAATGAAAATTACTTAAATTTTAAAGGGATCAAGGGTTGGTTTGGGGTGTACTTAAATTAATTATATTGTAAATACTCAAGATTATATAGAAGAATAAGTAAATTTTCAAAATTTTGGGCAAGGTCATGTTATTTATAATGACTCTGTTTGGTACAGTTTATTCCAAATTAAAAATTCATAATCAGAAAACAGAATCTTAAAGCACCCTTTTCTTAACTTTTAGATAATTAGTTTTTTTTTAAACTTTTTTTTTATCTAATAAGCGACCAAATATTTTCGTATAAACTTTTAAATTAAAATAAGCTATAAGTAATTTATTTAAGTTCTAACAAATACCTCAATATAGGTCTTCTTACGAGGTAGGCCATGTTATTTATTTCCCTTTATAAAGAAATGGTAATTTCACATCAGTGTACATTTGAAAAAATATTTTTAAATTAATGAGAAACTTTATAAACATTAAAATATAAATCATAAACATTTTTATAAATTTGTAATTAATTTTTGAGGTTTCCACTAACATAAATTCCCCAATAAAGAATTGATCACATGAATGGCCTACTTGGAATTTTAAAATGTAAGATCTAAGTTGTTCACATGAGGGGTTTTAGATTTTTTATAAAATTTACAAGTTGGGTTCATGAATGTGTATGTTTTTATTCGTCCACTACCAAATATATATATATATATATATTGAGTTTAATGATAACATCATCTTACATAGTGTTATTGGCTAATAAAAAGTTACAAGTATAATAAGTGGACAACTCTTGTCTCCTACTAATCCAACAAGTCCCTATTGCAAATCAAGAATGCTTATTGGATGGTGATACTGCAACATGGTATCATTAGTACATTCAATAATTACTCCCATTGCACCGGTTGGGATTTATTTATTTTGAAGTTTTACTATTTAAAAAATATATATATAAAATTCAGTTTGTGTCTACCTACCAGGTAAGAAATGTTGGTATGTAAAACATTTTCCTTTTTATATTTTGTAGTGATAATTATGGCGTTTAGAATTCCTCGTGCTCCCTCAAAAAAAATAAAAAATAAAAAATAAAAAAATAAAAAATCACACTGTTATTTGTTACTAATATTATTATTTTCATTATTGATCAAAATAAATGACTCTTATACATGAGTCAAACTTATATACATTTTAAAATTGATTGAAATTTTAAAGTCTAAGGCATACTATAGTTTCTCTAAATTGCAAGGAAGGCAGTGCAATTTATCATTCTTTTAATAAGAATACTACCAACAACCAGTATTAGGCACTCATTAAAAATCAAATAATACAAGAAAAAAAATTCTCAATAAAAATTACAAATATTTATGGTGCTTGTTTGGAGTTTACTTTAACAACCAAATGATAAGGACAAAAAAAAAGCTATGTTGCTCAATAAAATTTTCAAATATTTATGGTGCTAAAAAAAATATTCTCTATATTCAAGTTATCAATATCAATGAGTCAAATGAGTATATTGGGAGCAAAGTAAAGTGAGAATAGTGACTCTTATAATTTTTTGAAAGAATATAAAAAAAGTGAAGAGCAGAAAAATAATTTCAAAATGATAGCATTAGATTATGCAAATAATTCTTATACTTCCATCATTTGAAAATTATTTTTTGAAAATTATTTTTTTTAAATTCTCCCAAATTTTTTCCTTAATGAATTTATATTCTTTAAAATTTGTTCTATTTATTTATTAATTTTATTTTCAACAATCAAGTGAAAAATATTGTAGAATGTAAAATAAAAATAGGCAAGACAAAGATGGGATGGTGCTATGCAAGGCAAAACAAACGAAAGGTTGTTGAGATCTAATAAAACAATTGAAAGGTTCTTGAGATCTAATAAAACAAACAGAGGTGGGATGGTACTATGGGGGGAACAACAATTATTGTTGTGCGGTCATTGAAGCACATTTTTAGAGCCATTCTAATAATCTGAATTGTTCAATTTTTAGAATATATAGAGTATAATATACTTGTAAAAATTTAGCTAGATCGGATATGGTTAACCATTTCATCAAATTGTATTTGTATCTACAAAAATAAATGACAAATATGATTTGGAATATAAAACTAAATACAAATATGTGTTGATGAAATGATTAATGATATCTGATCAACTTGATTTTTAACAAGTATGTTCTACTTTATTTACTCTAAAAATTGAACAATTCAAAATTTTAAAACGGCCCTAAAAATGTGCTTTAATGATAGCACAACAATGATCTAATAAAACAAACGAAAGGTTGTTGAGATCTAATAAAACAAGCGAAAGGTTGTTAGGATCAAGTTAATCTATTTCGGGGGAAATTCTATTTCCATACACCTACTTATCTTAGTGCACATCATTTCTCAGTATACACACTTATGAATTTGATTAGGTATTATTTGTCTCATTCCACACACCCCATATTCCAATTATAACCCTTAACTCAAATATTCTACATATACTTTCTACCCAAACACACACCCACACAGCAACTGAAAATCGATAGTTAGCTTCGCTACACCTCTAGTCTTGTTCTTCGACTTGAATCATAATCCTAGTTAGAGTCGTTGTTTCCAAATGGGTAATTATCAAACACCTGGTGTCCGATTACTGATCGATCAAATTCATCAATTTTCACCATCACTTCCTTCTCCAAATCCAAATTGGTAGCAGAATTAGGCACTAAGGATTTAGACTTGTAACGCCCTCAAAAAAAAAAAAACATTAAACCCATTAAATAAGACATGCATTGATATTCAAAAGTTCCACATTCTTTCATTTATCAGAGTTTCATTACAAAAAGTATTACATGTTAACAACAAAAGTAAATGCCCTACGGGCTTACAGCTTTCCAAGTTAACACTTGGTTACAACCAAAGAGTACTAACTCATACACATTAAGCCCTTGGCTTGAATTTACATGTAATACATCAAAAAGGTAAAACGACAAAAGTATGTCCGCCTCTAGCCTCCCAAGCTATGTCCTTGGAGGTGGCATGCTTCCTGTACCTGAAAATGATATTCCCATATAGGGTGAGCCACAGCCCAGTAGAAATATACTAAACCAACCATGAACAATGACTAAAAGATTAGCAATTGATAGATGGCCAACACTGATACAATCACATAAATCACATATTTATGTCATACGACTTATGAGTCCAAATTACTTTTCATTTTCCCTTTTTCGACAGATAGGCATATAAGCACTACCCACATTCTCAACAGATATGTATAACAACAATATCCACATTCTCAGATAAGCAAATAAGCTATATCCACATTCTACAATAGATATGTATAACAACAATATCCACAGATAAGCATATAAGCTATATCCATACTTCACAAAGATAAGCATATGAGCACTATCTTCACTTCTCTAGACAAGCATATGAGCTGTATCTACAGAGTTCATCCCCTATCTTCTCCCAACACTATCCGGTTTAGAGGTACATCCCCCATCTTCCCCTAAACCGCGGAGTACATCCCCCATCTCCTCCTCTACACATAACGTATACAAACACATTGGTTCTATATACAATCACACAATACATACAGTTAATGTATTCTATCAACCGTCAAATTCCATGACACATTCCATTGATTAGTTTCCGTTTGATTAGTTATCCCAATTAATCTAACAATGTAATTAGGTCATTATCCATAATTGACATTTCAACCCTTAGGTCCCATTTTCATCAATGATTCAACATTTATTCCATTTCTCTATGCCAAACATGCATCTAGGTTTATTATGAATAAAACCCCAACTTTTGTAAAATTGCACAAAAGTCCCAAACTTTCACAAAATTACCAAACCAACCCCAACGTCTCAAAATACCAACATTTAAAGACAAAATCCATAGAGAGGAGTAGGATATCCCTACCTCGAAGTTTGAGCCAAAAAGGAGATGAAGACTCGAAGACCAACGTGCTCCAAATCCAAACTTTTTCAGATTAAATCAAAGCTCTCAACGCCCTCTATCTTTTTAACAAAGGCCCTAGGCTAGATTCACACTCTAGGGAGATCAATTCTTAGAGAGAATGTAAGTTTAGAGAGAGAGAGTCTCGGATCTAGGTTTTGAAAGAAAAAGGAAGTGAAAAAGTGATGTTCAAAACGCTACTGTCCGCTGATATAAAACACGCTCGCTCGAGCGAAGCCTTTGTCGCTCGAGCGACCAGACACAGAAAACTCTCGCTCGAGCCAAGAAGTTCTCGCTCGAGCCAAAAACTCAAAAGTGCGCTCGAGCGAAAGAATGCTCGCTCGAGCCAACAACTCAAACCCTCAGGTTTGCAACCAGAAGCACGCTCGAGCGACAGACCTTTCGCTCGAGCGAAGAACAAACCAGACCGCTCGAGCCAAGAAAAGCTCGCTCGAGCCAAGAAATACAACTCTCAGGTCCAGAACCAGACGCCATCGCTCGCTCGAGCGAAGCCACTCTGGCTCGACCCACCAGACACAAACTCAACTCTCGCTCGAGCGACAAACTCCTAGCTCGAGCGAAGGGCCAAAAATCTGGGCAGCAACACTAGGCTCCCAAACACAACCAACCTGAAACAAACCTGCCCAACACATCCTATAACTTAATATACCAATTAAGAGGATGCAAAGAAGATAATAAACAACTACCAACATCCACGGACACATGTCCGGATCACTGTACAACAAGGGTAAGCCCGGGATCGCTATAAGACTTGTCATTCCAAAACAATCCCTTCAGAGCTTGTTGTGAACATTAGAGTAAAGATTATTGAGCAAAAAAAAACAGTAGCATTAGGACCATTAAACCCATCATAAATCCTAACAAATACCCATCTTCGGAGATCATGATGTGAACTCGATCCTCACCAACTCTTCCTTGTGCCCACTGAACATTCAGACTCTCGGCTCATCGCATTCAAAGCTCCTTAGCCATGGAGGAGTTGTTTGAGAGAAAGAAGATATCCTCTTAGGAGAAGAGATGAAATAGGTTTGTTGGGGTTTTGATGTCCATTATAGGCATTTTATTTAATGGTATAATTATCATTAAAATAAAATTTTATTAAATGTGTATACTGAGATAAGTAGGTGTGTGGAAATAGAATTTCTACTATTTTGGAGCTTATATTGTAACTAGGGTAAAACAGAGGTGGGATGGTGCTATATGGGGCACAACAATCACTGTTCTGCTATCATTGAAGCACATTTTTAGGGCTGTTTTAATAATTTGAATTGTTCAATTTTAGAATATATAGAGTAAAATATATTTGTAAAAAATTAAGTAGATGAGACATGGTTAGCCATTTCGTCAAATTGTAGAACATGGTTAACCATTTCATCAAATTGTATATGTATCTACAAAAATGAATGACAAATATGATTTGGAATATAAAACTAAATACAAATATCAGTTGATGAAATGATTAATGATATCCGATTAACTTGATTTTTTAGAAATATGTTCTACTCGATGTATCTTAAAAAGTGAACGGTTCGGATTATTGAAAAAAAAAAAACCCAAAATAGGCTCCAATAATCACATAATAGTGAATATTGTGCTCTTGCAGAACCACTCCAAATCGGGATAAAACTCACATCTCATTCATATCCTATATTTCCAAAAGATATGTTACGTCTCTTTTTTGTTTAAGAATAGTAATTTTTGACACAATATTGGCTAAAATTATGCACCTCCATGAGAGGTGCTACTTTTTTTTACCCAGAGCTTAGGTAGAACAATATTAGCCGTTTATTGGCTAGGACTCAAACATCGTGAAGAAAACTCTTATATTTGTTGTATTGGATAAGCCTCTCAGGCCAAGTGAACTGCTTAACCCTTCGCTAGCATTGAGAAATTGTATTTATGATTTATTTAAAAACTAGTTTTTGTAATTTATCTAAAAATTTATAGACTTTTCATTATTTATTAAAAGAATTAAATTATGTACTATTCACACTTAAAATAGTAATTGTACAAAATTTTAAATTACTAAGAAATATAAATTTAATTTTTTTATATATTTATTTTGAAAGTAAGATAAAAATAGGGCACTCAATCTATGACTCTAAATTTAAATTTTGTTTGTCTAGAAGTTCGCATTGTAAATATATATATATATATATATATATTGTTCGTAAGGACCTACCGAAACTGATGTATAATGTCCAAATTGCCCCTGTATATATATAATATACACCGTTGAATCTTCCCCAACACACCCACACACTCTCTCACACTCTCTCTCTAGCGACTGTCGCTGACCGCTGTTTGACGACGATGATTTTTTGGCGGATCTGGACCAGCGTTCGACAACGGTCACGAGTCCTCTCTCTCTCATCGCACTCCCTCCTTCATCTACTCTCTCTCTCTCTTTCTCTCTCTCTTTCACTCACTGTTCGTCGCCGACACCACCGTTTCCGTCGATAAATTCTCGCCGCACCATTGCACCACCGCACCACTACTTCTACTCCGACAATGAAGTGTCGCTACCGATGCTCCAGTGGACTTTGTTTCACATTTGACATTACAGGAAGCCATGCGCAAAGGTAAAGCTGCTGGCAATGAGAATTGCCCTATGAAAATTACAGTTGTTACTTCTCCATTGTATGTTCTTAGTGTTGGAAAATTTATAAAGAGGTAGTTGTGAATTGAAATAGACTCCATTTTGAATGAAAGGGTGTAACCTTTCATGGTGTCTTTTTGTTTTAAAGGAAGGGTCAAACCTCCATTTGAATGAAAGGGTGCAACCCTTTCATGGTGTTTCTTTATTTTAAAGGAAGGGTTATGTCCCTTCTTTATGCCTTTTCTATTCAAATTGAATAAGTGCCAACAAAGCCTATATAAAGGCAGCCCCATTCCAATTTTGATGTATTCCAAAAATTCATTTTGCTATCTTGCATCCTTTATTCTTCATATTATTTTAGGGAAAATTTCAAAGAATTATAGAACACAAGGTTCTAGTTCGCCGGACAAATTTGTTTGGAGTGCTACTACAAATTTGTGAAGATCATTGTATCATGGGAGATTGACGCCACAAAACCATAAGCACCGTAGCGGGGAAAATCTGTCTTAAGGACAGAGAGTCACACACTCGACTTGGTCTTTTTATTTTTCGTTCGGTTCGATAAAATAAATTCTATAAGTTATTTATTTTATTTGTTTGATTTTGTTTCAATTTATTTATTGTACATAGAAGATTGTTCCAACACTTAGCCCTCAGACTCTTGACAAGGTAATCGCATATCATTAGATGCTCAGATCTGAGATTGTCGGCCACAGATAGCGTTTCACTTTTGCCGTCTATAGTGGCAACAGATGGTGGTTGTGGTGGTCAGTCATTGTTGCATCCACCGTCGATGTAAAGCTTTCGCAGTAGATGCTTTATCTCGTTGTCGCTGACCTCGATCTTGTCGCGGGGACAACGTCGAGATGTGACTCTCTCTCTCTCTCTCTTTCTATCTTAGATTTGGAAGTCTCACTCTAAAAACCAGAGTTCTCTTTCTCTCTCTCTCTCTCTCTCTCTCTCTCTCTCTCTTTTGTCAGAAATCTAGCGAATCATCAGTGGAATTGCTCTAGATGCTACGATTTTCTCAAAAACCCCAATCTTTAGAACTAATCTAAGATGAACAAATCACCACTATCGGGGACGATGGGAGCTCAAGAACAACATCATCACCATCAGAGGCTTTCAATAATGCAATTTTTTTTTTCCAAGAAAACACCTCCAAATTCCAACTTCGGAATTAAGAGGATTTTCACAAGATGATTTTGGTTCATTTTTGCAGAGTCGTTTTAACTTCTTTTTTTTTTTTTTTTGTGGATCTGCCTTGTTGTTCGTTGTTAATGACACAAATCTGATAAGTTTTTGTTTGTTTGTTTGTTTATTTTTGTAGTTGTGGTTGTTCTTGTTGTTCATTGGTTGTTGTTGTTGTGGTGGTGGTGGTAGTGGTGGTGGTGGTGGTGATGATGGTGATGGTGGTAGATTTGGGGAGCAGAGGATTCCAACAGGTAATGGATTCAAAAAAATTCAACAGATAAAGAGAGAACAGAAAAGTAAACAAAGAAACAAATTTGGAGAGAAAAGAAGATTGGATAGAGACATGGATAGAAAGAGTTTGAAAATAATATGAATTTGAACCAAAAAATAAATTATAAAACTTCAACAGATAAATAATGTTTGAACAGATAGAAAATAATTTGTAACAGATAGTCATCGAAAAAGTCAACATATAAATTAAGAGATAAAAATTAGTCCCGTTACAGAGCCCGATTTCCCCATGGCCCGACTGCCCCGAATTTCAAAACGACGCCGTTTTGATTTTTTTTCCCCCCCTCATTTCTTTCTCGCTGTTGAAGATGAAGATGAAGTGCAGAAGAAGAAGAAAAAAGAAAGAAGAAGAAGAAGAAGAAGAAGAAGAAAAGAGAAGGGAGCAGCTGCATCTTCATCAACATCATCATCATCATCACAATTTCTATTTTTTTTCCCCCTCATCTTCAGATCTAGTAGAAAAAAAAAAAAATCAACATCTTCATCAACACAGCCAAATTTTTTTTTTTCCCCTTTCATTTTCAACTCAGATCCAGAAAAAAAAAAATCATCAACATCTTCATCAACATAGCATCTTCATCATCAACATCTCCAGATCTAGGAAAAAAAAATAGAGTGGCGAGTGGCGATCGATCGGTGATACCCACCGGTGATCACCATCAAAGCCATCACCATCTTTTCCCCTTCTTCTCTCTTCCTCTTCTCTTCTCTTCTCCTCTCTCTCTCTCTCTCTCTCTCTCTCGCCTTTCTTCCTCTGTATTCAAAAGCAACAACAGAAAGAAAGAAAAAGAAAGACAGAAAGAAAGAAAAAGAAAGAAAAGAAAAGAAAAAAACGAAACCCAAAACGACGTCGTTTTGGGTTTCAAGCTAATTCGAGCCAACGGGATTTCGGGCCCTCAAACATTTTTCGATAAAAATTAGAAACAAAATATCCTCTAAAATCAACGAAATGACTTCTTACCAAATTATTTTATAAATTGTGGACTTCTTATCAACCAAAAAAAAAAATGAAATGATTTCTCACCAAACTATTTAATAAATGATGAATTTCTTATTAACAAAAAAAATATTCACTAAACATGATACTTTATATCCACTTTAACTTACATTTTTTAACAATTTTCTCATAAAAATATGCTATAAACAGCACAAATTTTTATCCTAATTACAACGTAACAAAAACTAGGTAAAGTCATCCCAACAATCTTCTTTTGTTTTTGTTGGATCCCAACAAGCTTTTGAGAGTGACTAATGCAAGTTTTAGATTGAATACATATTTTCTACACTTAAAGTCACGTTTGTTTGGCAGATTACGTTGGATGAGATTGTTAGTAAGATGATTGTTAGTTAAAAAATTGTTAATGTGTGGATTGTTAGTGAGGGGATTAAGTAAAAGTGCGTTTGTTTTGATGATAGTGTGAGAGATTGTTAGTGATGGGATTGTTAAATTATTTTTATATAAAATAAATAAAAAATTATTTCTATATTAAAAAAAATAAAACAAATATTAAAACAAATAGGTGCACTTGGTAAAAAAAAAATTTAATTTTTTTTGTATATATAAAATGAATAAAGGTTGAGACCCCCTTGACCCCTTTTAGTTTTGATTGGTCAACTTTTCCTCTTTTTTTTTCTTCTCACCCAATCCCCAACCTCCATGTGTGTGAGGGGGTTGTGGGGGTAGGTGTTTTAAGGGGGTCTAAATCAATGCCCATATAAAATAGACTCAATTGCCTCACTATTTTCCTAATTTACTAAAAATTCACCCAAGCTAATCCCCCTATTGAGGGGGATTAGCAAGCCGGTTGGAGTATGAAGCCGCTCACCCAAACCATCACCAAACGTGCTGTGGGTGGGACCTACAGCGTTGCTAGTCCAATCCAGCCTCCTACTCCGCGAAACAAACATGACCAAAGATCTTAGCTTCACGGTGAATTGAGATTTTGGGATATCTTGCCTACTTTTATTTTACATTTTACAATATTTTTCCTTTATTTTTTACAATAGTTTTTCCTTGATTGTTGGAAAAAAAAAAAGAAGAGTAGATTTGAAAGAAAATAAATTCATTACAATAAACTCAGTTAAAATATGACCCATTTACATTTTATTTTTTGAATTTCAAAACTCAACAATTAATCCTCTTAAAGTATTATCTTATTATAGTTAACTCTTTTTGTTAGGATTATGTTAGAAATTTACACAAAATCATATCACAATTATTGAATTTTTAGAATAATAATACTCATTATTGATTATTTTTCGATAATAATACTCTTATTTGATAATTTTTATTTTGGGAGAATTATTTATAAGTCTTATTTGTGAGACTTATGCTACATATGGTCCTAAGTAAAAATTTATGTTTCCATAAGTCTTGTGGGAAGTTGGTTGATACATTTACCCCCAATAATATTTGTTAATATCATAAATAATGGCAAAACCATATATAGAAAATTGAATGTTACCATAGATTATATCTATATAGATGTGAATTTGAAATGCAAAATACACGTTATATTTGGACATTACAGCTTTGATTAGGCAAAATTTTAGGAAACAAAATATATGAGATATGATTTGTGTCATTATTCTAATGTGAACGGTTGGTTCATTTCGAAACATTTGGAAACCCACCACCGAGAGGGAAAGGGGTGTGATTCGACGGTGGGAACGAAAACCCGTCTTCCGTGAACGATGGCGAAGGATGGCTCCAAAACGTGTGGCTTTCCTCCTGTTTTGCAATGTTCATTCATTTCACGTTATGTGTCGATACTGTCATGTTCTTACCAAATTTAAATTGCTAGATCTATTATTCGGAATGTGAATGTGAATTTATGAGAGTGTTTGTTCATTGCCATAGAGAGTTGAGAAATATGACTAACACGACTTCGGATTGTGGTTTGTGTTGGGTAGATTGGTTCACGTTTCAAATGGAATATGATACATTGTCTGTTAATTTGTCACATTTTCAAAGTGTCACGTACCCATTGTTCGTGCTATCATATTCGACGATCTAGGTAAATATCTTGTTCGGCTAAATTACTGACTGATAAATGCACATTAATTTTGCACAATGTAACGTGGCGTGGTTCAACCCACATCAAATTAAAAAATTAAAGCCCCAATCGTTTTGTGTAACGTAATGTGACATATATGTAAACATTGAATACAACAACGACACAACACAAATTGAAAGACAAATACAACCGAACGTATCACCCAAAGGAGATAACAACGTTGTAAATGTGGGTTAACATTACAACCTTAATGTAACTTCATCAAAGGCTAATGAAAGTGTGCCATTGGATGGTTGTAACAGATTGTGAAAGCCATAAAAGATAAGATTTTAGTAACAAATGAACAATTGGCAAACAATTAACATTTTCAAAATCCACTAGAATCAACGAAAAATGCAACATTCACGCCCACGGACGTGTCCAGCACAATCCACTTTCCAAAAAGCCTCCAAAACACATAATATGTGAATGATATAAAAATCAATAATATGGAAACATATAAGGGTATAATAGTACACTAATACTATTTACTTACAACTTATAGGACTTTATGGAATACATTTCTATCTAAGTAGGACTTGAAACTCTATACGAAATTACATAGGACTTCACATTAAATAAGTCTCCCAAATAGGACTTATAAATAATTTTCCCTTTTATTTATACTTTGTCTTAGTAGCAAAGTGAAAATAGGATCACCAGAAAAATACATTATTACCTTAAAAATTTAATAAATGTGTCATGTTCTTTACACATGGTCTAATTTTATTCATAAAAAAAAGTGTTAAACGCAATAAGATAAAAATTTGAAAGGATTAATTGTTAAGTTTTGAAGTTCAGAGAAGCAAAATGTAGGGACTAGATTGTCTCTAGTCCACTATTTGACTCGACTGTCCAGTCTGGACCATTGGGCTCACTTGTGGTCCCTGTTTCTTAATGATCCAAACCGTTACATTTTAGGGTTCGTCGAATACATTGTCCTTACAAAAAATCAAGTCGATCGGATAACGAAAACCACATGTTCGGATCAATTATGTATGAATCATTTACTTTCTCACCGTCCATTTTTTTCATATGATATTGATCTGAACACGTGGTTTTCATTATCTGTTTGACTTGATTTTTTATATGGATGATGTACTCGACGAATCCTATAATGTAAATAGTTTGGATTATCGAAATGAGGCCCACAAGTGAGCCCAATGGGCCTAGCAGTATCTCTCTAGTCCGATTCAGGGCTGGAGAAAAAAAGCCAAGCCCCAAAATGTAAATGGGTAATAGTTTAAAGGATTTTTTTGTAATTTAACCCTAAAATTATTAGAGAATATTATTGAAAAGTCCAAACTAACAATTGTTCAAGACATTAGATTCAGTGAATATTTTTTATTAGTGAGATATTCATGTTTTATGAAATAGTTTGGTGAAAAGTCCTTTTGTTATTTTTAAGGACATTTTGTTTATAATTTTACCCTTTTAATTTTTATTAAAAATTCTCTGTGGAATCTTTTTTCTATTTATTGAAATTTTTTATTTTATATGTTTAAATTTTTAATACCATTTGTTGAATATTTTTTTTTCTATTTGTTTAAATTTTTTTTATTCTATTTGTTGAATTTTGATTTTATCTGTTAAAAACCTATCTAGGTGAAATTTTATTTGTTAAAATTCAAGCTTATTTCCCATATCTATTGAATTTCACAAGCTTATTTCCCATATCTATTGAATTTCACAAGCCCTTTTTAAAAAAAAAAATATTTTTAAACTCTATATATGACTGATCTGCTCAGTTAACTTAGATTTGAAAACACAAAGCACACTACTTGATATATATATGTTGGAAATTATGGTTTTCATAGGCTTATTTTGGGCCACTTTTGAGCCCAAATTTGGGTGGGGTTCACACGTCTTTTGGGGTCGGTCTATAGAGGTGACATGTTCCTTATCGAGTAGCACATCACAAGGTGAAGACAGTTCATCAAAAATCATTTATGAATAAATGAGAAGTTGATGTCATGTCCGGATTCGTTAAATGGGAAATTGAAGAGTCAAATGTGGGTTTTCTTAAATTGGTTGTCCTACATTGAAACTTTAAGAGAGCTAGTATGAGTATATAAGCTCTAGATGGACACACTTGGATTGGGCCCTAACAGGCCTCCCAAGTTTTGTAAGGAGGGGAGTTATGGACAAAGTAGGCTTGACCCAAAACAACCACACGCGCGCCGTCGCCGTTCGTCTGGGCGCAAGTCGGGTTCTAGCTTTAATTTTTCGGACAAAATTTGTTTGAGTTATTTATTTATTTATTTTATTTCCACAATTCTTGCGGGAAAATTTGAATTCCTAACGGAAAAAATTCAAACACTTGTGCCAAAATTTCAAATTCAAACCTGAATAGTGGCATCCCTTCCTTTTCAGGTCACCTTTCTTCACTCTGGCAGTTTCTTAGTTTTACACCTGTTCGGAGGGCTTTCAAACCCATTCGAACAATCACCTTATTGCCTATAAATACAAACATTCTCTAACCATTTCTCTCATTCATTTTTTCTTCATTTTCTCTGTATTACTCTTTTGCATTTTTATATATTCTGTAAAAGAGAGAGATACAACTCAGTTTGTTCGCCAGACCCAGATTGTAGTGTTGCAATTATGGGATATAGTTGTTGCATCCTGGGAGGTTGGCGTTATCTGTTCTCAAGCACTGTACGTAGTAAGGACGTAACGATCTTAAAGAAAGTGTGTCCAACTCATGCCTCGACTGTCTTTCCTTTCTGCATTTCTATAGCAATAATCTAAACATTTCTTTTCTGAGTTTTGAGAATTAAAATTTACATTCTGAAATTTAATTTTAGAATTTAATTTTTAGTTGTGATTTTATTAAATGCACACAGTTTGCTATTTAATTTAAATAGACGTAGATGCTACAATATATACATATTGTTGGCTTTTTGACTTTCGAAGGTTATTTTTGTAACTGTGAGCGTGCCAGCAAGGATCAATTAGTCCTTACAGAATGTTGATTGCCAACCAATTATCAGACGATTGTGTTTTAGTTCTTTCAGCCTCAATGAAGAGGACTTTTACCGGTGGCTTTGTTTAGGAAAATTAAGTAAACAATAATTAAAGGAAGGACAATTGTAATATTTCATTAAGTAAAATGAAAGACTTACAAAGATCCTAATCAGCCTCGTAGAGGTTTACAGCAACAATCTACTTGAAACTACTCCTATGAACGAAATGCAGTGCAGGAAAGTACAGAAACGTAAAGAACAAGAAATGTAAAAATACTGGAAATGAAATAAAGTAGATAAAAACTGATTGTCTGGATCTGAGTCTGGGGCATTTTCTGGGGCCTTCTCTACCATTTATACTTCTCAATGGCAACCGTCGAACTGCATTTCTAACCGTCGAACTACCTTTCCATGATCGCTGATTATGTTGCCTTATAGTTAGCTCCACTATGCCATATCTGTAGTTAGGTTTCCCTCATGATTTTGAATTTAAACATGAGTAACCATTGAAGCCACGTCATCTTTCATTTCTTTGATGATCCAGTGCTATGCAGATCTACAAAAACCAATACTAACTGCCACGTGTGTGATTCTGATTAAGGACTTGAGTTGTTTCCCCGCATTGCCCCTATCCGGCCACGTGTCGAACTGTAATTGGCTTATACAAAATATGTAGCCAACATTACCCCCCACACTAATAGACCCAATACTTGGTGATATTAGTGGATCAAGGAATTGTTATCCACGTCTTAGAACGTGCATGGGTTTTGCATTTTCCAGAAATGCAACCGTCATTCGTCACTTGCATTAAATTCTCTTCTAATCCTTTGAACATCCCCACTTATTTCTAGTATTCGAAAAGACTGATACATCTTTCATGGCTAAGCCAATCTTCTCTTACATTGATCAAGCATACGAAAAGTTATTCGATGATGTTGTTCATCCTCAAAAGAACCTCCATGCATTTATTGGCTACCTTTACCCACCTTCCTATATTCAAGTCATGAAAGCTTTTGCAAATTATCAACCTTTGGACTACGAATCTGTTATCCACGATTCCTTAACCCAAAATTTTGCAAACATGGATATTGGGAGCTCTTTTTCTAACCCAAAACCTTCTGCGTGGAATGAGGCTGTAGCTTCTTCTTCCTCTGGAACTTCTAGTTGGAGAAGCTGGCCAGAACCTGAAGAATCTAAGTTAAGGGAACGAATCAATCATCATTTTGTCGAATTTGTTGATCCCCTAACTTTCCCTCCCTTTGCTCGGAGTTCGGTAGTTTATCCGTATGTACCCATCGACTGCCGACGTCATTTAGAAGACAACCTACTTGTAGCATGGTATACGTCTTCCAAGCCTACAAAGATAGTACAAGCCACTCATCGGCTAGAAGAGACCAAAGGGTATAACTCGTCATCCTTAGCTCAGAAGGCAAAACTTTGCTCTTCCGACTGGCTTGATATTGTCAACAACCCACAATTCCCTCATTCCTTCGAGATGGAAGCTCCTATGCCTCCTCTTCCGAAAACTCCTCACTGGATGGAGGAACTGAGACTTACTCTCTTTGAGGACCAGTTTCTCCCTTCTTATCACCCTCCATCTCCTCCTTCAAAAAGTTAGCGACGGCAAGCCCAACTTTTGCTCCCGGCCTTTTCTCACTTGCCCTTCAATGTTCTTGAGGATGATGTTCCTCTCAAGAACTTTCGATGGGCTTGTGATGTTATGACCCGGGGTCATGTCCTCAACCCTATCGCCCAAGAAGAACTCCAGATGTTTTTGGACCAACTCCCATTACTTCTTCATTGGCACCAAACTTCTGTGGCCACCACCCAATCTTTGAACCAACTTTCAGCCCTTCGAATTCATACCCGGTATGAAGTAGAGAACCTCATCGAAGAATATGATGACTTCAAGAATAAAGACTCCGCATACTGGGATGACTTGGATATGGATGAGATGGAACAAGGGTTAAAATAAATAGAGTTTGAAATAAAGGCCGAAAAACTCTTTTGTCAAGTACGAGCACATCAACTTCAGCAGCCAAGCCTGGAGAAGATAGAAGACAGAATAAAAAAGGAACAGAGGTTTATTGACCATAGCTGGGCCAAATTCCATGATATTATCATTTACTCTATTCCTTACTTTTATGAGCTTGAATATGTGCCTAAGCAAGGCCTCTGATGTAATCGATCCTGTCTTAATAAAGCATAAGATATTTTCTTTTATTTGGCATGGTCTGATTTTACCCCATTTGTCAAAATCAAACAAACTTAGGGCTTCAAAACCAGCAATTTCATCCTTCGTATCTCAATTCGATCATGCCTAATGAAATACTAAAAACCCAAATTGAATTTTTTCTAACTTATGGAGTGTAATTAACAACTTTCTCTGGTTTCCTTTTAGAACCAAAGCTTCGAATTTATCAATTCTAACCTTCGAAACTCGATTTGATCATATCTAGTTCTCCAACATATGGTTAATACAATCAAATGATTTCAACTCAACTAACTTTGTTTCAATCAAACAGTCCATATTTTCGAAAATATGAAAACCTCTTTTAAGAACTACACTGTTTTACCCTAAAAAAGTGATTTATTCTGTGTACCATCAAACCAACTATTGGTTCTGGCACCTAGAACAACAATTTCTAACCTTAAGGTATTTCAAATTCTTCTTTGAAGGATTTTACTATCATTGGCAAACCCTGAAACAGGCCCTCAATCCTTTTGAAGTAAATGAATACTTGAATATTCTTACATCCTTAGGCATGGAATGCGCTTCTAATCCTTGCCTTCGAAGCTGTTTGTTATCGGATCTTGGCGCCAAAATTTGGCTTCGAAGCCAAATATTTTTTTTCGAAGCTGACATAGGTATTTGAGATGTGTTTCCCTCCAAAACTATCAATATTGAGGGAAACCTTTCGCATCCATACTTTTAGTACTTTTCGTGAATTTCGTCCATGTAAAACAACTGGGTATATTTTTCAAACACAAAAGTTTTAAAACCCTTTTATTTTGTGTCCTGAATTCACCTATTTGTCTATCGCACAAACCCTTCATCTTTACCGACCTTCCTTTCCTCTCTACTCTCTTTCCCAACTTCGTCCTCTGAGAAAACTCTCCATCAATGGCTTCTTCTTCTTTGAAAATACCAGTTGTAGAGTGTACGAGTCCGTCTGTAACCTTGAAAAGGCTTATTGATGCAGAGTGCGAGAAGTACAAGGCTGGTGAGAAAAGTGCCATTGACGGATGCATCTTCATTCGTCGTCGTCATGAGCAGCAAGAGTATGTGCTTGGGCCCATATTCAGGGAGATTCTTACTGAGCTTCCAGTTCTATATCCACGTCTAGAAGACCATTGTCTCCTCTACGAAGGTCATCTTGACTAGGGAAGTTGGAGGATGAACTGCCCCCATCGCTGCTGGCCCACGGTGAGACCAGAGTGGCAAGAATGGTATGATCGGGTTGTCCCTGATAGGACTCTGGATCTTCAAGAGATCTGCCTTTTCGACGCCCTCCAATTATCCAGGTTCACTATTTCAGAGGACCCTTTCTTAATACATGCTGCCCTTTGCTTTTGGAATTCCGCTTTTAATTTCTTTCAATTCAGATGTGGGATGATGGCCCCTACTGTTCTTGATATCTATCATTTATTAGGATTGTCCCCTACTGGAACCCCCATTGGACCAGATTATCCTGACCTACAAACCTCTTTTTCCCTCCCATCTCTTAACTCATCCTATAGTGACTTTGTCAAGGTTGAGAATAAAATGGAGGGTCCTGTAACTGATAGGGAATTCTTTTCTTTCATATTATATTGGCTTTGCAAATTCCTTTTCTGCATCTCCTCTCAGAGGATCATGCCTGAATTCGCCCCTCTTGCCAAAGCCCTTGTTTTACAAAAAAAAAAAGTGGCCTTAGCTCCATACGTTCTGTCACACCCCAAATCCGGGCATGACCGGCCGTGGCCCACAGGGACTTAGCCCAAGGCGCACGTAAGCCTAAACACGAATCCAATCACATTGAAAAACTGAACAATAGTCCAATAATAAATAACCAAAACTCAATCCAGACATGTCACAATTATAAATGGCAAAATCAATCGTAATAAAAAACCATCCAAACTTATGGGATATAAACAACCCACATATCAAAAATAATCCTAAATGAACTTCGATAAGAATAAATATAAATATGCACAAACTTGACATAACACTCTAAACTAAAGGAATGCCCTAGAGGTCCATGCAATTGAGTCCCCGCTACGCCATGAGTCCACTCTAAGTCCTTCTAACACCTGGAAATGGTAATCAACTAAGTCAGCTGATAGCTCAGTGAGTAGCAACATGGATAGTAAATACAGTTTTGAAAACAGGGTTCAATTCCAAAATAAGATATATATCACAGAAACTAGATTGGCATACAGTTTGGTAAATACAATCTGTTTCAAAAAGAAGGTTCCACAGTTCAACACTTAAAATACTTATGTCTCGCAAGAACATGATAAACGACATTTTTCACTTAAAACAGATTATAACATGAACACCGATAATTTTCTGGGTACCAAGAAAAACAAATAATATGCCACACAGTTCTCAAGGCTATAAGCCCCGTTGGATCCAACACCGAACTAAGAGTCATCCTCAGGGTGGCACCTGGGCCTTTTCTCAAAGACGATCCGATTGAAGGTCACCTAGTTGTTTTTAAAGGTCTTTTCCTTACAATCGTTGAGCACTAGAGTCATCACGGCCCAACTCGGATCTGTTCCCTAGTGGCTAGAGTCACCACACACAGTGGAATAATTTCCCTGGACTAAATACACACATGGTCCCAATAATCAATACACACCAGTTTCGCAAAACATGGTAGTTCATCATTATAAACATGAGACCAAAATAAATAGTTTACAGTATGCCAAGTTCACACATGTTTCAGAAATAATTTGATTCAATTGATAATATAATAATTTATCAAAACAGTTTAGTCTTGAAACAACAATTTAATTTTTCAACAGTTCAGGGTAGGGGAACATTTATAAAAATACGTAGCATCAAACTACTCACCTGAAAACGAAATAATACAATCCTCGTATAGAGTGTAAAAGTCCAACTAGTGCCCTGAACCAAGTATAAACACTTAAACGTCACAACTAATTTAAAAATACTAAAAAAAATAGGAACTAAGTAACCTCAAACTAAAGCGCACTAACACGGCTCAACCCAACTCACCGTTACTCTTAAATATTACCTAAGTTCATGTTCTTCAAGGTTTAAAATCAACCAAGACATGGGTTCCGATTGAAACTTAATTAAATGTGACTTTGAGATAAAACAGAGTTTTAAACAAATTTTTCCAATCTATTCGCTAACTTTGAAAATTACAAAACCCACTCCACGCTATTCAAAAAATTCTAAAACCCTCCAGATATCAACTAATATATCCTAAGTTTCAAACCCAATTGGTTTCACTTGATTTTCTTATCAAAATAATTATCTACAATTTATTATATCCAAACAGGTTGTTTTCTGCAGCACTTTAAAGAAATTGACGGTTCTCTTAATATACACAAGCAATCAATGCAAGGCCAAAAACGTACGAAACTAGACTCATAACCGGTTCTAATGACACTAATTTGATAATTTTTGGATTTATACCCAAAGAGAACAACACTCCCGAATTTACTGTTTCGAACTGGTTTCCTGGATAGATTTGAATACCTCAATTTATATGGATTTTGACTCCCAAAATTTATGAAAAAATTCAGATATGCAATTCAATATGTAATTGATCCACCGTAAAAATTTTAGATTAAAATTCATCCGTTTGATATGGTTTCTTGATTTTTAAAGTTTGCGATTCTGTGCAGAATTTTTGAACTAAGAATTACACCCATTCTTTACACATAAATTTAGCTCCTCAGATTTCTTAACAGTGTATGCATATATACACAAAATACATAAACCTACAACCTCTCCATGAATGAATAAAATAATTATAGAATAAGGATAGAACAAAGAAAGAAGAGAAGAAAACCTAGGAGGGCTAACCTTTGATGATCACACACAACACAACACACCCAAAAGTTCTTTGATTGCAACATCTTCTTCTTTTTTTCCTTCTCTCAAACCCTCTCCCGTGGCTGCTATGTTGTTGCCCTATGTGGTGAACAAATAATAGAGTAGGGTTTGTGTTTATTTTACTTTATACTAGTGGTGGGCATACATAGGTCAAATAAATAGATAAATATACAAAATCTATATGTAAGTTATATGCAACTCAAATGGTAAGAGTCTTATATATTAAACTTGTGGTTTAGAGTTCAAGTCACACCCTTCTCTCTCTATATATATTTTTTTTATAATAAATCTTGCCTCTAAATTAAATGCTTTCACCACAAATTTATTTTAAGTTTAAAATTAATTAAAAGATCCTCCAATAATATTTAATTTGCACCTTAGAATTCACCACCAAAATATTTGAGATTGTAATATTATTATTTAATTATTTACTTAATTTTTATATTCGGGTTCTCACATTCTCCCCCCCTAAAAGAAAAGTTTCGTCCTCGAAACTAACCCAAGTAAATCATGAGAATAGATGTGGGTACTTCTTGCGCATCTCATCCTCGCGTTCCCAAGTCGCCTCTTCAACTAGATGATTACGCCACAACACCTTAACTAATTTAATGGTCTTTGTACGCAACCTTTTCTTTTTCGAATCCAAAATCTGAACAGGTATCTCCTCATACGAAAAATCCTCTCTAATCTGAAGCGGCTCATAATCTATCACGTGCGACGGACTGTGCACATATTTTCTCAACATAGACACGTGAAACACATTATGCACTCTTGCCAACCTAGGAGGTAGAGCAACACGGTACGCAACCTCACCAACCTTCTCCAATACCTCAAATGGACCAATGTATCTAGGACTCAACTTTCCTTTCCTTCCAAACCTGATGACTCCTTTCCATAGTGATACTTTCAAGAATACCATATCCCCCACATGAAACTCTAAGTCTCTCCTACGATGATCAACATAACTTTTTTGTCTACTCTGAGCAGTCAATAATCTCTCTCTAATAATGATAATTTTCTGTATAGCATCCTCCACCAAATCAAGTCCCAACATTTGCCTCTTAGCAACCTCATACCAGCATAAAGGAGACCTACACTTCCTCACATACAAAGCCTCATAAGGAGTTACTCCCAAACTAGAATGATAACTATTATTATATGCAAACTCCATAAGCGGCAAATAATCATCCCAATTACCTCTCCACTCCAAAGCACAAGCCCTCAACATATCCTCAAGGGTTTGAATAGTCCTCTCCGATTGCCCATATGTCTGAGGGTGATAAGCTGAACTAAAATTTAACCGAGTACCCATAGCTGATTGTAACGCACCCCAAAACTTAGACACAAAACGAGGGTCCCGATCTAACACTATTGACACTGGTGCCCCATGCAATCTAACAATCTCCTTCACATACAACTGTGCAAATCGAGCAAGAGAATAGGTCATCCGTACTGCAATAAAATGTGCTGACTTGGTTAATCTATCAACAACTACCCAAACTGCATCGTGATTACTACTAGTACGAGGTAATCCGCACACGAAGTCCATGGTAACATGATCCCACTTCCACTCCGGTATAGGCAAGGGTTGTAGTTTCCCCGCAGGTTTATGATGTTCTACTTTAACCTGTTGACACACCAAACACTGAGCCACAAATTCTGCAATATCTCCCTTCATACCATTCCACCAAAAATGTTCATGAAGATCCCGATACATCTTAGTGCTTCCAGGATGAATGCTGTAACTAGAACTATGTGCCTCCGTCATAATCTCCTTCCTCAAATCACCACTAGCAGGAACACAAATTCGGCTATAGAATCTAAGCAATCCATCATCACTAACCACAAAGTCTACGTGTTTACCCTCTGCCATCTCTCCTTTAATACGCTCACACTGGGGGCCAATCTCCTGTGCTAAACGAATCCGTTCTCTCAAGGTTGGCTGAACTGTCAATTGACTACAATAAGCCCTATCACCAGGCGTAACAACCTCAAGCCTCAAACGTCTCATGTCTTCCACAAAACAACTCTTAATACACAAAGCAGTTGTATCTCCAATTGCGACCTTCTTACTCAAGGCATCCGCCACCACATTTCCTTCCCTGGATGATACAAAACATTCACATTGAAATCTTTTAGTAAGTTAAGCCATCTTCTTTGCCTCAAATTTAGTTCCTTCTATGTGAAAATATACTTCAAACTCTTATGATCAGTGTAAATCTCACATGACTCTCCATACAAATAATGCCGCTAGATCTTAAGAGCGAAAATCATTGTTCCTAACTCCAAGTCGTGCGTAGGATAATTTCTCTCATGTACTTTCAACTGTTGTGACGTATAAGTAATCTCCTTCCTATGTTGCATGGGCACACATCCTAAACCCCTGTCGTGAAGCATCACTATAAATCACAAAACCACCACCATCAGTAGATAAGGCAAGGATTGGAGCTGATATCAACCTTTGTTTAAACTCTTGGAAGCTACACTCACAATCATCATTCCACTCAAACTTTACCTCTTTCCTAGTGAGGTTTATAAATGGCAAAGCAATATGGGAGAATCCTTCCACAAACTGTCTATAATATCCAGCAAACCCTAGAAAGCTACGTACCTCTATCACAGAAGTAGGTCGTGGCCAATCAACGATTTTCTACCACCTTTGTGCTATCCACAGATACCCTATCTTTGCTCACCACATGACCCAAAAAAGGATACACTACTCAACCAGAATTCACACTTCTTAAATTTTGCACACAATCTCTTCTCCCTGAGGATCTGCAGTACTACCCTCAAATGCTGCTCATGCTCCTCCTTACTCGATTAAATTAGGATGTTATCAACAAACACTACCACAAATTTATCTAGCTGGGGTTTAAATACTATGTTTATTAAATCCATGAATGCGGCTGGTGCATATGTGAGACCAAAAGGCATCACCAAGAACTCATAATGCCCATAACGGATTCTAAAAGCTGTCTTAGGAACATCCTTATTCCTTACCTTCAACTAGTGATAGCCTGACCTCAAGTCCATCTTAGAGAATACCTAAGCTCCTTGCAATTGGTCAAATAGGTCATCAATACATGGCAAAGGATACCTATTCTTCACTGTGACTTTGTTCGGTTCTCTATAATCAATACACAATCTCATAGACCCATCATTCTTCTTCACAAACAACACAGGAGCTCCCCAAGGTAAGACACTGGGCCTAATAAAACTTTTGTCTAACAACTCATATAACTGAGTTTGTAACTCCCTCAACTCCAATGGTGCCATTATATAGGGCACTTTAGAAATAAGTGTTGTGTCAGGGACCAAGTTAATGGAAAATTCTACCTCACGATCTAGAGGAAGTCTAGGTAGATCCTTTAAAAAAAACATCAACACATCACTTACTACAGGCAACTCCTCTAACTTCCATTATGGCAGTTCAATACTCACCACACAAGCTAAGTAACCATGATACCTTTTTCTCAAAATTCGGCTAGCCTAAAGGGAAGAAGTAAAACAGATAGAAGACCTTTTCTTATCTCCCTAAAAGAAAAACTCAAGTTGTCCCAACATAGCAAAAACTACCATCTTTCTAAAACAATCAGCAGAGGTATGATGCTTGGTCAACCAATCCATCCCCGAAATCACATAAAAATCCTTCATCTCTAAAGAAATCAAATCTACTGGAAAAATTCTACCATCCATCTCTATCTCACAAGATCTACAATCATCCCCTAACACCACTGTTTCTCCCAATACTACGGTTCCACCTAATGGAGTAGACAAGGTAATACAAACATCAAACGCTCACCAGGAATAGACAATCAGTGTAGATATCTAGGTGCCAACTCTTAACCTTCAAAATGAAATCAAGAACGATTCAACACAAGCTTAAACAAAACTAACTTAACCAAACACTACTAAGTACTATAGGGACTTGGACCTCGTCTAAATGATGAAATGCAAGGTATGTAACTTGATAAATCTATAGCTCTGATACCATAATTGTCACACCCCAAATCCGGGCATGACCGGCCGTGGCCCACAGGGACTTAGCCCAAGGCACACGTAAGCCTAAACACGAATCCAATCACATTGAACAACTGAACAATAGTCCAATAACAAATAACCAAAACTCAATCCAGACATGTCACAATTATAAATGGCAAAATCAACCGTAATAAAAAACCATCCAAACTTATGGGATATAAACAACCCACATATCAAAAATAATCCTAAATGAACTTCGATAAGAATAAATATAAATATGCACAAACTTGACATAACACTCTAAACTAAAGGAATGCCCTAGAGGTCCATGCAATTGAGTCCCCGCTACGCCATGAGTCCACTCTAAGTCCTTCTAACACCTGGAAATGGTAATCAACTAAGTCAACTGATAGCTCAGTGAGTAGCAACATGGATAGTAAATACAGTTTTGAAAACAGGGTTCAATTCCAAAATAAGATATATATCACAGAAACTAGATTGGCATACAGTTTGGTAAATACAATCTGTTTCAAAAAGAAGGTTCCACAGTTCAACACTTAAAATACTCATGTCTCGCAAGAACATGATAAACGACATTTTCCACTTAAAACAGATTATAACATGAACACCGATAATTTTCTGGGTACCAAGAAAAACAAATAATATGCCACACAGTTCTCAAGGCTATAAGCCCCGTTGGATCCAACACCGAACTAAGAGTCATCCTCAGGGTGGCACCTGGGCCTTTTCTCAAAGACGATCCGATTGAAGGTCACCTAGTTGTTTTTAAAGGTCTTTTCCTTACAATCGTTGAGCACTAGAGTCATCACGGCCCAACTCGGATCTGTTCCCTAGTGGCTAGAGTCACCACACACAGTGGAATAATTTCCCTGGACTAAATACACACATGGTCCCAATAATCAATACACACCAGTTTCGCAAAACATGGTAGTTCATCATTATAAACATGAGACCAAAACAAATAGTTTACAGTATGCCAAGTTCACACATGTTTCAGAAATAATTTGATTCAATTGATAATATAATAATTTATCAAAACAGTTTAGTCTTGAAACAACAATTTAATTTTCCAACAGTTCAGGGTAGGGGAACATTTATAAAAATACGTAGCATCAAACTACTCACCTGAAAACGAAATAATACAATCCTCGTATAGAGTGTAAAAGTCCAACTAGTGCCCTGAATCAAGTATAAAAACTACACGTCACAACTAATTTAAAAATACTAAAAACAAATAGGAACTAAGTAACCTCAAACTAAAGCGCACTAACACGGCTCAACCTAACTCACCGTTACTCTTAAATATTACCTAAGTTCATGTTCTTCAAGGTTTAAAATCACCCAAGACATGGGTTCCAGTTGAAACTTAATTAAATGTGACTTTGAGATAAAACAGAGTTTTAAACAAATTTTCCCAATCTATTCGCTAACTTTGAAAATTACAAAACCCACTCCACGCTATTCAAAAAATTCTAAAACCCTCCTGATATCAACTAATATATCTTAAGTTTCAAACCCAATTGGTTTCACTTGATTTTCTTGTCAAAATAATTATCTACAATTTATTATATCCAAACAGGTTGTTTTCTGCAGCACTTTAAAGAAATTGATGGTTCTCTTAATATACACAAGCAATCAATGGAAGGCCAAAAACGTACGAAACTAGACTCGTAACCGGTTCTAATAACACTAATTTGATAATTTTTGGATTTATACCCAAAGAAAACAACACTCCCGAATTTACTGTTTCGAACTGGTTTGCTGGATAGATTTGAATACCTCAATTTATATGGATTTTGACTCCCAAAAATTATGAAAAAATTTCAGATATGCAATTCAATATGTAATTGATCCATTGTAACAATTTCAGATTAAAATTCATCCATTTGATATGGTTTCTTGATTTTTAAAGTTTGCGATTCTGTGCAGAATTTTTGAACTAAGAATTACACCCATTCTTTACACATAAATTTAGCTCCTCAGATTTCTTAACAGTGTATGCATATATACACAAAATACATAAACCTACAACCTCTCCATGAATGAATAAAATAATTATAGAATAAGGATAGAACAAAGAAAGAAGAGAAGAAAACCTAAGAGGGCTAACCTTTGATGATCACACACAACACAACACACCCAAAAGTTCTTTGATTGCAACATCTTCTTCTTTTTTTCCTTCTCTCAAACCCTCTCCCGTGGCTGATATGTTGTTGCCCTATGTGGTGAACAAATAATAGAGTATGGTTTGTGTTTATTTTACTTTATACTAGTGGTGGGCACACATAGGTCAAATAAATAGATAAATATACAAAATATATATGTAAGTTATATGCAACTCAAATGGTAAGAGTCTTATATATTAATCTTGTGGTTTAGAGTTCAAGTCACACCGTTCTCTCTCTATATATATTTCTTTTTATAATAAATCTTGCCTCTAAATTAAATGCTTTCACCACAAATTTATTTTAAGTTTAAAATTAATTAAAAGATCCTCCAATAATATTTAATTTGCACCTTAGAATTCACCACCAAAATATTTGAGATTGTAATATTATTATTTAATTATTTATTTAATTTTTATATTCGGGTTCTCACACGTTCTAGGTCACGTATATAGAGCTTGTTCCCTTTTTTGTAAGAAACCTTTAGATGCCAATCAAGGAGGTCTATTTTGGATACTTCAGCTCTGGCTTTTTGCATATTTTACTAAGCTACAATCTAAATGCCTTAAGTTTTTGGAGCCAAATCCTACTACTCATGGCATGAGGCTAGCCAATGTTTCACTTTACCCTTCTACCTTTGCTTTTTACTTCTCTTTCTTCCAACAGCTCTCGGCTTCCTTTCCTTTCCACAGCTTCCGTCCCTTCGAACCTACCACCATTGGCCCATCCTGGTTGAGGACCTTTCTAAGTGATAGGCTCTACTCTTCACCCCAACACAAGAATATATGGGCTTCTATTCTGATCCCTGGAGAGTTGTTTCTAGAGACCCTAAACCTCAGAGCTTACAAATGCATTGCTGAGCCCTATTCCCCTACTCAATTTGCTAGGCAATTTGGTTTCTCACAAGGGGTCCCAATACCTCCCTGCAGCCAAACCAATTTAAGCCTTACCAACAGGGACTTGAAGGTTCGAAGATCCAGATGAGAAGAAGCAACTTCTAAATTCATCCAGGACTTTATTGACTTTGAGTATTTCCCTTTCATTCCCCAATGTAACATATTAAAAAGATGTCAGAACTGGTGGATGAAAAACATGGAGGTGTGCTTAGCCATTTCTCCTCAAGACCTGCTAATGGTACTAGATGTGCCCCAAGCCAAGCCCAAAGGAGCTGGAGTTATCACCTCTTCCACTGCTCCTACCATTTCAGTTCCTGTGCCTGCCACCACAAAGTCTATTCTTATGCCTCAACCCCTCCTAGAGTTACTCGAGCTGCCTCGAAGAAGGGTATGTACCGTTGTTTCTTTTCTCTTCTTCTCCTTTATAATGCCCTTACCCTTACTTTTTTTCTTCTTTGGTGTAGGTGGTGCGGGTGTCTCACAGGGAGATTCTCCTCAAACGACCCAAGCTTTGACCCTTCTTAGGAGCAAACAGCAACAACAAAAGAAGAGAAAGCTTTTACTTGATCCCAAAGAGGAGGCTCCTGTGGTTCATGCAGCAGAAGAAGAAGAAGCAGAAAAAGAAAAGGCAGAACAAGAACAAGAGACACATTTGAAAAAAAGGAAAAAAATGACTGTCTCTCTTGTTGATTTTACTGGAGATCCCATCCACGAAGCATCTGCTAAGGCAGTGCAAGCAAAGCATCCTAAAGAACTTATTGTGTTTCAAAGGGCTGAGAAAAGGAGGCAACAGTAAATTCTCAGGGATGAGGCTGCTGCCGCTGATGCACTCCAAAAGGAAGTTGCAAGAAGACAACAAGCTGCTGGACACTACACTCTTCGCAGCTTTCCAATCATAGCCACTATTTTTGAAACCAGTAAGTTCCTTCGTAATTCTATTCATCTTTCTCAAATTATCAATACTAAGGTTTGACATTTTGTATTTCTTCTTTTGCAGCAACAACTACTTTGCCAACTCTCCCAATAAAGATTCCTTCAGCTTCGGTTGAAGTTGAACAACCTGAAAGTGTGGAACCTATTCAGATAATACTTTCACTTTCTGGCCCTATATTTTTCGTACATTTCTTGAAGCCAAGTATTTCTGCATCTCTTTCTCTTAGCTTAACTCCATACTTCCCTCATTTATCTTTCAACTCTTCTCAATTCGATTTCCCCTCAAGCTTTGCTTCTCCTTCCCCTTCTAAGGAAATTCCAGCTGTTACTTCATCTTTAATCATAGTTGATTCCTATAGAGAGGATACTAGTAACTCTCCCACTCATGGTCCATTGTCTTTACCTAGCTCCAGTCCCTCTTCCCTCGACCTACTGGTAGCCAAAACTATAAAAACTGCTAAGGATACTCCGCCCTCTTCTCCTATTCCTATGCAGTCATTTCTTCTTTCTACCAGAGCTTTTTTTGCACCTTCCATGTCCATAGATGAGGTGGACATTTTTGAAGCTAGGCTAGCTAGTCTCTTTGACATACCTTCCACATCTCCAACAGCTAACAATGAGACTGAGCCATTAGTTCTAGCTGATTCTCTGCTAGAAATTTTTGAGAGCTCTTCCACCAGTGGTAAGACTTCCTTGCCTTCGATAGACTTGGACAGTTGTCTGGAGCTGCTGATGTCTTTTTCGAGGATTCCTTTTGAAGCCTTACAAAGGCCTATAATAAAAAATGGCTTCCTCCAGCGCTACAAGATTGTTGAGAAATCTGGCATGACTGTCTCAAGTTATTTATCTCAGGCAGCAGCTACCATAGATTTTTACATCAACATCTGTCATGCTGTTAACGCTGCAGAGGAGAAGTTGCTGAGAGACCAGAGTTTTGTTTCTAAAGTTCACGCTGAAGTGTCAGAACTGAAAGAACAACATTCCTCTGTCTCCCAATTTCAAGCTCAACTGTTGGAAAATAAGGCTCAACTTAAGGAAGAATTATCAGCAGTTAACCAAGCTTTAGATCGAATTGCTACTAAGCTGCAAATCACTAATCAAGAGCTAGCTGATCGAAAGCAAGAGATGACCACAACTATTCAATTGTTCCCATCCCTCAAGAATTGAGCATCTATTGTAAAAGAACAATTTAAATATTGTACTGACTTTTGGGCCAATCTGTGGCTACATATGCTTGACTCTTTATGAAATAAAAATTCTTATTTATCATTTGAGTGTTTTCATGTTCTTTTATTTAGCACTTATTCTATTCCTTGTATTTCCCACATGGTTGGAAAATAAGGCTTTAAATATCTACCATTAATCTTTTTTGGATGTACATATCCATTCAAAATTTTCAAATGGTATGCTCCAAAAAGCAGGACTCTATGAACTTGATATGGTCCTTTCCAGTTAGGTGACCATTTACCAAACTTGTGGCTTTTAATCCCTATTGGGAGTATTGTCTTCCATACCAAATCACCTTCATCAAAGCCAATGTGCTTTTTTATTATAGTTTCTGGCTGCTTTTCTCTTTTGGAAAAGAATGCTATTTAACGCTAGAATTCTAGCTTCATCTATACTTTCTAATTCCAAGCACATACTTTGATGGTATTGCTCGAGATCTAATTGATCCTGGCATCTCACCCTCAAGGACTTAACATTGATCTGCACAGGTAACACTGCATCATGCCCATATACTAAGGCATAAGGAGTGATTCCTGTCTTGATCTTGGTGAAGTCCTATAAGCCCACAATACATCCAACAGCAAGTTATGCCAATCCCTGGGATTATCTTTCACAACGTTCTGAATTCCTTTTTTCAAAGACTTATTAGATGATTCAGCTTGACCATTGGCTTGTGCATAATAGGGGGTAGAATTAACAAGACCAATTCCAAACTCTGCCACAAAAGACTTTACCATTTTCCCATCAAATACAATCCCATTATCAACAATTATAGTCTGTGGAATACCAAATCTGTGGATCAAATCTTTAATGAATCCAATAACTTCAGTCTGGTCCACAGCCTTATATGGCTTAGCCTCGACCCACCTAATGAAGTAATTTGTGGCCACTAAGATGAAACAATGATGTTTCGAAAAGGGTGGGTGTATGTTCCCTATCATATCCATAGCTCATCCTCTAAATGGCCAAAGCTTCACAACCGCATGCAGATCAGTTATGGGTACATGCCTTATTGTGCCATGCCTTTGGTATGCCTGGTAGCCCCTAGCATATTCTATGCAGTCCTTAAGGATGGTTGGCCAATGGTAAGAATGTCTTCGAAGCAGCCATCTCATCTTCACACCAGGCTGATGAGCACCACAAATTCTTTCATGAATTTCAGCCATGGCTATCAAGGCTTCCTTAGGACCTAAACATTCCAATAATAACCCATTTGCCCCCCTTTTGTAGAGAGCATTGCCATACATTATGTGCTACATAGATTGTAATTTGATTTTTCTGCTGGCTTTCGAAGATGGGCCAGCTAGATACTTCATTATTGGATGCCTCTAATCTTGTTCTTGTAAGCCATTATGATTAACTTCCAGGACCACATCTCTTTTATTTAAAAAGGGTATTACTTTCTGATATGTTGTTTGGCTTATGTCCGCTTGAGTATTATCCATTCTCTTGAAATTCGAAGCTTCCTGAGCCACATCATTAGCTTTATTATTCAAGAATATAGGGATATAAGTTACATTTACTATCTGAAATTGAGAAAGTAAATGTAGTGCAACCACATAGTATGGCAACATGCTCACACTTTGACATTTGAAAATCCCTTTCACCTGGTTAACTACTAAATGAGAATCTCAAAATATGTCAACTGCGTGAGCTTGTAATCCAATAAGTATTTCTAGTCCCATTATTAAGGCTTCATATTCAGCTTGATTATTGGAACAAGTAATTTCATCCACTCTGAAACCATGTGTGGTTTCTACCCCTTGTTGTGACTTGATTACCACACCAATTCCTGTTAGACCATTGGCTTTTGATCCATCGAACCACATTCTCCATGGTTCAACACTAACCATACCAAGCTCCATTATCTCTTGGCTTTCTGTTTGACATAGATGACCTGCCAAAAAATTAGCCAAAACTTGTCCTTTTACTGCTCTTTGGGGGACATATTCCAAATAAAATTCTGATAAAGCTAGTATCCATTTGCCGATTCTTCCTCTCAACATGGGTCTAGATAACATATATTTAACCAAATCTGTGGTTGCAATTACCAAGACAGTTGTAGGCAAAAGATAGTATCTTAATTTCATTGCAGCAAAATACAATGCAAGGCACAGCTTTTCTACATCTGAGTATTTACATTCACAAGAACTTAGAAACCTACTAGGTAATAAACAGCTTGTTCCTTGCCTTCTTCATTGTCTTGGGCTAAGAAAACTCCCAATGAATCCTCTGCTGCAGCTATGTACAACTTCAAGGGCTTATCACCCCTTGGTGGCATCAGCACTGGAGGGTTGGCCAAGTAGGCTTTGATTCCTTCGAAAGCAGTTTGATGCTCTGCTGTCCACACAAACTCCTCTTCATCTTTCAGCCTTAATAAGGAAGAAAAAACTTTAGTTTTCCCTGCAATATTAGAAATGAATCTTCGAAGAAAATTAACCTGTCCAAGGAATTTTTGTAATTCTTTCTTACTTAATGGAGGTCTGGCTTCAATGATAGCTTTGGCTTTATTCTGATCAATCTGTATTCCCTTCTTATGTACTACATAGCTCAAGAAGTTTCCAACTGATACGCCAAAAGCACATTTGAGAGGATTAAGTTTTAACTTGAACCTTTTCATTCTTTCAAAGGCTGCTTCCAAATGAAACAGATGTTCTTTCATGGATTGGGACTTTACTACAATATCATCAATTTAACACTCTAAATATCCTCCAATGAGGTCATGAAAAATAGTGTTCATATCCCTTTGATATGTAGCCCCAGCATTCTTCAAACTAAATGGCATTTTAACCCATTCGAAGGTGCCAATATTCCCAGGACATCTGAATGTTGTCTTGTGGATATCCTCCTCTTCAATACATATTTGGTTATAACCAGAGTGCCCATCCATCATTGATAAAATTTGATGCCCTGCTGAACTGTCTACCAACAAATCTACTATAGGCATAGGATACTCATCTTTTGGGGTTGCTAAATTCAAGTTTCTGAAATCGATGCATATCCTCATTTTACCATTCTTCTTAACTACAGGAACAATATTCGATAGCCATTCAACATACCTAGCTGTCCTAATAAAGCCTGCCTTGAGGAGCTTAAGAATTTCCTCCTTGACCTTCTGAATCACTTCAGGGCTCATTCTTCTTGATTTTTGCTTGTATGGCTTGAAATTAGGCTTCATAGGGAGCCTATGTTCCACTAATGACCTATCCAATCCTGGTAGTTCATTATAAGACCATGCAAAACAATCTTTATATCTTTTCAATACCACTAACAACTAGTCTCTGTCAAGAGCATTCAACCAAGCACTTACATAGGTGGGTTGCTGTGTGGATCCTTCCCCTAAGTCCACTTCTTCCAAGGGGTTTTGTACCTGAGAACTCATTGATACTTCTTCTTTGATTCCTTCTAACTTCGAAGCAATCTCCTTGCTTTGTCCTACTCCCAGTTCTTTTGATTCAACATCCTTACCCTCCTCCTCATAGACAAAGTCTGTCCACAAGGCTTCTTCCTCCTGTATCTCCTGAACTTTTGTTTCAATGTCCAAAACACAGTATTTATCCAAGGCCAAACATCTCACCTATTGCTGTTCCGACTTACAGCTAATTATCATGGCTTCTTTTTTCTGTTCTTACACTTTCTAGACTATTGATCGTATGTCCAATGCTGAAAACTTAATTAAAACCAAAGATTTGGCCTCTTGGGTTTCATCTCTTTGCCTACAACCAGGCATCATTGTCATCCTTAATGACAAACTCTTCATCAGCACTTTCCTGGACTAGGTGCTTCAGGTGTGCTAATTTCTCATCAGCCGTCACTTCGGCTGATCCATCAGATTTTCTCAGTATACTGAGTGGTGCTACTCCTTCAGTATACAATTTGGCCTCTGCAAAATCTGCACAAGCTATGAAGGGTTGAGGATCTGCATTGATCTCCTGTGTCTCTCCACTACCCAAAGCCATCATTATTTTCTGATTTAGGGAGGAAGGCACACACTTGTTGGTGTGAATCCAATCCCTACCAAGTAGAGCATTGTACTTAGCATTGCTATTGATAATGAAGAACGCAGTCATACAGTCCCTGGTTCCCACACTCAGATTGATGGGCAAAATGCCTTGAGCCATCTGTTTGTCTCCAGCAAAACTAGCAATAGTTGTATTGGTTGGGATTAGCCTGGGGTTCCTCTTTTCTAGTTTATTCAAAGAAGATTTCGGAAGCAGGTTTACTGCTGCCCCATTATCCACCAATACCCGGTTCATCTATATCCTGTCGAAGAAGGCCTTGATATACAGCGGTTTGACATGCTGTGTCATGGAGGTTGCGGGATACTCAAAAGGGTATGAAAGGTTTATACTCACCTCTTCCTCACTCTCATCTTCAGTTTCCATAGGTGCAGCCACTTCGGATTTGTCTTGCACCATACTCACTTGTGAGTTTTCACTGGAAACTGGAATTGGGTCAATCTCCTAACCTTGGTTGTCATCTTCAGCATGAAACTCCTGTGGTAAAATACGCACCATATTCACTGACATTGGAGGAAACGAGCCAAATTGGACGACTGGCTATACCTGTTTTTCTTCTTGGCCAACTTGTTCAACTACTTCAGAAGCATCTTTCATGCTGCATTCTAGCACTTCAGTAATAGTAGCTTTCGTCGAATGGTCTATTTATGCTGGTTTTTCAACCAAAAATGTCTATTCAGCAATGAAGGCTTCAAACATCTCTTCCTCAACCAACTCCTTCCTTTGGCTTAGGCCGACTTCTTCCTCTATTTCACTATCACTTTCCATCAAAGCCTTTTCCAATCCTTCCAAACTGGATCTTTCTTTGGCTTTTAATTCGGAGTGAACTTTGGCCAATTGTTCTCTGCTGCAACTCATTTTGTCTTGAAGAGTCAACTTTGGATCATGATCTGACTTTGAATTTTCTTCTCTGTCTGCCTGGCTCTTTGGCTGGACTAATGAAGAGCTTTCTTTCAGATCCTTCTGGTACTGAGTGTACCTTCGTTGGATCTTCCTTCTTTGGGACCTAGAAATTACAGGGACCATATTTGGTTCCTTTATTTTTGGTTGCTTAGGTAACACCCAATTGTTTGAAGTCACCAAAGGAGATTTAACTATCCTACCTTGGTTTCCTATAACATTCCTTTAGGTAGACATCTCCCTAGGTTTGTTCTGCATGAAAAACCAATCTGGAACTCCAGGTACCCATGAACCCACTGGCCCAGTTGTTGAATTGTCTCTTTCGTTCTTCGAATCCATCTTCGAAGCTGGCTGTAAAGGCCATTGCTTGGCCCTGACTCCCTGTTTTGGGCCCAATTCAGGCCTTCGATGAAGGTGGCCACTTTCCATCCTGTGTGAGGCTGATTTAGGAGGCCAATCCCTGGCTTTGATCCCATAACTTGAACCCCTTTCAGGATGATTACCGTCCATTCTGTAATAGTTAGGTGGTCTAGATTCATGTAGAGGTCTCTTGCTTTTGGAATACACTCTAGTGGCCGTTGGCTCAACCATTAATGACTGCTGCCTAATACCAGTTGGATATGCCCTTTTGTTATAAGCACTGGTTGGTTTAGGACGCCTCTGCATATCTTTGTACTACTGCTTCCCATCAATCGGAAGCCCTTTCAACCACTTATAGCTCAACCTGCACCTGGGACACATTCTTTGCATGACAGCTGCCTCCAAAGAATTATCATCCAGTGCTTCTTCATCAAAATCTTATCTCTGGTCTGGAAGACCTTGTCCAATAGCTTGCATAGCATCTTTCTTGACAGTAGTCTGACTGGCAACATGTATTTGCACATTGACCTCTTCCAATTCTTTCAAGGACAAGTTCTGGAAATTTGGCACAATAACATTGGCTGCCACTTCTCCAATTTCTGGGAATGGATTAGTGCCAATCCCCATGGCTTTTTCTGCTTTAGCTGGGAATTTCAAATTTCCCTTTCTAATCTGCTCCTGGATCTTGTCTCGAAAAATAATGCAGTTTTTAGTTGAGTGGGACCAAGAATTATGCCATTTACAATACATTTTTCCTTTAAGTTCTTCTGGAGATGGAATTTTGACTCCTTTTGGTAACTTCGGGAAGTTTACAGCAAGCAAATGATCAAAGATGTCATTTGCCTTTGTCAAATCAAAAGAGTATTTCCTATAAAGGTCTGGTCAATTGTTGTGTCTTTATGAATTAATGCTTCACAAATCACGAGCTCTTTCCCTACAATCTCTGCTGCATCAATTTCATAATTAGGATCTCTATAATACGCCTTGTATGATGCATTACTTCGATCTTATTCTTCTTTTAGTAATGCTTCATACCTAGATACCTTATAGGTTAATTTCACTAAGTCTCTAAACTCAGTTGAGTCAAACTTCTTTCGAAGCCTAAACTCTAGACCATTTTGAGCCAATCTCACAAATTCAGGCTCTGGTAAGATGATCCTACATTTATTTCGTGCTCTTTTAAATCTGGCAATAAACTGAGTAGCCTTCTCATCAGGCCTTTGACTCAATCTTGCCAAGTCTGCCATGGAAACCTCTGGCTCTGTTTGAAAGAACTGAGCATGAAATGCTTCTTCTATTTGTTGCCACGTTTGGATAGAGCCAAGTGTAAGGTTAATATACCATACAAAGGCTGCCCCGGTTAGAGAATTTGCCGGTTAGAGAATTTGGAAACAATCTTAACTTCATATAGTCATTGTTAGTAAATTCACCACATTGAGCAGTGAACCTAGCAATATGCTCAATCGTTGACTGGTTTCCATTTTCATAAAAAAAGGGGCAAAATCTGGTATCCTGAAGCCTCTTGGGTATTCATGTACCCTATCTACTCATTCTGGATAGGGTTTTTTGTACACAGGAGTTTGAACCCCCCGAGCCATTGGCCCACACATCTCCCTAACAATATCAGTAATTTGGTCCCTAGGGATCATATTTTGTGCTTGTTAAACCATTACTGGAGGAATAAACATAGAATTTGGTGGACAACCTTGTGCCTGTGGTCCTCTTGGTCCATAGGGTGGTATGTTTGGAACTGGTTGTCCATGTGGTGCTGGCTGCTGTTGGGGATATGGGTGACCCCTTTGAGTCTGTTCTGCAAAAGGACCTGTGAAAAGTACTGGAACAGGTGTTGTGTCTCTTCCAGTTGTAGGAAAACCTTCCGATCCCCTGGGTATAAATTCGAACAAAGGATTAGTGAACCCCCTCGTGCCAGGTATGGCTTCGAATATGGGATTTGGAACCATCCTTATGCCATTATCTTGTGTTGGGCCAGATCCACCAATTTGCATGGCTTCATTGTTAAGTAATGAGACATTTTGACTTGCCATAGGCCTCGAAAGAGGCTCATACCAAGACTGAGGTGGTGGTCTTTCATAGTTTTGGCTACTAGTTTGACCATTAGTATGTCCATTACTCTGCATAGGCTGTTTATCTCTAGCCAATCTTTGCTGAGGGACATTTGAATTTTCCTCTATATGCCTTACATTTGTTTGTTAATGAGTAGTCATTCCATCCAAAAAGGATGTTGCCCATGTTTCCATGGTGTTCATTAACTACTGTCCCATGGCATCTACTAAGCCTCCCTATGGATTCATTAGCTGAGTAAATGAAACAGTGGATGGTCTAATTCCTTGGCCTCGTCCAATACTTTGAACACACGGTACTTGTTCCGAAGTGCTGGTCTGTTCGACCATAGGTTCTGTTGAAACAGGTACTTCCACAGGATATGTCGTCATATTATCCTCTGGATTAGGCATTTCTACCTCTCCAACTATGCCTTCTTCCAGGCGTTCATTTTCTCATTGTCTCCTACGTTTAGCCATTTTAATTTGTTCCACCGGGCGTGCCAAAAATATATGTTGGTTTTTCGGCTTTCGAAGGTTATTTTTGTAACTGTGAGCATGCCAGCAAGGATCAATCAGTTCTTACAGAATGTTGATTTCCAACCAATTATCAGATGATTGTGTTTTAGTTCTTTCAGCCTCAATGAAGAGGACTTTTACTGGTGGCTTTGTTTAGGAAAATTAAGTAAACAATAATTAAAGGAAGGACAATTGTAATATTTCATTAAATAAAATGAAAGACTTACAAAGATCCCAATCAGCCTCGTAGAGGTTTACAACAACAATCTACTTGAAACTACTCCTATGAACGAAATGCAGTGTAGGAAAGTACAGAAACGTAAAGAACAAGAAATGTAAAAAAACTGGAAATGAAATAAAGTAGATAAAAATTAGTTTTCTGGATCTGAGTCTGGGACATTTTCTGGGGCCTTCTCTACCATTTATACTTCCCAATGGCAACCGTCGAACTGCATTTCTAGCCGTCGAACCACCTTTCCATGATCGCTGATTATGTTGCCTTATAGTTAGCTCCACTATGCCATATCTGTAGTTAGGTTTCCCTCATGATTTTGAATTTAAACATGAGTAACCGTTGAAGCCACGTCATCTTTCATTTCTTTGATGATCCAGTGCTATGCAGATCTACAAAAACCAATACTAACTGCCACGTGTGTGATTCTGATTGAGGACTTGGGTTGTTTCCCCGTATTGCCTCTGTCCGGCCACGTGTCGAACTATAATTGGCTTATACAAAATATGTAGCCAACACATATGTCTCTGAAAACACAGGAACAATGGCCAAGAACAAAGCATAATATACATATACATATAAAAAAATATTGAACAAATAAAATCCAACACTTAGGTGGTGTTTGTTTTGAAGGATTGGGCATAGGATTGGATTATTAGTCCGGATAGACTAATAGTCCATTATTTCGTTCAAAAGTTGTGCTTCGGACTAATAATCCCTCCAGACTATTAGTCTCATATTTGTGGGAATGTGATATCCCATGGGAGGGGTGGGATAGAAACCATGGGATAGCTCATCCCATGGGATTAGCTAATGAAATTACATTTTTGACCTTTGTTATTTAATTATGCATTATATTTAGTAAAATTTAATGAATTTTAAATGTCTCGATTTAAAAATAAAATAATTTTATTTATTTAATTTTTTTAAATAATTTTTTATAGATGTTTTATTGATATTTTATTTTAAAATTTTGTTTATATTTTACTTAATTTCATTATTTAAATTTTAATAGATATTTTATTTAATTTCATTATTTAATTATTATTATTTTTTAAAATAAATTTATTTAAAATTTTAATTAAAAATAACATATATTTTTATTGATATTTAATTTATTTAATTTTTTTAAAATAAATTTATCTAATTGTGCAAAAAATAAAATAAAATAAATTTTTATTTAATCTAGCTAAAAATAATTAAAATATTAAAGTTAGGTTTAATATTGCTATTACTTAGTAAATAATTGAAAAGAATAAAATAGTCATTTGAGCATTTGTCTTTCTTCATAATATTCCAAACAAACATAAGATTCAATAAAATAGTCTAATCCAGACATCTAATTCCATAACTAAATAAACATATGATACAAATCCAGTCTAACCAAACAATCTGGGAACAAGTGAGGTCGAAGGTCATGGGCCAGATGGAGTCGCGACGTGCCTAGTTCATCGGATCTGAGAAGTTGCTTCACTTCCACCCCTTTAGATCTTCGATTTCTTATCTTCGCTTGCATTGATGCCATCTCACAGATCAGTTCGCCGTCTTGAAGATCTATAAAGTTTATTTGTTGAAAAAAAAAAATGTCATATTAAAATAATTTTAATTCAAAATAGCATTCACTTTGTTTGGTTATTGTTTTTCAAACTTAATTTTTAAAAAAATTTTAGAGTATTTATTTGGTTATTTAAAAAACTAAACACACTTTTCAAAATGATATGCTAAGGAGAGAGACAATTTAAGGAGAGAGACACTTTTCAAAATTTAAGTTTCCCTCCAATTTAAAGAGAGAGACAATTTAAAAAAATATATATATATATATATATATATATATATATTATCACATCAAAAAATACTCGTTTATTAGTTTTATATATATGCTATATAGGTATGAAAATATAATTTGGTATATAGCCATCTATGGGTACATATCTTATCATTAAATGTGTGACTTTATCATAAAATTTGCACCCATTTCAATCACAGAAAACATAATTTTTTTACAAATTAGCATTAAAAAAAAAATCGTAACTAACTTACAAACTTTTGCAACATGAAGTACAAAAAATTTGGACATGTTGTTATGCCAATTTCAGACGATGTTACACATGTTTGTGTTAATGTTACGATATTGTGTGATAAAATAAATTTTTTGCATAAAATTTATAAAAATTTAATTATATGCAAGAATTTTTTTATAAAAATTTAATTATATGCAAGAATTTTTTTATAAAAATTTACACATGTTTGGAATTTTTTTTTACTTTTTCTGTGGTTAAAATGAGTGGAAATTTTATGATAAAGTCATATAGTTAATGGTAGGATATGTACCCATAAATGACTACATACCAAATTATGTTTTCATACATATACAACATGTATATATATATATATATATATATATATACTAGCGGTAACCCGTGCTATGCATGGGCAAGTAACAAAAAATGGTAAATAATGCTGAACATGCTAAAAATTACCAATTAAATACTAAGATATTAATTTAGATGAGTATTGAAATAATATATTTGAGTGATCTTACTATATTTAATTAAATAAATTTTTAAAAAAGTTTAACTGAAAATCAAGAGTAAGAGTGGATTTTATAAATATAAGATAAAAATAAAAACAAATTAAGATTAAATTTGAAGATAAACTATAAAAATATGGAAAAATAAAATTAGATAAATCCTAGAAAAATGAGGTGTAGAGAAATTCAGTAATTGAAAAAAGAAAAAGAAAAAAGCAAAGTTGAAATCTAAAAATTCAAAAATAAAATAAGATAAACTTGAAAAGAAAAATAAAATCTAATTTGACTCTAAAAATAGAAGAACCGGAGAGGGTAATAGTTAAAAAATTAGATAAGAGTGAAATGCCACTTATAATTTTTTAAAATTTTAAAATTTGTAAAAAAAAAAACTTAAAAAACAATTGAGGCAATATGTTAAAAATTAGATAAGATTTAAGTGTCACTTATAATTTTTTAAAATTTAAATTTTGTGCAGTCAAAAAATAAGTAATTATGTCATCTTATTATACAAATTTTAACTATATTTTGTGTCTACTACCTATGATTTTAAACAAATTTTGTATTCTAAAGCTGCTTAATTAAAATAAGAAAGAATAAAAAACTATAAGAATATAGAAAGTGAAAATAAGATAAATCCTAAAAAAAGAATAAACTTAATTGAAAATCAAGAGTAAGAATAGATCCTGTAAATATAAGATAAAGATTAAAAAAAAAATCAAATGTAAATTTGAAGATAAATCATAAGAATATAGAAAGAGAAACTTAGATAAATTGCAAAAAAAAAAAAAAAAAAAAAAAAAAAAAAAAAAAAAAAGAGAGAGCAAAAAACACAATATGAGATTTAAAACATGTGCTTCTTTTCACATAAGATGCCAAAAATCTTGCATAATTGGTGTCACGCCCCACTTTTTATTACTCGAGATCATTACCAAATTCATTAATTTAATTCAATTTCAGAGATAACATGCGGAAGAAACTCTTTAGTTCAACGAGTAGAAATAAATAACAATTCTCTCATCCGAATGCAAATTAAATACAGCATGAGCATACTAAATAAATTGCCCGAGGGCTTACATCATTAAAGGATCAAGAAGAAGGGTGTAACCCTTTTACATAAATGGCATTCTGCCAACACAAAAGAGGCCCCGTGGCCAACAAATAAGAAGATCCAAAATCTTGTAGCACTTCCTGATTATCACCTGAAAAAGATTCAACAACATGGGATGAACATATAGTCCAGTAGGAATCTCAACATGATCCTGAACAATAACAACTTACAGATAGCTATGGTCATGAATGTCCAATCTCATATTAGAATAGTAATGTGGCAGTTTATACAAAATATACATAGATATGAACTTTTCTCAAAATCAGCCATTTCATTCAACGCTGTAAGCGGTTCACCTTTCTTTTCTTTTCTTTTCATTACCCCTTTTTCCCAACACTTTCATAACAATAACAATTCTATAAAACAATTTCATCAAGCCCATTACTTATCTCCCATTTTCTATACTTACAACAGGTTTGACTTTTTCAAAACATGTTCACAAATACCCAATTTCCTTCGTGCTTTCCAATATCTCAAAATAGAATTTATGTCTATTCCCAACACATTCATATCTATACATGCATACCTTTAGTAAAAAGGGCAATAACAAATCATCAACAAGCATGTAATCAACAACTGAGGCAACTCGGCCTTTCAAAACTATAACCATCGCAACCCATAACATACTCAGATACACTGAGACAATGATGATAAAAAAACTATGCTCTACCTGCCATATGCAAGGTAAGTTAAGGATACACCCTATGACAAATGACATGCCAAGTTCTTCAGACACGAGCTAAAAGGTACTGGAACCTCTATCAAGTTCTCTAGACACAAGCTGGAAGGTGCTGGCACCTCTGCCAAGTTCTCCAGACACAAGCTGGAAGGTGCTGGTATCTCTGGCAAGTTCTCCAGGCGCTAGCTAGAAGGTACTGGTACCCCTCATTCTAAGCGCGGTATATAACACACCAATCATCTCGACGCAACAAAGCATAACCAACAAGTGTAATACATACACATAAACCATACTATGATGCTCAACCAACACAAGTGTAATGCATACACAACAATTCAACATAACAATGTCATCCTCCACCGATAACCAAGGACAAAACCTCTAGATGCATGTATTCAGTACACCTATTAAACGACTCAACTCTCATGAGATCTTAAACCCAACAACAACACTAGTACGATAGGTAAAGGTAAAACCCCCAAATGTGTGCCTTCAACACTCATGATATAATAGTTCAACCCTCATATTTATTTTCCGAGACTCACATAGAGTTATCATTTCATTTTCCATTTTCAAGATCAACTGTAGGAACCCACATTTCATGTCTTCGTCATGTTCATGAGCATCTGTATGATTTTGGCTTGTTAAGCTTGCATGTGTATGTTTGTGACTTGTTTCGCTTAAGCGAGTGAGATCCATGCCTTGTTTTGAAGCCCTGTGATTTGTCTAAGTGTTGTGTGCTTGTCTTGTTCCTTCCTTGATATGAAACTTAGGTCATGCCTTGCCTGAGTTATGTTAGCCGATGTTATTCCAAGCCTAGGTTACGTTATGCCTAGATCATTCCAAGCCGAGGTCATCCTCAGTCTAGAAGTATCTTGGAACCCCTTGTTGACCTCCGTCCTTGCCTTGACACATTAGCCGAGATGTTACCTTGCACCCAAGTGATCTCGTCCTGGAGTGGTATGACCTAGACCGAGGTGTGGCGCATCTAGGCCAAGATGTGGCACAGCTTAGTCAAGTGTTGTCCTACCTAGCGGAGGTCATTGTCACCTTAGTTGCCGAAGTCCTTTTGTTAGCCGATGTCGCCCCTTGCCGGAGTGCCATACTGTGTAGCTTGTTAGATACGCCTTGTTATTAGCCGATGTAATTGCCTCGTCAGAGAGCCCATACCGCTTTACTTGTTGAACACCCTTCCACCATGCTTTGTCTGGTCTGTCAGCCACCTTTTCAGGGAAAACCCAACCAGTCGCCGCCACGTGTCTCAGCAGAGGGTTAACCCTAGAACCGGGTAAAGAAAACTATCATTTGGAATCATAACCTTGCCTTGTAGAGAGAGAAACTCTAGGAGGAAGAAGGAGTTTTAGAGTGAGAAAGTAAATCTTCAAGCTTGATTCCTAGAGATCGAACCGTTAAATCCATGTTCTAAGGTTAGATTCTTGATCTGCTCATGATGTTCTTTATGTTCATGTTATTGCATTGCATGATCAGATATGATTTGTAAGTCATGCATTGTTTTGGAGTTCGGTTTTAGAAAGAGAAAATGACATTCATGTGTTCTTCAAGAAAAAGTCTTGTTTTGATCCGAAAGCTTGCATAAAGAATCATGTTTTTGTGTTTATTTCCGCAAGAACTTCAAGTACGGGTACCCAGGTCCATGTTTTCAAACTCGTAGCATGAAAATCCCAGATTTTTTGATAACAGATTGTGATTGAACATTCATATTCCTTTTTCATGTTTTCACACTCATGTTCTTCATGTTCATCAGCAGAGGGAAACCCAGAGTTTCCCGACCTCTTTTCCTTGCATGTGGCCCTCGGGGACACACCTCGGCAAGGAGGTGTGGAACCTCGGCCTAGACCTGGTTAGTGCCCAGCATGCTTTTCCGAGATCATTTGCATACATAAGAGACTTGTTTGAAAGTGCATTCAATAGGCTTTGCCCTGTGTTTGTAGGACTTGGGCTTGTCTCGACCCCGACGTGTGAAGAACTATGTGAGTGGTATTTTTAATAAAGCTATGTTATACTTGTTTTGATAAATCTCGTTTTGCTTGGTTTTGACAGAAAGTATTTGATTTTAGCATGAATGACTATCCCTATTTGTATATCAAACACTATCTTGTTTTGATGGCATGTCTTGAAAGTCCTTAGTTGCAGGGGACTATAATGCAAATGCACTCTTGTCTTGAAAGTCCTTAGTTGCAGGGGACTATAATGCAACTGCACTCTTGTCTTGAAAGTCCTTAGTTGCAGGGGACTATAATGCAACTGCACTCTTGTCTTGAAAGTCCTTAGTTGCAGGGGACTATAATGCAACTGCACTCTTGTCTTGATATGCCATCACCCCTGGTAATGTGTAGATGTTATTAATATCCAAGGAACTTGAAAGGCCGGCAATGAACTTGATTTTCCCCTTGATTGTAAAGTATGCTATGTATGGTTTTGAAAGAGATCTTGGATATCAATCATGCAAAACCTTTATTTCTAATATCATTCACTGAGTATCCAAGCTCACCCTCTCTATATATATGTAGGTGATGAGCAAGAAGGCAATGAGGCCTAGACGTGTAGCCGATGTGTTTTTGGGTGCATTGCCGACGTGTTTTGGATTAGCATTTTGTACCATCTTGAAGATTATGCTTCTTAGCTTATATTTCATGTGCACTTGTATATGTCGGCTTGAGAAGCCTTTTGGTCAAGATGTATTTTGTATCTCATTTCCTTATTGTATCTAAGTTGTAAGACTTTGTAAGAATGTATGTCATTTCATTGGACTTAAGCACGGCTCTCATGGACTATTTAGATTCAGTATATATATATATATGTTGCTTCCGCACTTGTAAGCCCCATATTTTATACTCTGATTGTGTGTGATTCTTGTAAGTCGGCCTTTGGTAATCTCGGATTACTGGCCATCACGGCACCAAACTACTAGGGGCGGTTTGGGGGCGTGACATCAACTATCATAATTTCCGAGTCAACACATTCCACCACTTATTCCAAAACACTTTTCCCTTTTCACAAAACCAATTCCATTCTTTTCATTTTCACAAAACCAATTCCATTCTTATCATTTTCACAAAACCAATTTCATGGATAATAAAGCCATAACTCATCACAGTACAATACATTCATTTCAAAATAACCCCAATGCCATAGTTAATCCCTTAGCCATTAACACTTTTACACAACCCATATTAACAATAGTAATTTACAAACAATGTTCATCCATCTTCCCTTTTAATTTACCAAATCAAAATATAATTTAGGATTTTCTCTTCTTTCAACAACATCATGCTAGATTACTCCCCAATTAGCCCATACAACAACCAATGATAACAAACTCATTCTCAAACAACCAACCCTAGGTTCCCCTTTCATGATTTTCAAAGAAATCCAACATGGATATGATTTTCATGCAATACAAAACTACCACATGTCTATCTAAGAACAAGGCATTGAAAAAGAGCAAGGAAATCCCTACCTCAAATGGAGAAACCCACAGGAGAAGAAGAGAAGAACTTGAAAGTGCTCCAAACCCAAACTTTTTCGGATCAAAACGTAGCCCCCGCGATGCTTAACCTTTCTTACAAAGAGACTAGAGTAGAAGGTCTCTAGAACAAGGTGTATTTTTAGAGAGAGAGAGTGTTTAGAGAGAGGTGTTGCCGATCTAGGGATTTGAGGAAGAAAGAGATTCAAAAAATGGAGGAGAAGACTCCTGCTGCGAACTGATATATTCGAGCCTCGCTCAAGCCAAGGAGTGGTCGCTCGAGCGACCAGACACAAAGAAACCTCGCTCGAGCGAACAATATGAAGCTTCAGGTTAGCAACCCAGAAGCACGCTCAAGCGCAAGAGTTCTCGCTCGAGCGAAGATACACAAACCATACAGCTCGCTCGCTCAAGCGAAGGAAAGCTCGCTCGAACCAAGAAACACAACCTTCAGATCAAAAAGAGATGCAGACGCACGCTCGAGTGCAAGAGTTTTCGCTCGAGCCAAGAGACACAAACTCAAAGCTCGCTCGAGCGACCAAAGCCTCGCTCGAGCGAAGACACCAAAAACTGGGCAGCAACACTACGTTTCTAATCACAACCAACCTATTACAAACCTGCCCAACACATCCCAAAACTCAAATATAAGAAATTAAAGGGTGAAAACAAGATACAGATAACAACACATAACTCGGAACTCGAGTCCGGAATACCACAAAGGACGGGGAAAAACCCAGATCGCTATAATTGGTTAAATCATCCGTTTAATTTCTCTGCAGCGTTATTTCTCTTCTCTAATCTTTTTGCCTAATTTCATATTCTCATGGAAGTTAGGTTTTGAGATTTACAAGTTTATTTATTTATTTATTTATTTTGAAATATCCTTGGGTAAGACATAAATTTGATGAAGAAATTTGAATTAGAGTCAAACTCATCTTTTATCTTTAAATATTTTGAAAATCTTTATATTCATGCCATAAGTAATTAAAAAGTGAATTAAAAGTATAAAAATGATAAGAAAAAATAGGAAAATAAGAAAATAGAATGAGAGAAGAATGGATGTGCCACGTAGGAAAGAGTTTCATGAGATGTGTTAATGGATGTGCTTTGTAGGAAAGAGTTTCATGAGATGTTAGGATTGAGAGTTTGGAATTTTTTAAAAGACCACTACATTTGCTTATATATATATATATATATATATACACACTAGTGGATGACCAGTGCCTACGGCACTCCAAGTTCAAAAAAAAAAAAAAAAATCACCATATTGTAGTTATGATCTATTCAATCCATTAATGATTCTTCATATTCAAGATTAAACTCTGTGTCACAGTGTATACGAAACTTTCAGTATACACATATAGACAATTACAATCATTTTTAATTTCCTTGTCCTTTTATTTTGTAATTACAATATGAAATCGAGAGGGATTAACTTAACACATATAGTTCATGAATTAATTTGAAACCAAAAAATAAATAATCATGCATTCTATATGTATAGCCTCAAGTGTAGTCCCACTTTAAACTTGGCTTAACATCTCCATATGCATTTTAGACCTAATTATTTCTTATTGCCAGTAGCACACCGCCATAAATACATGATGCTTGAAAAAGATCAAAAGATTCATTTGCAAATCTAGTTGATCTTTCAAAGGGAATTAAAGTCTCACAAACTAATATCTTTCAAATGGAACTAGATGATCTTTTCATGTTAAATAAATTCATTCTATCCATTATATTATACGCATACATATGTGTATGCATTTATAGTATTTAAAGAAGGAATGACAGTGAAAAGAAAAGGCTTTTTACATTAGATACGTGTTGTCTCCCAGTTGTGTAATCCATGTCACCCACCTGTATATTCCATCACCTAACAACATGTAATTCAAGTGATGAAATGAACAATAGAAGAAAAAAAAAATAGAGAAAATTTTAAAAAGGAGTGGAGAGAGTTACTTTAAGAAGAGCCATTTGAGAAAGAAGTAGTGGTTACATACTGGCAAAGAGGAAAGACTGAGTGGGTGCAGTGGTTATTGGGCATGTCAACATCGTTAATTCCTCTGTATCAAACTGATAAACATCAACCCAACTTCGATTTCGGTGGTTGATGTTACATAAGAGAGAGAAAGAGGGGGGGAGAGAGAGAGAGAGAACATAGCCATTCAAAAAGCACCCAAATGGTGGTCACAACATTCAAAACACGTTCTGAAATCTTCTTGTTACTCCATAATGGCACATTAGCAACTATAAATTAAAAGCTGAATTGATATTTGAACTGAACATCTAGTGTCACTGCCTAGATGTTACCAAAGAAAATTTGGAAGAAGAAATGATAAAGTTTACAAATTACAATTTAACAATCAACTTAATGATAAAAACTCAAATTCCACAATTTAGGAAAGAGGGCAAAACTCCCAGTTATGCCAAATCCACTTGGGAAAAAATAGTAGTTCAAAGATTATTCTGTGTTTAAGTAAAAAAAAAATGTAATTAACATAATCACGCTTTTATCAAAAACGTGATCTAGTCAAAAACCCACAAATGAAACCAAATCAGTAGTACAAAATGCTAGGAAAGTTATGATGAAATTCAGTCAATGGTGGCAAGTACTCCAAAACCAAATTTCAGTCATCACCACAACATCTCACACCTTCAATTTAACTTAAAAAAATGACAATTTTCTATTTTGAATTCCATATGAACTGAATCCAAAACTGAACTAGTATAAAAATTCAAAATTAAAAAGCAAATTGAGATTTAGCTGAGAGAGGGAGGAAGCGAATCAACAACTGTTAACAACTCTATTCAAGCTCTATTCAAAATCACTTAATAACAAAGGTTACATGCAAAAACAAAACTTCCCAAATGAGCAATACTCAACAAAACAACCCCATCCACAAAACTTTTTAGTTCAAACTTCCCAATTTCATTTGATTATTCAAGTAAAAATGATAAAATTTACGATGAAATCATGAAACTATCCTATTTATACCCAAAAGACAGTATATATTCATTTTACTATTACCCAATACTATTAATTTAATTTAATATAATTTAATCAATCTGACAAAGATATGAGCTATTGCACATTGTTTTCCTATGTATTTTGTCAGTTTCTTTAGACCAAGAATCAAACCATCTAATTCAAGCAATCAATCAAAACCACACACATATGTAGATGCCAAATTAATAATATAAAATTTAAGCTAAAGATGCACTGTTTTATGTCAATATCAATAACCTACCAATCAATAATACCAAGAACAAATAGATATTAGATTCCACGATGAACCTAGTTAAATCATTACACTATGAAAAAAAAATAGAATTTGGAAATCAAATTGAAAGCAAGCTAACAAATAGAAGGATTCTCTGTTAAACCAACTAATAATGATGAAATTTAAACAACCAATTAGAGAATTCTATGTAAATAAGAAGACTTTGTTAATGAGATTAATCAAAGATTGAATAAGATGATATTACAAATCCAAATAATTAAGTTATGAAATTCAAAACCAATTAATTGAAAAAAAATAATTCAATTACTAATCATTAACACAAAGAAGCCATGAATTTGAAATCTTAGTAAAAACTCCAACTCAACTTCTATAAGTATAAAACAAATTTAGTCATGAATTTACCTTTTATATCTATAACTCATGCCTCAACTTGAAATTGCTTACATTTGTACCAATTAAAAAAAATCAAAATTTTATTTAGATATAACTGAGATAGGGGGTGGAAGTAAGTGGGAATCATTCCATTATGAATCTTCAGCTTAAAACAAAATCCAAACACACGTGGGCTCGATTGGTGGTGTATAATGAGATTGCAAATGTACATTAAATATTGGGGGAAAAAACAAAGGTGAGAAAGGTTCAAATGAAAACCTCTTTGTACAATAATGCAATAACAACATACTAAAAATCCCAAAATCCCGCACTAATATACAAATAAAAGCACGAAATAACAATCCATTCACATGAAAAATATATCTAAAAATCTAAGTTTGGGTGCTCACTACGAAAAAGTTATTGAACCCATTAAATATAAATCTTGAGAGAGAGAGAATCACCACAAATCAACTATGTAGAGCATGTGTTGGTCTTCAAAATCAAAGAATCATGGAAGTTAGAAATTATTGAAATCAACTTCCAAACTACCCATAATAGCTATCTAGATTGGTGGATAAAAGAAAATAATTAATTATCTAGAAAAATGAAAACCAATATAATGGCTCATAACTCTAATGGATTTTAAGTGAAAACAAAGAAATACCACAACAAATTATAAAACAGAAACCCTAATGGATTTTAATTGCCTTGAAAAATTAGAATTTCATTTGGGTGTAAAGTTCTATGTATGGTGGAGAGGATCACCACTTATATTTGAACAAACTTGCATGTGCTCAAATCATTAGAATGTTATTATTACAACCAGAAATTGGAAGTTATACCTTACCTTTTGAAGAATTTATAGATAGGTACAGAAAGATATTTGAATTGTTTTCTAAGGGATGACCAACAAAAGGAAACATTAAGATGCTTTAGTAAGAATGCAAATCAAATACTTTACTACAATGTTGTGAAAGGTTGTTAAGAAGTTTCACTTCTTCCTCAAGCTCTCTAATGTGAACCTATTAAGCAAATTTAAAGTAATGATTAAGATATATGAGACCACAAACACAATGCTTCATATACAAATTACCATAAATGTAAATAAAGTAATTAAATTGGAAGTGATTTTCTACTTTGAAGCACTCTTACTGCACTTGAAACATTCTTAGATATATACCAATACCAAAAACAATTGAAAAAAATAACACAAAATAAATAAATATATCCAAAAGAATCACCATAAACAAAATATATCTTTTAGAAATGAAGGAGCACCAAATCCAAAATCAGTAAGAGCACTTCTCAAAATAATAATAATAATAATTAAAAAAAAAAAAGAGTATAAGGACATTACCCCAAAACAAAACCCACTGCTCACATCCGCTATGCACCATAACTCATCATCATTCTGAAAATCACCACTAAATAATGTTTTAGATAAAGCTTAAGTAAATACAAAAGTATTCAATAAATACCAAAAATATTTTGTCTAATTTGAAACTATGAGTAAAAATATGACCATCTATATTAACAGTCAGGTTAACCTTAATGTTCCAATTAACCCATTTAATGTTAACAATCCTCAACCCATATGACTAACATGAAATAAAAATGGGTGTTAACATGAAACCAATTTTTTCCTTAACCCCCATTTGATTTGATAAAGAGTGAGAGCTTTGTTGGTGATGGTGGGGATGATAGGATTAAAAAAAAATAGAGTATCCAAATTTGTAGGGAAAAGATAAGTTAATTACTGATTCTATTCATAGAAAAATTCAGCACTGACAAAGTATCCTAATTTCTAAAATATTGGGCTAAGATCTAAGTACCGAAAATTGGAAAAGAAATTTTAAATCACAATAAGGAAAAGGAAAAGAAATTTTAAAAAATAAAATAAAATCGTCCAATAGACTTGTAACATCAAATAATTAAATTATACTTGAAAAATTATTGAATATTCTTCAAATCCCATAAAAGTATATACAAACGGTACTTCTGATCAATGAGATTGCAAAAATAAAAAATGAATGAGAATGACTTTATCTCTATCCAATTGACCAAAGTAGGTTAGGTCAATTTTGACAATTGCTTTTATTGTACAAAAAGCCTAAGTTTAGGTTTGATTTGTTTTTGTATAATTTATTTTTTTAATTCTGACCCATAATTTATTTGTTGAAGGTTTCAATCTTGTTCTTTGATTATTTTATTTTTTTAGTGCATTCTCTTGGCTAAATATTGATTTCTCATGTATTGATTTCTCATATATTAGGGGAAATTAATAATGTCCACTCTTAAAAGGATGCACATCATATTAATAAAGTTTGTTTATTTATCAAAAAAAAAAAAGAAAAAAAGAAAAAGGATACACATCATAAGATAGTTATGAATTTTTATAATGAAAATTACCAATGTTTGTGGTGTGTGTTAAAGTCAATTTGTGTGTGTGTAAATTCCATTAAAACATTTTATCAAACACTTAATAAGCAAAGAAGATAGAATGGTTATTGAACATTTTAGTAATAACCAAACCATAGTAATGGCACAACAACCATTCAATAGAGTAACTCAATACAATAGTTCCACAAATTTCTACTAAATCAAAGTAAATGGGTTTCGTGGAACCCAACCAACTCTTCATATATGTGTGTATATATACATAGATAATATATATGTATAAGAAAAATCAACAAAACCCATAAAAGTATACCCAAAATCCTACATGCATCTAGAAAATTAAAGAAAAAAAATACTCACGGTTTGATTTTGGGAATCGTTCTTTTTGTATTTCACTAATGATCAATTGATGATCTCTGTGGCTTCAAAGAAAAAAAAAACAAAAAAATATGTAATCAATACATATACACACAAAAATCTATTGAGAAATAGATAATAGTATTACCTTTACTTGGCAAAATTGCTTAAGAAAGAGATGAGAGTATTACCTTTACTTTGCAGAACAAAGCACCCAACAAACCCATAATTTATTTGTTTAAGTTTTCAATCTTGTTCATTGAATTTTTTTTTTTTTAATGCATTCTCTTGGCTAACTATTGAATTCTCATGGATTGATTTCTCATATATTAGGGGAAATTAATAATGTCCACTCTTAAAAGGATGCACATCATATTAATAAAGTTTGTTTATTTATCAAAAAAGAAAAAGAAAAAAGAGGCTGCATATCATAAGATAGTTATGAATTTTTATGATAAAAATTACCAATGTTTGTGGTGTGTGTTAAAGTCAATTTGTGTGTGTGTAAATTCCATTGAAACATTTTATCAAACACTTAATAAGCAAAGAATATAGAATGGTTATCAAACATTTTAGTAATAACCAAACAATAGTAATCAATATATATACAACCAACCAAAAAATAAAAAATAATCTGTAATCAATATATATACACACAATAATCGATTAAGAAAGAGATGTGAGTATTACCTTTACTTTGCAAAACTGCTTAAGAAAGAGATGAAAGTATTACCTTTACTTTGCAGAACAGAGCACCCAACAAACCCACCATCTGCAAAATCGCCGATCTCGTAATGAGATTGAGGCTGTGACCATTGCTAGTGAGATTAAAGATGAAGAGTGAGCTCTGAGAGTGAAAGATGAGGTAGACAACTCAATTTTGAATTTTGAATGAGAGAGAGAAAGAGAGCTAGCTGAAGAGAAAGGGATGAAAATGTATATCCACCGTAGGATGTATGTGAACAAACAATCTCAACCGTTGAAAGATAATTTGCCTCTTGAACATTTTTTAGCTGTTGGATTGAATTAATTTAACGGTTCACATTTTAACAAAGGGGCAAAAGTCCCATCAGAATTCAAAAACTACCCTTCCTTATTATATAGATATATATATATATATATAAGTATAGATAAAACTAACATGGGAGTATTTTTTGATGTGACAATTTTTTTTTTTTAAATTGTCTCTCCTTAAATTGGAGGGAAATTTGGAATTGCAACGATGTGTTTTTTTGAAAACCAAACAAAGATCCTTTTTCATTTAGGAAAAATAATTTGAAAAAATGGAACCAAACATAATGATTTGAATTTTAAAAAATTTATGAGATAGTTAATCACGAGTCTCTTTTATTGATTTTAAGAAGTGTCAATTAAGAACAATTTTATTAGGAATATACAATTTTTTTTAGAGAAAAATGTTGGAATTATGGTTTTATAGGCTTATTTTGGGCCAACTTTGAGCCTAAATTTGAGTGGGGCCCACATGTCTTTTGGGGTGGGTCCAAAGAGGTGACGTATTCCTTGCCGTATGGCAAGTCACACGGTGAAGACGGTTCGTCAAAACCATTTATGAGTGAATGAGAAGTTGACGTCGTTTTCGGGTTCGTGGAATGAACAATTAAAGAATAAAATGTGAGTTTTCTTGTAAAACTTGTCCTACTTTGAAACTTTAAAAGAGCTTGTGTAAGTATATAAGCTCTACGTGACAACACTTGGGTTGGGTCCCAAGGGGCACCCCAAGTTTATAGAAGAGAGGAGTTATGGACAAAGTGGGCCTTAGTCTAAACCACAACGTGCGCGCATCGCCAAGCTGTGCCATGCAGGTTGTGGGTCAGGTCGGTTCTAATTTTAATTTTTTGGACAAAATTTGTTTAAACTTTTTCAAAAATTCTTGCGGAAAAATTTATTTTTTTTGAATAAAATTAATTCAAATTTTTGCGCAAAATTTGAATTCAATTTTTTGCCTTCTCCTATATGAAATTCCCTTCCACTCTTTATCAGATTCAAACTGTCTAAACAGTTATAAAACTGCCCAGACAGATTTGTTGTAACACCCTCAAAATAATATACAATCCCAACGTTTAACAGTTCTATATTCATGATAGCTAATCACATTTCCATACATACATCAGAATCAATATTACAAAAATGATAGAATGCCCTGTGGCTTACATCTTTCCAAGTTGTTACTTGGTTACACAAAAGAAAAGTTCTAATTCTTTTACAAGTAAAGCCCTAAGGATTTACATTTAAGTACAAATAAAAAAAACAAAACAATAAAAGAAGCCTTCAGCTCCAAAACCTCCCAAGCTATACCCTTGGAGGTGACATATTGCCTGTACCTGAAAATGGTGTCCCAAGTAGGGTGAGCCAAAGCCCAATAGAGATATGCTAAACCAAATATAAGAAATAACTAAAACATTAGCATCTGATAAATGTTCAGCACATACACATCAATTTACACCATTTCTATAACCCATCAACATTGATATTCATCTTTCAACTCGGTTTCATTTCTATGTCCAATTCAATTTATTGACATGGTTCGTTTATCCAAGTAATTCAAATGAGACTGCAACTCATAAGGACAACACTTCAATTCATCAATAATTTAAAATGAGACTACAACTCATAAAGACAACACTTCAATTCATCAATAATTTAAAATGAGACTACAACTCATATTATCCACACTTCAATTCATCAACATCATTCAAATGCATTTGAGGTTTCGGGACTTTCACCCTGGACACTCCGACCAACTTAATTATCAATGGAGTCCATCCTCTATCTCCTCCCAAACAATATACATATACAGTGTATTTAAACACATTATCATATACAATGATCAATTCAAGCACATATTCAATGTGTTAATCCCACCGTCAAATTCAATGACATATTTTAACTAATTAGTTTCAATTCACCTAATCATCATGCTTTTCCATAACAATCATGGCTATCCTCCACCGATAGCCCAAAACAGTTATATCTAAACAGATAATTAAATTTCTCAACAGATAATATAACGCATTTTCCATAGGTCAGTGATTCATCAATCCAACTACACCATTTAACCACAATCTCTTCAAATTTCATAGTTTCCAAACCAATTTCATATTTCTACATCGATTTCATCAATTACACAAATAGTTTACATAATGCAGATTAGGGCAATCTACCCATTTCCTCAAATATTGCACCCAAGGCCAAATCTCACCCATTATACATAATAACATCATTTGTGAGACCACACTTGCACATAGAACTCCAAAAATAGAAAACCCCTTTTTTATAAATTCAATCTCAAACCCTAACTTCACCCAAAATTCCCAAATCCCACTATTTATACAAAATGACCAATACTTAGGTTAAAACTCATAAAGAATAGTAGAACATCCCTACCTCAAGAAGGAAAAACAAGCCAAGCAAGAGATGAACTCCAAGAACACCAAAATCAACTTCCACTCGGATGAAAATAGAGATCTTGAGAAGCTCTAACATTTTAATGAAGGAAGGAGGGTGAAGAGATCACTAGATCTAGGTCAAAATGTAGAGAGAGAGGGTTTTTTAGAGAGAAAAGCTCTCAACTTAGGGTTTTGGAAAGTTTGAGAGAGAAAAAGGACAGAAAAAGTGATTTAAAATGTTACTTTCGCGATCTGATATACGTACAGTCTGCTTGAGCGAAGAGTTTAACGCTCGAGCGCCAGACACAGTAATTCGACCCGCTCAAGCTCAATAAAGGTCGCTCGAGCTCCAAGACACAACAACAAAACAATACCCACTCGAGCGCAATGAATCCCGCTCGAGCGTAGAATACACACTTCCAGTATTTTCATAGACTTCAGACATACGCTCGCGCTTCAGAAGGGCCGCTCGAGCTTAGACCCGCTCGAGCGTAAGAAACACCGCTCGAGCGTGAAAAACACTTCTGCAGTATTTTTGCAGACGCACAAAATACTAACTGATTGCAAACCCCGCTCGAGCGTGAAAAGATCGGCTCAAGCAGAAGACCAAAATTCTGGGCAACAAGGTTCTAGACTAACTACCAACCAACCTGTTCAAAACAAGCCCTAGACATTCCAAAACTCATATTTAAGGAGCAATAAGAGGGAAAGACATAAACAACAACATTGAATCACAAGACCCGAGTCCGAAATACCATAAAGGTCGAGTCAGAAACCGGAATCGCTATATTTGTTCAAACAGTTTTTGCACCTGTTCAGTTTGAAGTTGCACCTATTCGGATCTGTCCAAAGGCCACCATCTATGCCTATAAATAGAGGACTCATTCTAGCAGATTTTCATAATGAAAAAGATCCAGAAAAATTATTCTCTTCTCAGTTTTGCTCTCTGTGTGCATTGTTCTTCATACTAGTTCTTAGGAAAAAAATTCAGAGAGTAAAGAACACATGTTTTGTTCACCATACAAATTGTTTGGAGTGCTACTACAATCTGTGTAGATCATTGTATCCTGGGAGATAGACGCCTTTTATTCGTAAGCACCGAAACGGGGCGAATCTGCCTTAAGAACAAAGTGTCACACATTCGACTTGATATATCTTTGTACTTATTCATTTTGGTAAAATAAATTCTAAAAGTAATTTATTTTTATTTGTTTGATTTGTTTCCAGAATTTAACCTAATTAACAAATTAAATCCTATATTTTTTATTTTTTCATATCAAACCTTACCTTTTTAAATTGACAACAATTCAAACAACCCGTTTATTTTCTATCTACCTCCGTAAACTAGCCAAAATCACACATAACTCTCTCTCTCTCTCTCCCCATAGATACATCCCCATTCCTCCATGACCCCCAACAAGCCCAATACAGTTACATCTCCACCAACCATTCTCTTTAAACCCTAGTCATTTATCTCCATAAGATTCAATAAAAATCAAACATCAAAATACTCAAATCAATACACAAAATCACACACATGCATATATGCATCTATATTATGATTTTCCAACACCTATTCAATGCAAATTATTGGGAAATTTAAGTATAATCTCTCTGTCTACACCATGGATAGTACTAACTAGGCATAGAATGGATAGAGGAGAGTTTGGTGATGGTGGATTTTGTGAAGAATGAAGGATTGTTTAAGAGAATTAGGAATGTGATCCAATGTACAGGGTACCGACGATGGTTAGCAATATGTTCCATGAGGCAGCGATTTTGTTGAAGGAAGCCTAATAGTCAAATTTGGTTCATCAATTTGAGTTTATTTTTATTATCCTCTTAAGTTGTGTTTGATTCATATAATAAATTTGAAAGTGATTTAGAAATAATAATAAAAACAAATATGTAAAATATAGATAAAACATAATTATATTTTACTTATTATTATTATTATTTCAAAATTTTCCTCAAATCTATAAACCAAAGATAACCTTCAAAGTAGCAGTACGCGGTAACAGAATGGGAGATGTGTATTGGCAGCTATGGATGAGTGAGATGAATCTCTCTGTTAAGGTTTCGTTTGGAAAGTGGGTTAGTTTTTTGACTTTTTAGCTTTTTAACTATTTTAGTTTGGGTCTAAAAACTTTGTTTGGGTTAGACTTTCTGGTTTTTTTGACTTTTGTAAGAAAAAAAAAATGAAATAATTATGGTCTGAATGTGATATTTTGTCTTATTGACTTTTTAACCTATTTTGTTTTTTTGTGACTATTTTAATCCCCAACCTCATTTTAGCCCCATGCCAAGATGGATGGATTGTTTGAATTATTGTTAATTTAAAAATGTATGGTTTGATATGAAAAAATTAAAAAAATGGGATTTAAAAACGAGACATAGGTGTAAAACAAATATATTAATTAGATGGAGAAAATAACGGAATTTGAATATAAGATTTTACGTTAATAAGAAACACGTTTATCACTTGAATACATAATATTTATTTAATATTTTATTTTATTTTATTTATTTAAATTACACGCACGGTCATCAGTAGTAGTATATAGGCCTATTTTGAAAAGTAATTTAAAACTGATTTTTTAATCTATTTTTTTTAAAACATATAAAAAAATTAAAGAGATAATATTATTAAAAAAAATTCAAAAAAACCAAAAACTAAGTTTTAATCAACCTCTCAAAATAGCCCATAAAGTGAACATGAGAGTTGTGGAAGATGTGAACTATGTGACTATTTGTTAATGAACATGCAAACGTGCGGGAGTGAGTACTCTCAAAAGATGAAAGTGAGAGGAAAGGGCACAATCACTACGTACTGTTTTTTTTCTTTCTTCTTCGTTTTTTTCACAAATTATTTATTATATTACGTTGGACATCATATTGATTTAATGAGATTTCATTACTCATATTTGTCATTAATGTAGAGTTAACATATAAGATGATAAACAAAACATGATAATAAAATAAAATTATATAACATTATTGGAAAAGAAATAAACAAGACAATTAAGGAGAACAAATAGGGGGTTCGGTTGGTTTTGTTTTGAGAATTAATTTTGAAAGATAACTATGTGAAACGAGTTTGAAATTTTAAAAATTTGTTTGGTTGTATATTTTAAAAATAATTTTCAGAAATTTAAAATTCAAAATTTGTTTAGTTTTAAGTTTTTTGTTTTTCGTGTTTTGTTGTAGTTAGTAAACTTTTTGCGTATTTTTGTTTTTTTTTTTTACTTTTTAAATGCACCTTGTAACGTTCTCAAAATAATACATAAACCAATCATTCAATAGATCTGTAAACATGGTAAATAAGTTACATTTCCATTCATCAGAGTTAATATTACAAAAGGTATTTCATATAAATTCTAAATGTTTACAACAGAATAAGTGCCCTACGGGCTTACATCTTTCCAAGTTGTCACTTGGTCACAACAAAAGAGAGTCATATATCTATACAAAGAAAGCCCTTGGCTTGAATATACATTTAACACAACATGAAAACAACAAAACGGAGTCTTCAACTCCTAAACGTCCCAAGCTAAGACGTTGGAGGCGGCATGTCTCCTGTACCTGAAAAATGGTGTCCCAAGTAGGGTGAGCCAAGGCCCAGTAGAGATGTATTAAACAGAATATGAGAATTAACTAAAGCATTAGCATCTGATAAATGTTTAACATTTGTAAACTAACGTACATCCTTTCCATAACCAATCAATGTTTGCATCCATATTTCGATTAATTTTCATTTGTTTATCCAAATCAGTTCATTGACATAATTCATTGATATCTTAACATTTAAAAATGAGGCTACAACTCATATTGTCAACACTTCAATCATAAACATCATTCATACACTTCTATTCATTTGTCATTTTACGAAACTACGTCCGAGGAAACCGACATCCAAATATATATAAGATTTTGGGACTTTCACCCTGGACACTCCGGTCAACTTAATTATCAATGGAGTCCATCCTCTATCGCCTCCCAAATAACGGAGTACATCCCCTATCTCCTCTCAAACAAGATACATATACAATGTATTTAACACGTTGTCATATACAATGACCAATTAAATCACATATTCAATGTTTATATCCAACCGTCATATTCAATGACATAATCCAATTGATTAGTTTTAATTCACCTAATCATCATGCAGTTTCTACAACAATCATGGCTATCCTCCACCGATAGCCCAAGATAGATACATTTAAACAGATCAATAAATTTCTCAACAGATAATTTATCACATTTTCCATAGGTGGGTGATTCAATAATCCAACTACACCATTTAATCACAATTTCCTCAATTTCATAATATCCAAACAAATTTCATATACCCACATTGATTTCATAATTCAAACCAATAATTAATTCATTTCAAATTGGGCATTTTTCTCACTTTCTCTAATATTGCACCCAACAGCCAAATTTTCCCTCATTATACATAAATAACCTCATTTTCAAGACCTCACATACATATAGAACCCAAAAATAGAAAATCCTTCTTTTACTATTTCAAACTCAAAACCCTAACTTCACCCAAACCAACTATTTATACAAAATGTCCAACATTTTTATGTTAAAGTTGATAGAAATGAGTAGATTATCCCTACCTCAAATGAAGAAACTCAAAGGATAAGAAGACAGAAACCCAAGATGCTCCAAATCCAACTTTTTCGGATCAAAATGTAGCCCACGCGACACTCCACCCTTTTTACAAAGGAAGTAGGATAGAAGAACTCTAGATCAAGAGTATTTGTAGAGAGAAGGGGTATTTTAGAGAGAGAGGCAGTCGATCTAGGGTTTTGGGTGAAAAGAGATCAAAAAGTGAAGAAGAAGACCGCTGCTGCAATCTGATATATGCGAGGCTCACTCAAGTAAAGGAGTTGTCGCTCAAGCGACCAGACACAAAAAAGGACCTCGCTCGAGCACAAGAAGCCTCGCTCGAGTGCACAATTCAAAGCTTCAGGTCTGCAACGTAGAAGCACGCTCGAGCGCAAGAATTCTCACTTGAGCGAAGGAATACATAACACAGGGCTCGCTCGAGCGCAAGAATTCTCGCTTGAGCGAAGAATACTAACCTTCAGGTCTTACAGAGACGTAGACGCACGCTTGAGCGCAAGAATGTTCGCTTGAGCGAAGGGACAAATAACACAGGCCTCGCTCGAGCGCAAGAACGTTCGCTCGAACGGAAGCTGCGTCTGAAAAGAAACCTGAAGACCCTCAATACTCGCTCGAGCGCAAGAACCTTCGCTCGAGCGAATAAGCAAATACCCAAGGCTCACTCGAGCGCAAAAAGCCTTGCTCAAGCGAAGAAGCCAAAACCTGGGCAGCAACCATTTATTCCAACACACAACCAACCTGTTCCAAACTTACCCAACACATCCCACAACTCAAATACAAAGAATAAAGGATGGAAATAAGGTATACACAACAACATACAATCACGGAACCCGAGTCCGAAATACAATAAATGCTGGAGAAAAATCGAGATCGCTATACACCTTATTTAAATATACTTTTTATATACTTTTAGGGAACTTTTTAAATATTTTAATCAATATTTTTCAATTTTTAGATCCATGCCAGCCCTACAACCACTTTACTGCTACTTAATACAACTCCCATCATGGGAAAAAAAATAAATATCACCATGAAAGGTATCAAATATTTTAGTCTAAGCCCAACAATCACAAGGCCTCTTTTGGGAACCAGCTTATAAGTACGTTTACCTCTCTATTTTTTGCATATTTGATAAATAAGTTTTTTATTTTTTATTTTAAAAATGAGTGCAGCTAATAAATCTTGTAAAATTATATCAGCCTATATTTCTGTGTTGAATTATGTATTTATATGTGTCTTCACATAGGCCTCGTTTGAGAAAAAGTTATTTTAGCAATTTTTAAAAAATTTTGACTAAAATAGGAGGTTAAAAAAATTACTGGTATATTTGAAATGATTTTTTAACTTTTTACAAAAAAGATATACAAAAAGTAATAAGAAAAGAGAATCTTTGAATTTTTTGTATAATTTATTAACTTTTTAAATTTTAAATTAAAATTAAGAGTTGCCCAGCTAGACTTTAAGTATGTATTTTAGTCAAGAAGTAAAAATATTTTAGTTCATTAATCTCATTACTTTTTAGCTGTTTTTTGAACGCATACTTAAAACATTTTGCTTAAAAGCTGTTTGGTGCAGCTTATTTAGCTGCTAAAAAATAAATAGAATTAGAAGGGCCCAAGTGTTTGAAATATGTTCCGGCAATGGCTTGGGCCTACTGGGCTTGTCCACTCAAATGTTTGTAGGCTTTGGTAATGGCTTAGTGACCTTGGTTAAACCCAACCCAGTCCCGGCCTGTGACAAATTTCTATTTGCGAGACTCATTTACTTATAAATTTTAACTGATAAATTTATCATTATAAAATTTATTGACCAGACTGATAAATTTATTAGGATAAATTATACTCGGCCTTCATATTTAGCCACTTTCTCATTTTAACCCTTAAGGTTTACTTTTTTCCCACTTTAACACTTTGAAGTTTGAGTTTGTATTAGATGTGTGAGTTATACAAAATATAATATTTTTATGCCATGTGACTGTCAATATGTCATTTTCTCTCTAATTTTTAACAGAAGTTGGTTTTAAAAGTAAATTGAAAAAAATTTTAAAATATGAAGAGTCAAAATGGAAAAAATATAAACTTTTAAGGGTTAAAGTGAGAAAATGGCTAAACATAAAGAGAGAAAAATGTAATTTACCCAATTTATTACTTCAAATTTATTCATACTCATATTCACTTACTCATTTACATGAATCTACCATACGCTTTCTACATGCACAAAGAACAAATGATAATGATAAATTTATCACTGAAAAATAATTTTGAATTTAAATCTAATTTGCAACATATCTAGTTTAAAAAGAGAGATTGAGGGATTTGGAGAATTACCATTGTTTAGAGTCATTAAGTTCAATTTCACCATCTAAACGAGAGAGATGGAGAGATCTGGCGAATTATCATTATTTTAAACTCTCAAATTAAAATAAATTATAAGTAATTTGTTTAAGTTATAACAAACACCTTAATATAGGTCTTCTTACAAGATAGGCGATGTTAAAGAAAGGGTAATTTCACATCAGTGTACATTTGAAAAAATATTTTTAAATTAATGAGAAATTTTATAAACAACATAAAGTAAATCATAAACTTTTTTTTATAAATTTGTAGTTAATTTTTGCGGTTCCCACTACGCATAAATTTCCCTATAAAGAATTGATCACAAGAATAGACTACTTGAAATTTTAAAATGAAAGATCTAAGTTGGTCACGTGAGGGGTTCTAAATTTTTTATACAAGTTGGGTTCATGAAGGTGCATGTTTTATTTCTCCACGGTACAAAAAAATATTGAGTGTAGTAGTAATACCATCTTATTTAGTGTTACTGACTAATAAAAATTCACAAATACAATAAGTGGACAACTCGTCTCTAGGAGTGTAAAAATGGCCCGCGGCCCGGAGCCTGCCCATGGCTTGAGGTGCGCCCTACCCGTTTGGGCCCGAGCCCGAGCCCAACCCGAGATCTTGGGTCTAGGCCATCATTTTGAAACTCGGCCCAGCCCGTGGGCCTGACCCATCTAGCCCGACTCGTGGGCCTGGCCCATCAGCCCACTTAAGGCCCATTCAAGGCCCGCCCTGCCCGAGGCCTAGTGTTTTTTTTTAGTAAAAAATAATAAAATTTTGTTAGAAAAAATAAAAAAGACAAAAAAATTTGTTCAGACCGCCCCAAGCCTGAGGCCCGAGGCCTGCCCAAGGTCCAAATACCCCATGGACCTAGGCCAGTGCCTCGGCCTAATTTTTTGGCCCGTGGCCCTACTCGGCTCGATCTGAATTTTGGTGGGAGCTCGTATGGCCCGACATGAGCCGGCCTGGGTCAGGCCAAATTAATATCCCTGCTCGCCTCCTACTAACCCAACAAGTCTCAATCTCAAATCAAGAATGCTTATTGGATGATAATACTATCACATGGTATCACTGTTACATCAAATATTTACTCCCATAATACCTGTTGGGCTATATTTACTTATTTATTTTGAAGTTTTACTATTTAAATACATATATATATACACATATAATTCAGTTTGTTTCTAGCAGATATGAAATGTTGGTATGTGTAGCATTTTTCTTTTTATTTTTTGTAGTGATAATTATGGCTTCTAGAATTCTCCATGCTCTGTCAAAAAAAAAAAACACTGTTATTTGTTACCATTATTATATTTTCATTATTGATCAACAAAAAATGACTCTTATACACAAGTCGAATTTAAATACATTTTGTAATTGATTGAAATTTCAAAATCTAAGGCATGCTTTAGTTTCTCTAAACTGCAAGGGAGACAGTCAATTTATCATTTTTTAATAAGAATACTACCAACAACCAATATTACGCGTTCCTTAAAAATCAAACACTACAAGAAAGAAAAAAAAAAAAATTCTCAACAAAAGTTGCAAATATTTGTGGTGCTGATTTGGAGTTTATAACAACCAAAAAAAAAAACAAACTATGTTGCTCAATAAAAATTTGAAATATTTATGGTGCTCAAAAAAAAATCTCTACATCTCTATATTCGAGTTATCAATATCAATAAGTCAATGAGGGTATTAGAAGTAAAGTAGAGTGGAAATAACGGCTTTCATAATTTTTTGAAAGAATATCAAAAAAGTGGATAGTAAAAAAATAATTTTGTGTATATGTTAATAAAAAATTGAAAGATTTCATAATTAAATTCAGTCATATATTATATTTGTTAAATAAATATACTGACATCATTATAAATTAAAAGATTTTGTGTATAAATTAAAGAATTTCTTAAATAAATTCAATCACACGTTACCACAAATGTGAGTTTCAATAAAATCAAATAAAATTTAGATTCCATCAAAAAATATATATTTTAACAGATTATATATAAATAAATAATTAATTAATTAATTTAATAACAGGACAGGCTGGGTTTGGTTGAAAGTATATAAATTCCAAGCCTAGTCCATTAATATTTTCGGGATGAAAATGTTGGGCCAACCAAAGCCTATGGGCTAAAACAACATTCTTATAAGAATGTTGTGGGGTACAAATGATTTTGTGCAAGGTCGGGCGAGCTGGGTTGGTCAATAGGCCGATGTTCAACCCTACTTGCACCCTATCACAAAATCATTTGTACCCCACAAATTTTTGTAATTTTTTTTTTTTTTTTTTGATCTGTCCCACTATTTTGAAATTTCCTCTTGAATAATTGTTCTATGTAAGTATGATTGCATCATGACTTTGATACTATGTACGACAATGAATGTTTGACAATTAACAAATAATGATTAATAAAGAAATTTGAACACGTATTATTTTAAGAGTATCAAATAATTTTGAAATTTTCATTTAGTTATGGTAGAGAAATTAAAATAAGCTTTAATGGACCAATTATGTTATATAAACGGAATTTATACACAATGAACGCCAGTGGAATTTTTTTTAATTAATTATTAATATTCATTTAATCACTAATTTGATATTTCTCTATGAATTAATTCAGAAACGACAATTTATGATTGATTTACTTTTAGTGTGAAATTTATATTACTTACGGTGCTAATTAAAAAAATGACTTTAAATTATGGTATTTGTGTGCTCTTAAGAAATATCAAATTTTTATTATCTTTTATAAATTTTTTGATTATGATTGATATTAATGTAATATATGACTATAATAACATAAAATGATTATTTATTATAAAATTATTGTCGCTATCACTTAAGAAGAGGGGGGTAAATGAAAATGATGATATAATGAAAAGTATAAAAATATGTAGAGGGTGAATGAAAATTACATAAATTTTAAAGGGATCAACTAAATTTATTTAAAATTTACGTGTCAAAATATTAATTATATTGTAAATACTCAAGATTATATAGAAGAATAAGCAAAATTTCAAAATTTAGGGAGAGGTCATATTATTTACAATGACCTTGTTTGGTGCAGTTTATTCCAACTAAAAGCTGATAATCAAGCCTTAAAGTACTTTTCTCTTAACTTTTAGATAATCAATGGTTTTTGCCTAATAAGTTGTAAGTAACCAAACATTCTGGTTTAAACTCTCAAAGTAAAATAAATTATAAGTAGTTTATTTAAGTTATAACAAACACCTCAATATAGGTTTTCTTACAACTAGGTCATGTTATTTATTTCCCGTTTCACATCAGTGTACATTTGAAAAAATATTTTTAAATTAATGAGAAACTTCATAAGCATTAAAAAGTAATTCATAATTTTTTTCATAAATTTGTAACTAATTTTTGAGGTTCCCACTAACGTGTAAATTTCCCTATAAAGAATTGATCACAAGAATGGATTACTTGAAATTTTAAAATGTAAGATCTAAAAAATATTTTTAAATTAATGAGAAACTTTATAAACATTAAAGAGTAATTCATAATTTTTTTTCATAAATTTGTAATTAAATTTTAAGGTTCCCACTAACGTGTAATTTCCCTATAAAGAATTGATTACAAGAATGGACTATTTGGAAATTTAAAATGTAAGATCTAAGTTGGTCACATGAGGGCTTTTAAATTTTTTATACAAGTTGGGTTCATGAAGTATAGCGATCCCGGTTGTCCCTTTACTGTTCTGTTGTGTTCCGGACTCAGTTCCGTGAAGTTGGTAGTAGTATCTATCTTGTTGTCGTCCTTTAATTCCACTTGATCGAGTTTTAGGATGTTTTGAGGAAGGTTGTTACAGGTTGGTTAGGCCTTGGTTTCAATTCCTTGTTGTTAAGTTTTTTTGGCGGTCCGCTCGAGCGGGTCTTCTTGCGCTCGAGCGGAGATTGCACACTTCCAGTAGTTTCGAGTTCCTGCAAAACTTCTGCAGAGGTGATTTTTACGCTCGAGCGGGTTTGTTGACGCTCGAGCGGGTTTGTTGACGCTCGAGCGGGTTTGTTGACGCTCGAGCGGGTAGTACTTCCAGAGTATAAGTTTTGGGAGAGGGAAATCTACGCTCAAGCGGACTGGTTTTCGCGTTCGAGCGGATGTGCCTTATTCTTGTGTCTTGGCGCTCGAGCGTGTCCAGATTTTGTTCTTGGCGCTCGAGCGTCGTGTTCTCCGCTCGAGCGGGTCATACATATATGAGTTATCCGCTGGGTGATTTTAAATCGCTTTTTTACTTTTCTTTCTCTCTCCTACTTTTTCCAAAAGCCATTTTGAGAGCTCCTCTCTCTAAAATCTTGCCTTCTCTCTAGATTTTGATCTAGCTAGGGTGAGTTCCTTATCTTTGGCCTTTACAAAAAGGTTGTTGATCGTCGAGGGATACTTTTTAATCTGAAAATTTCGGGATTTGGAGCACGTTGGGTTTTGTCATCTTCTCTCTTGGGGCTCCGGATTTGAGGTAGGGATATCCTACTCCTCTCTATGGATTTTGTCTTTAAATTTTAGTATTTTGAGATGTTGGGGTTAATTTAGTAATTTTGTGAAAGTTTGGGGCTTTTGTGTAAATTGACAAAAGTTGGGGTTTTATTTATAATAAACCTAAATGCATGTTTAGCATAGAGAAATGGAATAAATGTTGAATCATTGATAAAAATGGGACCTTAAGGGTTGTAAATGTTAATTTTGGGAAATACCCTAATTACATTGTTTGATTAATTGGGTTAATTAATCGAGAGAAATGGGGTTATGATATAGGAATGTTGAGATTGGGAATGTATGGGGTTAAAGGGTGTAGTTGAATTATTTATTACTCACCGAAATGAAATGTTAATTGAATATCCATTTGTGCATTTATTTTCTGTTTAGAAATAACTGCTTTGGGCAATCGGTGGAGGATAGTCGTGATTGTTGTAGACAATGCATGATGATTAGGCAAACGAAAACTAATCAATGGAATGTGTCATGGAATTTGACTGATTGATAGAATACATTAACTGTATGTATTGAATGATGGTATATAAAACCAATGTGTTTGTATACGTTATGTGTAGAGGAGGAGATGGGGGATGTACTCCGCGGTTTAGGGGAAGATGAGGGATGTACCTCTAAACCGGATAGACTTGGGAGGAGATGGGGGATGAACTCCGTAGACATGGCTCATATGCTTGTCTAGAGAAATGAAAATAGAGCTCATATGCTTATCTTTGAGAAGTGTAGATACAGCTCATATGCGTGTCTAGAGAAGTGAAGATAGGGCTAATATGCTTATCTTTGTGAAATGTGGATGTAGCTTATATGCTTATCTGTGAATGTGGGATATAGTTGTTATACATATCTGTTGAGATGATGATAGAGCTAATATGTTTATCTGTTGAAAAAGGGAAAATGAAAAGTAACTTGGACTCACAAGTCGTATGACATAAAAATGTGAATTATGTGGATGTATCAGTGTTGACCATCTATCAATTGCTAATCTTTTAGTCATTGTTCATGGTTGGTTTAGTGTATTTCTACTGGGCTGTGGCTCACCCTATATGGGAATATCATTTTCAGGTGCAAGTAGCATGCCACCTCCAAGGACGTAGCTTGGGAGGCTAGAGGCAGGCGGACTTTTTTTGTCGTTTTATTTCTTTGATGTATTACATGTATATTCAAGTCAAGGGCTTAATGTGTAGATGAGTTAGCACTCTTTTGTTGTAACCAAGTGTTAACTTGGAAAGCTGTAAGCCCGTAGGGCATTTGCTTTTGTTGTTAACATGTAATACTTTTGTGATGAAACTCTAATTAATAGAAGAATGTGGATATTTTGTATGTCAATGAATGTCTTAATTGATGGTTAATGTTATTATTTTGAGGGCGTTACAACTTGGTATCAGAGCGTACCGGGTTCAAATACTTTGGGTACGTGGGAAGTGATTAGGATCACAATGGGTTTGTCTCGCTTGATAGAGACTTAGATGTAGTGTCATATGCTATGTGCTTAATTGATAACATGTTTATGTGACTATGTGGGTATGGGATTTAAATTTCTAGGATGTTGATTGGATCCTTGGGTTTCTGGGAGTCTTGTTGGAAAAGTACTTGATCAATGTTTTTTCTGACCGGAACTCTAGTAACGCCTCGGGACTATCGTTATCCAGAAATGAAATTCGTAAGTGCTTATGTGTTTATGTGCTTACGTGGAGTGAATTACAGTTGTCCATGCATTAGGACGCGAGTGTTATAGCTTCGGCACATTTGTGAATGTGCTAATAGTCTTGGTTACCTTTATTAGAATGTCAGGACGAGGAAGAGGTGCTAGGCGTGGTAGACCTGCGAGGCAGGAGGTACCTGTACCGGATGACGTTCCGGCAGTACAAGAGGGAGTTGGTCAGGCCAATGTGGCCGAGCCAGCGGGTCAGCAGGCTATGAGTGCCTTGACACGAGAGATAGCAGGAGCGTTAGGTATTCTCAGAGCAGGGAATCAAACAGCGGAGGCAGGGCCTTCTTTCTTGAAGAGGAAGTTTTTTCGGTCTAATCCGGATGAGTTTATCGAGGATCCGAAGGAGCCACTGAAGGCTGATGAGTGGCTAGAGCAAATGAGTAAGACGTTCGAGATGCTTGGCATCGAGGACGGAGCACTGAAAGTGACCTTGGCATCCTTCCAGCTGAAGAGAGATGCGGGTCAATGGTGGAAGTACGAGAAGGCTCGTGTTGGTGGTACATGGAAGGCATTTGTAAATGCTTTCCAGGAGAGGTTTTTATCTGCAGTGGCTAGAGAGAAGTTAAGGGATCAGTTCAGCCGGCATAATCAGCAGGGCATGTCCGTGGCGGAGTTGAGGCCACTTTCACTAGTTTGTCCAGGTTTGCACCTGAGTTAGTGGCGTCTGAAGAACGTCGTTGCTATGAGTTTGAGCGGAAGTTGAGGCGGGGCCTCAAGTTGAGGGTTGGTGGGTCTTATATCCGAGAGTATAGACACCTAGTGGATGCTGTAGCTCATATGGAGCTCTTGATGCAGGAGGAGGATGAGGGGCAGAGAGGCTCCAAGAGGAGCCAAGATGGCCAGGGTGATGGCAAGAGGCAGAGGGGTTCTAACCCTCAGCAGTCGCAGGGTGGTGTTGCTAGATCGACCTTTCCAGTGCCGAGTGCAGGCTCCGGGAGAGGTAGCCAGGGGGATTTCACCTGTTACAAGTGTGGCCAGCTAGGTCACAAGGTTTCAGTTTGCCCGCAGAAGGGTGGGGGTCAGAGAGCTGCTTCTTCTTCAGCTAGACCGCAGGGTCAGAGTCTGGGCAGGGGGCAGCCCTTGTCTTGTTATCAGTGTGGTCAGCCCGGGCACTTGAAGAGGTTTTGCCCGCAGTTGAGTGCCACTTCGGGAGCGTCTGGTTCTAGGCAGACGCAGGGGTTTCAGCCAGCTCAGTCTGTGCAGGCCTCGAGGGCCAATCCGGGAGCTTCGTCATCCCAGTCTGTGCAGCAGTCTTTTGCTCCGAGGGGTGAGCAGGTAGATCAGGGGCCTACAGGGCGCGTGTATGCTGTTACCGCGCAGGATCTAGTACCGGCTCCATCAGTAGTGAGAGGTACTTTTCTGTTTTGCAACTCGGTTGCTAGTGTGTTGATAGACACGGGAGCATCTCATTCTTTTGTATCTGCTGCATTTGCATCTGTTTTGGAATTGGAGTTAGCACAGTTAGCATCTCCTATTTGTGTAATGTCACCTCTTGGGGGTGAACTGATCTTGAAACAAGGTGTTAGAGGTTGTGATATAGAGGTCGCCGACCATAGACTTCCTTTTCCTTTTGTTGTCATGCCCATGAAGGGTTTTGATGTTATTTTGGGTATGGACTGGCTATCGTCATACCGGGCTGTTATTGATTGCTACTGCCAGAGGGTCACAGTTTGTACCTTGAGCGGGGAGTGTTTCCATTTCTTGGGAGACCGGGTTGGTAGTGTTTTGCCACCGGGGTATGATCCACGAGGACGGGGAGAGCTTAGTGGTCTACTTGCTAGCTTTGAGAGTGGTGAGTGTGATGAGACCCAGGTTGTGTTGCCGAGGGTAGTTTGTGAGTACTCGGACGTCTTTCCCGAGGATCTCGTTAGTTTGCCACCTCATTGGGAGATCGAGTTCTCCATTGATTTAGTGCCCGGCACAGCGCCGATTTCTATGGCACCTTATCATTTTGCTCCAGCTGAGTTGGTTGAGTTGAAAGTTCAACTTCAGGAGTTGTTAGATAAGGGTTTTGTTCGCCCTAGTGTTTCGCCGTGGGGAGCACCGGCCCTCTTTGCTAAAAAGAAAGATGGTGCCTTGAGGTTGTGTATTGACTACCGGAAGTTGAATCGGGCTACGGTTAAGAATAAATACCCTATGCCCCGTATAGATGATTTGTTTGACCAGTTGAAGAGTTCCCGTTGTTTCTCTAAGATAGACTTGAGATCGGGTTACCACCAGTTGAGGGTCAGGGAAGAGGATATTCCGAAGACGGCATTCCGTACGCGATATGGCCATTATGAGTTTCTGGTGATGCCATTTGGGCTTACCAATGCACCGGCAGTCTTTATGGACTTGATGAACCGGATCTTCCGGGAATTCTTGGATCGATTTGTGGTCGTTTTCATGGACGACATCCTTATCTATTCGCCGTCAGAGGAGGAGCACGAGGAACACTTGAGAGTGGTGCTTGAGTTACTTAGAGCCCATAGGCTGTATGCCAAGTTTGGGAAATGTAAGTTCTGGCTAGGAGAGGTGAAATTCTTAGGTCACGTGGTATCCGGGGAAGGAGTGTCTGTTGATACATCCAAGGTTGAGGCAGTGCAAGATTGGGCACAGCCTAAGAGTGTGTTTGAGATCCGCAGTTTTCTGGGATTAGCTGGGTATTACCGTCGGTTTGTGAAGGATTTCTCCAGGCTAGCTTCGCAGTTGACTAGGTTGACGCGAAAAGGGGTCAAGTTTGCGTGGAGTGAGACTTGCGAAAAGTCGTTCCGAGAGTTGAAGGTTAGATTGACCACCGCTCCGGTTTTGATTATTCCAGAGAGAGGGTTGGGTTATGCGGTTTATTGTGATGCCTCGCGAGAGGGTTTGGGTTGTGTGTTGATGCAAGAAGGGAAAGTGGTAGCTTATGGCTCACGTCAGTTGAAAATTCACGAGAAGAATTACCCTACACACGATCTAGAGTTAGCGGCTGTGATCTTTGCCTTGAAAATCTAGAGGCATTACCTTTATGGTGAGAGGTTCGAGGTGTTCTCGGACCACAAGAGTTTGAAGTATCTGTTTACACAGAGGGACTTGAATTTAAGGCAGATGAGGTGGATGGAGTTCATTGAGGACTACGACTTTGAGTTGCACTATCACCCGGGAAAGGCCAATGTTGTGGCCGATGCCCTTAGTAGGAAATCCATTAGCGATGTAGCTTGTATTGCCATTCGAGAATGGGAGATGTTGAGAGCACTTGGCGAGTTTGATTTGCTACTGGGCGAATCTGTTGAGGCTGCGGCCTTGTTTTCCGTTGTCGCGCAGCCTACACTTATGACTAGAGTGTTAGAGGCACAGAGAGGTGACCTTGAGGTAGAATATTTCCGAGAGAGGATCTCCAGTGGGAAAGTTGAGAAGGGTTTGACGGTGTATCCCGACCTGAGTGTGAGATACCAAGACCGTTTGTTCGTGCCGGAGTCTTGCCGAGAGGAGGTACTCCGAGAGTTTCATCATTCGCACCTTGCGGTGCATCCGGGAGGTACTAAGATGTATCGGGATTTGGGTCACCAGTTTTGGTGGCGGGGTATGAAGAGAGATGTGGCTGTTTTCGTATCGAAGTGCCTTACTTGCCAGCAAGTGAAGGCCGAGCATCAGAGGCCAGCTGGTTTGTTGCAACCCTTGCCTATTGCCGAGTGGAAGTGGGAGCATATCACCATGGACTTCGTTGTAGGTCTTCCGAGGACTCAGCGGGGAAATGATGCCATTTGGGTGGTTGTAGACCGGTTGACTAAGTCGGCGCACTTCGTTCCTATGCGCGTGAGAGATTCGGTAGATCATCTTGCCGACTTGTATGTTCGGGACATAGTGAGGTTGCACGGGGTCCCAGTGACGATCGTCTCAGATAGAGATCCTTGTTTTACTCCTAGGTTGTGGCAGAGTTTGCAGAGTGCCTTGGGCACTAAGTTGACCTTTAGTACGGCTTATCATCCTCAGACTGACGGGCAGTCCGAGCGTACTATTCAGATCCTCGAGGATATGCTTCGGGGTTGTGCCCTAGACTTCAGTGGGACGTGGGAGAGGCACTTGCCATTGGTAGAGTTTGCCTACAACAACAGTTTTCAGTCTAGCATCAGTATGGCACCGTTTGAGGCCTTGTATGGCCGACCGTGTAGGTCTCCAGTTTGTTGGGCCGAGGTGGGTGATGCACCTTTGTTGGGTCCAGAGTTGGTTAGGGAGACGACGGAGAAAGTTGAGCTTATCCGTAGGAGGCTTGTTACAGCCCAGAGTCGCCAAAAGAGTTATGCCGACCGTAGGAGGAGGCCTTTGGCGTTTGGGGTAGGTGATCATGTCTTTCTGAAGATATCACCTAGGCGAGGTTTGATGAGGTTTGGGAAGAGTGGGAAGTTATCCCCTCGGTTTATTGGTCCTTTCGAGATCCTTGAGAGGATTGGTGAAGTTCCTTATCGGTTAGCTTTACCGCCGCAGCTGTCCGGAGTTCATGACGTGTTTCATGTGAGTATGCTTCGGAAGTATGAGCCAGGTCCATCACATGTGTTGGATTGGACCGATTTAGAGGTAGATGAGGATGCCTCGTATGAGGAGAGACCGATTCGGGTCATAGATAGGCGGGATCAAGTCCTGCGTGGTAAGACCATTCCTTTGGTGAAAGTCTTGTGGAAACATCACGGGGTGGAGGAAGCCACTTGGGAACGTGAGTTGGAGGTCCGTGAAAAATATCCGGACTTGTTTGTTGTTGTATAATCTTGTATGTAATCTCGTATTTAGATTTTGAACTATTGTTGAACTTAAGAGCTTTTATATATGTCTTAAGTTGTGAAACATTGAAAATGTTTTGATTTATTTGAAGTATGTTTTGGAACTTGCCTCATATGGAAGTTGAATCTAACATTATATATGTTGAATATATTGTTGAAATTGGAAAGGAAATGCGTAATGATGATGCATGTTGAAAGTACATATGTTGTTTACATATTGTGAAATGCCTCTTGATAAGAGATGGGATGACCGGTAATGGGTCAAGTTTTTGAATGTTAAAATGTAACATTGTTAAAAATGGAGGAAAACCTGTTTTTGAAACTTATGCTTAATTTCGGGGACGAAATTCTTTAAGGGGGGGAGGTTATAGCGATCCCGGTTGTCCCTTTACTGTTCTGTTGTGTTCCGGACTCGGTTCCGTGAAGTTGGTAGTGGTATCTATCTTGTTGTCGTCCTTTAATTCCACTTGATCGAGTTTTAGGATGTTTTGAGGAAGGTTGTTACAGGTTGGTTGGGCCTTGGTTTCAATTCCTTGTTGTTAAGTTTTTTTGGCGGTCCGCTCAAGCGGGTCTTCTTGCGCTCGAGCGGAGATTGCACACTTCCAGTAGTTTCGGGTTCCTGCAAAACTTCTGCAGAGGTGATTTTTACGCTCGAGCGGGTTTGTTGACGCTCGAGCGGTGGCGCTCGAGCGGATCGGTTGGCGCTCGAGCGGGTAGTACTTCCAGAGTATAAGTTCTGGGAGGGGGAAATCTACGCTCGAGCGGACTGGTTTTCGCGCTCGAGCGGATGTGCCTTATTCTTGTGTCTTGGCGCTCGAGCGGGCCTTATTGCGCTCGAGCGTGTCCAGATTTTGTTCTTGGCGCTCGAGCGTCGTGTTCTCCGCTCGAGCGGGTCATACGTATATGAGTTATCCGCTAGGTGATTTTAAATCACTTTTTTACTTTTCTTTCTCTCTCCTACTTTTTCTAAAAGCCATTTTGAGAGCTCCTCTCTCTAAAATCTTGCCTTCTCTCTAGATTTTGATCTAGCTAGGGTGAGTTCCTTATCTTTGGCCTTTACAAAAAGGTTGTTGATCGTCGAGGGATACTTTTTAATCTGAAAATTTCGGGATTTGGAGCATGTTGGGTTTTGTCATCTTCCCTCTTGGGGCTCCGGATTTGAGGTAGGGATATCCTACTCCTCTCTATGGATTTTGTCTTTAAATTTTAGTATTTTGAGATGTTGGGGTTAATTTAGTAATTTTGTGAAAGTTTGGGGCTTTTGTGTAAATTGACAAAAGTTGGGGTTTTATTTATAATAAACCTAGATGCATGTTTAGCATAGAGAAATGGAATAAATGTTGAATCATTGATAAAAATGGGACCTTAAGGGTTGTAAATGTTAATTTTGGGAAATGCCCTAATTACATTGTTTGATTAATTGGGTTAATTAATCAAGAGAAATGGGGTTATGATATAGGAATGTTGAGATTGGGAATGTATGGGGTTAAAGGGTGTAGTTGAATTATTTATTACTCACCGAAATGAAATGTTGATTGAATATCCATTTGTGCATTTATTTTCTGTTTAGAAATAACTGCTTTGGGCTATCGGTGGAGGATAGTCGTGATTGTTGTAGACAATGCATGATGATTAGGTAAACGAAAACTAATCAATGGAATGTGTCATGGAATTTGACTGATTGATAGAATACATTAACTGTATGTATTGAATGATGGTATATAAAACCAATGTGTTTGTATACGTTATGTGTAGAGGAGGAGATGAGAGATGTACCTCTAAACCGGATAGACTTGGAAGGAGATGGGGGATGAACTCCGTAGACATGGCTCATATGCTTGTCTAGAGAATTGAAAATAGAGCTCATATGCTTATCTTTGAGAAGTGTAGATACAGCTCATATGCGTGTCTAGAGAAGTGAAGATAGGGCTAATATGCTTATCTTTGTGAAATGTGGATGTAGCTTATATGCTTATCTGTGAATGTGGGATATAGTTGTTATACATATCTGTTGAGATGATGATAGAGCTAATATGTTTATCTGTTGAAAAAGGGAAAATGAAAAGTAACTTGGACTCACAAGTCGTATGACATAAAAATGTGAATTATGTGGATGTATCAGTGTTGACCATCTATCAATTGCTAATCTTTTAGTCATTGTTCATGGTTGGTTTAGTGTATTTCTACTGGGCTGTGGCTCACCCTATATGGGAATATCATTTTCAGGTGCAAGTAGCATGCCACCTCCAAGGACGTAGCTTGGGAGGCTAGAGGCATGCGGACTTTTTTTGTCGTTTTTATTTCTTTGATGTATTACATGTATATTCAAGCCAAGGGCTTAATGTGTAGATGAGTTAGCACTCTTTTGTTGTAACCAAGTGTTAACTTGGAAAGCTGTAAGCCCGTAGGGCATTTGCTTTTGTTGTTAACATGTAATACTTTTGTGATGAAACTCTGATTAATAGAAGAATGTGGATATTTTGTATGTCAATGAATGTCTTAATTGATGGTTTAATGTTATTATTTTGAGGGCGTTACATGAAGCATGTTTTTATTTCTCCACTATACAAAAAAATATTGAGTGTAATAATGATTTCATCTTACATGGTATTATTGGCTAATAAAAAGTCACGATTACAATAGGTGAACAGCTCTTGTCAAATGCTCACTGGATGGTGAATCGTCCCATAATATCACTATTACATCAAATATTTACTCTCTTTGTACCTATTGAGCTTTATTTATTTATTTATTTATTTATTTTGAGGTTTTACTACCAAATATGAAATGTCGGTATGTGTAACATTTTCCTTTTTACTTTTTGTAGGTGATAATGATAGCTTTTGGAATTCCTCATGCTCCCTCCAAAAAGAAAATAAAAAAATCCACATTGTTATTTGTTACTATTATTATTATTTACATTATTGATCAAAACAAAATGACTCTTATACACAAGTTAAAGTTAAATAGATTTTGAAATTAATTGAAATTTTAAAGTCTAAGACATACTATAGTTTCTCCAAATTGCATGGGAGACGGTACAATTTATCCTTTTTTAATTCGAATACTACCAACAACCGATATTAAGCATCCATTAAAAATCAAACAATACAAGAAGAAAAATTCTCAATAAAAATTGCAAATATTTATGGTGCTGATTTGGAGTTTACTCTAACAACCAAATGATAAGGACAGAAAAAAACTAAGTTGCTGAATAAAAATTTCAAATATTTATGGTGCTCAAAAAACTAACAACTAAATGATAAGGACAAAAAAAAACTATGGTGCTCAATAAAAATTTCAAATATTTATGGTGCTCTAAAAACTAACAACCAAATGATAAGGAGAGAAAAAAAACTATGTTGCTCAATAAAAATTTCAAATATTTAGGGTGCTTAAAAAAAATATCTATAAATCTCTATATTCGAGTTATTAATATCAATGAGTCAAATGAGTGTATTGAAAGCAAAGTGGAGTGTGAATAGCAGTTCTCATAATTTGTTTGAAAGAATATCAAAAAAGTGAAGAGTAAAAACATAATTTTGTGTATATGTTAATAACAAATTGAAAGATTCCATAATTAAATTCAATCAAATATTATATTTATTAAATAAATATATTAACATTATTATAAATTGAAAGATTTTGTGTATAAATTGAAGAATTTCTTAAATAAATTCAATCACACATCACCGCAAATATAAGTTTCAATAAAAATCAGATAAAATTTAGATCCTAACAAAAAATATATGAGTCGATGAATGATAAATATGATTTGGAATATAAAACTAAATACAAATATGAGTCGATAAAATGATTGACGATGTATAATCAATTTGATTTTTTACAAGTATGTTCCACTCAATATACCCTAAAATGTGAACGATTCAGATAATTGAAACAAACCCCAAAATAGGCTCCCATGACTACACAATAGTGAATATTGTGTTTTTGCAAAGCAGCCACCCCAAATCGGGATAAAACTCACATTTCATTGTTATCCTATCTTCAAAAGAAAAGTTACGTCTTTTTTTGTTTCAGAATAGTAATTTTCAACACAATGTTGGCTAAAATTATGCACCTCCACAAGAGATGCTACCTTCTTTTTACCCAGAGCTTAGCTAGGACAATATTAGCCGTTTATTGGCCAGGACTCAAACCTCATGAAGAAAAATTCTTGTATTTGTTGTATTGGATAAGCCTCTCAGACCAAGTGGACCGCTTAACCCTTTGCTAGAATTGAGAAATGAGCTGTATTTATGATTTATCTAAAAACTAGTTTTTGTAATTTATCAAAAAATTTATAGACTTTTCTTTATTTATTAAAAGAATTATGTACTATCCACACTTAAAATAGTAATTTTATAAAATTTTAAATTACTAAAAAATATAAATTAATTTTTTTTTAATATTGCATTTATTTTGAAAATGAGATAAAAATATGCTATAACCAGCACATAGTTTTATCCTAATTACAATCTTATTGATCAAAACAAAATGACTCTTATACACAAGTCGAAGTTAAATACATTTTGAAATTAATTGAAATGTTAAAGTTTAAGGCGTACTATAGTTTCTCCAAATTGCATGGGAAACAGTACAATTTATCCTTTTTTAATACGAATACTACCAACAACCAATATTAGGCATCCATTAAAAATCAAAAAATACAAGAAGAAAAATTCTCAATAAAAATTGCAAATATTTATGGTGCTGATTTGGAGTTTACTCTAACAACCAAATGACAAGGACAGAAAAAAAAAAAAAAACTATGTTGCTCAATAAAAATTTCAAATATTTATGGTGCTCAAAAAACTAACAATTAAATGATAAGGACAGGAAAAAGAAAAAAAAAAAAAAAAAAAAAAAAAAAACTATGTTGCTCAATAAAAATTTCAAATATTTATGGCGCTCTAAAAACTAACAACCAAATGATAAGGACAGAAAAAAACTATGTTGCTCAATAAAAATTTCAAATATTTATGGTAATCAAAAAAAATATCTATAAAATCTCTATATTTGAGTTATTAATATTAATGAGTTAAATGAGTGTATTGAGAGCAAAATGAAGTGAGAACAGCGATTCTCATAATTTTTTTGAAACAATATCAAAAAAGTGAAGAGTAAAAAATTAATTTTGTGTATATGTTAATAAAAAATCGAAAGATTCCATAATTAAATTCAATCAAATATTATATTTATTAAATAAATATATTAACATCATTATAAATTGAAAGATTTTGTGTATAAATTGAAGAATATCTTCAATAAATCCAATCACACATCACCACAAATGTGAGTTTCATTAAAAATCAGATAAAATTTAGATCCTAACAAAAAATATGAGCCGATGAATGACAAATATAATTTAGAATATAAAACTAAATACAAATATGAGTCGATAAAATGATTGATGATGTCTAATCAATTTAATTTTTTATAAATATGTTCTACTCGATATACCCTAAAAAGTGAAAGATTTAGATAATTGAAACAAACCCCAAAATAGGCTCCAATGACTACACAATAGTGAATATTGTGTTTTTGCAAAGCAACCACCCTAAATCGGGATAAAACTCACATTTCATTGTTATCCTATCTCCAAAAGAAAAGTTGCGTCTCTTTTTTGTTTGAGAATAGTAATTTTCGACACAATATTGGCTAAAATTATGCACCTTCACAAGAGATGCTACCTTCTTTTTACCGAGCTTAGCTAGAACAATATTAGCCATTTATTGGCTAGGACTCAAACCTCGTGAAGAAAAATTCTTGTGCTTGTTGTATTGGATAAGCCTCTCTGTCCAAGTGGACCGCTTAACCCTTCGCTAGAGTTGAGAAATGAGTTGTATTTATGATTTATCTAAAAACTGTTTTTGTAATTTATCTAAAAATTTATGGACTTTTCTTTATTTATTAAAAGAATTATGTACTATTCACACTTAAAATAGTAATTTTATAAAATTTTAAATTACTAAAAAATATAAATTAATTTTTTTTAATATTACATTTATTTTGAAAATGAGATAAAAATATGCAATAAACAGCACATATTTTTATCCTAATTACAATGAAACAAAAACTAGATAAAGTCATCCCAACAATCTTTCTTTTGTCTTTTTTGGATCCCAATAGTAGTGACCAATGCAAGTTCAGATTGAATACATATTTGCTACAGTTAAAAGATGTCAACTTCAGGGTGAATTGAGATTTTGGGCTATCTTGCCTATCTTTATTTTATATTTTACAATATTTTTTCCTTGACTGCTGCTAAAACAGAGAGATTAAATTTGAAAGAAAATAAATTCATTAATAAAAATTCTTTCATATAAAATTTTAGATAAATTACAATAAACTCTCTTAAACTACGATATATTTATATTATATCCCATAAATTTTAAAACTCAACAATTAAGCTTTTTAAAGTATTATCTTATTATAGTTAACTCCTTTTGTTAGGATTTTATTAGAAATTTCCCGAAAATCATATCATGTGTAAAGTACATGACACAATTATTGAATTTTTAGAACAATAATGCTCATTATTGATTGTTTTAAGATAATAATACTCTTAATTAGTAATTTTATTTACATTTTGTCTCTCTTATCTTAGTTGCAAAGTGCAAATAGGATTACCAGATAAAGACATTATTACCTTAAAAATTTAATAAACGTGTCATGTTCTTTACACATGATCTAATTTTATTCCTAACATAATCATAACAAAAAGTGTTAAATGTAATAAGATAATACTTTGAGAGGTTAATTGTTAATTTTTGAAGTTAAGAGAAGCAAAGTGTAGGGACTGAACTGTTTCCAGTCCACTATTTGACTCAACTGTCTAGTTCGGTCCATTGGGCCCACTTTTGGTCCCCATTTCTCGATGATTTAAACCATTCACATTTTAGAGTTCGTCGAATACATCATCTCTAAAAAAAATCAAGTCGATCGGATAATGAAAATTATGCGTTCGGATCAATTAATTGTTTATTTTCTCACCGTCCATTTTTTTCATATGAAATTGATCCGAACATGTGGTTTTCTGTTATCCGATTGACTTATTTTTTTGCATAAATGATGTACTTGACGAACTCTAAAATGTGAATAGTTTGAATTATCGAAATAGGACTCACTTGGACCTAATAATACCTCTCGAGTTCAATTTGGGACTAGAGAGAAGCCATGCCCCAAAATGTAAATGAGTCATAGTTTAAAAGGATTTTCTGTAATTTAACCGTAAAATTATTTAAAAAATTGTTGAAAAATTCAAACTAACAATTGCTTAAGGTATTAGGTTCAGTAAATATTTTTTGTTAGTGAATGTTTTGGGAAATAATTTGGTGAAAAATCTTTTTGTTGTTTTTAAGGATATTTTGTTTCCAATTTTATCCTTTTAATTTTTATTGACATCTGTTGAATTTTTTTTTCTATCTGTTGAATTTTTTTTTTCTATATGTTTAAATTTTTAATAACAACTATCTGTTGAATTTTTTGTTTGTCTGCTGAAATTTTTTATTCTATCTATTTTCTTTTTTCCTTTTGATATTCACCTAAGAAAGTAAATTATTTGTGAATAATAAATTTTTTTTAAAAAAATCCGAGAGAGTAGACAAGAGAACTATCGAGACAAGTGCTGATCTGCAACTTCAGATACTATGGTTGAAAGTGCTGGTAGTGCCATTAATGTCTTCAAAGATTCCTTTGGGATGCTAATAAAGACCATACTGGAAACGATGGATAGATGTTTGTGAATATCATCTCTACTGCAAACTCTCACGAGACTTTACTTGTCTTGTAACTTACAAGTTTAAACGGTGAGTACAGATCCCTTGCCAGGCTTGCTGCAGTGCCCCAAAAAGACGACATTTTGGGACAAAATTTCAAAAAAAAAAAAAAACCAAATAAAGAGGGAAAGAAGAAAAAAGGCACAAGCAGTCCACACACTGCAACCACACCCTTCAGCCTCTCTTCACCCACAAGCGCCACTCTTAAAGTGTTGTGATTTCTAGGCTTAATCTCAACGTCTTATACTTTCCATAAACAAAAGAAATGATTAACCATTTTAAATTATATAGAATCGTCCCTTTCTTGTTTGATGATCTCACCTATTGAAACTGTCATAACCCGAACCCGCCCCTATAGATTAAGATCATAACTGGTTAGTGATAATGAGATTACTTATGGTCTCAAACAAGATTAAACATATCTTAATTATAAATAACGGGCCAAAGCGGAAGCAGATTTAAAAAATTTTGTCTAATGAATTGTGCTTACATGGCATATCAAAAATATTCTCCATATACTTGATAATAACTCACACCCCGTATTAATAGTTAATTCAAAAAAATGTCCAAAATTTTTAAAGTCTAAACCGTCAAACTGATAGCATCCATCTACCAACTCGCATGGCCCGCTTAATCTACATCAGGTGGACAATTGACACGACCCGACCTACAATCACCCTAATATATTCTCTCACTGGGTCCAGCTGCCTTGCTGTCAGCCTTTTCTTGGCCCAAGTGTTTGAAATATGTTTTGGCAATGGCTTGGGCCTACAAGGGCTTGTCCACTCAAATGTTTTTAAGCTTGAGTAACGGCTTAGTAAGCTTGGTTAAATATAACCCAATCCTGGCTTGTGACACTTTTTTTTTGCTGAGATAATATTGTTTTAATAGGAAATGATACTTTCATACTTTGCTTACTTGCCTTTCACATCACACTCCTCTTGTGGTTACAAAATATTATTGGACGGGGCACATAACCATGTAGTATTTCAAACTCATGTGATAATTTAGGTCTATTGTATGGGGCAATGTTGCAAAAATTGCAAAAGAAATTGTATGAGAGGTTAAAAGGAGGATGTGAATATTATTTTACTTGTTTATTCACACACAAACATGTATATATATATATATATATATATATTGTGTATAGCATTAATTTTATACATAAATTGTCATATGGTCATCACGTGAACCTCAATTTTTTCTTGTAATGTCTAGTTTGGGCCCATGTATTCGCAATCAATTTTATTATGAGTTGTTTGTCTTATAAATTCTTGTCTATATATCATGATCAATAAAAAAAATCAAAATGATAGAATAATTGGAGTATTAGAGTATTGGTGTGGTGTTGTCCAAAGACTTTCATATGCCTTTATTAGGGTGTAGGTGTAGAGAGAGAGTATAGATGGAGAGTTTAGGGTTTGGGTGCATACCTTGATCTTTTTATAGAGGGTATTTGTCTTGGGCCATTGATGATGGTGGGCCTCAGTCTTGTTGGGCCTTGGGCCATATGGGTTGAGTAAAAAAGATGAAAAACAAACCAATCAACTCAATAGGAGATGATGAATTAGGAATGGCAACGGGGCGGGGCCGGGGATCACCCTCCTCGTCCCCAATCCCCGATGGTGGAAACTCCCCCCGTCCCGGTCCCGACCCCGACGGGGAGCTCATCACTACCCCCGCTCCCGCCCCTTAACGAGGATCGGGTTTCCCCGATCCCAAAAAATCCCCGACCAAAAGAAAAAAAAAAATCAGTTCCAAATTTCTTCAACAACAACAACAATCAGATCTAACATCATCAACAACAACAATCTGATGAGCTAAAAAAAAAAAAATCAGATCTAACACATATATATATAACAGATCTAACATATATATATATAACAGATCAAAAAAATAGATCTGTGTATCTGGATGAAGGAGTGGCGATGGACGACGTCGCGACAATGGCTGTGGTGTGGCTGTGACTGCGTCGCGATGGGCTGTGGCTGTGATTGATGATCGACGTCGCGGATACCGATGATTGACGTTGCGAACAGGCCGAGAGTGAGAGAGAGAGTAGAGGCAAGAGAGTGAGAAAGTAAAGGGAGGCGACGAGAGGCGGAGAGCGGATCTGTAAGACAGCGTAAGAGAGAGAGTTACGGATCTGTAAACAATAAACATATATATATATATATATAATATAATAAACAAACATATAAATATATATATAATAATAAACAAACATATAAACATATATATATATATATATATATATATAATATAATATTCAAAGACACAGTCTGTAACCAAACCAAACATATATATATAATATATAAATTGGGGATGACCGGAGCAGGGCCGGGGCCGGGCCGGGATCGGGGATGAAATATGTATCACCATCCCCGGCCCGAATGTCACCGGGGATTTAATTTTGAATACCATCCCCATCCCCACGGGGGTACTTTTCGGAAAAAAACCATTCTTATCGGGGACGGGGGGTCGGGTCCCCGTCAGGCCGGGTTCAAATTGCCATCCCTATGATGAATCGCTTTGGGGTTCAAATGAATGCACAATTGAGGCACGTTATCGTTGTCCATGTTGGGTTCGTGTGCATGCTTTTTATTCGTCCACTAGCTATACATTGGGCTTTATTTATTTATTGGAATGTTATTATTATTTTTAAATTTTAAAATCGTCTAGGTTAAAAATTGATTTGAAAAGTATAAAAGTTTAGTTTAATAGATTCTTTTAGGCAAAGTTATTTTGACTTGATTGATTTTATACAAATTAATCCTTTTGGGATATGATTTTTTTTTTTTTTTGGTTTTCAACATAGTTGATAGAGTTTAAGTTTCTTAATAACTACCCTAACTATAAATTTTTAGAACAGTCACTGGACAAATTTTGTTTTTAACCGATCCAACTATATTGTAGTTCTTATTTAGATTACTCGTTGAATGATTATACTGTCAAGCATGGGCCATTCAACTTTACTTGGCCCAGTATTTGGTGCAAATTTTTGCAATAACTTGGGCCTACATGGCCTTGTCCATTCTAATATTTTATTTTTTAGGCCTGATTAATGTCTTAGCAAGCTTGGTTAAACTCGATCAAGTAGCCCGATCAGTGACACCTATTTTCTTGAGATTATACAATATGTTTTTAAATGAAAAATAATAATCACACTTTTTTTTTAGCCTCTCATATTAGGGATGTTTGTTTCAGCTTTTCAAAGCTAACTTATAGCTTTTAGCTTTAAAAAAGTTATTTTAGACTGTTTGCTTAAACTTATTTCAAACAGTTTATGATTCTAACAGCTTATTTTAATTCAAAAAAGTTGATTCTGAGAAGCTGCTCATCCCTTGCTTCTGATTATCAGCTTTTGCTGTGGACATGTTAATTTATGATTATACTCTTAGATTTTTTTATTTTTTATTTTTTTAAAAATAGAAAAAGACCCAAATGGACTATAGATTATTATTTTTTTTTATGAGAAATGTAGACAAGTATTAAATAACAAAAAATAAAAATTAATTGAAAAAGCTATTTCACAGTTTATTTAACAAACACTACTCAGCTACTTAAATCTATAATCCAACAGCTACACCAAACAGATTAACAACTTCTGATTAAAGTTATAATTTATAATCTGTTAAGTTATAATCTATAAGTTGTTTTAATAGCTACACCAAACGGGACCATTATACTCCCTTTATGAGGGGGTAATATAAACAAAACTGAAAAGAAAAATGAGAGTTAGAAGTGAAAAGGAGGGTGTGAATATTATTTTTCTTTGATATATATATATATATATATATATATGTGCGTATGTATAGCATTAATTTAATATAAAGATTGTCATACAGTCCTTCATGTAAATCTCAAAAATTTTCTCCTAATTTAATGTATATTCAATTTGGGCATTATGCTCACAATCGGCTGATACTCTAATTTATTCATTTTGTAAGCTATTATATATAGATCATAATTGATATAAAAAACCATACTATGCTCTAACCTCAAAATATTTTGGTTCGTTCATCTTATAAATTTCTATCTATATATCATGATCAATAAAAAAAATCAAAATGATTGAATAATTTGAGCATTGATGTGGTGCCCACCAAAGACCTGCATTTGCTTTTGTAGAGAAGTGGTTTGGAAATACTCTTTTAATCTTGGGGGACGCTCGTGATCCTCAGCTAGCCACCTGAAAAGGAATCAACACTCCGGTCAGGGATGCCAGAATTAGCACTCCGACGGGCAAGTCAGTTTCTACTCTCTAGATTATTTGTATTTTAAGTTAAGTGTAGTAGTTCTCACATACCTTCCTCTGACTGATGATCTTGTATTTATATTACTCTCCTTCTTGGGCCTCGGGAATGAGCCCACTGTCAATTTGTCGTGCAATTGTCTATTCGGCTTGGTTCACAGTAAATCGTTTCTCTTTCGGCCCCATACGCAATCGGCTATATGACCGAATAGAGCAGGATTTAAATTGCGGGACGGGGTTGAATGAAATATATACTTCGACCCAGGTCCGAATATTCGGCCTCTCCATGAATCCGAATACTTGGCCCCCACAATTGCCCCCCAAGCACTTCACTTACGATAGTTAGCTGGAGTGTTTGGTTTCGAACTTTGAAAGGTTAGAGCCAAAATTCAACAGCTAACCTCATTTCAACACGGTTGTCAAAGCACACGCTTCTCGGTTATCATTTCAACTTCCCGCCCCTTCGTATGCCTCCATTTATTATGATTTAAAATCTTGTCGTCTTCTTGAATACGCACATCCTGGACGCTTAAAGTTTTTGAACTGCCTTCCGACTCCTTTCTGCAACTTCCGTTCGTCCTTCATTATCTTATCCATCTCTTGTAAACTCCTTCCTCCTTGCTCTCTTTTTGCTTTGAGTCCTTTCTCCTGGTTTGCCCTTAGTTTAGCACATTTCTATAAACTGATTGAAATGGCAAAGCATCTAAAATATCTTCTCTCTGCGGATCGAATTTCTGGTTTTCGATGCCATTTTTCTATCCTTGATGATGTCCGTCTATCGCTTGTGACAGACGGCACTCTCGACATGGAGAAAGACGATCAAAGCATGATCGTTTTCCCTCTATTGTCGATTGCGGAGGGTGGAGTCCGTTTCCCGCTTCATCCATTCCTCAAGGTTGTCCTTTGCCATTGGAGTCTTATCCCCTCTCAACCCAATGTCAATTTTTTTAGAATCGTAATGGGGATTATAGAGCTAAACCGCCGCCTTAGGATTAACCTCGGTATTCCTACTATTCAGCACTGCTACGCCTTGGCGAAGTCTTCTAGTCGGCATGGACGCTATTTCCTTAGGGCTAAGGACACTGACCATCAACTAGTCACTATGCTTTCTAGCTCTGGAAAGCGAGTTGACGACGTTATGGTTGTTGTCCGAGGCAATTGGGAATTTGGCGAAAGCGAGGATCGCCTTGATCTTATTCCTAGACGAAGGGGCGAACCAGGTTGCCGTATAACTTCTTGTGCCTATTTTTCGTTGTGTTTATAGAACTTGTTCTTGAGACCTCATGGTTTTCGTTTATGCAGGAAACGATTTGAAGAAATTTCTGACCTCAACCGACGACGCCGTTCTTTCAAAAATCAAAGTCGCGCTCAAATATTTCGGCCGTCCAAGTCTACAGAGATAGGGGAGGGCGGCCCACGTGCTGCTTCGCTACGAGCCAACCTATACAACCTTTTCGGCGGCAGAAAAAATCCCAATACCGAAGGGTGAAGAGTCTCTTACCGCTCTTATTTTGACTGACTTCAAAAACTTGCGACAAATCGGTTTAGAGGGATCCGATTTGGAGCGGGCCAAAGTAGCTGAGGTCGCCAAGTCAGATCAATCTGAAGCGGAAGTAGAGGAAGCATTGAAGTTGGCCTTTGAGGAAGCCGGCCTTAATTCAGCCGACCCTTAGTCTACTTTGGGTAGAGGGGACCTTTCGTTTGAAGACGTTTTTAACAGTTTAGAGGATCTTCCCGACACATACCCTGAAGACATGGATGGGTTAAGCCTCACACAACTTGCCAAGAAGGCGAACACGGAAAGGATGGCCGCGTGGCGAAGAGCAGAGGCCATTCAGTCTCAAGTGCCAGCTACCGCCGAATCCCAGCCTTCCTTACCCGTTGCCGAATCTTAAACCCCATTTTTTGTTGAAGAAATGGCAAAAAACCAAAGTACTAGTCCTCGATGGTCGTGCAGGCCGATCGAGAGGCCGATCAAAGGGCAGAGAAGCGTCCTGCCGAGGTCGAGGCTGGCTCAGAAAACTGGCCTGAAAAATGACCTCGTGTAAAGGAATTGGATGTGATCGTGCCCTTTGTCATTCATCCAAAGATAAAAAACTCGCCGATCTCCTCTGATTCTTCGGTCATTAAAGATCCTGTCGTCGCACTCAGCACGGCTACGGCCGTTTCATTGCTGGCTGACAAGGCGGCTTTTCGGTCGGAGCCTGATCTGGTTGTGATAGCATTAGCCGCTCAATCGGCTCTTTTGGTATATATCTTGACTTCATATTTTCATTTTATACAAATACCGTTTTGGTTCTAATTTCCTGTTTTACAGACGTTCGGTAGGATAGCGGAGATGGGTCATCGCCATCATGAAGTCGTCGAACAACTTGGTTGTTTACAGACCGAAGTTGAAGGCCAAAGGAGCAGGGCCGAGTTCGAGGCTATGAGGGCGAAGATGGAGGCAGCGAGGGCCAAGGCCGAGATGGAGAGGGCCAGAATTACAGATGAGCTCAGGTTGTCTGCTGAGTAGAGGGCGAATACGAGTGAGGCTGTGCTCAAGTCAGCCCAAGAGGCAATTGCCAAACTTGAGGCAGATTTGGAAGAAGCGAAGGCGGCGAAAGAATTAGCCGATTCTGAAGCTTCCAAGGCATATGAGGCTGGGAAGAGCGCCGCCCTCAACGATTACGTGGAGCAAGTCCCCAAATTCGAGAATCGGGGATTCAGACACGGCTGGCTCAAAGCCCTTGCTGCTGCTGATGACATTGGCTATGCCGATTCCATACGAGCAAGTGGATGTTGAGCCGCTGGAGTCTGACTCCTAGGACTGATTTGGGTGACGCTTTTGTTTTAGGATTTCGTATGTATTTTTACAACTTTTCATTTGATAATTTTCTTGTATTGCTACAGCCATAGTTGTTTTGCTAGGCATTTTCAGGCGAACTTGTAGCTTTTTGTTTAGTAATTTTTGTATGTAAAATGGCTACAATTTGTGCCTAATTTACTAATGAAAATTTCCTTTTTTACCTTGCTATTATTTGTGCTAAATTTTGTTGTTGATGAATGGTATTGCTTTCAATTGTAAAATGGCAACGTTTTCTTTTCAATACCAAGTGCATGCGCTTCATAATAAATCTGCCCTTGCCCCAGCCAGTGCATGAGCTTCGAAAGTCGGATAGGGCTAGCTCATGGAGTGGCTGCGGCATAAATCGATCGGCGTTGGGATTAAGTACTTGGCCAAATCGATCGACGTTGGGTTTAAGTACTTGGCCAATCAGATTAATAAATCTGCCCTTGCCCCAGCCAGTGCATGAGCTTCGAAAGCAGGATAAGACTAGCTCATGGAGTGGCGGCATTGGGTTTAAGTACTTGGCCAATCAGATTAATAAATCTGCCCTTGCCCCAGCCAGTGCATGAGCTTCGAAAGTCGGATAAGACTAGCTCATGGAGTGGCTGCGGCATAAATCGATCAGCGTTGGGTTTAAGTACTTGGCCGATCAGATTAATAAATCTGCCTTTGCCCCAGCCAGTGTATGAGCTTCAGAAGCCGGATAGGACTAGCTCATGGAGTGGCTGCGGCATAACTGGATCGGCGTTGGGTTTAAGTACTTGGCCAATCAGATTAATAACCTGCCCTTACTCCAGCCAGTGCATGAGCCGGATGGAGTGGCTGCGGCATAAATTGATCGGCGTCTGGGTTTAAGTTCTTGGTCGATCAGATTAATAAATTTGCCCTTGCCCCAGCCAGTGCATAAGCTTCGAAAGCCGGATAAGACTAGCTCATGGAGTGGCTGCGGCATAAATCGATCGGCATTGGGTTTAAGTACTTGGCTGATGAGATTAATAAATTTGCCCTTGCCCCAGCCAGTGTATGAGCCAGATGGGGTGGCTGCAGCATAAATCGATCGGCGTCTGGCTTTTGGCGTTTGGAATTAATGACGTTGCCTCTAGGGCACTACGTACACTAAGAATAAATGGGGTGAGTTCGCGCCAGTGATTCCACTTATTCTTATTCAGACTCGATTTGAACTAGCTTGGGGCAAGTGCAAATGTCAAACAGACTGTTCTTCAATAGCGGAGGAGAAGGGCGAACGTTGGCTGAGCTAGACATTGCGATAAATCACAGCAGCGAGCCTACACGCACCGGAGGAAGGACGTCCAAGGAACGAGAAAAATGTCAGCCTCCAAGTCGTCGAAGCAGATCACCGCGAAAAGAAAAATAACAACGGGGAAGCTCCCCGTGACCACGACCGAGGAACAAGCCAGACGTGACGCCACGACCATTGAGTTTTTCGATTTTCGTAGGGAATAAACCGATGCCTGAAGCGGATTCCATCGTTAAGGATCCGGGCGTGGCGGTCAAGTTTGCTCGACAGATCTTTCCACCAGAAGTCCAGCAATCGATGGTTGGACAACAAGATTTCGAAGTATTTCGAGAAGGTATCCATGGGGCGGTGAAGGGGCTGTACACCGCTTATGAAGTCGGTATGCGCCTACGCGCCGCGAGACGAGAAATAGAGAAGAAGGAAGAAAGAATCCGCAGTTTGGAGGCTCGCGCGGAGAAGGCTGAGCGTGAGTGTAAGGAGCTTAGGAAGGCTCAAACCACCGAGCCGCGTGCGGTGGGTCAATCCAACCCGATCGTGGAGGAGAGAGTGACTCAACGGCTATTCAATCACGCCATCGCCGACCGAGATACGGCAAGCATGTTCGCTGTAGAGAATGCGAGGACCATGGGTTACGAACAAGCTTTCCATGCGGGCCGAAAGGTTGGGATCGACAAAACCAAAGAGAAACTTGCGGAGGAGCTCTGCCAATGCAAGAACCAGGGATTTAGGCACGGTTAGATCGAGGCACTTCAGGTCGCGAAGACTCTCCGAGCGAAGGGTGTTGATTCAGCGTTGCCGCTGTACCAGTGTGATCATTTTTCCTTTTTCGCTTTTGAAGTCGAAAAGAGTGACGATGAGGGAGACGCCGGATAAAAACACTCATTGTGATGCTCAAAACGCAGATTGTGTTAGAAACTATGTAATCATTGGTTGATTGAATAAAATGTTTTGTTTTCAATGTTTGTGTTTCTTTATAGTTTTTATTCGGCACACATATGTTTGCATGTTTTGTGCTTTATTGTATAAATGTTTGAATAAATGTGTTTTAGATGATTGGATAGACATTGACCGTCTGGAGTTCATTTCAAATGTATATATGCCTTAATGTGCAAACGGTTTTTGCTGGCTCGTCATAACAGAGCGTTCATTAAATATTTATTCAGCATTAAATATGTATTCAGCCCAAAGACGTCATGCACCGATGGGGCTCCGAATCCGGAGACTGGATAATCATGATATCCACGAAGGGCGCTCCGAATCCGAAGGCTTTATTGGCCCAAAGACGTCATGCGCCGATAGGGCTCCGAATTCGGAGACTTTATTTGGCTAATCGTGATATCCACGAAGGGTGCTCCGAATCCGGAGGCTTTGTCGGCCCAAAGACATCATACGCCGATGGGGCTCCGAATCCGGAGACTTAATTTGGCCAATCGTGATATCCACGAAGGGCGCTCCGAATCCGGAGGCTTTATCGGCCTAAAGACGTCATGTTTCGATGGGGCTCCGAATCCGGAGACTTAATTTGGCCAATCATGATATCCACGAAGGGCGCTCCGAATCCAGAGGCTTTATCAGCCCAAAGACGTCATACGCCGATGGGGCTCCGAATCCGGAGACTTAATTTGGTCAATCGTGATAACCACGAAGGGCGCTCCAAATCCGGAGGCTTTATCGGTCCAAAGACGTCATGCGCCGATGGGGCTTCGAATCCGGAGGCTTTAATCGGAACACTTTTGAACTGGCAGTGAGTAAACAAGGATCTTTGTATTACAAAAGTGGTGCACGTACATGTTAAACCATTCACAACTAGTATCGTTCCCCACAAGTCGGGTTTAATGATAGAATTTTCGCAAGTGCGTTGAATTACAAAGCCGTGGGAGGCTCCTTCCAGACATGTCTTTAAACCGATACGCCCCTACCCCTGCGATCGAATCGACCTGATAGGGGCCGTCCTAGTTGGGGCCCAATTTCCATTGGCCGGTTTCCTGGCCACCGGAAGTACTTTCTTTAGGACCAACTCTTCTGGTGTATAGCAGCGCAGTTGAACCCGTTGATTATACGACTTAGCAAGCTATTGCTAATACCGCACCACGGATGCAAGGGCACGGTCTCTTCGTTCTTCAATCAGAACTAAATCCAAGGCAAGCATCATGACGTTTCGGCCCAAATCAAAAACTTTCGATTTCAAGGTTGGGAGGCCGATTTCCAGGGGTATGATTGCCTGTGCTCCAAAGCATAGAGCAAACGACGTTTCCCTAGTGGATCGCCTCGGCGTAGTTCGATGAGCCCACAACACACTCGGCAATTCTTCGACCCATTTGCCTTTAGCTTTCTCCAGCCTCTTCTTGATGCCGTCCAAGATGGATTTGGTAGAGGCTTCAGCTTGACCATTGCTTTGAGGGTAAGCCGACATGGAAAAGTAGGGCCGGATACCATACTTGCTGCACAGCTTTCGGTAGACGCCACAATCAAACTGGGTGCCGTTGTCTGAGATGAGAGCTCTCGGAATGCCGAATCGCGTTATGATATTTCTCCATACAAAGTGCTTGACATCGGTATCTCAAATGTGCATTAATGCCTTCGCTTCATCCCAATTCGTGAAGTAATCTGTGGCGACGATCAAGTATTGCTTGTTCCCTGGGGCCCTTAGCAATGGTCCTACGATATCAAGCCCCCACTGGGCAAACGGCCAGGGACTGGTGATAGAGCTTAACTCTTCAGCAAGCAGATAGGTTAACGGGGAGAACTTCTGGCACTGCTCACATTTTTTCACATAGCATTCGGCATCGGATCTCATTGTCGGCCAATAATACCCCTGTGTTATAGCTCAATGGGCCAAAGAGTGCCTGCCAAAATGTGCGCCACAACTGCCTTTATGTATTTCAGTCAGAAGCTCTTCAACTTTGTCCGGATGCACGCATTCTAGGTATGGACCAAAAAGGGACTTTTTATAAAGCTTTCCTTACGGATCCAAGTAGTAACGCAGGACTTTGTTTCGCAGCTTGTGTGCTTCTTTCTTGTTCTTTGGGAGCTGTTCGGAAGATAGGAATGCGGCAATGGGATCCGTCCAACTCGGTCCAGATTCTATGACATTGACCTGGACTTCCTCTGAAGGACCAATGCTTGGTTTCGAGATGAAACCCACCTCGATGGTCTGTTTGATCTTTGAGTTAATGGCAGAGGCTAGGCAGGCTAGGACGTCTGCGTGCGTGTTCTAATCACGCGTTATCTGATTCAATTCATGGTGGTCAAATTTTGCCAGCAAGGAGTTAGTCGTTTTCATGTAAGCCGTCATACGGTCATTTCTTGCCGCGTACTCCCCCTTCAGCTGATTAATCACCAGTTTTGAATCGTGAAATACCAGCAGACGCTGAGCACCCAGAAGATGTGTATTCCGCAAGCCGGTCAGAAGGGCTTCTTATTCAGCTTCGTTATTTGATGCTTCAAAGCCAAGTTTGATGGCCTGCTCAATTACTGCGCCATCAGGAGCCATGATTACTACTCCGGCTCCACTGCCCCGTTGGTTGGATGACCCATCACAATACAGCTACCAAATGTCCCCAACATAAATTCTCCAGTTCGGCTCAGGTCGAATTTCATCAAACTTAAAGTCGACAAGACCCCCGATAAATTCAGCCATAAAGTCGGCAAGCACCTGCCCCTTGATTGAGGTTCTAGGTAGAAACTGAATGTCGTACTGTCCAAGTTCGAGAGCTCACTTTGAAACGCATCCTGATGCTTCCGCACTACGCAGTACTGATCGGAGGGGGTAATCTGTAAGCACCCCGATGCTGTGCCTCTGGAAGTAATGCATCAGTTTTCTTGCCGCTATGACCAAGGCCAAGATGAGTTTTTCCTTGCTTACATAATACACTGGCCGCTGCTCCCCCAGCTATTCTTTTATTAGTACGGCGCTAACGGCCCGGTTGGAAACTGCCAGATACAAGATGAGCGGGTCGCCTGCCAAAGGTGTTGTCAGGAGAGAAATTGATCGGAGGTAGGTTTTCAGACCGTTGAAAGTGGCTTCACACTTGGTGGACTATTCGAAAGCCTTGTCCTGCCGTAGTGTATAGAAGAATTGTCAGCAACGGTCCGTGGAACGACTGATGAACCTGTTGAGTGCGGCGGCCATCCCCATTAACTTCTGTACTTCCTTGACCGATCGAGGGGAGCCGAGTTCTAGGATTATTGTGATCTGCCTTGGGTTGGCTTCGATTCTTCGGTGGTTGACAATGTAACCCAAGAATTTGCCAAAGTCGATCCCAAATGCACATTTGGAAGCGTTCAGCTTCATTCTATATTTACGTAGAATGCCGAATGTCTCTTTCAGATCGGCTATATGATTCTGCTCTTCCTTGGACTTCACCACCATATCGTCAATGTACACTTCCATAGTGTGGCCGAGTTGTTCTTTGAACATAGCAGTGACCAATCTTTGGTAGGTTACCCCTGCATTCTTCAGTCCAAAAAGCATAACCTTGTAACAGTAGGTTCCTCTTGAGGTGAGGAATGCAGTTTTCTCTTGGTCCTCTAGAGACATGGCGATTTGATGGTAACCTCTATAAGTATCTAGAAAGCTCATACGTTGATAGCGTGCCGTCGCGTCTACAAGTTGGTCAATTCTGGGTAGGGAAAAACAATCCTTGGGGCAGGCTTTGTTTAGGTCCGTGAAATCGACGCACACTCGCCAAGTCCCATTTTTCTTCTTCACGACCACTGTATTAGAGAGCCATGTAGGGTAGGTCACTTCCCTGATTGCCCCGGCGTCAAGCAGCTTGTCAACCTCCTCAACAACGGTGGCAGTGTGCTCTGCGGCTGACCCCGACTTTTCTGAATGATCGGCTTGCACTTAAGGTCAACATTCAAATGGTGCTCTGAAACGGACGGATCTATGCTCGGCATCTCGTAAGGAGTCCATGCAAACATGTCCAGGTTGCTGAGTAAGAAGGAAATTATCTACTGTCTGTCGGCTTGATTCAGGGAGGCGCCGACCATGAAGAGCCTGTCTGGGCTTCTGTCGATTTCGACTCGATCTAGGGCTTTCTTGGCCTTTTTAGTCAGGAGCCATCCAACATCATCGAGGCTCTCCCGATCCGGTACCTAAATGGAATTCACTTGCAACTCTTTCGGCATCTTTTCAGCAAGGATATAGCATGCTTGTGCCGACTTCTGTGAACCATGGATTTCCTCAATGCCGCATGCTATCGGGAAGCGAAACAGCTGATGATAGGTGCTTGGCTCTGCCTGCATAGTATGCAACCAAGTCCGTCCCATGATGAGGTTGTACAGCGATGGCAGCTTCACGACCAAGAACTCCACATCCACTATTCGAGAGCCCGCTCGAACAGGTAGTGCGATTTCCCTAATGGATACTCTGAATTTGCGTTGAAGCCGAGTAGCGGTTAAGGGGCCGGGAAAAGATCTGATTCGGAGAAGTCGAGTTTGGTGAATGTCTTGTAGTACATAACCTCCAATGTGCTCCTTGGATCAATGAGTATGCGCTCAACTGTGAATTGGTTTACGTGTAACCCAATTACTAAGGGATCGGTGTGGGGAAGTGTCACTCCGGCCAAGTACGAATCATCAAAAGTAATGCTTGCAGCTTCATGGGGCCATTTAGCCGGAGTGAGTTGATGTTGAGGATCAGGGTTCGACTGAATCATATGCACCGTGGATGAAATTTGCAGGCTGTATATCATGTGGATCACCCCAAGTGGAGGGGAATCCTGTTTTAAGGCTATTGCCTTGGTTGAGCTGCCCTTTCGAATGTACTGTTGTAGCCGACCATCCTGTACCAATTCCTCCAAGTGATCCTTCAAGGAATAACAACTCTCAGTTTCATGGCCGTGATCCTTGTGGTACTCGCACCGCCTATCCCGTCTTCACGTGTCGGCAGGTCCCATCATTTTTTACGACCATTTGAAGAATGGAAGATGTTGGATTTTGGACATGACCGTGCTGATTGGCTCTGACAACTCAGTATATTTCTTTTTGGCGCGCCTTGTGCGCCTGATATCGACTTGCAGCTGTTCATTTGCTCGGTAGGAGCATTGGTCGCTGGATCGGTGAGAATCTCGTCTCTTATCTCGTTTTGCCCGATGTCATGGTTCAGGGCTCTGGGGTGCTACAGAATTTAATGGCTGAGCAATTTCAGCAGGAGCCGTCTTGTTGGTCACATTTTCGGCTTTAACCCGCAAGGCATCATCTTCCACTTTATAGTATTCTTCAACTTTCTTCATCAACGACCAAACTGTTTTGGGGGGCCGTCTGGTCAAAGAGCTGTGGAGGGCACTGTCGGGATGCAGCCCCATCTTGAAGGCGGTGATGGCCATGGAGTCATTGCAAGCATCGTCTACCAGATTAAAACATTCACAATACCGCGCCGAATAAGCACGAAGGGTTTCCCCCGGTTGAATTTGCATTGCCCAGAGGGAGTCGACTTGCTTTGGCTGGACCTCATTAGTGATAAACCTTACCCTGAAGGATTTTTGAAGTTGGTGGAAGCTTTTAATCGAAGCTAGCTCCAGTTTATAATACCACCTGACAGCTAGTGGTCCCAAACTGCTTGGAAATATTCTACACATGAGACCCTCATCGTCTGCATGCAGCGTCATAGCTTGCTTATAGTGGCGGATGTGATCGGTGGGGTCTGATTTACCGTCGTATAAGGTGAATGGCGGTGCTTTGAATTTCTTGGGTAGCACTGTCTTTGCAATCCGTCGTATAAAGGGATCGTGCTGCTCTTCTTTATTTGAACTGTTTCTTCTTCGCTTATGCCTTATACGGGGACTCTCTTCAGAAGAATTGGTAGTTTCAAGTCGCCCCTTCTCCTTGGGCTCCGGGGATAATGAGTCGGAGTCACTATCGGTGCCGACTTGTCGGGCTCAAGGTCGTCGACCACCTGTCCTCGGAGGACGTTCGGGATCTAGGCGTACAGCTTGTTTGGACTTCGCCACCTCCAAGGCCAGATCTTGACGGAGACGTTCGTTCTCAGCGATCATGTTCTCTAACCTCTGTTCATTTTTCTTTGCTTGTTCTATGATCACCTGCATTGTCTCATGCTCCGAAGTCAAGGGTGAGGCGAAGTTCAAGGCGTGTCTTGCGGCGATAGTCTCCGGTCCAAGCATGGTTGTTGGAGTGAGGTCGTCTCTCTGCGTGGTTCCATCAGTAACTATCGGAGGGTCTTCTGTTGTCCGCCATGGATGTATTTGAGTATTCCCACAGACGGTGCCAATTGTGGAGAAATGGTTTGGAAATACTCTTCTAATCCTGGGGGACGCTTGTGATCCTCAGTTAGCCACCTGAAAATGAATCAACTCTCCGGTCGGGGGTGCCGGAATTAGCACTCCGACGGGCAAGTCAGTCTCTACTCTCTGGATTACTTGTATTTTAAGTTAAGTGTAATAGTTCTCACATACCTTCCTCTGACTGATGATCTTGTATTTATATTACTCTCCTTCTTGGGCCTCGGGAATGAGCCCACCGTCAATTTGCCGTGTAATTGTCTATTCGGCTTGGTTCGCAGTAAACCGTTTCTTATTCGGCCCCATACTCAATCGGCTATACGGCCGAATAGGGCAGGATTTAAATTGCAGGACGGGGTCGAATGAAATATATACTTCGACCCAGGTCCGAATATTCGGCCTCTCCATGAATCCGAATACTCAGCCCCCACAGCTTTTATTAGTGGTGTAGGTGTAGAGAGAGAGAGAGAGAGTAAAGATGGAGAGCTTAGGGTTTGGGTCCATTCGTTGCTCTTTCTGCAGATGGTGTTTGTCTTGGGCCATTGATGGTGTGGGTTATGCACCTTGCTCTTTTTACAGATGGTCTTTGTCTTGGGCCATTGATGGTGGTGGGCCTTAGTCTTGGGTGGGCCTTGGGCCATATGGGTTGAGTAAAAAAAGATGAAAAACAATCCAACAAACTCAATAGGAGTTAATGAATCGCTTTGGGGTTCAAATGCAATGCACAATTGAGGCACCTTATCGTTGTCCATGTTGGGTTCATGTGCATGCTTTTTATTCGTCCACTAACTATCCATTGGGCTTTATTTATTTATTTGAGTATTATCATTATTTTTAAATTTTAAAATCATCTAGTCTAAAAATTGATTTAAAAAGTATAAAACTTCAGTTTAATAAATTCTTTTAAGCAAAGTTATATGTTGCCTTGATCGATTTCATAGAAATTATTCCTTTTGATATATATATATATATATATATTAAATACAATTGATAGAGTTAAGTTTCCTAATAACTACCCTAACTAAAAAAATTTAGAGCAAGATAAATTTTGTTTTTTACTGATCTAATATTGTAGTTCTAATCTGGATTACTCGTTGAATGATTATACTTTTAAGCATGGGCCATTCGACTTTACTTGGCCCTAATATTTGGACCAGGTTTTTGCAATAACTTGAGCCTACTACATGGCCTTGTCCATTCTAATATTTTATTTTTTAGGCTTGATTAATGTTTCAACAAGTTTGGTTAAACCCGACCAATCAGTCCAGTTAGTGACACATATTTCTTGAGATGATATGATATGTTTTTAAATGAAAAACAATAATCACACTTTCTTTTTAGCCTCTCATATTACACTCTCCTTGTGAGGGGGTACTATGAACAAAACTGAAAGGAAAAATAAGAGTACGTAAGAAGTGCAAAGAAGGGTGTGAATATTATTTTTCTTTGATATATATATATATATATATATATATATATATATATATATATGTGTGTGTAGCATTAATTTAATACCAAGATTGTCATATAGTCAGTGGCGTAGTCAGGAATTCAATGTAGAGAGGACACAAATTAATGACAATATTATTTTATTTTTTTTCATAACAAATAACAATGAGATGTTACTAAACCTAAATGTTAAGATTTCACTTGGATAAATGCAAATTTTAAATTAAAGGATTTGAGATCAAATTTTATACAAATATTGGGGAGTGACTATTTTATTGGTGGATTGAAAAATTAAAAAAGAAGATACGATGAGACAGAAATAATATATTTTAGTAGAGAAATTCTATAAAACATACCGCAAAAAAAGTGTCTTTCATATATCGCAATTATGATTTTCGTAATCTTTAGTTATAACACATTATAGTGTTAGATATAATTTAGTTATAACTTCTTGTGGTTGTTATTTTGGTTATGACTATATATTAAGTAATAGTTAGTTATGACTTATTCTGGTATTAGTTATGACCTTTTGTAATTTTTTTTTTTTTTTTTATAATTGAAGATGTATTGCTTGATTATAATTTATATAGTGGTCATTTTAGTTATGAATGGAAAGAAACATATGAAGGATAAACTCCACATGTCAAATGTAACTAACAATCTAATAAACTCCATATCTTCATTTAAATTAATTATGTTTGCATGTCAATAATGATATATATTACCATTATATTGAAATTTTCATAGATAATAATATGACTTATCATAATCTATTTATTTTCAATCAAAATAACCATTATTGTTCTCATAATTTTAAAAATGTTATTGACATTTCCTTTTAAATAATATTTTTATAAATTTTTTTATTTAAAATATTTTATTTATGTTTAAAAAAAAAAAATTCCCAAGGGCACGTGAACCCCTTAAGCCCTATGTGATTCCGCCACTGTATATAGTCCTTTATGTAAACTTCAAAATTTTATTCTTAATTTAATGTATGTTCAGTTTGAGCATTACGTTCATACTCAGCTGTTGCTCTGATCTGTTCATTTTACAAGCTATTATATATAGATCATAATTGATGTAAAAAATCATATTGATCCAATAATTTTATTGATTATGTTTTAAAAAATTGATAATCAATTTTGAAAAATCATAACCGTTGTTCATTTTTACAAAAAAGGAACACTCCAACAACAACAACAACAACAACATGCAAAAGGTCCGAAAAAAGGTAAGGGAAATACAAATTATTTTATTACGGTGCCTGCCGAGATAATCTTAGTAGGCAATATTTCACAACATTATTGCAGGAAAATGAAAACTAATAAGAGCAAAACACGAAACACACATAAAATGAAAGAAAAAAAAGAAGGAAGAAGAAGAAGCCATTTTCGCAGGCAGGGAAATGCGATTGCATTTAGCACATGCAACAAGCCTTTTAAACCCCTAAGTTACCCTAGAGGACGAGTGAAGTCTCGTGAGGGTTTGCAGAGATGTTACCCACAAACATCTACCCACCAATGAATTGGTGGTGGTGGTTTATTTTCATTCCGAATAGACAAAGACATCCTTGGAGTCCTTGCATGTGTGTTCAGATAATGCACATAAGCTGTTGCGGGGTGCATCGTCACCATTGTGAACGCATGCATAGCGTTTGAGATTGCAGTGGCGAAGTCGGATTGTTGTAGTAGGATCAGTACCGAAGTACTCGATGACGAACAAAGTACATGCCAAATTGTGTCGCTCTTCGTTTCTCGCATCAGCATCAGCAGTAATCCATGACTGCTTGGCGGGATAGGCCGATTTCACTTGCCAGTATTTGTTGGTGTCACGACATTTTATGTGGCACATTCCACTCCCATCACTTGCCGGCTCCAATATGAATTGCACGTTCTGGTTCTTGGAATCCGTTGCGTCGGCTGAGAGATATACATTAATCAGCTGACTAGTATCAACTACGCGCCGCACATAGTTATTGGTGATGACTGATTTGAAAACTTTCTTACCACCTCCCACTGCCAATTCCAATGCCATTCTCTCTCTCTATCTCTCTTCTCTTCTCTTCCCTTCTCTTCTTCCCTCTCCTCTCTCTCAATAAATCACTTTTACTTGTTCCTTGCTTTCTTGTGATTCCCCTAACTCAAACCTGCGCTGCTATTTATAAGGGGAAAAAGGATTTAAATTATGTACGGTTCATCTTTAAAACCTTAAGTTTACGGGCAACCATTTAAAAGATGACACGTCAAATAAAACCGTTCCAACGGTATATTAATTTAATAACTTTGGGAACCCTAACGACGATTGCTCTTTCGAAAGCATGCCGCTGCGGAACAATATTCACAAATGAGTTTTATTACTTTTTCTTCTCCCGCGATGATGGGAAATAATATATTATTCATTTGCTTGGTTCCATTTTTTTAAAAAGAAAGTTTTATTTTTTTGTTTTCAGTATTTTTTTTATTTTTATTAAATTTTTTAAATATTTTAAGCAATTTTTTTTTTTACTTTTTAAACATACCTAACATAAATATACCTAAACAATAAAAAAATTGTGAAAAAAACCTTTAAAAATTCACTAAATACCAAAAATAAAAAAAATACGAGAATTCAGTAAATTTTGTATATTTTTATATATTTATTAATTTTTTAAAATATTTTTTCACAAATTTTTTACTTTTTAGATCCATCTAAGTAAGGTGCATCTAAAAAAGTTTTTAAAAAATGTTTAAAATTTTAAAAATATTTACTAAAAAAAAAAAAAACCGAAAACTAAAAAACTTAATTTTCAAAAAATTTAATCCAAAAAACTCAAACCAAGCTCACTGATTCGATCTAGTATGATACTAGGACCTCTTTTGGGCAAGAGATTAAAAGTAATTTTTTTTTAATGAATTTTTTTAAATAAAAATCTAAAAAATTATACAGCTTGCTTGGTTTCATTTTTTCAAAAACACTTTTCAGAAAATTCTACTTTCTTATTTTTCGTGTTTTTTTGTTTTTACTGAATTTTTTAAATATTTTAAACAATTTTTTTACTTTTTAGACACATCTAACGTAAGTACACCTAAAAAGTAAAAAAAATGTAAAAAAAAATCTTTTAAAATTTTACTAAATACCCAAAATACAAGAATTCAGTACATATTTTGTATTTTTATGTATTTACCAATTTTTTAAAATATTTTTTCACAAATTTTTTACTTTTTAGATACATCTCAATAAGGTGCATCTAAAAAAGTAAAAAAAAATATATTTAAAATTTAAAAAATATTTACTAAAAACAAAAAAACATGAAAACTAAAAAACTCATTTTTCAAAAAATTTAATCCAGAAAACTCAAACCAAACATACTGATAGGTTTTCGATTCTACTCAACAAGATGAATCGGATTATTTTAAAAAAAAATTATATCAAATTACGAAAAAGACAATAAGTCAAAAAAAGTAATTTTTTTGTAAATTTTTTTTTTACTTTTTAAGATTCATCAATATAAGATGGACTGAAAAAATAAAATAAAAAATGACATGGCTTTTTTAAAAATTCATTAAAGACAAAACAAAACAAAAAAAAAAAGAAAAATGTGATTTTTTTTCTTTGTTCCCAAACAGCCACTAATGTCATCATTATGATGTGCGGTGTCTAGTTGATGAGATTTTAAAGGGAGTATTTTTTTTTTTTTTGAATTGGTAAAGTTTTAAAATTCTTCCAGGTCGTATGATTTTTTTTCCAATAGTGCTGTATATATTAATTAATATATTAATATTAATTATAATTTTATTATTTATCATATTTATTATATAAATTATAAATATTAAAAATTTTTTAAATTATATTATATGATTAATTAATATATTAATTAATATACTAATGGATACATATAATATTATTTTTATTTATTTTTAAAAAAGCGACAGACCCCGCTGAGAATGACCCCAGGTCCAGTGGGATGTGATTAGCCCATTTTTTATTTTTTTTATTTTTTATCAACTCTCCTCGTGTGTGAGGTGATAGGAGTGCTTGGAGGCTGGGATCTCTAGCACTGTTGTTTTTTTTTCCCTATATGTTGTCCTTAATAGGACACACTATTAACGTGGTAGGTTGGAGCCATGTAATAACTTTTCATGTTTAAGATTAACTTAAATGAAAAATAAAAAATAAAAATACTACATATAATCATATTCTTATATATATACTTAAATGAAAAATAAAAAATAAAAATACTACATATAATCATATTCTTACATATATTTATAAATGTGAATCTCATTGCTTTATATCTAAGGTGAAAAAAATGAGATTCTCAAAAAAATAAATGATTAGATGAAAAAATATTGTAGATAGATATATAAGAGAGAGAGAAAAAAAAAAAAAAAAAGATATATTGATTTCTCCTCTATCTTATTTGGTTAAAATATATAAAAGAGAAAAAAATGTTATTTTCTATATCAAAAGGGACAGGTTTAGCATTATAAGAAAAAACAATTAATTGGTTTAGTTTTCTCTTTCGATATCTCTATTTTTGGAGAAATTCAAATTAAAATTATAAGGAAAATGAGTTTTTCACAATTTATAATTTTCTTTTCAGTTCATTTATCTTATTTTTATTTATCCAACCAGGTAATACAGATTAAATATACATACATACAGTATTTCTTTGAGAGTGTAAGTAAATCTGTAGCGAGATGCAAGTGAAAACTGTGAGAGTGTAAGTTTCATTTACATCCTCCATATTTGTGTATTTTATTTTTTCTGTCTAATTATTAAGTAATTCTCCCCATTTCTTTGTTTTCTTTTCAAATTAATCAATCTTAGCCCTCGTTAGGTAAGCGGATTTTTTTTTTTTTACTTTTTGGCTAAATTAGCCACAAAAAAATAAAACATGTTAAAAAATTAATAAGACAAAATGTCATATCCAAATCATAATCATTTTACTCTTTTTCTCACAAAAGTAAATAAAGTCAACCAAAACGAACTTTTTAACCTCAAGTTAAAATAGTTAAAAAGTTATAAAATCAATCCACTTTTCAAATGAAGTCCTCACAGATGGGCCCACACTTTTTATGTTTTTTTGTTCTCTTTAAAATGTTCACGGAGTTCATAAATCATTTTTATTTGATTTCATTTATAAAAAAAATTGTTGAAGTCTTTGGTGGGCAAAATTGACAAACACCGTAATTGTGATGTAATTTTAAAATTCAAGAAAGACTAAAATAATTATATTAAAATTATAAGATGTATCATAATATTTTGGGTAAATTACATTTACCTCCCCTGAGGTTTCTGACAAATACAGGGACCTCCCCTGTAGTTTGAATAATTACAGTAACCTCCCCCACTTTACCTGACAATGTCAAGTTTCCCCCATTTTTTAACTGCCGTTCACACTACTAACAGAAATTGATGATGTCATCAAAGATAAATAATGAAATACCCATAATGCCCTCAAGTGTCTCAAAACACTCCATGAATTGGGTTACATGAGATTGAATCTACCCTTTTTTTTATTTTTTTATTTATTTTTATTCCTCTTATGCTTTCTTCCTTTTTGCTTTATTGACCAACACAACACAATCATCTTCCTTCCTTTTTACGTTTGACCAACAGAGCACAATCACCAACCAACTTTCTTCTTCATCTCTTCTTACCCTTCTCAAAGGCAACCAAATCAAAACCTGCAAATTATTTCATCTGAATTTTTATTTGATTTGAGATTTATTTCTTTGTTATGGATTTAAGCTTTAATGAGATTTTTTGTATTGAATCTTTGTTTGAGGTTTCAGTCAAGTCTTTGGAAGATTTGGATAGTGATATAGATTTGTGATTATTTTTTAATTGGAATTTGGGTTTATTTTTTTGGTGTGATTTGGTTTTAAATTAGAAAGGATGAGAGTGGGCAACAAATGAGAGAAGGGAAAACTAAATCAGGGGGAGTAGATGAATTTTGATTGGAGAGCATGAAAGAGAGAAGAAAATAAATGGTCATCCATGGGGAAAAAGAGGAAATAGAAGAAAGAGTAAGATTGTAGGAGAATAAGGTGAATTTTTTTTCCCCCTTTTTTGTTTCCATATCCATCTTCTGGTTCAACTTCTACCACTCACTGCCCCAATGTCTCACTCTTCCTTCCATCTTTTTTTTTTGCCCTCAAATCCTCTACACACACCACTGCCTCCCTCTATCTCCCCCCCTCTGCCAACAAACCTTTTTGTTTCAACCTCCATATCCACTTTCTCTGTTCTTAACCTCTAACAAGCAACATTGAAATCAAGACAAACACCATTATATCTACAGCCATAGTGATCAAGAACTCCATGGACGCCAGTGCCACCTCCCTTAAAGACTAATCACCATGAACTCCTACAACGACGAACATTAAGACGATGAGATCTGGTGGTGTACGATGATCGGCAAGATCAGCAAGATCAAGATCGACACCACTGAGAATCTGCCTTCGACATCTCTCTGTCTATCTCTTTTTGGCATTGTTGTCTCGTTCTGTGCTCCTCATGGGTTTGGTGTCTCGATTTTCTACTTGTTGAGATATAGTAGCATATACGGTTAGGGCAATGGAGATTTGTGGTGGTTGGGGGTTATGAAGTTAGAAGTTGGTGGCAATGGAGAGTCGAAGCAGGTAGAGGGAGAAGGTAGAAATTGGGTGTAGTGGAGGAGAAATGCAGAGAGAAAAGAGATGAAGATGGATAATTATCAAATAGAATGAGGTGCATGATAAGGTTGTATGAGGAAGTGAACAAAGGGTATTTTGTCTTTTTGCCCTCAAATGAAGGGGTAATATGGTCATTTTGTATAGGCAACTAACGTTGTTTGTACATAATTGACGGAATGGGGGAATCTTGACATTGTCAGGTAAAGCAGGGGAGGTTACTGTAATTATTCAAACCACAGGAGAGGTCCCTGTATTTGTCAGAAACCTCAGGGGAGGTAAATGTAATTTACCCTAATATTTTTATATAAGAAATGATCTTGTTAACAAGTATCCCTAATACAAAATAAACAAGGTAAAAAATACTTGAAATATTTTTCACTAATTTTAAAAACTTTTTTATCGTTTTAAAAATATTTTTTACACAAATTTAACTATTAAATAATGGCATACGAGAATTTTTTTAGTATTTGTTAACAAAAATAAAATAAAATCAAGAGTACTTTTGTCTTCTTTGTGAAAGTCATTAAACACCCCAATGTGTTGTGTTATTTTGTGAAATAGGTTAAAAGTTAACTTTTTAATTTTTTTGATTTTTTATAAAAAAAAATGTGTAAAAAAATAAAGAGGTAATACGGTCCAAAAAAGTCAAAAAATTGATTTTTAACTGTGTTGCCAAAATAAGTTAGATCTTTCAGTTAATGAAAAATAAACATAATAAACATATTAACTGAGTTAATTTTCTCCTTTTAACTATATAACAAAAACGAGTTATTATGTTTCACTTGTAAAATTTTATTATTATTGTATTTAGGTGTTAAAATTTACCATCACCTACCACCAATTTACCATCACCTACCACCACTTACTCCTCACCTACTACACTCACCCTCTCCTATATAATGAGCCACTCACCATTTGTAATATACACAACACAATATATCAACATCCATCAATCAATAATACAATTCTCTATTTCTCTTTATACATTAAATTTCTACATGGTATCAGAGCAGGTTTAGAACCTAGCATTTTTCGCTTCACCGGCGGGCGGTAATCTCACCGGCGGGCGGTAACCTCACCTTAGCCGTCCGCCGGACCTCAATCGATTCCGCTTATTTTCTACACACCTTCCCATCATTGCCCAAATCCTCTCTCTCACAGCACAGCACAGCACATAGCAAAAAAAAAAAAAAAAAAAGAAGAAGAAGCTTTACCGACAACAATGGCTACCTCTTCCAAGATCTTGACACTATGCTTCATCACCACTCTGATCTTCTTCTCATCATACGGCGTCGTTGCAAGTGTGGATCACAAGCACCAGTTGGTGGTCGGGTGGGGGGTTCTACCCACCACTAGATCCGGATGCAGGGGGACCATCGCCGAGTGCCTCGCCGACGACGAGGAGTTCGGGCTCAACTCTGAGGTCAGCAGGCACATCCTAGCCTCAACACGCTACATCAGCTACGGTGCGCTTCAGAGGAACACTGTACCCTGCTCCAAACGTGGCACCTCCTCCTACAATTGCCGATTTGGTGCCCAAGGATGTCAACGCTGCTGTGGCTGTTCCATCGCCATGGGAAGTACATGGCTGTACCTGTTCCAAACAGATTCATCTCTAAAGAAGACCAATTCTGGGCCCCTTCATACGCATGGGGCGGCATGTTCTCTCTCCTCCCTTTTCTTTTTTAATCACACCCTACCAAACGAATCTCAAGGATATCTCCAAGTGGTCTGCAAAGGAGATATTACATTCTCCAAGTGGTCTAATTTTTTATTTTTTTATTACTATTATTATTATGTTAAATAATCAATGCACTCCACTTTCTTTTCTTTTTTTATCTTTATTTTATTCCATCTTTTGCAAAGCAATCGCAAGTTTGCACACCCATCATCATTATTTTATTTTACCCAACTTTTTTTATCTTATATCTATATATATATATATCTCTTTTTTATTATACTATATTACTCATACTTCTCTTCACCTTTATTTTCTTTTCTTTTCAAACCAACAACCCAGATACACACTTATCTCTACTGAAACTGCACACAAAAAAAAATAAAAAACAAAAAACACAACACACAGAGGCAGAAACTGCACCCCAAACTCATTTTATTCATGTCGGGGCTCCCCCCGATCACCATTTTACACCACAAAAAAAAAAAAAAAAACCAAACCCACACCCACAGTGGGATTTTTCTTCTCTACTCTGCTGCAGGTCTCTTCTTCTTGCCTCCGTCCTGGACGGCCCTTGCCGGTGTTGCCTCCGTGTTTCCCACCCCACCGAGCACATTCACTCCCACCTGCTCCTCCCCTACAGCATATGGCGGCCCTCCAAATCGGAACATAACGGTGGCCTTCCGCTTCAGCTCCTTGTTTTCTGCCTTTAGCACACTTATCTCTGCTCGCGCATCCTTATACATGCGTTGGAGCAGAGCCAGCTGGGAGTTTAACTGTTGCACCTCATTTGTCCTACTCTGCAGCCGGTGCGACAAGTTTGTGACTGTCGTCATCGTCTCCACACAGGACTTCAAAGTATACTGATTGGCTTCAATGTCAGTTTGCACTGCCATTTTTTGCTCCACAGACCGCATAGGAAAGTTCAACGGAGCAAACCCTGGGGCGCTTGGTTGAGGTTCACTGGCCCCCGTACCAGTTATCTCTCTTGTTGACTCGTTAAGGTCTGGAAAGAGAGTGAGCAGACCACGGGAAGACGAAGCCATTTTCTGGACAACAGAGTGTTACAGAGTATCTCTCTCAGAAATCTCTCTCAGAAAACAGAGTGTTACAGAGTATCTCTCTCAGAAATCTCTCTCAGAAAACGAAGAGTTTTTCAGAGTTTTTCTAGCAGGTTTTTGTCCCTGCTTCCAAGCCTCAGCCTCCGCTTCAGTTTATAAAGACCATGACAAAGAGGCCGACACGCGTTCTGTCGATCACGTGCATCGCCGCGTATCTGGCGCACCTTTTGATGGCACGCCTTTTTGAAAACATGGGCACCCCTTTTGATGGCACGCCTTTTTATGGATTGGGCACGCCTTTTGATGGCACACCTTTTGAAAGATTGGGCACACCTTTTGAGGGTGCGACTTTTTAGGGGTCCGACAAGACTCTGTAAACTGTCCCGACATTGATTCCGGTTAGCTCCTTTATGGGTCCGACAAGACTCTGTAAACTGTCCCGACATTGATTCCGGTTAGCTCCTTCATGGGTCCGACAAGACTCTGTAAACTGTCCCGACATTGATTCCGGTTAGTTTCTACACGGGTCCAGCAAGACTCCGTACACTGTCACAACAACTGTCACAACATTGTCTGCTACAACGGTCCGACATGACCCCATAAACTGTCCTCTACAACGTTATGACACCACCATACAGTGTCCTCTACAACGTTATGACACCACCATCCAGTGTCTTCACCAATGGTCTGACACGACCATACAGTGTCTCCTATCCTCTTTTATTTTTATGTATTTTCTTGTTTTGTTTTCCTCTCCAAACTCAAGTTGGTTAGTTTCTATCCTCCTTGAGTTTGCGGGGGGCTGTTAAAATTTACCATCACCTACCACCAATTTACCATCACCTACCACCACCTACTCCTCACCTACTACACTCACCCTCTCCTATATAATGAGCCACTCACCATTTGTAATATACACAACACAATATATCAACATCCATCAATCAATAATACAATTCTCTATTTCTCTTTATACATTAAATTTCTACATTAGGTCATAGATTTAAATAGGGATTAAAAATAAAAATAAAAAGAGAAATAATGAAAATTTTGAACTTATATTTTAGTCATATATTTTTTTATTTTATTTTCAAATCTCTACTCAAATTTATGGTCTAAAAACACAACGTACATGATTAACTTAAAACATCTCATAAATAATAATATCGTATAATATTTTCAAGGGAGAATTACATTCTAATGGGATAGAAAAAAAATTTATTACAAAAATATGAAGGGGTACAAGTGACACCTGTACTCCCCACAACTTTTCATTTGCACCCACCCTATATGTTTTTGGAGTTTTTTTTCACTATCCAACTGTGTTGTAATTCTCTGTATTTTCAAATTATTGAATAATGGGGAAATTACATCCTGGTGAAAAGAAAGAAAAAAAAACTTTTACACAAACATCACCCGTACAACTTTTCACTTGCATTCTATCATAAAATTACTTATACACTATATTTTTGTAATTTTTTATTTTTGTTTATCCCACTATTTTGAAATTCCCCTTTCAATAATGAAAAATGATTTGAAATTCTAATTGTATAGCTTTAGGAGAGCTCTAAATAGGTGGGTTCCATCTATAATGGGATGTGTGTATCTGTGTTTTGTTTTGTCTTTTTTTTTTTAATTTATCTTGTTACATCATTAGAGTTCAAATTAAAACTCTAGATTTAGAGCTCAATAATTGTCTTGTGTAAGTTTGATTGCATCATGTCTTTGACGTAAGCTAAGGGGCTATACTAACAAGAAATGTTTGAGAGCTTTAAAAAAAAAGCCCTAATAACTGTAATTTGTATGTGGATCCTATTTGACGTATGTAGACACCTCATTTTTGACCGTCCTCAAGACTTGGACATCACCGTTTGAACACTCGGTGATCATCCATGTTCGTGTTCGTCCTAAGTTCTCGGAGGTCTCGGCCACGCGCCTTGTCTCAAGACCTCTCGACTTGCCTGTTTTGTGTTTGGTTTTGCACCAAACACTTGTGTTTTGCTTTTGAGGGGGAGGGAATGGCTTGCTGGCCATCCCACACCTCACCAGCCATGGCTTGAGGCCACCGGCCATTGTTTTGTTGCCATCGGCCAAATGTTTGGCCGGTCGGCACTATTTCTGGTCGGCCGACCATTGTTTTGGTCAAACTGTCATTTTTGGCTGGCCGACCACTATGCATCTGCTTTTGGCAGATATTTTGTGCCAGCTGTGATAGCTGGCACCCACTTTGCACCCCCTCCATACACGTGTATGGAGGGATTTTACTCTTGCTTAGCTTGTTTTGTAAACTTTGCAAGAGTGATTCTCTATAAAGGGAGGGCTTCTCCTCCCTCCTCAAGGGTTCCAAAAAATTCCAGAGAGCTCTGAGATTAGGGTTAGGTCTTGTGTATCTATCTATCTCTATATCTCCCTCTATTTCACTCTTGTGTGTGTATAAGATGTATTTGTTATTAGTTTTGCACTAGGACACCTAGTATCACACCTTACCTTGGTTGCTGAGGTGCCAAAGGGTTGTTGCTAAGGTTTTTGTGTGGATTTAAGCTTGGAAAGGCTGCTGGAGCTCCATTCTTAAAGAGGTCTACAAGGGTGAGATTTTTCCTCATTTATTCCCCATTTTTGCATAGGCTTTTAGCCATCCTTGCATCTGTTTTTAAGCTTAACTTATAACATATAAAAGTTCTGATTTTAAGTGCTTAAAATAGTTGTTTAAGGTTATTTTGGTGTTTGGGATTGTTTGACCCCTCGTAGGCCTTGTTTGGGCTTATTTTTGTGCATTTTTGGTGAGCTCTGGGACCACCTTGTCTTGGCCTCCTCACCACTCTCGATTTCAGTGGTGGGAATGGTGCTTTAAGTCCTAAGAAGGAGAGGGCCATCCCCTCTCCTTGTTGCCTTCAATATTGGCCATTTTAGCCTCATGTGTGAGCATCTTGTTTAAGTTCATGTTGGCCATGTCTTAAGTAGTATTTGTACTTATTTTTTTTATGATATAGCACTGTTTTTAATTTGTTTAGACACACCATGCATGCTTAGCATACTTGTCTTGTAATGCTATGAAATTGCCTTAACATGCTTTGTGCTTTGAGCCTTGTTTCTAGCATGATTTTGGCCTAACTTTGTGAAGCTTTTATGCATGTTTTGGTGTGCTTGAGGTCTGTTTTTGGTTGCTCGGGTCATCCATGCTTTGCTTTGTATAATTACCATACAATCTCCCTTGTAGGCCTTGAGTGTCGACCCCTCTAGCATGCTTTACTTGCTTTGTTTCAGTGGTTTGGAACCACTTATCATGTCATTTCAGTCCTTGTGGCATGCTTGTATATTTGCATTTGATGCTCCTTTAATACTTTAAAAGGTTGATGCTTTATGCCTCATGCTTGGGTCATTTTGCATGTCTTTAGGTCTAGGCCATTTAGATGCCATCTAGGTGGGTTTTGGGGCTCATCTTAGCATGTCATATCTCTGTTTTGGTCGCTTAATTCATGCCATGTTTGGTTGCATTAAGTGTGGTGTAATGCCTCTCTAGTGGCCTTGCATGCCTCATGCATTTGCCCATTTTGTTTTTAGCTTGTTGGCTTTAGTCATCGCATGTGTTAAGCTTACTTTGCCATGCTTTAGGACTGTCTTGGGTCACATTTGCCGTATGCCCTATGTTTTGCATGGTTTTGGTTCAAGCCCTCTTGCTATTTTTGGGCTTTAAGCTCTATTGCATGCCATGCTTGGTTTGTTTATGTGATTTGGCATCACTCTTAGCACCATTTCAGAGCTTGCAACATTGTCACATTTGCATGCTTTTCATCCTCTTTTTAAGTGTGCTCAAAAGTTGTTCTTTGATGCATAAGTGTTGGACCTTGCGTGCATGAATGTTTGTGTGTACATTCGCCTTGCATGTTGTCACACACTTGACCCCTTTGTATGTTGTTGCATGCTTAGGTGGTAGTGCATTTGGCATGCATTTCTTTTGCTTTGGTTGCTTAACATGTCACATGTCTTGCATGTTTGTTTGTTGGCATTACATTTTGCATGCTTGTTAGCTTGCATACTTGTTACATGTTTGCATACTTGCCTCCATGTTCATGTTGCATACTAGCCTATATGCTTAGGTTGTATTTGGCATGCATGTCTTGCCTCTTGAACTGATTATGATAGAGGTTGGGTCCATTTGTTTGTTTGGTTTGCATTACTTTTGACATCAAAATGCATAGTTGGCTTCTTGGACCATCACGCATTGAAATGCGCGATTTGTGGTCCGAGGGTCGAGGACCATCCTCCTTTGAGTCATGAACATGATAAGGAGGGTGTTGGTGCACACATTTGCTTGAAATGTATTGCCATGCCATGTTTGTCCTCTGCTGCTGTCAAAACAGGATTCTGCAGGCATACATGGTCGGCCGACCATCTCTATTGCCAACCGACCAAAAATTTGAGGCCAAGAGCCATATTAATGGTCGATGAACAATTCCCTATAGCCGGTGGTGTTCCCCTTTTGCCGGTGACATCCCACAACCTTCAAGAAGTGATGCTGAAGCATCCTTGGGATTTGTGCAAGTCTCAGAGATGCAGAGCAGTGTAAACAAAGGCAGCTTGTGCATGGCGACGGATTTCCGAGCAAACCCGAGCACGAATGCATTGGACCCTCTTCCCGAGGCTGTTTTATTGCTTTCTTAGCTTAGTTAATTTGCTTAACTAGTTAAGTCGTCTGTAATATTTAATTAGTTAGAATAGTTGATTATTTATTCGGGTTCGTATTATTTATTCGGTCTCTCCGAGAGAGAGCATAATTGTGCAATAAGTGTGGGTACGTGTGTGCATGTCTTCTAACCCCCACTTCTTTCTTCTTTTTACTTACCTACTTTTGATGGTTAGTACTAGGACACGTTTCATTTAGCAGACCTTATGCAATGCATGTGTGCATCATTCATTTGTATTTCATGCATCGGGCTTGCGCGCATCATACTAACTGTATAAGTATTTCAAACCCAAACTTGAATACATGCTATTAGTTGCATTTCGCATGCCATCCCTAGATTAGCCGAGCCTATTCTAGTTACATTTTGTATGCGATGCATTAGTCATTTAACATGGACTTGGATCATACATTTGATTGCTAACAAGTTTCTTATTTTGGCTTGGAATACGATGTAAGTATTTATGCTTTAGCATCTCGCATGAGTGTGAACGATGACATGATAGCATGCTTACTATGTGGCTATGTGCTTATGTGATATATCTGCCGGAATGCCTGTGGGTGAAGGTTGGATTGTTTGAGTTGGAACAACTCCTTGAAATCCGTGTTTTAGCCTTCTTGTGAGTAGCAAATTTCAAACTGATTTTCAAACAAACGGATATGCGATGCTTTGTTCCAAATTAGGCGATCTAGTCTATACTTTTGTGTTGTGCGCATCACATAGTAAGATTAGCTAATTAACCGGAATAAGAATACATAACGTTTTTAAAACTAGATATCATGGTTAGTAGAGGCCGATCTTCGGATCGAGCGAGCGGGGGTGCTCATAGCTGACCTTCCCTAATCGTACCCAAGTTTCCGAGCCGAGGCAACTTTGGTGATGACGGACATGTGGCCTTAAGCAAACGAGTCAGGGTTTCCTAAATTCCCCCATAAAAAATATTTAGGTGGCGACTCTGTATTTGGCAAAGCAGTCCATGTTTGGCACTTCTTTCTCAAAAATCTGTTTTTCCAAACGATTTGCCGGATTTGGACTCTTTGGTGATTTATCAATCTCACATTGCACATTGTGAGATCAGATTAAGAACCGATAACAAAACGAGTCCGAACTGTGGCATCGGGGGCCCGAGGGTGCATCCACAATGTGATGTTTTGACCCTTTTTTATTTTTATTTTTCACATCATTAGAGCTCAATTAGGCCCTGTTCGATTCCAGAATATAAAGAGTGGGATTGGATATTATATCCTGTGGGGTCCACATATCCCATGTTTGCAATTTTTTTCTAAAGATTATATAATATACTATGGGATTGTATATCCCCCAAAAGTGGAGGATATACAATACCACTACCCCCCATTATATCATATCTCCATGGTTGGGATATGATTTAAAAAGTCCAATTTATCCTTTTGTCTATCTAACATAATATAATTTAATATATTTTTTAAATTTAATATAATATAATTATTGAATTTAATTTAATATTATTGAATTTAATATAATATAATATTATTTTATTTAATATAATATAATATAATTTAATACAAATTTTGAATTTAATATAATATAATTTAATATAAATTTTGAATTTAATATAATATAGTATAATATTATTGAATTTAATTTAATATAATATAATTTAATATAAATTTTGAATTTAATATAATATAGTATAATATTAGTGAATTTAATATAATATAATATTATTTAATATAAATTTTGAATTTAATATAATATAATATAATATTATGAGGGCAATCTTAGAAATTACTTGTTTATATCCCACAATATATTTTGTAAAACAAACATGAATAATATATGTCCAATCTTATATATCAAGTCAACAAGCATGAATTGGAGGATATATTATCTAATTCTTATATTCTATTCATTATATATCCTAATTAAATCTCACACCATATTATATCCTCTATTTTATATACAGCGAAACAAACAGGGCCTTAGAGTTCTAGTTTTAGAGCTCAATTAAACTTCTAGTTTTAGAACTCTTAAGCACAACTGCTTTACTAACCTATGGAAAAAAATTGAGAACTCTAAATTGTGAGCTCTAGAGGAGCTCTAATGGATAGGATCCAGCCTGTGATGTGATGTATGTACCTTTTTTTTTTCTTTTTTTTTTTCTTTTTTTATCACATTAGTAGAGCTCAAATTAACACTCTACAATTAGAGCCCTATATCACTTCCGCTAACCTATTAGGTACGACAATTAATTTTGACGATAGGGAGAGTTTTAGAACTTTTTATTTACAACTTATCACAGATTTATTTATATCTTACATATTTTTAGAATTTTTTATCATTATCTAATTGCACTGTAATTCTTCTTATTTTCAAATTATTGAATAATGGGAAATTACATCTCAATCGGTGAACAAAATTTTTTTGTACACAAACATTGGGCCAGGCAAGATTCGAGCCGCGCCGACACTATATAATAAGAGATTTTGTGTCTACTCAAGGTTGGTCCAAAAAATAATTATAAATTTCAAATTCATCCATTGGGTTATATGTTAAAAAAAATAATTAAAACATTCCATAATTAATTTCAATCACACATTTTATTTGTTAAATAAATATATTAACATTATTATAAATTGAAAGATTTCTTAAATAAATTCAATCACATGTCACCATAAATGTAAATTTTCATAAAATCAACAAAGATAAAATCTAAATCATAACAAAAAATATATATTTTAATATATTATAAATAAATAAATAAATAATTAATTTAATAGCAGGTCGGCCTGATTAGATTGAAAATATAAATCACAAACACAACTCATTAATATTTTGGATTAAAAATGTTAACCCAACCCAACTTTATAGACTAAAATAACATTTTGACGGCAGGCTAATGGATCGATGTCCATCCCTACTTGCATCCCATCACAAGTCACCTGCACCTTATATATTTCTAAACTTTTTATTTATTTATCTGTCTCAGTATTTTGAAATTCAGCCTTAAATAATTGTATTGTGTAAGTAAGATTGCATCATGACTTGGACGTAAGCGAAAGGGCCTTTCTAACCTACTACGGACGACAATTAATGTTTGACAATTAATAAAAAAAATATGAACACGAAATATTCTGGTTACTTGATAATTTTTCGATTTTCATTTATTTATGGTAGAAAAAAAGTAAGCCGTCAATGGACCAATTATGTTATATATACGGAATTTATACATAATGAACCCCAGTGGATTTTTTTTTATTATAAATAATTACATATTCATGAAAAAAATTCATAATTTTAATTATTCACTAATTTGATTTTTTCTTATAAATTTATATGCAAAAGACAATTTATGATTGATTTATTTTTAGTATGAAATTTATAATATTTACGGTGCTAATTAAAAAATGGCATTAAATTATGGTATTCATGTGCTCTTAAGAAATACTAAATTATTATTATTATTTTTTTTTAATTTTTTTGATTATGATTGATATTAATGAAATATATGACTATAATAACATAAAATGATTATTTATTATGAAATTATTATCTCTCTCACTTAAGAGGAGGGGTGAATGAAAATGATGATAAAATAAAAAGTATAAAAATATGGGCATACTTAAATTTTAAAGGGATCAACTAAATTTATTTAAACTTTAGGGGTCAATATATTAATTATATTATAAATACTCAAGATTATATAGAATAATAAGTAAAATTTCAAAATTTAGGGCGAGGTCATGCTATTTACAATGACTCTGGTTGATGCAGTTTATTCCAAACTAAAAATTGTTGATCAAAAAGCATAAGCTTAAAGAACGCTTCTCCCAATTTCTATATAATCAATTTTTTTTTTTCTAATAAGCTATATGCAACCAAACATTTATGCAACCAAATATTCTGGTATAAACTTCTAAATTAAAATAAGCTATAAGTAATTTATTTAAGTTATAACAAACACCTCAATATAGGTCTTCTTACAAGGTAGGTCATGTTATTTATTTTCCTGTTATAAAGAAATGGTAATTTCACATCAGTGTATATTTGAAAAAATATTCTTAAATTAACGATAAATTTTATAAACATTAAAAAATAAATTATAATTTTTTTAAAAAAATTTATAATAAATTTTTGAGGTTTCCACTAATGTGTAAATTCCCCTATACAGAATTGATCACAAGAATGGTCTACTTGAATTTTAAAATGTAAGATCTAAGCTGGTCACATAAGAGGTTTTAAATTTTTTATAAAATTTACAAGTTGGGTTCATGAACGTGCATGTTTTCATTCCTTCACCGTACCCAAATAAATAAATAAATATTGAATGTAATGATAACACCATCTTATATAGTGTTATTGGTTAATAAAAAGTCACAAATAAAATAAATGGACAATTCTTGTCTCCTACTAATATCCAACAAGTCCCTATCACAAATCAAGAATGCTTATTGGATGGTGATACCGCCACATGGTATCATTGGTACATCCAATAATTATTTTGAGAAGTTAGTTAAAAGCTGACTTTTTAATTTTTTTTTTTGACTTTTTTTAAAAAAATACATAAAAAAATAGAGAGGCGATGTGACTAAAAATAGGTTAAAGCTGGCTTTGGCTTTTGACTTTTAGTCAAGTTCCCAAAGTGAGCTTGTTGGGCTTTATTTATTTATTTATTTTGAAGTTTTACGAATCATCTGAATTATCTGAATCGGTGGATTGGGCTTTAGCTTGAATCAACAGTTGATGGGCTAACTGGATCATGTCGGCTTTGGATGATTGGGCTTTACTTTTGGATTTCCCTTTGGGTTGAACAGGAGGTGGAATGGGCTTTGCCTTGACTTTGGACTGTGCTTTGGACTTGGATTGGGCTGGTTGAGCAGCAACAGCTTTGGACTTTGATTTTGTTGATTTGGGCTTGGAGCCACTAGATGAGGGGCTACCAAGGTTGACTGGAGGAAGACTGGGCTGGCTTCCTTGAGTGATTGCAGCAGTTGGGTTCTGCTGGGCTTGAGCAAGAGCAGGAGTTGGAGCAAATTGATCAGGTGGAAATTCTGCTGGAACAATTTCAAGAATTCTGGGAACATTGAATTTATCCCACCATTTAACTGTGTGTTGGCGGATGATAATATTATCATCAATCCCATAATTCCATTTGAATATCCATGGAATCTTGTATTTGGCAATGAATATGAGTAATAAGGGAAATTGCTTCTGGTGAGCAGAAAATGGGTAAACAGAGTTGAAATAATGAATTATATTTTTGAGATCATCAGGAAGGATAGTTGAAATGGCGCCATAGTGAGACCACCATCTTAGAAACCAAGTTGGTAACTCAGATTTGAATTTTTGATAAAACATCATCTTGAAATTTTTGAATACATAAAACAGTGGATAAAATTTCCTTTTTAATAGTACTATAATTAAATTGTGCTTTATTCCAGACACCAGAATGATAGCGAACAATTTGTTCAGATGATTGAGGAGTAAGTTGCTGAAGGAGTATGCCACCATAACCAATATCGGAGGCATCAGTTTGAATAATTTTGAAGGAATTTTCAGTGGGAATACAGCTAAAGCCCAATCCACCGATTCAGATAATTCAGATGATTCAGCTCAGGACCATTCCTCTGAAGAATCAACCAATCAATGTTCCGGACTTTAGGTTTAGTATAAAATTTATCATTGGATTTGGAAGGTGTATAGTTTTTCGGATATTTATATTTATTGGAATATTTATAGGATGATTTATGTTTGGAGTATTTGTGTGATTTTCTACGAGAGGGTGCAACAGGAGGTAAACCATATTGTTCACAGAAATTGCCTAATTCATATTTAGCTTTATGTTTATCTTTATTAGCTTTTTGAGTAAGTTTAAGGTCAATACACATTTTTAATCCTTCTTTTTGAATAGTACTAATTATATCACCATATGTGAGATTATCATATTCAATAACACCAGTGGGTTGACTAAGAACATCTCTAATTTTATGGGCAAATAAGCTAGGTAATCCATTAATAAATTTTTCTTTCCAAAATGATTTAGTACAGTCTTCGCGTAACATGACACGAGAGGTAAATACATCTTTATACCATCTAAAATCACTTAAGGTTGGACAGTTAAGATTACTTAATTGATCATGGATTCGAGAATAAATATTTGTTGGGGTACCAATAAAATGTCGAACTATTGTATATATTAATTGATTAATTCCATCAGGTTGACAACATCCAATAGATTCATCAAAAAGAGGAAGTCCATTTTCATCAGTTTGATTGGCATAAATAACAGAGTCACGGTCTGTTTCAGTGAGATATTTTTCCCACCAAGATTTGAGCATACCAGTAAAACCAGAAGTAAGTAAAGAAACAATTTCAGGTTGGGTGTATTGGGGATAATTACTGAGATAACTATTGGCAACCATAGATAAATGATTTAATTTTTGAAGGATTTGATCTTCACTGAGACCATCAATATTCCATTCGTATAATTTCTTAGCAGAAACAGAAAATTGATTACTAATATTTGTGTCTTCAAATTGGAGGTCGACAGGAGTAGGTTTAGAATACCAGTTTTTGGTAGTTTGAGGATTAACTTTGGGATAGTGAATTTTATTAAGAGTAGTAGGTTGAAATTGTTGAGTTAATTGATTTAGTTCTTTATCAGTAATGTCAGTTTCAGATTGATCGGATATAGGTTGTTGATTTAAAACAGTAAGACCTTTATCTTTAGATGTAGAAGTATCATTAGGAGTTAATTTGGTAAATAATTGTTCAATAGCTTTGACAGTAGATTGGTCAGTAGTAACTAGACTATTTCGTTTAGAACGATGACTAGGTAGATTTAGTAATGGTTGATCCAAAGTTTTAGTTGATTTGGTAGACTGGTCATCTAGATTAGTTTCTAATTTATCTAATTGTTTACCAATTGTTTTTAGACATTGATTAGTATAATTGTTTTGTTCAATAACTTTTTTGATTTCAGGGTCAGTGCCAGGTAATTTGAAAGGAGAGGCTGGAACTTCAGAGCCTTGGTGATCAATGATTATATTTTCTAAGGGAGGATGATTAGAACTAACCGAGGTATTTGGAGAAGTTTTCCATTTGTGTTTTGTGATTGTATTAATCTTTTTGTAATATTGATCCATATAATCAAAGAAAGATAATTCAAAACCATATTGAACCATAAAATCATACCATTTTCGAGTTATTCGAGATTGTTGAGCAGAATCATATTTAGCACTATAAGCATGTCTTTTAGATCTATTTTCTTTAGATTTGAATTCAATAAGTAATTTGTCTAAATTAGGAGTAAAATCTTTTTTAATTGTCATTAGCTGAGGATTGACAGGTGGTATTAATCCTTCGAAATCAGTTTGAGTTGGGGAATTATTTGAGGCTATTTCTTCGTCAGGGAAATGTGAGGTAGTAGTATAAACAGGTTTACTAATTTGGGAAGTGGTAGAATTATCAATTCCTTTTAATTTATTTGTTGAAGTTGGATTAGTTGGACCAAGATGGATTTGACTGTTTTTTCTAAATAGAGGAGTGTTAAATATTTCATCTTCAGTTGATATTTCAGAAGGGACACTAGATGTACTATGTCTAGAAGATTGACTTCTATTGAATTTAATATTGACGGATCCATCATGGTTTTGTTGGATATGTTGAATGTCTTGGATTGAAGATTGTTGTTGATTATGTTTGTAATTTTCATTGACAGTAACCCATTGATCAGGTAAATTAATATCTTTCCATTCAATCATGTGAGGAATATTAATATTTGATTCATTAGTACTACTACTTTGGATTAATAAAGTTTTATCCTTAGGACTTTTATGTAGAGTATGAACATTTAAATTAGTTTGCATACATTTATAATGAACACGATAAATTAAAGCAATATTATGAGAAGAATCTAACATTTCAGTATATTCACCATGTAATTGTATGTTTAGTGTTAATGCTTTAAGAATATGTGGATCCCTTAAGCTTAAAGTAAAATCAGGAAAACAGTTAAAATGCACTGGACCTTTATTAAGACCAGTTTCCATCATTCCCATTAAACTAGCATTGTAATTAAGAAAACGAGCATCTGTTAAACAGAGTAAAACAGAAGTATTTTGTCCGATCATTGTTAATGGATTGACACCAATTTGGATTAAACCAATATGCATAAAATTGTAACCCTGATCCAAATGTCGTTTGATTAATTTTTTATCAAATAACTGACAGGTTTCCCTGGGTTTTTCTAAAGCATAAACTTGTTCAATAGTTTTAACATGGAGAGTAACTTTAAAAACATTATTTATAAAAGAAGTTTTATAAATCTCTTTAATAGGAAGTTTTGGAATATTCCATCCAGAATTAATCTGATCATTTTGTATTTCAACATCTTCTTCATTAATTATGATGCCTGGATTAGGTATGGAAGGCAGGGCAGTTGACCTAGAACTGACTGATGAGTTACTTCTAAATAATCGATTCATTGTTCTGATTTAATTAACCAGTTTTACAGATATCTTAATACATACCCTATTCTTGTCAATTTTACCACATACCTAGTATACATACATACCCTATCTTTAAACCCCAAAGTCTGACTCTGCCTAAACCGAAGGACTTACAGAAGACTGGGAAGAAGTGGGTGACTTAAACTAGGTGGATAGAACAGACTGATCTTGTGGGTGATTAAGATGAACTGAAAACAGGATTAATTAAGCAAACAAGGAAAACGATTGAATGGAAGTAGCTAAACAGTTAGAAACAGGATACAACATTTCTTGGCTCTGATACCAAGGTTGACTGGAGGAAGACTGGGCTGGCTTCCTTGAGTGATTGCAGCAGTTGGGTTCTGCTGGGCTTGAGCAAGAGCAGGAGTTGGAGCAAATTGATCAGGTGGAAATTCTGCTGGAACAATTTCAAGAATTCTGGGAACATTGAATTTATCCCACCATTTAACTGTGTGTTGGCGGATGATAATATTATCATCAATCCCATAATTCCATTTGAATATCCATGGAATCTTGTATTTGGCAATGAATATGAGTAATAAGGGAAATTGCTTCTGGTGAGCAGAAAATGGGTAAACAGAGTTGAAATAATGAATTATATTTTTGAGATCATCAGGAAGGATAGTTGAAATGGCGCCATAGTGAGACCACCATCTTAGAAACCAAGTTGGTAACTCAGATTTGAATTTTTGATCAAATGAGATGAACCAGGAATGACTAAAAGTTTCATTTTGGTACAAGAAAATCTTGAACCAAGCATCAATGTAATCATGATAATTGTATGGAATAGAATGACCGGGTAGATCACGAAGCTGGTTAGGATTTCCCCATTCAGCCATGGAAACAATATTGTGAATATAAAGTGAATGGTATAGGACCTTATAGGCATAGGTGCGGTCTTGAATAGGTTTAATCAAAATGGAATGGTGATTGATTAGAATATCTTTGTAGTAGGCTAAGGTTTTCTCTGGATGAGAAAGGGTGAAATGGCATCCAGAGCCAAAATGGAATTTAGCAATGTCATTGATGGATTGATTCCTGGGGTGACTGGGTTCTTTATAGAACAGGTTGGTAACATGTGAATTGGTATATTCAGATCGAGATGATTTAACAGGGTTAACTGGGAATTGAGTAACTGAAACTGATTGGCTGGATACAAAAGGATCAGAGGCCAATGCAGATGAATAATCAGGGCGTTGAATAGTACCAAGGGTCTGGTAACGGTTAACGAGGTCAAGTGAATAAGAGGGGGAAACTGACTCCAAAGGAGGAGGGACAATGAGTTGATTTGGTTTATTGGAAGAGGAGGCCAAAGCCTTTGAAGGAGGCCTTGGTCGAGACATCTGTGAAATAATAAACAGTGATTAGCAACCAGAAAGAAGATCTAAATAATCTTGATGATGATGTAAACAATTGTAGTTGTGAGCAAGTAAATTGCGGCGAGCTTGAATCTGTTGGTAATTGATATACTGGGCTCTTTTGGTAGTGGGTCTGGCTGATTTGAGGCGGCGAATGCGATGAGTAAGTTGTTTAATGAGAGTTTTGAAATAGGTAATTCGGGATTTATGGTAAGCCTGTTTCTAACTGTTTAGCTACTTCCATTCAATCGTTTTCCTTGTTTGCTTAATTAATCCTGTTTTCAGTTCATCTTAATCACCCACAAGATCAGTCTGTTCTATCCACCTAGTTTAAGTCACCCACTTCTTCCCAGTCTTCTGTAAGTCCTTCGGTTTAGGCAGAGTCAGACTTTGGGGTTTAAAGATAGGGTATGTATGTATACTAGGTATGTGGTAAAATTGACAAGAATAGGGTATGTATTAAGATATCTGTAAAACTGGTTAATTAAATCAGAACAATGAATCGATTATTTAGAAGTAACTCATCAGTCAGTTCTAGGTCAACTGCCCTGCCTTCCATACCTAATCCAGGCATCATAATTAATGAAGAAGATGTTGAAATACAAAATGATCAGATTAATTCTGGATGGAATATTCCAAAACTTCCTATTAAAGAGATTTATAAAACTTCTTTTATAAATAATGTTTTTAAAGTTACTCTCCATGTTAAAACTATTGAACAAGTTTATGCTTTAGAAAAACCCAGGGAAACCTGTCAGTTATTTGATAAAAAATTAATCAAACGACATTTGGATCAGGGTTACAATTTTATGCATATTGGTTTAATCCAAATTGGTGTCAATCCATTAACAATGATCGGACAAAATACTTCTGTTTTACTCTGTTTAAGAGATGCTCGTTTTCTTAATTACAATGCTAGTTTAATGGGAATGATGGAAACTGGTCTTAATAAAGGTCCAGTGCATTTTAACTGTTTTCCTGATTTTACTTTAAGCTTAAGGGATCCACATATTCTTAAAGCATTAACACTAAACATACAATTACATGGTGAATATACTGAAATGTTAGATTCTTCTCATAATATTGCTTTAATTTATCGTGTTCATTATAAATGTATGCAAACTAATTTAAATGTTCATGCTCTACATAAAAGTCCTAAGGATAAAACTTTATTAATCCAAAGTAGTAGTACTAATGAATCAAATATTAATATTCCTCACATGATTGAATGGAAAGATATTAATTTACCTGATCAATGGGTTACTGTCAATGAAAATTACAAACATAATCAACAACAATCTTCAATCCAAGACATTCAACATATCCAACAAAACCATGATGGATCCGTCAATATTAAATTCAATAGAAGTCAATCTTCTAGACATAGTACATCTAGTGTCCCTTCTGAAATATCAACTGAAGATGAAATATTTAACACTCCTCTATTTAGAAAAAACAGTCAAATCCATCTTGGTCCAACTAATCCAACTTCAACAAATAAATTAAAAGGAATTGATAATTCTACCACTTCCCAAATTAGTAAACCTGTTTATACTACTACCTCACATTTCCCTGACGAAGAAATAGCCTCAAATAATTCCCCAACTCAAACTGATTTCGAAGGATTAATACCACCTGTCAATCCTCAGCTAATGACAATTAAAAAAGATTTTACTCCTAATTTAGACAAATTACTTATTGAATTCAAATCTAAAGAAAATAGATCTAAAAGACATGCTTATAGTGCTAAATATGATTCTGCTCAACAATCTCGAATAACTCGAAAATGGTATGATTTTATGGTTTAATATGGTTTTGAATTATCTTTCTTTGATTATATGGATCAATATTACAAAAAGATTAATACAATCACAAAACACAAATGGAAAACTTCTCCAAATACCTCGGTTAGTTCTAATCATCCTCCCTTAGAAAATATAATCATTGATCACCAAGGCTCTGAAGTTCCAGCCTCTCCTTTCAAATTACCTGGCACTGACCCTGAAATCAAAAAAGTTATTGAACAAAACAATTATACTAATCAATGTCTAAAAACAATTGGTAAACAATTAGATAAATTAGAAACTAATCTAGATGACCAGTCTACCAAATCAACTAAAACTTTGGATCAACCATTACTAAATCTACCTAGTCATCGTTCTAAACGAAATAGTCTAGTTACTACTGACCAATCTACTGTCAAAGCTATTGAACAATTATTTACCAAATTAACTCCTAATGATACTTCTACATCTAAAGATAAAGGTCTTACTGTTTTAAATCAACAACCTATATCCGATCAATCTGAAACTGACATTACTGATAAAGAACTAAATCAATTAACTCAACAATTTCAACCTACTACTCTTAATAAAATTCACTATCCCAAAGTTAATCCTCAAACTACCAAAAACTGGTATTCTAAACCTACTCCTGTCGACCTCCAATTTGAAGACACAAATATTAGTAATCAATTTTCTGTTTCTGCTAAGAAATTATACGAATGGAATATTGATGGTCTCAGTGAAGATCAAATCCTTCAAAAATTAAATCATTTATCTATGGTTGCCAATAGTTATCTCAGTAATTATCCCCAATACACCCAACCTGAAATTGTTTCTTTACTTACTTCTGGTTTTACTGGTATGCTCAAATCTTGGTGGGAAAAATATCTCACTGAAACAGACCGTGACTCTGTTATTTATGCCAATCAAACTGATGAAAATGGACTTCCTCTTTTTGATGAATCTATTGGATGTTGTCAACCTGATGGAATTAATCAATTAATATATACAATAGTTCGACATTTTATTGGTACCCCAACAAATATTTATTCTCGAATCCATGATCAATTAAGTAATCTTAACTGTCCAACCTTAAGTGATTTTAGATGGTATAAAGATGTATTTACCTCTCGTGTCATGTTACGCGAAGACTGTACTAAATCATTTTGGAAAGAAAAATTTATTAATGGATTACCTAGCTTATTTGCCCATAAAATTAGAGATGTTCTTAGTCAACCCACTGGTGTTATTGAATATGATAATCTCACATATGGTGATATAATTAGTACTATTCAAAAAGAAGGATTAAAAATGTGTATTGACCTTAAACTTACTCAAAAAGCTAATAAAGATAAACATAAAGCTAAATATGAATTAGGCAATTTCTGTGAACAATATGGTTTACCTCCTGTTGCACCCTCTCGTAGAAAATCACACAAATACTCCAAACATAAATCATCCTATAAATATTCCAATAAATATAAATATCCGAAAAACTATACACCTTCCAAATCCAATGATAAATATTATAAATCTAAATCACATCCAAAATCTAAATCTACTAGAGATATTACTTGTTATAACTGTGGTCAAAAAGGTCATTATTCTAATAAATGTAAAGAAAAACAAAAATTAAAAGATAGAGTCAATCAACTCCAAATTGATGACAACTCCAAAAATCAGTTATATGATATTTTCCAATTAAATCACTCTGTTAGTAATTCTTCCTCTTCTGATCAACCTGATACGTCATCTGATTACCATTCACCTAGTGATAATTCTGATAATGATATTACAATAGGTTGTAATGATGTTTGTTGTAAACCCGTGAAACAAATTACTGTCCTTACCAAAACTACTCAAGAAGAATCCGCTCTAATCGATCTAATTAGTAAATTAGATGATCCCAAGTTAAAACAAAAATATACTGATAAATTAAAATCCTTATTAATTCATTCAGATTCCAAACCTAAGTTTGATAAACCTATCATCAGTCTATCCAAAACATTAGAAAGATTTAAAAATAAACAAAAAGAAGTTACATTACAAGATTTACAACAAGAAATCAATCAGATTAAACAAACAATCAAAGAATTACAACATAAAGATAAAAAATTAGAAGATGAAATTATTACTTTAAAACTTGATAAAAGTTTAGACAATTTCCAAACCAATGAACATGAATCCCCACATGAATCTGAACATGAATCTGATCCTACTAATCCTGATAATTTAATATTCGACAACCGATCACACCACTCTCAATCCAACAATCCTGAAGAAAAACGGTTAAGCCTAATCAACAAACTTTACATTCAAAAATGGTATTCTAAAATCAAAATAATTGTAAATGATTTTGAATTAGAATTAATTGCCTTAATTGATACTGGTGCTGATTTAAATTGTATCCAAGAAGGATTACTTCCTACTACATATTATGAAAAATGTCAAGAAAAATTAACTTCTGCTAATGGTACTAAAATGCATATCAAATATAAATTACCAAAAGTACATGTTTGCCAAGATAATATATGTTTTAACACCTCTTTTGTTTTAGTCACTAATATGACAGATAAAATTATTTTGGGTTCTCCATTTATATATTTACTATATCCCTTTACTACCTCTAGTACCGGAATTACTACACATGTTCTCGGCCAACCAGTTACATTTAAGTTTTTATCTCCTCCTGAATTATTATACTTAAATCAATTAAAAGATTGTTCTATTTCTCATCAAATTAACCGCCTTACTCGGCATTTAAAATTCCTAAAAGAAGAAATCAATCACAAAAGAATTGATCAACAATTAACTAATCCAGTTCTTATCTCTCAAATCCAGGATTTTCAATTAAAACTCGAATCAACTGTTTGCTCCACTTTACCTACTGCATTTTGGCATAGGAAAAAACATGTAGTTACCTTACCCTATATTAAAGATTTTCATGAATCCCAAATTCCTACTAAATCTCGACCTATCCAAATGAATCATGAATTACTTGAAATGTGTAAAAAAGAAATTAAGGAATTATTGAAAAATCATATAATTCGTCCAAGTAAATCACCTTGGTCCTGTCCCGCTTTTTATGTTAATAAAAATGCTGAATTAGAACGAGGTGTTCCTCGACTTGTTATTAATTACAAACCATTAAATTCTGTTTTAGAATGGATTCGGTATCCTATTCCTAATAAAAAAGATTTAATTAAACGCCTTAGTCAAGCTGTTATTTTCAGTAAATTTGATTTAAAAAGTGGTTTTTGGCAAATTCAAATTCACCCCAAAGATAGGTATAAAACTGCATTCAATACACCTTTTGGTCAATATGAATGGAATGTCATGCCATTTGGTTTAAAAAATGCCCCTAGTGAATTTCAACATATAATGAATGACATATTTAACCCATTTAGTCATTTTTCCATTGTCTACATTGATGACATATTAATTTTCTCGAAATCAATTAGTGAACATTGGAAACACTTAACTGCATTCTTTTACACAATTAAAAGTCATGGTCTTGTTATTTCTGCTCCTAAAATTAAATTATTTCAAACTAAAGTCAGATTTTTAGGATATGATATTCATCATAATACTATCCTACCTATTAGTCGATCCATTGAATTTGCTTCAAAATTCCCTGATGAAATCCTTGATAAAACTCAATTACAAAGGTTCTTAGGTTCCCTCAATTACATTGCTGAATTTTACAAAGACCTTAGGAAAACTTGTCAACCTTTATTTGATAGGTTAAAAGATAATCCTCCCCCTTGGTCTTCTGTTCATACTTCTATTGTTAAACAAGTCAAACAATATGTTAAGTCTCTTCCTTGTCTTGGTATTCCCACTGAAAATTCCTTCAAAATTATTCAAACTGATGCCTCCGATATTGGTTATGGTGGCATACTCCTTCAGCAACTTACTCCTCAATCATCTGAACAAATTGTTCGCTATCATTCTGGTGTCTGGAATAAAGCACAATTTAATTATAGTACTATTAAAAAGGAAATTTTATCCACTGTTTTATGTATTCAAAAATTTCAAGATGATGTTTTAAATCAAAAATTCTTACTTCGTGTTGATTGCAAATCTGCTAAATTTATTTTAGAAAAAGATGTTGAAAATCTTGCTAGTAAACAGATTTTTGCCCGTTGGCAAGCTATTTTAAGTATTTTTGATTTTGATATTACCTATATCCCTGGTTGTCAAAATTCCCTCCCTGATTTTCTTACCCGGGAATTTTTACAGGGGGGTAAGGGATGACTGCACCATTTACTGCTTACCATAAATCCCGAATTACCTATTTCAAAACTCTCATTAAACAACTTATTCATCTGCATTGGCCTCTGATCCTTTTGTATCCAGCCAATCAGTTTCAGTTACTCAATTCCCAGTTAACCCTGTTAAATCATCTCGATCTGAATATACCAATTCACATGTTACCAACCTGTTCTATAAAGAACCCAGTCACCCCAGGAATCAATCCATCAATGACATTGCTAAATTCCATTTTGGCTCTGGATGCCATTTCACCCTTTCTCATCCAGAGAAAACCTTAGCCTACTACAAAGATATTCTAATCAATCACCATTCCATTTTGATTAAACCTATTCAAGACCGCACCTATGCCTATAAGGTCCTATACCATTCACTTTATATTCACAATATTGTTTCCATGGCTGAATGGGGAAATCCTAACCAGCTTCGTGATCTACCCGGTCATTCTATTCCATACAATTATCATGATTACATTGATGCTTGGTTCAAGATTTTCTTGTACCAAAATGAAACTTTTAGTCATTCCTGGTTCATCTCATTTGATCAAAAATTCAAATCTGAGTTACCAACTTGGTTTCTAAGATGGTGGTCTCACTATGGCGCCATTTCAACTATCCTTCCTGATGATCTCAAAAATATAATTCATTATTTCAACTCTGTTTACCCATTTTCTGCTCACCAGAAGCAATTTCCCTTATTACTCATATTCATTGCCAAATACAAGATTCCATGGATATTCAAATGGAATTATGGGATTGATGATAATATTATCATCCGCCAACACACAGTTAAATGGTGGGATAAATTCAATGTTCCCAGAATTCTTGAAATTGTTCCAGCAGAATTTCCACCTGATCAATTTGCTCCAACTCCTGCTCTTGCTCAAGCCCAGCAGAACCCAACTGCTGCAATCACTCAAGGAAGCCAGCCCAGTCTTCCTCCAGTCAACCTTGGTAGCCCCTCATCTAGTGGCTCCAAGCCCAAATCAACAAAATCAAAGTCCAAAGCTGTTGCTGCACAACCAGCCCAATCCAAGTCCAAAGCACAGTCCAAAGTCAAGGCAAAGCCCATTCCACCTCCTGTTCAACCCAAAGGGAAATCCAAAAGTAAAGCCCAATCATCCAAAGCCGATATGATCCAGTTAGCCCATCAACTGTTGATTCAAGCTAAAGCCCAATCCACCGATTCAGATAATTCAGATGATTCAGCTCAGGACCATTCCTCTGAAGAATCAACCAATCAATGTTCCGGACCAGAGTTTCAAGATGCTCAAGACCCATTTATCTGATTAACATTGGATTCCATATAGATACAAATTAGCTTCAATCAATACTCTTTTGAGAAAAGCTGCCAATTTGTATTTATATTGATTCATAATTCACATGTTCCACCGAAAGTAATGAATAGTAAAAACTACTGTTCACCATCACTATTCAACCAATCAACTTTTGCTAAAAGCTGCTCAGTTGTGTAATCATTCCACCGAAAGCATCCGACAGCGTCTGCTTTTCGCCTGCTCGGCCAGCTGCTTTCAGAATTCACATGCTCACTGTTTTGCTTTTTATTTCTTTATATTGTAGTCAATTGTAAGCATTCAGGCATTCTTCAATTTTTCTTCTCCATCCTTGTTGTAAGAAAAACCAGAGTGTTTTGAGAGCCTTACCAGTTTTCTCATTGTACCTATTTAAGATCCTTGCAGTTGCTACTAATACAATTGTAAGTTATGTTTTAATGTTTTAAATTTTCAGATAATTAAATGTATTTTAATTAAATGTTTGTTAATTAATTTAATTATTTTCCAGTGCTTAGTTCTTATCTGATGTGTTCAATTTTGATTTCGTAATCCATCTCCTTCATATATGCTCATTGTCCCTCCTCCTTTGGAGTCAGTTTCCCCCTCTTATTCACTTGACCTCGTTAACCGTTACCAGACCCTTGGTACTATTCAACGCCCTGATTATTCATCTGCATTGGCCTCTGATCCTTTTGTATATATATATATATATATATATATAATTCAGTTTGTGCCTACCAGATAAGAAATGTTGGTACGTGTAACATTTTGCTTTTTATTTTTTGTAATGATAATTATGGCTTTTAGAATTCCTCATGCCCAAAAAAAAAAAAAAAATACACTGTTATTTGTTACTATTATTATTATTTTCATTATTGATCAAAATAAAATGACTCTTACACACAAGTCAAACTTAAATACATTTTGAAATGGATTGAAATTTTAAAGTCTAGGGCACACTAGTTTCTCTAAATTGCAAGGGAGGCAGTACGATTTATCCTTTTTTTTTTTATATAAATAAGAATACTCTACCAACAACCAAAATTAGGCGCTCATTAAAAATCAAATAATATGAGAAAAAAAATTCTTAATATAGATTGCAAATATTTATGGTGCTTGTTTGGAGTTTACTCTGAAAACAAAATGATAAGGACAGAAAAAAAAAACTATGTTGCTCAATAAAAATTTCAAGTATTTATGGTGCTAAAAAAAACTCTCTATAAAATCTCTATATTCAAGTTATCAATATCAATGAGTCAAATAAGTGTATTGGGAGTAAAGTAGAGTAGGAATAGCAACTTGTATAATTTTTTGAAAGAATATCAAAAAAGTGAAAAGCAAAAAAGTAATTTCAAAATGATGGAGGTACAAATGATTTATGCATTAGATTATGCAAATAAATCTTATACTTCCATCATTTGAAAATTATTTTTTTAACTTTTTATTTTTTTGAAATTCTCCCTAATTTTTTTCTTTAATGAATTTATATTCTTTAAAATTTTCTCTATTTATTTATTAATTTTATTTTCAACAATCAAGTGAAAAAATATTGTAGAATGTAAAATAAAAGAGTAAATTACAAATATATCCTTGAGGTCTGATTAAAATATGAATCGCCTTCTGTGGTTCTGAAAATTACATTCCACCCTTAAGCTTTCTAATTTCATAACAAATTATCCCTTTTATTAATAAATCATCAAATTAATTAACAATTTTTAATGATGTTAGGAATATGTTTCAATTAATAATTTAGGTAATTTTATTATTGTATAAGAGAATAATTATGAATTTTATTTTTTTAGTTAATTCTGTTAAATAAAAAATTCTAAGAAAGGGATATTTTTAATTTTCTAAACCACAAGAGACAATCTATACTTTAAATAAATCTCAAAGAATATATTTATAATTTACCCAAAATAAAAATAGACAAGGGGTGCAACAAACAAAAGGTTGTTGAGATCCAATAAAACAAACGAAAGGTTGTTACGGATAAGTTAATCCATTTTGGAGCTTATATTGTAACTAGGATAAAACAGAGATCAGATGGTGCTATGTAGGCCACAACAATCACTGTTGTGTGGTTGTTGAAGCACATTTTGAGCACCGTTTTAATAATTTGAATCATTTAATTTTTAGGGTGCATAGAGTAGAAGATACTTGTAAAAAATTAAGTAGATTGGACATGATTAACTATTTCCTCAAATTGCATTTGTATCTACAAAAATAAATAACAAATATGATTTGGAATATAAAGTTAAATACAAATATGAGTTGATGAAATGATTAACAATATCCGCTCAACTTGATTTTTTTACAAGTATGTTCTACTTGATGTACCCTAAAAAATAAACGGTTCAAATCATTAAAACAAATCTTGAAATAGGCTCCAATAATCACACAATAGTGAATGTTGTGCCCTTGCAAACAGCCACCCCAAATCGAGATAAAACTCATATCTCATTGTTATTCTACCTCCAAAAGATATGTTATGCCTCTTTTTTGTTTGAGAATAGTAATTTTCGACACAATATTGGCTCAAAAATTATGCACCTCCACCAGAGATGCTACCTTCTTTTTACCCAGAGCTTAGCAAGAATAACATTAGCCATTTATTGGCTAGGACTCAAACCTCATGAAGAAAAACTCTTATATTTGTTGTATTAGTTTGCCCTTGTTTGGCATACAATTTTTTGGGATTTTTTGACTAAAATAGTCATAAAAACACAAAATAAGTGAAAAAGTCAATAAGACAAAATGTCGTATTTAAACCATAATTATTTCATTTTTTCTCTCACAAAAGTCAAAAAAGTCAAAAAACTCATCACAAACGAAACTTTTTAGTCTCAGGGTAAAATAATCAAAAAGTCAAAAAACTAAAAAGCCAACCCACATTCCAAACGAACTCTGCCTCTCAAACCAAGTGAGGCCGAACGTCATGGGTTAGATGGAGTTGCGACATGCCTAGTTCATCGGATTTGGGAAGTTGCTTCACTTCCGCCGTTTTAGATATCCAATCTCTCATCTCCACCACTTTAGATCTCCGATCTCTTATCTCCGCTTGCATCAACGCCGTCTCACAAATCAGTTCGCCGTTTTGAAACGTTTGATTTAGTTTTGAAATTATGATTTGAGTGCGGAATTATGATTTAAGTGTGGAATTGTAAGTTGAGTTTTGAAAAGAAAAAAATTTGTTTGGTTATAAGTTTTGAAAAGTGTTTTGAAAAGAGTTTTTGAATTTTGAAAAAAGTTTTGAGTTTTGAAAAGAGTTTTGAGTTGTATTTTAAGTTTTGAGTTTTTGAATTTTGAATTGTATTTTAAATTTTTTGGATCTATTTTTTTAAAATATAAAAAAATGTTTAAGAAAATTTTATTATTTTTATTTTAAATATATACTTTTTATTTAGATATTTTTAAATTTTTTTTATTTTAAATATTTTATTTTGTAAATATTTTAATTTTAATATTTTAAACTCAAAACATAATTCCACACTTAAATCCTAACTAAACACATAACTCAAAATCTAATTCAAAAATTATTTTTAAAACTCATAACCAAATACATAACTCGAAATTCCACACTACTTTCAAAACTATACAATCAAATCGTAACCAAACAGATAACAAAAAAAATTAAAATATTTAAAAATATATTTATAAAATAAAAAATATCTAAAATAAAATAAAAAAATATTTAAAATAAAAATTATATATTTAAAGCAAAAAATAAATTTTTTCAATTTTTTAATATTTGAAAAAATACAGCACAAAAATGTATGAAATATAGTGCACATTAAAATAAATAAATAAATATTTAAAATATAAAATATTTATCCTAAAAAAATAAAATTAAGAAATTTTTTAAATATTTAAAAAAATAAATCGAATTTTTTTTAAAGTACAACTCACAACTTTTTTCAAGATTCAGAACCAAACAAATTTTTTCTTTTCAAAACTCATACACTCAAATCATGATTCTAAAAATAATTTTAAAAAATAAAATAAAATAGTATTTTTATTTATTTATTTTGAAATAGAGTTTTGAATTAAGTTTTTGAAATGTGTATTTGGTTATGCGTTTTAAAAATAATTTTTGAATAGTTTTGAGTTTTACGTTTAATTATGAATTTTAAAAAAAAAATTAAAAATTATTGATTAAAATTGTGATTTCAAAACACAACCAGACACAACTAATATCTTTCTTTCATTTTTAGATTGCCCGTCACTTTCTGGAAATTTGGGTCCAACTTGCTCTTGCTATCCTTTGAATTTAACAACGTTTGAATTAGTTTTGCGTGTGTTTTTTTTAATTTATTATTAAAAAAACATATAAAAAAAAAAGTTGGAGTACATACGAATTAAAAAAAAAAAAAATATGTTTAGTAAGTTATTGGAGGTAGTGTTTGATAATGGAAGATGGATGACGATAAGATTATGGCTAGAAATGTCTATCGATGACTATTAAAGTTGATGATTTGGGCGTCGCGTGGTGGTAGGAGGTCATGATTGGTGATTCTAAGAACCCGCCTTATGGCAATAAATGTCACTTTTGGCTACCAAAATATTGGTCGCCAAAAGTCCCAAATTTGGTCGCCGAAACCATTTAGCGACCAAAATTTTTTGTCGCTAAGCTTGTCGCCTTTACCCTGTTGGTGATAGTATTGGCGACTAAAATTTATTTGGTCGCCGAAAGTGTACGCATTTGGCTACTAATCTTAGTTTAGTCGGGAAAAGGTATGTTTCTGCCACTAAAGTATTAGTCGCCGATTGTGACTTTTGGCTACTAACATTCATTTGGTCGGCGAATGTGTTACTTTTTGTTACGAAAGAATTAGTCACCGAAAGTTAACATTTGGCTACGAATCCATACTTAGTCGGCAATAGTGACATTTTGGCTACTAATTTTTTAGTCACTAAAAGTTGTACATGAAAATTTTAACCAACTATTCATTACTTTTTGCTACCAAATGTTTTAGTCGCCAAATGTTTTTGCTACTAAATTATTAGTAGCCAAATAATTCCAACTATGTATTTGGCTACCAAAATATTTGGTGGCCAAATATTTTCTGTTTTTTTTTTCCAAAAAAATTCTAAACAACCTACATCTGTGTTTAATACAACCTGTACGTACATAACACAGGATTCAATATAACCCAATATAACCCATCAACGCTAAATATATTATCAAGCATTCAACAACACATTCTAGTTCCAACCATCCAAAACATTAAAAAGAAACGTCCAATTCTATATATAATACAAATTCCATGCGAACCAAGTCTAATCCAACGTCAATAATTTCATTTCATACATAATACAGGACTAACCAAATTAATTTCCAAAAAGGACATATGTACCACAACATGTCCTAACTTAAACTTGTTTGTCAGAATTTGTCTTTACATACATATTTTAAGAAGATTATATGAAGGCTTATAAATACTAGACTAGGCACAAGTGCAAAAAAATAGTGAATGTTTCGATTTCTCTCAGCATTATCAAACCAAAGAATCTTTCTGAATCATGGCAGCGCAGCCATCATTGTCCGTTTTGCAGCCTCACGCTTCATCTCTGCTGCTTTGCCACTGCCACGGAAGTACATGTAAACATCCTGCATAATATAAATAAAATGAAAAACTAATAAGATTAATACCAAGTGTCCATGAAAATAAAATTAAAAAAATAGCCATTCAATTCTAGGTAAAACATATTTGGAAGCTACAATTTTAATTAGTATAAACAAGTACCTGCTCCCTCCTCCTCAATTCAGCCTCCTTTGCTTGGAGTTTCTTTCTCCTTTGTTCTGAAAGCCTAGATTGCAGCAGAGGATAATGAAATTAACAAAGCCTATCTCTATGCATAAAAATAGTAAACAGGTTCAACATCCACTAAATTAGTCTGATAAAGTGAAGCTAGTTCCACTAAATTAGTCTGATAAAGTCAACTTACCCCAATTTGAGGGGTTTAATGAATGAAGAGCATTACAACAACAACAACCCACAAAAATCATAAATAAAAATGGAGAAACAAGCGACATTTGCA